>NC_080439.1:13225000-14570000 GCF_028018845.1 Melospiza georgiana
TATTCTTCCTCTGTGCACCTTCTGTCAGGACTGGGAAGGACTCACTGCCACTGCAATACTTAACTCTGGATCTCAGCACCTCCAACATCTGAAAGCAGGCTCCAGTGTGGGATAACAATCTCTGCTCTTTCAAGTGGAAAGGACATCAACTTTCCCTAAGCCACACAAAGGCCACAGACCACAACTGGGTGGTATCTGAGGGCTTTTCTGAGAAAGGCTCACAATTCATGGGGGCTGAGAGGAAATTTAAGCAGCCACATTCCAGAATAGTGCATGTGTAACATGTACTTCATCATTTTGGGTTTAAGAGGTGCCACAGATTGCATAGAAAGTTATTAAATTATTTTGGGGAGCTTAAAAATACTTTTGATTTTTTCCATCTCTCCCCATCTGCAAGGCAGGTGTCCAGCACTACAAGCCAACTTAGGGAAAGAAATGTTACTCTCTATAAAATATTATGAATAGTCTGTGATTCTACAAAATAGAGTTCTGGGCATAAAGCAACATAAAGATGTAATACCTCAGGTTCTTTCAGAGGTAGAAGCACTGCTACTGTCATTTCTTTGTATTCCCATTGTGGCTAAGAGCCCTAGCCATGGTCCAGGGCTTTGCTGTGCTGTGTGCTGGGTTTAGCCAGCATAAACAAACCCTGGAAAGTGTGGACTCTTCTGTGTCCCTTTTGATGAATTTCCTTGTAACCCATTCCTACCACAGGGAATAGTGCTGGATTTAAACAGCTCTGGAAGGAAAGATCAATTTCTGTGTTTACAAGATGTAGAGATTTTTTTCTGATAAGCTATGAGGGCTGCCCTACATAGCTGTGGAGTAAGTGCAGATGAAGAGGGACATGAAATTACAACTTGTCACTGAATTGCACAGGTGTATCTCTAACCAGGTATGTGTGTACATCTATTTCTTTCTATATATTGCTAAAGTTACAAGGCTTTATGTTTGCTTTCAAGCAGTAATGGGGATATTTCTAATTTCAGCTGTATTCGTATTAAACCATTGGTATCTTGCTGACTGACTAAAAGTACTTTATTTTTATGAGAATTTTTTCTTACATGAGCAATATCTTAGTGTTTGATGAAAGGAAATTCTATTATTCTAGTTTTTTAATTGGCCTCAAATGCTCTGCATAGATTGGAGACAGGATTGGGTCTGTAATCTTTATTTGAACCAGGGTCTGTGTACACCTGGGAAGCATGCAGGATGTCAGTTTTCTGTGGCCTAATTAAGTGTACTGTGGTGTAAGACTTGGCAAGGAACAAACATTTGCAGGAAGGTTGTACTGTGAGAATGCTTCATACTCTGCATGAAGAAGGAAAACTTGGCCTGTATCACTATGATTCACTGTTCTGAAGACTTGATTATTGAGATGCCAATAAATGAGAATTAATTGTACTCTGACAGTCAGAGATAGTACTTTTCAGTCTACAGGTTGATTACTTTTATATTAGTGAAAGAAGAGGTCAGCTTGCAAGAGATGGGTGATAAACATCCTGTACCACTCCATTGAGTTCCACGTATCTGAATTCTCTCTGTACAATAAATGATATCTGCACATTTAAACAAAGAATTAACTGTTAAATGTGGATATTAACACTGAAGAGCTGAAGAAAAGCATTTCTAGTTACTTAAATCCTACTGCGAAAACAAGCAGAACATTTTCTAAAATACAGACTGCCCATTGTGCTGCATTGAGAGCATGCAAGCAAATTTAATATGGTGCCTGCCTTTGCCTGCAAGATGGGAAGCAAATTCTTATTGCTACATTTATTTGGCTTTTTGTCCTCCGTATTCAGTTGTATAAACAGCAATTACAAATGCAGAGAGTGTTGAGGCTTCTTGCCCTTTGGGCAGGAGAAGGACTCGCTTGGGCAGAGCTTTGTCTCACTGTGGTGATTTTTGTGGAGTACAGCTCTGGGACTTGGGCTCCTCCTGCCCCAGAGCAGGTGGGCAGCCCTTCCCCACTCAGGGCTTTTGGAAAGCTCCTTCTCCTCCACATCGGACAGAGAAGGTTCAGCTTTTCTTTGCTGGTGGAAGATCAGGTTACAGCCTCTGGTGCTGCCTCACCCAGGGTCTGCTGCTTTCCCCTTTCTGTTGCTACAGTCATCTAAATAATGGCTTTTGCTGCTCCTGTCATCTAAAAAACCTTGTGGGTTACTCAAAGACAGAAAAATCACTTCCTGGAGCTTTATCATGTATATACTTCATATTTTGCTATCAGGAATGTTGGTGACTCACCTGTGGTTGAGTCTGGCTATTGCTATCCTGAGCTTCATTCCATCAGTGCCTCTGCCTGCTTTGCAGAAGGATCTCCCAGTTAACAGAATCCATAGTGATCCCTTCTCCCATGTGCCCTTGTCTGGGCATACAAAACAAGCAGGAGGGAACTCAGGCACTTTCTGCTGTCTGGGTAAGCTGGGGACCAGCTCAGAGAGAGTGAGGGAACAAACAGCCCAGAGGGTTTGTGGGCAATGGGGTGGCTTTGCTTGTGCTGTGCTGTGCAAGGAGCTGTTGTGCTGGTTACACCCTACCAGTGTCCCCAGGGTCCAGGACAGTTCACTGTCACTGCAGAGAGCTGCTGTCAGCAGTGCCATCCTGAAGCAGGTAATCCATGTCCATAAATCCCCAGATGTTCAGATCTGGGGAGCATTTCCCTCCTTACTGTGGCCCATCTTTAACTAGCAATCTTCCTCATGTGTTGCCTCTCACTTTTATTAGTAATTACTTAATTAAACTCTTATTTTTGAATCTCTTGCTGTCATTGTGGCCAGTTCTCATAGTGATATCTTCTGTGACTTTAAACCATGTTAAGGGTTAGATACATAAAATACATGTTGCTCCAATACTGTTTTAACAATCAATAGAACATTGGAATTAAATAGAGAACAGTAGATATTATTGGTTTCTAAAAAAAATCTAGTAATTTTCCAAATCCGTTTTCACAATTTTCATTAGGCATTAGAAAGTAAAGCAGTTTCAATTTCCATTGTAAAAGTTGATTAGAAGTTCTAATTTTGAGAAAATAAAGGAGTGCATTTGTGAAAAGGATTAAAGCAGCAGTGTCATACCTTGAAAGTTTTGAAAACCACTGTTGAGGAGATAAAGAGCTACTCTTGTGGTCACTTGTAGGTCTTGATCTTCTGCTCACTGGAGTCAAGAGCAATGTTTCCACTGATTATAGTAGTGCTGCAGTGGGCAAATATGGCTGGTTATGGGAGAAGAGTTGAATTTCAGAGAGGGAAGTTTCGACTGACATTGTTTCAGAAATTTCCTTTTTAATCAATGCAACTTTTGTTTCCCCAGCCATCTCTTCACAGCTTATGCATGAGGAGAAACACTTCTGTAAATGAGATTAGAAAACAGAGCAGCTTTGAGTGATTTCGAGGCTCACATATTAAAAACCACCTCATTTTACAGCATGAACTATTTTAGACCTGAAACACTGGTGTGTTGTTTCTACATTTAAATGTAGGTTATGATGCTAGATTTATCTCCTCACTCATCTTCAGTTTGTAACACAGAGTGATCCTAAGAGATGCAGAAATATTTTCATATAAAGTTCACCACGTGATAGGTGTCTAAAGACTTTTCTTTCTTCATCCTTACTGCTAAATGCTTCAGTGCAATATATTGGTGTCTAAATATTTGACTTTCGTCATCTTTACTGTTATATGATTCATGTCACAGCAATAAATTGCTGCCTAAGCACATACTTATGTACATAATTGAATCAGGTCCACTCTGAGGCTTGGCTTTTGAAGTAGTGCCAGTGTTTTCCGTGGGACCGTGTGGAAGGCCAGGCATTACGTGATGTGAACAACACCTAGGGAAAATATTAATGTACATAACTGTATCAGATGGCTAAATTCACATTTTCAAATAAACCTGAACACACTTCATTTAATCTAGAAGGTTATTAAAATTATATTTTATGATTTTGTCCTTAGCGTTTTAAAAATCTGAAATGCTTCAGATCAGTGTTAATGCATTAAAACCACAGAGCTCTTGGAATCCCATGGGAGAGATGGACAGTATTTTCCTACTCCACAAAGCTGCCAGTACTGAACCTGCAAACATTCAGACACCTGCTTTTCTTGTAGATCTTTATTGGAAGTGCTCACTCACATAAAGCATATGAATAACATCAGGGTCTTACCTACAAGTTTGGAGCATTAGTTGTTTGTATTTCTCTATTTAGAGGAGTGACATTAAGTGTATTTGAGATATAATTTCACCAGAATGTATTGCATAGTTACATTAACTCCTGGGTGAGATTTAGGTTGTGCCCTCCCAGCAGGCCCAGGGGTGTTACCTGTAATCTCTCACATGCACACAGGCTGTCACAGACAGAGCTCCCCTTGGCAGATCAGTCATATTTTCGGTCTCACAATTGATATATCAGTCACAGCATAAAATGCAATCCTTCCTGTAGACCAACTGTTTACCAGAGTATAACACAAACTCTCCTCCTGTGTCTCATTTCATCACACTGCTCCACGTAGCGATGTTTCAATGCGAAATGAAGTTTTTTCATGCTGTGCTTCTGAGTAGAAAAAAGACAGAAGTACATGTATGATAAATGGCAAAGGTTCCAAGAGAAACCTTGCAAAACAATACAATTTGGAAGCATTACATTTGCTTAAATAATTTAGTACATAAATGGATCTGTTAAAGTTTTATAACCAAATACTGTTTATGTGGCTTTGGGTAGAAAATCGGTTATATTTCTACTGAATCACTTAATCTTATATCTTATTTAGAAGTTAGGAAATATAGCTAACCTGAGAGATACCATTGTAAAGCCCTTTTGAAATCAGTAGCATTAGAGAAATATTCTTTTCTTTTAATTAACTTCATACACTTAAGTTTTTTCTTAAAAATAAATGTTTTAAATTTCTCTGAGGTGGAGTTCGTTTTCTGCTGGTTTTACAGCAGAAGAAACTGCATAGTGTAAGTAGTTAAGATACTTGATCCCATGCACTAGAAGTGATATTTAGATCTGACATTCGGGTACTAAAATATGAAATGAGTTCTCTGGGATATTTGTGTTTGCACTTTATCCATAAGGTAGTTTTAAAAAATATCAGCAATATTATATGAGCTGGGAAGCTTAACTCCATTTTAAAAGTATGTGTAAGTGCATTTTGTGTCTTCAGAAATGTCTCTGTGTCTAGACTGTATAAGCATTAAGTGCAGGTATATAAATCCTTGAAACGAGCACATACCCAAGCATTTCCAAGGTGAAGAACAGACTGACAGAAAAAAACTCCTGTTGATAGTGAATAGTGAGGCTCTGCAGGGATTTTTATTTATTTTTTTTTCTTTTCAAGCTTGCTTTTTCTGTTAGGCATTTTTTAGCCTGTTGGAACTTTCATAATAATAAATGCTGATTCCACCATTCCTGTTTGAGTATGAGAATTGCGTTCCCCCATTCCTATTGCTAGAAATGTATCCTGTCTCATTACCCCTTCACTCAGAATTTGGAATTTATGACAATGTTTACCTTGCAGGTATTGTCAACAGGTGACCAGCAGGCAAATCAATTTTTCCAGCCATGAAGATCTGTAACTGTGAGTTCTTCTGTAGAATATCTCTTTTTTGTCTTGGAGCATGCTATTTTATGGTGGGAAATCTTTTGATAGGAATGTATTTTAACGCTCTCATGTAACAGCTGAGGAGTTCTAAATTCTTAACTGGGAATTTTTTTATAGCTCTCAATTAAGCTTTTAAAATAAAAAGCAAAGGATATTGCGCTAAATGCTGGAGGAACTCAATGCCGTCATGAATTTTCTTAATTAAAAATCTTTTAATGTTTTCCTTTTTTATAAAGCAGTAATTCATGGTAGCTAAGTAACAGCAATGAAACACAATCTTTTGGTGACATCAAAGCTATGAAATAGTGTGAAATACAAAACATCCTAGGTAGAAAAATGTCTACTTTTATTGGAGATGGTTTATAGCTTTTCCATTGCAATAGCCAGTTCAGCTCAGTATTACGGGAAGATCCAACATACACATAACTGTTGTCAAAAATTATTGAACAATACACACTTCTAAAGAGGAAAAAATTTAGAATTGACATTTCCGTAAGGAACAGAAAGGTTTTTTCATGTCAGGGACCTCATTTCTCATATAATTTTGGTTTAACTTCATGGAAAGGAAACCAGTAGAAAATATTCTGAAATCTACAGGAGCTGTATCTACAGCTCACCATTTTGGTGATCCTAAATCAAAGGAAATTGTCCAATGTCTAATTTGTTGTGATGAAGTGTTTATACAGAACTGTGAGTACAGCCCTAAAAATTGCACTGAGATGGCATTTACATCTAAAGTTTCTCTTGCAAATGTTGATATTTTAAATAACCATTTTTTCGACACCAGATGATACTGATGTATTAGCAATGTAATTTAATATTTATGGTATTTGTCAAAGGTCAGAATTGTCAGAAATTTTATTAACTAGGCCTTAATATTAAGTGAATGACTTGTGCACCCCATGTGAGAGTGTTTGGAGTAGTGCATGATCTGTCACATATAGAAGAAAAAAGACAGTGCAAAACATCTTTATTTTGCTCACTAAAGAGTTTGAAAATCATGAATAGCCATTTATACTCAGAATTCAATATTTCAGAAATTTTTTGTATGTAAGAACAAGACAACCAGGCCAAGACAGAAGTGGAAATTAAATTGAGTGAAAGTATTATATTATTAATCATACTATTCAGAGTTGAGGCAGGAAATATCAGTATCTTAAAACTTGAAGTTATTTGTTAAAAACTATGCATGCAACCAAATATAACACATACACAACTCAATAGATGTACAGGGGTGTGCACTCCTGTCCTTTTCTTTTTTCCAGATTTTTAACAGAACTACTGGACACAGAAAAGTTCCATAATTAGACCTTCAGATATTGCACTCTTTGACTAGTATTTTTAAAATCCCAGATGTTTTTCCATCTGGATGTTATTTGGAACCCAAAGATGTGCCCACCAGTACATATGTGAGTACAAATGAATAATATTTACTTGGCATGATACTTTTATTTATTCATCAGCAGCAACTTCCTACAAACCCATCATAAACTGAAAATAAGACTGGATTAGCATACAATCTGTTTTCATTTCTTTTATTCTATCAAAGAAAATCCAGATCTCAGCAGAAAACATACTGTGACAGCATCAACTAAGGCTCAAAGATTCTGTTATTTTAATTCAATGTATGCTTAGAGCCATCAGAATTTTGTGAGTTAAAGGTCTCCAAAAATTGTAAGAGTACATTGAATGATGCAGAAACTCAAGTCGAAACACCAGATCACTAATGTTAGTTGGCTAAGATTAGAGACATAGATGAGGTGACTGAAAAGCAGAGGAAGCACTGAGTTGAAAGAGAAGAAATTGTATGACACTCCTCAGAGTCCTGGAGTATGTCCTTAGTGTGGTGGAGCTGCAGCCTGCTCTTCTTGAATCCCCATCTGCTTCTATTTACTCTGATAACAGCAAACCCCAAGAACATTATATAATCTGCTCCTGGCAAAAAAAGTTCCCCCCAGCTTCCACTTTTGCCATGTGTGTTTGTGGTTTTTGTCACTGAGACTGAAGGTTATTTTGGGCTGTGTGTTTGAAGGTTTTATTTTGAACACTTCAGAGGAGAGTGCAGGATGCACTCACCTACAGAGATTGGTCTGTCCTGCAGAGCACAAATTTCATATATGCTTTCTGTGCCCCTCATTCAACTCAGCTTGAAGGAAGCTTTCCCTCTGCTCCATTCTCTCTAGATTAAACTGATTTGGAATTAGCCACTCACATGGATCAGATCCTCTTCACATATCAATCAATTGCAATTAGCCATTGTGTGTAAACAGGTTCTTCAGTGGAACTGGAGTAGCAGTTTTCAGTGGAGTCTCTTTCCAAGAAACACACTTTCTGGGGAAGTGTAAATCAGTGTGACAATCCCACTGTACACTGTGCTGAGGATGTGGTGAAAACCACTACTGGCACAAAATATCCATGGGAGTCTTTAGCACACAGTTGAGCTGCCTGAATTTCTTGTACACTGTGAAGGAGATGAAGTGGGTTCAGTCATAATTGTCAGTGAGAGGGAGATTTCTGCTTGGACAGGAAAAATGGTGTGCCTAAATATCCTACACTGAAGGCTGCTCAGGGCAGTCCTTCTGGTACTTGAGCATTTCAGGGAAACTTTGATTCTCTTTAGGTTCATGGAAGCTTGCTATTGCCTTCAGCAGAATCCAGAGTTATCCCTAGGCATAGAATACTCCACAGCATTTTACTCAATTTAAAAACAATACATACATGCCTCTGGTTCAGACATGAGGTAATTTACATTGAATTAAACCACGAACTGTAATTATTCACTGAATATAAGTAGACAAAAGAAGCCTACATATTTCATTGCAATCTTATATGTGTGAAGAAGGAAGATTATATGCCAGACTAAAAGGATCACCAGAAATAAGCTCTAATCAACAAAATAAAGAAGATTATAAATTATTCTCTTTAGCTTGAAATTTCGCTAGAAATAGATCACCACTAACAGCAAAAATGTAACCCAGAGATTGCAGTCTCTAACAACTTAATAAACATTGTATTAAATCAGAGAACAGAACACAATAAAAACATTAAGCAATTAGTTCTAAAATTCTTGAAAGAGTCAACACCAGGCTTAAAATCCCCAGGTCTCTACAAGATCAAAGAAAATGGCAAGGGTCTTACTGAGAGTTGATCTCTTTCTGAGATGGTAGTGGTAGAATGAAACTTTGATGTTTTATATACTTAAATACATAGATTAAAATATTTTAATGAAGGTAAAAATTAACTATGGAGTGACCAACCTTAATAAAAATAGTTCAGTGTACATTTCTGTGTTTGATTTGCTTACCAATGCATGCTTATTTTAAATTGGAATTCAGTATCCAAAGATCTGAAGTGAATGAACACACAATTATCTTCTTTTATTTTAATTTGGTCTTGTTGATCCTCTAGGCTCCTTTAAAATCACAATGACATAGATTAAAAAAAAAATCTAAGGTTGTGACCTTTTATGCATCTATGAAATAAATGTGGAGTTCATAGCTGGGAACATGATCATTTCGGTTGATATAAATTGAAGCTGACAAGGGGACAGGCTCTGAGGGAGCAAAACCCACTCTTCTGTGAAAACTAAGACCAATAAGTATATTTCTGTATTTAAAATGACATATTTTTATAAATATCAATATCGATTGACCATGGCCTCAAACTGTGCAAACCAAACCTGGGTAAATGGTCTAAAAGTGGTAAGAATAATTAGTTTACTACCTTTGCAAATTAGCAAAAATATAAGAATTCTTATGCATAAAGTGGAACACCTCATTTTAGAACCCTAGAGCGGGTGCTGACCAGTAGGACTAGTTGTTCCCATGGAATAGTATATGGTCATTAAAAACCACAGCCTGAATCTTCAGAAAAGAAAAAAATTAAAAACTACTCAGAGGCAACTGAAATCACTAAAGCAATACACAAGGTGAGAAAAAAATAGTTATTTTTGCTTTTCAAAGAATCAAACTTCCTTCACTCAAATTCCTTCCTGCAGCAAAATGCATTGGTCAGGAGGGGTGATGTGGTGCCTTTCCAGAGCAGCATGTGAGACCTGTGCTTGCAGCTCATTCTGAGGGTTCATTTTCTCTCAGAGCTCAAGGTAAAATTCATTTAACCTGGGGGTTGCCTTGCTCCAGGCCCCCTTGCTCTGTCCTGGTTCCTCTTGGCCACCCAAGGAAGACATGGAGGCAGACATCTCCCCAGGGTGCCCTCTCTGTGGATGAACACAGCTCTGTGGCTCTTTGGGGCAGGAACCCAAGGAGCTTTTCCTTGTGCAGTGGTTTCCACAGGCAGCAGTAACAGCCACATCCTCATAAAATGCAGCACTGGAGATGGTCAAGGAAATAGTCGCAGCATGACAGAGAGAGATTACAACTTCATTTTCGGTGCCATCCAAAATTAACATGAAATGATATTGCCAAGCAAAACAGCCTCAGCACTTAATTTGGGGCATTAGTGATGCCATTATAAAATATGAGCTGCTGATTCTCACCCTGCCTCAGAAGCTTTTTATGCTTCCCAGATCAGCTTGCTTGGTGAATTAATCAGATGAAAAAGGCTCAGTTCGCCTGCACGAGAAACTGAAAGGATTGTCTGATGGCTTATGAAGCTATGTGATTTGTTTCATGGTGTGGAGACACTGAAAGAGAATTTTTATTAAAAAAAGAAGTCTTGGAACACAGTCCTGCATGTGGTCAGCTCAGTGGGGTATTATTTGAAGCAGAATGTGAACAAGTAGAATTGAAATGGAGGGATCTTTGAAGAGTAATGAAAAAGGGGATTCAGTTGCCAATAAAACAACTGTTTGGGATACTGAAGGGAGATTCCTCAATCATTTAAAATCATCCTGCTCAAGAAATTGATTGTATTTTTTTCTTAGGGAACGAGGGGAATAAAGGGTAGATGAACTCTTCAACAACCTAAAGCAAATTTCACAACTTCCTGGAGAATTTGTATGCGGTCATAATTTTCTCACAGCAACTGTCTTCAGGAGCAATTTCTTTCTTTGCCTATTTATACTTTAGCAATCTTGGTTTCAAATCTGCTGCAGGCTTTTACTGTCTTCTCTGGTTTCCAGAGGAGGGATAGGGATGTCATGGCACAATGCCTGAGGTAATGAATGTTGCTCCAAAATATGCCTTAAACTACACAAATTACAAAAGACAACCCTTGCCCCTCTTAACTCTAGAGCAGGAGAAAGGTCCTGCAAGGTATTAAAACTAGTGGGAGTACAGCTTTTCTCCTAAAATTCTGTGTAGTTTTAAGAAGAGGATCTCAGCACCTAGAAGCACCTCCTGTTCTCTCATGTGGGTATTGCTTGCTTCTTATTTTTCCTTTTTTCTCTGTCTTTTAAGAGAGGGAGTTGAACTCCCTCACATCATACCTGGGTTGAGTACTCAGACTAAACTGTCACACTGATTAATGGCAATACTTAGTGCACAAAAAAATTGCCTCATTACTTGGACAAATATACGTGTAAAATATTTCAATTTCTACATGCGTTTTCTATATACAAATTAAATATGCGTGTACGTATAAATTAAGTGATATAAATTTAAATTCTGGATATTATTTGGAAATAAATATTGTCATATAAAAATGAAATAATTTTGGTCTGTAGGAAGGGCATAGCTTTCTTGAATTCTCAGAATTTTTCTTACACCAGACTGGTCAAAAAGCTGAATTTACAATCCTTATTGAACTATCAAACAAAAAAGTAGAGTACAAAAGTTTCTGTAGAGTTTTTAGAAATATTTTATTTTGGTTTCAACTTTCTTCAGTCTATTTCTTTCTAAATTTTTAAAATGCAAAATTGTTTGGACTTTGTTTCTTTTCTCCTCCTATTTTGCCCAATTTCTTAATTTGAAATATCAAAAAAGAAATTTTTTGGCATCTATGCTAAAATGGTTTGGGATAAAAGATTTATGCCCTTGTTTCCCAAACAGTTTTGGCTGTTAGAAATAACAGTTCTCTGGAGACAAACCCAAACAGCATTGGAGAGTTTCACAGAATTGCCTCCAAATCACCACGACAGCAGATCACTGAGAAGCTGTGGAATTGTACCTGGCTCTGTCCTTCACCTAGAACATTCTCAAACAAATGGCAGGGCTCCCTTGTCACCGTGCACTGGTAATTATTTTAAATGCATGAAGAGAGAGGAGCAGTGAAGTTTGCATGACAGGTTTCTACATCAGTCCTGACCCTTCATCTTTCTTCTAGACATCTCTGAGGGCTTTAGCTTTACTTCTTTTCTGGATTACACTATGGCAATAAGATACCTCTGCAAGTCAGGCTCCTCTGGAGATGTGTGGTCAGTAATTAACAATGCATAACAATGCACAGTAATTTACTGTGAGACAAAGTTAAGATGAGCACCTCATTCAATTAAAACTTGGCAAGGCAATGCAATTATCCACTCTGGAGGTTTGCCAGGATGCAGTCATCTGCACCTTATCACCTGAAAAAAAGGGATGTGGCATGTATAATCAGTATAAACCTCTAAGAACTCTTGGGTTTTAATTAATTTTTTTAAGCCAAATTTGGAAGGTATGAAACCACACAGCTTACAGGGCTCTAATTAAAACCAATTTCATTTTCCTAACCTCACCAGTAATTTCAGGGAATGTTGCCCTTAGATAAAATTAATTCAAACCCACTGTCTAAAAGTTAATCCAAATCTACTGTCTGCCTGTGTAATTGTACACCTACTGACTCAGGTGTAACACCAGTGTGCTTTGATAGGAGGCTGTTTCCATGAACAGTACAGGTTCTGCCAGGACATCATATTGCTTCATTTTATACTCATGTGCTCCTCTGTCTGACCAGGCAAAATCCCATTGCAATGAGCAGGAATTCACCTGAGTAAAGACTCCAGTCTTCCTGGGGTACCTGATAAAAACTGATCACCCAAGTGAGACACTCAGTCCATATTTACAAATGATTTCTGTCTTCACCCCTCTTTTGGGAAATTCATTTGGGAACATTCATTGTCAAGAATTTTAACTTTTCTTCCTGCTGCTGTTCCCTGTGAATTGCCCTTGAACTTTGTTTAGTGTTGAGAGAGTAACACTTTTATCTCATTCCTGGATGCAGCTTCCTTAGGGACTGAACTCCACCCATATACTACCTGAAGCAACAGTTGGGTTTCACACATCTAATTTTTCCTTTCCGAAGGCTTTTGGGTGAAATTTCTTAGCAGGGATCAATCTTTGTGTAACTCTTATGATTTCTTGATGAATCATATATTCTGCTCCCTGGTTCAGTACTTTGAAACACATGATCACAAAAAAGAGAAAACCTTACATTAAATAAATGTTTGTTAACATGGCCTGGTGAAACACAGATCTACCCAGGGAAGGGAATTATGCAGCTAATGCTTGTGATTTGTCTCTGTAGGTTGAAAGCTAGAATTCATGGTATCTAGATATTGTCTAGACTAAAATTTTTTTGGCAAAAGTGTGCAAAGCTAAATAACAGTGAAATATATATATATTTATATTAAAGCTAATAAATGGAAGTTCCAGTGTAACCCAAAGTGGTGCCTTAGGTTTGCCTGCCTGATATCTCACAAGAATATGGAGAAAGGGGTTAGAGGGTGAAAAAGCAATTAAGGGAGCAGAGACAGAAGAGGAGGCTGAAATATGTTCAAGAGATATTTTAGTGTGAGTGCAACCACGAGAAAACCCAACTCAAAGGATGGTCAGAGAGCTGCTGAGTTTACGTAGGTCTAACATAAAATCTGCTTTATCCATCTGAGTGACAGGCTTTATTCCTTCCCTCTTTAGCATCCAAACTGGGTACTGAACAGATTTTTGAGGCCAGGCTGTGATCTCTGATATTTCTTAGTGGCAGCAGTGAGGGTCAGAACCTCTGTAGAACATCCCAGACAAAAAAGTTATTTCAAAGGGGCTAATGCTATTACATCCCTCCCAAAAGAGAAATGAGTGCCAGTTCCAGAAATTATTAACTCCCTTTTGCATGGGTCTTCCAGTGGTCAGCGGGTGCTCCCAGGGTCTGGAAGGACCAACAATGAGCTGCCCATTTCTCATCTGTAAGGATAAGAACTACAGTGGCAGTAGCTCTGCACAGAAGACCTTTGTTGCCTTCTCTGGTCCAGTACAGACAGAAGAGGAGTATCTATGTTATGGATGACAGAATTATGTGGAAGCCAATGGGATTGTAGTAGCTATGGCAAATTATATTCTGCAGTATTAAACTCCTTGTAGAACATAGTTGTTGTAAGAGAGGGAGTGGCAGTTATTAATAATAATGCAAGGGAATACCAGCCCCAAATTCTTGGAAAGTGTAAATTAACAGTTAATTTATATTGCTTTATAACAGCTAAATATACCAGCTCTGTATAACAAGCATGGTTGAAGGATCTGCATTTTTTTAACTGACTCAAAAAAAAAGGGATAAAAGACTAGAATTTCCCTCGAAGAAACTACAAAGAAAAAATTATCTGTGACCTTCCAGAGGATGTTGGGTAACTCGATCAATGAGAGAATAAGAAGAAATGGGTTATGACCTCAGCAAAGGAAATGAGCCCTAGTGGAAGCTTTCTCTAAAGCTCACTAATACTCAGGGAGTTTGAGAAACCTGATATCAAAACAGATGAAAGTTTTGATGCTATAGAGAGATACAGTGAATATTTTATGCCACAGAAGAAGCTGAAAACCGATTTTAGCTGGCAGAGTTGATGATTCCACACAGCTCTATTTATGTCCAGATCTGCCTTTGAATCAGATCTCAACTTATCATATCACCCTAAATCCCTAGGGAAAATGTGTCTCATTTACCTCAGTATTTCTTGGAAACCTTCTATTCTGTGAAGATAATTGTTTATCAGTAGCCAAATAGATTGCTGGAGAAAAAAATGGAGCTAGATAATAAATAATTGTAACAAATGAGTGTATAACACACAAAATTTCTACTAAAGTTTTCTGATATTCTGAAAAAATACTGCACATAATTCATAACAGCTTTGTCTTGTAAACTGGCTCTTCCTCTGCAGATGACAGTTAGTTTCATTAATCTTGGCAGTGTCAAGGGCCAATATTTGAAAACAAATTAATGTTCTGGAATACTTTCTTCCACAAGTTTTACATCAACAGACTTTCTTTCAGTAGGATTCCTCTTTCCACTCTTTAGTTCCACTGAAGTATTTTAAGGAAGGGAGAGGAGGAGAAGCCCAGTCTTAACTTTGCCATGGTTTCTCCAAGAAAAGAATTACCCTCCTCTTTATCATCTTTCTTTCAAATAAAGGGGTATGAAAGGCAAGCCATTAAAACATTTTCCTTCATCTTTCACTGAACTAAGCAAATTAGGAGAGAAATGGTGAGAAATTGAAATAATTTTCTTAATAATAAAGATCTGAAATTTCATTTGTTTCCTTTCCCAGGAACTTATACACTTCCATTCTGATACAATGTCCAGACTATGCCTCCTTTACTGTTTGCAATAACACATAAAACTGTTTGTTTGACGTCTTGATCACAAACAGAGGCTACCTGTGCACAAGGTAGCAATCAGTTAGGAACCCAGTAACAAAGCAGTGCCATCACATTTTGTGGTCAGGGGCATTAAAAAGCCAGCATTTCATTTATTTTCTTCCTATGTGGCTTTTGTTAGATAAAATTACTGATTCAGCCAGAGCCTGTGTAGTTAAGAGCCAAATAGTGGAGCTAACTCACAGGAGGCGTAGGTCATGCTGAGGGTGAATGGACAAATAGGAGATAATCTGAGCTTCAGGAACAGTAAATTATTCCCTTTCCACACTACCTATGGCGACCCAGGACAGGTCTAGCAGCTGATGATGTAAGTTTCTCTCAGAAGGAAATTTTTCCATGCACTGTTGAAGTTGAAAGCCTCTGGCCATGATTTAAGCCTGTAAAATGAAATGGAAGAGCTCATCCATAAAGGGGAGGGGGCTGCACAGTTTTGATTTTCTCACTCTTATGGCTGCAAAGTGGAACCACATTAGCTCTGCTGTCTGGGCCTTCAACTCCTCTAACGACTTTTGTGTCAGGATTTGTTGCACAGTGTGACAACCAGACATCAAACCAGCATACTTGTTTGTCAGTGAGCTGATATTAATTAAACTTGTTCAATTTACAGTAATAAAATAAAATAAATTTTTCCAAGTGCCACAGTTTTAAACACAGTCTAGCATCTGAAAAACATCTTGTTTGTTTTGGACTCGCACATCCCCACCGCAGAGCTGGAATTTTGCTAACAGCTCCTGATACACGAGCCAGAAAGGAGTGCAACTCACTCTGCCTTCACTGATTTGCCTTTTTCTAGTGATAGCAAGTTATTAAGGACATAAAGGTATGTGTGCCAGCAAGTCAAGTGATGTTAAACCCTCACCTGGGGCTGAGGAACAAAAAGATGCCTTATTTCATGGTCTTCTTCCTCATCAGAACCATGGTTTCAGGCAAAGTTTCTATTTTATATAACATTTAATATCTTGGTTGTTGCCAACTGCAACGGGGTGAAACATTGTATACCAACTGTCAGCCTCATGTGAACATTTAAAAAACAGATGCTAAATCTTTGAAGTCATTGTTAAGTTTAATGGCTTCAGAAAATCATTACTCAAATCCATTCCCTAAGGTCTTTTTGTCAAGTTCCAGAGGACCTAAACTTAAAACAAAACTAAAGAGCCCTCCAAGAATTTATCTGGCAATTAAGCAGATTTTTTGCTGAAGTTTTTCTATGGAATTAGAATCTGATGATTCCTAGAAACTGAATTGCTAAATCCTATCAGGGTATTCTGAACACTCTTGGAATGGTCTCCAGGTTGCCTGCTGGTCACACATCCTGCATAAAAATGCCAGTTGCCATGTTGTGCATTTTGTGGGCATTCCCTCTAGACTATAGTAAAAGCACAATGTGGTAACATGCAGTTAAAAACTATGTGGTGGCCTGAGTCTGGATAATGCAGTGCCAGCAGAACAAAATAGGAAAAAAAAAAAACAAAAAAAAAAGAGAAAAAAAAAAAAAGAATAAAGGAAAAAAAAATGAAAGAAAAGGTAGTCTGAAATGATTGATCAGTGGCTACTAATGGCATTTTCATCAATACCCAGCTGATTTTCCTGTTGCTCTTTCTTACATATTTATACTATTCACAGTCTGGCAAAAATTTACAAAAAAGTATCCGAGTGATAGTTTCACAGCAGGTGCTGGATCAAACAGGTCTTGTTCTGTGCCCCCTTGGGAGGCCTGCATGGATCACAGGAATCCTGATACTGCCCTTCAGATGACCTGTGGTAAAACTGCGGAAGATATGCTCAGTTTCTTCCAATGAATAAACAAAGTGTACATGAAATATTTGTATAACTATGAATAGGGGGTTTATTTTTCTATATATACTGCTTGCCTGTGTAGTTGATTGAAAATGGCGTGAAGTAAATCTTGCCTAATAGATACTTATATAAGATTTTTATTTAAATGTCCAGCAGTGTAAATGTCAACATTTGTACTTTGATTGTTGTATGAATATACCGGTTTCAACTGGATAGTGAGGGGAAAAAAATGCGAGAGTATACGTGGGCTTTACAAGGAAAAATATATAGCAGGCTTATAAAACACAGTTTGAGAAAGTCTTACTAAGCTTTGAAGGCCAAGACCAAAAAGTATTCTGTAGATTTTGGACCTCATCCACTGCTCTTAGCTCCAAGCTGCAACTTGGAAACTGAGAGAGGCTTTTTGTAACGTATTCATGTCATGTTTAGGCAATGCCAAATTATTTCTCATTGGAGCTGAGGTTTATTGCAGCTGGATTATGATTTTTGACTGTGCAAACAATGAGATTGAGGTGTCTGTCCTTTCCAGAGTCATTAAAATCTGTGTCATGAATTATAAGAATCAGAAGGAGGTGGACTGAGGAGAAACACAGATGAATATTGAACATGCAGCAGACTGCAGAGAGCAAACTGGAGCACAGCTCACAGAGAACTGTGAGAGCAGAATGCCTGAGCCTTGCAAGAAAGTGTTGCAAAATCATAAAATGCATCACTAATCTATTTTCATGACAAAAAAGAGTGAAAAATATTTGAAATACTGTTGCAGTGAGCCATTATTATTAAAATGCTAAGTAGGTTGCCAGACATACACTTCTGCATTGTTTTTTTTTTTTTGTTTGCTTCAAGTTGAAGAGTAGCCACCCCAGTTTTGAGTAAAGGTAGTGCAAGTTATCATGTGAAGCCCTGATTTTCCTCCCCCAAAGCTGGCACAATTTCTGGCACAGTCTGAGGGGCCCACAGGTAATGTTAAACAACTGCACTGTATTACCAACAACTCAGAACACGTTTTCTCTCAGAAATGCAACAAAATTAATCAGACTCCCTTAATTTATCCTGATTATGCTCAGACACCTCATCTAGGTAATTAAATCAGGCTCTGCTCTGCAGTCAGACTTGCCCTGTGGAGCTCTGTACCCCTTACATCAGCTCTGCAGTGAGGAGCTGCAGGTGTTCTCCTCACTGAGGTGTGCTGAGCCTGAGTCAGGGCCAGCAGAAACACCAGGACTGGACTGATTTACAACCAAAGCCAACTCAAGTGTGGCAAATAAACTTCTGTTGAACCCAGCTTGCTTTTATTTGATATGAAGACTTATTTCTGTTTGTTTATATTTTTTAAATGATGATTTAGTAAAACTTTAAAAAAATCCCCAAACCCTCCAAAAACTTTAGTGTCTCATTGTCCAAGCAAAGGAAAGGTAGAGCTGAGCCTGCATGCTGACACTGGAGTTAGCAGAGTCAGCTGCACAATCCCCTGTGTTACATCAGTAGTTCATACACAACATATGATGCTGATCTGAAGTTCTGGCTGTTAGCTGTATTATTTCCACATGGAAAAGTATTATAACTTTTTTCTGTTGTATCCAGCAAATTTCTCTTTCCTTTGAGGCATATTTTCTTCTCCCTGCCCCCCTCAGGTTTTATTTATCAAGAGCACTTTTAATAAATGGGGAAAAAGAAAGGCAAAACCAATCTTTCTTCTGGTTCAGTTTTTTGTAAGTCTAAAACAGATACACACAGCTAAAACAATCAGAAAGAAATAACCTGTTTTTATTTAATGAATTACATTCTTTGCCTGACAGCTGATTGTGATTGTGATCGGTATATTAATTATTCAAATTTATTAGTTTTACTGAGATTCAGCACTGAATTTTCTTGGCTGTTCGCCACAGAACACATCTGACTTCATGTCTACATATGCACTTTTGAAACCTCAGTGTTGTTGTTATGAGGTAAATTGAGACCTTCTAAGGATGTTCAAACTTAAATCAACTCCTAGTATTAAGCAGAGATTAGAAATGAAGCCCAAATGTCTTGATTATTTTAATCAAAATAAGACAAATCCCAAGATGAATACTTTCACTCTGTCAAAGTTTTCTTGACAGTAAACAACAGCTTAAGAAATTATTCCCTGTCTTGTCATGGAGAAAAATAATCTTTTGAACCTACCATTTTCTGATCATCTTGTCTGTAGAGGATGTCCACATCCATAGTTCTTGTCTTCTAGGACAAGAGCTCTTAAACAAGCTGCTCTTCCTCTGATGATCTCTGTTTCAGTGGCGCTGCTCTCCCTGGGCTACTTGTGTTGATGAAGGGTGATACACAACAGGACAAAGAACTGTTCTGTGGAATCTGACTAATAAATCTGGCCAGTGCCAAGCCTGAAAGTAGCAGGATTTGGCTTCAAAAGGAGCAATTCTACTGAAACCCCATTCTAAATTCTCAGAGTTTACATATGGAGAGAAGTTAATAAATGGCAATAAAAGCAATGAAATAACTTGCTTTAATTTCCTCACGTAACTGAACAATGTTTCCTTTGGGCAGTAGTTATTGCATTGAATCCACAAAGTTATTTTCAGAGCACTGGACGCAAATGCCAACAATGAAACAATAAAACTGAACACTGTGAACACCTTGCTAACCATCTGTAAACCAATTTTCAAAGAGAAAATCACATCAGTAGAATATTTGACCCATACAGGATTTTGCAGATGTTTTCCTGTAGCCTTTGGGATCTACCTCATTTCAAGGTCTATATAGTAGAAACAAATTGTGCATTTACACAGCAAAA
This sequence comes from Melospiza georgiana, assembly GCF_028018845.1. Taxonomy (NCBI): domain Eukaryota; kingdom Metazoa; phylum Chordata; class Aves; order Passeriformes; family Passerellidae; genus Melospiza; species Melospiza georgiana. The sequence goes on from NC_080439.1 coordinate 13,244,701, forward strand.
GTCTAACTGAATTCCCATAGGAGCCTTCAAAGGCTTTTATGTTTGACCAGGCACTGTGTTCTGCTACTTTGGCAAAGAGGTATTAACAGTGACTTGTTAATAGTAATGGAGCCATGCCTTCTCCATATGGGTTCCAACACTTCAAGCTGTATCACCTGTCCATATTTAAAAGCTCCACCTTAAAAAGATGATAAATTAGACCAACTTGACCTGGCCTTAGACCAAGGCATGGATTAAACAATTTCTTTCAGCTTGATTGGGGTTTTATTGAGGAAACCTGCTAAGTAAAAGCTGTTCAGTCACAGTGCTTAAGTATCAAAAGAGTGCATGGAATTTTAAAAACACTGCCAGTGTGCCAGCCAGACCCTGAGTTACCGAGAGGGCAGAGACCAGCTGCACAGGACAGACAGTGGTGAACCTTTTCTGGATTCTCTGTTTCAGAGGAAGTCACATTCTGGATTCACATGTTTCAGCATGTGCAGCTCTGAAACTTGCAAACTCTTAAAACTGTGTGCTCCTTTTCTAGAGCAAAGGTGTCAGAGCCTTTGTGTGTGTCTATTCATGTGTACGTTAGCAGAGAAGGGATTTTATCATTAATTTGTCACCCTACCCCACAGTAATGTTAAACATAAGCACCCTTTAAAGAAGGACAGATAAGTGAAAGGCACCAAATGTAGCTTTAAGGTGAAAAATCCATCAGGCAATGTAAATGAAGTTTCAGTCTTTCATTTATTAATTACTGTTCTATAATTCTCTCTTTTAAGATGCTAAGTTACTTGGGAGACTGCCATTGTAGGCTCATGGTAACCTGTTTTTAGAATGTTCTAGACCACTTTGGGCCAGTGCTGCAGAGCTTGTGCCTGCCTCTGACAATGGGTTGAAAGAAGAGTTTAAAAACCCTAAACAGCAGTGATGAATATTAATGTGCTAATGTGACTGCAGAGATGTTTTCATTCAGTTTTTGGCTCTGTCTTGCTATGCGAGGGTTTATCACACATGCAGCATGTCTTTTTAATTGCCACGAGGTTTTTGTCTTAATGATACCTTCTGCTGTCTAATGAGTTTATTCTTTCACACATTATTATTGCACATGTTCAGTGCAAACAGTCTGTATTGCTATTTTAATAAAAATAACAACAAAAGAAAGAGCAAAGTCGGGGCTGGGGGAGCACACAGCATGTCACTCTGTACAGCTGGTCTAATCTGATGCTCAGCATTGCCATGGCAACAACACCAGAGGAGAGCAAGGGGTGGCTGGAGCCTCCTCCTCCTGTTGATCACAACCAATGGCTCCTGACACAGAACCAGCACTTACAGGATGTGATTTCCATCACTTTTTCAGCAAAAAAATAAGACCTCAGACTTTACCCCTTTTTAATGTTTTGAAATTCAGTGGAAGTGGAGTCAGCACAAAACTGTTCATCAGAACAGAATTTGTTTAGAAAGTTTTTTCATTGTTCAGATTTGTACTTTTTAATCATTCATTAGAGCAACTTTAATTTTTATGATTTATGTTAATGATTTCACTAGCAAAAGATTTATTCTGTTAAACATAAAAACAATCCCAGGCAAGAAACTAATGGAAGGGAGCTTGAAAGATTTTGCCATGAAGAGACTATGATCATTCTCAATCTTCAAACTGGGAATGACTTCAACATTGTAAAATATTTTTCTGATAAACTATAATTAGAATCTAAACTGCCTTTAATAATTTCTCTCAGAATTTAATTTTTCATTATGTCTGTTAACTAAGAAAATTAAAATTTATCATAGATTTCTGCCCTGCCTTCAATGATCTGGAGTATTTTGCCACTTGTCTTTGTTATTTGTTGTCATTAATGCACTGCTATTAATAAAAGGTTTTTATTAATCCATAAAAATTTTGAGGTGAATACTATCAGGGAAAAAACCCAACGACTTGCTTGTAGTGGTGATTGGGATGGGGCTGGGCTGAGCCTGATCCCCAGTTGGTTTCAGCTGTGAGCAGCAGGTGAGCAGCATTGAAGGTAACGAGCCATGGAGTGCCCAGGGGCACTGACCAACCACCCAAGGGAGCAGAGGGCACACAGGTGCAGGGCATCAACAGGAGGGGATAAAAGGCTGGGCTACAGCACAAGAAGGGCAGTTGCTTGCAGTCTCCTGAGGTGATCTGATGTTGCTCTGTGTGGGCAGAAGCTTTCTGAGGTTGTATGGTGATACTGTGTGTTTTGTGGTCCTCTCATCTGTGATATGTGCTGCAACACTTTTTGCTGAATGGAAACCGTTTCCAGTGGTCTGGGGATGTGAAGGTGAGCAATTTCCATTGAGTTATAAAGTGGAAATCATATTTTGTGAACTGAGAGTCTTCTATGGTGAGATGAGGAAGGTGGAGTCAATCCTGTGTATTTGGAATTCAGCAAGGCTTTTGGCACTGCTTCCCGTGCTGCTCCCGTGTGTCCCATGTTGTATGGGCTGGGAAATGGGATAGTGGGATGGATGGAAATCTCAGGAGCTCAGCAGCACCACGATGCCCAGCTGCTGGCCCACAGTGTACCCCTCTGGTCAGTGCTGAGATGGGCAGTGTTCAGCACCAGTGATCTGGATGATGGGACGGACAGAGCACCTTCAGCAGGTCTGAGGGTGATACAGAACAGAGAGGTTGATAAACCACTTTGATAGCTGTGCTGCTCTTTCCCAGGGCATCGACAGACTGGAGAAATGAACTGACAGGAATCTCAGGCAGATAACAAAGAGAAATGTGAAGTTCTGCCCCTGTGAAGGAGTCAGTGCACCAGCACAGTCTGAACAGCTGAAAAGAGAAGGCCCTAGAGGTCATGGTGGGCACCAAATTGGGCATCAGTCAATAATGCATTAGGAAGGGTGTTGCCAGGGGAGGGAAGGAGGTGATTCTTCCTCTCTGATTAGTGCTGATGAGGCCTCATCATGGGTGCTGTCTCCAGTGTTGAGTTCCCCTATTCAGAGTAGTGTCAGGAAGTGAAAAAGTACTCATCTTTTAAAGGATGGTATTGTGTCTAAATGACTTAATTGTTTAATTTTGGGCAATGCAAACAAGGTTAGTTGAAAAGGAAAATGATTAATGGGTGCTCATTTGTGCCAGCCATTGAAAATATCTTCCCACAATCATTTTCATTCCAAAATCCAAAGATTTAGATGTCCACTTCATGCCACTTAAATGTCACCACTTAAAGTAATCACAGCAAAGATTCCATCAAATGTCCTCAAACTGTGGAGCATCATTTAGCCCTGCTGTGCTATGAATATTACCTGGCAATGAAAAGATAGAACTTGTGACCTAAAGATTGACCCATCTGCTATTTATTTAGCCCTGGAAAAAAGTAATTCTGTATCAGAAAAACAAAAAAAAGGAAAGAAAATTGCAGTTTGAAACTGTACTACTGATGGGGTGATTTAATTTTCTAAGTGTTTTGAGTTTGCTTATGATCAGAGACTCAGCTTTGTGTTTGTAAACTAATATTGCAGTGTAACTGAAGGCATAAGTAAATCAAATTCACTGTTTTGTGAATCCCATCTGTACCTTTGTGAGCTGAAAATAGAAAAAAGTCTGATCACGAATAACAGAAAAAAAAGATCTGTAAGATATTAAATTTATGGTGATCACCTTCTATCTGCATAATGGAATTTTCTGAAGATGTTTGGCAATTGGAAGATTTCAGAGCTGTTAAATTCCTCATATATCAGCTGGAGGCCATGGCTGACAAGCTGTGTTCCATCCTTACGTAACGGCGTCCAGAAGTGAAACATTCCATGCTGGTCTGCATTCTGTTAGGGAAGGTCAACCCAGGCAAAGCCAGTTCCCAGATTCCTGGACAGGAAAGTCTCTTTGCCTCTCTATAGCTATGCCTTCAGAAATTCTGTTGTGTTTGGTGTCCTGGCCCAAACCACTTTTGGTTTAACAAACTTGGTCTCCTGCTTGTTTCAATTATCAAACACACCTTTGAATCTGTTAAAAGGTGAAGTACTATTTTAGAAGTTTTTGGAATTTGTATGTACAAGGATTTTCAAGTCTTTATTCTTCTTCCCTCTCTTGTAATGGGACACGTAGTCCTTGATATGAAGAAATCCCTAGGACACCCAGCTTTTCATGATGTCTGGCAAACCTCCAAAATATTTCAGCTTCTTTACAACAAGAAATAAGTTTTCTGATGAAACCCATCTTTTTGGATGTAGAGAGCAGTTTATGTGGCAAAAATCTGCTCTTCCCTCCAAGACAGGAAATACAGAAATATACTCTTCCCTCCAAGACAGATTAGTTCCACGGTTATGACTTCCAGTTTTATTATTAATAAGGCATGATGTTGATCATCTTCTTGTCTCTTATTTAAACAAGATGGCCATACAGTTCTTTCTAGTACAGCTTTGTGCTCTGTTTTATTACATAGAATCTGTTTCCTGAGTACTTATTTCTTTAAATACCCAAGTGCTGCATTAGATTTCAAGCTGCCATCTAATATCATTCCTTGGGAGAATTCTTGTAAGAGTTCTATGCCATTGTATCACCTGAAAGAAATAATTGAAAGATCCAGGACTGAAAAAACCCATCTCTCCAAATGACCACATATCTGATAACACAAATGTCTTTAAATGCTGTTTGGAAATTGAATTAATTTATTTTTTCTCTAGAATTCGAAGGGATTCATTTTGCCTGTAAGGCATGACCCAGGGTAACTTGAAGTGCAGAATACAATGCCACAGCAGGAACAAATGACAGTGTGTCTGGATTTGGAGGCATGCAGATGAAAGCTATCATTTTTACCATTTGAGCAATGATGTTGGGTCTGTAGCGCTTTGGACTCTAATGATCCAGATGATTGTCTGGATTCTGTTTCAACACAGTCTGGAAATGCAGAGAAGGTCTCAAACTCCAAACTCCCAGTCATGGATATTACTGCAGAACTGTTACTTCCCTGGGTTTGTGATGTGTGTGAGATGATGGAGAAGAGTAAAGAGATTTTTCCTTGTAGTCTCTACTTATCTGTATTAGGTCAATCTCACTGTGCTCATGTTGTAGCTCAGTGGTTATAATTGTAAGTAGTTATAGACTCTATTAAGCAACTTCAAGTAGTTGCTTAGGTTTTATATTCAAATTTAATCTACTATAACTATTCTAATAATTTATTTTCTTGTGCAATCAAAGTGCTTCTCCCCACTTTGTAAATTCCAACATGCTGCATTTAGCATGTCAGCATCTCTGAGCCTCAGGTGACATGTGTATGGATAAGCTACATGGCTTGGTTACTCTTGTACTTGACACAGTGCACAGATGAGAGTCCACACTTGAGTTGCCACTTACACAGGATTATCATTCAGTTTGGACTCAAAGTATCCTAAGCCTCTTTCTGAAGGTCAAATCTGTTTTTCCTTTGTGATATGTCAGAAAGATTTAACAGCATCTGTGTCCAAAGGGGAGTTTCTTGCAAAAACAGTCCTGAAGTTACTTCCAGTTGTTTCTGTCTGAAATTCAAATAATTTCTCAGCTTCTCCTAGGAAGCATACGGTTCCAGTGTGGGGTAATTGTTTTCCATCTGGACACTGTCTGGTGATGGTATTTGCTGTAGCTATAAGTAAATAAATGAAAGAGTCAAATAAATGAAGACATCTGTAAATAATTTATTTGCTGATTGATGGCTAGTAAATAAACTCTAGCTTCTTTCTTTGGTTAGATTCACAGTCAAAATTGTGGAGTGAGATATACACCAGCTTACTAGAAGTTTGAAGTTCAAAGGTAGGCTATGAGAAAACCTCTAGAGATTCCCAGAAACACCAAAGAAGTGGCAGACAAATTCCAGTTAATGCTGCCTCTGACCCCAGCAAGCCCCTTGCTGGAACACTTTAAAGCATGCTAAAGCCTTTCTTGAAATCCTGCCCTGGTTGTCTACCTGCCCTCTGTTTTGATCAGCTCTCTGTAGCCAGTCTTTCAAGGAGAAGGGTGATATGGCAACCCAGAAGAAGTTCACTTTAAAAACTGGTGATTCTGTCAAGGACAGAGAGGAGTAAACAAAGCAGAGAAGGAAGAGGGCATGAAAAATGAGTGTTGTTGTGGCTCTGTGGAGACTTACAAGGCTCGACTCGGTGTTTGTTTTTTCAAGGCAATATTTTTTCTTTCCCTACTTTTTCCATGTGAATGTTCAGTAATGCAAAAATTATCATATGAACATTCTTATTAGCCTTATTGATATGTGCTTTCATACTAAGTGGCATGTTTCTGCTCATGAATATGTTGATCTTTGTGTTGCAAAGGTTCATTAGAAGAGGGGAGCACTGACAGAACTCTGTGAATGGGCAGCCTTGTATCCAAGTACTTCAAACCCATCTTTGGAACACTTGCACTGAAGTGGCAAAAATGCCTGTGAAATATGACTTTTTAGCTTGAGCATTTGTGCACCTACTGGACTGAATTTCAAACAGGACTCATTCAGATGTCAGACTTCCAATTAAAAACTGTGCTTTGCTAGCTAGTTAGTTCATTATTGCACACTTTATGGTGTGGGCTGCAAATTAGCTACTCAAAGTCCACAGTTCAAAGGATTTGCAGGCCTAGAATTATTCACTGAACAAGATTGTGAATAATTTCAAATAATGAATAAATTCAATATACTTTTTGTTCTGTCCATGCATAGCTTCTGAAGACTGAGAGAGTAAAAAAGGGAAATCAATCAGATAAATTATTCATCGAGAATTATTTGTTCAGCTCTAATGCTTATGTACTTAGACAATATTTTCATTGGAACAGACTCTGAAGAGCTCTTCAGCCTGCATATATCTCAGCTACAATTCATCTGTAAAAAGTATTGAGGTTCTTGTTAAATGCAGATGCCTAGACCCAGCTGTAGACAGTAGGATTTATCTGACTTCATCTCCAAGTTCTTGACAAAGTTTAGGTACTTCAGGAATTTTTTAGCAGGAATTGTTTTTGTGAAAGTAGTTCTTTGTCATTGTCTGTGTCTGCATTTAGAAATACAACTAGGATGATCACTTAAAGCTACTTGCTGCTGTTACTGTCTGATTTGGCTGTTTCCAGTACAGTATGGGAATTTGGATGTTTTCTTTCAGGGATTAAAGCTTTTCACTGTGTAGTTAAAGAAGAATATCAGTGTAAAATATAATTCTATTGGAAGAACTACCTTTCTCTACTAATTGTTCTTATTTTAAAGGAAGCAAGGATCAAGGAACTCAGTGAGAGGTGCAGCTCAAATTAATATGCTAAGCATCAAATATAGTTCCTTTAAAATATGTATTGCCAAGATAGCTTGTCAGGATAGTAACAGATTCAGCTATTTGCTGCAATTTAGGTGATGCTTTATCTCTTAAAAACAGAGGGTAAGTATGGAAGGGGGTATTTTTCCTGCTTAGGGTAACCACACCTCCTTTAATGTAAATATATTTGTTGCTGCACTGGGTCAGGAACAACAAGGAATTTGGTTTTATTTTGTCTAAAATGAAGCGAGAGAATAGGGAAAGACCACTGGATCTTGGATACTGAACAGGGAAGAATATTAGATAGTGTAGAACAAATGCTTGCTCTCATAATAATGACTTTTAAACTAATATAAAGAAGCTTTACTTTTCTCCTTCCTGTTAATAGGCATTCCATTACATTCACTTTATTTCTGTAAGGCAGAGATGTCAGTTCAAAGGGAAAACTCAGATAACTGTAGAATAAATAGTGAAATGAATTCTTGCAAAAAAAAAGTTCTCTCATACAGTTTTCCCCATTGTTCTTTTTGCATCCTTGGGAGCAACAGGGGCTGGAGTGGAGAAGTTGTGCTGATCTTGGCTGTGCACTGACTCACCATCATCCATTGACAAAGTTCAGTTTTTTACACTGTCATAAGATGTTATGCTGATACCTTTCACTTATATCGATGTAAGAATTTGGAGAAGGATTATCTTTTGTTTTATAATGTACAGAGTTTTACACAGTAGGGGCATAATTTTGATTAGGGCCTCAATGTGGTACTATAATAGAGTTAATAAATAATACTTGACAGCAGTCTAAGGATGAAGGTATGGAAGGAAATGAGGCATAAATTTTGAATAACCCTTAATTCAAATATCATAGATGCAAAGGAAACCACAAGGTAAAATCAAACTTTGTTTCATAGGACGATTCCATTATCTGGGTGACAAGAAGAAATACAGTAAAGCATATCTCTATGGTTCTACAGACCAGAATGTCTGATGTAAAGATATTTTTCTGTGAAGTTAACAGTCTAATTAAAGTTTAAGGCTTTATTATTGCCCCTTTTTAAAATTATGGTATATATTGCTTAGTTTACCTATTGGTCTCTTATGAATCTTCATTTAATGAAAGACATGCAGAAAGATTGTCTGGCTTATACGTTATGAATTCAACTCTTCCCTTATTTGCCTAATATCTAGAGGAAAAAAGTTTTAATAACTTTCTTTTCTTTTTGTTTCTTTCTTCCTATTTTTTTCAATTCAATGTATGAAGTTGGTTTCTTTTATTCCATTAAATAATTTTCTAAGATTTGCAACAGTTGAAATAGAAAAATAGAGAAAAACCCAACTTTTTAGGTATATGATTTCCTGCAAAACAAAGTGGGTGTTTCCTGTCAAATCTGCAGTAAAATGTTGGGTTTTTGCATAAATGCACAGCTGGTAGTGCTCAGGTCGTGCTAACATTAGTATGAGGTTACTGTGGGAACTCGTTTGTGTTCCAGTGCAGTTGGCAAAACTGCAGTCATGCCCATTTAACAAGCACTAGGTCATGTTAATCAGTAATAAACTGCACTTACTTATACAAGAATTTTGAATGAAATCAGATCTAAAGTTCTCCAACTGTTCATCAGGCATTTAATAAACACTTTCTTCTTCCTTTCTTCCTTGTTATTGCCAAAATGTTTTAATTTTTTTTGCTTTACTAGCTTTTTCCAAATCACGAATTGGAAGGGTAGTCAGTTCCATGTGTCGACTGATGCATGGAAATCATCTGGTTTAGGCTGCACACATTCTGCATGACTGTTTCACTCTGACTTTGCTTCACCAAGGCAATTTCACAGTGGGAAATAGAGAGAAAAGCACCAAACAAGGAAAAGATAACACACTTTAAACTAGAACAGGCCTATTAAAAGAACATATTAAGAATCAGTTAAGGCTCTGTAGTTGCTGCATATTCAGTATTCAGCAGGGAGTTGGTGTCCTGGGTCTGTCTTCTCTTTCTCTTGGTATCAGCTACTGCGAGCACCTGAGGAACACCATGAACAGCAGAGACTGCTCCAAAAATACTTGAAAAAATCAGAGTTACTTTTCTGTGTAGTGAAAGCCTGACTTTGTTGATTAGTTCCCTGTAACTGTGCTGTCTGTGAGCAGATGGTGTGAGTAGATTGGTTTTAGTTTAGTGCTGCTCTGCAGGGTGAGAGAAGAGGCCATTTGTGGGGCAGCCAGTGCTGGGAGCTGGGGTGGAGTCAGTCCCAGGCCAGGAGGGGCTGCCCAGGTGCATCCCATGGGAAATGAGTGACACGGACACTGAGGAGCTCAGAACTGGGCTGTCCTCCAAAGAGCTCATTCTGCTTTCCTAGAGTACCTGGGAGACAGGTCACCAACTTTAACAGGGGCAGGATCAGATGGTAAACCAGGCATCCCAGTCTCACGGTGAAGGTTACAGCAAGGGCCAACAGCACAACCCTTGTACACAGATGGTCACCACCACTTTTCTGTGTGATCCACCTTGGAGGAGCAAGTGCAAAGTATTTGCATTTTTGCCAGCCTTGTAGCTACCCTTGGTCCAGCTGTCTGGCCAACAGACAGCTACTGCTCCTGTTGTCAAGGAATGTTTGTGGCTGCAGAAGAGATTCCAAAGTTTTTGTGTGACAGTGACTGCAAAGGACCCAGTTCCACAGCATACACTTGGCCAATGTCAGACATTCTGTTGGACCCAGGCCCACAAATGCAAGTTGTGTGTGTCTTTAGTTGCTGTTGGTAAATGGCATGGAATCAATACTTCTCCTGAAACAGACAAATTGGTTGATGATGCAAAATTAAAATTTTTAGGACCATTCCAATTCTAGTCACATATTCAAAGAATTGTTATGGAAGTTTGCAAAACAGCTCAGCATTGTTTTAAAATTATATTCCATCTGCTATGATACTACTGAAACTTTGAAAAATGTCCTTTTTGTGTAGCCCTGGTGTGTAGGTCCTACAATAGTGCTTTCATACTAGAATTCAATATTAGCTGTGTAAAGATTATGAAGGTGTTTGGGAGCTGAATGAGAGAAGATTATTTGTGTTTCAGTATTTGGCAGCTTGGTCAGTGTAGGCAAAGGGTGTTTGCCATCAGCAGAATGAAAAGATCCAATATTACCCAGCGCAATTCACTCAGGAATAGAACTCCAGAAACAACAACAAAAAAAAATCTTACTTTAAATCAAAATGCAAAAAAGGTCAAGATTTGTTTGTCAGAGACCCAAGAAAAAGATAACAAAAAATATATTTTTAAATCTACCATGGGAAATTAATACTGAGGTGATTTTCAGGCTAAGGCTGGGAACGTAGCAATGCCATTTTAGAATAAACACCAAAAACAGATGCCACAATTTCATAAAATAAACATGCAGTGAAAGGGTAACACAGACATTAGCAGCAAACTGAGCCAGTAGCCAATACAGTATGATGAGAAGGAGTGCTCAGTATGGTGTGATGTGCTGTAGAAGCCATTAGCCATATGGTACCGTGTGAAGAGGGCCTCTGTGACTCAGTAACAGTTGTATGTTATGTGGTTTATAAAATAATTATGCAATGGCAAGCAACTCTTTTATAATTATTGGCTGTTTCAAAATATTTCTGCTAATCTGGAGGCATTTACTAAGTTGATGGATGCAGGCAGTCTGCTTCCTCTGTCTGCATGTTTGTAGATTGTGTGGGGTATCATCCTACTAAAGGCAGTGGCCATTTTAAACTTGGCCACTAGAGATTGTATTTGTTTTTCTTTTTCTGAAATCTTGGGGAATATCCACATGATCATAGATCATAACTTGGTGGGACAGCTGCCAAGGAAGGGCCCAGTAGTTAACTTTCCATTATTCACTAGCACTTTGCTAGCCTTCTTTTATCCATTGGCATTTCTGAAAATTGAAAGTGTATCACCAGAAAACCCTATTGCTCTGTCACTGTTGATGGCATGACAATCTCAGCAGATTCTGGTTTTTTATACTTTGCTGTGTCTTTGATGCTTGTTAGAGGCAACAAAACCATCAGCAACTGAAGAGCATCAAAAAATGTCTCTGGTTTAACCAGCAAGAAGATGACACTAATTTCCTTTTTCTTTTCCACTGCTCCTCAAGCAAGCATATGGAAGATAAGTGCCTGTTAGACATTTGTACATTGCAGCACTTTTGCTTTGAAATGGGAATAAAGTAATAAACAAGATTTCAGGGAAACTCTTCAGCTACAAAATTTGCTGGCAAGTGAGACTTGGGACCCAGAGTAGCTGGAGGCACCCAGCTCCTGGCTGTGCAGCTCTGGCAGTGGAAGGTGAGAGGGTCCTGTGACCCTGCAGTACCTGGATCATCTGGCTGGGAATAAGGTGGGGGTGTGGGTCTGAACAGCTGGGACATCAAACATAATCCCCAAAAGTCAAGCAGGATGCACAGCCTGGAGAGGTCCACAAAACATCCCTCTCTATCCCTTTGGCACATGCTGCAGGCCACAAAACACTTCCCATCTTCCCCCAGTAAACTATAGATCCAGTGTAAAAGACTGACTGTAAAACACGACAGGAAGAGCACAGGAGAGATCAAGGGCTCCAGTATAAAGGTCTTTGAACATCCTCTGTCTGTCCCACCCACATGGGTCAGCTCTAGTTTGGTCCTGGAGCCTTTACAGATCAAACATGACTTTTATGGTATGCATGTGGTGTATTGCTGTGAGTGGTCTAGAGCAGCACTGGGGGGATCTCCCTGTAGCAGGTACAGATCCATGTCTCTTTTCAGCTTTGGAGTGGTTGGTCAATTGATGTTTTGATTGTGCAGGTAACTGATATGAACTCTAATTATTGCACTAGCCTTATAATACGGACACGTCATTAGAAATGCTGGAAACTACATCTGCTATGAGGCTTCTGACAAGACTTCAGTGCACTAAAATGGAATTCTGGTCTATTCTGCAAGCAGTGCAGGTGCAGTGAATTTTTTTTTTGCTACAGCTAAAAATATTTTGCAAAGCTGCAATCCAATGGCATGGTTTAAACCACATTTCAAATGCTGAAAAGAAATGTATTGTTAAGTGTAATACAAGGATGTATATTAGAAAATTTCACTGTACGGAGTAATACATGCGCACATACATATATACACATTTATACACTTTTCTTACAAGAAAAAGGCCATTGCTCATCAATGATAGCAGCTGGCATGACTGCTAACCAGTTATTTTATTTTATCTGGTATTACTAGGGAAGATACCACTTTCATTTTTGCCAGCATTTGTAGTGTAAATGAGGAGCAACCTATCGTAAAATGTTGCTACTGAGATCAAAGGAAGCAGTCCTTACTACCAAGCTAAAATCATTCTGGGGAAATGTTTTTGATTATGGTTAATGATGTAATCAAGCCACTAAAGTGCCCAGAAGTTGGAGTTGCAGCAGGCGTGCAGCCTGCCCATTACAGAGCACCCAATCGACAATAACACCGAGGGAAAAGGTGGGATGGAGCAAACAAGACACAGTTAAATGTTTACTCTAATGGCACACAAAACTGGACAGATTTGATTAGAATACTTATGCCTTCCTTCTTAGGAGAAGAAAACTGAATGGCTGAAGGTTTAGCACAGAAAAAAAAAAAGCCAAAGATGGAGAGAAAAGGACCAAAAAGGTAATTTTTTAACATCTTTGATTTCTTTCTTTAAAGACCAATTACTTTCCTGTCCCCTGTGGGAGAAAAACATTCTTCTTAATAGCAGAATCATTCTAAGACTTCTCTGATTCATTTTATATTTAGCAGATTACAGTTTTGGAGTCATCAGTAGGAGAGAACCCAGCAAACTGACAGACCTGAAATCATGTCCTTTGATTGTAATTGACAGGGAAAGCGTTTAAGGTAAAGAAAAAAAATATTTTATTCATCTTTGATTACACTGTGATGTGATTTGGTGACATAATACAGCTGTGAACTGTGGCAAGAAAGGCAATAATTCCTACTTGAGGCTTTGACATGATGTAGCCCTTTAGTCTTCTTCAAACCAATGCCTCCAGCTACAATAGTGCCCTTGATGGAGTCTAGACAAATAGATGTACAGACTGTTGCAATTAAGGAGGCAAACAGCTTTAAAATAACATTTCTCTAGGCTATGTATTTTTGTATTAGATGGCTAAGCTGACACATATTTTTCTTTACCAAAATTAAATCTAAATTATCTATTAAATAATCAAGCATTGGATAAAAATTGTTCACTTCAGAAGGGTTTTAAGAGTACCATGAATAGAAACTTCTTGAAATGTACAAAACTGTTGAATGAGAAGCACCCACTAGAAGTGAAAGGTACATTTAATGAATTATTATGAAGAGGCTCTGAGAACCATAAATGTCTTGTGGACTCCTTAACTTTTAAATTTTTTCTTTGTATTCAATTCTCAAAATATCACTTTAAGACTCCTAACAATTTACTGTGTCAGGGTCTTCAAAAATACTTAGCATCTCCTGGTTTACAAAATCCTTGGGCATCTCTGAGGGATTTCTTTAAGGAAAAATATCAAGAGAAGTAAAAAGAAATTCAGGACAGTAAAAATTGTATTACCAAACTTTAGCTATCATAGAAACGCAATTTAATGTACTCTGTCTGCATGCACTTGGATCTGGCTTACATCAATCACCTAACCAGGATTGACCTAGATGGGAACCTGCCCTGATGAGGTTAAACTGGGTGTCCAAAGGGAAGCATGAGAAGACCCATGTCCCCCCTAGTGATGAAGTTTTTCACAGTGCTATTCCAGGAGATTTAAAGTGTCTTTCTCATTGAAGAAATGTTTTCTTACAACTACAAGATGTAGACAGTAATTTAGAGATCCCCTATTTCATCTTTACAGTATGTGTTGATCACTTCCAAAAGTAAAAGTGCAATTTCATGATCATGGTAATTCTTACAAATGATTGGATTCCTGCTGGTGCTCTGGGCTTTTAGACATAAGCAGTTCACCCAGGGCAATAAAAAAAATGTAGAAAATTCTGTCACATCCTCAGGACGTGTATTACAAACATTTGGAAAACAAGGGACTTGATCATCCTCACCAATATTTTCTGATGAAACTGCAGATTCAGTAGCACCCACAGAATGCAAAATTCATTATTCATGGTAATAAATAATAACTTTAAAAAGTTATTTCAAAAATACTTTGTGAAAGCCTTTGTGTTTTCTGATTTAATCTACCAAATGTGGTTATGAAAATAAAGTATAAAGCATATGTTTTACAGAATAGTGTTATTTCATACGAAGAAGCCCCAAAATTAATCACCATATTAGTGTATTTTGAATGTGTAAAGGACTGCTCTGAAGCACTGCTTTTAGATAGCAACAGCAGTTCACAGAGTTTCCTGTTACATGATGAACTCCATCACAGCAGCATGAGCTGAGCTTCCTTAATTTCTTCCTCTTATAATTCACAATTATATGACCAGTTCTATGATTAAAATAATTTAAACTCCCTGCTCTATATACAGACTTTGCCAAAATTTTTTAGCTCAAGTAGTGATGATGAAACTAAACAAACACTACTAACTTACACTAATCCCTCAAAAAGCAACTGGATACTGTTAGGAATTGTCCCTAGATATTATTGGTTCTGTGCCTAACACAAAACACTGACATCTTTCCAGGTGTATTCTTCTATCACTTGGGATGTTCAGAACTTGAGACATACAATGTTTTTAAGGCAAAAATGAAAAACAATAAATGACTTTACAGAGCTTCAGGTGAGCTGAAAACAGTCATGATAATTTCAAACTTCTAATGATCAACACAATTTAATAACAACATTTAAGAATTACTAAAAGCATTATAGTATCTGCATTCTGGAACTAGCCTTTCAATGCTCCCAGGTCTAAAAAAGGTAAAATAGTACAGAGGCTTGTATGTCTTACTCCTTTTTTCTGTGGTGTTTTTTTTTGTTTGGTTTTTGGTTTTGTTTGTTGGGTTTGTTTGGGTTGTTTTTTTTTTTTTTTTATTTGGTCATTGGTATCACAGTTTCCAAACCCCTGTGACAGTGGACTTCAGCCTGAACACAAATACTAGAACAAGAGAAAAATTCAATATCTAAAAACATTTAATGACCCCTACAGGTTTTGTGTTCACACAGACTGGGATGCTGATAATTTTTACAGTGCTGTACTCTACCTATTGCCATGAATAGACTTGGAGATTCCAGCTTGCACTCATGAAGGAAATTCCACTCACAAGGAGGTATCTCACTTTACTAATAGTGTTGCAAAATTTGGCAATTACATATTAAAGTAAGACATACTGATTAAACTGCATTACCATATTTATTATCTGTTGCATTTTTAACAGTCAGTTTTCTGTTTTCTTTGCAGTACCAAGTGAAGAAAAAAAAAACCCTAAAAATAAATTTCTGATGAAATTTATAAAGTTATAGTTAAAGAAACATTATCCCTAAAATTACCATTTGAATGATAAGCAATTTTGGGAGTAATTATAGTGCACACTCTACATTCAATGCATTCTGATATATGGATAATTACTCCTGGTAATATGTGTTAGTTAGATTTTATAACAACAATAACAATTTATTGCAAAATTAATTCCTTGGCACAATTTAACATTTATTGATGTGAAGTCAAAGTGAATTGATTTTATTGCAGACCACTTGTGATACGTTTTCCCTATGCTCCTGCCCTAATTGGTTATTATAGGTCATTTTGGTATTTAGTTTTAAAAATAAATTAATTTGGTACCAAGGTGCATTTAGTGAAATGGCAAGATATTTACAGCTCATGTGGTTTTATTTAAATAAAAAATGGTAAGGTAATGCAATCATCTTTGGTTATAAAGTGATGGATGAATTGAAAACATTTCTGAATCAGGTCAATGGTAGTGATGATTAGTGCATTGTTAATCAAGTTGCTGAGATTGCTATCAAAAGCTTTATCTCTTTCACTCAGACTGGTGAGAGGATCATGAATATTAAACAGATTCAAATAGATCTGTACTCATGTAATATGGAGCACTACAAATGAAAAGGCTAAATGAACCCAGACTGTGACTTTATGCACTGATATATCTCTTAACCAAAGAGGAATGTCTAATCCATTTCTGTACTTGTATGAGGCTACATACATTGCAAGAATACAAAGACAAAGTATTTCATGTGCCATATTCATTTTATGGGGTAAGTACTTATTTACAGCCCTATCCATATGAAGAAAAAATAGTTGTGGAAAGGTTTGTCAGGATTGAAACAATACTACTATAGGCCAGAGTTTAATTTCTACAACACCAGTAAAAATCCAAATACTGTACTTGAAATCAGAATAATAATCTCAGTTACATTGCCCTTATTTTATTATTGCTGAATTACTTGAATTTATGATTTAGGCCAGTGTAAAGTTTAATAGTATATCTGGAATCCTTTAAATGTCTTCAAACCTTAGAGGAGATGTAACAATTAATGTATGTAATCACAAATGTATGGTGCAAATAAGTGGACAGTGGAGGCCTGAAAGCTGCACACATGCCGGTACGTGCTCAATTGAGTGCTCTGAGCAACTCCATGGATGTTGAGCTGGATTAACCAGGGACACAAGGATAAACTGGTTCTACTCTGTAGCTACAAGGCCTTCACTAAAACCAGGGCTTTGCAGTCAAATATACAGAACGAAAATCCCAGATGAACAAAGCAGAATGAAAAATCTAGCCTTGTGCTTGCATCCATTTAATAAGTAATATGTTAGAAAGAAGCCAGAACAGATCAGATGACAGCAGCTGTGTGCCAGGAAAGACACTGACTTTAGATTGAGTTCTTTTAAAGCTGGTTTAAATAAGTTTAGAGGCTATTTATTCTTACATGAGTGTAGAGCCTGTACCTTTGCAGTACAGCAGTCTGTAGTGCAAACAGGTCCTTGGATTGTCTCAGATGTGCTGCTTTCCCATAAGCAATGATGTAGGAATTCAAACCTACTCATGACTGCTGATTATGAGAGGTAGATTCTTATAAAGTTACCATTTTAGAGAAAAGACTTAGAACTAAGGCTCAGTGAGGTAATAGCAATGCAGTCTGAGATAGTCACACTATCTAAGTAGTTTTCAATACACTGTGGTCAATGGTAAAAATACTCTATTGATATATAGTTTGAGGGATTTATATAGAATTTACAAAATTTTTACTAATGCAACTGGCTGAAATACTGAAACTTGAAAAGTTTTTGAAGATAATGTTTGTTTTGCACCTGCACCACAAAAACAAAGCCATTTTGAAGAAGTGGAATATATACAGATAAATTGCATAGTAAATGTGTGACTGTACTCAAACTCATGTAGCATTAGACTAGCAGAGCTTGAAAACAGCATAATAAATCCATTACTTGTCTTTGTATTTCACACACAACCATGCGAGTGTGTGAAACCTCTGCATAGGCCATACAAATTAAAATATATGGCAGAGAAAATATCACATCACAGCTTCTGAATCTGAAAATTTACCTTTGAATCTGAGAGAGGCACTAAATGAAAAACATCCCTAGTCAAAGCTGATCCTGCTGATTTATGTAGACCACCCTGAGCATAGTGCAGGACGGAGACCACCAAAGTCACTTGTCACGGTTAAAGTGCAGTGAGCCCCAGTCCTGCAGCCCTCTGTGTCTCTCTCCTGTTTAGTCTCTCCCCAGCACAGAGGCTGCCATCAATGACCCCCCTGCCTGCTGGGGTGGTTTTGTTGCTCTCCAACATTGTACTGTGTGAGCACATTCCAGGCTGGAAAATAAACACATTAAAAAGCGCTGTAGCTCTCTCATCACCTCCTCGACAGCAGGATTTTTTTATCTTTTATTCTCAGGGAAGACCATGTTAAGGGGTGGATTTTATACTTTGATCTGAAGAAGCTGGGATTCCCAGAAGAGCTCATCTCTTTGAGGATGGAGACACATTGTGGGTGAGTGGTCAGGAAAGCTCTGTCTTCCATAGTCCTAACTTCAGTTTTTATCTTTGACTCTAGAGAGCTCAGTGGACTGGAGATCTCTTGGGAGGTCATCCATAGTAGCTTAGGCTAATCTGATGGATGTCTTTGAAGCTGAGGAGTAAGACCTATAAGATAACCAGATATTCAATGAAGAGTCAGGCAGGCATAATTGTAACTTGTCTTTTAAAGACAGATTCTAAATTTTAAGTAGCTGGAACAATTCAGGTAACCTCTTTGTTGGCTGCTATAACACCAGAGCCTTCAATGAATTTTCTCTTTTTTTACCAGGGCTAGACGTAGCCCAAAGCTTGCCAATTTTCTCTCCAGAGATTTGAATTCTAGATCTGACTCAACCAGCAGGCTCTCACTCATCTGCATTCCCTCCCTGTCACCTGGTAGACTCTGTTCTAATTGTAGCAAAACTGTCATCATGCACCTGAACCTTGAGAAAAACAAAGACACTTAAAAATGAATCAATAAAATGATGAAAATAAAATGCAATGAGTTTTCTGCATATAAGATGCATTGGTGAGAGTGATACAAATGCATTACACAGTAAAAAGCAGACACAAATGAAGGCTTTAGCACTTTAAACCCCTGTGCTGAAAAGCTCTCTGTCCTTATTGCTGGCTGTTAACTAGCTGTCAGCTGACTGAAATTAGTCAATCTCACTGTCTTGTGGGATTTTTTAATGGGGAATACCACAACCATCCTGTAACTGGACGTAAGGAACTACACTTACCATTACTATATATGTATATAATAAGATATTATTGGAGTTTTTTGCCTCATTTATCCTGGTGCCTCACTTCTTCAGAAGTTTAAATCAAGGTAAACTCTGTTAAAGTTGGCAGAATTAAAGCAGTGTAAAAGTGATGTACATGAATGGGAGGAACTGCATGCCCCGTCTAGAACATGCTAAATTAACATTTGTGTGCTATTCTGTATGAAGAACACTTCTGGCTCCTAAGTGCTGAGGTGTTTGAAGTCTTACTGCATATCCACAGAGCAAGAGCTGGCTTACATTTAATCAAAGAGTGGAAATAGATGTTGAATACAGAAGCAGCAGTGTGTAAGAGGAAAAGGAGTGCAGGGAGCCAGTAGGACAGTTCCTCAAGGCAGCCAGGACCATCTTGGGTGTTTCTGGTTAGAGCTGTGTTTTAGGGTATCATTTTTTTAAATCAGCATATTGCATCTATTTGACTAGGAAAAAGCTCAAAAACTCCTCTGTGTCCTGCAGAGGGATCTTAAAAGATGAAGAACAAAATACTCACAAGGATTATTAGGAGATGCAGGAAGTTGATACTCATTCAAATTGCAGCCCTACAGACATTTCAGGATGTCTTTGAAATCACTACGGTCATAGAAAAATGAAAGAATAGCTAGAGAATGTTGATAGTGCTGGATCAGCTCTGTATGCATGCAACTGAATTTTGAAAAATATAAATTCTATGGTTATACTTAGTCCATAGTTCAGTAATTTAAATATGTCTGCAGGAAAGGTGTTTCCTTTGCCAGTAACATTTCCTTCTTCTATCCAAAAGAGGGGCTTAAAAAAAAGATACAGTCCACTATCAGGGACATAGAATCAAAACCAAATTATTCTGCCATTCTGAAAGCAATGCCAGTGTTGATAAACAAAGCATTTCACAAGATATTGCATAATTACTGTAGTCTATAATTGAGCATCTTTTGACTAAAGGTCTGGCATAAAATAACAAAGTTCCTTGGAAGGAATGAAACTTGAATGAGTGATACTGAGAGCTGAAGTTATATATTTACTTTTCAAATTGCATACTGCTTAAGTAAATTGATTCATTCTAAAGGACCAAGTTCCACTCACAGAGAAGAGTCTGAATTTGTTAATTTTTTTTCACAAACAAATGGCATAACTGAAGGAACAAACAGCATAGCTAACAAAATTAGTTATGTCTTCTAAATAGAATTCTCTAAAAGTATGCTGCTCTTGAACTTCAGAGGGAACATTTCAGAGGAATTGGCTTCATAAAGGTGAAAGACTGAATGTAATGAGTGGCGCTACCAAGCTTCAGATCACATTTTTTTATGACATATTAGTATTCAAACAATACAGAACACCTGTGAAACCCCTCAAATACAGTGGCATGTGCTAGTCAATCTTTCTGAAAAGCATATGCCCAGCAGTGCAGCAAGACAAATGATTTTTTAATAGTTTCTTTGGATGGAAATGTCAAAAGATTATGCCACATGATGTAGTTCTAAAACTTTGCTTAAAAATAGGCATGTAATATGTTCAGAGTTTTATGTAGCTTATGACTTGGCCAAGTCATTGTACTCTGAGAAAATGAATGACAGTATTATTCTAGTTCAATATCAATGCTTTTCTAGTTCCATCAAAAGAAAGGAATTCATTTAATTTGAAAGGATTTTTCAAAGAATAATCTAAAGTATGACACAGTATCAAAGGAAGTATGGTGTTTAATTGTTCAGTGTCCAAAAGTTAGAAAGAAAGAACTTTTGCAGTTTTACTTTCTGGTGTTCAGGTCCGTGGTGTGTGAACTTCACAGCTGACAGAGTTATGGGGCACAGCCATCTTAACCATTAATGCATCTCCACCCACTTCAGCACCAAAGGAAAGGCATAATCTCCCAGCATGGACAATGCAGCATTGCTGACAAATAAAGCCACCATGATACCTGTTCCCAGCACTAAAACAGCAAATAATGAATTGTTGCAGGCATTTTTTCATAGAAATCCTTTCTTTGGGATTTGTCCATCTTCTGGGGAGCAGAGGCCCCAGAAGAGAATGTAAACAATGATTATCAGCTGCTGTGAAATGCAATAGGATGCACCTGTGATTGGTTCATGTTCCATGTGTACAGTTAAGGGCCAATCACAGGAGCAGCTCGGGGAAAGATTCCCTGGACACAGAACTTTGTTATAGATTCTATTCTATTCTATGCTTAGCTTAGCAAACCTCTGCAACTTCTCTTCTTTATTCTTTTTAGTATAGTCATAATGCATTATATATCATATATCAATAAGTCCAGCCTTCTGATCATCAAACAAGATTCTCGTCCTTCTCTCTCACCCCAGCGACCTCATCGGGTCGCTGTAATAATGAATGGGCAAAGGAGCAAATCTGAGCATGTATTGAAATTCTGTGCAACACCACAATGATATTCTTCCAGGATCCAATTCCACTTGTGAAAGCAGTCAGACCCCATTTTCAAACAAGGACTATAACATTTCCTTGATCACGAAAATCCATTCTTATTCTTCTATTTTTTTTTTAATTCAAAGCTTGAATAGCCCATATATTTTACCCAAAAACAGGGTTAAGCCTTTGAGCAATTATTTTCATTAGCAGATGATGTCATCTCATCAGTAGGTATTTATTGAGCATCAACAAAGTGAATAGTTTACAAAAGCTGGACTTCTTAGTTTAAAAGAAAGCGTAGAACTGAGGCCTTTTCTTTTTTCTCCCACAGCATTGGCAATACTTTCAAATGTCTGTTTAATCCATTCTGTCAGCAGTCTCATGAGCTGATGCCTCTGCTTTGGGTTTGTGTTGATTCTTTGGCCAAGCCTTAAAGCTTCGTGGTTTTTGATAGAGAACTGAAAGAAAAGCTTTGATGCTTGTGAATGTTGACTGCATGAAGTAAATAATGTGAGGCGGGTTTAAATGTCCTCATTTTTTGTTATGCCTTCTAATCACATGAAACTGAAAGTAAAGTCACATGAAAAGGAAATAATATCCTATGAAGTGAAAATATTCTTAATGTTTCTAATCCTCATATCTCACACCCAGAGACTGTTTCCAAACCATGGGAATAGTTATCCTGATGCTCATACCTCACTATTTCTAAAAAATAAAATAATGCTGTGGCACTCAGTCTTCTGATCTGAGGATGCACATTCACCTTTTATGGCAAAAAGGTAGAAGTTGCAAAGGGTGAATGTTTAGTTTTTCTAGAGGGAATGAAAAACACTCATGCTTAATGGATAAAACAAGAGACCAGAATTAAGTCTGGAAGCTTGATACTTTAGGAAACCTCAGTGTTCCTCAGCATCACAAAAGGTGTATTTTTGACACATGGTTTGCATGTGGAAATCACTGTCAAAAAAACTTAACTGAAGAGAGATTCAAAGTGGGAGGGAGTATTTGGAGAGTTAGAAGACTATTATGACATACAATGACAAATGTATTTGAAAAAAACCTTATGAAAAACGTTATGCCTCACAATTTGTTATGTTCTGTCTGCTGGGGTTCAATAAACACCTGGCAGAAACTCTGAACCAAGGACATCATCAGCAAACAGCAAAAATAATCACCATGAAAAAATCTTGGCTAACTTCTCTGGCAAGTACAAGGTGAACAGAGAAGTCCTAATTTTCCTGATAGGGAGTAAAGGATACAAACAATTAAAGATTGTCAGCTTTTGTAAAGAAGTGTCTTGGAGGGAGGAAAAGTAGGACATGTTTAAAAAAATGTGGGCACAGATTAAACTCTAATAATAGGAAGGAGTTGCTGTATCTCTTGGGGTTTGAGACAATGTCAGTGACAACTGTTGTGCCTTCCCAAGTGAAGAGACTAGAAATTAGATTTTAAATAAATTTTTAAAATTGTCTGTCCTTTACTTTTTATTACCCGACTTTTTGTTTCAGCTGAAAGGTAAGGGGATATTAAGAGGAGTGAAGTACAAAATATATTTTCCTCATACATCACTATAGTTTTGCTTTGGGGTACATAGGAGAAAATGATGGTTTTCTTGTGATGGACCATTTCTTTTCTTCATGTCTCTCAGAAAACTGAAATTTTATTTAACTAACATTCTCTGCAGCTGATGGTTCTGCTCTGACACATCTTTCTATTTCCACAGGCCTTTCCCAACAGTCCAAGGGGTTAATAGAAATCTATTAAATGCCTTTAAAACACATTTCACATGTTGTTTTGGCTGTTTCCTGGTGTGAATCTCTTATTATTTTACTGAGCCTTTTAGACATCAGCTGCTCCCCTTGCACTGAGCATTTGTAATCCCTTTGATTTGCCTGTGTCCCTGGCACAGCAGTTAGATTACTGAACCTTGGGGTTTGGTCTTGTTTTATACATGACTTACAAATTCCAAGAGTAAATATTGCAGCTGGACCAAAATGGGCCTGATCTGGCTTTTGCTGGTGGCCAGGACACATTCCCTGCAGTGCCAGGAGACTCAGGGAAGAAGAAGGCAGAGTGGGTTTGCAGAGCTGGTCGCTCAACAGAGGAGGATCGCTAAAAATGTTTTTCTTGTTGTGTTTTATTTCCTGTTATTTTTTATTTTTTATTTTATTTTTTATTTTTAAAATTTAATTATTTTATTTTTTATTTTATTCTCTTGAGGCTGCGTTTCTTTCTGGCCACAGCTGCCCTTGCTCGCCCTCTGACGGCGCCGAGCTGCGCTGCGCATCTCCCGCGCAATCCCCGCGCATCTCCCGCCCGTGCGCGCCTTCGGCCCCGCGCTGCCGGTCACTGCCGGGGAAAACAACACACCCGCCACAGGGCTGCACTGAAAACAGTCTGAAATTCTCCTTCTGGCTTATGCCTCCTGGCTCAGATAAGCCTGGCTCTTTTTATGGGCTGAAGTCCGTGGAAAACGCAGGGATTGTTTCACTTTGGATTTCGCAAGGATTGTTTGGTGGGTGCCCGGAGACAAAGTCCGAGACCTGTAGGATGAAAGGATACTTAGGATGTACAGAAGGGACAGGATGTAGGGAATTAAGAGTAAGAAAAACAATATCTATCATGTGGAATGTTCAAAGGGTTTTTCCACAGCTTCCTGGATGTCTCTATATAGCCCTGTTTGTGCACTGAAGATATTAGATGTGATTTGATCCACAGCCCACTATAGTTTCCATACCTTCACTGTAATTGGAAAAATTAGTTTTGAAGGCTTTAAAGTTCTTTGTACTCAAGTCTCAGTTTACATTTGAGGTGAAGAAGAAAACTTTCAGAATTGAATTTGAGTGGTTTTGTTTATTTGTTAGTTTTAAATCAGGAAATTACCATAAAGCGATGATATTGGGAGAAAAGGTAAAAAAAAAAAAAGGGAAGCCTGCCGAGTAACCACATAGTAGTGAAGGGCCCCAGGTCTGTCAGAGCACATCCCATCATGGAAAACCAGGTGACATTATGGTCTGAGCAGCTGAGGTACTCTGCTCCAGATGATCACAGGCACAAAAGTTTTAACAAGCTGAGTACCTTATTATTACATATTTCCGTTGCTTTATTAGTATTGTTTCTAGATAATTAAGATAGCATCTTGGGCTTCTGTGTTATCATGAGAGAGAGAGAGAGAAAAGAAATACTAATATCTACAGATTTTTTAATCAAGCCCTTGATCTGAATTCATTATTCTGCATCATTGCAGCTCCAGAAAAGCTTCTACTAACTTTGAGTGCAAGACACACTGTAGAGATATAGAAATACTGTACATTTAGAGAGGAAGACTCTACTTACTAAATTTAGTGTTTAAATTTATGCATTGATCCAGACATCTGAGTTATGCTCAGGAAGTCATAAAATTTACTTCCCTCAATATAGCAAGGTACTGTTTTTCTTATGGAGTTAGTGTTGCATAAAGAAAGAACTCACAAGCAAGGGCAAAAAGCCTGTGCATTGTAATAGATATTTATTTTTCTTTAAATTGTACTGCTAAGCTTTGCAAATTGAAAAGGCAATCTTACAAATAGGACGTCCTGAGAAACATTTATGTTAACTCAGTGCCCCCAGAAATCTTCATTCCTAGACACTTTATTATTGGCTGATACCACTGTGCCCTGTGAAATGAATGTTGTGGCTCATTATCTCGTTCCTGAATTATCTTTAATATACAAAAAACACCCATATGTTGCAAATACATGGGTTATGTAAATAAATTTGATCATATTGATTTTTCTGTTGTCAACACCTCGGTTTGAAGAACATCAAGATCTTGAGGACAAAATCAGGTGTTTTGTCCTTGACCTTAGTGGGGAAAAGATCTCACCTGGAGCCTTTCACTCTTAGGGTATCTAAAAGATTGTGTGTGTGAGCCTAAGCTTCTGAGGCCCCTGCTAAGACTCTGCTTTTCTGCTCCTCATGTTTTCCCTGGCTTTTGCAGAGAAGGTTCATGCACTCTTTCCTGCTTTTTTGTGTTAGAATAAGATTTTCTTTGCTTGTACTTTGCTCAAGAAAAAATGGTTAATTTTCTACTAGGGCAAAGGTCAGTGTTGTCTGTCTTCTCCAATATTCCCAGAAGATTTGTGCTTTCATACACTTACTGATCCTGATTATTCAAAGCATTTTGCTGGTCTCAGTGTACCAGTTTTAACCAGTTTTCCAGAGTGTATAATGTGGAGTAGGCAAGTTGTATATAATGTAGTTTTTCCCCTATAGATACCACACCACTACATCAGATGCTTCTTACTTTCACTGTCACATTTCCTGACTTTTAAAATATGGAGGTAAGAGTTTAAAGCAGTAATTTATTATTCCACTCACAAGGAACAAAACAAAACACTCGCTAGAGCCATGTTACTTTTAAATTCTGTCTGTCTGAACCCTTTAAATGAACAATGTTTGGCATGAAGGATTCACAGGAATTATACAGCAATCCTCTTGTCCTGGCAGCCCTAATAAAATAGGGTTTTGTAGTGAGGAAAGGAAATGTGTGTTCCTGGAACTGTCATGGGGTGGGAGGGGATTAAAAATGTCAACTCAACAAACTTTTCTGATGGCCAGGGTATGCCAGAGGGCTCAGTGACCATCACACTACTTCCCTAACTAACAGGCCATTGTGGTCAACAGTGATTCTTTGGTTGAAGTGCAGTCTTTGTGTGCAGGTCTGAACAAATGGAACAGGAAACCTGAGTGTCTGTGCATTTCCCACACAACCCCAGCCTGTCTACACGTCTCTGGTGCTCCTGTTTTTCCAAAAAACATATGGATTGTCTTGCTCTGCAGGGCAACTCGTGATCAGGGACAAGACAACATGTGTCAAATGTGGCTTTCCAAATTTGGCTGAAGGCACTCCCACTCCTTCCCACCGTTGCTTTGGTGCTTGTGTCCCTGTACCAGGGTCATGTCCCAGTAACTGAGCCTTCCTCTTCATGCCTGAGCCATTGCCTAGCTCATGTTCACTCAAAAAAACCCAACAACAATAAAAAAAGAAGCAGTACTTGAGCAAGCCAACCTTATTTGGGGCCTCAAGGGAGCACTTTCAGCTTTGTGGTAATTCAGCTAGCCTAGTGTGGGATGACAGTAGCACAGAACATGTCATACATAGCCAACTTGTAGTTTGTGAGAGCAGAAGGCACATTCTCTCATTAACTTTGACTTTATAAATGAAGACTTCATAAAAAAAATATTTTGACATGCATTAGGTGATTCAATTAAAGTCTGACAAGAACATTTGCTATTCTGTTACGGTAATGAAACCAGAATTTTTATTTGAAATTTCGGATAAAGATGTGAAGGTACTGTTCTGAGGTGTTTTTTTTTTCCTGAAAGTCTTATTTTAGAAAACAATTACAAAAATCAAAGTCTATTTTCTCCTTCAAATCCACTGAGGTTAGAATAGATTAGCATTCACTTAGTTCTCATTGTATACCAAAGAGCTGAGCACATTCTCTCTCAAACAGCAAGGGAAAAGAGAAAAAAACACAATTTAATTACAGGGTTACTGTTAAACCCGAACTAGTTAGGAATGAATAAATATTTTTGTTGAAATTCTCTGGGTTCAGAGATTTATAACTTGGTGATAAGATTCTCCTAGGGCAGAATCCTACTGCACAAGAAACAAAAGACAGATATTTTTCAGAAACTGAGATGTAATAACTGCTAAAACAGCAAATAAGAATCATATTAATTTGATTGCAGTTTCATGATTTCAGATCCATTTTATTATCAGAGCAGGAATTTAAATTTCTCTACAGGCTTTCTGTGGCACTCAGCATTGACTCAGCTGCTGAAAATTGCATTGCTCCACTGAAGTCGGTAGACCAATAGTGCTTAAGCTGCAAATTCAACACAGACTTCCAGAGATATCCAACTCCCAGATCCTCAAGTGGCTTCTGAAAATCCCAGATGTTGTAATAACCTACCGATGATGTGGCCTTCTCATTTTGTCAAACAAGTACTCATTCTTGAAGAATCTGCAATGTGGAATTTTTAAAAGAATCTTCAGTCCTTTTCCTTTTCCTTTTCCCTTCTTTCTTTTTCCTTTTTCCTTCTTTCTTTTCCTTTTTTCTTTTTCCTTTGTTTTGTTTGTTTGTTTTTTCCCCCAGGGCAAGGAGGACCACGTTACCTAGCATGTCCTTGTTGCTGAGGAGACCTCCCAGCACAGGGGGGAATGGAACCTGCTTCAGGAGGGGCTCTGGCCAGCCAAGCAATGCTTTTTGAGGTGGTGCCTTTCTTTAGAAACCTGATATTTAGATCCTGAAATAGCATTTAGACAGACAAGCACCTAAATTGCATAGACTCTGAAGTAGATGGGTCACTATTAAGACTTATGTATACAAATAAATTTAACATAACAGCAATGCATGTGCTATTTTAAGTGATGGGTCTGCCCATTTCTCAAAAATTGCAAATATTGGTGAAGGTTCCAGAGTTTCAATTTTGAATTATGCACCTGGAAAAACCGACACTTTCCAAAAGTGGCAGGATCCTTTGAGGCATGATGGTTCTCCTGAACAGGAAAGACATCTTTCAGCAGCTCCAATGCACTGTTACTCCATGCCATTTTTGCTTTCCCTAGCTAAATAAATAAGTAAACAATCTGGAATAAACAGAATAGATTTTTGCTCTCTGGATTCTTCTAGTTGAGCTGAAGTGCAGAGAAATAAAGATTAGATCAGACTCCTATTATTTTAAGAGTTATTAACATTTTAAATAAGTACCATCAGCATGATTCATCAGGAGCTGAGGAACTAATTTTGGCTCTGGCGACTGTGGAATCAGCCTAAAGAAACATGTCTAAGATTGTTTCCTCCAACGCCACAGTCCCTTCTTTATCTAGATGGGCAAAAATTGAGAGGGTAACACATCACACCAATAAATTCTACAGTCTCCTTCTTCTCCAGGTCACTTTTGTGTTAATCTGTGCAAACTGGAAAAGGCTCCCTCTTTTGGGGTCCTGCAGGAGACTGAAACCCTGCAAAGAGCTGTTCAGAGATTTGTTTGCTGCCTTGGAGGTTGAGTGGGAGGGATGACACCCATTCCAGTGTGAGATAGACTAGACTTGTCATTCCCTAACAAGTCTATTTAGGCTTGTCAGAAGCTGATGAGCTAATTATGGCTCATTAGATGTAGAGGAGTCTATATTTAAGCTCATTTGGGGTTGGTATGGGAAAGTTAATAATATAGGTGGAAGTAGAGGGAAACTGCTAAGGCTGCAGAGGATCTCTTGCCAAACTCTGAGATTTCAAGAGAATCCCTGAAGCAGATTGGGAAGGCAAGGTGAACTTTTGTTAGAAAAATCGAAAACAATGGTTTTACTTCTTCAGCTGCCCTCTTTCCAGAATTTAAATTAGAAATAGTCTAGAATAAAATATAAGTAGCATAGAAGTAAGGCTACCCTTAGAAAATGATGCCAATTGTGTTTGGATACTCTTCAGGCTGCTGGTAAAGGTTCAATGAGAAACACTGTCATTTTTACAACTCTACCAAACTACATTAAAAAATCTTCCCATTCAAAATATCAATATTCTGTATTAGAAATGCCTGACACAAATAATGCATTTATCATTATTGTATAACTTCAGATATATTTCCCTTATCAGTACATACTACAGATCCAGTATTTTTGTGATTTACTTATAAAAGGGGTTTTGCAAAGTTTGACCTTTTATGGTCTTCCATTTTCCCCAGAATAGAATTTTTTCCTTTGTAATTTCCACACCAAGAAAGTTGTCTTTTGGGGCCACCACATAACTATTTTCTCTTGTGTTATTCTCTGAGTGTTCAATGTGTCTGCACTGCCAGTTTCCAGTCCTTTCTGAGAGACACAATTGTTGGGTTTTTAATATTCATCCTCCTAAATGCTCACTAACAGTAGCATTAAATAAGTTTTATCAAAGTGAACCAAAACAAAGAACAAGAAGTGATCTGACTAAGCTGTAGCAAACCACACTGTTTCTGAGTTGGGTGTGATTGCTGAAACAGGTGAATGACCTCAAGTAGTCGGGATGAGTTAATTTAAGAGGGGCTGTGTTGGTTTCTGTGCTTTCAGATTCCCTGCACCAAACCTGTGGTGCCCCCTGCACCTCTCCAGGCTCCTCTGCATGACATCCAGAGGCTGCAGACAGTCCAAGTTTACTTCATTTTACAGCATGGCTTCATATCAACTGCACAAATGACAAAATCTGGAAAATTTAAAGTAAGAACCTGGCCTTAATTTGCATTATACTCCTTTCCTTTCTCAAGGTGTGTGAGTGTTGTCTTCTGAGTAATTTTTATTTCAATATGAGTAATTTCAATAGATATATTTTATCACTTGACTCTTAAGTGAGGTAACACATTCTATAAGTACAAGATATGTCTAGACATTTGTGCTTCTGCTTTCTCAAATGCTCTATTACTCTATTTGATGTGGATGTCCTCAAACAGATTCATTTAAGTTGGTAGAAGTCTATAAGCATAAAAGACACTGTGTCAGGGTTATTAAATAATTTCTGGTGGGTTTGTTTTTCTTAATGAACAAGTAAAGAGAGTGCAATGTAGGTGATTGTTCTTTCTTGCAATTTTAACCCTTTAGAAAAGTGTATTAATTAAAAGATATAAAAGCAAGATTCAGAGGTTTGGAGAGAATTATATGGTAGACAATTAGGTATATTTCATGTTTTTTATGTTTGTTATTTGTGCTTATATTAAATACTTACTTACAGTTTCTTAAAGACAAGTGAGGAAGATTTAAGTTTGAATTTGTTCACAAAATCCACCATTGTGCTACAATATCAAAGGAATTTTAATAAACATATCAAGTGAATGACTGAATTTCTTCTGCTACCTTGCAGGAAATGCAAAAAGAGATCAAATCATATTGTTACAACTACAAAAATGTGCAGTTTTTTGTAGTCAGCATGCTTGGTGTATATAACAAAGTATCCATGCATTCAGTCATGTTTCCTGTTACTTCTAAATTTGTACATCATCAATAACATTGCAAATATTTTCCTTAGATTTACAGACTAAACTAAAATAAAAATGCATACCAAAATATGCATAATTTTCCCAAATCAAGGACTTTTGCATTCAGCACTGTATATAATTTAATGATGTATTTCTCAATCTTCCTACTTGCATTATTAAATTTATGTGCAAGTAAATTAATAGTGAAATTGGTGGTTTTCTAATCTATTTCTGAATTTTGAGAGAAAGGTTTTCTTAATTTATTAGGTTGTGGATATTCTGTAATCTGGTGTATGTATAAATTATCTAATAAGGAGCTCAGTATTTTGAACGTGTCTTATGATATGAAAAATGGCCATCTTTTGAAATTATGGGATGCATTATCACAATGCCAGACTCTAATCTGCTACCAATTTGTGTCAGCTTTCTGCATTCAAAAAGGACTCAAATCCTCTCTAAAAGTAGGAATCAGCTGAAGGTTTGTCTTGGCTTCACGAGCCCGCTGCAATTAGGCAGCATGTGAATGTGTGCCATATGCATTTATTGCTCTTCTAAGCATGTGTTACTTTGATGTGCTAGGTTAGAAATCTAACTCTTTTTCTTGGGCAGCCTTCCTCCTGGGTCTTTATACTGCTTAGCAGTTGAGTCCAGACTTTGAAACACAGCCTAATTTAGAGGCGGATGCTGCAGCTGCTGCTGTCATTTCAGCTGATTTTTCCCCCCTTTGATGTCAGCTTAGAGCCTCGGTGGCCGCATCGGTCCCGCAGCCGCCGCGCTCGCCCGACGGCCACCGCAGCATTTTAAAGGTCTCTCCGCCTTTAAATCTCATTTGGGGAGCTTGAGTCCTGCACAGTGCACTGCTGGTTTAGGGAAATGCTGAATTCTCACAGAGTATGTCCTTCCTGGTCTGGAGGAAACACAGAAATTGCTTTGAGTTATGTTTAATACCTGATTAAATGCTGATGACGCAAGAAGAGGGATTGTTTGTTTTTGGCAGAGGGAGGATGGGATGCCTTGCTCATTCTGCCCCATCCTGTGCATTGGCAGCTCTGCGTTCCAAAATGAACTTTTTGCTCTGAAAGTTGCTCTCCCTTTACAAGATATTATATTAACTGTATTTTCCCCTTTCTCCATCATTTATTTCTGCAATGATAGTATGTACAAAGGCATTTCACCTCAATTCCTCTTGTTCTTGGACCATCCTTGGCTTTCCTTTCTGCTCTCTTTCTGTGGCTGACACGAACTCAAGGAGTGCAGGAGCTTTGATCCTTTCTGATGCCTTTGCAGAACAATTTCTCTCAGTGAGGTTCCCTTGCTCAGGCCAAGCCCTGCCCTCAGATGTGCATGCATTTTCCCATTGATTCCAGCGAGCCTCACAGCCTTCTGAGGCCCCTCTTTGGCTTTTAATCTTTACCTTAAAAGATATAGGCAGATAGTAATTGTCTAACCCTTTTTAATAACTGAGGTCCTTGGTTCCTTTACTGTTTTGGCTGCTTTTTCTGCATTCCTGTTCCATATCATGCCACAAAAGGAGAGCAAAGCCCTCATATACTTATTTAGACATTATTTCTATGCTTTTATTGCCTGCTTTTACTTCTATTGTAGCTACTTTTCTCTATACAAGTTACATTTTCTCAAAGATGCAATGAAGTATATTAGTCTTTCCTGTACTTTCCCAGGTATTACTACATTTTGTCAAAACAACATTTTGGGTAGACTATTTTTTGCAAGTTTTTTTATTCTTGCAATATTGGGAGTGGTATTTTTTTCAGGTTTGATACTATTAGCAAATATAAAAGACACAATGGGCTAAAATGAAATAATTTTGAAAGAGATTTAAAATTTAGTAAAATGAGAAAATTGAATGTTTGAATTCTGAAATGTCAAGAATCCTTAATGACACTGCGAAGTGAAACTGAGCAAAGGCAATAAAAATCACAATGATTTCCAGTAAGCATAATTTTTACAGAAGTAAATTTACTTATTTGAATTCACTCAATTTTTACAGAAGTGAATTTACTCAGTATTGGTGTTGATAGTATTGGACATTATTGAAAAATTGAGAGAAAAAATTCTCCTGCTCTGACATCACATAATTACATCTATGAGAGACTTTATGCATACAATTTGTCATGTTAAACTCCGGGAATTAAACCTTTGTTTAGGAGCTTTTGAGGCAGCATCCTTAGATTGCTGACTCTTTCTGTTTTTAATGTGGGTTTGACAGTAGAGAAGGGGATTGGGAATGTTTTCTTTGTAGTGACAGAAGCTCCTTGCTGCTCAGTCTTTTAAAGAGAGAACCATGTAAAACTCAAGATATTCAAAATCGAAACTTTAGGAAAAATGTTTCAAAACTGGGGAAATGAAACAAAAAGTCTTCACTCCTGCTCAAAAGCCAATTTGGTCTGATTTAATTAAAAAATAAATTTTACCTTTGACATCAGAAGGCTGTTTGCACTAATGTTTGAGCAAAGAAGGGTTCTGTATGATTCTTCTGCAAGAGCAACTATTCTTAATTCCAATGCACTACCACAGTGATGAAAAACTGAGCAGCTGATATGTACTATGGGGATGACAAATGTGGTATTGGAGCTCTGGAGGAATTGTGAGTGTGATGGTAGGTAAAACTTTCACTCTATTGCACAATCTGCTGCAACAAGACAGGTGAGGAATAAAAACATATGCTGAGATTGCTCAAGTTTCTTTTGTTACACTTTGCTTCAAAACAGCTGGTTGTTTCTGAGAAATTCTGTTTTCATACAAGACACCACAAGGAGGGAGGAAGGCTCTGGCACAGGGTGAGCCCTGTGAATTCAGAGGCTTTTCAAATGGTGCTCTCCTTGACAGCCTGACTTGAGGAGGGGATAAAAGTTAAATCACACTGCAGCAATACCCAAATCACAGCTGTGTGAGCCAGCAAACTGTGAATGAGGATTCCTGTGCTGCTACTGAAGCCTTGGCTCTGTGCACACCCACAAAAGTTGGTAGGCAAAAGTGTAATTTTTTCAGGGTGTCAGGTGGTGGGGAATATGTCCAGTGCTGGTTGTGCCAGTGAGTAACCAGAAGGCAGAGAGAGTGTTCAGAGCAGAAAAGCACCCTTGCTATTGTGATGTTAGCTCCAGCAAAACTAAACAATAAACAGCCACTGATGCATGACAAAGAAAATTTGTAAGAAAAATGATAATAGGATTGTGTTTCTTGAGGATCTGCTGTTTCATTGAGAATGAAATGCCTTAAAATAAATCTGGTTTCAGCATTTTTAGAGTCTAAGTACTTCTGGTTTAAAAATATACATGATGATTAAATATACATATAATGAGTAGTAGTCAAGACAAAGTATACTGCTGGGAAAAAAAGCCAAATGTTCATATTCTGAAATCCTATATGAAATGAAAATACTAGGTTCTGTTTTGCTGCAGTCTCAGGCAAAATTTTCTGTATTTTGCAAAATTGGAACATAAAAGCCATCAGGAATTGGCTTCAGCAAGGTGTGCAATAATTTCCATTCTTGATGACATCCCAGGAGCTACCCAGAGCCTTGAGAGATCAGCCCTAACGAGAAAGCGTATGACCTTACCATATCAGGGCTTCACAACACTCAAAATCTAGCTTGACCTTCAACAGTAAACCAGGTCCCTCAGGCTAAATCCTAACAAGTCTTGCCTTCAAACCAAGGCAAAAGGCCAAAAATGCTTATCCAGGGAGCAGCAATAGAGTTGGAAAATGAGAGGTTCTTTTCCGTTTGGCAAACATCGTAGTTTGACCTCTGTGTTCTCACTGTGCCAAGCCATCTAATCTCCAGGAGGCAGAACTTGGAATCTGCCAAGTGCCAAGCTGGCTCTGCTCCTGTCAAGATCAGTGTGCAGTGCCAGGCTTGTGGATTAAGGTTTAGATGTGCAAGATGACAAACCTCTCTCCTAAATCAGGATTTCAGTGAGTCACAACCCACGGTCTGATGCTCCCAAACCCTCAGGACCCACTGTGAATTGGATTTGCTTGCTGAGCACCAGGGCAGCAGGTTTTCAGTTTCCAAAGCTAGGTGTATGGAAGGATGCACAGAATGTATGGTCTATACAATAAAAACAATTAAAGGAAGTATAACTAATGCTACATTGGCCAACAATATGTAAAAAATAACAAAAAACCCTGTAATAACAGGAAATTGCAATTTTTTTTTGCATTGTGTTTTTTGTTAACTTTGGTTTTTTTTTAGACAAAGTCAGATTTTGAAGAGCTGTTTGATAATATAAAAATAATTAAAAAGTGATTTTAGAAAGGTTGTGCTAAGAAGGAAGGATTTTTTTCAGTCAGAGATTCTTCAGTCAGAAATTCATTAAAACTAGCAAATTAATTGTAATTAATTTAAAATAATATTTTCTAGCCACTGATGGCAGAAAAATGACCTGGAGCTTATTACAGACAGACACTGCTTCTTTCTGAACAATCTGTCTTTTCCTCTGGAACTTTTTCCCCCCTTATATTGAGATAGTTATTTAAACTTTCTATTTCACTAGGAAAAGTGGGTTTCCCATAAATTATCTTAAAATGAAGCTAATGAATAAACCCTACTAACCTGTGGAGGAAGAAAATAAGTGGCAGCATTTCTTATTATACAATATTCTTAGGCAAGTGTTGTGGCTCTTGGGGTTGATACTGTGCAGGGTTAGGAGATGGACTCAGTGGTCCTTATGGGTTCCTTCCAACTCAAAATATTCTGTGATTTCTAACGTAAAGATTTATTCTTTTGAAAAAAAAGCCTAAATGAAAATGTGTATTCATTTTGTACATAATTAAGGTGTATATAGTATTTCTCTCAATATTGTTCTCCCTTGAGAGCTATCATTAACCTGTTGAGACAGAATAAGAGCATATCTCTTTGTGAAGAATAAAAGGCTTGCTTTGTCTTTACAGTGGCTGGAATGAGCCATCGAGTGTCTATTACTCATTTGCCTTCATTTACTTTTTACTAAGGTCCCCTTCAGTGTGGTTAATAAACAGCAAGATCATCAGTCACTTCAAAGCGCTTTCACATTCCATAGTTTGTTTTTTCTGCAGCGAGCAAATGGAAGGATCTGGTAGAAATCAGTTACATTATGACTCATCTTTTATGTGACCTCCTTGAGAGGCCTTTGGGTAGCACATGGGCTTTCCATACAATTCTACGTAATAGCTGGCTAACAAAATATCCTTTCCCACACTATTCCCTCAGCAATGCTGTAAAGTCATTAAAGGCTTTGTGTAAAGAAGGCTTCAAACCCAGAGAAGTAAATTTTCTTCTGATCAATGTTTTGTTTTTCATTTGTATTATAGGCAGGTTATTTTGCATCTAGACTGGTGTCTTCATGAGAAATAGATGAACTGACTTCAGATATGGTCTTGATATCACGAAGAGTTTCTTTCTACTATCAACCAAAAAAAAGTTTGGACTGCAAAATTAAGGCCAGTCATCTAAAAGGTGTGGAATTGCTCCCTTCTTGCTGATATACATCATATCTGCTTTCACTGACCCCAAAACTATATAACTGTTGCTTTTCCCTGGTGGCAATTTGCTATCCCTTAAGACTTTCACATTTAGGATTACTAGCAAATGAACCAAGCCCAGGAAAAGCAGCAGAAAAGTCTTGATCCTGGTAGGCAGAATTGCCAACATGTCCCCTGAAAAGTGCAATTTCTTTCTTAAGATATTCTTTGATTTACTTTGGTCAATGAACATAGATTTGTTGTCTTCTTGAAAAGTAGAGAAAGTACACCCAGGCTCTCTCACAAGGAGGACATATATTTTTCCTCCCAGATTCACAAGATGTTGGATCTCCTTGAGAGTACCGACAACATTTCCTTGTCGTTCTGACAAGATGCTATGTCCAACACTGCTTGTGTATCCCCTTCTGTTCCCACCTCCTCCCTGAAGCACTAGTGGTGGTCCTGCTGCATGTTTCACAGATGTTTCTCCCACTCAACTCCTCAGTTGTTTTTCAAATGGCTTCTTACAGCAAATGATTCCATGTGTGTATGCTCCTTCCTTTCTGCTGACACCTTTTCTTTCTATAAAAACAATCTGCTGCTGCCTTTCAGATCTAGAGAGACACCATCCCATACCACAGATGCTGTGTTTTTTAAACTCTGGCATTGGTACACATGGTCAGCAGGCAATACCTCCCTCCTGTCTGTTCCTCATGACTAACAATGTTGATGTTTTGTTCTTTCAATCTTATTTCCCTCTGTTACCCTTATACATTGCATTTTTTTTTCTTTTCCTGTTACTCTGGTTTCTTTGTACTAGTGGCCCATATGGGATCTCTTCATCTCTCACTACAGCTTGGAAGAAGAAAACCTCACACACTGTTTTAGCCCTAGTAACTACAGGCAACATGTATGCCAACTTTTCCTTGTGCTCAGGAACTGAAAAAAATCAGCTTTACATTTTCTTTATACACACACACACACACAAGCAAAATTAAATTCACTTTCTACAGCTGCTCACAGTACTGGTTACTGACTGACTCTAAAGAGACATGCAGAGATCAGAGCTACCATTGTGTTGACTGCCTTTTCAGTTTGCATGTGATGAAAGTTGAGCTGAGATTGTCTAGTCATTTCTGTTTTGAAAGGTGTTCTCATTTGCCTACAACAATCCTTGCAATCAAAATTTTTCACATCAAGTCATGACTGACCAAAAGGGGACGGTGATCCAGCTTGCTTCAGCCATTTCTTGATATAATGACAAATGAAAAACCCCCACAAAACATCTTGCTTTCTCCTTGTAACTGCATCATTTGGGATCAAATTTATTTGAAATTGCTCTAGTACAACTGAAGAAATCAGCACAGTATTTTGCTGCATAAACCCAAGGTTTTGCCAAAAAAATAAAAAAATTGTTGAACCAGCACATACTACAGAATACATCGCTGTCCACCTTTGTGCATGTATGTACATTACACACGCACACATATATATCTCAAAGCTGTTTTATGAATATGGCAGCATTCACCTGGATAGCTCCTTTTCTATTTTAACTACCTTTTATCTTTTATATGCAACAATACTTTCATGTTTCCTCCCAAAAAGTAGTGGAGCATACAGAGAGAACGTTTCTAGGATTAGTATGGGAAGATACTATACTCTTTCATTCTACAAAAGAAAGCAGGTTATCCACTTAGTTTGTCTTTATTTTCCTAAAAATACTAGGTATGTTCTGAGAGAAAATTGACACGATCTTTTCTTTGTCACTTGAAGTGGATTTGGTTTGGAAGTAGATCAGTTATGGTCCATGATAATCATATCTATAAATGTAGAAAAACTTTTGTTCTTTTCAGATACGTGCATCTCCACAGAGATGTATGTGCACTGTCAACAACATCAACAAATTTGCATTTCTCCCCCCTCTTAGTCTCTCTGCAGGAACATTTGGTTGACCATATTTTTACAACAAAAGTCTTCTTTGACGTTATTAAAGTTATTTTTTAATGTAAACAATATTATATGGTTTTCCTAAGTCACAGAATGCAACAAGTCATTGTATTCAAATTTGTATTCTGCACTTCCAGGTCTGTGGACCAAACCATGTGAACTACTAACAGTAACATAGGATGTCTTCTCTTCATGCTGTTGTATTATTTAGGATTCATTTCTATCTTCTCAGCTGCAGAGATGTGTGGTTGCTGAGCAGATAAAAGGTACAGCTGACAGCACTTTAGGAATGGCATGGGAGATGCAGGAGTCATTCTGTCTTAGCCTAAATTTGGGAAAATCTAAATAGTGCAGAATGTTTAGATTTTACATGGGCAGACCATATAAAGAAAAGTGTATTTCTGCTTTTAATGAAACTGCTGGCCATGCCTGGAACTGCACCAGATGGGAAAGTGCCATGGCTGAAAGGCTGGGACTGGATTTGTGGTTCTGGTTGTTGTTAATGCCAGAGCTGTTGTTGTTTGTTTGCTTTATTATACACACTAGTAAAGAACTGTTATTCCTATTCTCATATCTTTGCCTGAGAGCCCCTAATTTCAAAATTATAATTTGGAGGGAGGGGATTTTCATTTTCCATTCCAAGGGAGGCTCCTGCCTTCCTTAGCAGACACCTGTCTCTCAAACCAAGACAGCACCATTACTGATATGTGCATTATGACACATGTACCACTTCACATTAGGCTCAGATCTTCTTTTACCTAGAATCCCTTCAAAGTATTGAAAGCAATAGCATGAAAAATTGAGATTTGAAGGATGAATATTTCTATTCTAAAACTGCTTAGACTGAAAGTGTGTGATTTTCCCACTTAGTTTTAGTGTGTGTGCATAAAAAGATATAGCACTACATATTTGTCCCTCCCTTAGCCACCATTATCTCCATGATTCTAATAGCTTTTAGGAGCCTCTTTAAGAAATCACTTATGAAATGTCTTACATTTCTGTAGAAATGCAATACAACAAGCAGCCTCATTTGGCAAGAGACCAGTAGTAAAGCATTGTCCAGCTTAAGGCTTCTTGTAAAACCTTGACAGACTTCTGCAGGCCCAGGATTTCCCTTGAGGTGATGAGCACAATGAGCCGGGTGGGAGATGCAAGGGGGATGCATGTGCTTTCAGAAAAGGGGAACAACAACAGCAATGAAAATAGACACAGTTTAAGCAAAGTAAAAAAAAAAAAGGCAATGAAAAGAAGCAGGCATTGAGTAGAACGAACAGAACTGACAGAGAATTACTTGCCTAGCCAAAGATATTTGCATCAATATATAAGATATGTAAATGAATCTATGAGTCGTAGGCAAACGTTTGCAGCTGTGGAGGATGTTAAAATTTGTGTTTTATTCGATGGCATGAGAGAAAAATGTGCACAGAATAAAAACAATTGAGTTTCAAGAATGCTTTGGCAGCATTCAAACTCTGGCAGTTGTCATCATCATAAGAAGATAAAGAAAAAACAGCTTTTTTTTTAAATTTAGTTGGTTCTTTTACAGTGAGATCTGTTGTTATACAAATGCATATTTTTCTACTAGCATCTTTCAAATCAAAGGCGATGTTTCACAACATATGTAGATTTGTATTTTTATGGGTAATATAGTTTCCCTAATAACCCTTCCAAGTGAAAGATTCTGCCTGATTCAGAGAAAGAGACTATTTTTTGTAAATTTGATTAGACACCTAAACTCATCAGTCCGTCTCTGAGCCATGTACCTGATTATGCAAAGGTATCTGCAATACATTATGCGAAAGCTGTTTAGCTGGGATTGTATCGTGGCTGTAACCAAAGTGGGTTTAGAGATAATGAGCTTGCATCCCCGAATACTTAGGATCGCAGTCTACTCTCTAAACTGATGATGCAGCAGCTGCATAATGCAACAATGTAATTTATTCATGTAATATGTACAATATTGCTGTAATAAAAAGCCCATTGGCGGTTCCTCTAATTCTCTGTATGAGCACCCTGTTATTAGTAGCTGTGTAAGTCAGTATTTCAGCATTTTCAAATTCTGGCTATTTATAAGTTTCAAACCACAATATTTTAAAAAGAGAGAAAAACCCCAAACGGACCTTGTGAATCTGCTCGCATAGAACTGAAACCTGCAGCTTTTTTGATCAATGCAATCAGTAAACATAGCAGAAAAAAACCCCTCTGAGCATGTCAAAGTGACCCTAGTTACTGAACTTTTTTTTTCCACAGATGCATGTCATGATGCATATG
The DNA here is from genome assembly GCF_028018845.1 of Melospiza georgiana. Taxonomy (NCBI): domain Eukaryota; kingdom Metazoa; phylum Chordata; class Aves; order Passeriformes; family Passerellidae; genus Melospiza; species Melospiza georgiana. The sequence goes on from NC_080439.1 coordinate 13,284,669, forward strand.
AAAAGAAGTTAAGATGGAACAAGGAGGAAAAACAAGGATTTGGGGGAGAAAACTGTAAGTCCCCTGATCTTGCCACCTTTTTCACTCAACGGTGAGTGTTGTTTATCATATGAGTGTTTATATTGAATGTGGATTTCTCTGAAGTAAATTTTAATGGGAATGTATTAAGTTTCAACAAGAGCCTACATGTAAAGATAGTGAAGAAGAGCATTGCAACAGACTGCTTGGAAATTAATCTGCCAGTTTAACCCAGTAACCGACATGCATACTAAAACACTGATGTGAATTGAAAATAAAATAACCACGCTTGACAGATATAATAGTTTAAGTGATTTCAAATTAACCACATCCCACTGACCGCAAGTGAAAAATGTGTTCATTCTCCCGCAATGAAACATGCTCTAGGGACTCATTATAGAGAGTGGAGTAAGTAAAACCAGAGTGGAGTAATTGATGCTGAGGAGGAAGGAAGAGTGACAGATATTTAATGATTCTCAAACTTATACATAAAGATATCACAAGCACTTAATATATTATTTTTCTCTTTCCAATCTAGAAATATTATAGAGTTAAATCTATATTGTGCAGTAATTGCAGCACTTGATATAGCTGTTAGGAATAATGAATCATGACAAAGATGCATCAGGCAGCAGATGAAAAGAGTGAATAACAACCAACCTTGTGCCAATGTGTGTCCATGAATTTTGGCTGCTCTGTTTCAGGAGAACAGGTGAGATGAAGTCAGGGCATATCTATTGTCCTAGCTCTGTCTAAAATTGCTTTTTAAATGGCAAAATTCCTTAAACAGTTTGAGCATCATAAAATCCAAATGGACATGATTTACTCTATTCTTTTCACAAACACTGAGGTCAATATTTGTAGAAAATCTGCAGAATAAAAGATTTACATGAATGCAGTGATCCCTGTCCTTGTCTGCCTCACAGGGAAGAGGAACAGTCACATGTTCAATATCATCTTTATGCTCTGTGGCTATTTAACTCTCTAATCTTCTGAATCTCTGAGTAACATCTAAAATGCAACACGATGCTCACAAACTCCAGGTTATGGACAGCTGAGAAGTAGCTACAGTCAGCTGGCAGTTAGTGTTCATCAACATTTCTGCTGTGGCTGCTAGCACAGGGTGTAACATCCTCTGCTACAAAGCCAACAGAAGCAAATACATAAAAGTCTTCTTCCTGAAGTCTCTCACAACCTGAATTATTTTATGATTTTAGGGATAGCGGAAAGTCATTTGTACTAGGTATAATGAGGATGAGGAATCGCAGCACAGGTTTTAAAAAATTCTTGTCCTATCTTACTTCGTTACCTATGAGGTCATACACAAACTATAAAACTTCATTAATGTGCCATTGCCACTCACTAACTCTACCCTTTTTACTTATTTTGGCCACCTTGGCTATGTGCTGTACAAGGCAATCTCTTCAGCAAACACTGTGTTTACAAAGATGGCGATTATATGGTGTCTTATATCTGATCAAAGAAAGAGTACGAGTAATGTAGGAGCCATTAAGAAAGATTTTAGCAGTATGCAGAGAAATTGCCCTAACTGATCCATAGAAGAGGAACAAGAAAGCATTTGTACTGTGGGTTTGTGGTGTGTCTGGCTGTGACACTCATGTGCAGTCTGTTGAGGCATCCTGGCTTTAGTAAGGTAAGTTTTCTGGATGAGAATGTGGGGATCTGTCTGTGTAACTGCACTGTCAGAACTGTATAAAGGCACTCACTCATAAAGGCTGGGCTTCTGGGTTTTCCTACAACAATTAACTGTTGCTAATACCTCCAAAATTGTGGGCAGATTGCCAGCTGAGATCCACTTTTGACAAGAGAATTCTCTTTCTTTCCTGGCCCCTGAACTGAGCTACTCTTGAGGGTTTAAAGAACTGTCTAAGGACAGTAGACAAAAAATATTTAGCAACTGCAGCAGGACACAGATCCCAGCTGATTAAGGCCTTGATTTTTCCATTGTCTGAATATCATACAATGCTTGCTTGTTGTTATTTCCTTATCCAAGGGTAGCATCACCACAATGGTATCCCCACTCTCCATCAAGTTTAGCAAGACTGATTCAGTGGGAATAGAGCAGTCATTTTAGGCATTGTCTATTTTGGGATATCAGCAAGTGGAATGCATTTTGTAATGGGGAGTTTATACCTTCTCTAACTTATGAGTTGCCTAGATGGATTAAACTATCACTACAAAAGGATCAAATCTCCCACTGACAGTTTCCCTCCCATGTTCCTAATCAGCAAAGTTAAGACAGGAATGTTCTGTTTGGAAGAAGCCCAGGTTGTGGTGTGTCCCTGCACCTTGGAGATCTTTCACAGGAGTGCTGATGAGACCTGGCCATGTGTGTGTGCTGCTGTGAGCAGACAGAGTGCTACTGTGTGGGAGACTGATCCCTCACCAAAGACTTACAGCTGTCTTGGCTACCAAAATAAAAACCCAAACCAAAATAAGAATGAAAAGAAAGAAAAGTGTGCGTGTAGGGATAGTTCCAGTCTCCAGAATAGATGAAACAGTGCATTCTGGTTTCTTTACCATCTCCTGTCCGTGGTGTTCTGCAAGTTTCTCACCTTAAATCTATTTTATGATTTATCAAGAGGAAAAACAAATATGTTTTAGGCTTATGCCCAATGGTGATGGACTTATACTGTTATACGGATATTCATTTTCTGCCAAAGTCACAAAGACAGGATGGTTTTATTTATCTTTAAAAAAGTCACAATTATTTTATTTTTTTATTAAAGGAAATTTCAGTCATAAACCAGCAACATATTTAAACAGAACACAAATAATCCTCCTAAGTATCATTTAATGCGGGTTTAAAATTATGTTGCAGGTTGGTAGAAAGATTGCACTGAAGGTAAACACGGCCATGACTGCTCAGCAAGGGAGGGTTTTCATAAAGATAACTTCAAAGTAGTCAAGCAGAAGCAGAATGGGAGGAAACTGATTGTCTCTGGTTAAAACCTTAGTACCAGGGGACAGGTTTTGGTCTCTCTCTGTCTCAAGTCTTGCTTAGCAATCTTTTGCAGAGGAAATCAGAAATGATGAAATGAAGCCACAATTGTGCATCACAATTGTGTGACCATTACCAGTATCACTGTCTGTGAAATGCAGCCCTCTCATGCATATTTTCAGCCCTTTCATAAAGTGTGTTCATTCAGCAATTATTATCCAGCCACATGCCTAGCTGGGGAAGGGAATTCAGAACACAGATGCTGCACCTGCCAGAGGGGCTATGGGCAAAATCTTTCATTATGCACCAAGGAGATTCCCATCTTCTCCACATTTGACCCATTGTGAGCAACGTTACAGAAGACCCAATGCATTTGGACATGAATTTGGACGTGAATGCAACACTGCAAACAAATCAGTCGATTATAACAGCATATTATAGAAGCACCATCTGTGCCTGTGTTTGCAGGTAGAACAAATTCAATTTTCAAATTTAAAAAAAGGCCCACCACACCATAAACCACAATAAAAAACCCCTCCTCTGTTAGGATTAGGACTCTGCTCCTGTTCCCTCTCATTATTTGCCCATTCCACCAGAGTTGCACACCTTTAGGCCAAACATGAGTTGTGATAGGCTGTCATGCGGTTCGGATATTATAGATGAAATCCTTCCAGAAGCAGCATCTGGCTCGATTTGTAAGCTCTGCAGTCATTTGTAGTGATGGGGTTACATGTGCCCTAGGCTTTGTCAGATGGTTTGGCTGCTTTTCTCCAGGTTTTTTTTTTTTTTTTAATTGTTATTAGTTGTTGATGGTGAGGAATCCATACTCTGCAATATATGCTCAACTCACCGGCAGTTTGCACGTTTGAGTAAAAAGACGCCTCATTTATAATTAAAGCATTTTGAAACCTGACCATTAGCATGTTTGAGATGTGTTAGTATCAGGTATAAACAGATTTATTTTTCTCCAGTGGTTTACTTCTGAGAAAGCTGTTGCCTGGTTGCCTAAAAGTTAGTGGTAGGAATGACCTTCTTGGCTATCTTATTGGTCTGTACCTGTAATACAGGGAAATTTCTAGAGGACTGTAGAGATCATCAGCATATCCCCAAGTGGTTTTTTCTGTCACATTCATTTCGTCACTGCATTCAGTCCTGAAAGTAAATAAGGCAAATTCCCAAATAGGATTTAATGTGTTAGACCAAATGCCTAATTAGTGTGAGCGTGTTCCCTTTTTACTTTGGAATCTCAGTGTTATAAAGGGCCATGCCTACCTTGTTGAAAGGCTTCATTTAGATAATTGTTATACCTCAGTGTGGTATCAGGTGGCATACCACAATGTGTTAGTTGTCCAAATATCTTCCAGCTGCTTTTCTAAATACAAAAATTAAAATGCAGGGTACAGTATGAAGTTTGTGAAGCCTGATAAAAACAATGGTTCCTAGGAATTTGTTTGAAATATTATTTTCAAGTTTTAGAGGCAATCAGAGGACAAGGATTCAAGGACTGTGGGACTGATGTAGCTGTGTGGAAAAGAGGACAGCAAGATTGAAATATTTACTGGTATCCAGAGATATAATCCCATACTGCACAACTTTGTTTATATACAATTAATCAAATTCCTGATCCATCCTTTACTACATCTTTTCCCCTCACTTGTGCTAATTTTGGTCTCTGAAATGATGTCATTCACATATGAATTAAATAAATATTTAACAAACAAGGATGTTGATAATTACATACTTCTACTTTCTTTTGTCATCATGTCAGGTGACAGGACGACTATAATGAAAATTAGTTGATGTACAGTGCCAAGTAAAGAGTATCAACATAAAGTGAAACTTTGATCAATAAGCCCTCTATGTCTACATGATGTTTGTTCACAGGAGCTATTTATTTTTGAACACTAGTGAAAGAAATAAAAGCAATTTGAACTTGATTGCTGAATCAAAAAAAGGGTTAAAGTTACTCTCTTTACTGCTTAGCATTCAACCATATCCATTGAAAAGCTGCGCTGAATTTTGTAACAAGTGTGTTACTTATGTACAGTTTTCAGGTAAAGACTCCAAGAAACATTGGAGGCTGCTTTAAACAACTTACAAACTGGGTTTGACAAGGGTAATAAGTGCATTAAATTTTGCTTCTCATTCAGCAGTGTTTGGAACACCTCCTGCAAGTGCTCTCAGAGGGCACTTGAAGAAGGAAGAAAGGATTGGGCCAAAGTTTTTCATGGAGATTTTTATTTTCTCATGATCAATCATCCAGCTGAGGCAATGCATGGTACAGAGGTGTGGGAAACATGGCTTAGGACCTTAAATTGACTGAAATAAGTATCCATATTTAGTTTGGTAAATTATTACAAATACACTCTGTTTTAAAAATAATTTGTTTGTAATTTATAATTAGAAATCAGAATTTAGAATCAGACTGAATCTTTTGAAAAACATTATCTGCTGTAACCAGCACATTCAACTGCAATCTTAATTCATGTCATTCAACAGCTGCAACTTATTTTTCCAGAGTTTTTCTAGCATATGGATTTAAACACTTTGTGTAAGCTTTCACAATCAGTCAAGGTCAAATTCATCTTTGAAGTAAAACTATTTTTTCAATGAAATGTTAAAATTTACTAGACCTTAAATGTGATTAATTATGAAATCTGAAGTTTTGATAATTTTCTCATCATCAGTACTGATCTAAAAGTAGAAGGTTTTTTGAAGTCTCTAGCTCTGAATACATTTGCCTTACATTTTCTTTTGAAATATTTCATTTAATGCACACAAAGTCATTGCAGCTTGCTGTCTTTTGTTCTCTACCTGGCTGACAAATTTTCAGGTTAGCTGACCTTAAAATCAAACTTGTGTTGTACCATGACATTGGTTTCTCTTATTTTGTCTGGCTTGGCATTCTCATATAATTTCTGTACTTTAGGAAAAGAGACAGAACAAGATTTAAAGTTTGCTCTGATCAGTTGCATGAATTTCTGCAGTGATGGCTTTGGAACACTTTTAGTGACTGTTTTGATTTCAGGACTTTCATAAATAATGTCATAACTCTTTCTTCTCTTACTTAATCTGATTTTGTTCATTGAAAATTATCTCAAATGATAAGTTCTCTTGAACAGATAAATCCATCCCTTCCAATCTAGGAATACAGAACTTTTATTGCCTTTTAAGGTTTGATTTTTCTAAAATTAAAATTATCTCAAGTTGTGGTCTGGAGTTGCCTAGATATTTACTGCCCATGTGTATCCATGTAGCTTGTTCACATAACCAAAATAGTTATTTTTGCCTTCACAAATAGAACTCATAAAATATCTGTTTGTGAAGTCAGGCCTTTTTATAAGTGAGCTAATGAGTTATTCTCATCAAGTAATAATTTACTGCAGTTAGGCGGATTGGAAGGGAGATAGCTCTGGAGTGGGTAAGGAATAACAGCAGAAGGTTCTGTAATGTAGTTTCAACTTTCCAGAGGACTGCAAAGATGGATGGGCAGGAAAATGGGGGAGAAAGACAGAGAGAACTGAAGGCAGAGAAAAGCTAATGAGAACCAGTGTTAAAGAAATAGTACCCTGGTGTCAGTGAGGGAACTCTTTGGAGCTCGCTGAGGACAGTCACCTGTGAAACTGCCAGCAGGGACACACCCAGGGAGATGGGTTGTTGGGCTGTTATCGCCGAGCATGAAAGTCCCACAGGACAACTCTGCTCATGCTCTCATCCTTGTACCCCCTGGGCTCATTTCAGCTAACTGGTGGTGTGTGATTAACAACAGAGAAACAGGATGGAAAGAGCCCAATATTTTAAACAGAAATTTTGCCCTTCATTTTGCCATAAGTTAGTGGTTTATAAGTGGATGTCTTAGAATTTTCTGCAACTTGTTCCATGTGGGAAAGAATAATGGCTGAACAGAATTTACTTTTTTATATGAAGAAAATGATCAGGAAAGTTGAACATAATGATTTCATGCCGTGACTCTAATGCAAACACATACTTAACCATCATTGTCTCCTCTTCATATAATAACTGAAAACATCTGTATTGTGCACTGAAACATTAAATGCTGCATTACAATTAGAAATGTGCTGAAGTGTTGGATTGGGTGTTTATTTATGGGCCATGAAAAGTAAGATTTTCTGCGCCTCTCAAGTACAGCTAAATAGCCATAGGTAGAGTACTGAAAATTTTGGAGCCCAGCAGTCACTGTGGGAATGACTTCATTATTCACCGAAGGAGGTTTTTCCAACAGAGCTGAGTTGCTGACAAACAATAATAAACATTACTGAAAGTTGGAAATAAGAACTCAGGCATGTTGATTCTGACTGTAAAAAATGCTCACAGGATGTGGAGGGCAAGGCTTTCTCAAAATGACAAGGTACCACAGTGGAGGGATCCCATTAGAGCTGTGCACACACATTTTCTCTGTTGACACAGAAGTGTTCTGACAGGCTCAGCAAACAAGCAGCTTCTCCTCGCTGCTTTACCTGTTGCCACAAGTAGTCTAGAAACAGAAATGTATTTTTAATGGGCACACAAATGCTTCAACGATGCAGTACACTCTGATGGGGACATAGCAAATATCTCCTTGGTGTAGCTTCTGAGAGCTTCTTAGCATGAAAGGTATCACTGTGTCTTTTGCTGAAGCACTTGACAGTTCATGACCATAGCATAAAATATTATTTGAGATTAATTATATAATATTTGCTTTGTCTGCCTGATATTTTACTGGTATTTGAAACAGTGTGATTGCTTTGAAGAACTCACTCCACAGTTAATTAATTTTGTAATAGCTACCAAGTTACTTCCAACCTGAGCAGATAGAAAATGCTCAGTATTTTTTCTCTGGAGCTTTGTTTTTTCTCTCCCCTCTGACTCTGGCTCAAAGTTTTAAACCAAAAAAGTGTAAAGTCCTGGCCTGTGCTCATGATGGTGGTATTCACAAAGAAGGACACAAAGAGTTTATGGAGCCAGTTTCTCACTGAGCAGCAGAATGAGGAAAACCTATGCCAACTGGGGATTTAGGCTGTGATTGTTATGTGATCCTTGCAAATATATTTACAAGAAAGAACGAATTTTACCAATTGCCTGAATGAAATGCAGTTTATTATTTTCTTTGTCATGGCTGAAGCAATTTGACTGGCTTACATTTTCTCTGGCCATTGGATATGTCAGTTATTTACTGTCTCAGGTTTGAGTGCCCTTGGCTCTGCCAGAAATTGTTGGTTGACTTTCAAAGTGGATCCAGATTTCTCTCAGAGAGGTCAACAGATATGCAGGATTTCTGGAAGTGCCCCAATTAAACATGCATCATTTGCACTGATTTTCCACATGATTATCTCAAATAGCCATGGAATGGCACAGTTATCAATCAGGAGGCCGAAGGATTCAGGTCTGTACAATAGAGAAAGCTGAAGACAGGAAGAGAAAGTTCATTTTTCTTTGCTCTCCTAGTGTTTACTGGGATCATAATTACGACGCCAAACCAAGTGTAGCTGTGAAGTAAGGCTGATTCTGTCTTTCTTTATAGTGAGAAACCAAAGGGTTTTCAGCCTGTAATGCTGGATTTTTTTGAACACAGGGTAGAGGAAATGAACTTTTAAACCAGAGGAATTCAGATCAGCTGTCTGAAGTTAAAATAACAGACTGAAAAAACAGTTGTTCACCCTGCCCACAATGTCTTTGCAGGCTGGATCCTTTTCTCTAACCTAGTTCTCACTCCAAAACTTCTCAGTGGCTTCAGGAGACAGAATAAACCTAGAGAAAGTGCATCTCCTCTATGGTCTGTCTGTGTATCAGATTCCTTCCTGAGGCCTCTTGGTGTGGATCTGCATGGGATCCCAGTTTCTCATCTGCCTGTTGGCTCCTAGCAGGCTGATCTGTTCCCAGCTGTGAGCATCACTGCTTTAGTGAGCTCACCTCTTCCTCACTTGCACATGGATCACTCTTTCATTATAATTAATTTTTCCCTGCTCTGCTGCCTCAGAGAAAGCTGAAAAGATGTGATGATCCAGAACAGCAAACACAGCTGAAACTGGAAGGCCAACGTGTGATCATCCTTCATTATTTGTGCTCTAATCTCAGTGTTGGTGGCTGCTTTGAACCAGAAGAGGTAGCCAGGAGCATTTTTGTTCCCAAAATATGTTGTTCATATTTGTTATCACTTACCTACATGTAATGAAAAAAGTAAGCCAGAATCAGTCTTAGCAGTAGATGAAGACCTGAAGGGACCTTTCTTATCTATTCTGGATGGTCTGGAAAACAAATCCCAGGCTGAAGTGGAGACCGGCATGATTGTAATATCAATGCCTTGCTAACAGTGCAGCCCCACAGCTTCAAGAGATTCATTACTGCTAATAAATCAGTTAGAACTGGCTCATATTCCATCCAGACACACCATGGCTGTTCTCTGGAAGCCACTCTGTAGTAGATACAAGGGTCATGGAAGCTCCTTGTCCTTCCAGGTGGAAGCTGCTTCTCTGTGGTTGCTTAAAATACTTGGTGAGAGTTTTGTGGAAATGTGAGATGATGCACACCCACACCCATTTTCTCAAAGGCAATGCTGAATGATGTTTCCATCTGCCAGGACTTGATCCAACAGACTGCTGGCATAGCAGTTCCTCTAAACATACTTCCTTTCCCTGCAGATGCCTACCTAGATTCCTACTTATATAGATATATCTGTCAAGCTCGTGTTCTGCTTTCCAGGACTCCTTTTTTGCTCCCTTTCAGAGCAGGAAAGAGCTCCAACTTCCTGGTTATGCAACACGAAAGGTGTAAGGTAAGGTAAAATTGCTGAGAACTGACCAGGAAATTACTGGTTTATTCTATGTTTAGTGATTTAGTATTTAATAATATCTTAGAAATTTCAACTCCAGCTGAAAAGGATTACACTGATTTGGCTGAGTCTGATTTATGTGGGAAATGCAAAAGTTAAAGATGTCACCATTGAAGTTTTTGTCACCCCATGAGAAACATCCTTCTTTTCTCCATTACTGCAAAGGATCAGGGATTTTTCCCCAGAATTTAATAATACCAAACATAAAAGTAGATTCTGATCATGTATATTCAACCCATGTATTCACAGGAATCAGATTGTACAAACCCTATAGCTTAATTGGTAGTCTTAATTATCTAGTTTGCATCAGCCTAATTTATGTAACAAAACTAAGCTGCTCCATAATTCCCTGCTAGTATGGGATAGAATAACTCCCTCAAACCCAACAGAACTACGTCAGCATATGCCAGTAAAGAGTTTAGCTGTAAAATTCCAAGGAGCAATATGGCACATGATTCATTTTGGTTCACATTTTTCCCAAGGTCTTCTGTAAAATAAATTTATTTTTAGTTCAGAAGAGAAATGTTTGTACAGACAGAACTGCATGTTTGTACAGACATTCCTAGAGATCCAAAAAGTATCTTTTTGTCTTCAAAAAGTAAAATAAAAACCAAACATCCTCAAGAGAGAAAACAAAAGAGCAATTGCTGTGCTTGATCCAGCATCATATTGGATGCTTTTGTGTTGATGCAGCTGTTCCAGTGTCTTCAGCTTCTGGTGATGGACCAGAAGGAAGCAGAAGTCAATGGGCAAATTTTGGTTATTCTACAATCTCATTTTAGTAAATGGAAGTAAAATAACTTCAAAGACAACAAATTCAGAGGAACTGATTAAAACTGATTTTTATATAACACTTTTAACACTCTAAAGTTGCTCAGTTTTGTTTTAAATTGAAGAGATTCCTTGGCAGATTTTGGACAAAGCTTTCATTGATTCAGTCAATTGAGGATCTACAGAACAAACAGGAAACATTAAAGATTTGGATTATTGCTTGTCACATTTTTTTTGAGGAGGTTTTGGAATTTCTGTCAAAGATTATGAGCTATAGATTCGTTCACACCAAATATTCCTGAAACTGCTGTGTCAGATCCTCAGAAAATGTTCAAGACCACGGTATTTTTAAAGTAATTATTATTGATGCAGCTAATGATCCTGAAATGAAAGTTTCAATGGTGAAATCCAAGTTTGCAAGAAAAATATCCACATAATTCCAAGATCAAACTGTACAAAAACATTTAAAAAAATATATGCATGGTTTTCTCCCTCTAGCTCAATGTGAAATTTCAATTCTTATTTTGTTTTGTCTTTACTTTTAAAGTTAATTCTTTAAAAATAAGGTGGTTTTGGTAAATAAATTTCACAGGAAAAGAAACTTGTAGATTGGAAGGATTTGATAAAAATTTGTAATTAATTACTATTGTGTTTTGGATTAGTTTTATTGTTTTTGGAAGTACATTGCAGTTTCCAATTTTTTAATTACCTCAGAAATATACACAGTCACTATTTATGAACTTGTCTAGGACAGGTTTTTCATTTTTATAAATGTATACAAACTTTTCACTTTTCTTTTTACTCTAACTAATTCTAGAAAACCTGTGTGTTAAACTTTGTGAAGAAAAGAAGTACAAAAAAGAAATTTATTCTGTTACCTTTGGTCAGCATTTCATTATGCTGCTCAGATACCAATGCTGGGTATCATGAAAAATAGCAAGCAATACTTTCTTTGAAGTCTAGCAAACAGAGAAATAGCTTCCAAGACTTAGAATGCACCAGCTGTAAACACAAGTGCCTACCCACAGGCAATTACTGCACATTCAGAGTGGCAGTACAGCTCTCTGTATTATTAAATAACTTTCTGAAAACCTAATTTGCAGGGCAGTTGGATGATGTGACAGGGAGAGGAGGAAGGTTAGGACAAAACCTCTCTCCACTCAAGGCAGTGGTGGCTGTGGTTTTCAATGCCACAAATATCCAGAGAGGAGCCTCTCGCCTCCGCACGCGCCCGTGGTTAATGCGCGCAACGTCCCCGTGCTCACGGGGTGAACTCCAGCCCATTAGGGCACTAATTTGATCTCTGGCACACCCTTATTATAACCACCACAATGAGCATGCCTCTGTCAGGAAGCTCCTGCACCTTATTTCCCATCTGATGTGAAGCTCAAGAAAAATCCCTTAAAAACGTTCATTACTCTATTGCGTGTAAACCAGTTTGTAATACAGATAAAAGCCCCAAATTAGGGCCAATTTCATAATGTTTGTTACTGCTAAGAAAGCCATGTTAACTCTGGTGACGTGTCAGGGAATAGAATAGGTGTATTTTTGTATTTTTATCTATTGAAGATCACCTAAATGTTCTTTTCAATTACCATAGCTATGCATTGCACAATCATGGGCACAATAATAGTTCAGAACAAAGAAAAGAACACCCAGAAATGTTGATGAAAATGAAATAAGATAACTTTTAAATAGGGGGGGAAAAACTGGAAAAATTCGCTGCCTATCCTTCAGACTAAAGTCCAAATAGTTACATTCAAGAAATATAATTTCTCTAAGATGACTGTGAAGGAACCAAGAGAAAATGCATCCCGAGGAAAACTGGATGCAAGATGTGGAAATAAAGACCGCAGGATTCTTTCCATCACAACTTCTTGCTCTGTCAAAAGTTGCTTTATTCATATTATTAAGTGGTATGATCTGCCAAGCTACAGGAGGTCTGGGAAGCTGGGAAGGGCTGGGAAATGTACCTCCTACTAGTCACTGTTTCCTTTTTAAGAGCTTCAGATCTATGGAAAGAGCAGCTTTAGGAGTGCTCTTGGAAAGAACCTAAAAGAAGGGTGAAGAGATATTCTGTTAAATGTAATTAAGAACTGAGTGGGGGAAAGGTAGTTCATAAGAGGGAAAAAAGAGAAAAAATGAAAAAAAAAAGAAAAAGGATTGAAGGAAGCAAAAAGATAAATGCTTATGCTTCTTCAAATATTCTGTGTATGTAGATGACCAGTCCTAGCAAATATATGGTATTGCACCTGCTCAGAATACACATAAGGCATAATTTCAAAAGGAAAATTTGGTGGTCGTGGCTTCATGTGGCTGAGAAAGATAAAAAAAAATCTCATCAGGAGACAGAAGAAAGCCAAACATTTTCGAGATGTGTTTGCTACCATTGCATTTTAGCTCTCCTTAGAAGGAGGTGCAGGTTGATGACAGCCCAAATGAACAGCTCTGGCATAATGCCACAATTCAGAGGAAAGCCTGATAGTTTGAGGCATGCTAAAAACACTGGGCTTGGTTCCACACTCTGTCAGAACAGCACTTGGATGGTTGGAGACGTGGGTTTCCCAAGGCTGGCTGTGGATCCAGGACTCAGTGCTTCATACATGTGGCTTTAATCCACAGCCCTGGCATCAGATGCTGCAATGACCTCATGGCTCTCAAATGCCCACCATAACAGAGCTTCCCCATCCCAAATTGCCCTGGCAACCTCTTTTTCTCATAACACCAGGGACAAAGAACAGGATGGCCGCTGAGTACCTCTACACAGGAGAAACCCCCAGCTGGGGTTAACCTTTGATATTCAGTGGGCAGAGTCAATCATATGATGAAAAATGTTCACAGCAAAGCAGAGGATCTTATCCTTTGTGCTTCATAAAGGACTCTTATCCAATCATATATTTACTTACATACCTGTTATAAATATTTTTGCATGTATATTCATGCATGAAAAAAATGGCAAGGTTTGTATTCCACACAAATAAACATTAACTGTTTTAGCATCATGACCCTCCCCCAACCCCCCCTACTTCTCCCTCTGCCTTTGAGAATAAAGTAATTTTATGCATTCTCTCCTATCCTGGGCATGAAAAAGTAAATGCTGTATTACCCCAACTTAGGTAACCCTTAGGATAATTTTTTAAGCAGCAGGAAGCTAGGCTATCTGGCTGGGTAGATAATGATATCAGCTGCTTCCTTCCAAAACAACAGGTGCTTTGGCATAAAACTGTATATCATCATACTGAGATGATGACATCAGTTCATACTTCAGCTTAATTATAAACTACCTCCATTAATCCTCAAATAATTAAACATTTTGTGTATGGTGCAAGGTGAAATATAAAAGCAAAAGGTGCCTAGCTGTTCATCACAGGGTTAAAATGGCAGTTTCTGAATCGTTTGTACTTGTGTCTGCCTATTTTAATGTAAACTTCAGGCTGATTTTAAGCACTTGTTTATATTTTCAATGTTCCAGCCATGAGGTAGGTAAAAATAAATAGTGCTAAAATTCAATGGAAACTTGATGAAATAACAAAGATATATTGATTGGAATCACATGGAATATATATGGGCATAAATATCATGCAGAAAAAAGCAAAGATGTGAGGGATCAGGCTTTGCATGTACAAGAATAATTGGGGGATAAGTCATGGTTCAAGGCCCAATAGCAGAATAAACATTGCAGCATTCTGTGTTTGCAGATTTTATGCAAGATCTTAGACTCACATTCAGAGGCAGCACATCTAAATAAAACAAGCTCTGGACAAGCAAGCACCATTTATTGAAACATGTTGATTGAACTTTGTAAAAAAGAAGCATTAATGAAAGCAATATTAACATAATTGAATTTATTTTTTAAATAATTCAGTTCACACAGTACACAATCACTTGAAAACTATACATTCATTCCTTGAACCTTCACAGTATCTGTGTACATGTTTATCATTGTTTCAAAACTCAACAACAGATTGCTCAATTTTTTATTTGATATACAAATTATTAGACAGAATAAAGTGAGAGCTGAATTTGTAGGCTAAAAGAGCAGAGGAGCACAGCAGATAAAACATTATGTTCTTCTGCCTTTAAAATATAGCACTGACCTTCTTTAAAACAGATGCTATCTTCAGGAGCCAGATGTGTCTCCAAGCAAATTAGTTATAAGAAATACATCCAAGGACATAGCCATTTAAGAATCAATAAATTATGCATTTGTCATTTGTTATTGTTGAGGCTTATGCTGACATCTTTGACATGAACAAAAGAGTCTCTGTCCACAGTAATAGCATTAACAATTTAACAGAGGTGGTTTTATACCAAAAGAGAAGTGGTTTGAAGAAATTACTGTTTATCACCATGTACATATACACACCTTAATTATTCATTGCATGCCCACTTACCAGCCTACTTCGTGTTATGTAAGTTGTGCTAGATTAAAAAGTTAGAGGTCGGGCACGACTGCTGCTATTTCTACCCACTTCAACCTGAAACAAAGACAACAACACTAAAAATTATTTTCTATTAAAACAACCAAATCAAGAAAGTTTTGTTTATTGGTGGCACGTTATGAGAAATTTCTACTAAGGAGAATTTTATTTTTCTAAAAGCAAATGCCATGGTGGAATTTTTTTTTTGTGGGTTTAGTTGAAACATTTGGATGACCATATGGAACTCTTAGTGGTGCCATGGGACCATGCAGCTATGAAATCTGATCACTATCTCCCTAGTGACAGCTGGAGCCTTTACACCATCAGAAAATTTTCAGACTTCTAATTTGTCATAACTACCTCCTGTGGAAAGAAAATATGTTATGTAGTTAGATACAAGAATCTGAGTCTACAGTACTACACATATCAGCTTCTCTTCCTTTTAGCTTTCAAGCCTTAAATTAATTTCTTGCATCTTATGACTCATTGATGCAAGAAATAAAACATAAACACAAAAAGAATTAAAAAATATGGGATCTTGTGAAATGGGGGTTACCTCTGCTGTATAGTTATACTGGAGAATGACTCATTTTCAAAAACCTGCTTATGTAACAAATGTTGATCCACGGACTTCCAAGTTTCTTTATATTGAAGTTTTCAGTTTTACCCTGTTTAGCAAATTAAATTGTAGCTTTGCAATGGTTTCCATTATTTTTTAATTTTTAATGTTCATTCTTTTATTGCCACATCAGGCCTGAAAGGAAAAAAATTCAGAGTCACTTTTATTAGAAGAGCTCACAGGAGAAGGGGATGAGATCTCCCTGCCCACTACAATCACACACTGAAGAGGAAAAAGCTCCCAGCTGCTCCCAGAAAACAGGTATCCTTTTGACACTCAGAAATATAGGTGTCCACCAGGCAGTCACTTTTAAAAATAATGGGAAATGTGCTTCTGTCTCTCTGTATATCTGCTGTCTATGGGGGCAAATCCAGCAGAGTTGAGTATCACGTCCCCATGTTTGTTTGTTGCATAGCCTTGGCTTGGTTTCTGGTCTCTCAGGGCACTTTCAGAAGTTTGTGAGTCATAGATCAGCAACTGTGAGCAGGATAAAAATGTAAACATATGTTATCATTTGCTTTTTTATGGTCATTCTGGTATCCTTGCTAGCCAAGCATCAAAAATGGGGCATGGATACTGCTGGTTCATACTGTGGCTGCCATTGGTTTGTCTTTGTGATGGATGTAGAGAAGTTGAGTGCTGTATGGAGAAGAAGCTGAGTGTTGTGTAATCTTATTGACAAGGAGATTGCTGCGTTAGAATCCCAGTCCTAGTGCTGCTTGTGACTCTTGCACTTTCAGCTCAGGTCAGTATTTCACAAAGTTAATGAACAACAATGACACTAAGCTTCTAATAAGGGATCCAACATTATCTTTCTCCCAAGCCAATTTTTTCTATCATATCTAACTATTCTGGATGGTATAAAAGAAATCTAGGGGTAATGATCTAAGACAACTGAAGAAAATCTGTGATTATATATGACTATTGATTACATTAGAAAGCAAACCCGAGGTAGATCCTAGTTAATTCCAGACTGATTTTCTGTAGAAGAGAACTGAAAGAAGAGAGGCTGTGCAGCCCATGTGACAGAAAAAAACACTGGATAAAAGGCACTTACTGTTCCAGTATGAATAGTGCAAGACAGTCTTAGGAAGATATTTGCTTACATTACCAGAAATGATAAAAGATTTTCCATTAAAAAACGATGAGGAAAAACTGTGCATACCCTAGGAGAAAGGAAAGAAACGGCAGGGATAGCATCATGCTATGTAGCAACCTGCCACCAGCTTAGAAATGGACAATAATGACAAATGGACACAGGGGATAAAGCCCCAAACACACTGTGAGGAGTTATCTTGGGCAGATGCATGATGTGCTGTGTCTACTGCTGACAGTTACCCAAGGTTTCTGCTTTCTCTACACATTGACAGTGTTTGTACTGGATGGCATGCCAATGAAATATTTTGATTTGAAGCTGAGCACTGCAATTGTTTTTTCCTTTCCTTAGGAAACAAACCATGATATGTAGGTTGACTTGGAAGCTGATATTTCATGATATCTTGTTCCCTCTCCATCATGTTGTTGCAAAGCTTCCTTTTAGTACCAGGGCCATTCCCAGATGCTCTGGAGCCCCAATGCACATCATTCATACCATTTTTAAGGCATATGAAGTACCAAGAGAGGTTGGTAAAAGGAAGAAATTGTGTGGAACATGCTCACATACAGCTGAAGATTTTTCATTCACAGAACCACAGCTCTAGATGCACATTTGGCAGATTAAATCAATGCATTATTAAAGTAGTCTTAGGTCCAAAATGAGCTTAACATGGGTTTGAAATATGGCTGCTCGGGTCTCCTGAAGTCCTGCCATATTAATAATACAGACATTTCACCTTAATTAGGTGGTTGATGGCAGTGTACTCTTCTTGCTCAGCTAGGATGGCACGCAGCAGCACCTCCAGGGCTCAGGCCACAGGAAGATGTTCCAAACAGAAATCCTGTGGGGTTTGCTTTTGACTTTGGTCTCAGAGGACTCCCCTACCCCACTTGCCTGCATGTGAATCATGAACTAGTCCTCTGTGGATACCCACAGGAATGAGCATTCCCATATAAAACCAGCCTTGTATCTTGCTTTTGGCTAGCACCATTGCCTTGGGCTTGATCCTGAGTAGAGAGTTAAAATATTACTTCTTGCCAAATTATATGCTAATTTTTGGTTGCAGAAAAGGATTCATTTTATCATGATCTTTCCTATTTTTAGCATGCTGGAGTTTTTTTACCACCAACATTTTTGTTACTTCTTTTTATTTGCATCTTTAACCTTAGCCTTATCCATGCCAAGAGCCAGATTTTAAGGTGCTGTCCCCCCAGAAAACTTTGGTAAGTTCATTAAAGCTGAGGATTTTGGTCTTTCTTTTACCCAAGCCTATTTCACAAGAATATGAAAAATGGACCCCATTTTACCATTTTACCACTGGTTTTTTCCAGCCACAGAACAGCAAAGTTAAAATAAGAACTGTTTAAATGTTTGAAGATGAAAGCATCACTGAAGAGCAGTACTTGTACATCTGCTTTTAAGAAGTTTCCTTAATTACAAACTGACTGAATAGATGGACACACACTGATTTATAGTATCAATGTATATTGTCTGTTATGTCACCTTTTAAGTACCTAAGTAATTGCTGAAATCCAAAAATTGGACTGTCCCTTTTGCTTAATAATTACTGGAAGGGGGAACCATTCAAGGGACTATGAATATTCACTGTTGTTCATCTTATAGCAATAAAAGGATGTTGAATTTTGTGGTTTCTGGAGGACTGAGTGCCTTAATCACAAGGAGCAAAAGATTTCTGGAAAGGTAGATAAAATCTATGATGCCTGTGCTGCCTATTTCTGGTGCACTTTGTGAGCCGAATGAAAACCACTGTAACATTGTTTAATTAATGCTGAATTGCATGATGGCTGGCCTTAGCTCTCTAATTACTATTGGTAGTAGCTCTTCAAATTTTGATTAGTGGAGAGGTGAATCACTATCTTTGATGTGGTGAGGCAGCTTCTGCCACAAATTAAAACCAGGTAGTGAGGCTATAGATTAATTGTGAGTGTGTGGAGCAATTAGGACAGTCTACCTCCCCCTGTCTTCTGTCTGAAGTTTGTCGCCTGCGGAAAAGGTCACAGAAATCAAACCTGAATTGTATCGGTTTTGGATGAGATCTCTCTCTCTACATATATATATATATAAATGCACTGTTTTGGGGAAAATCTGTAGTCATTCTAATTCAAAACATGTTAGATGTCATTTTCTTCCTTGCCAGCAGAAAGAGCGAGTACCAGAGAGCAATCTGCTGCTGGGGAGGGGCTGGGCAGGCTCCCCGGGCCACACAGGGAACAGCAGCATCCATCTGGAGAGCACTTGCAGGGGCTCCCGTGGGGAGCCGCTGGCTTTGCCTCGCTCTGTGCTCCTGCAAATGTGTAAAACCAGCTCCAGGAAGCCGGGCAGTGGCTCCCAGGATCTGCCCTCCTTGGAGCACTTGCTGCAGGGCCCGGTGAGGGCTTTGCTGGGTGGAGGCCACAGTCACCCTGCTGATGCTGCAGGTGCCCCCAGCACACACACTGCCCCTGGGAGGGGTCTGCAAAGGCTTTGTCTGGCTTAGCTGGGAACCTGAACCAAAACATAAGAAATACTGTGCTCTAGTGTGAGATTTTAGGAGCTTTTCTTCATGACGAGTGAGTTTTCCCAATCAAGGCCTGGGTGGCTTATAGGGGTTTATTGTGGCTCTCTTTCTTATTTTGGAGGCTTCTGTCTATGCTGTGTCACCATGCACAGGATAAAAAATCTGGAATAATAGGGAAAAAAGGCCGGTAAAAAGCAAATATATTATTGCCGGTAATTTCTGTTCTTCAGATATGATTATGAATGAAAAAAATCTGATTTCAAGAGGTTGTAATATATTAATTTTTTATGCTCTGCCATCTTGTTTCCTCCATATAGGCTGCTCCATTTTAATGTGCTATCAGGATTTAGTGTTTGGGCTTGGGTTTTTTCCTCTATTTATCTCATCCTCCCTTATCAATTCTAATTTACTCCTTTCTCTACATCCTTTGCTCCTATCCCGTGACTTACTGTCATATCTTGCCCTGATTTGTTAGTGGGAGCATGAGAAAATAGTTTCTTCTGAAGCTGCTAAATATGTCTCTCATTTATTCAGCTGGTGGGAGAGAAAGAAGAAGGAATGAGGTTCAGCAAAGTAGCCTTTGTAACCACAAGATTGTTTGCACTTTACTGCCGGAACATGCTGAGACTTGAAACCTTTGTATGATTTTTCTAAGTAGAGAGGCTGTAATTGAACATTCTTGCTAGACATTAAGAAGAAATAAAATATTAAAATATTTATTTTCTTCCTTTTTTTATACACACAGCTTTTGAAATCATGTGAGTGGGTGCAATTATATAAATCTCTGTGCAAATAATGAGGCCCCTGTGAACAATTTTAAAGAGAGCAAAAGGAGCCTTTTGCGTATTCATTCCAGGGAAAAGCAATCTGGTTGGAACCTTTTACTGGAGAGTTTCACTCACCTACTGTCAAAACTGCTTTCTTGATGTCCACTTCTGATGGGTGTATGAAGCTGAAACTCTAAATTGGTTTAAATAGCACAAGATCTAGGCAAAAAATGAGACACCCCGCTTCCATGTTTTGAGCTTGTCTCTGCTTTTAATATATAAAAAGTATAGATAACCATCCAGAAAAACAGGTATCCTCAAGTGCTTTTTCAAATAAAGCTATCTTCTTTAAATCAGAAGAAAGGAAATTATGTATTTTGGCACTGAGGTTCAAGCATTTTCTTCTGTAAATAAAAGTGAAAATTTCATAAACACAAAAACACCAACATAATCAGCAGAGAGAGCTTTGGGTGCAACAAACTACCAGCACATAAATGGCTGAAAAAGAGACAAAACTGCATGATAGGAGTTGTTGCCATTTCAGTGATCCTAGAAATGAAAAGGACTGAAAGCAGATGAAAATAAATGAAAATGACAATATGAAGAAATGTATAAGATGGTATATTTATATATAAACTGTGTTTATATAAACATAAGTAGAAAACACATGGCAATAGGAAATGTGGTACCAAATAAGTGAAAAGAAATAGCAGCTAGAAGCTTTTATTTCTGGATAGTTCAGCAAGGGTACAATGACAAGGACCTGCACGTTACCAAGGCAAGAGGAACTCAAGTCTGTACACATAAAGACTCTTGTTTTCTATTGAAATAATGTTTGACAGAAGAAAGGCCAGTTATAAGCATTAATCTGGTTCAATTTTACTACAATTTATGGCCCATGAGAACAAAATAAGTCTATTGAAGTACATGACAGCAGCAGTACATGAGTTCGTGCTTAAAAATATTATTCTCAATGTTGGGACATCTGGGCAGCCAGATCTAATCGTATTTCTTTTCTCTGCCAGAACTAGAACATCTGACATTGGAGTTATTTGTTCAGACATTTCTAAACAGATAGTGCCAGATAACTGACTATAACCAAAATCTTTCCTTTTTTGACATTATTTGGATGCATCTCCAGTTCTAAAAATCCCGTCATTGTTAGAGAAAAAAATGATAATAATAAAAAAAAAAGGGCAGGAAGAAAAAGGCATGTTAAGTGTGAACAAGAGCCCCACAGCTAGACTTCCTGCCTCACTTTTGATCCCCTTAGTGTTGCCTGTGAGGTGCAAAGGAGCTGGTGTCTGTTCACAGCTGCTTGCTGGAGGATCCTCCAGGGGTGGGGAGGTGCAGACGGGGCAAAGGGATGGAGCTGGGCCCTGTTTGCAGCCTCCCAGTCCCTGGCAGACAGCACAGGCCATGCAGTGTCCGTGCCGTGTGTGTACCTGCAGCCTGTGCCCGGCCTGCATGGGCTGGGCATAAACCTTGATGGGATTTGTAGGCTCCCCATTTGCTCTGGCTCTTCCTCAGTCATCTCTGGGTTTAGACCATTTTTGTCAGTCCGTTTGTCTCATCACACTTCTTGTTTTCCTGAGAGAACTTAATGGAGTGTGGGAGTTCTCATAATAATCTCCCAGGTTCCACATTTATTTTCCTTAGCTTGCAGGAATGTTAAGGCCAACAGAGAGAAAACAGAACTTGATCTATTTAGATAATGCTTAGTACAGACACGTTTTGATGCACATGGAGAGGAAAGAGTAAAAAGACAGGTGAAAACCAAGCAAAATGAAGCCTTGTGGAACACTGCCTGCTCCACAGCCCTGCCACATGCTGGGCATTAATAGATTTTACTGATACTTTATGGCCAGTTGTCTGATTTTTGGCATTCACCCTACTCTTAGAAGTTTATTGCCCCACTAGAGTGGCATACAGGTTTAATGTGATTTTCTTCTTTGGTAACAGTGTTGGAAGTAGTTTCTGATTTGTTGTATTCCAGGGCAGACTATTCTGAGAAATGTGTTAGCTCTTTGAAAATATTTAACAGTGTCATCCAAGGTGGACTGACAAATTTTGGACTTAATTCTTTAAAAATCTGAATAGTGCAAAACGTTATAAAGTTTTTTAGTAAGATATGCTCATTTTCCAACCCATTCTAGTATTTATTCACATCCAAAATATCCATCTGTTTTGAAGAAAAATGTGAAGTGAAAATGAAATGTTTTTCTTTTTTGAAAAGCTCCATTACCCTAACTGTTTTTATCACTAGTGAGAATTTTTCACTCAGCTTCCTACACTTTGGGTTGGACCAGTGCCAGAGCCCACTTCTATGTGTAACATATATTGTGAGTATGCAGAATAGCTTGCTAATTAATCAAGAATCAGGGAGGTGGTGTAGTCAGACTTCTTTCATGGAAAAGGAATTGGCAGCAGAGATGCCTGCAAAGCTGGTTCAAAGGAGGCTTCTAGATGGTGGAACCAGAGAGAAAGAAGCACCTTCACAGCCTTCCTGTTGAACAGAAGGTCTCGTG
The DNA here is from genome assembly GCF_028018845.1 of Melospiza georgiana. Classification (NCBI taxonomy): domain Eukaryota; kingdom Metazoa; phylum Chordata; class Aves; order Passeriformes; family Passerellidae; genus Melospiza; species Melospiza georgiana. The sequence goes on from NC_080439.1 coordinate 13,307,198, forward strand.
ATGTATGGAGCTGTGTGTGATGGTGATGCTCCCTGTGGCTTGTTTTCTGGTTACAGATTAATTTGCTTTATGTTCATCTGTCTGGCATGTGACAGTTAATTCATTTTCTCCTCAAACAGAGGCTGAAATTCTGCCACACGACCTAGGGTGAAATCCTGAACCAACTGAAGTTGGTTCAAGAGGAGCCTTGCCCTTAACTCAGTCAGATCAAGATTTAATCTTTATTCTTTGCTTCTTTGGGGCCAAGCTGTCATCTGAATGAGTCACAAATACCCCCTCAATTTCATTGGGATACAGAGTGAAAGTCAACTTAGATTGAATGTACCAAGATTTTTAGTCTGAACTCATGTAACAGTAGCTATACAAAAATTATAGTCAGTTCACAGACATTTCCCAAAAGTCTATATTTATTGTTTTAGTATGTAAATGCATTATTCAATAATATTTTCTCTTTTTGCAGGGGAAAAACAAGCTAAAATTCACTTAAAAAGTAGTATGTTGGAGTGCAAAAAACAGTGGACAGAAGGGAGAAATATAAAATGTGTGCTAAGTCAATTGATATTTTACAAGATGTTTCAATTTGGCCGAAGGATTTTAGACTACTTTAATCAGATCACAGCTGGGCCCTTTTCTATGAATAGCCTTTTTAGGTTAATTATTATAAAATCTCTCTGGTCTATTATAACTGAGGAGATAGAACATTCTGTAAATGAAAGTGGTAGGCTGATAAGATACATTTTTTTTGGCATTAAGTAACCATGCCTATCTTAATTACAGTAAAAGTCTTTCAGCTGAAGGCAGGTTGACTTAACTAACAAGCAATTAAAACAGGTGAAACTATTTTTGGGAGGCAACACTTGGCCACCTGATAAGTGTAATGAGATCTTTCCATCCTCGCAGCCTTTTTCCAGAAGCCTTGAAACAGAATGGATGTGGTGACTGGATTCAGAGAAACTGTATGTGGCTTTTTCTTTATATAGCACAGCATTGTTAGATTTTTTTTTTTGTAAGAGGTGAAAGGGAGTAATGTTGTACTGCAGGCATCAATATTGTGTTTTCACCTTCATTTGCTTCTTCAGTAGCGACTAGGGAGAATAACCATCTAGCCTTTTAATGAAAATTTCAAGTAAGCCTACAAAAACTTTGAGACTTCTCAATGACAAAACTTCATAATAAAGAACCCACAGGTGATCTGAAACAGATATGGAGCACTCAGAGGGGAGTGCTAAGGAGCACTTTTTCTGAATTAAATGGGGATGTTTGAAGAAACATGAGGCCTCAGTTTGGAGGTGATGTGGCGGTGAAGATCTGGAGGCTTTTAGGACAGTGGAACTTCTTTTGTTGTGGTCCTGTGTGAGCTGCTGGGGTGGGTCTGGCTCTCAGAAATGTACCTGAGCGAGCAGAATGGCTCAGGGAGCTGCAGCAGCTGCTTTAAAGTTGTTAGCAAAGTTCAAATAAAGTGTAAAGCTCAGTGCTTGCAGCATTTGGTTAATAGTAGGCCATTGCAGCATTTCACAGATAAAGTATGTCTTGTTTAGGATTTCTAACACAAAGCAACACAGCATGAACCAGAGCAGGGAATACATTCCAGATGACTAAAAAAAATGAAAAATAGCATGGTAAGCAAAGATGAGGCTATGACTAATCAAATTGGCTAGTGGAGACTATTATACTGCATTAAGTACTGAAATATTGTGTACCAAAAGAAAGCTGGCAGGGCTGAATTAGTAAGGATGAGTCATTTATTAAAACTCTCAGGAAGAGGAGGTAAGGCAAAGGGACATAAGGTGAATGGAGCATAAAAATTTTTATGAAAATGCAATTAATCTTATCACTAAAATAGGACAGCAGAGCCTTCTGTTTTCAACTTCTGCTTTGCTACTGTGGATGATGACACTTTATCCTGTTTTTTATCCTAAATCAGTAGGAGGAATATTAACCCAGTCTCCCAAAACTTTAAAAGTGTGTTTAAAATCTTGAAGTACAAATAAGTGATATATGGTTCCCTTGCTATGTCTGTTTTCTGATTTTGGACTTCACAAATATAACTTTTGAAGTGGGTGCTAATCTTGTCATCATAACCTGGTTAATAAACTGAAGCCATGAAGCTGGCAATGCTGGAGCAGTGGTGACTCAACTAAATAAGTCCTGTGATATTCCTCTTAATTATGATAATAATGAGCTCACAGGGAAAGACTAGTGAGTGATAAAGGAATTTGCAGTAATGTAAATATGAGAGTGCACCATGAGGATGGTGCCTTGTGAGAGCTCCTGGCAGGCTGTGCAGGTGGCAAAGCTGGTGGCACTGGTGCTCCCCTCTCCCCTGGCATCTCCAGACACAGCCCAAAGCAGCCCCTTCTAAAGCAGCGCTGGGCTCCAGGCACAAACTGATGGGGCTGCATGTGGGACTTCGGTGTTTTGATAGCTGGTAACTCAGCCACAGCTACTGTTAGCTGAGAGAATTTGGTCTTGGCAAACTTGTGGGGATTTGGGCTATTTAGTCTTCAAGACAGACTCTTGGCTATTACTGTAAGTATTGCTGTGCATAATATTTCATATTATTCTGACTAGTATCCTTGTAGAGAAGGGATTGAGACGTTGATACCTGGTTGAGGCTTACTCTATGTCGTAATACAACATCCCAGCTTTTATAAACAGGCAAGACTGAGTGCTTTTGAAGAGGGTAATCTGCATTAGACAGTGATCATTCACTGGGACCTTTTTTTTTCCAATCCCTTCAAGGGTTTATTTTTTTTTTCTTTAATTGCAGATGGCAAAAGACACAAGTAGCACATACTTTTAATCTGCAGGTAAATGGATTGGAATATTGAAGGAAACTAGTTTAAGCACTAGGACCCCACCCACACTGTAGGAGGTTGCTCTTTGTTTCTCAGCTCATTATTAGTGTTTAAGGAAGCAAAAAATGAAAAGACTGAACTCCAACCCTAGAGAGGAAGGGAGAATATACTACTTCAACCAATAGGTTCTGTGCCGCTCAATTAACAAGGTAACAATATATTTCATCTGTCAGAAATGTTTATCTTCTCACTAATTAGCAAAGCAACACCACGTTTTGAAAGGAATGGTAGCTCATAAAAATGCTTGCATGCACAGATGCCCTGTGCAGATTGCATCACTCGGTGTGCCTGGGACATGGGTTAAGTGTGGGACAAGGGGACAGGGTAACTTTGCTTTCCCCCTTTTCCGCAGTCATTACCTCCCTCGCTGCAGCCTTTTGTTTCCACTTGCTGGAAATGTGAAAGGGTGGAGGCAACTGCTGCAGTAGGCCTTGCCCTTGCCCTCTTTGTTTCTGCTAGTCTTAATTAACCTCTCCCTAGGTTCACCAAATTTGTGATTAGAAATTTTTTTAAGTTGGGCTTATGCTCGCTAAGCAGATTTTCTCATAGCTCTACTTGAAACCCCATTATTACCAGTTTGAATGCTGCACTGTTTGTTCTAGAAACCCATCTTAGTAATTTATCCCATATCTCTATTTTCCCCTCATGGAAAATACAATTATTTTAATTCTTCTAATTGTTTTTCATTTCCTACACTCCAAATTTGTCTCTTTCCCCCAGGCATCTCTTCATCTTAGCTCATTGACTGGAAAGGCCTTTTTGGCTCTTTAGTTCCTTATCTCTATTCCAAATGGACTAATATTGTACAGTGTTCAATAAAAAAAATAATTTAATTTGTTATTTCTTGCATCATGCAGTTACAAAATTGGCAGTCTTTTAAGATGATTTTTTAGATTTGGGGGTGTTAAGTGCATCTCAAATTGAGATGTCAGCTTTCATGGAAAGTTATGTGGAACTTTGGGTAAGAATGAGCATTTGAACAGTAACACAGGTATAAACCTGCCTCGTTGTTCAGCCCTGCACACAGCAGGAAAATGGGGGCACCTCCTTGCTTTGTGCAGGAATAACTATCCCATTGTTCCCCAGCTCCCATGGAGAGTAATCAGAACATTATATCCTCACTTTCTTTATTCTTTTAGTTATTTTGCTTAATCTCATGTAATAGGCAATTAACTTGATTTGCCTTCAGAGCTGGGGAAAAGTATAAATAAACCTGGCAGAAGAGCAAAGTGGGAAGCACAGAGGCTGGAGTCACAGAGATGTCCTGTGTGAGCAACAGGAAATCAATTGCCATATGGCCAGTTATAAATAGGGCCATCACACAGCCTCGTTGTCTTTGACAGCTCCAGGTTCTCTGCTCAAGGTTTCTGTGTGCAGACTTTTTCACCTCACACAGTTCTTTTAGGCAGAGCTGGAAGAGGTTTTGTTGGAGGTTCTGGAACCAGCTGCTTGCATTCTGCTGGGAGAAAGAGTGAGCTGCTGACAGCAGGGAGAAACAACCTGCTGGTGGGGCAGGGCAGGAGAGGGCCATCCCCTGAAAAAAGGGATGGAGGTCTTGGGCTAGAGTCCCCCAGAAAGGCCATATTTCTTTAGAGATTTCATCTTTTTACTTCTAGAAATCCTTCCCTGTTGGACATTTTTGCTCATGATTACCAAACCAGGGTCATAGCAGTCCAGCTGGGCTTTTGTGTCTTCAGCTCTGTTTCTGCCTGAAAAAATACAACAGCTGCCTTTGGGCAAGTGGTTTGGAGGGAGGTGGTGTGAGTGACACCATCACACAGGCCTGGGGACCCAGAGACAGGCTAATGCCAGCGTGCAAGGGGATATTCCCAGCCAGGGAACTCTGCTCTGGCAGCTGCACCTTGTGTGTGCTTTCACCTGGCTCTGCTCCCAAGGTGTGGTAGTCCTGGTGAAGATGGAGAGGTGAGGTACTATGAGTGAAAGCAAAAGAGAAGATAATTGTAAGGCTGTGGTAAACACAAAGGTCAGAAATTCTGGTCTTTTGTTCTTAGAAATGCTCAGTGCTGTGAGGCAGCTGAGTGGGTGTTTCCAGGACTGCAGCACAGACTCAGTTAAAGGCATTGCCTCAGTCCTTTGGGTGTGAGCTGCTGGATTTGGCACCTGTGAGCACAGCTAGGTGACCAGGTTAATAGGCAGGACAGCAGGTGAGGTTCTAGGTCATAGAAAAATGTCAGGGTTTACTGAACTTTACAGTTGTGCATTCTCTTTATTTTCTGCATAGCCCTGGCCTCTTTATTTTTCCTTTGGCTCACACATGACTTTTGTTGATTAACTGAGTATCTGGATGTCAGGTAGGCTTCCAAGTGCCCTCACACAAATGGTCACAGGGTCCTGCTTTTGCTTTCAGAGAGTACAGGCAAGCTCTGGCTTTTCTTTTGTTGAGTGTCTTGGTATGCAATCTCTGCTTGGAGAGTTGAAATGGAATTACACCCACTATATCATCCAAATTTGTCATATATAAATATAGATGTTGAGATGATTAAACACATTAGCAATTTTCAGTGGTTCTTTAATTCCATCATTCATTATTTTTATTTGATGAACCACTTTCTTATGAAACTTATTAAAATGTTGGTATAAATCTATTCTGAATTCCCCTGATGACTATGTTTATACCAAATGATATTCATAATGATCTACTTTTGAGACTGCATTAGAAATGTGCACTGGCTTCTCAGTTTGTGAGAGGCTGTGTATAGCTCCCATAAGGAATAATGACTAAGATTTCCTTTCTGCATTAGGGAGCTGCAGCCACTCAGGCATGGGCTGTGCCTCATCCCCTGCCTAAAGCCCCCCCTGGGGTCGCTGGGGCTTGGGTCAGATCTGCAGCAGCACCTGCAGGCGGCCCCTCCCTTAAGCAGGTCAGAAGCACTAATGTGGAAGGAGACACAATGGGCAGGGGCTGCTGCTGAATTCTGGTCTGATTTGGGATCATTTCAGCACCCATGGCATCAGGAACCTCGCAGCTTCCTTTGCAAGGCTGCCTTGCTCCCTGCATTGACCACAGAGAGAGGCTAGATAACTGTGTGAGCTTAAACACCCAAGACAATTAAAGTAAAATTAATTGAATCCCTTCCTGAGGGATTCTGCAGCTCTCTTGACCATCAACAGTAAGGTTACTTTGAGGTAGGGGTTCCACCCTGTCTTTGTGTTTATATATTTACCTTTAAAAACAAATTTATTTGGCTTCTCTTATACTTTTACAGTCTCATGAAAGGCACTTGGCTTTCAGGTATTTGCTGAGCAATATAGTGAGGCGTGCAATTACATATCAAATAGGATTTAAATATTAAACAAAAAAATTATATCAGTGGATAAATGCTTCAGGTCCTACTTTATTTATAAACAAACCTTCATCTTTCCGAGAACAAACAAACAGATGCCTAAAAGCTTCTGCTAAAATGGAAGACCATGGAAAATATTTTTTTTTCACCATAAAACTAAAAGTTTTATCTTTGTCTTTAATGGTATTTTATTAATTTTTCTTGATTTTAATTTTGTCTAAATGCCTTTTTAGGGACATAAAGACTTCTGGCACCTGCAATGCAGCATAGAATAGGGTAATTTAATCAATTTCCCAAATAAAGTATCCCTAACTATATCTTTGGCAATCCCACTTTGAGCAAGTCTGTCAGAAAACTGATTCTGTGTAATTTCCAAGATGGAAATGCCAGTCTAAGTGGACCCATTAGATGGATCCACTGGTGGCAGTGCTGGTGGCATGTCTTTCTGATTTATGTCACTGAACTGGATGTTCTGCAGCCAATGAGGCATCATCCTCAACATTTCTAAAATTTACTGTGTGAAAATATGGGTTGTTTCAAATGCGTTTGGTTTTCACAACATAAGTAACTTTTATTTGGATTCTTAACAAAATATTTATCAATGTCTTTGTTAGAAGAATAATTTAGTAATCTTGCAGACAAGATACTGATCTTGCAGATCATAAAGTTGGGAGAGTGAAGTCTTTTCTTCTGCTATTGCATCAGCTACTGTGCCATCCCATTAGTTATGCTGACAGCTCATATAGCCTGGCTGACCACATGTTTTAGAGAAAAAAGATGTTTCCTTGTAAATATTTTTCTACTAACTTGCTCTATTGCTACTGATGAGTATATCCAGAAAAGAATTTATTTTCCTGGTAATAAGTTTTTAATGCCCTAAAAGTGCTAACACTTTTTGTCACTCGCTTTTCTCCCTTTCCTTCTGGCCATATGATAGAAAAAACCCCTTGGTGCAATGTCTGAGCTCTGCATAGAATTTTGTGAGACTTCTTTTGGATTTATTTTCTTTCCTTTCTTATGAGGAAATGTAGATGAGGAGGCAAATATTATGTAGCATGCACTCAAGGAAGTAAGCTAAATCAGTGCTAACACCTTTATATCAATATATAACTGGAAAACCCATAAAGTCCCTGTTTTCATAATAGCTTTCTAAAGTCCATGTAATTAAAATGGAGCAAAATCTCTCTGTTTTCTTGAGGCTAGAAGCAGTGCATAGGAATTAGGAAAAAGAAATGCCAATCAGACTTTTAGTAAACCCTGTATTTTGCTTTTGTCTTGTATTTTGTTTTATGTTGTCTTTCTAAACATGCCCACATAGGCATTCAAAAAACACCCCTGAGCCCTGGGTTATAATGGATTGAGTGAGGATTACTCAGTGAGTCTTATATAAAAATGTTCTTAAAATATCCACCTTGGAGAGAAAAAAAGGAAAAGCGCTCTCTCTCTCTCTCGGGAGTACCCTCTCTAATTATTCATAATTAATAAATAAACAAAGAACTGTGTAGTTCTACATCAAGTAGTTATTAAAAGACTCTTAGAACTAAAAAGACTTCCTGGTCAGAAAGCAGATATCCAGCTGTGCTGAAAGAATGTAGGATTGAATCCAGAAGAATTTCTACAGAGCTTTTTTTTGGTGTTTGAGTTCAAGACAGATCATTTAGGGCTGGAACATCACCTTTTAAGTGGTTTGAAGCACACAGAGTTTCACCTCAGTGATCCAGCTTGGTCCTGAACTTTTCATGTGAAGCTCCTGATTTTAGGGCATCAAGTGGAAGATGTCCTGGTGCAGGCTTTGATTAACAGCAGTTCTTGTGGTTGGGGGCAGAAGAGATCAGGCTGGGGCTGTGGGTAGCCGTGTGGGCTGGAGGAATTCTCTGGGTATATTTTCAGTCAGGTTTTCAGAGAGCACTTGACAAAATGCAGGCAAAGTTGGCCAGGGACCACGGGCCAAGGAGTGCAGAGTCCCTGCGTTGCTTGGCACTGTGGGACAAATGCAGCCTCCGTGGGAGGCAGGAGAGCAAACCTCTCTTTCCTTCTGTTGATGGGTTGGAGTGCCAAAAAAAGCTTTCTTCTTGCCTCGCTGTGGCTGGAAGTGTGGCACTGCAATAGGTGGGGAATGGTCTCATGCTCTCCCTGCGAGAGCTGCCCGTGGCTCCTGGGGCATCCCTGTTGCAGCACAGCTCAGAGGTTCCCCCTCTCTCCAGAGCTCCGACTGGCTCAGGCTGCCTGTCCTCTTCCCACAGACCCTCCAGGGAGCCCAGATTTTCTGAGTATCCTCATGATTTGCTGTAAATGTGCCCCATTTTGTTCGCAGAACCCCTTCTCAGCTGTAATCACCTCAGTGTTGCCAAACAACTGGAATAAGGGATTATTCAGCCTCCTGTCCCTGCAGAATAATAACTGTTAGCTTATTTGCTGCTGTACTGGACCTTCCAACCCCTACACAGCACGGTGGAGAACTAAGGTTTTCTTTATTGATTCAGACACTACTGTTTTCTTTTTAGGATTGTTATATTGAACATTCCCTTGATATTCTTTGCTTTGTTATTACTTATACCCACAATAAATAAGCCCTTGGGATTTCTGTAAAAATCTGCCCATGTAGCAGGCAAAAAAAAAAGCCCTTGTATACAATAAAAGACATAGGAACCATTTAGTGAAACAATACACTTTGACCTGAAGGTCTTGCTTCCTTTAGAATATATTTTTCCTCTTTCACCTGGATTGTGCTCAAACCAGAGCATTGAACTCTGAGGTGTGATTTTCATTCAGGTGCCAAGAAATGTTTGTCCCAGCACTGCAACGTTTCAAAGAACATTAAGAATGCCAGAAAAGAATATAAAAAACAAACATGACTTTGTATATTCCTCCTTCCCAAGTACCCATTTAATCTGAATGAAGACTGATGTACTTTATGAGAGCCACCAGCATTTAAATAAAGCCTTCTTGTAGGAAAAGGGATAGGCATCCATTGAATGCAGGAAAGATTTGAATTTTTGTGCTAGTTAAGACAGATTTAGAACATGCTGGACAAGAATCAGTTATAAATCCAGACCCTTTTTTCCTAGAGAAATACTGAGCAGTGTGTTGTATTTCAGTCTGATACCTGTAAAAAGTCATGACATGAAAAATACACATAAAAAGAGAATACTGGAGGAAGTCAGGGATGATATTTCAAGCACTGGAAGCTTTTTCCTTTTCTTTTAAAAGAGGTGTTTAACATAGAGTTGATGGACCTTTGTTTGAGAGCAATGTAATTACACATCCTAGCCATACCTGTTGAGGAATTTATTGGTACTTATAGAAAGAAAAATGAGGAGATGAAGGTGTTGACCTTTCTTATTAAAATTGACTTACTAGTGTTTGCACCACCTGTCACTACAGTGTTTAATCAGTACTTTTAGATTGGACTAGGAATTGGATTAGTACCAGATGTTTCCAAATTTTGCAGTTATTCTGGTCTTTGTATCGGACCTTCTTTAGAAATCATTAAACAACATAGCTCAGTATGTTCCTTCAACTCTGTTAAGTGCTGAGGAGAAAATTTACAAGTTACTGTCTCCTCATACAATCAAAGAAGACAAATTGTCAAACAGATCAGAAGAATCTTCTTTTGAGCTTGGCTATTTTTATATCAGAGTCCTCCCCAGGAAAGCAGTGACACAGTAGGATGATGAGTCTGAAAACTCAACAGAGGAAATACATGTAAGCACAAAAGGTCAGCTTAATAGTTTCAAAGAGAAAAACCTTGTCACAGATGGTGAAGAAAGACTGACAAGATTTAGGAGTGTGCTTTAACCAGGCTGCATGTGTGTTAACTTAACATCTCTGAGGATCCAGCTTGTTCGTTTGAGACGAGCGCGCTTCCACAATGTGTCCTGCACGAGGGAGGTCCCTCTTCCCAGCCCTGACATGGTCCCAGGGTTACTGCTGAGAGCCCAAGTGCCTTCTCCTTGGGCATGCTTCCCTTCCTTGTGGGCAAGGAAGGGGGAGAGGCAGTGGCAGCGTGGCTCTGGCACAGACACCCCTGCCTCACCATCCTGAGATGTTTTGGCTCATTCATTGTGGATCAAATGCATAACAACAGCACAAACACAAAGTGTCTGTACCACTACAGGTGCTGGATGGTGTTTGGAGATGCTTCTGAAAGGTGGGAAAGGAAGAAGGGTTCCACAAGGACAGTCAAGCAGAAATGGTCTCTCTCCCAAAAGCAGCTAAAATGCAAGTGCATGGTGCATTTCAGTCAGCTCAGGATCCCTCATAATCCACAGCCCTCCTAACAAGGGGAAAGGCAGGAGGAGGCAATGGCAAACCCTGGCAGTCCTTGTGCTGCTGGCCCAAAGTTAATATCCCTCATCCCACAGCTGCTCCAAGGCACGGGAGCTGGAGTGGGCCCTGCAGTCCCTCCTCTGTGAGAACAGTGCTTGGTCCAGTCTTTGATCCTAGGTTCCCAAAGACACTTATTAACAGTAAATGATTAGTAGCAGCTCCTGTGAGGTGCAGGTGATTGCGGGTTGTGTAGGACAAAGGACAGGAGTGGTCACCCTCTGCTTTAGCAGGAGGCAATGCCTGTTGTTTTCTAATGCCTGTCACAGCCTGGCAAGCCTCACTTGTGCTGTGCTGTAGATTATGTTTAACAAGCTCTGCAGAAGGAGTTTTTTCTTTAAAGACTGAGAGGCACTTGGGAGGTTATTTTCTTTCAAATTAAGGCACCTTCACATTGCAAGGGAAGCAAAAGAAATGCTTGTGCCTAAAATTCTTATGTTCCGAGTCTTGCTGCTTGTTCTTTATTTGGGCCACAGTATGCTGAAATAAGAAATACATGGTCATGGAAAAAGTTTTATTTTAACCACGAAAACCACTTTTTTATGACTCGCTCATGTGAATAAAACATAGAATAAAAACAATACTGCCACCATATCAAAATGTGTCAGGACTAAAACAGGAAGTTGCATATCTTCACAGTTTTTATTATTTAGGGAGACTAGAGACAGAAATGTAGAAGGACCGAATAAATGTGCAAAATACAAGAATGATTATTTTTTCTTTCATGTTAAAAAAATCCCCTACTTTGTTCATTACCATGCAAAACTAATGGGAATAGGTAGAAGTGTGCTCTGGAGGGGAGCACAGGGATTTATACTGTGTAAGAAACCCCCTAAATCTTTATGTTTTACAAATACTTCTGAAAATATGCTTTTATTGTTGATGAAAAACAGAGCACTAAAGAGCAGTATTTGAAAGACAAAGAATATGATTTCCTATCTCTTTATCTGTCTATAGATAGATAGATATCTATCTGTCTATCTCTTATGTATCCCAGATTTTTTCAGATACTGTTTACCTATTCCTTGGTAAAGGTTGAAACGTTAGAGGTAATGTCACAGAAGGATGTCATGCAACTCTTAAAAAATATGCCCTACCATGGCAACTCTTCTTTAGAACCTAAGTCAAAGCTGACTGAAGTTACCAGGAAAATTTCATGCTGGATTTCAGTGAGCATAGATTCATGATATTTAAAAGGACGATTTTTGCTTGTGTAAAGCAGCTACAGATCCTTTTAACTGCAACTGAGCAGACTGTTCACAACAAAAAATTAATTTGCTCTTGGATTCAGCATGCAGTATAGTCTAGGCCATTTGTATTTTTCCTGAATGCAGAATTTGGTGTTTTTCTTGTGGATTAGATCCTCTTGCAGCTAAACAACACGTATGTGAAAGAAATTTTGTTTTACTTTGAGAAAATTATCCACCTGAACATATTTTTCTTTGATGTCCCTAGTCAAAGCCTTCTTCAGGCAAACTTTTCTGATGCACTGATGGAGGTACACCTGAACTGAAGAGACTCAATCTTATCAGGAAAATGTTCTGCCCTCCCTGCCATTCCCCACCAAGCCTCTTGGTTCAGTTTGTTGATGGCACTGGTATGTCAGAGTCAGTAATAGAATTTTCCAGACCCTAATCTTTGCCTTTTCTATATTTATCTGAGCTATTCAATGACCTTTTAAAATTCAATGATGTTGGTTTTGTTAAACACAGAGATGTTTTCCACTAAAAACTTAGCTAGAACTGGGAGATGCTGACAAACTTTTAAGATGGTATATTTTGAGGGACATGGGTGTCCTAAATTATATATTTCCACTTAGGGAGTTGTTGAAGAGAGCAGTAATAGTGTAAGCCCACAAGAGTTACAGTAAGTACATCCATCGTGTCAGAACAGTTGTATTTAATAAAGTTTTATTCCCAACTTCAGAGAGCTTTTAAGATGTTTTCCACTTGGGTGACTGTTTTGTTTTGTGAGTTTAAAAGATTCACTGATTAGTTTAGGGAATTTAAAATTACTGTGAAACCCCAAAGTGTAAAATATTGCATCAAATATTTAGAGTGGTGTGAGTTGAGTTACATGGAGACATGTAGTAATATTTCTTACACAATGGCGAACAACTGTTTTGGCACCACCGTTAAATGGAAGGTCACAATATTTTACACAAAATAACCAGATTTTAGGAATATGTTTAATTTAACTTTGGATGGTAAGACTGTCCAATGCTTTTTTATTATACATTGGCCAATTTTAGCAAGACATGATTTCATGCCACATAACTATGTCTTTTACAATAGAAGGTAAAACACAGAGGTTTAATAAATTAATTTATGCAATTAATTTTTTAAAAAACTGAAGTTATTTGAAATGTGGAAATACCTGTTCAGTGACTCAGTAGGAAGCTGGCTACCATTCAGCTCCAATATATCATAAATAGAAAGATAAATGTCATTCTACTTTTTCCTTTCAGTATACCAGAGAAGGGGAAATAAATGTAAATGGAAAAATCAGTATGAATGACAGAAATATTTGGGCATTTTTCTTAACAAAGTACTTTTTATCAGAATCATTGAGGGCTTGGTTTGTTTTCCAGATAGCATTTGGATATCACAAGTAACAGTTACTTGGGAAGGCAGATGCCATAACTACAAATGTCCTTCCCTTCCTCCTCCTTTCCCCACCCAGCCTCACGTGCTGGTCACGATGCCGAATGGAATGGAATGGAATGGAATGGAATGGAATGGAATGGAATGGAATGGAATGGAACGGAATGTGCCTTGGATCAGTGGGGTCAGCTGTCCCGGCTGTGTCCCCTCCCAGCTCCCTGTGCTCCCCGTTCCCCTGGCAGCTGGGGTGAGGAGCAGGAGAGGCCTCGGCTCTGTGTGATCACTGCTCAGCAATGCCTGGAACATCCCTGAGCTACCAGTGCCATTCCAGCACAAACCCAAAACACAGACCCACACCAGCTGCTGTGGAAAAACATCCCTATACCCCAGCCAAACCCACAATAGGTGGTAAACTGTTTTTTGGTCGGCAGCTGTAAAGGTCTGGGGTAGTTCCTGGTGAACACAGCCTGCAGGTGCTGTGGGCCACCTGAACAGGAGAGGCGCACTTGGCAACTCCTGCTCAGAGTTGTCCTTTGCCAAAGGGCAAGTGACAGTGCCCAGGAGCCTGCTCTGTGCACGTCCACAGTGGGCTGTTTGGTGAGATAAAATGTTCCCAAAAAACCAGTAGGAAATGCCTCTGGTGGACAACACCTCTGTGTGTCCTCGTTCTCTTGAAGCTAATGCTCCTCTGCATCACATCATCTTGACTCATCAGGTACCAACTGAGAGTTGGGCGTTGTGGAGGGGAAGCACAGAATGGCAGAGGTCTTTGTTTTTACCCTGTCCCCTGATTTAGGTTTCCTCCTTCTGTGTAACTGATATTGGACTGAGGTTACCCTGTTTTCTCAAGATTTCTGGTATGAAGCATAACAGCCAAGGGCAGCTGTGCCACAACTTTTATTTCTTCAAAACTGTTTTCTTAATTTGACTGTAGGCAGAAATATTGAGAGAGGCATTTATTGTGATCTTTAATTCTATTTCTCTACACGAAGGCAGTACATTAAATTTTCATCCATTGGGCTTTTTATAAAACAAACAACAAACAAAATATCTACATAATAATCTGTGGTTTAGAAACAGGGATTTTTTTTCTTCTCCTCTTCTAGTTCACAGATAGGGTGTCAGGTTTATTTGTCATTTATGATTTGTTTAGTTGTTTTATTTTTTATAAATGCTTTTAAAAATTATTAAAGAAATTTCTAAACTGAGGTCTAAGTATTTGGGTGCTTTTTAGGGAATAAAATAATCAAAGGAATAAGACAGGGAATATGTTTATGGCATTTTTCTCTAATGTACCAAGCAATCTTTCATTATAGGAAAGAGAGTAAAATGCTTTTTGCATTGTTTTGGATGAAAGCAAATTTAAGACTTTAAAATGTGTTTATCAGGAAATTAATTTGGCTTTCTTTAGGCAATGGCATCTTAGTTTAGTACTGAGAGTAGATTTCATCTGAACTTTGTAAAAGTTAGCTCTCTTAAAAGCTTTCCTCTCATTTCCATATCAAAGTACAAAACCAGTTAATTCTATGAGATTTTGAGAGCACAATGAAAGTATAATTGTGAATTGATTCTATAGCTCAGTATGTTTATAGATACTTCCAGAGGTTTCATGACGCTCTGATAGAACTGAAACCTCAAATGAAATAAATTTGCAGATATCTTAAGCAATTTTGAGATTTCACAGGGTTTTTTTTGCACTGAATGAATATAGAGGTGGTGCTGTGTAAATCATGTTGTGAAAAACCTAAGACAGGCTTATTTCTCCAGAATTTCAGTCAGGATGTGGGATAATAGCATTTAAGTCTTTTCCGACTTGACTATTAGAAGCCAGAATGTCTAACTACTAGGGATAGTGTCTGGTCTGGTTTATGTCCCAAACAATTCACTATTCAGTGGAGAAACCTCAGTTCAATTGTTCTGCTGCAGAGCCAGTCCTTGCTCTAAGAACAGAAATGAATCTGACTTGGGAGAAAATAGAGACAAGACTTAGACAAGTGACAGGGCTGCCTGTGCAGCCTGCAGGTCTGGACACTCTCCTGGAATGGAGAGGAGCTGGATTCAATGCCCTTGGCCTGAGGGGCTGCTCTGCATCTCTGGGGAACCCTGACAACAGCCTCTGGTTTATGCAAAGGTGATATGTTATGTGCTATCTTACTTCCCTCATCACCTTTACCAGCCTTTTTTCCCCTGAATCTAACAAAAACCTGGGAATATTCTAATGCTGAGAGATAGAATTCCTCAACACCAGTAGTGGTGTCAGGGTCTCTGTTCTGGATGTCTTTTCTATTGAATCAACTAATTTTCATTCCAGTGAAACTTCTTCCATCTACTTCACTAGCACAATAATTCTGGGGAGAATTTGCCTCTAACCCTCTGCTCTTACTGTGTATCAAAAAGATAACATTAAAGGATCACCCACAAACAGATCCCCCAGAAGAGGATTTTTATTGATTTTCTAGGTTACTATGTAATTTTTTGGTGTGGGAGAGAAAATATTGTTTTGGATGCACTAAAATAATTCCATTCTCTAGTTTGGTTTGCAAGAATTTGAAAGCATTTCACACTCTGTCATTATATATTAAAAAATTAATAAAATTATTTTTCTTCCCAACTGTTCTGTTTGAATGTGATTGCAAAAGCTTTCTAACTATACAAAAAATTTGGATGAAAAGAACCAATTTTCTCTCTCCAAAATCAATCTAGCTTCTTTTATAGCCTTCTAAAATTCTTCATTCTTGCAGACAGTAGTTTTAAAGTGGAATTAAAAAAATTGATTTTGATATTTAAATTAGCTGACTTGACTTTTTGGTCTTTTTAAAGAGGCATCTGAGGGAGATAAGTTCTTGTTAGGAGAAAACAAAAATACCTGGTTCTTCATTGTAAAAGATCTTTTTTTCTATAGGCTGGAGGAAAAATAGGATGTGTGTAAGAGTGTGAGTGGGTGTGCAAGAATTTGCATGAGTTTTTATATGATTTCAGGCACCTATGGATGAATAGGTGGATGAATACCATTCTGAAGGATATCTTGCAGTGGCGGTACAGGAGACATGGCAGGGGCTCTGCTACAAAAATTAAACCTTTTCACAAATCACCTCAGTGATTTTGGTGCCCCTCTGGTTTTTCTGTACTTTCCTAAAACCAGGATGTGTTAAAGGGTGGTTGCAAAATACAGGAACAGGTATGATCAGAAGTAACTTTGGCTATTGACCTGTAAGATATTCAACAAATGGGATTTTTTTATTAATTGTTAGTACATGAAAGTGCCTCCCTGACTAAACAGGAAAGAGATTTCCCTACTCACAGCCCAAATGCCAATGAATGAGAGTGGTGTTTGGGGCAGGGATTATACAAATTATTGAAAAGGGGCATAAATCAAATCATGTACATGGCCACTAAAATAGACCTTGGTTTCAGGAGTTTATCTGCTCTCATGGGTTAAATACACATCATACTTTATTTAGGTACTGTTTCTGGAGGTCTGGCTGGGGATGAATATTGAGAGAAAAGGAGTAGATAATTGAAAATATTTTAAGATTGCACTCTAGAATTTTATGGACAATGATGAAGGAGTGAGCTTTTCTAGGAATAATTTAAATATGTTGAAGCCAAATATATTTGAAATAATTTTCATACACAATGATTCACAGAAGGAGGCCTTTGGGAAGGAGATGAGAGGTGCATGAGAGCTGGCATGACTGGCAAAGCAGAAAGCATGAGAGGAATGTAAAAGAAGAGCAGGACAGTTGGGTAGAATGGCTGATTCCTGCTGTCCTGAGTGGAGAGATTGTGTCTGGTCCAATGAAACCACCTGAGAAGTTGATAGGATTGAATTTAACTGAGTGGGATGATTTTGGCTGTGTGGTTTTTGATGCCTGCTCCTTTCCAAGAAATACCTCAGAGATAGAGAGATAGATACACAGACTGCAGTATGTACTTTGGTAACAATTTTATATTTGGGTTTTGAGAATATTAAAGTGGCAATTGTGTAAAAGGAAGTGAGTGCAAAGCATTTTCTAAATAACCTTGATGAGATCATAGATGCTTAATATTTTAGACAGGACTGTCGTAACTTGGACACTATTCTTATTTTTGACACATATCCTGCATTATTATGCAATGCACATTTGAACTCCAGATGAAGATCAACAACAAATATTTACTGTGAAAATAAGAGTGGGAGAAATGGACAAAGAGGGAGTAGAGAAGAGGCTGATGTGGGAAGCCAGAGGTAAAGCTCTGCTCTCCTGAACATCAGAAGGCCAAGGCTCTATATTTCAGTCAGTCCTTGGGCCTTTTGGGTAAGAAGCAGCAGTCAGAATTTGTCCTTTACCTTGTGAATGATTGGCAGGTTATTTAAAGGCAAAGCAGATGCTTCTACCTAATTGAATGCAAAACATTAGTTTGAAAGGTCTTTTCCATTGCCCCTTCCAGTTTTGGTGGAGCAGCAAAGGGTAGTGATGTTGAAAAGAACATGCATATTCCATTTGTGTCCTCTCTTCATCTAATGGCAAAACATAATTATTTTAGTAGAGATAAACTTTTGTGCTCCCAGGAGTCCTTAAGTAATTTTTGCATTAAATGGCTATACTTTGTTTTCTCTTGTAAGTGGTGTCACTCCACTCTCAATTTAATTATAGCTTGTTTGAGTAAGCTTCTGTGTAATGTCAAGTTTTCCCCAATGGCTCGAGAAGGTCAGCAAAGGTCTGCTCTTAATACTTTCCACAACAACTGAAAGGCTTTCCTTGTTTAAACAACAGTCAGGAAGGACACAATTAGATAAGATTACCTAATTCTTCTTGTGGTGCTCAATGGCAACTCTCTGAGAGGTGGAACAGTAAAGATTAGAGCTTAAGAAAGATGCTGCTTTGGAGAGAAAGATTATTGAAACTCAACACAGCAATTGACCTTGCTCAGCTCCCTTGCATGCTGCAAAAGTGTGAAAGCCCAAAAATGCAGGAAGTAAATACTTTTAAGAAAGCACAAGCTGGAAAAGCAAGAGATATGTCTAGAAATTCTAGCAAGACTATAATTAAAAGAAAAAAACAAAAAGAAGGCATTGGCACAGTGGGCAGGACAAATGAACGTCTGTAATCCTCTGTAGTCCTGCACCCGTAATTTTCTATAAATGATATGTAAGCAAACATGTGACTTATCTTTCAGAACTTATGTTCTAAATCATTAGATAATTATTTTGAGCAAGGCAGAGATGTTTCGGACAAACGTGAGAGAAGCTCCTTAAATTCTGACTGCTCTAGGCTGATTGGGCTCTTTGCTTAATTTGACTCTTAATGTAGTTGCTGTCATTGATTACTATAAACTAAATTAAACCAAAGGAAGATGAAAAACCCCCAAAAATATAAGAATAGTCTTGGAACAAAATATTTCAAGTCAAAAAAGACATGTTGTTTTGGCAAAAAGCAGATATTACTTTTTCCCTACTTTATGACCATTTAATGAAAGCAATTTCTATGCCAATGCTTTCTGTCCTTTCTAGACTCTGTCTCAACAACCACTTGTGACCTGCCCTTTGTGAAATACTGTTCTTTTCCAGTTTACTCTAGATTTTTTTCTGAATCACAGTTTGATTCCTTTTTTAATCTTTATTTTCTCATGCACCTAAAAGTGGTATCATTACCCATATTTACTTCTCTGGATTTCTCTCACAGTCTTTTTCATAATGCCAGCACTGAGTTTGTAGAAAGTGTCTAATTTTGTGGTGATTTCATGTCCCCTGGGTCTTCCATTTAGGTAAATGCTTTCTATATTTCTAATAAAAATAAACGGGGATAAAGCAAATAGTTTCAAGTGAAGAGAAATAATTTATTTCTACAGGGATGTTATAAGATCAGGTATAGTTTTCTGGGAATTTGAAGAAGTCAACAGTTTTCCTTTTTCTAACTGATCTCTTTTTCAGTCGCATTTTTGTGAAGTATTTTTCCTGATCACTTTGGGATTACTTTCCTCTTCTTACAAACAAATCCTCCTGGTGCTGCTGGCCACAGCAGAGGGAGAAGCAGAGCCAGAATGCCTCCCACGTTTTTCCCTTCTGACTCCTTTGAAGGCATCCAGCTTCCCACAGGGAACACGTAAAAAGCTGTCTCTGGGCTCCTTACAGTGAGGAGCTGTTTGCCTCTCCAGTACTGAAAGAAACCAGCCATGATGGTCTCCCACAATTAATTACCAATCGAGGTTTTTATACATATGTTAAGATTATCAGGATGATGTGTGATATTTACACAATGGCCCGATGATTTTTGGTTTTATTTTTATTTTTGTTTTTTTTAATTTAGATGCTAAACTCTTGACTGGTATCACATAGGCAGCTGCTGTCAGGGGAAGTGGAAGTGCTTGTTTAGGAGTACCACACATGGAGTGAGGTCCTGAGCTTTCCCCTGTGATCCTGCGCACGTGCTTGGACCATGAAATGCAGGGGCCACCTGTAAGAGGGAGAGCAGAGCTCTGCTCTGTCTGAGCCATTGCTGAGCTCTGGCCCTGGCCGTGCTGGGGGAGCAGACCCCTGCCCACCAGCAGCAGGGCCTGACACACCAGCTCGTTTCCCCTTGCACACCTGCCAAAGGGCAGTAATTTAAATTTACTGCCACCCCGAGGCACAAGCAGATACGCAGCAAGTGACCCAGCAGGGCAAAGCTCCAGATCACCTTTCCAGTCCCACGGGCCAGCTACTCCTTAGCAGTGCTGGCTCTGCCTTTTAAAGACATTGGCAGGTGTTAAACAAAACCAAACGGAAAGCATGGCATGTGAATGCAAACCTCTTCAGTGCTCATCTGGCAATACTTTTCAGTGCTGTGATTTAAAAGGAAAAAGGACAGATCACTTTAGTATTATTAAAATTTGTGTGGCATACTGATGTCTTGGGATTTTAGAGTTGAATGATGTTTCTTCTTCCACATAGTCATTTGTGAAGTTACAAGGTAGGAACATCCAGTTGAAAGGCTTTGACAAGGTAATGAGATTTATTTTCTGTAGTAATAGATAATTTCTCCTCATAGTAATAACATTTCAAATGATGGTATGCACCCATGCATATATACAAACCCTTTTTAGTTTTATGTGTGACCTGAATGTTAAGGTTAGTTGAAAAGCAAAAAATATTTTCACTTGGTTCTTGTTGTGATTTCAATAAATACAATTATTCATAATTTCACTTTTATCAGGTACTAAATTAATTATCAACATGGCTTCTACAACCACGCTTCATGCCAAGCATTTTGTTGATGGATAACGCATTTCAGTTTTGTTGTTTCAAAATATTTCCCACTAAAACATACAATTTCTTTAAAATAACTTCTGTGCAATCTAGACTATTTGTACCCATGCATAAATAGATCTGTGAACCCATGAAATTCTGCATGTGTCTTGTTTCTGCTTAGCTAGGGGCAATCTCTGTGTACAGATGTGTGTAAGTGGACACTGAGAGCATCACTTTAAAGCATGTGAATAAGGAAAGTAAAGTAGAAAAATTCTGGCTATCAGAGAGTTATGGCTTTAAAGATGACCCTAACAGTTGACATTAATTGATCAAGCTAGGCCACATACTCAAAGCCCATGTCACTCCTTTTTCCATGTGGTCTGACCTACAGATAAGACTGGCGGTTATCTTAGTGCTGCAGTTTAGTCTGAAGCTACCCATGGGAACAGGAACTGTGTCACAAACGGGCCTGATGTGTGTTATATCGTGGGAGTTTGTAAAAACTACACCTACTCAAAGAACGTGCAGTCAGTGTGTTTGAGGAGCTGTCACTGTCACAAGAAAGAAAATGTATCTGCATTTGAGTATTTGTCCTCAAGGAAAAAAATATTCCCCTCCACAATGAATTTTACTTTACACTTAGTAGAGAACACATGCTGCACAAAAGTGAAATATCAAATAGCATTTTCCAGTTTTCAACATCTGGTCTTTCATTGTGTTCATGCAAGAGGATAAATTATGTGTTCTGTTTGACTGCCATCTTTTATATCTTTTTTGACTTCTGACTACACAAATGTAAATATTGCTGCAAAATATCACGAATATCTGCAAATGGTAAAGTTCTGGAGGCAGAGAATGCAGCTCCTGCTTTAAGAACAAATATTTGCTTTTGGCGGTACTGTTCAGATTCTATGTCTGCAAAGATTGTGCAAGCAATTCAGACAGCTGAAAGATGTGGGATGCTGCAGAAAAAAAAAGTCTGAATGAACTTGTCAAAGAATTGTCACCACAGATCCATGGGGATGGGCTTCACTCACAGTGACTGCCTGGGCTTATTTGGCTTCACAAGTTTTTTAGCATTTTGGCCTGACTTTCAGATGCCTTTGTTGTTTTATTTAATAATCCAGGTTTAGATGTGAAGTGGTTTCTATGGGTGCATAAGAACAGGATGTACGTTTTGTTCCTTCCTTTCCTAACATAAATATATGGCAGTGTATTCTGCCTCTGGAAGATATGAGTGTATCAAGTTTGCTGTGTGCAGTTTTCTTCTGCCATTTGACTTCTGGAAGTAATATTTGGTGATATTTATATTTTGTAGTTTAAAAGTGGAGGAGATGCACTTATTTCACAACTTCTGTCTTAATTTCTCTCACTCTTAGGATTTTCAGTGTTTTTATAACCTTGTGAAATGCAATGTCATGGAGGTGGAACCCATTTCTATCAGCTTTTGTTATCAGTCAGCAGTACAGAGGGCTCAGTGCCTGCTTATGACAGCCTATAGACAATGAGTTATGTACTAAAACATCAGGCTTGTCCAAGGGGAAAAAAACCCTCACTAAAACACAGCCCAAACCCCCAGCAGACATGATCTGCAGTGGTTTATGAGAAAGGCAGCTCTGTGAGATTGGCCTCTAAGTGTTGGCTCCACGGAGCAGGTGCTGCTGGCGCTGTGACGTCGCAGTGAGAAGCACGGCGCCGTACACACACCAGCCACATCCAGAATGTCTGAAGGAAGAATTCGATCCCCCTTTGCTCCTGTTAGTCATTCAGGATGATAATGGGAGGCAGGCACCACTAGCACAGCGTGCAGGAGGAAAGGTAGGGTTTAACGGGCTGCCAGGCACCGTGGGCAGTAAAGATTGGCTGGTTATCCCCCCCGACGCCGCAGCTGAATGCAAGCTCCGCTAAACACAAACGCACGACAAAGGAGGAAGAGGCCAGACAAATATGATTCGTGTCTGTTTCTGCTCACTTGTAGGTGTGGACTTTCAGATGTAAATACAATAAAGGGAAAACAGCAATGAGAAGAGAACAAAGTTGTCTGTCAACATGACTTCTATGACAGATTTTTCTTGCTGTTCAGCAACGATTCTAATTCAATTGCTGGCTGCTGTGAAGGAGATGAGATGCCAGAAGCAGAAGCGCTGCAAACCAGAACAAAAAATAATTACTAGTAGAAATGTGCTGCAAATAATTCCCTTGAAAATACAGTTGCATTGTTCTTCTAGTTTTCTATCCCCCAAATATTTTTGTTTTCTAATCGTTGAATTGAAACACATTCCAAGGGTATGAAACCTTGCACCTGACGATTTATGAAATGTCTGAGCAGTTATGCACGACCTGATACCATTATATTCAGGAGATTTGCAAAGCTAATTTTCTTGAAAAATCTTCTTCAGACAGGCTTTTTAGAGAGAGAGGGGGAGGAGGAAAGCAGGGAGAAGTCTGTCTGCTTTGGCAGGGAGAAGTGTTTGTTTTGTTTTGGCTGTTTAGTTTGTGCTCTAAAATCAACTGACATCTGAGCATGTTCTGAAGGTGTTTGTTTTGTTTTTTTTTAAATCAGTGTCCATCTATTGCAAACTGGATATAGCTTAGACCAACAAAACTCAATGAGCAGAAGTGCCCTGGTTGTATCACTGTGCTCAGATGAGAGGGACTGGCTGTGGCTTGGCTAAGGACTCAGACCAGGGCAAGTCCTCACGGCAGCTGTAGAAACAGAAATGTGCCAAGTGTACAACTAGAAAAACCTTCTATTGAACACAAAGAGCAATACATCACTCACATCCTGGAGCATGCCCACTGAGAGGAAGATTAATGCCTGAACCTTTGCATAGTTGGAAAATAGAGACTTACAGGGGGGAGATTTGGGTGCCTTCTTCCCATCTTCATGACCCAGTACAGTTGACTGGGTAGATTGCCAGACAAGCACCAAAATGCACCAATATAAGGGGTTGGTTTTATTCTCACCGTTTTTCTGATTGGACCAGCAGATGGAAATGGAGATGTGATCATTTATCTTCAAAATTGCCCTAGTAATCTGCAGTGTTAGCACAGATTACGTTATAATTGCTAGAACTGGAATAAAAGAGATTGCAGCATCTGTAAAGCTCGTGGTAAATTTAAAGGATATAAAAATCAGCTCCATGTCAGGGGACATTCTCACTAGTATATTACATTTCGTGTACACAAATGTAGCAGTGCAAGAGCAGAAGCTTATGACAAACATCATTTGAATTTTATTGCTGATTTTTTCTCTGCAGCTGGTCTAAAAAAGTTACAATAAAATACAGCCCTTGCAGCCCAGGCTACTGCAGCATGGCATTGTGCAGAACCCAGCCCCAAACAGCAGGCTCAATGGCACATTCCCACCAAAACTGCTATGGGACAGGATGTTTTTAAGTGTCCCTCCTTATATAAAATTTGGAAATAAAAATTTGTAACTTCAGTCTCTAAATGGTTTAATTTTACAATAGCAGCTTTGACTCTCTAACCTACGGGCAGAAATAGGAAGACAAGCTGAGACAAAAATGAAAATAAATTTATGTACTTAACATTAATTAAAGGCAGGATTTTAGTCTTATGCCTACTGCAGAATGGGGATAAGATTTTGTCAAACACTTGCTTACAAGAAAAAAATAAATATAAGCATCCTGATAAACTGCATTTAAAGCAAGGGAGAAATTTTAGTGCAGTGTCAACTACTTTGATAACTCCATGTAAACCGTTTGGCTGGTTCTATGTATCATGACCTTGCAAAGTTGTCAGGTGTGCTCTTGTATGAGTGACACACAGAAACTTCAGAGTATACATTCAGGTGATGACTGTTTCTTTTAGATTTCTAATGATAAGCTAGACCTGTTATGGTTGCTCAGCCTAAGCTGCACTATTATAGGTATACAAAGACACTTTCGATTTTTTAAGGTTCACGTTGTTTTGTCTGCTAAGAAATCAATCATCCACTGGGGAAAGTAGCAGAGTTATCTTTTTGTCTTGCCTTTCATCTCTTTGGTGTTTTTTAGGAACTGTTAACAATTTTGGAGAAAAAATTTGGGCTAATTTTTTTTCTCTGTTCCACTGGAGACTTCTACAGAAGTTTTCTAGTTTCACTTGGGTTTTGGTGAGCATAAAAATTACCCTTATAATAGCAACAACTGCAGTGTTAAGGATATAAAAGGTCATAGACTACTAAAACTGCAGAAGATATAATAGACTGTAATATAGGTGAATACAAAATCAGCACTGTTGATTACATTCTCAGCTATTTCACCACACGTTTATCATCACCAGAAAACAACAAAGGAAGCTGTTGAAAATAATACAAGCCAATGTTGTTATTTTGTGTGCTGTTCTCAGAGCCATACAGCTCTGGAAGAAATCCAACTAGTAACTGAATTGAATAACATTCAGCAATTCAAAGAGATTGTGATGGGAAATGGCAGGAGTTAATGAAATATGGTGCAAGTTTAACAAACACCATTTCAAGATGGGATGTTATTGCACAAACAGCAGTAAAAACTCTTCAGAGAGATGATGAGCAGACTCTGACTGCAGTAATACTCTATTGTGTGAGGATGACATTTTAATTTAGCTGACTTGGCAATCTGGAGGGTTAGACTTTGCCTGTTGCTGAACTGCACCTCTCTGTGGCAGGAGAGCTGTCTGCTGCTTCATCTGAAGAGAGTGGCTTTGGTGAGTGGTGAGTCTGAGCTGGCACACTGGGTGTAATGGCAGTATCCCCTCTGATTTCCTGCTCTTCTTAGGCAGTTGGATTACAAACTGGCTGCAGGCCCTTTCCATTATAACATAACTAGCTGCAGGACTCTGCTGGAGCACATTTCAGCAACACTGGTTGTTCAAATCACAAGATGATTTCTGAGCTGGCTGTTAGAAACCATCTTTGGCAAGCCTTGCTCCTGGTGGATCCTGTCTCCTCCCTGGAAGCTGTGTCTCCATGCTTAAGTAGCAGGAGGCTCTTATTTCCCCTAATCTACTTGGGCAAGGACCCAAAAGTATTCATTCTGTCATCTGCTCCCGAGTCCCCACATTCTCTGGCATCCCAGGCCTGCTGCAGCCCAGAATGATTGGCAGGAGCTTTGCAGCTCATGGATGCCTTCAGCTGGACCCTTAGCTCCGCACTTTGTAGAGTGACAAATATAATTTGCCGCTTCAGTCTCTGGAGGCTCATGTTGAAACACCTGAAAGGCTCCTAATTTTCAAAGAATGCTATGTGCAACCAGCTGCAGAAAATTGTTTCTTAAAAGTGTGTGAAGCTGGCAACTGAGAATAGTGATTTCACTAGTCGGCTGTGAATGCCATCTCAAGAACTTTCATACAACACAAATAAAATCCTCTTGTAGCTCTTAGCAATCTGCTGATTATTTTGCTTTATATTATGAAAATCTCACTTGTGATAATTTGAAAATCATGTGTTTATGTTGGAATTTTCTGTAAATCCATTTGCCACATGTTTAGAAAGGACAAATTTCAGCAGTTTGCTTCCTGTGCGTAAATGGGCAGATCCTGCCATCATCTTTTGGCAGGATTAGATGATGAAATAGAGGGTGGTCTGTGCTTTGAAGAAAGGGGGAGGACTGGTTCTTTTGTTTTTTCTTTAGAAGTGCCACAAAGCAGTTCACTGCCTAGAGAATTAAACCAGGGAGTTTTTTTGGGGTTTTTTTTTGGTTTTAGGATTTTTTTTTTTTTTTAACCATGGAAAATACCTAAAATGTATGGGGTGAAGCCAGATTTTGCTGCTTGCTGTTGTTTGTACTGTGCACATGTCTGGTACTCGGATGCAGGCTAGAACATCAAAGTAGCATTTCTGCCTTTCTGACACAGAAAAAACAGAACCACTTTTACTCTGAGTCATCAGGCAGATGTTGCTTTGGTGACAACATGCTACACACACGCTAGCTGCAGCACAGGAGAGCTGTCTTCCCTGACAACCACACAGTGTCCAAGTACATGCTCCAATAGTACAGTGAAGGAAGAAGTCACCAGCAGGGAAGACCAGGTGAAGCATGGAGGAAGAATAATGATTTATTCATTTTCCTCCCTGTTCTCTGTGACCTAAATTGGACACCAATTAAAAGATTGGAGAACTCAGCTTGAAAGAAAAATGGATTTAGCTCTGTTTTAGGTGGCTAGTGGATGGATGGATGGATGGATGGCTACAGGTGGAAAACAGTGATCAGATCAAGATGAAAATAATTAACTGAACTGGAATATATTAAGCACATAAGTTGGAATTGCAAGTCCAAACATTTTCTTTTAAATTCGGGCTTCAGAGCAGCATTAAGTAGGTGACCTGATCAGTCATGAAATTTGTAGCTGCAGGAGGGAGAGCTGGGGCACATTTGAGACCTGACTGTCTGAAATCAGTGCAAGAGCAAGTCTGAGGGTGGAACTCTGCAATTTCCTTTGTAACTCTCATGGAGAGGAGCTGACACAGAGCTGTTAACAATTATGTACATATGAGGGACTGAAGAGAAAGCTCTGAGACTGCTGTAGGCTCAGTTACCACTGCAACCTCATTTTCAGAAATAAAAAGAAGAAAACAGGTGAGATCTATAAATTCACTCTGAGTTGTCTACTCCTTTGGGCTTAATCTCATTTACATCAGAGCAAAGTTGTCTCTTACATCAGTTTCAGATGACGTTAGCAGTATTTTTTTGAATTCCTTTTCAGTGGTTGTGAAAGCGAGGGGAATTCAAGCTTCCAGGCTTCCTCTCTACAAATGCTAACCATAAGAATAATGTCTAGCCAGTTGGGTTGGCCTCTATAATTACTTAAAGGAGTACAGCATAAATATGAAGTAGGTGTAAATCTCCAACATTTCACACTCTCCATTCACACAGATGATATTTATTTTGCACACAATATAAATGAGTCTAAATAGCTCCCAAAGCTGTGATGTCTCAGAAAACCAGGCATTCTGCTACAGTGGCTGACAATGAGGGCCTTTAGCCTCTGCCTGAGTAACACCAAATTTCCAAAGTCTCCTTGGTCCAGTAAATAATGGTTTACAATGCTGTGTCAGCAGAACACTGTAATTTGTCAGTGGGAACCTATTAGTTCCTCTGATATGATTATTTCTCAGCAATTTTATTTTAGATAAGAAAGCAGCTAATATAAAGAAATGGCAAGTCTGTCTAGAATAAATGATGTCATGTCCTAGGACATAGAAAGAGAGATGAATTAGCAACCTTTATTTCTAATGATACATTGGACACCCTAAAGTTCTCTGAAATACCTTGGCATGTTGAGCATTAACAAAACCTCAGCCTCATTGTATCATGTCTGCATGTAATTTCTTGCAAGTGCTAGCAAGTATTGGGACAACTCTCAACAAGACTGTGCAGAGGGCTTCAAGGCTTATTAAGTAGACGTGTAAAATTAAATAGAGAAAACAAAATTGTATGATTGCAAGATATCTGTCTGAGGGATAAGGATTTATATATTTATCTTCTTCTTCTTGGGGGAAGTTTGCTTGGACTTTCTTCTGCTCTGAGAAGGTGCAGAGAAGAAGGAATTGCAGAGCTCAGGGATCCCAGGAGTGCCATAGACTTGACCTGATGGAGGAGCTATTCCTGTCTATGTCTATATTTATGTATAAGTCTGTTACTAATAAGGACAAAATGTAGCAGGAAAAAAAGAAAGGATAACTTGATCAGTGAATGTTTTCCTATCTGTTGCTGTCTGAAGCAAGTAAAGCTGCACTGAAATTTAGAGGTCTGTTATACAGATTAACCAGATAACATTTCTTCTCCCTTTTCCCATATGTGCCTCGTGTATTTCTCTTGTTGCTGGTAATGTGGCATATAATGTAACAAGAAGGTGTGCTGCAGGATTTGTTTGTTGGCCACCTCCAGGAGAACATAATAAGCATAACAAAGACAGCAGAACGTGACACACAGCTTTCTGTTGTGTTGATCCAGCATCTGTCAGTTTCTGAGAAATTAAAGCCAAGCACCAGAATTTGAATTGGGGCTCAAATCTACAGCAAAAGACATGATTTTGGGTCTCATTGTGCTCAGCAGGGGTCACGCTCCACAGCAGAGGTACCAGAGGGAAAAGAAAACAGATGTAGGTGTGGAGAGCCTCAAATCTCTGCACAGTGAAGCTGCTCCACATCACTGGTGTTACATGGTGTCATATATGGTATTAGAACAACATTATGGGGGGTGTTGTAGTTCAGTTGTTATTAGTAAGTGTCATTGTGTGCTGATTGCAAGCACTCAAGTGTTCAGAAGGGGGAATCAAGGATACCAAATGGGGAAAAACAATACACAGGAGTCTAATATCCTTAAGAGGATAAATTATCTTTTCCTTGAGAAAGCAGAAAATGTTAATGGCTAAGTCTGCCGAGACATTTTCTAATAGAAGTAAATAAAGATGCAAAAGATCATTCCAGTCCTTTAATGTGCAATTATAAAATATCACTTCTTACTGATCTTGGCATGACAAACTGATTGACTCACTGTAGAACATTCCAGTGAGTTTATGGCTGGTGAATCAGGGGAAAGGTTATTTTTGGTTTTAAAAAGATTAGAAATGAGACAGGAATGGGCTGATAAGCATGTGCCATTTGGGAGTCTTCTTGGGAGTTGCTGGGGCTTGGTTTGTCATTGTATGTGAAACCGTATGTACAGCCAGTAGAGATTGTAACCCAAATGTCCCAGAGACAGAGACCTGTGCTGTGGGGCTGCAGCCAGCTCACTGCCAGCCATTTGGAGAACTTTGGATATAACAACACAATTTCTACCATGGCAGCTTTCCATATACACCACAGTGGCAGGCCTTTCACAGGTCTCTGCACGCATCAAGTAAAAAATCAACTTTTGAACAACTTTGGCTTATTCCCCTTCAGCTGTTTCAGCAAGGCTGTGGCCAGGCTGGGGAGAGGCTCCTGTGTTCCTCTAGTCCCAGGCAGATGAGATGGCCTCTGGGGTTTTGGAACAAATCTGATGAATGCCTCAGAGCAAGCTGCTGGCTGTGTCACCCTCCTCTGGTGGTTGCTTTGAACACACTTTTACATGAGCATGGAAACTCCACTATCAGGATAAGCACAACCCACCACAGTAAAATATTTACTGACTGGAGAAGGCACAAAAGCAGGATCAACACCCTACCAGGCTGAAAATGGCTTTTCTCAGTGCTTGCTGTAAGACATAAGAGAGTCTCTGAGAAGTAGGCAGGGAAAAGCTCAGCATCTGGTCTGAACCAGAGAGGCAACTGCAGCAGGGCAGGCATACAGGGCAGGGCAGCGCAAAGGTGGAGCTTGAGATGTGGCTGCACATTTTAATCCTGGGCCCAGAGCTCAAATTGACCATGCTGTATTCGTGGGAATACTGAGGCATGTGCTAAGTTCTCCCAGGAGAACCTGTTGGGTCTACCACCTGCTGGGTGGTTGATGCAGCAGGTCAAGATGATTTATTATATGTAAAATAAAGCTCCAGATTTATAAAAAATTCTGCCTTAAATGGAGCCAAGTGGCAGAGGTTTTGAGGTGTGCCATATTTTCACTCAAACAAGAAGATGAATTCCTATATCTTTGCTGTAATATGTCAGTAATGTGTTCCTGGGCAGGGAAAATTGGCAGAGGTTACTGGTGGCAAGATTTGCACAGTAGTTTTTCCAGTAGTTTAATAAGCCCCTTTCCCATTTCACCCCACTGAAACTATGCCAAACATGGGCAAACAATGGGATGGAACAAGAAACCCCAAACCACTGATTGTGCTAGAAGATGTAGATTTTAATGACAAGAAGTGAGAATTTGACAGATCCCATCAATATTTAGTATGAATTACCAACAGTTTTAAAGTGCTGTCGCAGCCTCTTAGTCCTGTGTCAGGTAGCACAAACCTTGTGACCACCTTAGAGCTCCTGAACAGCAGAACAAGGACTCACTAAATGGAAGGAGCTTGAGGGAAGGGGCAGAATTGTGTGAAAAGCATTTATGGAGCAGAAACTCTCCTAAGGAGGTTGCTAATGTTAGGAAAGCTCTCTGCAGTCTCCAAGGGGTTGTACAAATGTTCGTACCAGTTGCTTGTCTGTTTTGATTCCTAAACGCTATTTAACCACGCAGTCTGGGGACTGCAAGCCTTATGTGCTGCATTTTTCTCTGGGATGCTTTTCCAGAGACACATTCCTTCTTGCAAGGAAGAAGAGGTCTGGAGCTGCTTAGCTTCCAAAAGCAGTGTAAAGTAGAAAAGATCAGGCTGGAGCACACCTGGCCTCTTCTGGAAATTTGTGTGATGGTCATAATTCTGATAAAAAATGCAAGTGATCCTGTAGCCTCTTTTTCTCTGGAGGAGTGTCATGTAAGGGACTTTTTAAAGAGTAAGTACAATCCAGATTGCTCCTAAAGTGAATGTTAAAATAGCAGATGATTTCAAAATGAACCCAGTTTTGCAGTATGCAGAGTTTTTCAGGATTGGATTTGGTGATCCAGGCTTGATTTGAATTTTATTGTAGTTTACTTAAAACATTCAAATCCAAAGGAAAGAAAAAAAAAGAAAAGAAAGGTAGTAATGTACTCAGTCTCATGCTGATAAGCAAGATAAATTCTCTTTTCAGCAAACTATGCACAATATATTCCTGCACCTTAGCGTATAGTTGAGATATCTGGCATTGAATGTTCTTCATTCATTGAATGAGGTTTTTCCTGCAGCCCTTCAGCTGCAGAGCTTTGTGAGACACAGCTGCGATGAAAGAGCCAAGGTAAATGGAATATAAGCCTAAGCAGGTGCCCAAGAAGGATGTTAGTGACAGCAAGGCAAGGTTAGCCAGAGTAACTTTGGGATAAAGCAGGAAGTTTGGTGTCAGAGCAGCATGAAAAAGAAAGGAAAAAGGGCAGTGCTATTTCATGGTCAGGTAATTTACTGTGAGTGCAGCGTCCACAAGAGGAATGTGTGGGAGAGGTAAGGAAATGTGTGGAAAATACCAGAACTATGTGAGCTAACTGAGCTGGCCTGTGGTGAGGCTGACAGGGATCCAAGCTACAGTGAGGAGCTTTTCTCCTCTATGTCCCTGACAAAGCAGTTTGATGTTCATGGCATGTCCAAGGTACCTCCTGACATCTCCTCTTTCCTTTTAGAAGCCTGTCAGAAATGCTGTGTTGGACTGTGCCTAAAATGTTTCATATGTCTTGAATCCAGTGTGCTCAGTCTGAGCCTTCAGTTGGCAGCACAGCCTGAAACCAAGTTTAATGCCTGTCAGAGTTTAATATGACCCAAGTAAATAACCTCCTGGCTTGTGCAGGGTGTTCTTGTCTCATGGATGCTGTGAACATTCAGAGAAGCTGTAACCCATTTGGAGGTTCCCATGACCAAGGTTCTGACCATGATATATTTCCCCTGAGACATGCTAAAACTTGGGGTTTTTTATAACTAGGTACTTACAATCGGATTTTAAATTCACATTTGAGTGCCCTTGATCCATATCGCAGTTCTAACTTGCTTTTGTGGAAGGTTGTATTTTGATAAAAACAAAAGTTAACCAAATAATCTGCCTAAATCTGTATTTAGATGGCAAATTTTAGGCAATGCTGAGTAAATAACCAGTTTTAAAGCTTAATATGACCTTGAACTTTTTAAAAAGACGTATTTAGACTTTTTAGCTGAATAATACCTAAGCAGCACCCTTCTACAGTCTCTTTATGTAACCTCCTTGCAAGAGGGCTGCTCCTTGCTTGCCCGTAACCCCATTGCTAAAATCGCTGGTGTGACATCACTACTCGAGAATGATAGAAGTCTTTGGATTAATGGTGATCCACAAAAAGAGCACTGTTACCAGAAGGGTAGATAATGATCTGTTTCATTGCATTATACCAACACAAACAAATACTTTTTGGCTACTGAAATGCTATCAAGTGCAGATCATTAGTTTATGCAGTGTTTATGAGATCACCACAAACACCAATTAGTATGGCTGATGAAGAGGACATTATCTGTGGAACAGTGTTTGCCACCCCTATTCACAATCCATAATGGTCTAATCAGTCAGTCTGAAGTGCTGTGAATAAAGGAGCAGATCCTGGTTCTGTTTCAATGGGTTTCTATTGTTTTCAGAGAGTTGCATAGCACTACCACAGTTAATGGAGCTGTACCAATTTACACTGGTTGAAGAACTGGTAAGTGCAATGGAGGAGAAATAGGTACTTTAATGTTCTTCTGCTCTTGTCCTGACACTGGCTTAAAGTTTCTTGGTATGAGAACGTCAGCCATGGATGTCCAAGTTAAGGTCAGACAATGGCCAGAAGAGCAGATGTACAGGTTTTGGCAATTTCACTGGTTCTTCTCCAAATATGATTTCCAGATGTAATCCCTTTGCTTTAATTCTTCCAAGAGCTATTTGGAGCAGTTTTAAAAATATTTTATTATCTTAGTTTTTCTGGTTCCAGTAGATAAAACCAGTCCATCTTTCTGAAGAGTACATTGTAATATCTGACTACGTTGTGGCAAAGTGCTGCAGCTTTATTTTTATTGTCTTCTCTAAAACTGGTATAAACCACAGAAACTGAAAAGCCTTCTTGGGAGAGGGGGTGATAAAGATAAAAGAAACAGCATTTAGTTTTGTCTCCAACCAGTTCCAAATGTGCCACTGTGCCTATTACATCCCATAAACACCAGGGCAAAAGCACCAGCTGCTCATTACTCTCAGAGGAAATGCTATTTCCTCTCATTTTGGCACAAACTACCCCCCAAAAGGAAAACAGGCCTAGTGAACTGCAGCTAAACATGAATTCTTTGTAATGATGCTATATATAAACAATGTGATGTGATATGTCTCTTCTGACAGCCAGTCCCTATAAAAATATAAAATGCAAAAAAGTGCTGAACCAAAGGGTGTAAAAGGTGTTTGTATATGAATCTGCTCCTGAAAGGAATTTCCCCAAGCTCAGCCATGGCTGTTACTCATTGGGTGGCTGGGATGCAGACAGGCAGGGAACTAAGCACCCTTAATATGTTAATGCCACTCAGAGGTCTCCTGCTAACGCCAGTTAGAGAGCAAAATCTGTTTAAAAACCAGAATCAGCTGAAAAGCTCTATGTGCTGCTTTACGTTAAATAGGAGGCACGTTGAAACATCATTAATATTTGAGATGCTCTTTGATTTAAAACACTCATTAGTGCTTCCCAAGTATTGGAAAGCAAACCAGAGGGAGAATCCGCACTCTCTTAGGCGAGGACTCCTGAGGATCTTTGAGTTGTTGCTCATCCAAACACCAGCCTAAAGCATCTAGAATCCATCACCCACCAGTATCATCCATTTTTATTAGATAAATTAAAAAGGTGAATGTTCTAAGCTTTTTGTTGCTCAAGGACCACAGCTGTTGCCTGCTGCTTTCATAGATGAATGCAATTCCCCATGACTGTTTTTGCCATCACCTCTTTTCCCAGCTTGGTCTGCCCAGGAAGATCTGAAGTACAGATCTGGAAAGAAAACGAGACAATCCAGCAATTTATTTCTCTGGTGCCAGTTGATAAATAGGAGATATTGGTATTTTGTAATGAAAGGATCAGGGAATAAAAATTGTAGAGCAAGGAGGTTATACCAGTGAAAGGTCTTTTACAGAATAATGTGCTGGTGGGCTGGGAAGAAAAGGCTCTGAGTGATCTGAAGGATATAAACACAAGGATATGAACATGATGATATGATATAAGGACATGAACACAAACTGGGAAGGAAAGGTGTCAACATAAGCTAAGATCTAATACTACTGGAATAATTTAAGAGGTATTGCCTCTGTGGCACTTAGATTATATTGCTCTGAGGCATGGGTGGAGAACCTCAACCTTAAAAACCAAAGTGTCCAATCACATGAACAGGATGGACGGATTTGTAGCAGAGTTTCATACAAAGTCTGCTGCCTTTCCATACTGGGGGAGGGAAAAGTGGAAAAAAAGAGTCAAATCAGTTGTTACTTGCTAATAATCCAAGTAACCCATCTAAAAGATTGTGAAAACAATAGCAGATGCTAGTAGATAGAAATTAAAGCACATTCAACTCAGAATGCAAATAGTTCTGAGACCGTAAGGTTTCCCTAAAGCTCTGGCAAACATTTGGCTGGATTGATATTTTGGGCACTGATCTGCATAGCATCTGATTGTGAGCTGAATATGAGCAACGCATAAAGGCAGATTTTTACTGAAGAAAAAAAGGCTGCCTATTGCCTTCTGTGAGGCTGAGAGATGAGTTCTAAAAAGCCTTATGGCACACTGCCTCGATTTCTGTCAGCATGTGGAGCCTCCAGCCCACCTTCCATCCCAGAGCCCTTGGAGCACAGTGCAGTGGATGAGGCTGCTCTCCAGCCCCACTTCCATCCCAGAGCCCCTGGAGCACAGTGCAGTGGATGAGGCTGCTCTCCAGCCCCACTTCCATCCCAGAGCCCATTCCAGCACAGTGCAGTGGATGAGGCTGCTCTCCAGCCCCATCTTCCATCCCAGAGCCCCTTTCAGCACAGTGCAGTGGATGAGGCTGCTCTCCAGCCCCACTTCCATCCCAGAGCCCTTGGAGCACGGGGCAGTGGATGAGGCTGCTCTCCAGCCCCTCCTTCCATCCCAGAGCCCTTGGAGCACAGTGCAGTGGATGAGGCTGCTCTCCAGCCCCACATCCATCCCAGAGCCCTTGGAGCACGGGGCAGTGGATGAGGCTGCTCTCCAGCCCCACTTCCATCCCAGAGCCCTTTCCAGCACAATTCAGTGGGATGAGGCTGCTCTCCAGCCCCTCCTTCCATCCCAGAGCCCTTTCCAGCACAGTGCAGTGGATGAGGCTGCTCTCCAGCCCCTCCTTCCATCCCAGAGCCCATTCCAGCACAGTGCAGTGGATGAGGCTGCTCTCCAGCCCCATCTTCCATCCCAGAGCCCATTCCAGCACAGTGCAGTGGATGAGGCTGCTCTCCAGCCCCATCTTCCATCCCAGAGCCCCTTTCAGCACAGTGCAGTGGGATGAGGCTGCTCTCCAGCCTCTCAGCCTCTCCAACCCAGCCCTTGGAGCACAGTGCCAAAGGCCCTGGGTCAGGCCAGTAGCTGATGTAAACCAGAATAATCCCAATTCCCGTCAGCCTGAAAGTTTTACTCTGCCAAAGCACACATTGGCTTTTGGTTCTGGAGCTGTCAGAAAAATAGTGGAAAATCCTGATATTGCCAGTTTTGCTTTTCTTCCTCTCTCCCTCGATTTGCTGTAGCACATCAATGAGAGACTGGAATGAGTTCAACACTTAGATTTTGAATAGCAGTAGAAGTAGCTCCAATTTTTGGCAGTCATTAAGGCTGTGGGTTAGTAAGTTGTTGGGTTTGTGTTACAGAGCTAACTCCTCTGCTCTCTAGTGTGTATAGGGAGCATGAGCACATTTTGGTGTCTTGGGTGAACCTGTGTCCTGCTCCCTGGGTCACAGCCCTTTAAATAGCATTTTACAGAATCATTTCTGCGTCACACTTGATTCTGATTTCCTTGACTTTGTGCTGCTGCTGATGCCATATTTAGCTTAGAATGTATGAAAGTCTCTTTTCAAAGATTCCTGTCCCTTCTAATTAGAAATATGACAGTATAAATAAAAATTTTGTATTGTCTTGATATTTATAGGGTGTTGAGATCAAATACACAGTTGAACCTTTATTCACAGAAAATTGCACTGCTAGAGCTCACTGCCTATTTTTTTTCTTTTTGTCTTAAAAAATGTGCTCAATTTTCATAAAAATGGTTCATGCAACAATATTAATGTTGGAAATGTTAAAATATTTAGCTTTTAAAATCAAAGTAACAAAACAAGTTAAACTCCCAAAATTTCATTGAAAAAACAATCAAGATTTTATCCACAATGTAGGAGAGATTACAGTTTTTGTAAAAATTAAAATATCATTAAATATTTCAGGTAATCCTAATATTGGTTTTTGAGACTTAATCTTAAAAGACTTGGATTAAAACCAGAGCCTGTATTCACTGCTAATTATCCATGTACTGTGTCTGGTGCAATTTGTGTCAAAAGGCAGTCAAACATCCAGCAACATTATGGCCTTATTGCCTAAGTACACGAGACTGAAGAAGCAGGGAGTTAAATTCTCCTGTCTGATGTAGGAAAATGTTTCCTAGCACCGAAATCCAGTGACATGGAAAGACAGAGAGGCTTTCATTGCAGCTAATGGCAGTGTACCTATCCTGCAAGTAATTACCAGGCTCTGGTCTTGGGTGCTTCCCTGCTCATGAGACTAATGTTTATTCAGAACAATAAATATAAGGTCTATGACACTTTTAAAGTAATGTTCAGATGTGTCTGTGTAACCATGGATGAGTGGTGCTAGTAGTTTTATGCTTTAGTAAACATATTTGACTCTCTGAGTGCTCCAGGGACAGTAGTGGAGTGTGGCAGATGCTGGAAAAGCTGTAATGATTTGCAATTTTGGATGAACTTGTGTTAATAGAGAGTGTAATGACAAGGTAGCAGGATCAGCTTCCACTGACTTATTTTTTCTGCTTCATGCAGAATATTAATGATTCATTTAGCATTGATCTGTACAGATTGAAAGCACAGATTTGTATCTATAATCTAGGAGATTGGTTAATTTTTATATCCTCATGCTAAGTAAATCTTACTAGTGCTCACAGCTGTCTCTGTGTAGTTAATGACCCTGAATAAATTCCATTATAATTCCTGGATGATTCAAAGGTTTTTCATGGTCAGGAACTGAAACCCTGCCCGCCACCAGCCCAGGTGTAAATGAGCACTCTTGTCCCTAGAGTGAGTAACTTCCACAAGGTGTTGAACATTATCAACTACCAGATACTTGAAATGGGAATTTAATGCACTCATATCCCAGAAACAGGGCTAGTTTTGTCCCAGTCATGTGCAACACTCATGAATGTGTGCTAAGCAGGATTTTTTAACATTTGCCAGCTTTATAAGAATCCCTGTCAAAATCAACGTTGCTAATCATACACAAAGGTCTTAGCTTGATTTTTAAACTTTTGCCAAACCCAGACTTATGTTTTCAGTTTTGCCCAAAAGGGATAATTGAATATATTTCTCTCAGTGCGTGATGATTTTGGAAACTTTTTGTTCTTCTGACTTGATAAAAGTACTTTTACTTGAAGTTATCATTTCATCTGGCCTGAGCACCAGTGTGCCAGACACAGAGGGCTGGAGGAAATGTTTACTTATTTTCTTTGTCACAGGTGAGCAGGAACATTTTTACAGGGGTTATTTAAGGCACTTTCAACTTACAGGTAAAAGGATTGTTTCTTTATTTTAAATTTTAGATACTTAACAATCAGACCCAGTAAAGTAAGGAAATGACTGGCTTTTGGAAAACAGGAAATGACTATGGCTTTTCGAAAGCAGTAAGCATAAATGTGATACTGATAGAATGGAAGAAAGATCTGTATTTAATCAATTTGATCAAATTTAACCTTTACAAAATTGAGCTTTGCCTGCATAAGTCATGCATACACCTGCTGTGCAAAAGGAGGAAATCTTCTGTATCTAGGAGACTACAGCCAGCTAATCAACTTTAACAGTATATTATTTTCATGTTTTAAAATTTTTTTCCTATCTAAATCCTAGGGACTGACTAACAAGAACACAGAGTACCTGTGGCGCCTTTTGATTTACAAGCTTCTAGGTTTGGTCCATGACTCAAATTTATCTCGTTCATAACTGCAAGAGCAATGTGAAATTTAGAGTTGCTATCACAAATGTATAATAGAAGAAGTAGCTGAAATTTTCCCTTTAGTGATAACATTAAAACAAAATAAAGATGGTGGCTATGAAGTAAAAAAGGAATAATAGATGTGTTTCCTTTTGTGTTGTAAAAGAACACTCTTCTTCACGTGCTATAACTGTATTTAGGGCCAGGTTTAGGTCTCAATTTCACATTGTCTAGCTCCTGATTCTACAGCAGGAGCTGCTGATGTCAGTGGCTACAAACTCTCCTACCATCTGTAGAGCAAGAAGTTACTCAGTGTGATCAAAGATGTAGAAACAAGCTCTTCATAATTTTAAAATGTTTTCCCATCTGGAATCGCTGTCATAAGTACTCTAGTGGAAGACTCTGGTAGTTTTTCCTACCCAGTGTGGGGAATCTCCAAGTCTTGTGTAAAAGTGAGGCTGGACTGGGGTAGCAGTTCTGGGATGGCTG
The DNA here is from genome assembly GCF_028018845.1 of Melospiza georgiana. NCBI lineage: Eukaryota > Metazoa > Chordata > Aves > Passeriformes > Passerellidae > Melospiza > Melospiza georgiana. The sequence continues at coordinate 13,345,636 of NC_080439.1, forward strand.
TTGAGGATATGCCCAGTGCATAAAAAACTCACTTAAGTTAATGGCATCATCTTATTGCACCCAAACCCTATAAATTTCTAGAATAACCTAAATGAGAAATTTAAAAGTAGACAGAGACAATATTCACTTTTTAATTAAATGCTAAAGCAAATACTGTGGGTGGGTTTTTTTAGCATAATTTCACTGAAAATGCAAGCCAATTTTTAAAGGAATAGAGAACATGGAAAGAGGGAAAGAGGAGATTAAATTTTCATTTGAGGTAGATTTTTATTAAATAAAATATTGTCTAGACAGCTCCAAGTTACACAGGTAACTTGGCTAGTATGAATAACCATACACTTTAGGAAGCCTGGATTTGTTTATTTTATCCTGAGATGCACAGAGAAGGGAGAAGAACTCTTTTCCTATATCTGAGGTATCTCACTGGTGAATTCCCTTCTCTTTGGGCTGGTTTTTCTGGCTTGTGTAGACAGATCTCTTTTTTGTTTACTTCTTTAAGAACAGCCCCCCAAGCAAGTAATGAAAGCCATTTCATTTACTATTTCATAATTCACCTGAGTATCAGTATTTTTCATGTAATGTTTGTCCTGCACTGGCTCATTAATATATTCTGTAGTGCTTTACAAAAAAAAGTGGAGGCATTCCTCTGTTTGACACATCTAAGTGGGTAAATGATGCATTGCCTAGACAGAAATGGAATTCTGATTTATCACTCCTTTACCAAAGTTTACTCTTTAATTCTCTGCTTCAGTCATTGCCTCACTGCTGCCTGGGAGATTCCAAACCATATATTAAAATAAAGAAAAAAGGGGGAAAAAAAGAAAAAGAAAAAAAGAGCAGAGCAGACCTTTCACAGATGAATTTGTTACTCTTTCAGTGAAAGTCAGAACCCAAATACTTTAACGTGTGAACGCATCAAAGTACTGAACCTGTGCTTTTCATATTACTAGGACTGGAAAGGACACATTAAATAATGAAGCTCCTTTGATAGTCCAAAAGCACCACCAGTATCTTACAGAAAATCTATTCTTACAGGCTTTCACCTGATCTAAATACATGTTTAAACCAAGAGTGCTTATTCAGAATGAAACAATGCTTCCCTTGGTCCATCTCATGAGTAGCTTAAACCAGTTTCAGCCATTAGAAGTTCAATATTAAAGCAAAACTGAATTAACTTGGGACAGTTAGTTTTTCTTTTTGGAGACTTCTCTGTCTAAAAACTCTTAAAAATACTTCAGAAGGCTTTGGAGTCCATATACATGCAAATAACAGGATAAGTGTATGGATGAGTTTGGGGGTTTTGCATGGCAATTGCTTCTCCCCTTAATTTTTTCACCTTGCCTAGAAAAATACTTGGAAAACAACAGGTGCTTGAGCATTTTTGGGGCATTTTTGTTTTGTTTTTTAAAACATGAGAAACCAACCACAAGACTTTTTGTTAGTTTGTTTTTCTCACAAACAGAACCAGCCCTAAAGCCACCCTTTATCATTAATAAATCAAAGAAAGTAGGAAAACTCCTCAGGGCCTACAGCAACCTCCTGTAGCTTATTTCCCTAACACCAATGTAGATCTATCATTAATATATTGTCTAACATTAATAGAAGCAACAAGAGCTATGGCTGAGGAATAGGAAAATAAGATTTACTGACAGTCTGATCTAATTGCCATCAAAGGCAGGGAGTGAAGCAGCAATTCACAGGCTGTGTGGAGAGGCAGGGCTGCTGTATCAGAATGTGCTGTCTTTGAAGGGGGGAAAGGTTTGTCAGTGAAGTCTCACTGAAGTGAAAGATCTCTGATGCTACTTTCACTCCAATTACAAACTATGGCAGAGATGAATCAGGGCCCCCACACTGCCTCTTCCACGATTTCCTTTCAGATTATTTATTGGTTTTTTGCACAGAAAGTCACAGCAAAGCAAAATTATTTCCTAATGTTTAAATTTTGTTAATGTTCAGAGTCAGCAAGCAGTGTGTGTGATGCCTGTGAAACAATTGGAACATGTCTTGCTGTGCCTTCCCATGAGTGCCAGCAAAAGCTGTGTGCTGGGAGACCCTGCTCACCCGTGAGGTGATGCTGGGGGAGGATGGCCTGTCATGAACTGCAGCTTCCTCAGCTCCCCAGCAGAATATTTCTGCATTGAAACTCTGTCTGTCAGAAACCCAGCATTTTTTAGAGGAGAGTTTGGAGTTTGCACTTTGGTTTTGTCTGTAAGTGTGCAGGACGGGGGGAGTTGGGCAAAGGCACCTCTAGTTCCCTCCAGCCTCTTCCTGGGAGCTCCAGCCCGGAGCTCCTAGTGTGGTTATAGCTCTGCTCACTTGGAGCTTGGTGACTTGGAGGAAACACCTCTTTATCCCATTATTATATACTATTTAGATAAAAAAAAAAATCTGTATTTTGGGGCTTTCCACAGTGGTCCAATAGCTTCAGAAGTCTGACACTGCATTTTTCATCTGTCTTCTAAATAAAAGTTGAAGTTTTAGTGCCCAGTGGAATAGGAATTCTGGGTGTAAATCAGATCAGCTGTAGAGCTGGTATTGCCTCTATAGGCTATTGAGAAAAGTGAGATGTTTTCCATTCACTGTGCTAATTAAAGCTTTTTCATTCATGCATGGAGATTCAGCATTATTGCTACCCTTGCCTGGCACTGTAGTGCAGAGTGTGTTATTGCTGATCAGATGACTGGTTTACAATTCATAACATAATTTATGGAACAGTTCAGATCTCTTGAGCCTGAAGCCTGGTGTTACAAATAACTTTAACCTAACTAGAATAGCTGGGTGCTTTCAAGGCAGAAAAACTCCCAGATCCTCAGGTTTCATTATAAAAAGAAATATTTTTTTCTCATTCAGCTGTCCTGTGAGAGTATTTTGGTGGTCTGTGACTATTGTGAGGAATGGTAGCAATAGCATGACAAAATTTTTGACTGGTTTGAGCAAATTTTTGGGCTGCATAAGATTTTGCATAAGTGATAGAATGCTAAGCAGACAAAATACAGCATCATCTAATGGCTGACTACATATGATATCTGTATGCATTTAAATGTAATTTTGGGTACACAGCAATTTGTGGAACAAGCAGATCAAGGCATTTGCAATAGCATTTTTTGAAAATGAAATGCACTACAAGAATTTGACAGTGTTTTACACTGTCATTTTAAATTATGTTTTATCAGTGTCAGTTTGCACTTCAATTTTGAATATTGTTTATTAATTTAGTGTCATTATTGCATATGGTGAGCCAATTTTACTTTGAAATGAAAATCAAAAACTTTTATTTCAAATCTGTTCTTAAAATATTCCTTTTTTCTTAACAGAGACTGTTTCTTGTTGTTTTCTCTCTGTCTACACTGATGTGATGAGGTAAAAAGCTCATTTCTTTCCAAATGAATATATAATGATGCTAGTACTAAAACAGTTAACTGGATAGCTGATATTTACAAAAATCTTCAAATGTAATGACTTCAAGTTCTTTGTTGAATATTCATTAAATATCCTTTTCTCATAGGGGTTGTAAATCCTCTGAAATACAATATATACACACTTTAAAATTTGACAGAAAATACTCGTATTTCTAAGATAAAGGGTTTTTTCTTCTTTAAGCACTCTCTCAAATCATATATAATCAGGAACATTGGCAACACTGCTGCTCAGAGAAGGACAGAGTGAACATCAAGAAATCCAAATGAATTCAATCCCATTAAATGTAATGGTGTGGTAAATCTCACTATACCATCTGCTGTAGAAGGCTGAGACACTATTGGAATTCCACATCTTATTTACATAGCAGATAAGAATGTGTTGGGAGATTTATATGGTGAATGAACACCCAGAGACAAAACTAAGTTTCTAGTCAGTTCACATCTGGGGAACATCTACATCTGTGGAGCATTATACTAAAACTACTGTAAGTTAGCCTTTCTCTGAAAGGCCCTGCCACTTCATTCCAACATTACCCATTAAGGAAAAAAAAAACCCCAGCACAAAGTAGTGAGAAAGTTCCTGCAAACACTGGTGGGAGCTGAGCTACTTCATCACAAGAAAACATAACCTCCCCTAATTTAGTACATATTTCCCAAAGAATTAGCATTGAACATCGGAACAAATAGGTTGTATCATATTTAAAACATCTGTGCTGTGAGCTCAGGAATGAACCTGTGGCAAAACATTAAGGAAAATATGCCACAGATTTATTTTTTCCCTCTCTTAAGCACTCAGGTTGACACTCTGCATTTTAACTATTCAAAGCTTTCATTTACTGAAACAGAGCTGAGCTGCAGCCCAGTGTTAAAGCAGATATCACAGATGTAACTTGCACAATAAATGAACCACAGAGGAACAAAACACTGCACAGTAGCCTCCACCTGACAAGCTCCTCTTTATCATTATATTTAATAAATCTTGAGCTTGCTTGGGAATGGCATGTCCTTTGTGCACATTGATTGTAAAACCCATCACTTGTCAATTCAGTTGAACATTAAAGTTCTAATACATCAAAAGTGCATAGGGGAGCTGACCTGGGCTAAGAAAGCATTTTATGCAGGAATATTAATAGAGTTCTTCTGCAGCTGCCTCATGTACTTCAGATTGGAAACCTCTGAACCAAAGCCAATTGACAGTAACATATTTGGAAAGGAAGATGCTTTTAAATTACCTCCTTTCCATTTAATCAGACAAGCAACCTCTGAATCCCAAGCCGTAGGTGAATGTTTAAGAGAACATTCTTTATATAGTTAGCTGAACCATGCCCAAGAGCACCCACTGACAGCTTTCCTATTACCAGAAGGACAATGAATCATATGAACTTTGCTGACACACATGCTATAATAATTGTTACATTTTCCTTTAGAATATATCCTTGGGCTCGCTTTTGGCTTCACCTTAAAGGTGACAGCTTGTAAGCTGCATAACCTAGCCTGCCACTAAATCATCAATAACAGTTCATAAAATATCCTGTGATAATTTAGCAGTGCATTGGTTCTGATCCTAATGGAATCAGACATCAGTAGTTATTCTATTTCCTCCTTGGATTCTGGATACTTCTATTGAACATTTGTTAAAACAGTTGTTCATCTACAGTGTACATATTCCTGCCAAGCTTCATGGAAATATTTCTATCCATTATTTCTTAACGTCAGCTCTCAGTAGAAGTTTGTCTTTTCTGTTTGGAACTCACTTTGCTGCTATATAGACATCTTTGTTTCATAAAGCAGACATAGTTATAAACATTAAAACAGACACATTTGTATTCCCTTTAGGATAATGTCAAAATTTTCCCAACACCTTCCCAAGTAGGAACACACAAACAAGAACAAGTTCTGTATTTTTCTATGTCACAGCCCCATTAATTAAGTCTTCTGTTTTCAAAAGCATATCTTAAGCAATCCACATTCATATCAACTTAATTTTTCTCCACTGAATGCTCTAAAAGTGATTTCTGGGCAGCATTAACATATTTTGGATGCTAAGGCAGTACTAATATAATGATTTTTTTATTTTTGATTTATATATTGTTACCAGGTTAAAAAAAATCTTATTGAAGCAGTAAGTTTATTACTTGTTCCTTAATCATGGTAAACATTTGTCAGTAGAACCAGTGCCAATAATGTTAGCAGAGAAGAGATATCAATAGACTTTAGGCAGTATTTGCTATGTGGTGCCCCTTTTGTCCTGGATTCCCTTCTGGCTTTTTTCCCAGTTTGGCAGAGCCCTGATGGGTGCTGGTGGTTGGGTACTGCCTGCAGGGCCCCTCATGTCACACCTGGCTCCCCCTGCCCCACCTGGCCCATGGGGTGGCAATGTTTCTGTGTTGGCTTGCAGAGCTGGGGCATGCCTGGGCTCCAGGGTGTCCCTGGGCAGGGCAGGTGCCACCCAGGGGTGTCCCCAGCTGCCACCAAAGCCAGCAAAGGAGGCACGAGAGCTGACTGAGGGCTTCCCCATGGATTTAAGCAGCTAGTTTAACCTGTGAACCCATTGAGCTGGGCTGCTTGCACAGTCAATAAGCTGGAGCAGCTCTCTCCCTTCTGTGGTTCTATGCCCCTAGATGTCTAAAAATGATTAATATTAAATCTCTTCTTCACATTTAGCAATGCTGGGATTTGCCTCATGAAATAATTGTAGTTAAAGACAGTGGCATTGTCAGATAGCAGTTCTATAAATAAAATTTTGGATTTCTTACTGTGCAGATTATTCTGTGAATTAATTTCTGCATAATTTGATGAATTCCTGTAATATTTTATTTTTGAAGTAGCTGTTTTATTTTATTTCTATTTTAGAATAAAATAGAATATTTTTATAATATAAATATAAACAAAAGTATATGTGTGTGTGTGTGTGTGTAAAATAAATGTTCTTTTGCCGTGACAAAAAATTACCATGGAATACATGACTTGTAACTACTTTGATTCATCCCATTCTGTCCCATGTTTATCTTTCAAAGGCAGCATCATTTCTAGGTCAGCCCCACAAAGAAAAGGCCATGCCTTACCCAAGTGTTTCTCTTGGCCACCTCCAAGAGCTCTGTTGGTACCCTGTATGGGCCTGCAGATGCAGTGGGGATATGGAATAATTAGAATATGTGTCCTTCTGGCTGCGGTGAGGTTTGAGATCTCCACAGTTTCATCCTGAGAGAATATGTTCCCTTTTCCTTCTGCATGTCCCCAGAAGGTCTTCCAAGAAAAACCCCACATCTTTCTTGATTTCTCCAAACCTCAGGATTCCACAAAAGCTTCAGTACCAGTGTTCTACCAGCCATTTAGGAGTTTTTGATTTGCTGAGCCTGCACCCTGCCTTCTCAGAGGACTTTTTCACTCTGTGACCAGACTCAGGAACAGCAAACACCTGATGCCTGTGTCCCTTGTCACTTGGCTGATTATCTTCAACCCTCTGATCTTCCACTTTCTCCTCCCCACACTCTGTCATTTCTCTTGTGTGAGCACCTTGTCTTAAGTCTTCCTTTCTTTGGTAACAATCTGTTTCAGATCTAATTTTACATTTCCTCAACTTTGTCCTTGGAATAACTTACTGGATATCATGTATGAAAAAATACATATATGAATAACTGTATAAAGGCATGAATAAAGAGGCTTCATGGTAACTGCAAGACTCACTGTGACCTCTTTTTCTCCTAAAATTTCCTATTGCCTTTGTTCCTTCTGCTTTTTGCTTATGTTATTTCATACTAGAATCTGTCCTCTTTACCACGTGGAGGCAAGAAACCCCTGATTTATTTGGCTCTCTGTTAAAACAAAAATGGAAGAATCCCATGCCAATGTAGTTCTTGTATTCACTTGAGCTACCCCTCATTTCCTTAGCCAGAATGAAGAGAAATGGTTGAGCTGACTTCTCTAGAAAATGTGTTAAGTCCTAATGAACATTATGCAGCAGGGAAGCACAGGAGTTATAAAGCCTTCCCAAGACTGAACTCCTGTTATTCCCTCTGAAGGGGTCCCTCACTGCCATTCTGGGCAAGGCTTGCAAAGACTGCTTGAGAATTATATAACTTTCTGCTTTATTTCTAAGACATGAATTTTTGCCTCTCTCTGTTTTTTTTTTTTTTCCTCTTCTTATAAAAATGTCAATCCATTTTACACAGTCTTTTCTTTTTCAGTCTACAGAATGATACCCATAATAAAGGCAGTTATAGTTCAGATAGAGGTTGTTTTGAACTCTTGATCATAGGTGGAATATTTTGATGTGTTTGGATAATATCCAGTATCTCACTATTTCACATATTTTGTGATATTTTGATAACATGCCACTTATTCAATTGGAAGTTTTTCTCAAACATCAGTAAATCTTTACTTTACAGGAGAAAAATTGCTTTGTAGCTTTTAGTTCCTCCAATAAGAGCTGTGGAAGGAACTGGACTGTGTAACTTCTCTCTCAAGGACAGAACTGTTTTATTTTTAAACACTCAGCATCACAGAGGTGATGCTGAAAATACCAACATACTTTTTGCAGCTAAGGTGGTATTCATTAAACATGGGCTTTAATTTACTTCATGACCCTTCAGTTGCTGGTATAACCCACTAACTGAGATCACAATGTTTAAAAAATCCAGCATGGACTGGGTTTTCACAGAAGCAGCACACTGAGAACTATTGAGCACACTAAAGAGTCTGTGGAAAGGCCTTGCTGCAAGGGGGGAAGAGTAGCAGACAGACAACAAACCATGTTTACACAGTCAGGAGATATACTATCTATATTTATTTTTAATTTAGTTTGCAACTACTCATGTACGGGTTTTCCCAAATGAATTATCAGACTTTTATCTTAGCTGTCCTTTACAACAAAGACATTAACTGTTGTCTGACTTTTGACTAATCACTATAGAACATATTTGCTAATGAAAATTCTTTTGTGTATGTACCAGAAATAATGGTGACTACTCAAATACTGAAGTTTTGACAAAAAATGGTCAGAAAACATAGATATATAAATGTATTTATGCTTTGTCAACAGATTTTTTACTTTGTCTATTATCAGAACGCTGGAAAAAATTACAAAAACTCCTGTGATAGGACTGTGTGCAAAGCACTGAACCATAAGTCAAACCTAGTGTGAATCAGAATCCACTATGAGTTCAAGTTGTATTCATTCACACAGGTTATTTTTCATTTTTATACTTCTTATATCCTTCTCTACAATCAAACATAGTTTTACTTTAGGACAGCTAGAGGATGGCCTGCTTTTTATGCTTGACCCCACCTATCCAGTCATGGAAATAACACAGAAAATGCTTTTTTCTGTCTTTGTTGCTGCAAAAATATATCATTGTATGGTCCTGGTCCTTCAGAATTGCCCTTTCAGAATGAGAGGCCACAGGCTGCTGCTGCTGCAGCTCAGCCTCAGGACCAGGAGCATTTGCAACTCCACCCACCCCATAGGCAGGGTGGCTGCTTTTTGGAGAGAAAAACAGCATCACAGGTTTTGTAAGGCAGACTGAATACTCTGAAGTGTTCTGCAGCTATTCCAATTGCTAAATGTGGCTGAAGATGCCTGTCAGACAAGACACTGTCAGACTGGAGCAGCCAATAACCCTATTCTGCTCTGGAATATTTTCAGATAGAAAACCAATTTTTTTTTGAAAAGAGAAAACATAAATTCTTCAAAACCAATGCTGAGTGTAATCTTGCTTCTGAAAACAACCAAAAGATGGTTTCTCCTACAGAGCAGAAGGCTACTCTTGTCCTCATTACAGTCTCCCTATCCTAGTGAGGACAGTGATGTTAGCTCAGAAGTGCCACTGTTGAGTAATTAAAATGTGTTTCAAGACACACAATCTTTCTTTAGTTATTGTTCCACAGATTTACAAATGTTTTGTATGCCTATGAAAAATACAGTGCCTTATTCTACCAAGCCAGGAAGCACAAAAGTCCATTTTATTGATTGAGGGATGTCAGCAGTAAGCACATTAATACTTATTCACTGTGTTTTTCCTATGGCATTCTGACATTAGCTATGATGGAAAAAATCTTAGGGTATTTCCTAGTGAAATAGCACAAAATAAATCAAATTCTTAATGGAAGCTCAGATCTCACCAGAGCCTTTCTTTTATCCAGAGATTTTAGCCATGCAGGATGAAGCCCATTAAGCAGAAGAGCAGTGAAACAATATTGCAGAACAGTGCATGTTTACTCATTAATGAGAAGTTCTCATATAAAACTGGACATTTCTTGCAGGGTAGAATCTTTTCATTGCTGGTTTTGGGAGGGAGGAAGACAGCAGAGAGGAGGGGGAGGAATCCTTTAATTGTTAGTCTAGGTTTTAAACTGACAAGCCTCAAAGGCAGAATACTGACTCTTTGATCTTAAAAGGGTTGTTAAAGGATGGTCTCACTTGTGTTTATTCAAATGTTTGCAGGTAAACGCTGATAATCTAAACTGAGTCAAAGCTGCAGAATTTAGCATAAGTGATTTGCATATCAAGAGCCTCAAAATAAACACCAATTCAGAGACCTTAAATGTTGTCAAAAACTAATCATGACTTGAAATTAACTTGGGGCTTGTCTATGTATGGAAGTCTGTGCTCAGGAAACTAAAACATCCATTGGCAAGCAGAGGTGTGATAGATGTGCTTAATCCCCACTAGGAGGGCTGCGTGGTGGCTGCAGGTACCTGCAGGCTCACACCTGGTGATGGTTTGGGGCTCTCACCTGGTGATGGTTCGGGGCTCACACCTGGTGATGGTTTGGGGCTCACACCTGGTGATGGTTTGGGGCTCACACCTGGTGATGGTTTGGGGCACACACCTGGTGATGGTTTGGGGCTCACACCTGGTGATGGTTTGGGGCTCACACCTGGTGATGGTTTGGTTTGGGGCTCACACCTGGTGATGGTTTGGGGCTCACACCTGGTGATGGTTTGGGGCACACACCTGGTGATGGTTCGGGGCTCACACCTGGTGATGGTTTGGGGCACACCAGTCAGAGGCAGCCTGCCAGGGCAAAGAGCTGGGACGGGTGTCCTCCCCACCAGCCCTGCTCCACTGGAGACATCCTCTGGAGACAACCTGTAGCTGATTCCAGCTGGTAGCTGAGAGAAATGCTTCCAGTGAGTGCTCTTGTAGACAATTTGCATTTTCCTGTTTCTGGGCAGAGTTGTTGATTCTTGAGTTACTGGATTCCTGACAAGTTTTTTTTTTACTATTTGTAATTAGTTGTATCAAGTAAAAGTATCATAGTTTCTAAATTACTTGATTGTCTTCAAAAATCTATTTTTAGCACTTGGTTCCTGCTACTTGTTTTACAGTTAATGACTTCTTGGCATAATTTTGTGCCTGTTACTTGACAGAAGGAATGTACATCCTGCAGGAGCAGGGAGCAACCCCTTTGGAAGTACAGAGCCTTCCTACTTCCCCTCTGAGAGTCCACAAGAATTGTCTGGGTTTTGGAAGTCTTCGGAATGCATAAATGCTGCAACTGATAAAATGAGGTACTAATAATTAACATTTATCAAGTAACATAAACTGTACAACCCAACTAAATAATATAAGATTAAAGCTTCAGCCTCTTGATTCCCTCAGGGGAATGTTTAGGGTATGAGCAAGTATAAAAGAGACTAGGAAATTATTTCAATTTGCGCAAAAAATTTGTAAACTGCTGCACTCTGATAGATACTTTGTTATGTGGGAAGAGCAGCTGATTGCAGTGTCACAGAGCTGGGTCAGCACTTCAGTCCTTCTCCTTGTGAACATTTCTGTGCATTCCCAATTTGCCTCTTACATAGACAACCGAGATCTGTAAGACTAAGACCAGTTCTGGGCATTAGAACTGTATCTATGGCAGACTCCCACAAAAGGAAAAAATAGGAGCAAGAAATGGACTTTTCCAGCTGGTCATTGCTTACCCAATTCCCTCTTCAGATATTTGTCACCTACAAGATCTTTATATTTTGATGTGCCTGAAGTTTGAGCTGCAGGCATTACAGGTTATTCTTCAGGGAATAAAAGTGGTGTGTTACCAATCCATATAGCAACTTAGTAAATCATGAAGTGTAGATTTCAGTTCTCCAGATTGGGTCTTCACGAAAATTGAGTGTCTACTGGATCTAGCTATGGGTCTTCGGCTGAGATTTTCATAGCAAAATAGGATTTATATAGTAAATTTGTTACCTTTTAAAACACCTAAGAAGCATAACTGAAGTCCTTCCTTTGGATGTAGTGTCCTCAGTTGAAGTTTGTTGTTAGTACAGTGATGTTAGGCCATAATTTGATGTGAAATTACTTAGAAAAAGAAGGATTTTGAGTAACAAATAGGCTTGTTTTATGGTAGGAAAGCAATTCTTGAGAATTTGTGAAAATTCTGTTAATTAAGTCCCTTTCTGTGGAAGGAAGGTCTGCCAGGAGCAGGGAGAAGCTGGAGTGCTAACAGAAACCCTCAGCACCCACCTAGCACCAGCCCTGCCCTCTGATGCTAGCACTAAATTCTGGCACTCGGGAAACTTTTCTGCTGGTGTTGCCATAGCTCCCTGAGCTCAGCAGCTGCAATCCAGCTGCCTCCCACTGCCGTGACTCACTGACATTTCAGCACTCTGCTCGGCCACCCTATTGGCTCTACAGCTTCCTGCCTCCTGCTTTATTCTCTGCCCACCTTCCCCAGCCCCACTCCACCCACCCTTTATTAGTCACATGTCCGCAGCTCATCTGACTCTCAAACTTTCATTTGCTCTATAGGATGTCTTACTATTGCTTTTCTACTGCTGTCTCAACACCTTTTTCTTCCCCACAACTCCTGTCTACAGAACACACAGAGTGGTTTGAATATCTGGACATTACCCCAGGTTCTTATGCTTGTAAAGCAGAATAGTAACTAACCAACAAGCTGCCTCACCTGGTCATTAACAACAGCCACTCTAAGCCTGTTGCTGCTTGACCATGGGTCAAATCAATGTTTCTTGAGCTACTTGAGCCTTTATTTTTAATAAAGATGCTTATATTTTTGAAATTGAAGTCTATATGGTATAGTTTTTCACCAAAAAGTGAGCACCATTTACCATTCTCAAGTTCAGCACAATTATGCACAGTTGCTCACTCTGCACAAAAAATGACCTTAGATGTTGCTTTTTTCCCATAATTTATGCTAATATTTTTTTAAATACACTTGTGCATATCTGGTGATCCAACTTCTGTTTAAAGTTTATAAAAGCACAAATTGAGTAATTTACTATTTCAAAATCTACAGCACGCTTCCAAAGATTAGGGTAAAGCTTCCCAAAATGTTCACAGTAACACCATAGCCCTTTTTACATCATAGCAAGTTAGGAGCTCCAGAGAAAAGTAGAATTAGTTTGGTGCATGACTGGAGAAAGGCCAGACTGTGGGCAGCAGTCTCTGTGTGGCAGTAGAAAGATATCACATGGGCTTCATTTGTATCACCAAGAGTGGTTATAATGCAGCAATTTGTTTTGTTCCTTCCTCATATGGAACTGTAGGCTTAATACATGACTCTAGAAGAACATGATCTTCTGACAGACTTGTTTTACATATCACAGCACTGTACATTTTATTTCTGATCCTATATTGCACCAAATCCCACTGGGAGATGCTGAAAATCTCAAATTCTGATAGATTAAAAATTCTGAACACCTCAAGAAATTCTGCTTATGAGTCTTAGTGACACTTCTTGGGCTAAATACAAATGTGAGAAGAATATCAACAGCCAGTTGCTGGCTGTTTAGGCTCACTAAATGTGAGTGAATTTATAGTGTCTGGGCCTCAGAAGATTTAGTACCAAGCACTAAGTCTTGGGGGATTTCAACAAAAAAATCTTACACTTTTGATCCTGACAGTATATGATTACCTTAAATACATGAGTAATTCAGCTGACTTAGCTGGTACTGCTCAAGCCCCCAAAGTTGATGGTATAGTTGTAGGATCATGGCCTTAACATGGGGCAGAAATATTTCTGTGGGGGATTTCTTATTTCAGTTCAGGAGCATTGTAATTACAAGTCCTTGTGAGTGGAACTGGCTGTGCCACCAGGTTTATGGCATTGCTTCACTTCACAGCCACTGTCATAAACCCCAGATTAGCATGGCTCCATTGAGTATATTTCACACATTCTTTCCTAAGAATGAGTTTATGATAAGCTAGTTTTTCTCTCTTTTTTTTTTCCATAACAGTTTTTGTTAGATGATTTCCAAATCTTAATGCCTAATATGATCTTTGAAAAGCTATAAAATTTTAACAGACTCTAAATATAAAGTGAGTGAATAAATTGCTAGAGAGTCTGTGGTTTGAGCCCAGGAAATCCTGATTAATAGCCTTTAGCTTCTTTTAGACCACCCTGACTACATTGTGAAAAACAGTTGACTTATTTTATTGCTATTTAGACTGTAATTCAAGCTACTAAATTTATAACTTTTTTTAGAAAACATTAAATGAAGATGTAAAAATTTGTATTTTTTCATATGTGAGACCATATGCTGAACACATTTCTTGCTCTATTTAGTTCAGTCCTGTTAATATATAATTCTCTATCTTTGCTAAACACATGAAATCTATTTTTGGTATGAAAGGGGGTCCAGTCAAAAACTAGTGCAATTGCTGTGATAGTGATTGTATTTGTAATGTTCCTATTGATTTTCATTGATCAGGACTTGCACATTTAAAAGTGAAACTAATTTACCTGTGTAGCTACTCAAAATAGGAAGTGGAAAATGAATATTGCAGGATAATTTGTCTGATAATAATTTTTTTCTCTTTACTTAATGTGCAATTCATATAAACAATATTTTAAGAACATGGTAGCTGCACCTTATTCGTTGTTTGATATAATATCAGTTTTAAAAAAAGTACTTATTGTTGCTGTAAATCTTGAAATTAGGAGTCAGGGAGAAGGCATGGAGCTAAACTGAGTCCTTTTGTTTTAGTAGCTTGAATATGCAGTGCTGATCACCCTGTAGAAACTCAATTGCTTCGTGGCCACCTGGATGGTTGATCCTGGAATGCTCTGAACAAAGGTGGTGGAACAAGGCCTGGGCCGTGACACTGCTGCACAAAAAGGCTCTGCCTAAAAAGGGTGTTCCCAGTACATGCACTGGCACCATGTGCACACAGAAAAGATGGACATTTTCCTTATTAAAAAGGGAATTCTTTTGGTCATAGTATTTGCAGTAATAACGGATGCAAAAGAAAAGAATTAATCTTCTACAATGCTACCACAGAAGGCCGATTATTTATAAAATAATTTCCATAGTGTGCAAAATATAACAAATCTCGTTGAGTAAAAAAAGTACACTATATATATATTTATAAACCTCTGATAGATTGGTAGCAATAAACAGAATAAATTTGCATTGTCTTTTCAATATGCTCAGATTTGCTTTTCTTTTCAAGAGGAAATAAATGATTTTCTACATAATAGAAAATTGAGTTTACTATTTCTAAAATGCTCCTAACATAGAAAAAGGAGACATATTTCAATATTAGTGCTTATCACAGCATTTAAGGCAACACCATCCCCCCTCAAGCTTTCTACTCTTAAATAAAAAAGGAAAAAATCCCATTGTTTTCCTAGGTTCACTTTGCTTCTAGTGATTGATGTAGAATTTTACTGCCATCCAATGGCAAGGAGCTATTATAGCCTAAGTAAATGTCTAATGCTTTTTGATCAAATTGCAGTCTAGGGAATTTAACTTATGCTGTACACTTAGAACTTACATCAATACATCTCTGTTCCTTACACAGCGAGAAAGAAATATGACTACAGTTTCAATTTATTCAGTGTTTCCTAATTCAATTTCACTCTGAATTACTAATATTATGGTACATAATTACCTAAATGAATAAATCAACCTAAGCTACTCACTAAAAAGAACATTAGTGTACAATATTAATTTTTGCCTGTACCTTGTCATGTTAGTTTAAAAGATTTCTTTTGCTAAAAATAAGAGCATTTTCCTAGTTGTTAAAATAGCCTTTTGCTAAAATACTTTTCTCCACTTTATTTACTGTGTATTTACAATTTCACAGTTGTTATTGTACCCTAAAGAGCTGCTTGATAATGTTAAAATGTGTTATAGGGGTTTTTGGTGCATTTTTTCCCTTTTAACTCACATACAGAAACCTCTAGAACAAAAAGATAACTGCTTAAAACTGTAATCTGAAATATATGGATTTACTTTTATCCTTTGTGTTTTCCAGATTCACCTTCTACAGCCAGTCCAACACAAGAGTAATTCTTTAGGCTTCTAAGAAGAAATCTAAAATTAACACACTTCATCTTTCAAGTGTTTATTTTACAGAGGAAACTACACAGATACATCTAAAGGAAATAATTTCAGATCTTGGCCAGAATATAAAGCTAAGCCTTCCTCTTGTACTACTAACTCAAACTTACAATAATTAGTGCCTATTAAAATTAAAAAAAAAGAAAAAGACCTACCAGGATGTAGGAAAGTATAAGTCTAGAATAAAAGAGAAAAAGAAAATAAAACAGAGAGGAAGAATAGACTCTGTTATTTCTATATCATTTTAGCTGGAAGGCTCCTCATGTTCTGTCACTTGGTTAGGATGGCTCTCCAAGCCAAAGGATCCACTTCTAGTGACATAAAAGAGATCTAAACCATGTCCCATTTGTATCTCCTCTCACACTGGGCTGCCTGATATGCCACAGGTGTACTTCAAATTTTAAAAACCATTTTTGGCTTCTCACAAAGATGCAAACAGTGGATCTCCACTTTCAGAGTCAGAACACGTAGGAGCATTTTTGAAGTGATGTTGATCTCTTGCCATTATTTCAAGTCCTTTTAACAACTCCATTGCCATAATCTTTGACTATTACCATGGCTGCTTAGAAAGAATAATCTTTGATCAAATTACATCATTAACCTGCAGCACTCCAAACCATGTAAGATTACAGGAGATGGAGCAAGGAAGAGAATAAAAAACATTCCCAAAAGACTCTGACAAATGCCTACATGTCCATGCCTTAGGCAAATTCTACACTTACTAAAACAATTGCAAAATTGAAACTTTCCTTCTCTAACTGAAATACTTTACATTAATCAGCACAAAGTCTTTGGGTGCATGTGCAAAGAAAAGAGTACCATGCTTAAAGACAGCAAAATTAAAGCAGGTATGTATATGTTGTTTGTAGCTCTTTAATACTAAAAGAATGGGTATAATAGAAAAATACAATGTGAAAATTAGGATATTGAGAAGTAAGTTGTTTGTATCATTGTGTGTACTCTGTAATTAATATCAGGACACCACAACTGCACCTGAAAAAGACAACTTACTCTTCTCACTATTGCTCTATTAGCAGCTGATTGGAAAATGAGGGAAACACTTCTCTACACTTTTAAATTTGAAAATAAAGTTTCATGTAATGTAGATGCTAATAAAATTTATAACTGGTAGAAAATAGGGATAGATTGTCATGATATCATCACAAACAAATGTGTTTGGTTCCCTCCACCCCTCTGAATTTGGATTGTCAAAGAGCACTAGTCTTAGAAAAGCAGCATGGGTGAGTACATGGCCCTCCTTGAGAATTTATAGATTTAAAACAAGACCTATTGATTTTTATAGATAATTTATAGATTAAAACAAGATTTATTGTTCACTAAGTTGCTAGTTATTGCTAGTTATTGTTAGCTAAGTTGCTAATTCATTCTCAAAAGTATTCCTATTGCTCTAGGAATATAGCAATATTCTCAAAGTTTTTTGTATGTGCTTATGCAAATTTATCTAGTGAAATCTGTTTTAAATTAATTTGTGCAAAAAGCTACACTTAACTTCAATTTTAATACTTCAAGTAAATATACCTTCCATCAAACAGATACTTTCTCTTATTCCTCAAAAGTCTCTTAATCTGTTTCTATAAATGGGTAGGAGGAAAAAATTAATTTCAACAATTGTTTCTTTCATGTTTGGAATAATAGGTTGTTTTGGGTTTTTTCTTCTCTGTGCTTTGAAGGAAAGGTCTGTGTGACAGCTAACCAAGCTGCAGTGGCTCTGCAGCCCTCATTTTATGAGATGTGAGATAAGCTGCTCTCTGCACGGGTCTGCAGGAGCTGAGCTGGCCACAGCACATGGGCAGCCTCAGGAAATGGAGCCTTCCCCCAGTGCTGCACACAGATGTGCAGGCGAGAGAGCTGCTGGGCAGGGCACAGGCACAGCACACAAAGGGAACCTGGCAGCTGGGTGATCTTGGGTGAGTCTGGGGCAACACCATCGTTCCAGAGCTCGTGGAGACCATGGAGAATGCAGCGTGTGGTGTTTGTTAACAGGCTGGAGTCGCCTCTCTGCAGCTATTTCCCCCACCGCAGGAAATCTCAGCAGTCCATCCATCCATGATTTCCTGTGGCCAAGAAGGGTGGAGAGCCTGTGCAGCAGCAAGGGAGGCCCTGCTACCAGCAAGAGGGAGCACCCAGGCACCATCCTTACCCTGGGAGAACCTCCTGCTCATCACCTCCCTCCTTCCACTCCCTCCACGTTAATGCATAGACGAACAATTCATCAAAATAACCAGAAGGCAAACTGCCACTGAATCACCAGCCCTCAGTCCTGAATAAGCTGCTCACAGTCAATTGCCTTCCTCCTAGTTTAATTTTCTTTGTGCATTTTATAGTGCTCTGTGTGCTCAGTGACAATCACTTCTGCAAAGCTGCATTTCATTTCCTCTGACCACTAAAACTGTGATCTGCTTTACTTGCCTGAAACAAGTATCATGCACAGATTTTAATTATTTAGTCATGATTTAGCATGCATGATATATGGGCATCATTATCAATGGCTGCAATATCTCTTCTTTTGGCTATTTAACATGGGGAAGATGCTCTTTGTTATTAACATCTGTTCATCAGGGACACAGACCTTCACAGCATTACTAGCACCTTCTGTTTTTGTCAGGAGAAAGGAAAGTGATCAAGAGCCTCATCAGAGCCTAATTTGGCACTGATGTGTTTTCCTTTCTCTTACCATAGCCTAGATCTAAATTGTTCCTTAAAATTACTGTAGCAGTTAAAATACTGCTCAATAACTAGACCTGACTAGGGGTAGGCTAAGATGGTACAGATACCAGTGTATCATTATTTAAATGTTATGGTTGTGGGGGGGGGCTACAAGATGAAAAATAAGTTAATAAAAGATATGGTGGAATTAGAAAATAAGATTAGTTAAGTGCTTTAGCCGTGAAAGCATCTTCTAGCTATGAAAATATGGCTAATCTTATTTTTCCCCCACTAAGCTCATTCCAGTTTTTCTGCAGCCCAGTGAAGGCCTCACAGCAGAAATGTCCCCTTTGCATTTACCTTGTTATTGTAGCAGACCCTATATTGAGCCTTTCAAGGTCGGATCTGGGGTTCCCAGTAAAACAAGGCTCGGGTCCTTGGCTGCTGCTCCCCAGGGCTGCTCTGGCAGGGGCAGCAGCTCTTTGCAGAAGGGTTTTCCTGCTCAGCTGCTTCCCAGGTGGGTCAAACCCAAAGGGATGGGTTTACTTTGAGGACAAACTGAGCTTGAACTTTTTTTGCACATCCTTCTTAAGGCAAAGGTAAACAAACCCCCAGATTTCTACAATAGCGTTTGATTCTGTGAGTGCTGCCAATACTGAGGGAATGTAACAACATTTGTGCTCCAGAGCAGGATCTTATTTCTTCCTAAAAGAAAGCATCAAAATCTGATCATGTAGATAAAAGAGGAAACTTCTCATGAATATACTCTACGTGATTAAAACTCCAGCTCCCTATGGTTTAGACCTGGAAGACATTTTAATTATCCAACATCTTTCTATTTCTGGAATTTTGACTGCAAATGTGTCTGACATAGTGTTTCATGGAATATCCTTTCCTCATATAACACTTTTTTTATTCTCCAGATGTACAGTAAACAACAAAAGCCTGTTTTATCTCTTATCCTTCATCAGATGAAAGTGAAAGATAACTAAAAGAAAAAACCTTTTAAAGAATATATTTTTAATCATAGATGTCCTGCTTATAATCTAAAATCCCACAACAATCTCAAGTATGCTTTATCAAGTAGACCCAAACTGCACAGAACTGAAAAATTCAAATATTAACAACTACTATATTTTTTTTAAATAGGCAAAGAAAAGCTTTTCATTATTCTCATTTTCCCAGGAAAACAATATTCAGATTTTTTCACATAATTACTATTTTTAATCAATTTTAACAAATATCAGTACCATCCTGTCACAAATTAGCAGCACGAGAGAAAAAAATTACCATGATAATCATAAGCATGTTTTGGTTCTGAATACTTAAGTAAGAGCAACTTAATCACCAGGGTGATTTTCCAAATGTAATCCAGCCTATTGGATAAAACTGCTGCTAATAGTTTGCAAATGAGAACACAAATGCAGCATATGAAAGGTAGATATCAAGCTTACAGTGGAATGTCTTTAAAGTTTATATTATGTTGACCATGTAACTGGTGTTTTGAAATCAGGGAGTTACTATATCCACTGCATGGGAAATATGAAGGAACTCACAGACTCAGCCTGTGCCAAGGTGGTTTCTAAAATTACCTTATCACTTAAGCATTGGACTAATGTTTTAATATAGCTAAATTATTATTACATCTAGGAGAGAGATTAGTTTATGAAGCAAATGACTGACATCTATCAGGCCAGGCTGTGACCCACAGACAATGTCTGTGCAGTGCGAGTGAGCTGGCGAGGAGGGGAGCTGGGCAGGGCTGTGGATGTGGAGCTGATCTGGGCAGGGCTCCCCTTGGCTGCCCACATCCCAAGCAGGATTTGCTGCTCCAGGCAGGCCCTGGCAGGGCTCAGGCTGCTGTGGGTGAGCACAGCTGGCACCTGATCCAGGAGCCCATGGCAGCTGGCACCCAGAGCTGTGCCAGCACGGGCTGTGCCCTGGGACTCCTCACTGCTGCCATGGCCATTAGCTCCAGGCAGATCAGTTATTAATTCAGGATTTGTAACAAAGTTTGTAAAAGAAATCTCTCCGCTGGGAGTGGGTAGGTTTAAGGCAGGACTATATTCCAAGAAGAAATAACTAGTGAATTCATATGTAGTTTGTAAAACCAGATGAACTACTTCCATGATAATCCACCTGGTGTTTGTGCATGTATGTACATCTATACATTCATCCTCTGATTCCACACTGTATCTTTAATAAACCTGCTTTTTTAAAAAACAGTCATGTCAGACTCATTTTATATAATGGGCTGCATCTGATATCCTGGTGCTTGGTAGCAAATGCCTTCAGAAGAAGTTATTAAGTTAAACATTATTAACATAAAAGTAAGAAATACTATTATTCTATTTGCATTGTCATTAAATAGATGCCTCTTAATAAGTAGAAAAGAGACCTGCAGGAAATTATTCTTAATCTTTTCGCTGCTGCATTTTTTCTGTTCACATAAGGAGAAAGGGGCTTTTAGAGGCTTATGTGGTCAGCTTTCAGTCAGCCAAATTTGAGTTATTTGTGCCAGAGGTGCAGGGACAGCTCGGCACCAACTGCCCAGGTGCAGCAGCACTGACACTGCTCTCAGGAGCAGGCAAGTACAGCTGGTCTCCTGTCACACAGGGCCTGAGCCAATAAACCATCCAGATCTATGATGGCTCTGTGTGTGCTCACCTCCTGGCTTGCCTGGCTGTGTTTCCATGGCAGGAGGTAGAGGACAGATAAGTTATCCTAAAGCCAGTCAGATCCAGCTGGGGTCTTCTGAGTCCACTCAGGTTGTGTCCATTGAACTGAACATGTGGAAATACTTTTTTTGGTAACAGTCAGATTTCCAAAGGGCTATTTTGGATCTTAATATAATTAAGTCCCTGCAACCAGGTGAGCATAATGCAGGTATAGCAAACAGCTCTGCAGGAGACAGCTCTGACACAGCAACACTCATCCTGTTTTGGAGCTACTTGGTTAGTCTAAGTGAGCCAAGCCTGATTTCTCACAGAGGTGCTGTGAGATACATGTGTACTGTGCTGGATTTGAATTCTATAACACCTCTCTGCTTCTCTGAGCATTTGCATCAAATGTCACCGAGCCCCTCGGTGAGGAGGGGACTGTGGAGAGCTGCTGGCACGCACACACACCACACGCAACCCACCGGGGGCTGCTGCTGAACTGCTCTGACCAACACCAGCTCTGCGAGCTGTGCCTCCAAACTGAGTAACAGCAGAGGGTCTGGAGTGGCTTCTGCAAGCACCATGTTTGACAAAAATACTCACCCACTGCTTCTAACAAAAGCACCATCCAGACTCTGTACTCCTCAGAGAACAGGAATGTTTAAAATGGGGCAAAAACAGCTTACAAAAATGTCTTGCATGCTAAAATTTGATTCTGATCCATAAATTCCCCTACAATTACCTCAGTCTAGCTAATTCCAGGCAAGTTCTACTAATTTGTGCCATGTCATAAGAGTTTTCTGAGAGACCGCTTCTACTTAACATCTCTGCACATCAGTCCACATACAAAAATAATTCACACACAGTTGTGACCATAATGCTCTATCAGGTCTTTTTGGCTATCAAAACTTACTGCTGCCTCTTAGCAAGGCATCCTTACGTAGGCAAAATTAAATTCAGGGCATTGAATTTACAATAGGGGTTTTCCCAATAAAACTTTAAGTTAATGGACTAATGACAGTCAGCTATAGCAGTGCCTGAAAAATTCTCAGGTAACCCATACCACATTTCATGTTCAGAATGAAATTTATTTATTTCTGAACCTGGACGGAGGAGGTTTGGGCTGTCAATGTGCCCCCTGTGAAGGGTTAACAGCAGCACTGACCCTGTGCAGCTGAGGGGCAACCCCACCCTGGGTGGGGCTACCAAGTTCTGCAGGCTGGGCTTGGTTTACTTTAGTTGCAGGAGCAAAGGAAGGAGGTTATTCTAGGTATGGGTGAGAGGACAGCATATTTAAAGGCTTTCCTTGGGTTCCTTTGGCTCAGAAACTGCAGGCATTGGCTGGAAGTGGTAAGTGATTTACATGGATGCTATGGTCACAAACTCATGCTTGGGTAGAGGAAAATGGTGCTGTTTTAAAGAGGGTTGAAAATAAGGAGGAGATGTTTGTGAAGGAGCAGTTCCTGTTACCAGGTTAGCCTGTTTGAAGTGGTTATCCCTGTGTTTCCCAAATTCTCTCACCTCAGGGATTCTGAAGAGTTGTGGGCTGGTTTAGTGAGAAGGGCTGTTGGCAGAGTGAAGGGTATTCATCATGGCTAAGAACGGGCAAGTGTGGACCTTCAGAACCTTGCTGGCTGATTCCCTGAAACCGGTTTTCCAAAAGCAAGTAGCCTTATATTATTGAAAGATAAAACACTCAGTCAAGAAAAAAATAATTGCTATGAAATGTTTTATGTGGATACTGTAAATGTAGCAGAGATGTGGAATTGTAGGCTTACAGTTTGGCAAGGGTAGGAATGAATCAGTTTCTGCATTTTGACACAGCTTTGGATAAATGCTGCACAGTGTTCCAAATGAAGAGGGGTTACCATGATGGGAGGCTGGTTTTCTGGTATTGGTTGATGGAGCTGGGTTAATTTTCTTCATTCTTTTATTCCAAACTAAGTTGTGACAGATGACAAAATAACATCAAAATGAAGTTTGTGAAGTGCAAGCAGTAGTAGGTCATGTGTTGAGATCCTGTCTTCAGTGTGTTCTCTCTGCTCTGGAAGCAGCTTTAGAGCTCGGAGGGCAGTCCTGTCTACTTAGTCATTGCTAATCCAAGAATTCAAAACACAGAAAACTGTTATTTATGCAATGAAATTGCTCCAAAGGTTCAAATGTCTCATGTGCCAGCATAGCAAGTTTCCCCTGGAGGTTCTGTCAAGACTGAAATTAAATGGCTTTGAGTCCAGGTAATTCCAGGCAAATTAGCTTCAACCACACTGAACCTGGAAAATTGCCTCGTTCAGGAAGTGGCGAGATTCATGCCTAGAAAACCCCACTTGTATTCTGCTCCAGGGGCTGGGTATAAATCTTTAGTGTTCTCATTAATCTTTTAAGCTGGGGAACATAAACATCTGGAAGCTTGCACTTTCAGAGTCCTGTAACAACATCTCCAACTGGTTATTTCACTTCTTTTGTCTATAATAATGCCCCATTTTATTCCCCATGTATTATTCATATACACCTTAAATTTAATCACCAGCCCACTAAAGTTAAACTCCCGCTACACCTGAGATATAAACACCATCACACTGGAGTTGAGCACACATTATGGCTTATCCATAATTACTCTCATGCTGAGGTAAGGTTCACACCTTATTTTGTGATACCACCAAAGGTTTTCTGGTTAGCAGAGCCCTTTCATACCTGTACAAAAAATGCAAAATGTCCTTTTTCTCCTGGCTTCTTTCTAGTCAGGGAAATATTTTTCTTCATTTCGTGTTCAGCCTTCTATTTAGCTGCTTACTGCCACGTCAGAAAGTGGGGTTTGCCAATTAGGGATGTGCTGCCTGTGGTTGCTGGAAGCACTCAGGGTGTGTCCTCTGTGTTCCCCATGTAAAAACAGTTCTGAGGCTGCTCCTGTTCCACAGGGACCATCCCTTGCCCCAGCCAGCAGTTGGTGCCCTGTGCTCATCCCACCTGGCAGTCCCTGTCTTCATCGGCTCCCTGCACAATTTGGTGATTTCAGCAGTGAGAAGAGACCCCACTGCAGACTTGGCAGAGCATTTTTAGAGCCAGTCTTGGGAGTTGTTGGGACAGGGTTTACACCAGTTCTCTGGGCAGGAGGGTGCTGTGCTTGCAGGGCAGAGACTTCTGCTGAAGCACTGAACATCCCATGGCACCATGGAACCAAACTGGCCTTATAGATTGGGTGTTTAATTACTGGAATTTACCTGAAAGTCCTTGAATTTGCTGGTCTTTCACCTGTTCAGACTCACAGATTTCCACAAAGACTTATTGCTGGTTACCTGCCTCTTCTCTAGTTTTCCAGGAAGCCTAATTTTTGGGGATTTTTTTGTTCGTGGTTCTCTAGTCTGTTCAAGTCGCCATGTGTTACCCAGCTGTGAGTTTTGCCTCCTTGTAATAAATTAATAAATAAATATAGCCTGTAGTAAATAAATAGACATTTGTGTGGATGAGATGCTTAGGGACAAGGTTTAGTGGTAGACTTGGCAATACTGGCTCAGTGGTTGAGCTCGATCTTAGAGGTTTTTCCAACCTAAATGATCTATAATTCTATGAATAATATATAAAAATATACATATCTAAAATATATAAATACATTAAAATATATATAAATATATATATAATAATGGAAATCTTGAATGGCCTGGGTTGGAAGGAACCTTAAAAATCATTCAGTTTTAACCATTACCATGGGCAGGGGACCTTCCACTAGATCATGTTGCTCAAATTCCCATCTATCCTGCCCTTGAACATTTCCAGGGATGTGGCATCACTAAAGGGACTCACCACTAAAGAATTTCTTCCTGATATATAATCTAAATCTACATTCTTTAATTTAAAACCATCCCCCTTGTCCTATCACTATCTGCCTGAGCAAAAAGTAGTTGTCCCTCTTTTTTGTTAGCTCCAAGTACAGGAAAGCTGCAGCAATATGGAATAATAAGCAATAAATCTTGGGTGGACAATTACTGCAGGATGCACTTTTATATTTTTTACAACTTGTATTTAAGTTAGGCCACCTAAAAAAAAAACCCTGGGTTTGAGAAGGAAACAAATTACACAAAGATTTAGGTATGAAGTAACACCCTTAAGTGGTCTGAAAGCTGCTTAGGTGCAACAGTTTTCAGTGTCTAATTAGAAAGTTTCATATTCAGATAAAAAGTGCTAGAAGTTTGAATGCTCTTTGACTTTTTTTAATGACAAGCAAAACCAAGTTAAATGCAGAAAAAAATTGGCTTGTATCTGTGATAAACATGAAAATGTTGGTGCTCTGTTCTGTTTCTCTATTTTCATGTGCTTTATATGGAGGTAATATCTGTACTTGCTGCTTTATAGAGAGGTCTGAACTTTTCTCCAATCTTTTGTGATACTTAGAGTCAGTAGTGCCTAAATTGAGTGAGAAAATTTATTTGAGTTTGTTGTCTGGCCATAATTAAATCCACTAATATTGTTCTAATGCTGCATCTGTTACAGAAATCACTGTGGTGAATGCTACATCTCACCTTATGTTATCTTCAAGAAAAGCCTTTCATGGTTATATATTTAATTATCTAGCATTATTTTAATGTATTTTCCAAGCAATTTGAAATATATTATTGCAATACCATATCTGCTGTAGTATCTCCACATAAACAAATGTGCTTCTTAACTACAGCCCTGAGAACTCCCTCTGGTAGGGTTCCCAAACTGCTCTGCAGGTTGCTGGCTACAGCAGACTACCAAAACAAATCTCTTACCGTGGTCAAGGTCAGAGCCAGGTCAGTCATTCACAGAATATTACATCTCTTCTTGGAAGCAGGAAGCATTTGATATTTGATTTCCCCATGCGCCGTTCTTTGATGGATTTTCCTTTTCTTTCCTGCAGAGGGAAGAAACTGTTATGTTAAAACTGTTATATGTATTTACATGTAATGACTGATACTTATTTAATATTGATAGTGTCCTGGAAAGCCATTAAGGAAATGCATCTTTTGGCTCTGCAAAAGTGTGCAGTGTGCTGTTCTCCTGGATCTGAGGTGCTCCTTTGTGGGAAAAGCGCGTTCACCTGAGGACACTGCTCGAGGTGCTTTGCAATCCCATCAGTTATTTCAGTAAATGCTTAATCCCCAAGCAGACTTTGGCAATGATTTATGAAGGATCTAGGAGAGGAATGCTGTAGATGGCCAGGTTACCTGGGTAATTGTGCTGGGCTCATTTGCCAGGATAGGTTTCCTTTTCTGTATATGTATGGATCTACAGCTATGGAAAACTGACTGACTGATATTGTGGCTGAAAACTAAGCATTCTGTGTCTGTGCTTCAAAATCCTATAAATACTCCATTTCTGGTATCAAAAACAGCAAAGAGATTACTCAATGTATGAAAGGAATCCTGTTTGTCATTTCATCATCTTCTCCCTTTTACATTCAGAGTTAAAAAAAAAATGTTTACTTTGCATCATTTTGTAATGTGTGGACTTTTATTGTTGCTTAGTTTTTTTTAATTTTTATTTTTAATTTTTTTTTTGCCCTGAGTTCTATCTGCTTCACCTTCCCCTTCCTTGGTCCTTGAATGCTAGGGCTACCAGTGCCTTCTGATAAAAGGAATAACTAAAAATCTGGACAGGCTGTTGCCTATCTTTTATCTTCCTTAAGGAAGTGGTCTCTTGTGGGCATGTTACTAGTATTATATTGATGGAATGGAGGAAAAATTTTGGGTTTATGAGGTCAGAAATTATTAAAAATCAAGGCAGCTGAAATAATATTCCTGTCTGTGACAAGCCTGGGTGTTACAGAAAGGAAAGGTGGAAGTCTGATGAAGACTGAATTAGTGTGAATTTGTCATACTGGATGTATTACATGAGAGAGAAGCCAAATACCTCACTACTGCTGGTCATCCCAGTCTTGCTGTGTGGAAATCCTGGGCCATGCAAATAGAAATACCAAAGATTCTTCTCCTAGCTTGACAGAGTGTGTAATCAATGATAAATTGTACTTATCTTGGCATTTGTGTCTTGTTATTCATGAGAGATGAAGACTGAAATATGAAGTAAATCCCAGTACAGAGCACCTTTGATGGATGGTAGGCTTTCTCTTATTGTTGCTTATAGTTCTTTAACTGCTTGTCATTAAAGACTAAGATGGCAGAAGAGGGAAACTGCTTTGCAAGTTTTTATGGCTCATTACTTTCCTATTTATTCTCTTAGCCTCCAGTGTCCTGGGCAAGATATTAAAACTCTTTGTTTTTAGACTTTTTTTTCCAAGAACAACAATCTTCACTAATTTCTTTGCAATCAGTTTTATACTGACCAGGAAGCTGAGGTTGAATTCAGGGATGCCATAGTTATTTTTGGATAGAGAGCCTAACATTAGAGACAGGCACTTGTGCTGGTCTTTCAAGAGGATGGTGACTGTCAGTTGCAGAACTGTGTGTGTGATTTTCATCACTTGCATTAAATCAGAACCTCAAAAGGTTCTTCTGTCAAGGGAACCTGTAGGTGCTGGATTAGTGCAATAAATACAGTGGTCTTTTATCCAAACAGCCTTCCTGACTGAAAGAGAAGCACATAGATGCACATAATGTACCTTTTTGGTTTCTTCTTTCCAATTATGCTAACAAGCTTCATGCTGAGAAAGGATTAGGGCTGATGGACAATCAAAGACAATGCTTCCTTCTTGGTAAAAAGGTGTGAAAAGATACAGGCACTGGGGCTGGAGTTATTAGGCATACCTGCAGGAGGCCATATGACTAAGTTAGGCCTGAGAGACTGAAGTATAGAAATTGCTTAGTCACTATTCTAAGCTCTTCAATGCCATCTTTAACACCTTTTGATTCGGAGGCAAAGCCACAATGCAAACATTGCCCTGGCAGGTTGTGCTCAGTGTTTGTGGCTCAGCAGGGCAGCAGGACACCTGGCTGAGTAAAATTCCCAGTGGGAGACCTGCCTGGCCCTGCCAGCAGGGCAGGGGCACCTGCAGGCACTGGGGAAGCAAAGCTGCAGATGAAAGAGGCAGGAGGGTCCTGTGCAACAAACCCTCTGCCAGTTTCATTCTGGGCTCCATAGAAGGAGAGGGGCAAATTAAAAGGTAGAATCAAAGGAAGTGGTAGGTAAGCCCCTCTCATACTTTTTATTAACTGTACTATTGCTTCTTTGGAGCACTTCAAAAAGGCAAAGCACGATGGTCGGGGAGAGACAAAATTTATTGCTCAATTGTATTACTAAGCAATTATGACTTACTTTAATCAAATAAAATGCCTCTGTAATTTTAGCTGCTTTATCTTTACTGAGGTTTTCCTTGAAGATATTTTACTTTAATTTCAATAAAGCAAGATTTAAAGATTGAATCAATTTTTTCTCTTCTTTGTAGCTGGCTGTTTATAGTCCCTTTTAAATGTATTCCTGACTTTTTGTGTGCAGTTCTTTTGGAGCTCCATAATCACATCTTGCCTGCTTTCTGCCTTTGTTACTAACCTGTGAAACCCAGTGGTCTCCGACTGAACTAATCATAAAATACTATGTAAACATCTCCCTGCATCAAGGATATATATTGAGTTACATTCCACACAGACAATGCGAAATACAAATATTGTAACTGAGAAATGGGTATCTAACACAAATGTTATTAATGTACCTCCCAAAGACTGCTCAGAGGCAAAGGTGACCGCAGGGGCGGAGGTGGATGGTTCCAGGCTGCCTTCTCTAACATCTATGTAAATACTGGAGTGGTGGCCCCTCGAAGTTACAAGGGCTGCAGTTTCAAATATTAAACTACAAAAAAGTCTGTCTGTGACTGTACTAAAGAAATTGCCTTTAGTATCTTTTCTTTTTTCTTTTCTGGCTGCTGGTATTAAGAAAAATACCAGAAGACCACCAAGGAAGAAAGAGGCAGGAAAAGGACATAAGGCATAATAAATGAATGCCAAGATTTAATTGACACAGTAGTGGCTCATACTCTCTGTTCTCTTTGTGGAGATGTTACCCTTTGGATGTTGATAACAATAATCTTCCAAAGAACCATGTTCAATGGACTTGTAACCCCTCCAATTATTATTAAAAGGGGGAAAAAATGTCTTCTTTAAATTGTATCCTTTCCCCTAAAAGCCAAATATCCTGAACATTAAAACGGCAGAGCAGAATGTTTAGGGGAAGTTTTGATATCAAGGAGAGACAGTTAACTGTTAAAAATAGACTTAAAATGATTATTGCTGTAGAGGCACCAATATCCTAGAGGAAGGAATAGGTAGGTTTAAAATGGATAACTGGGACACTAAAGACCCATGTTTCATTCAGTCTCTTCCAATTTTCCTGACAGACTTCTCTGAAAGACTTTTTAAAATTCACGTAAGTCTGGTTTTTTCACCCCCAGCTTCAGACTCAGTTTGCATACTGGTGTCACAATACCTGTGTAAAAATGCAAATATGGGTGTGTGTTACAATTTATAAATTGCTCCAGTGTGTTGTTTTAAGAAGGTATGGAAGGAAAATGTAGCTGAATATAGATGCAGCCTGCTATTATATGTAGAAAGATATGATAATAGGCTGAAAATCACCACTTCTAAATTCCAGCATTTCTGTTTTCTCTTCAATGGAAGGAAATGTTGACACAGGGAGGTCTTATGACAAGTCCAAATGAACTAATATCAATAATAACAAAATTACCGATATTAATTTAAGAAGATTTAAGTTTTTACTCTGCAAGCACTCACATGAGCATAAGAGCAATTACAGTTTCTGGTTATACTTAATCTAGGTGAAAACTGCTTTTTAAATCAGAATTCCTCATAAATTTGGGTAGAGTATAAGAAACACATCAGATTGGATCAGAACTCTTTTGCTAAGCATGGGAAGTATTGTGGCATTATTTTGGAAGGTCCCTTAAATGAGGTGGTTCCATGGTGCATATGGAATCTTTTTAAGGAAATTGTGAATTCTAGTACTGATCTAGGGAGATTTTTCATGGCCGCTTAATTCTCTAAGACCTGAACCCACCTTGATTTTATCTATAAACACTACTTTGAAGATTTTCATTTCACTCTCCCTGTGTTTTTTATATTTACCTGGAAAGCATATATTTAATGGCAATACAGGTTTAAATTCCAGTCTAAACTGAAGCTTTTATCTTCTGGTTTCTGCTGGAGGTGGGAGGGAAGGAACACAGGGACAGGGAGAGAAGTACAGTACAGAATTGTTCGTACCTCAGTGGTAAGGTAATTTACCTGGTTAGTGCAAAGGTTAAGTTGTTTTTAAAAATTGTAGGTAAAAGGCAAAAAATAAGAAAGTTCACAACCACGCAGATAAACCAAATTTATTCACAGCATGTGGTTCTGTCCAGAACTCCTGTAAATTGTATTGATCGTGGTCTTCCCCGTGACTGTGTCAGTGGAATAATTTATATAAAAACCCCAAACAAACAAAAGCAAAATCAACTTCAGACACTAAAAGAACCCCCAAACCTTAACTTTTTGTGATGGTTGAATGAATTTGTGTTTCGAAAAATGAAGATCAGTGAGTTCAACTTTAAGAACTTGTGTCCAGAAGAAACCAAATACTCTTCAATTTAAATAAAAACCTCTCCAACCACCCCTTCTTTCTGTACCATGGTCTCTCAGAGGAGCCCTGGGTGGCACAGTGCAGTTCTGGGATGATGTACATGTGATATCCTGGGAAGTACAGTGGTGCTGCCTCCAGATCCCCAAACACATCACCCAACACTGTACCACACAAAGCTGATCTGTTATTGCCTGAGAAAAAGACACTTTAATCTTACCTCATTAGAATATTTGAAACAGCTGGGCCCAGAAAGGTACAAAATTATAAATACAGCTGAAATAGTGCCAAAGCTGTGTATGTATGTGAAGATTTTGATGGGCAGACTATTGTCTTGGAATCCAGTATGGTATCTTTAAGTCCATATGCAATACAGCTGTTGACTTGGTGTTGGAGATGAGGCTCATGGCTTAGCATTAGCATCACAGTTGTTTACCTTCCACTGCTGTTTGATTTCAGTGAAGTAGGTCCTGACTATTCATGGTGTTATTCAGACGAAAGTTTTTAGGCAACTCAGCTGGTATCCAACTCAGCCATAGCCGTTGTAAGGAGGTAGAGAGTAAAATTTGAAATTAATCCCCTTGTAATTTGGAATAAGTCAATCTAGCCACTGGGCTAGTGCATAAAAAAGTGGCTGGCTTTTTGCAGGATGGTTTTATTGGAAAGATAATTCTTCTGGAATGTTCTGAGCTCAGCAGTCTGTGCCAGCCTGGTCTGGGACATGGGATGAGAGGCAGGAGCACTGGAATGAATGGCACAGAAGTGCTGTGCTGCCATTGGATGCCTCTTCCCAATGACTCTCAGACACGTAACAGATCTCTTCTTCCTTGCTCATGAAATAGCTGGAGAAGCCTGGTACTGGATGAACCTCCTGCTTTCAGCTGAAATGAAAGCAATATTTTTACAGCAGTATACTGCTTTATTGACAAGGAGATAAGCGTATTTTTTATTGTATCAGCATTTACCATTTCCCAGATTTTTAATTGGAAGTTAATGACGTATGGCTTTTCTAGTAACTAAATGAATATTTGAACCACTGCGAGTTGCTTTAATAATTGTTCAGCTAATCGTTTAAATTGTCTTTACTTGTGCAAAGTCATATAAATGGGAAAAATTAAAAATTAATCAGCTCGATTTACGTAACTAAAAGCTGCCATCTAATGGATATTTTTCAATAGAAGACAGCAGTAATTATGCCGAAAAAAATTCATTCCTGTAGTTTGAACGATTATAGCAATTTCCACCGGGGGATTTCGCAGTCAGGTTCCAGTTCTGGGCAACAGTGATTAATATAATGGTTATTAATGAGAATTCATTTTTGTACATCGAGGGATGTTTGGGTGTCAGTGTTCCAAAAGCAATGTGGTTAGCATATTAATTATAAAAGATAGCATTGGGCTGGTGACTAAGTAACTATATTGATTTTTTTCCTCGTTTTCTGTGATGTGAAAGGTCAATTAGACTTATAGAAACAATGGAGCCTTCACAGCAGGAACCATCGTTTCGCTGTGCTGACATCTTTTTAGCCATGTACAAAGTTCATTAAATGTGCAAAGGTAGTAATGTTAAAAGGAAGCAAGTGATTGGGTCAGGGGTCAGCAGCCATGGCAAGCTGACAGCCGCTTGTGGATTACGCCACGGGAGCTAAGTAATAGTGAGAATTGCCTTTCAGGTTGCCCACTGGGACCGGGGGGAATGAAGTCATAAGCAGCTAATACTATTGGGTTAATTAAAAGGAATATTGACAGCAGCTTTGTTTGTCTTGCCCTGAATGGGATGCTGTTAACCCAGTATTTTATTGGGTTACATAACATTAGCGAGTTTTTGTCTTTAATAACAGATTGCCAAATTTTAACATCCACAGTGTTCCAGGAAACAAGTATTGAACCAAACATGTCTGACACTTGTACAGTCTTCTGTTTCACTGTCTAAGTTCACCCTGTCATGTTGTCAGATGTGACCCATTCAGGTTATTTTCCTTTCCACTGGAGTCAGCTCTCCCAAGTGTTAATGCCCAGGCATTTTCATGAGAAGCTTACAAGCAGCTGAAGGTCTCCCCTTCCCAGGATGTCAGGTCTTACTAAATAAAACCATGGTGTTTGTTGTTCCATTAATTTGGTCAAGCATCTATGAAGATTTTAACTCTTCAGCATCAGTCACATTTAACAAAATAAGATTTAAACCTTGTTAGGCAAAACCAAAATCCCTGCACAGAGGACGGGTACAATCATTTAGGACTTGATTTGGTGTGCATTGTTCTAGTGTTTGTGGAACAGTTGAGTAAAGCATTCATAATCATCCTGGTGAAATTAATAACTTTAAGAGCACATCTGTGAAGGTTTCAAAATTGATTACCATCGCTGCATAAAAATGACATGTTTTCCTACTAAATGTTCAGGAGAACAAACCTATATTTTAATAAGTTTTCAAAGTGTTTTTCTTTGCTGTTATGCTGAAAACATTATTTTTATGCTAGATGTGACTAATTTGCTTGTACTCATCATCTCAAAACATCAGGGTTTTTACTTTTCCATGCTAAAAAGAAAGAACTTGATGTGAAGGCTCCATGTAGCAATATATGTCTGATTGCTTCGAATTTTGTGTGATCGTTCTTTGATTTCAAAATGAGCTCAGAGCTGGCAGTGCAGAGATGTACAGGTAGACTTCAAAGCTGACTTTCTTCTTCCATTTTCCATTCTGACATTACTGTCCCTTTGGTTTGTTTTGCAGAAGCCTAAAGTAATACATACTTCATTATCTGACAGTGTTAGCAAAAAATGGAAGCAGAAATATAATTACTCTCTTATTAAACAAGGTATGAAAGAACAGTGAAGATGGATTCACTCCTGGCATATACAAGAGAGGCATATTATCAACTGTATTTATATAAGGAAAATGTAAAAGCACGCACTATTGTGTTATAACCAGATTGTTATGAAATAATAATTTCTACATTTTGAAAACTGTTCTTATTGCAAATCAGAAGTGCTGGGAATGGTAGGAGACTCAAAAGGAGTCGTACATTCAGATTATTAGAGCATCTTGTTTATGTTGTAAGGGTTGAATGACTTAAACTGTGGAAAGGACAAGTTTGACATCTGACAGAAGCTTGCCTTCTGATAAACAAACTGATCTTGCCTTTCTGCATTGCATCAATGACACAGGTGTGCAGCTGCAGTCACTGTGTGCTGGGGTGAGACAGCTGAGGGTGTGCACTCTGCTCAGTGAGCTCAGGGCATTAATGACACTCACCTCGTTATTTCTTTCAGTCACTCTTCTCCAATACCTTTCTGTGGCAATGCATGAATTAAACCCTCACTCTGGGCTGTAATCATTTTCTTGTAAAAATATTTACAGTCAAAGCATTCAGGGATGCCCTATAATAACAATTTTTTGCTGTATGTTATGTTAGGAAGTAAAACCTCTCATCGAAAAGGAAGTGTCCAAGCTCTTCAGAGTTGTTAAGACTCCATAGCCCTGTGAGATGCAGAAATTTCAGTCTTTGAGCAGAGTTCTACACAACCTCTCATAGCTGCACAGTACTACAGGTATCTCGGGGCAGGGCCCTCGTGTCTCAGCTTAGTATCCCAACTGTAAATTCATCTGCTCTTTTCCAAGGACTGAGTGCTGAGTTGGTTAGGCAGGGTCCATCAAGCAATAAAACTCCTATAAAAACTTCTATAGTTTGTCTATAAAAACTGCATAGTAATTGCTCAATGGAAGCCCCAGCAGACATGGAGAAGGTGAGATGTGAAAGCAGCTTCTCTTCACAAATACTGAGTGTCTGAGGTAAAGCAATATATGCACGTTCAGTGGATGAGCCCTGTGCTCCAGAGAGAGAACTTGACACTTGTGTTCACATCTTTCACAGTTCTCATCTGCAAGTGATAACTTTTGACACCACTGCCTGTGTGTGAAGGGTCCTGATGGCCAGGGTAATGCACAGCTCCTGTCCTCGTGGTGTCAGGCTGGCACCTGGAACCGTGCAGCCTTCTAATGAAATACCTCCGTGGCTTTGCACCCCAAGCTTACATGATCTAATTTGAAGGCAAGTAAGTGGGTCATATCTAGTACCTAAGCATGAGCCTGCATCATTAGTGTGCCTGTTATCCAGTGTTGTGTAGCATATCTGCAGGGGTGCAATCTTGCCTCTGGGTGTCCCTGATATTTGTGGTTACTGATTAGTTGCTGCCACTGGCTCTTCTTGATAAATTCCACACGAGCAGGCGAAGACTTGCAGTAGCCTGATGTCATGATGCACTGAAAGTGTGTGATGAGTGGCTTCTTCAGGAGCACTAATTTGTATGTTTTTTCATAGGATCTGTGACTGACTTGTTGACCGAGATTTATGTACAAAAGCAGCACTACCCAAACTCCACTTGCAGCACGGGTTACACTTCAAAGCTGATGCTGCTTACAAAGCATTCTTTTGTCTCCACAGTGGATTTATTACCTGAATATCAAGCTGGCTGAAAAAAGCAATGGAGAGGGAAGGATTTTTAAACTAATCTGATTAATTCACCCCCCTTTGTAGTGTCCACAGATGAAATATATTCTCCTATTGGCAAGTTTTTACCCTGTTACCGTGTTCATTAAAAACGAGAGGGTGGATGTGAGCTCAGCTGAGTGTATCCCACTGGCACCTTGTGTGTCCCCATGGCTGGGCCTGAGCCAGCCCCACACCACGTGCTGGGGTGCCTGGCAGATGTCCCCGTGTGCCCGAGTGTCACTGCTGCTCCCAGACACACGCTGGCCCCAGCTGCCCCTCCGCGGCACGGCTGGCTCTGCAGCCAGGGCATGCAATAGCTCATGCTCCCCTGAGTCTGATCAATGCCTCATGTCTGACAGGGAGACCACGCTGACATCCCATGGCAGCCTGCCTTTCAGCCAGTGTGCAGATTTACAGCCTTCAGCAGATATGTTTCTGTGAGGGAATGTGGAGCTCCTCTGCACTGCCCACTCTTCTGTGTTATATTTCTGAAACTCCTTATGAACAGAATCTTTATTTATTTATTTTTAAAACTTAGTTTTCTCACCACAAAGAATGTTTTGATCATGTAAGAAGAATTTACTTAATCACTTAATTTTTCTGGACATTCTCTGGTCTAGATATCCCAGATTTCCTTTCCCCCTCTATTTTATAGAGTATTTTTGGAGAAAGTGCTCCTTAAGTAGAAGGCTCTGTTACTAAGATTATAGCTTAGCTGCAAAAGTTAGACAAAAATTGCTATACTTTTTCACACATGATTGCTTCTCTGTGTACCTTTCTGTTGCCCTTCAGGGTGATGTCACAGTTTTTACACCTACAAGTAACTGCCTTATTTCAGTGTTATATGAGAAATGAAGAAATTATGCAGATTACCTCCCCACTCGATTACAATGTCATGAGCTTGAGGAGAAATGAACTTGTTTATTTGGCAGAAATATGCCATCCCAGCAGAAATGTGTGCCTGCCTGTTACTTTTCCATGAAAAGATAATGGTGTGAGCAGAAAAGAGAAAATTTAGTAAATATTTTTTTCTTTAAGCTTCTGTTTCAGGAATGCTGTCTTAGTGAAGAAGTGGCATTTCTTCACATCCACAAGCTTTCTTAATGAATCTGTAAAAACCAATAGGATTAAAGCATATGATTTAAGCTGTTCATATGCCTCCTGGTCCCAGCCCTCTTCACCTTCTTCATAAAGCTGTTTGGTGCTAAATCTTGATTTGCTATTCAGTTAGGCTTAGTGGCTTGTACAATTCTTGAGCCAGATCCTCAGATTTATGTTGGTTTCTAAATTGTTCAATGGAATATGACCCAGTCTTATGTTAGACCCAGTTAGATATTTGAGAAGCAAACTCAATCTGGTTATAATCATGCCCTAGGGGGGAAAAACAAAGTTGTGCTATTCATGTATGTTATGAATCTATTCAATTTTAAAAATAACTGTGAACCTCTGCAATGGTGGAACATGGTCTTATCCTCTTTTTTTTCTGAGAGAAAATGGCCTGCTGGGTATCTATTTTCAGGTTCTCTCCACTAACCTGTACCACTGGTTTTGAAAATAGAGTGGTAAGAGCTGCAAACTTCAAAAGTAAAAAAAATGTACGCATTGGTAACCAAAAGTCAACAGAAGCATAGGTCTTCCCCTTGTCTTTATGAAAAGTGATACCAGAAAATAGAGATTCTGGCATTCTAAAATACCCCATTTAAACCATAAATACCCTAGAATTTACATTTCTCTTTTCCTTTAAATCTGAAAACTAAACTACTTTGAATCGCTTCCAGATACTTAGACCTACATACAAATGCAAACTATCATACCATTCCCCTTGACTCAGTGTCCTGGCTGTAATCAAGACTGGTATTTAAAAGAAATGGCTGAGTTATGGAGTTCACTGTCCACAGGGACAGTTTTTCTCTAACCCTCATTATTTAGGTTTGGCTTATATTCCACAGCGTGATGTTAAGCAACTAAGATACATCTTCAATGGAGGGGACATCTCCGTTCTGAAAAGCAAATGATTTAGGTATGTTTTTCAAAACTTATTATTAATCAATCTACATTTCTTAAATGGAAAACCCATGAAATTCTGGAACAAGGTTCTTTCAAATGTGTATAGTATAGCAGGATAAAAATTCTATAGGAAACAAACTTACTCTTATTAAAGTCAGGTTTAATGTAATAGCTTCCACATACTTTGGGCTGGAAAAAAGTTATATACAAATGTCCTCAGTCTTTTGGAAAGGCTGTGACCTGCACGATATTTGAAAGTCCACAGGAGTATATAGGAATGAACACAGCAGTTGTTCCCTCATAGTATGTTATTACAAAGAGAACTGGGGGTCAAATTGCATGAATGATAAATGGAAGGTGCTTGAAATGAGTTGGTTCTTTTTTGAACATTATATATTGACCTTGGCAGTTTTGACAATTACATCCATCATTTCTAAGAATCCATTCCAGAACACCCGTCTGTTCTCTAATGTGGCCAAGTAAACAGGATTTGTGAATACAAGAATCAAAGATTGATCTCCTGTACCTATACACTGATTAACAGTTGGTTTCTTGGTGCAACTTTTTCATTCTATGAATTATGCGAAGATCATAATTCACCATGGCACACCTGTAGACAA
This sequence comes from Melospiza georgiana, assembly GCF_028018845.1. Classification (NCBI taxonomy): domain Eukaryota; kingdom Metazoa; phylum Chordata; class Aves; order Passeriformes; family Passerellidae; genus Melospiza; species Melospiza georgiana. Next base: position 13,383,344 of record NC_080439.1, read on the forward strand.
GCATGTTGGAATGCTTTAATCTTCACTCACAAGGTCTTGGTAGAATCAATAGTTGGCTTCTGAGTTTCATAAGCAAAATGGAATAAAACCATTAAAAAGCACATTGTACAGAGCAAAAATGATGTTTCACTGCCTTAGTGTTCCCCCTGGCAACAAAACTTGCTGAAGACAAAGATGGAACAAACTAGGATGGAACAACCTAGCTGCCTTCAAAAATCAGCCTTCTCAGGCACCAAAAAGCAAAAATCAGCATTTCTGCTTGGAATTTACAGCTTATCCATCTCAGACTGACCATGTAAACAGGGCCTTGTAATCCCCAGAGGGATCCAGGCTTAGAGCAGCAGCATTTAACAGGGCCCTGTTCTTGAGTAACACCTCTCTCTTTCTCAGAGCATCTCTGTCCTCGGGAAGGTGCTGAGCTGAGTCAGCACTGCTCTGTAACTCAGTGGCACCCACAGAATCACCTGGGCACACTTCTGTGTCCCTTCCAGGCTCCTTCTGCTCTTCAGATTCTTGACAAGAGCATGGGAAGCAGTGCAAGCCTGCCCTGAAGATGTGAGGGGTGAGACAACTGAACATTTGCTCGAGCTACAGATGGATGCAAACTCTTTCTGAAGCCCCAGAGAGGGACACTCTGAGCTCTGCTGCCTTGGATGGGAGCCAAGTAGGGACCATCTGATCATAGTTATGTAAATGGAAAAAATCTAAATTTTGTGGAATCAATGTAAAGGCATCAGCTATGGAGGCTGCCCTCCAAAGTAGAGCTTTGTCTTTCTTTTATTTTTTCTCAGAAGAGAGACTCCAATGAGAGCTCTGAGAGATAAGTAGGTGGCTGGTGACAGGGTGCAGGCTTTGTGGAGATGGGCTTAGTGCAAGAGGTAGACACAAGAAAGTATAATATTCTATCTCCTTAGCTGTGATGAAAAGGTTTAGTAACTTCTGTATTCTGACAGGTAATTGTAATACTGGTAATACTTGATTTTATTTTTTTTTTTTTTACAAAATTACTTAGAATTTGAATAGATTAGTAAAATCAAAGGGAATTTTCACTCTGCAAAACCTCACTCATTCTTAATTTTGCCTGCTATTCTTTCACAGTAATTTTTCTTATGCTTATTTAAAGCATTTTAGTGTCTTAAAATGCCTGCTAAAAATGGTCTGACTGAAGATTCAAACCCTAGAAAGTATGTAAAGCATTGTAATGTCTCTACACTACCTTTTGGCCACTGACCTTGTATTGGTCCAGGTTAAATGTAAAGCTTGAAAATGGAAAGCTTCCTCTTTTTTTGGTGAGCAAAGCTTTTTTTTTTAGCCAATTTTGCTCCTTAATAGAAACATGCCATTACTTTGCCTAGGAATTTAGATAGCTAACACAGAGATAAAACTCTATTAAGAATACTTTCTTCTGTTTTTTGACTCCCATCTGCCCTTGCATAGTCTTATACCCTTTCATTTTCACAATTTTATGATGTGCCTTTAGAAAAACTTGCACAAAATCCATCCACTGTAAGTAGATCTATTATTAATTTTGTTATTAATTTCACATACTATGTTCCAGGAATTGAAAATCCACTACCTTTATAGCAATTGCCAGTCCTCCCCTCCTCCTCCTCTTGCACTGAACGAACTATAAAAAGACCAAAATGGTTTTGTGACAAAGAATTAAATGGATTGCAGCAGGTGGTACCACAGGTGCCTGCCTAATTCCTGTGGACACAATCTGTAGCTCAGGGATGGGGAAGGATGGAGATTCCCTGACTGCTGGTCAGAATTAGGGTGGGGAGAGGGGAGTCAGATTAATGGCTCTAGCTCAAGCCATGAGCCTATTACAGGGGATTATTATTTTTAGTGGAATTAAATGTATTGGGAAGCCCCACAGGTCCATCCAGCTGAGAATCCCGTGGCTGGAAGAGGTCTGTGCAGATTGTTTAAGAGATCTGTGCCAGTTGCTCGCACTCCCCTTGATAAAGGCAAACTGCTCAGATCAGTTCTGTCTGTCTGTTGCTGGGACAGACAGAGGCAAAGCTTCAGCAGTGTGCTCACAGTGCTAAAGCAAGCCCAAGCTCAGGTGGAGACAGCTTATTGTGTGCCTGCCTTGGGTCAGGGGCGAGTCCCTCTGCAGCCCTGCGGAGGTTGGGCAGGAGGAGCTTCAGATGGGAGTGCAGGAAGGAGCCCTCCTACCAGATGGGGTGTTCTGCTAATCACTTAAATCTGCTTTAGCTGATCTGCTCATGCCATGGATGGAAACCAGATTTTTGAGTTGATTTGACTGAGATGGGAATATCTAGCAGCCAAGTACAAAGACTTCCCCTTAGACTGCACTGCTGAAACAGGAAATAGAGATAAATTAATTTGCCAAATCAAGGCAAAGGGATGCATTTAATCTAAGTGTACCTTTTTGTGAGCACTGTTTTCATTCATATCTAGACTATCAATAGCCAATTAAAATGTATTGTGGTCTGGTGTAAAGAGCTCCCACCTTTGCATGTTAATCTCTAATAGTGATGGCTTCCAGAAAACTTGCTGAAAGGCTGCAATAATCATCCTTGCAGCCAAAATCACGTGTGATGGGCAGGGTAGCTCCCTTTGTGAAAACATTTAAACGTGCAGGTGGCTCTGGCTGAGGACTGGTGAAGGCCTCTTGCTCTCTGCAGTCACCTGCAGGCAGTGTGCCCTGCCCTCTGTGCCCTGCCCTCTGTGCCCTGCCCTCTGTGCCCTGCCCTCTGTGCCCTGCCTGGACACCAGCCTGTGTGTGCCTGCCCCTGTCTGTGTGGCTCAGCCTGGCCAGAGGCACAGCTGAGTGTGCTCCTGCAGCTCAGGGACTGCTCCAGGTGGGATACAGGGCACCACCTGTGAGCAGGGCAGGCAGTCCTTGCCTCCTCTGTGTGCCCTGCACAGTGGGTACAAAAAAAAATTGAGGAAATTGCCCAAATCACGTATCTGAGGATGTCTGGAGATTGAAATTTAAGTATATTTGGTCCATCTGAATCTCTAAGTCTATGTGCCTTGTCACAAAGACTAAGCTATACCTAGATCCTAATTTATGTTTCTGATGGAAATGTGCTTAAGACATGTAAGTAGTGTGTTTTAAAGGGATTGCCCTTTATTGAGTGATGAAGTTGTAATCCATGAAAAGAAGGAGTAATAAATAAACGCACCATGCGCTTTAATCCATTCCGATCAAATTATGCCACACATGGCTATGCAAGGAGGTTATTTAGGTAAAAAGCTGAGAAAATATTTTAAATTCACTTGATTATAAATTACCTGCTTATATTATTGTATTAATATTTTGTAATGAATGAATGGGCTTGTGTTTGTGTTACAACCAGTAGTCTCACTTTAAAGTGTTCTGCATGTTTTCCCTATGCTTAGTTATTAAGGTAAAATTTTACTATACTTTGTTTTCCTGCTTTGTACATTGCAAATTGTGAGGAAATGCACTAAGGAGGAAATGTGCTAAATACTTAATTTATTGTTTTTCTGCATTATGGTGAGACCTATCTCCTTCAAGAGACTATTTAAGTAGTTATTAATGTGTAGCTGTCTTTCTTACTAATTAAAAGTCTTCATTTTGCTCTCTGGTAAGTGGTAGTTGGGTTTAAAGGTGAGAAAAGTTTCAGTAGGGCTATCTTGGCCTTCTTGCCTTAACACTGGGAATTAAGTTTGAGTCCTGCCTACAATGAAGTAATTTTATACACATGGCTGAGGTACCAATAGATAAATTCCTCAGTGCTCCTAGCTGAGTGTCTTTGGTGTTAAGCTCAGTATGGACCAGCAGTTTGAGGGCTTGGCATCCCAGGCTGAGTTTGCTGATGGCTGTCCCCATCCAGGTGGTGTCAGAGCTGCATAGCTACAACCAGCTCAGCCCAGCCTGTGTGAGCTGCAGCCACAGCAGCCAGAGAACCTGGAAAATGCTTGCTGGATTTTATGGAAGCGTTTGTCTGTGTCAGCTTCAGCATCAAGCATTTGCTGGGCAGACATCTGAGTTAAGCTAAATCATGTGTAACCTTGCATAGGAAAGCCCCAGTGATTTTTGTGTAAAGGGTGAAGGCTTGACTTCCCAATCTCTGCATTTCCAGTTTGCTCTGTAGTGTCAGGTCAGTGTTGTCCCTTTGATAAAGGTTCAGTGCAAGATATGGATGCACCTTTCTGCTTGGGTACATGTTGTGTTACACACACACAGGGATGGATTGTGGCTAAATCCACTTCAGCACTTTCACCTGTCGTGGTGTGGGAGTCACCAAGAGGAATGTGGAGCATGGTTCTGTTTGCTTTACCAGAAATGTCTAAAGGCTTAATGTGTGGAGGCAATTTGCTATCATATGTACAGCTGTTGCAATATGAAATTCTTTGCCTAGTAGATGGCACACCTTACATTAAAAGAAAGTTGGGTTCATACTTTTGTGATGATACCTAGTGACACAATGTGAAAGAAAGCATAAGCTGTTTTTTTTTTTTTTTTTTTTTTTTTTTTTTTTTTTTTTTTGCCTGCTAACTCAGTGTGTTAGAGTAGCTGTACCATAAAAATACAGAAGGGGCATCTCTCTGCACAAGGACTTTCTAAAATATGTGGTGTGAGTTGTATTTTTATGCATGGGCTAGTCTGGATTTGGTAAATGCTGGCCAAAGTTTTCTGTGTTACATGAAGCATTGTGTTAGGGACAGAAACATTTCTCAATTGAGTTGAATTTTAGGTGTAGCATCTTGTGAAAAATGAGTTTAAAGCATCAGTTCTAAGACTATGCAGTGCCACTGGGAAGGGATTAGTATTTTGATGATGAGTGTAAAGGGTTCCCATGCCCTTATAATTTGATTTTTATCATCTTTCCCTTTTGAAAATAACAGCTCTTGGTCACCTTATACTTTACATACTTACTAGGAAATGCTGTGTTTTGTCTTCACTTAGCAGTTATATGTGATTTAGCTCTTTATTTACAGCTACAAAGCATATCTGGAGTCTGTGGGTTCAAATATATAATATAATAGATAACATTTGGAGAATATGCTTGAACCAAAGAAAGCAATGATTTCCATGCCATAATAATATATTTTGACAAGCTGTAGATTTAAACTTTAAATGCAATTTTCAGGTACAGCTATTGTTGGTAGCTAACAGCACAAGATAGAAAAATCTATGGAAAGTTTCTCTACGTTAATACATGTTATTTTATTGCGATGTTTGAAACAATGGCTTGTTTTCAACCTGTACATAGTGCAAAACTGTTTGTCAGGGGTTCACTCCTCAGCTGCTGCAAGTTTGCATAGTTTACCTAAACTTGATGATGACATGAGATGAATAATTTAGTCAGAAACCATCGTTGTAACACTACATGCATGACTCTCAAAAACAAATTCCAGGCAGATTTCCTCTTTCACTAAAGCAGGCAGTTACCATGGTGATGGGAAGTGTGCAGGAGCTAGAAGAGACAGAACAATGCATGACTTCAAAGTGCTCCCCTTCCCACCAAAAATGTCTCCGCTTCCCATTCCCCAGCAATTCCTACACATCAAATAGTATGTGACATAACACCAAGGAGTCCTAAAAAAAGCAGACAGAATGGCCCTACCTTCTGCTAAGCCAACTTGTGCCATCCTCCATGTGCTTCCTAAACCTTCCAGTGCCTTGGAATGTCTTCTGCCAAAACCAACCATCTTTATTCAGAGATCAGAATTAATGTAACCCACTGCTCACTGGATTTCAATTTTAAATTACTCAGAACAATAGAATAATAAATATTAAGACAACAAAGCAACTCACCAAAAGGAAGAAACTATTTTTTGGTTTGGAACTTGATCTTTCCCACTCTGATTTAAACATTACTCAAGGCGTAGAGGTAATGATAAAACTATGAAGAAATAATGCTTGATCTCAAAGGAATCGATCTTTACTGTAAGATTTAAGACTAACCTTTTTCCTGACTCTTGCCTACAATGACGTCAAAGGGGAAGCGGCGTGATGGGAGCCAGGGTAGAGATTGCCCTGAGAGAGAAGCTTTGAACAAAGAGAGGGGGCCTGGAGCCTTGCAACAAAGAAAGAAATGCCTGTGAATAAATGTGGAACCCTGTGGGCAGTGGTAGGCATGGAATTCCATTAAAACGTGGAAAATAAGCAGTGAGCTCTTGAAAAGGTGGTGTGAGTGTACAGTGGTTGTGCTCTCTTCCACTGTGATTCCTACCAGCAGTGGGAACAGATGGTGCATTACACCTCCTCCCCAAAAGGAGCCATCTTCTGCACTCCCACCCACCAATCCTGTGCTGCAGAGGAGGCAGGGACCTTGGAACAGAGCTCCTTCATGCTGATTTTGTGTTGGTTTATTTCCACTGAAATGATCTGCATAGCACTAATGTGAAAGGGCTAGAAAATGATCGTGTTGTCTTTAGGAGAGGGAAAGAAGGAGTCTTGAGGGAATCATGGGAGGGCATATTGGAGATGTATCCAGTTTCAGAAGCTGAGCTAGTCAAGAAGGTTAACTTCAAAACTATCAGAAAGTCTTGCTGTAGTAGATGTCACCAAATTAGTTACCTAGGGGTAAATACATCTTGGAAAACCAAGCAATTTCTCTTGAGGATATGTTTTAAGGCATGCATACCAGAGGACTACAGAAGTCAAAACCATTCATGCAGGTCCTCCATATAAAACATCTCTCTTGCTAACAGAAATTCTGCATTAAATAGGAGCACACTCCTGTCAGTGTCATGAAATTATCCTGGCCACAAACACATTGGCTTGTCTGAAAGTGAGCTGGGTCAGTGCCCATTAAAGTTAATGTGAATATACTGAAACTTTGATTTGAATGTAAGTGACTATCTAGACAGAATCTTTTAGTTCAAAAAATTTTATTGTCCAGAACCTTTCTTTTAGGGAGAATTCAGGCGATTATCAGGCTCTTTTGCCTGATAGGGCCTTTTGCCTTTATACTGATGTTTTCTCATCAACTTGTTCTCCTTATCTGTGTTCTGATATGTCTTTGTGTGATACCAGCTCACAAGAAACGCAACAGCAAATGGCTAATAGAGGAATATTATATCCAATGCCTAGCACATAAATAGCAAGTTGTTGGTGATTCTTTTTTTCTTTTCCTCCTTTTTTTTTTTTTTTTTTTTTGTTTTTATACTTTGTACAACTGCATAGTGGAAATGAACATCAGAGAATCGCTTGCCCTGTGTATGAAAACGAAGTGCAGATTAGCAATTGGCTATTTATCATGAGGAAGGCAAACTGATCATCCTCTTTCTTGTTGCTTTCATGTTGTTTTGTTTTGCGAGCTGGCTTAGCTGGGTGCAATGGGTACCTGTGTTGCACTGCACGATTTTGGGTTGTACAATGGGGGTAGAGCACCCTCTACTTTCTTTTGATCAAATAACACTCCTGGGCTTGAGGAGAAGGGTGTGTAGGGGGAACGTTGAGGCTGTTTTCCTGTAGATTTTTGTACTGAAATCAGAGAAAAGAATTTGTCTATAGGGTTCATTAACTGTTGGCCTCTGCTGGCAGTAACCCATGTTATATAGGCCACCATTGTGCCATCCTCAAAAGAACTCCCTGAAGGAGGCAAAGTCTAGAAGGAGAATATCTACTCTGAAGTTTCCCACCTTCCCTGAACTGTATCTCCAGAGCCACCCCAGGAGGGGAGACTATGGCTTTGAAAAATAACACCTTTGTTATTCCAAGTGTTAGAGATGAAGCAGAGTTTTCAGATGGCCCCAAGGTTTTTGCACCCTTCACCAAACACAGATGGAAACTGGACTCTTTGAACTGCTTTGAAAATCTGTTACCATGCATTGCTGTGGGGCCTGTGAAGCAGCCACTGCTAACTTCTGTCTGCCTGCAATTTTTATGACCATGTGATGACAAGGGATTAAATAGCTTCATTTTAGAAGCAGACAGCTTTTAAATGTAAAAATGAAAAACAAAATAAAACAAAAAGCCCAATAATTTCTTGCTCAAGGCAAAGCCGTAATAGATGCTGAGGTAACATTTCAATGAATGAGGTGAATTCCGAAGTAAAAATGTGAGCAGTATAGAATTTAAAATTGTATCTTAGGCAATAGTTGCAAAACCTTTATAACATTATGATCTTAGTAGATTGGAATCCAGAAAATATAGATTATCCTTTGTTTCCCAATTTAGGAGCTGTTGGAATTATGGTATATGATACCATCACTGTTCCTTGTAGTGTTTTCTGTTTAGTGCCTGTAATTTACATGGCATTATTATACAGGTGCTGAAAAAATTGTCAATTTATTCATATAATGAAAACTTCTTTGACTTATCTGAATTAAGCGAATAGTTGATAGCAAAGAGTGCAGAGCTTTCTATAGAAAAACACATTCTTTATATTTTTTATTGCATTTTATTCATTCATTGAGATTATCAGAAATATGTGTGCTTATTACAGCTATTCTTAGTCTATTAAAAAAGTGATAGCCTTTATTCCGACATAATTTTATATATTAGGTTTAATTAGCAATAGATTGTTTTTATCATATTTTTCTTTACCCAAGAAGCATTTAGTTTATCTATTATGAAATAAGAAAGTTTTTTTATAGGTACAAAGCAGTCATGCAGGTTTTGTTTTTCTAGTTCACTTGGTAGGACTGATCTCAGTTGTATGAGCCTGGAGGTGTAAAGTGCCACAGATTCTTTTACTTTTCATAGGCATGACTGTTCTGGGCAGATTCAGCAGTGTGCTAAACACCTGAATTGAGTGGGCAAACACAGACCTCTGACAATATATGCCACATTCTGCTCTGTCCTCGTCCATCAAAGATACAAAGCCCCCATGCAGCAGCTTTTCCAGTGGAACAGCCTCAGAGGAGACACGTGGGACCTTTTCTGGTGCCAGGGCAGAGGCCAGCGTGGGCTGGTGGGTGCAGGAGCCCCTGGGCTGTGCTGCTGCATCCTTCGGGCTGGAGCTTCCCTACAGTCCCTTGGCTCCAGATCCTTGTCTTTTCCACTCCATAGGGTGTGAGGGTTGGCTTTCCCTCAGCTGAGATCATCTTCAGAAGTTGATTTGATGACCTGATTTTCTCTCCAGAAGGTGAAAATTGGGACATTCTGTATTGGCAGAGTGTTTTGGTGTAAGGGCTTCAAACACTGTAAGGTGTCTTTGTTAAAGACACCTTCGTGAAGTGTTTGGAGGTGAAGCAGCTGACTGTGTTCTTATACCAGCAAAAGTAATGTGTTTTTATACCATGTCAATGTCTTTTATAATGATTAATTTTTCTTGAAGTGCTTTGTCTTTTAGGGTTCTGGAATGTACCAGCAGTTTCAGAAATCTTTGTCTAAAAGTTGTGGAAGCTTGACTTAGATTTGCTGAGGAAAGTCTGCTTTTGTTCATGTCACTTCAGCAGCTCTGGCCCTGTCAAATGTTAATTTTTAGTTCAAACTGCCTTACTGCATAAAATATAATATGACACATGCAACTGCAGATTATAAATTAGTTAAAACTATAAATAAATATTTTAGTCTCTCATCTGTTACAAACTATTGTGGTGACTTTGGAGGAGGTAGAGGAGTGGCCTAGAACATGATCTGCCCAGGGTAGGGAAGGGCATACTGCTCTGCAACTTCTCTGCATGTTCCTCATCCAAAGATGACAAAGGGCTTTTACTTCTCTCCACTAAAGGTTTCCTTTCCCCAGGAACTGGTTCTAAGAATTACCAGTGTGAGAAGCCACTTTGGGTCTATTGCCTTTCTAGATGGCATCGTTTATTTTGAAATGAGGCAGCAGCGAGGGCAGGTGCTGGAGGGCATGTGGGAATATAACACAGCCTGAGGTCGGAGCAGCAGTCCTGTGGGTAATTTCCAGCTCAGTGCTGAAGTGGCAGAATTTATCTTTTACCATGGTGAGGCTGTAAAGTTGACTGCAGCTTTCCTCTGTGTTTAGTGCCACTTAGGCATGTACATGTTTAGGACAAAAGAAACGTGCTCTGCATCGAATTGCATCACGTGAAGTGTCAGTAACAACAGGAAATTTTATTGCAATGCAAGGAACCTCATTGTCATAGCTGCAGTTTACACAGAAAGCTTACAACAGATGTGTCATATGTTGTAGAATTTTTCCTCTGGAAATAATTTTTCAGCCTTATTTTAAGTGATACTGTGCAAACAACAAGGCAAAGGGTGCTGCAACTTATTCTTTTCAGCTTAACATGAATGCAAAAAGTGTGCATGTGTCTATAGAGTGAGATTAACTTCAGTAATTATTAAATAAGATAATGAAAGAAATTTTTTTACCCTGCAAGTGTCTTCTTTAACTTACTGAAAAAGGCAGAGACAGTTTAAGATGCAAACTGAGCAGTCAGTGACAAGAGATGTGGAGGCACAGGCACTGTGAGCAGTGATAACCTGATAACAAATCTTCAGTACTTGCTTGCCATGAATTTTGCTGACATTTCTTTATACACTAATTGAAATATTTTTTGTAATTCAGTGAAATTTGAACTTCAGCGCAAGTAATTTTAAATCTGAGGCGAGCTCGGGAACATTTTTATGTTTCATCACAAATTTAAGCTGATATTGGAAACATAAGGACTTGCAGTCTTTCTATACAAAATTTGATCAGTAATTTTAAAAGCTCTGAGAGACATGAATCTTCAAAGATGGTTTTCTAGATCATTATTAATTTACTTTTTACCACCTTATACAGTAAGGATTACTGGATCATATGTCAGTAAAATCAATAAAATTGTCTAACAGTGTTTGGAGCAATACGAAATATGCAGGCAAAAAAAATTTTTTTTTTTTCTGGGATAAGTAATTTTTGGAATAAGTAATTTTTGTACATTTTAAATCTTATAGGAAATGTTTTTAAGGGCTTACTTTGCAAGTGTGAAACATTCCAGGTGAGTCTTTACTACATCTCTGCTGAGATACAGAGAAATACTGTACTGCACATATTGAGTCTTCTTCGCATGGCCAAAACCTTTTGTAGCACTTGAAGATTGGTTCATAAGCTTTTCCCTCCATGAGCTTCGTGCAGATGTATCCATTATGCCTTTGCAGTATAACTGCACTGATCCCATCCAAACACTGGATCAATTGGTCTTTCAGCAGATGATGCTCCTAGATCTTTAGGAGGAGAAGAGACCTGGCATTTTGCAGCTTGGGTCTGTAAACATTGGGGTTACTAATTGTGTCACATACTTTGGGGAAGTGGCAGATCCACCATTCCCCTTGTTCAGCCCTGCTTGGCAGCCTGTGTATTTCTCTTGTAGCATATTTGTGATACTTTGAAAGAGATTTTAAGCTAATAAAAGGTCATATTAAGGCAACTCAGTTGGTATTAAGTGCAAGAGCTGGATGGCTTGACTACAAAGGGACAATTGGGGAAGGCTTAGTTTAATAAGATACTTGCAGCTTACTAATGCACATTACTACAATCCCTTCTCCCTTGTGAATACCCCACTCAGAGTAAATTGATCTTGGTTGCTGTAGCTTTGTTCTCCTCTTTGGCTCCAGCACAGAAACTGGTTCTTGCAAAGTGTAACATATTTTATGCTCTGCACTGACCCTCGGTTGACTCCTGAACTCTGAGTGCCTCTCTGTGGCAGGGACCCATGCTGCCTGCCTGGAGCACTCTGCGTGCGGAGCCCAGCGCCCTCCGCCTCCTCCTGCATCCTGCACGAGGGACAGATTCTCCCCTTGGTGCTCCTGGAAAGTGATCCCCCTTCCTGGCTGCCCTGAGAAGGCCCGGATTAACGTTGTGGGCCTGGCTGGAGCTGCCAGCCCCGGGGTGAGGGAAGGCAGCAGCAATCATCTCTTTAGAACACCTAAAGCATATGGGGGGATGCTCTGGTTCCCGCTGATCACACAGATGAGTGCTGCTGGTGTAAGGCTGCACTGGCCTGCAGGTAGGAATTATGCTTATGTAGGTAGGAAATACGACACACATCCTTAATATGTGCCCAAAGACAGACAGAAAACAACTGGAAAGCAGCAGATACTATTTGTGAGGCTCTTGGTTTTGAATATAGGAAGGGAACAGAAATGAGCATCTTTTCAGCCAGCCCTGACATACCCATCCTCTGAGCAATAATGGTGTTTTTGCCACTGTACTGTGGACAAGCATTGTCTAACCTCCAGATACAGAAGCCTCCAGTGAACAGTGTTGATTCAGCCCTGCCTCTCCACAATCAGAAACACCCTCATAAATCTTGGGTGAGACTAAATATTTAATCCAGAGTGAGATGATTAATTTTTGGAGACCGTGTGCAATCAGAATCATCTTCCCATGTTACCCTGTACCTTTCAATTCCAACACCCTCTTAAATAAAACAAGATTGAGTTATGCAAGTCTTTTCTACCATTCACATTGCAAGACTAGGAATGCCCTTTTCTCCAAGGAAGAGATGAAATGTGTTCTATATGGTTACAATCCTGGAGAAACATTCTTTTGTCATAAATAGCTAATGAACGTTGACACTTATCTTGGAGCTTACCAGACATGTAAGTGAAATTGGTCATTGTGATCCAACTAGTGAGATGCTATTATGACCAATTTTTTCTTCAACCCTCTTTCTGATAAATCTGCAGTATTCACTGTTGTAAATGACAAGCAATGCAACATCTGAGGTAAAATTCCCTCATGTGGCTCTGCAAGATTTAGACATAATCAAACAATACCTTTCCATGCGTCAATGAAAACAACTTCATGTTTTGGTTTTTTCACTTTAATGCTGAAAATGTCACAGAAATTTGCATGTAAAACACTTACTGTACTGGCAGGTGTCTCTGTTTTGGTCTCTCATTGGTGAGTTAAGCCAGGCTTTTAAATTGTTAATAACTGAATAACTTTTAGATCCTGTTGCCTTGTATAATCAGTAACAGAAATGTAAATTATGTGGGAATTTGTACTCTGCAATGATGGGATGGACATGAGAGCCTTGGTAACCTTGAAATAATTCACTAGCTCCTTAATAATCTTTTGTGCAATGTATACAAAATGTGGAAGCAAGTGAAAATAGTATTTGTTGGATTGTATTTAAGGCAACACAACGTGTGTTAAATTTCTAAAGAAATTGTCTATGCTATTCTGAAAGGAGGTATTTTTGAAACAAGTTTAAAAAGTTAACTTTTTGGTATTGAGAAAGGTTTATGCTAAGCCGTTAAGAAACCTGATTTTAGTAAACAAAAATAAAAAATCAGATTAAATTTAGTCAGCACATTTCTCAACAGAGGTCATCAAGGAAGAGCAGTAAGTTCTTGGGAGCAGCTGTACTCAAACTGATCACTTTACTCTGAATGTGTGTGTGTGAAACTATTTAGAAATTGCTTATATGGAAGAAGTTAAGATTCAATTCACATGCCTTAAAATGAAGGAACCCTGACTGCTCTTAAAGGTTTCTGATGATGAATGTTTGTTGTATAGAAGCTGAACCTGTTGTCTGTCTTTTCATGGTCTTACAATATTTACGTAACATTTTTTACCACATTTTTTCATAGTGCAGTTGTAGTTCAGTGTCTCATTTTTTGCTTTCTCTTATGTTAAATACTCATTTATTTCTTTGAGGCACTTTTCTCTTGAAGCATTTGAAGTGCTCCATTCTCAGCTGGTTGAAGTTTCTGAACTCCCTGTTGTTTCAATATATTCGTGTTTATTTATTCACATCAGCTCAGGATCAGGGCTTGCAGTAATGGAAGGTGATTTTCTTTTTTAAAATATGAACTTAATATGTAAATGTTCTGGCATGTCTTAATGCTAAAGGTCACCTGGCTGATTTCATTCTTTGAATTGCAGCAACACTTTGCAGAGTGTTAATTGATTGTAATTGTTTTAGTTAATCAATTTCAGAGGATCAGGAACCTGTTTTACATGCTGGAGTTGTTTGCTTCCAGGCAATTCACAGAAGTGATGAAAACTACCTTAGGTCAATTGTTCCTTTATTTAGGAGATTAAGGGTTTTTATGTTGTGGATGACACTGGGTTTGGAATATGTTAGAGCAGTTATGAGGCGAATATGGATCCTGCATCGACAAGTTGGACAAAAATATCTAAAACCTGTTTATCGCCCACCATTTTTTTCAATTGAAGAGAAATAAAAGTGTCAAAGAGAGGAATTGTCTCTGAGCTTGATACTCCCAGCAGCACTGAAGGTTGCTTTTCTGATCTTGCCACTGGGTTTCTGTGCAGGAACTCTCAATTATCTACATAGGGTTGTTTATTTATTAAGGACAGTACTTCAAAGTGTTTGTGGGAAGAGTTTGTGAAGTATGGCCACGCAGTGAACTGGAAGGGCAACTTATGGAACTCTTGGTAAGCAGACTTCATCTACTGAAAACTTTTTGAGATAAATTCTGTCCTCTCCTACTTCTTTTCCATTACAATTTCATTTTCCCTGTCTGACAGTCAAATAAGGTGCATTGTCTAATGGACCAGTTAATGCTTTGGATGTATCTTACTGTGTATAGAATGAAAGCAGAACTTTCAGAATGAAGGGAAATGTTTAAATCCAGCAAAATGATGTGTGCCATTAAAAAGAAGAAGGAACTTGTGGTTTCATCACTGAGTTCCTTACACAGCCTATAGTATAATTTCATGGTCTGCATGTCTTAAGCAAACACTATGCACATAACAGCATAAAGTGGGTTATTCTTTTCTTAAATGTGAAGTTTACTTTTGTTTCATGAAATTGAATTAAGCTGCAAGACTGTCCTTTTTCTCTCCTGAATGTGTATTTTTCTGGATTTCAGGAACCTGCTGTTTTCTCCCATGACTTGCTATCTATGAAGTACCACTCAAAATTAGCAGATGTTCAGATAAATTAAATAGCAAAAATCTGAGGGGAAATGGAAAAGGCTCCTGACCCAGGAGTATGGGTGGCTTACTGAGGGAAATGCTATTAGCAGAAAATGGCAAGGAAGGTAAGTTAATGTGAATCCCAGATTTCTGCTAGGAAGAGAAAAACAGAACTGTCTGAAATTTCATGAAATGTAATTACCTAAATGAAGAAATCTGCTTTTTTGAGATAAATAGTACAAATATCAGACAAGGGGAACTAGGAATTAAAGTAATTGAGCAAAATTTGATTACATAATTGGAAACTCTGCAGATAGAAGTGGAGGAAAAGAAAGAA
The DNA here is from genome assembly GCF_028018845.1 of Melospiza georgiana. NCBI lineage: Eukaryota > Metazoa > Chordata > Aves > Passeriformes > Passerellidae > Melospiza > Melospiza georgiana. The sequence goes on from NC_080439.1 coordinate 13,398,422, forward strand.
GGGAGTAACATTCAGTTTAAAATAATGAGTGAAAAATTAAATATACAATATCAATGAAGGAGCAACTGCTGCATGGGTGCTTCTTTCCTGGGCTCTTGGATTTCTTCATGCTGCCCTTGCTGTCCTTCTCAGAGCCCTGTCTGTGATTTGACCTGTCTGCTCACATGAACCCATGGACAAATGTTTCCTCCTGTGCTCCGGGGATCACTGGGAATGAATGATGTTGCTGTTGGACGCGCAAAACTTGTCAGAAATCAAGCATGGATAGCTGTTCTGCCTATGTGCTGAAGCTTTAAGGCATGAATGATGGTTTGATGTCTAATTGAAAATCAACTAAGTTTAGGAGTCCTTCTAGTTGAGTTTCTAACCAGAGAAACTCAACAGTGAAAACCTTTCTGCTCAAATAAAGAAAATGTGGTAGGGGTGGAAAATACAGCCAGAGAGAAGCAAAAGCAGTAGCAGTTAGGCTGGTGGATGGAGATTTTGTGCCAGGCCCTAAATGTCCTTCACTGCGCATATTTTGAAGTAGGGAGTAGGACACTCCCTGGGACACATCCTGATCCCTTTTCTCCTGGGTGAAGTACCACTACAATCCCTAGGCCTGTTAGGGGATATACAGAGCACAATAATAATGGAGCACAATTTTCAGGAGAGGAAAAAAACCCACCCAAATGCAGCTTTAAAAGAATTCTTTTAGAATTTATTTGTGGAAAAAAAAGATTAGACTTGTTCCAGGCTGCTAACTTCCAGAAAGAAAGAGGAGTTAAACTACAGCACATTCCTTCTGATTTCATCTGCCTCAAAAAAATCACAGATGCCTGACTCATTTTATATACCTTTCTGTTGTTAAGACAGGCAGGAAATTCGAGAACAATATAATTGTCAGTATGATAAATGAGAAGGCAAAATAGTGTTGAACAGTAGAGGACACCGGGTGTTATTATGGCCTATTGTTGCTATGAATAGAACCACCCAGACACCAATTAACATCTCATTGCTATGATTACTTGCTACAGTATCTGTTCCACTAATCAAACTTGCACCTTTTTAGTCCATATTTTGATTTCAAAAAGTTATATCAAGAAGAGATTACATTTATCTCAAATGCAAATAAATGTGAAGCTTAAGAAGCTAATTAAGTTTATAACCACTGAGAATAACATTAAAAAGAAAATTAAATTGCTTGGTTTGGAGGAAAACCTTTTAGGAAACATTTGTTGAATAAACATAAAAGAAATTCTCCTAATGTACTCTTATGCAAATGATGTTCTGTTTATATTTTCCATATGCCAATCATATATAACTGTTATGATTTTTTTCTCACTAAACATTCCTCTTCATAGGAATATTTACTACCAAGCACACAATGTGTAGTCAGTACGACATTTGTATTACAGCAGCCTGCTATAGCTTCCCAAACTTTTTGAGAACAGAGCTTGTTTTAGGAAAATGGCAATGCCACAACAAATATTTAGTAAGCAATTATTGTTGGCAAAGAGGTGGAACTGAAGGATAAAGCCTGTGAGATGTTACTTCCCATTTTTTATTTTAAATTTTTCTTTAATGGTCATAAAAGGTACTAGATTGAAAGCTCTGAAGAAAGGATATTTCTGCTTATGTGTCAGGCAGCAGCACTGCAGAATTTCTTTGGCTGGCCTCCATCTGCCAAAGCACAGTGGTGTTGTCTCTGGTCTAAAAGACTGCTAAGGCACATTTGCTGTCTGTCTGAAGTCAATGAGAAAGCAAGGTGAGCTGAGCAGACCCTCCAGTGTTTTTTGCTGGGCCAGGTTGCTGGGCTCCTCCAGAGGCTGATGCTGTGCCCCAGCAGCTCCTCAGCAAGGGGTGCCCATGGAGCTTCTGCCAGGGGCACTCCTGGCTGGCAGAGGGGCTGCAGCAGCTTTGTGCCCAGCCCCGAGCTCCTCTCTCATCCCACATGGATTAGCTGTGCTAGGAAAAGATAAGATTGCTGGCTAGGAACCATTCCTCTGCTTGGGTTATGGAAAAACAACTTTTGAAGGAGAAATGGGAATTTGTAGTCTGCAAGGCAAAAGCAGGGGTGAGGTGATTGCTGCTGGAAGAGTCCTGTGGGTAAAACTGGCTTGGCTTGTGCTGCTCCAGGGTTCTGTCCCACTGTCCCCTCTGGAGCACAGGATCTGAGTGCATCCTGCCCCAGCTTTCCTTGCAGCCAGCTCTGGCTCTGCCAGGGTGTGCTGGAGCAGAGCAGATTCTCTTTGTCCTGGTGCAAGTAGATCTGGAGGGGAGGCTGGGGCAGACTTTTGTTCTTGACTCCCATGTATGTGTCTAAGATTTGATTGCAGCAAAGTCAAGGGGACTCACAGGGAGTGGTGTCAGTAAATCCTGGATGGACTTGCCCATGGATGCTCAGGCTGGGCTGAGCAGTGGTTCTGCACTCTGCTGGCAGCAGCTTCATTCCTGTGAGTTGGACACAACAAATATGGGGAGGAAGTTGTTTTGATGGAAATGGTGGATATGATGTCATTTCTGAGGCCTTAAAATTGTTATTTTAGTTAATCTTTAATGCATGCCTTTATCTTGCTACTGCTGAGAGAACATCACTTTCCCTGCAAGGGTTTAAATTATGACTGGAATGTTTTGAAATGTGTCTCTGATGATCCATCACGATGTTTTAAAGGCTTTGGACATGGAAGAGCAGTATTGAACTTGGAGCTTGAATTTAGATATAATATTTTTTATAAAGCAGCTGACAGGTTTGCTGGATTAGTGTTTATAATACTTATTGACATCCCATGATACCTTTCCATAGCTGAGCAGAGTTTAGATTGACTCTAGAGTATTAGTACTTGATGAAGGTAATCTGTTTTCTTGGCTGAAGCTCACAAACAAAGCAGTTAAATCCCCATTACAAATGGCTAAACAGGGACCCATTAAACTTCTTATAGGCCTGTCTCATTTCTATAGCCCTGAAACATTTATAAAGGGCACTGTTAAAAATTTACAGAACCTTGAGACAGAGTCTTAAGCAAAGCTACTCTGTGTACACTACCTGAAATACTCAGTCTTCCCTTAAAGAGTAAAATAAAAGTAGCAAAAAACTTTTTTCATACACTTTGACCTACAGTAGCTGTTTTGACTTTTCTTGATTTATTTTCAAAGTTTCATAGAAAAATACATGTTACAGGTAGAAAATCAATTCATGCTTAAACTACCATAGGAAGGTGCCCAGGTTGGTTATTAATAATCAAACTGTCTTCGTTAATGTCTGTTTCAATTATTAGTTCTCCAATCACCCTTTTTATATGGGAAGTCACTCTGGAAATTGTTGGCACTGAATTTGAGATGAATATGGTAATAGTGGATGTATCATGTTAATGAGAATTCTCATATTAAGAAATATAAGGCACATTATTTTAATGATTCTACTGGCATCAAACCATGGAAGCCACAAAGTTATTTTTTAATGAATCAATCCCCACAGGCCTAAGGTAATTGTGTGAAAACTGTTGGTCTTTTTTTTTCATTCCAGTAAAAGACAGCCCCAAACTGAAATTATACTTTTCACTGGCTTAGCTGATGTTTTGCAATAGTGCCAGGCATTTTGTAAACCTCAGAAGAAAGAAAAAAGGCTTAGGAGAGTGCTGGAGTGGGGAGGTTGAGTCATGCCTCTCATTGCATGTCAATAAAGATGTGATAATTAGAGGGAGAAAAAGCAGAGCCTTCATTAGGCCACAGATTGCTGGAGTTTCATCAGCAAAGTGTCAGACTGAGCTCACTGGGATGATGTGTCTGGTGAGAGAGCCTGCACCCAGAGCATGGGGACAGTGGCATTTGGGGACAGCTTGCACCCAGAGCATGGGCACAGTGGCATTTGGGGACAGCTTGCACCCAGGACATGGGCACAGTGGCATTTGGGGACAGCTTGCACCCAGAGCATGGGCACAGTGGCATTTGGGGACAGCTTGCACCCAGGACATGGGCACAGTGGCATTTGGGGACAGCCTGCACCCAGGGTATGGGGACAGTGGCATTTGGGGACAGCCTGCACCCAGGGCATGGGGACAGTGGCATTTGGGGACAGCCTGCACCCAGGGCATGGGGACAGTGGCATTTGGGGACAGCCTGTGTCCAGGGCATGGGCACAGTGGCATTTTTGTAACAGGGACATGGTACAGGAAGGCGGAGGAGATGGCCAAGAGTAGAAAAGCCCTATTGTCCACTTTGGTTCATTATATTTTTCTTCTAGTCATCCTCTGTAAGAGTTTAATCTGCTCAAGAATTTTAAAAATAAATAAATGAGCGGTCCTGTCTTTCTAAAGATGGGAGTTAATGTGGGAGTGTGGGGAATAATGGAACCACACTGTGTATATATTTTCTAGTTTCTGTGAATTTTGATAATTTCCAGATGGTCACTTCTAAGTGTATTCATCAAATGTGAAGAGTGGTTTTATAGTCTGCAGTATATATTCTAGGAGACCCCTAAAATGTCTAGAAAATTTGAATCTTTAGGTTTTGTTTTTCTTCCTAACCAACCACTGATGCCACAAGGAGTAATAATAAAAAAGTTCATATGGTAGTGTGCTTTTCATTTTTGTGGATCCTGGAAATATATGCTAAGCCATGTACACCATCTGCTCCACTAAGGTCAAAGTCCCAGCTGTATAAGCTTTAGGAGTAAATGCTGAAGAGCTGATATTTTATATGGGCTGAAGTTGGTGTTTTAAGTAGTTTCAAGCAAGCCTTTCACAGAGTTCAGCAGTGCAACTGGCACTTGTAAGCATGCACCTTCTTTTGAGTTTTTAGCTGAAAAAATTAGAGTTCTTTACTGGGTGTCTTAAGCAAGGTACAAAACTGTCTCTCAGCTGGGACCAGAGAAGCAGGAAGAAGCAGATCTCAGCTGGATCTGTGGTAAGTGGGACAGGAAGCACTCTTCAAAAAGCCAGTTCAATGCACATCCTAATTTACTTGAGCAGTCTTCCAGTTTAAGAGTTTGTACCTGCCTGGTTCCAAAATACAGCCCCATTATCAAATGCCACCCTGTGTTGGCTTCCCTTCTCTTCCTTTTCTGGGCTGTTCTTTGCCAGGTATTTGTTACCTGAGCACGAGACACTAAGGAATCACACAAAGCCTCCTGGTGCTTATTCATGGTCCAGATACTTGTTTTAGACCCTTGTCCTTTTGAAGTGGCGAAAGGAATCATTAGACACAGGAGAAATGGAGGAAATCAGCAGCAGCATCCTTACCCTAGGATGGTAAAATATCCAAGATATCCTGGTAGAATAGTCCTGGTTGCTAAGCAGCTTGTGTTACCTTGACCCTTTCAAACCTTTTTAGAGAAATGTAACAGAAGAAGAGGATTGCAGAGCTTCACACCAGAATTTGGCCTTCACTTCTAATTAGTTGGTTGTCTTCCTAGAAAATACCATTCCCTTTTACACATGCTTTTGCATCCTTATAGATGTAAAATATTCTTTTTATTTGCTGGGTGAAGTAGTTTTAAATAGAAAAATATTGCCAGTCCTGTGCATTCTAGCTATACAATCAATCTATTAAAATGTAAAATTAAAAAGCATATCTGTGGAATATGACTGAGTTGAACCTACAGCCACAAGGGATATTCTACTAACTTTGTTGCCTCTCATTTTATTCTTCTCAAACATTAGTTCTTAATGCCAGAATTTGAAAGAAAGCCAGAAATTCTCACCCATTGTTGTTCATCTTCTAAAACAGACACTTCTAGATATCATCAAATATTTCAAAGGTTACATCCAGCAGCCTATGCCTAAAGGCATTGATGAAAATTGGATGAAAATACAAACATAATATTTAGAAATACTACTGAGGGAGACAAGAAAAAGGAGTCCTCCCAAACCACATTTCTGCCGCTCTTTTGTTTAGCAGTTACACCAGTATCACATAACAGAATATCTCAATCATCAAAATATTGTTATTGATTATTACCAAATAAAGAATTTTAAACTCATGGCTCAATTCACTTCTTTAAATGCCATTGTATGTACCTCTGCTGAAGTGCTATTTGCTTGATCCTTGCAAGATCACACAAACCCTTCTGGGAGCTGAGGTTGCCCTTGGAAGTGTTATTTTGTTAGTGCCAGTAGTTTGGAATAAGCCACTCAAGGAGTCCTCTGTGCTTTCTTCTGCAAATCAAATTATCTGGGAGAGCAATACGATGCAAAAGACAATTTGTGTGAAGAAAGGAAAGCAAAGAGCAGGGAAGTAGTAACAATTCCAGTTATTTTACTTGATATATCCCTGGAAGAAAGGGATGTTGACCAACCAACACTGACCCAGGTCCAGTGGCACAGATCTGTCTTGCTCCATCCCTTTTTGCTGTGAGTCTCTGCAATAGAGCTCCAGAGCAGCCTTGCTATCAGCTATTCAGGGGCCATTGAGAAGCTCTGCTGTAAGGCTCCTCAGTTACTGGGAGTTGGTTTTGTTTTTCCCTCTGAAAAAAATTTTGTCTTTCCCTGTTTTGGGACCAGCTGTGGTTACTGAAGTTGGGTGGGTGAATTTAGGCAGTAGCAAGTGAGGGTTTTGTGTGGAGCCTGCAGTGCTCTTCCTGGATAGGTTTTTAGTGACTGTGTGACCCCAATTTATTGAAGTGTTTAGATTAGGAAACTACTGTTGTAACCCTTAGTGCTTTTTTGCCAGTTGAAATTTTTAATTTATGGTATTTTGGCCAAATTTAGCTACAAACTAGACTACATTTCACGTGAGTTTTAACTACACGTGTGATATCATGAGGAGGCTGCCACTTTATTCTCTCAGGTCGATCTTCATGTGGACAGAATAAATTGCTTTGGTAGGGAGGACTTCATATGGAATAATATCCTCCCTGTTAGAATTAAGGGTGATCATGACAAACCTTTTTAGTTTCTGTTTCATGTGGAAGGCAGTTCTATTTCAGAATTTTTAAATCCTTTTTAAAATTTCGTGCCATAGGTATCTTTTCAAACATCAAGCATTTGTAGGAATGTGGTGCAGTTGTGCCAATACTTTTTGGAAAATCTTTGTACCTCTAGGATGGAATTTAATGAGACTTGACAGTGCTCTCCTAAAAGGTCACAACCCAGGTGGTTGTGTCATCCTGCTCAGGAGGAGAACTCAGCATCTTGAATTCTTCTCTTCCCATTCAGGTTGAGGATTAGATTGAGAGGTTTTAATGTCCCTCCTGTTGTACCCTCTGAGCTGTCAGAAATGGCTGTGACCACATTGGATGCTGAGATCCTTGGCCTGATTCAGGTTAGGAATAGCTCTGGGCTATTGGATACAACCACAGGAGGGGAAGGGTTCCTCCTTTGGCTCATTTGGAAAAGGGTTTGGTCCTTCCCTCCTTACAGGGCACAAAGATTATTTCCTACCTGTTCTTGTTCTTTGACCTGGTTATTTTTTAATAGGAGATAAAGTATTCACAAAGGAGTTTCTACAAAATAGTTCTGCCTGGGCTGCTTCTCTCTGTGTGGAATTATGGAGTGAACACTTTGCTTAACTTGTCCCTGCACAATGCTTCAAAGGCAGTGTGGTAGGAGCACTTCCATGGAGTGTTGTGTGCGTTATCCTACATTTCCTGAGCAACGTGCATTCCACCAGAATGTATCCTAAGCCTCCCAAGCCACGAATTTGCACCTCTGTATACCCAGCACATGCTGTTGTTATGGGAATTTTGTTTGGACTGTGGATTAATCCTCCTGTGAATATGGAGAAGCCACGCAGAGGCTGGGCTGGGCAAAGAACTGGGAGCTCCCTGCCCTGCCTGGGTGGTGCTGAGCAGGGCATAATGCAGCCCCTGCCCAGTCTGAGTGTCTGCCTGGGACCTCCTCAGCAGGTTACCCAGGTGTTTTGGTTATTCAGAGTAACCTCCCCTTGCCATTACCCCTAATGGGCAAATGGCTCATTTTTGTGGTTGTAATTAGCATTGTTTGCCATTCTGTTCTCTAGATGTTTCAGAAGTAGGAATAATCTTTCCATTACAAGTCATGACTGCAGGTGCTGTGAGGTATTGGCTCTTTCAGATTATATCTATTTTGTATGAGAAATGTGTATCTTTGGCAGACTGCTAAATATTACTGCTTAAGTCCATTACAAGGAAGCACAATTTTCTGTAACTTAATTTCCTAAGCCTAATGAACCCAGTAAATTTCCTCTGATGTCTTCCCAAGTTAATATATTAAATCTAATTTATTTGGCAAAAAATTGGACAAATTTCCTCTTAATTTAATTAACCCAGAAGAAAAAAATGTATTGTTATGGAAATCTGGGACTAATAATTCACAGATGTGAAAGTCCTGGGTTTTGGTTCCATTCATTTACTAGCTTACAATTGCTATTTTTGTTTCCTATAATTTAACTCAAAAAAGTCTGTTGTACCATGTATGTATTTGAAAAGCTTGATAAATGATAACAAATTAATTTTTTGTCAGTTAATGTTGCAGAAGATTCTTCTGTCCTAAGTGATTATTTGCATACTTATTGAGTATTATATGTACCAGTTGATTTCCTTGATATGTTACTGATATTTTGTGGGCACTGCTAATGAGTGGATGATGCATTTTCATCAGCAGTAGTGTTTCTCTGGCAATTTTGCTAGAACTCAGAGTGGTACAAAAAGAGTTCTCATTGTTCATGTTTCAATGCTGCAAAAACCAAAGCTCCGAGTCCCCACAGAAGCCAAAGCAAAGCTGTGGCTGGGAGTGGGCTCAGCAGCAGCACACAAACATAAGCTTGCCTGTGCTGCTGCTTTGATTTTCTGTGGCCAGGATATGGATAACAGGGATATAGTTGCATATACTCTGGGAAGGTAATTCATATTTTTCATGCCAACAGCTCTAGTCCTGCTTTCCTGCCACTTCCTCAATACATGTGAGAGGTCTAATGTAAACAATGGAGCCAAACCTCTGACAAATAAATTACAAGGGCCACTAATGAGTGCAAATCCATGTATGACCTTTAGAGCATTCGTGCAGCTGTCTCCATGCTCTGATGTGGCTTGTGCTGGAAGAAACCTACAGATAGCCAGGATTTCAAAATGCCTGTCTACCTCAGCATAATAGAGTTGGTTTCTTTCTGTTTGTGCACCTCGATCAATTTCAGAATTGCTCAGGACAGGATTTGGCTTTAAATCTGTAGGGCAAAGATCTTTAACACTGCTGCATTTAAAGTGACTATTAGTGATACCCAAGATTATTTTACAAATGGTCCAGTTTTCCTGCTATAAATTTTTATCCAGGCATTTACATCTTTTCCAGCACAAAGCAATCTTATTAAAAATAGTCAAGAAGCTGTAATACTAAGGTCAACATTTTTAGTATTAAAATCAGTTTACAGTATGTTTGCTTGAAGTGCACATAAATTCAAAGAGGCAAGAAGTATAAACAGAATAGCTGGTTTCTTGGATGCACTCCAATATAATTATAGCTATTCACCCTTGTGACTATTTGTGTGTGTAGCTTAAAGCTATTTGCCTGCCCTAAGGTACGGTAGCAGTATTTTTATACATCTTTGTATCTGATTGAAATGCAAAACTCAGTAAACCTGGGAAGGATGCTAACAAGCTTAAAGAAATGTATGAGTAAAATTAACCAGCAGATTGAATGTGCCTTTTGACATTTGTTAGCAGCACCACCCCATTCCTAGCACAGGTACTTCTCATTCTCTTCAGTTTTGAAACTGAGATATCCCTTAAGGATTTGTCACCAAAATAGTGTATTTCTAATAGGCAATTATGAAAAAAAAAATCATCATCAATCACATTTATTGCAAACATCTCATAAAACAGTAAAACATTTATGTGGCTATGGAAGGCAAGTATGTTGCCATGTAATATATTAAGATTTGCATATAAAGAACAGCAGGCAGCAAACAAGTCTCTTTCCCTTTCTTATGCCATTTATACAAATGCCTTTGATGCAATGTATCTATTTAATTTCCATCAAAATGTTATTGCTGCAACACCTGAGTGATACTGGCTGTCATTAGGTCTCAGAAGCACACCCTGGGAAGGGAGTGGGTGATGCTGCTTCCTCCAGGTAGGGTCCATCAGCCGTGTCACACCTTGTCACAACCTATCTGTCACCCAGGAGGCAGGGTTTGCCTCAAGCTGATGTGCACCTGTCACTGACACACATGCATATATATTTATCCGCATTTTTAATTTCTCTCCTCCCCAGTATCAGTGTTTCACCAAGATCAGTTATTTCAGTATTTAGCTTTCAGGCAGATTGCAGGGGTGTTGGGACTCCATATTGTTTCTGTGTGAGCAGGAATGAAAAGCAGTTGCTTGGGAAGGAGCACAGCTCTTTTTGTGGGGGACATGGCAACTGCCTGTCGATACCAACATCTGCTAATCTTCTCCATAATCATCTGTACCCTGTTCTCTGCAAACACTCAGAAATGATTTCCTTGAAACTTTTTTTAATAGCTCAGAGTGCATCTACCGTGAGGCTGTATGATATAAAATGACTAATAAAATGTAGGGTTATTTCCATGTCAGAGTTGGTAACAACTGTCTTTATCTGGGTTTTTCCACAAGCCTCGAGGTAAAATGAAGCAGGCAGCATTGCAGAGAAGAGAGAAATGAATGACAACACATTGTATAAATCTGTGGGATTTTTTGACACTTGACTTTCTACTATCATTTTAAAAAATTCTGCCTTCTATTTACTTGTCAGAACTGGATTTAATTCTTATATGCTGTAAGGAATTCACCGTGTTAAGATATTGATATAACAAATTGCCAAATGTTTTAGAGATTGATTCTTGCTGACCAAAATGGGCTTTCAGATTGGAAGTCTTTTTTTCCAGAAAACACCTGCTGAGATAGAAGTCTGACAGCTGCACAAAAGAAATATTCGGTTTGTTTAGTCTGCTCCTATCTAGCAATCGGCAGATGCTATCAAAAATTGTGTTTTTAAAATGAAAATTATCTAAGGATTTGGCAAAGGACCTTGGTTAAAAGGGACTGAGTGGCCACTATCAGGTGAGCATTACCAGACTGATTGGTTGTTACTTCTGTCAGTCTTTCTTCAAAATTATGACAGGCCACACAGCAGGGAGCAAATGATCATTAATACTTCATCCCCTGGGACACAATAAACTGCCATTCACTTGCATACAAATAAAATACATAAAGCTTGTCAGACAAGGTGACAGAAAAAGGTGCCTTTTCAAAATTATTTTATACTACAGTGGGATGTGATCAGCTAAGACACATTTCTGTATTGTGTGGTGTATGATCTTGACAGCAGCACCTTTGAATTCATTCCGGTTTAAAAATACATTTCAGTGCATTTTTCCTGATGCTTATTTTATTTCATTAGAAGAACATAAGATTTTGAGCACTCCTCAGCTCTGCAGTGGAAGCTTAAGAATGGGTTTTGCAGGAGAATATTCCTCTGGAGCCAGTGCTCTTTCTGCCATGCAGCCCCACAGCAGAACAACCCAGGTTCTCCATGTGTGCCACTGGGTGCTGGCACAGGTGACCACCGAGTCCCAAATAAAGAGATGGCCACTGCTCAAAGGCTCCCAAGATAAAACACAAGCTGTTCTAAATATCAATAAGCCATTTTCACAATATTTTCGCAAACAAAAAATCTAAAAAAATAAATAATAAAAGCAAACAAACTGTTATGCTGTATTAGACTTTTGGTAAGGTCAGAAGGAGGCTGGAATGTGAGGCATTTTGCTTAGCCACTGCTTCCAGTAATGCTGTTCTGTTCTGGGAAGTGCACTGAGAAAGATAATTACTGATTTATGAGGAGACTTAACATATTCTGCCTATAGGGCTGTTTTGTTTTGGGTTTGTTTGTTTGTTTTTTGACACATCTACCAATGAATTATTAGGTGGTTATGCACTGAAAGTTTTGTGTAGGCAAGGCACATAGGGTTGCCTAACTAGTCTGTGTGGAGCTTCATAATCTCACTGTATTGACAGTGAATTCCTTTGGCTTTTACTGGAAAAGCAAATTTTCTGTCATGCTCTTTGTGCTTCAACCCCCTCTACTCCTTTAATATTTCCCATGGAAGTATATGGGATGTGCTGCATATCACTTTGTGCAAGCTTTTGCTTGGAATATTTCAATTCCAGTGGAACTACACTATTTCAGGAAGCAGAAGATGTGTTATCAAATATTTTGTCTGCTCTGTGAAACTACAGCAGTTTCTATAATAATAATTGATCTCATTTACAGAACTTTGATGCCATGCTTCGTTGCTTATTTCATTTTCAGGGCAGGTGAAGAAATTTTCCCTTTTCCCTTTGCCAAAATTGATTCTGAATTACTATTTTCACAGTTTGGTTGTGCTTGTTTTTTTATCTTCTCCCAGTCTTGATGGCAGAGAGGGTACAGACTAATGAATGCTGTCTCATGACTGAGATAAATACTGGAAGTTTCACATGGAAGCTTGGTAGATGTGCCTGTGTTCTCTCCTTGGGTTTCTGTGCCCTCTATGTCACAGTGCCACTGTTGGTATTGTAATGTCCCCTACTTTGAAGATCTGTCAATGGCAGTGTTATTTAGTACCTGAGAATCAATTGATTGAAGAATTTTGGTGAGGAGTTTGCCAGTATTGTGTAAGAAGAGTAGTTAAATGTTGGTGAATCCACAGCACCACTGTCCATGTATGAGTGGGCAGAGAGAACAGTAAAAATGCTAGCAGGAAATCCTTCTTACATCACTCCTGCCACAGCTGTCATTTCTGTTCTGCCTTTGTACACTGAATTACCCTGGTTCTAGACAACCACTACACCATTTGAGAGTGGAGCAACAAAATTAAATAGCACCCTGGAAAAAATATGAAGAGGAGACTGAATCAATGTGATTTTCCCCTTTTATTCACATGCACTAAAGCAGTTGTGGTGTTTTTGTTTTTGATCATTGACAAAATGAAAAACCACCTGCTGATTTCAGGCCTAAACAGAAGAGTAAATAGTATCTTTAATTAAGAAATTTTCTTTTGGCATAAGTGTAATGTAAAGGTGGACTTTTAAATAGAATTTCAAAATAGACCATTTATATTAAAGTCAATATTAAGGAAACATCCCATAGAGCAAACCTGGAGACTGAGAGCAGACTGGTTAAGGTAATGACTGCCTTGAATTCAATGTAAAATGTTAAGTATCATGGTTCACATTGCTTGGGGATTGTGAAGTTCAGTAATGAAATCAGGATGGGATTTTTTTTTTGGCATAGTAATTTCACTTCACCTTCCTTAAGTCCTATTCCTTCTGGTTTGTGCATGCAGAAGCATGAAATCTAGGAATGATTAGGTGGCATTGGCATTGCAAAATCCCCAGAAAAATACTACTGTTAATGAGAATTGTATGTATAACCCCCTGCTTACTGCAGTGACAATTCTCTCCTATGATTCTGTCAAACATTGCAAAAACCAAATAAACCTGATAGCACAATAATAAATAACTGCTCAAGATGCCTTTTTTTTTTTTTTTTTTTTTTTTTTATTTGCTATAAAATTCAATAGCTAAATCCTCAGCTAGATTGAATTCACCTCTCTCCATTGAGCTCACTGCTGCTAAACTGATTTACAGTGGTTGGGGAATTTTGGCACTTGTGAGTCAAGCTGCAAAGTGTGCAGAAGTTTTGTCAAATCTGCTTGGGACATGGATGGAAGTGAATATGGGGTTTCAAATGTTCAAAAGCAGCACTGGTTAGAAAAACTCCCGACAACTCCAATCCCTGCTAGAAAATCCTAAACTCCCAGTGCATATGTTCCAGTAATTTGCTCACCCCGCAGTATGTTGTGCTCACTGGCTGCAGAAAACTTCTCGTGAGAATGTTTGAAATGTCACTGAGGTTCAGTGTGGATCAGGGTGCAGGTGGCTCTACAAAGGCTCTGCTCAGGGGATGTGTTTATACAGTTGCTGCTGACGGATGGTATTGATTGGCCAGGCCACTCATAAAACAAGCGACTTCACTTTCATCTTGCTCCTTTCTGTTCCTTCGGTGGATAGAAAAGTGGTTTTAATTATTCACATCATCCATTTTAATATTTTTCTTTTTCTCTTATCCACCCACTGTCTCACAGCCAAGTAATATTCTCATCATCTCATTGTAGAAAACTTGCAAAGGGGGCAAGAGTGGGCAGATAAGAAATTTTTGAGAGTTAAACGTTGGTGTTGCCTCACTGGTAAGATTAGCAGAAGTCAAAATCTGCTGAAATCTCTATCCTTCAATATTGCCTGAGTCCCCTTCAGGATGACAGAGCACTTGACAGCAGCTGAGATTTGGGTGTTGGCACAGTGTCTCTGGTGTTCATTCACGTATCTCAGGGTTCTGTGCAGCACTCACCTCCTGCATGGGCACAGATCTGTGCTCTCAGCCCTGTGTTACAGGCTGCACTGCTTTCCACCAGAGAATATGTTTTTCTCCCATGACAAATTTTTCAGCTTTCATATAGCTTGGGAGTTGTGCTAAGAGCTTGAGGTCTTTTAATGCTTCTGGGTTTTGCAGTTTGTTCATCCTCAGAACAGAGAGATGTGATCCATACTGTAATGGGAATTTTGATGATCTTAATTACAATTGTCCATTTTTAATGTATTAATGGCTAGTGAGGAGAAAGTGATATCATGTGATTATGTGCAAATCAGAAGACAGTGGTTGAGTTAACTAAACTAGAAGGAAAATCCTTGGGTTTGGGGACAAAATACTCTTTGGCTGATTTGCCAGCTTTAGTTAACATGAGCTCTTTACCAGATTGCTGTCATCAGGATCTGTATGTTCCACTCATCATTCCCAGACAGACTTACTAAGGAGTACTGCATGGGCTACCTGTTAATTCTGTCTCACCATGGGCTTGAGTCAGGCTTTCTGATGAAAGAGACCTTGAAATTTGAGGTTTTTATACTTTGTGCATGCTTCCCTGGAACTGCTCTTTCAAAAAATTTGCCCTTGGAGCCTTGAGTTTCTCCACAGTTGTATTTTTAAATGCTCACTTTTAAGAAGCATGTGTAAAAATTATGAAAGCTACAAAATCTTTACTGTTTTCTGGCTTCATAAAAAAAGAAAAATGCATGAAGTAAAGAAATGAGTTATGCAAGAGCAAAGAGTTTCTAGGTGGACTGGTTGATAACTCCAAGGAAAAGCAGGAGGTAGAGAAGGAGCATTGCTCCTGTCCCTGGAATGGCCTTACACCAAGTTCTAAGGCAGTAACAGTCTCAGCTACAGTAAATAAAAATACACAGGTGTGTTCTCATTCAGAAGTAGCTTCCTATATATGGCACAACAGTAAAATGAGATGGGAGAGTTCCTAAGTCAACTCACAGAGGGGACTGCTCACACAAAGCTGTAGGGAGCGTGACTTTTCTGCGGTTTTTCCTTTTTCCTTCTTGAGATGCTCCATTTTCCTTCAAGCTAATTTTAACTCTAAACCAGCTGTGATTATTTTCTTTTTAAATCAAGATGAGCTTTAAGGAGAAGGGGGGGCAGGGAAACAAGAACCAAAAGCTGCAAGGTAGGAGCCCTCCCTCCTGTGCATGGAGTCTGCTGGAAAGCGCAATTGCAGAGTCCTGCTGAAAGGTAGGAAAAGCTGCCCCACTCTCCCATGACAAATATACAAGTAAAAGGATTAAGAATCCCAAAACCAAGCAAACCTTCCCACCCCACACCACAAAAAAAAAAAAAAAAAAAAAAAAAAAGAACAGTTTTGCAAAACCTTATTGTATGCCTCATTCATATTTAGCATCCAATCCTTACTGTACAGCACTGATTTGGGGTACTGTATATTCTGTTTATGCTTCTTTGGTTCACCTGCCACCTCAGACTGTCAGAAGTAAAAATTTGTGAGTGGGAGAAAGAAAGTTGAGCTGCTAACAGAGGATGCATATTCCCCATCCCCAGTAAAATAACCCAGGCACCCATGTAAATGAGGCATAAGGTTTGTAATGAATTGGGTTGATGGCAGTGAGGTGTTCAAGTGGATCTCCCTGAGTTCATTAACTTAACCTGATATACAGTGGCAAGAATGATACCTGTGATCATTCCAATTAAAACTGAAGTTTTGTACTTGCCTGTGATGCAAGCTAGTGCTGTGAAAACATGAAACACACCTCACAAATGCCACCCAGCTGCAAAATTGACAACGTGAGTCTGCCAGCTTTTCCTAGTGGCAGCCAGAATAATGGGAATGGCTGCAACTGGCTTTTGTTGTTGCTGGAAGCTCTGGCAGCTCACCAAGCATGGTAAGATCATGGCAGTCAGACTGTGATAGCATTGCTCAACAAGTGATTAAAATACACTGGGGAAGATGTGGAAAAATATACTCTTAAATGGAAATGAAAAGAAAGTAAATATCACTGTAAGTGTATGGTGTGTGGATACCACTAAGAGAAGGCTGTAACAAGTGAGGATAGCACACCATCCTGCTCAAAAGAAGTATAGGATTAAAGCTTTGTTCTGTTTGAGCTCACTGCTTATTAATAAAGAGTGGATGGTAACTGAGGAGATGAAGAGACTGTATTGTGAGATACCACAGAGCACGGCATGTGTGATGTTCCTTCTGAAGCCATAATAACCATTTGATTTCTGACCCTGAGGTGAATTTTGTGTACTCATATGCATGAAGGAGGTGAAAGGATATGCACTGAGCTGTGCCCTTCTTTCCAAACTGTGTTTTCAGAAGTGATATAATTGAGGCATAAATAAAATAACAAAGAAGGCTTTTGTAGACATGTATTATTATTTCAAACTACCAACAGTTGTCTTTGCGCTTGCTGGTATTTTAGAGTCCCGAATTTTAAATGGCAGAGCTCTCTTTTACCATCTCATGTAAAAAACACTCAATAGGGAACACATCTTAAGGGAAAATTCCAGAAACCAGGTCTGTATAACTAACAGTCCTAAGGTCTTTGAGTTCCTTGCTCATCTCCTCTTTGTCCTGTGACAGCTCTGAAAATAAGGAATACAGCCCTAAAATTGGCACTAGGTGAGTCCATATCCTTTCCCCAAAATTAAAATGGGATCCTAGGGCATGGTGGTTGCCAATATATGGGATGCCCAGAGCCAGCCCCTGCTGCTTTCCATTCAGAGGAATGGGAAACCTGTGGATAAATCTCCACCTGCAGCTGCCACAGGCTGTCTGTAATTAGGCAAGTATTCTACTAAAATTATAAAATCAGATGGCCCCATCTCCCTTTCTCTCTCTGGCTGGTGTTTCTGTAGGTGTCAGGAGCACTGAATTCTCCCCCTGTTCAATCACTTTGAGCAGCACAAGCAGCACTTTCCCAATGCTCCTGGAGCTGGCACCTTCCCGCACTAGAGTTTGTCTTCTGCTGCCTGTCCAGTGCTGCATCACTGTTCTGTGCTGTGAGTATCCAACCCATGGTGATGGCTGTCAGTGCACACCCAACCTTCCTTCTCTTAGAGATTTCAGGCCCTGTTTGCTGTTAGCCAAGTGCAGCTGGCTTTGTTCTCTGCAGCAGAAGTTTTCTGGCAGCATTGAGTGGCTGAGATGTGAGACCAAGAAGTATCAGTGCATCCTTTCTGCATCTGAGGGATCTCTGTGCTGAAAGGAATGGGAGAGAAGCTGGATGGCATGATGCAATGCCAGCTCTTTCACAATTAAACACAGAGTGCAGTTCTGGAGAACCACCTTAGTATCAAATTGTTAGTGGTTCAGAAAAATACATTTTACCACAAAATGTTCCTGACTTTCTCATCACGTTATCCTCCTTTTCAGGATCACAGTCTACAATGAGCAGTGAATTAATGAATGGTAAAAACTTGACATTTCCTAAAGATTCTTAATAATAGTGGCTGATATTTCATTTTTTCCTTTGCAAAACCCAAGCCTCAGTGCCATTTTACAGTCTAATACTTTAA
The DNA here is from genome assembly GCF_028018845.1 of Melospiza georgiana. Classification (NCBI taxonomy): domain Eukaryota; kingdom Metazoa; phylum Chordata; class Aves; order Passeriformes; family Passerellidae; genus Melospiza; species Melospiza georgiana. Next base: position 13,416,250 of record NC_080439.1, read on the forward strand.
GTTTTGTCCACTACTTCTGGTTTTTGTTTTGGCAAGCCTTTATTTGAGCAAGGAACTGGGCAGATTTCTTGGTACCATAGAGGGTATCAAATCTCACCCTGAGAGATTGGTATTTATTCTGAAGTGGTCTAAATATTGTTAAAACAATCTACAAAATCTGCCTTTTTCTTCTATATTTCTTAGTAAAGGAAACAAGATGAGGAACTGTTATTCAATTAACCTTTTCCTGTCAGACTAAAGTTTGAAATAAGTTTAGATTCAACACAAAGCCTGCTAGTTAACACCTGCTTTTTTTTTTACCTAAATTTGGGCTAAATCACAGTGACTTCTATGCTTTAAAGGCTTCCTTCTTGCTGCCTGAAAGATAATTCCTGTAAGCAAAAATTATGAGCCAGTTTTGAAATTACCTTTATTTCTGCTGTTTACAGGATGCTGAAACCTTCTTACAAGCATGCAAAGGGTATAAACTGTGCTTTGGGAGCACCTGAAGCCATGAGCTCTTCACCCTCCCCCCGTGGACACCTGGCCCTGGCTGTGGGAGCTGAGCTGGGCACAGGCTGGGAAAGGTTTGTGGAGGGCACTGCTCAGAGACCTGCGAGTTTGTGCAACCTGCAGTTGCATTTCCTCTCAAGTAAACAATGAGAGAATACTTCCATGCTGTGCAGAGCCCAGGAGTGTTAAATGACCTTTTCCATCTCTTCCTGAAGGTTAGTCCCTTGCTTTCTTTGTACATTCACTCAGTAACAGATTTATGACACTTTACAGATTAACCTGCACGTTTCAGAGCATGTAAATGGATCTAAATGAAGTTGCAGATAAAATCACACATATCCCATGCTTTGAATGTCCTGAAAAGGACTTTTGAAACAGCAGACTACATAGAACATATTTTTCTGCATTTATTTCTTACATTGGTGTAGAGACAGGGATTTTGAGAGCTGGATGAATATGACAATAGCAGAACATAATTTAAAATTGATAAATGAGAAGAACAAACCATGGTAACATAATGCCCCCTATGGTTTGTAAGGCAGTGTGTACAAGCTTTAAGGGCAATGCTTTCCTACATACCTTCTCCTAGCAGAATCGGAGTTCTATGTTATGCTCCTCAGCTAGAGAGGAAAAAACACCTGGTTGGATTTTCTTAATAAATAGGTTAGATACTGTTAATTTAGATGCTTTAAGTCTCCTCCTCCTTTTTGGAGACGGAAAGCACTTGGGATGAGAAGGGAGGTGGAGGCAGCTGAGTCCTGCCCTGGGTGGGGAATGGCCCCGGGGAGCGGCGGGCGCTCTGTAACGGAGGGAGCGGCCGCTGGATGGCAACATCGTCCCGCGCATGGAGCGGGACAGACGGCCCTGGGCACCGGGACAGCGCCGGGGACACGCACGGGCACCGGGCACGGGCTCCAGGGACAGAGCCGGGCACCGGGCATGGGCTCTGGGGACAGTGCTGGGCCCCGGGGACACGCACGGGCACCGGGGACGGGCACCAGGGACAGAGCCGGGCACCAGGCATGGGCTCTGGGGACCGTGCTGGGCCCCGGGGACACGCACGGGCACCAGGGACAGAGCCGGGCACCAGGCATGGGCTCTGGGGACAGTGCTGGGCCCCGGGGACACGCACGGGCACCAGGGACAGAGCCGGGCACCGGGCACGGGCACCAGGGACAGAGCCGGGCACCGGGCATGGGCTCTGGGGGCAGTGCTGGGCCCCGGGGACACGCACGGGCACCAGGGACAGAGCCGGGCACCAGGCGTGGGCCCCGGGGACACGCACGGGCACCAGGGACAGAGCCGGGCACCAGGCATGGGCTCTGGGGACAGTGCTGGGCCCCGGGGACACGCACGGGCACCGGGGACGGGCCAGGCCGCGCAGGGCTCTCGGTCGCCGCGGGCTGTGGATGCAGACTGAGTGTCCCCTCAGGAATTCCCTTGCTGCAGGGTTTCCTTCACCCTCTCGGGCACAGCAGGTTTGCGGCCTGGGGATCACCCCAGCAGTGTTATGCAGGAGATGATGTGGAAATGATGACGGGACGCTTTGCTGATAAATTCGTGCTTGGTTTTTAACCTGCAAGCCCATGTCCCATTGAATGGCAAGCCTTGCCTTGTGTGCCCTCGGTTCCTTTATGGTGCCAATTAGGGCAGGGCAGCCCCCAGAGCCAGCAGAGGAGCAAACCTGCCCATCCAACCCCATGAGGGTTATTGTCACATCCATCCAGCTCTCAGTGCCCAGCTGGGCTGCCCTGCCCTGCAGGGTGCAGTGATCCAAGACCTAAACTGGACTAAATGAATTATGCCCACCTTTGAGCTGTGGATTGGGAAAATCCCCGAGGCTGGTTCTCTTTCAGTTCCCACAGAGCTCACAAATTCACTTTTAAGCCTTCCCAGAGAAAAAAGGAACGGCTGATCCTTGTGTGGTGGGGAGCTCAGGGGGGGTCCACAAGGGGCCTATCAGTGCTCACATAAAGTGAGAAAAAATCCCTGAGGGTTCTTGCAGGTCTCCAAGGAGTCCTGGAGCAAATATGTCCAAGTGAAACATTCCAGCAAGTTGGTTTTATGTCGTGTGATGGAGGAGATGTCTCCCAGGCCCAGTGTTTGACGATTGTGTCTTGGATCTTTTTGTGTTTCAATACTTAATAACCTTGATTATACATTTCTATTTCAATAATTACTGAAAAAGTCATGGTTATCATATATTTATGTGTTTGCAACCTGGGAGCTGGGAAGGACAAAGTGGGAGTCACTCACTGGCAATAACTGTTGCATGTTCTCAGAACATAATGAAAATTATTTTTGTCTTCTGCTTTTAAAATGGACACCTGCTTGTAAACTGTATGCAGACTGATTAAACAGTAAGTACAGTTAGAACTCTGAAAAGCCACAGACAATTCTTTTTGCTGTCAGTTTATGACAATATGATGATGATGATAATAATAATAATACATAATAGTATAATATAGTAATTATTATGATAATAATTCTCTTGTTACCTTCCAGGTACCCCCAAGTCCATACCTGGAGCAGGGAATGCCTCTTCCTCACTCCTTCTGCAACAGTCATTTACATGTTGGACTGGGACTGAAAATACATTTCACTGCTAAAATTGCCATGGATAAGGTTGTACAAGTGATTATTTGTTATTCCAGCTACTGATCCATGGGCATATATACAGTTAAAGTTTAAAATCCATGAAAAGACATATTCAGAGGGTTTGTGAAAAATGAGACAGTTTTCCTTCCCTTAATGACAGGGATCTCAAATGAGTTGTGTTGTCAATGGGAGAGCAAGAGGTTATATAGTTTTCCATAATCTATAAAGCTTCTTCAGAATCATGTCATTAGCTTTCCTGTGGTAGAGCACAGCAGAGCTAATAATGCAATTATGGTTCATGTAGTTAAACTATGCTGCTGATATTTTTTTTTTCCCAGGAGGCCTTCATTTCTGGCAATTCTAATCATCTTCATTGTACAGCTGTATAGATTCCATGTTTCACTCTGAGGGAAATAAAATTGCAAATAAATGCCATCTTTCCTAATGTCTCTGTAAATGCCAGATTTAGTAACCATTAACCAAATGTTGGAGTCCATAAAATGTAATGTATAGTTCTGTGTGTATATATATATATATATATATACATATAATGTGTGTATATATATATATATATATATATACCACACTCATATACTAGTCGCCAGAACAAACTATTGTGCTGGAATAAGCAAGAGTAGAATTTCTTCCAGTGTTTCACTATTCTCATTTCTTGGTGCTATAATTAAAACATTTTCTGGTTTTGACATGCCAAGTCTCTCCCTGGCTTTCTGCTGTATTCAAACTGTAAGTATCAGAGTAAAATAGTATAATTACTACATAAAAATGGTGTGTGTGTGTTTAGCAGGAGGGGGATTATTTTGAACAAATCTGGAATTTGGAGTTCTGTATCTGGTTCTGTATTACCTGATACTCAAGAAGTATAAGAGCTGGGAAGCACAGGCTAATTAAGATGTTATTTAGTCTATTATTAAGCATTAATTTAGTACTCCTATTAATGAAAAATTACTTTAAAAACTCTATCTGTGCCAGTCCTCACTACAGCAAAAATATCAATCCTGAGATGTTGAAACCCTAATTAAAAAACATAAAATATGAAATAAGGATGTTCCCTGCTTCTGTGGTCTCAACCTTCCACGATTCAGATTCTTCTGAGAAGATAAAATTTTAAAGCAATGAATCTCTGTAAGCACTGCCCTGTTTTCTTGGGTGGAGGGGAAAGTTTCTCTAAACTTCTGTGTTTTTCTGAGTAAACTGCCAAACACATTACAAAGCCTTTCAAAAAGATGCATAATAAAGTGATGATAAGGCATGTTAATAATTCTGCTGACAATCATCCTTCTTTAACATGCCTGGGACATAAACAGTAGGAAATAAGCACAGACAATAATTGCTATTAGGTGCCTGAAGAAAAAACAAAGATATGAGAGGGACATGCTAATTAGGCTTCCTCGATGGACCACATGGTGATGAAAAGGAGATGAAAATAAAAATAAAGCAAACAAAGCTGAAGTATTTAGACAGCCTTGCAAGAAGTCGTTGTCTATGACAATGAACTGTCCATGGTTGTAAAGTCCTTAGAGACAATATCTGAGACAGCATCTGTCATTTTCCTGCATACATCAGAGGCAGGGTAGCACCAGGGTGTCACTTTGGCATCCCGTGGGATGTGCAACAGAACTGATCAATCCTGAGGGAGCTGAGATGGGGAGGCAGCAGGACCAACTTCTGCCAGAGCATCTTGTTATGGGAATAGAGCAGCTCCTGCCATTCCCCCCTCTGTGAGTGCTGGAGGAGGGTGGAACTGAGAGAGGAACTGTGCAGCCATGGGCTGGCAGATGTGCTAGGGAAGGTCGCACGGCTTTTCCATTACAGCACACTTTTAAGTTATTCACCTATTTCTACAAACTCTATTGTTGGTAATTGTCTTTCTGTTACACTGTAACTGTTTTGGGTTCAGTACTTCTGTAAAGCATTGAAAAGATTCAACCTGGGAGTTTGAAAGCAAAATGCTGTCGAGACATACTAATTAGAAAAATTGTGCACACACAACCTCCTAGTGTTCAGTTTGCTCTCATTTGTTTTACAGATGGTGCTGGGTCAAAGAAGCAGTCTGTCTTTGCAGGACAAGCAGTTCTGAAGTTCTGAGCATCTCTACATTTTCATGTATGCACAAGTTTTCTCCTTAGCTTTTTTTGCTTACCTAATCACACTGGTGATTTGCTAACATTTTCCTCTTCTCTTTTAATTTCTATAACAGACAATCTGCAAAGTGATTTTCAGGAATCAAAAGTACAGATTTGTTGTTTTTGGGATCAAGAACAAATGGAAAAACTTGTTGTGGTTTTGGTTTGTTATTTTTAATTTTGACAGTAATTGACCTGTGATACAAGAAGAGAGGAATATAAAATCAACCTGGGGAAAAAGAATCAGGTTTCCAGATCTGCTTTGAGCAGACTAATGCATGAACATGTCTATAAAAATGGGTGATTGGACCCGTAGTAAAATGGCTGCTTGGTGCCCACTGAATGGTCCTGGCAAACTGAGGCACAAAACTCTTACTGTGTAGCTTGGTGTCCCAGATAAGTTCCTTGGGTTTTGTTTGACCCAGCTGGGATGCTAACAGTTGGATAATTGTTATTGCATTATTTTTCTGGAAAATCCACAGTAGATAAGGGTTGTAATAAATTCTATGTGTTTCCCCTACTGATTATCAATAGGAAATAATATGAAAAATAAAATTACCTAGAATCCTGCAAGGATTACTTAGTGGGCCATTACCATTCCTTCAGTAGGTAGAAGGTCTAAAATGCAAAATCAAAACATTTTCAGATTAAAAGAAAACACTCATAGTTATGCTGTAATACTGGGTAGACTTTCAAAGCATTGGTACTAAATGTAGAAAACAAATTGGATTGAGGTTCTTAGTTCCTTTTGTTATTTTTTAGGGGATGTAAAGCTTTATCAGAACTAAGCTCATCTAAAACTTATTATTCTTTCAGTATGCTAATTAATAGAGCAGGATCATGGATTTGTTAATTAAAATAAGATACCTCAGGGAAACTGAAATTAATTTTGCTGTCCTAATAGAGTTGCCATTATGCCATTAAATCTTATGGATGTCTTATCTACTTCTCTTTTCTTCCTTCCCTCAAAAAGTAAACAATTGGTTTTATTTAGTTTGAATTTAGAATCAGAATATTGAATGGTGTTTTTTTGAAAATGTGGAGAAGATCAATGAATAATCTGTGCTCTTAGTGCAGCTTGGGATAGCCAGACCTTACCTGGACCTGCCTTGGCAGAAGCTCACACTGCTGACCTGAGAGTGGATATCAACCTCAATTTCAAAGCTTTTTACTTTTTTACATTTTTTACAGAAGGAAAAGCACCTGACATATCCTCAGTGTTTTCTGATACTCTGGCATTTCACTACTCTTGCTTCCAATTTAGATGTTCCATAGAAGAGAGAGGGAAAAGAAGTAAGTGTGAGAGAAGCACTAGTTTTTCTTCTACAGCAGAGCACAATTCTTCTTATTTTGCTTGATGAATTTTCAAGGCCAGCAAAAAGGTTCTCCATCATCACCAAGAGCATTAATTGCAATTTGTATCCAAGACTTCTGTCATTCAATGTACTAGATGACAGAAATAATCTTACTAATATACCAGTGTATGCAGAGCACTTTATCCCATTTTATCATAGGCCTAAATATGTAAAATTTGAGACAAGCACAAAATCTAATTGTTAGGGACTGCTGAGCAGTTGCAGTTTGGTTAGTCCTGTGAAAGCTTCTGACTTCCCAGGAAGAATGTCTGCTGTTTGCTTTCAGCCTGTAAAGTGTTCAGAGGCATTGGCTGCCTTAAGGACGGGCAGGAGGCTGTTCTGTTACTGCTCAGTTCGTGTTTAGTCAGCAGACAGAATTTGGGATGTTTTGTGAATTTCAGTTGAATGTGGCAGCTGGTTTCAGGCAAAAGTAAAAATAATAACAGATGGAATTAATTTCAGCTTCTCAAAATAAATTAATGACAGTATATTAAAGTAAGCAGAAAAGTATCCTAAAATATCTTTGTTTCCAGTTTACAGTCAAATCAAGTAAACAGTGGACCTCCAATGTGCTCTTGCCACAGAGAAAGTTATTCTTTCTCACACTCAAACCCAATAAATATTAAAGGATATTTATCTGGAGCAGAATAGATCTTCAGAACAGATTCACCTTCAGGATAGATGTGTTCATTATTTAGAACAAAATCACTCAGAAGTGAAAGACCAGCTTGGAAATTTCATGAGCAGTGGTGAGTTTTGGTACAGATTTTGGTGCAAGGCGTTCAGGTCTTCTATGCTGCATCTTCCTGGCCTTATTTTTTGATTAAATAATGTTCTGCTTACATAAGTCTTGATGACCATATTTCCTCTGCTTTTTATTCTAAAACCTGCTTAATGTGACTAAAATTGAAACACTTGGGTCTGGGGATGAAATCAGTTTTTTGGACTAATTGCTTTGTACAGCTGTTTCAGAACTGGAAACCAGGACAGTTTAGCTTAGTGGCAGTGCCCACAGCCCCTCAAAGGCTGTATTTTCATAAGAACAAGATTTTAGAGATTATTTAAAAAAACCTTAACATTCAGTGCAACAGAATTATACTTCCAAAAAAAAAAAAACACTTGAGAAAACCAAAACCCAAACACACCTGTTTCCCCTGAAACCCCCAAACAGACAAACCCCATGCCAAAGCCGCCTTTTTTTCCTGTGTCAAGATTTGGTATGGAAGCTGCTTTATGAATTTCTGGTGGATTGTCCTGTTTTGCTGACATCTGTATTTAGTTTCCGATCCACACCAGTACTTGCTGGGGTAGCACTAAAACCTCTGATATGTATTCAGTACCATGTGCCATCTCTAACCACGAACACTCCGAAGGTTTCTTCCCTTCCACAGTCACTCTGAGATTGCTATTTTGATCCCATTTCTCCCAGTGGAGTTGAATGCAAAGTAAAGCTCAGGTTGCTGGAGAGCTGTTGTTTTAAAGATTGCGTTTTGCTGTTAGTTGGTGCACGACAGGCACCTTGTGTAGCAGCTCCTGGCAGTGCTGCTCAGGATGCGGCTCCGCAGCGGCTCCGGGCGCTGCCTGCGGAATCCCAGCGCCTCTGCGGACGTCCTTGCAGGGGAGGAGCTCCTGCAGGCACCAGCGCAAGCAAGACACCTCACAAACTAAAGTTCAAGGTGAGAGCCCTTTTAGGTGCTGGCTGATTTAAGAAATTGTTTGGGTTTTTTTTTTTTCTCTCCAGTGCAGAAAGCAATACTTGGTGAAATAGTCTAACTTGGGGCTTGTAATTGCACAGGGTCACAGTCTGATGGTTATGATTGCTCTCAGCATTTCTCCCTCTACTAAAGGGAAGGCAAGAAAAGGGAAGAAAGAAGGCTATAATATTTCTTATTTAAACAAATGACAATAGCAATGCATTTTAATGCTGGTCACAATTGATATTTCAAGGGAGGGAAATCTAGAATGCAAACAGTGATTGGTGATAACCCCTCTCAGCAGCAGGGGAGCTCAGGCTGTGCCTGGTGATGCTCAGGGCATGTCCTGGTGCCTGTGTGCTGCTCCCAGCCTGTCCTGGTGCTGCTCTCACCCTGTCCTGGTGCTGTGTGTGCTGCTCCCATCCTGTCCTGGTGCTGTGTGTGCTGCTCCCAGCCTGTCCTGGTGCTGTGTGTGCTGCTCTCACCCTGTCCTGGTGCTGTGTGTGCTGCTCCCATCCTGTCCTGGTGCCTCTGTGCTGCTCCCAGCCTGTCCTGGTGCTGTGTGTGCTGCTCCCAGCCTGTCCTGGTGCTGTGTGTGCTGCTCCCAGCCTGTCCTGGTGCCTCTGTGCTGCTCCCAGCCTGTCCTGGTGCTGTGTGTGCTGCTCCCAGCCTGTCCTGGTGCTGCTCCCAGCCTGTCCTGGTGCCTCTGTGCTGCTCCCAGCCTGTCCTGGTGCTGCTCCCAGCCTGTCCTGGTGCTGTGTGTGCTGCTCTCAGCCTGTCCTGGTACTGCTCCCATCCTGTCCTGGTGCTGTGTGTGATGCTCCCAGCCTGTCCTGGTGCTGTGTGTGCTGCTCCCAGCCTGTTCTACATGGCACAGGGCATCCCTGGGGCTCAGGAAGGGCAGGTGGGCAGGAGCTGAGCTCTCTTGCCTGAACTTATGCAGATTGAGAGGAAATTTCTTCTTACCTGGAGGAGTCCTTAGTGGTACAGTGGGGAAAGGGGAGTGCCATCTTCTCCTGCTGAGTGCAGGGACAAACACCTCGCACCAGGTTCGCAGAGCAGTTTTCTGAACAGCAGGGAGCAGGACAAGAAATCAAACAGCTTTTCCTAATACTTTGAAATTTGGTACTGTCTCCTGTTTTTCTCTTGTGAAGGTGTTTTTTGTGAAACCATTGCCATACTCCTCCTGTGGTGCCTGTAGAAAATGGAAGAGTGATTAGTCTCCAGAGAAATGGCACCTGTGCTGAACTACGTGACATTTTTGCTCTCTTGATCCAGCTGGTTGGCTGTTACTGCATCCTTTCTGGAGGAAAAATCTGTGTTCTGTTTCTGTGCTGAGGACAAGGATGTCTCAATCCATGGATGTGGTTCCTGCAGGCTGCAGTAATTTATGTAATAACCATTAACTGCAGTGGTGCCTGTACGTCAGCTCAGCAGGGATGGATCTCTGGGCCTCAGTTATAGAAAAGATGCAATTTTTCTTTAAGGAAAAAGGGAAGGTCTTATATATATAAACTCCTCCAGCCAAGCACTGCTTGCCCTGATCTGGATAGGCTCACTGATTTTGATGGATCCATGCTAACTTGTGCCTTCTAAGGATTTGCCCATCAATTTTTATCAGCTTTACAGCATGGGATGGAGCAAGAATGTTTTAGAGGTAGCTGGAATGTATGATTCAATTTCTTCTTCCTTTTTTTTCTTTCCTTTTTTCTCTTTTTTCCTTTATTTTTTTTTTAATAGCTGTGCATGTGTTTCAGATGCCCAGCACATTGATGCAGAGGAGGGCAGTGTACTCTGTTTTAGACTCTGACTGGTAGAGTCAATGCAGGCTGTGATTTGGTTCCCCTGGGCCTTCTTCAAGGGGCAGAGGCAGCCAGTTCATTGTCTTGGTGAAATTCTCCTTTGGGTGCTGCTGCTCTGCTTCCTGAAGGCCCTAAAATATGGTTAGAAGTGGTAGTACACAATTCTTTAAATGTTTGTCCTCATTTCTTGAGTGTTTCTCCTGTGCCGATCTAAAGGGAACCAAAGAATGGCTGTCTTTGTGCTTGAATAAATATGATAAAGTCTTATGTACCTGAGGTCTTAGTGAGAATGCTTTTAATCATGGCAGCAGCATATTTGCACCAATATATGAGTATTTATTTTAAAAAAAGCACAACAAAAATTCAGATTAAACTTTAAAATATGTGGTTTTACTTGTAAGGACTTATGCTGGTGCAGGACTATTGCAAATCCTTCAGAAATCTACTGATATATTCTACTAAAATTATTTCATTGGAATAAAACAATAAGAATGGGGTAAAAGATGTGAAAATTTGTGAAAAAAATGGAAAAAACCCCACAAAATGTACTTAAAGCCAATTTGTATTTCTTTCTGTTACCTATTTATTGCAATTTTGCAAGTAACGTCATAAAAATTAGTTCTTTGGGGCAGAACTATTTCAGGGAAATGTTTATTTCATGAGCAGCAGGAAAATGAAACCTGGCTCCTGCAGGGAGGGGAGGCTGCCTGTGCTGCCAGGGCAGCTCTTGGGCAGAGCCTGGGTCAGCAAATTAATCACTTGGACTTCTCAAAAAATGCTTTTTAAACTTCTTCTTTCAGCATATATTTTTTAAATGTGTTTTTTCTGTTTGAGGAACTTTTTTAAAATGGATTATGATTGTTTTATGCAGTGACAGAATTACTGGGACTTTTTTTGCCCTGTAATTTTCTGGGAGGTAAAATAAGTCTTTATTAATTTTTAGAGATAATTGAGTGCCATCTCATTTGAATTCTCTTATATAATTTTAAAAGATAGGTTTACTATATTTATCCAGAGCTTTCCCTGTACCTTTTTTTGGTTTATTTTTTAGGCTTTGCATCTGCTCTCTGGGTTAGAGCCTCTGCTCCAAAAAAGCCCATCCTTGACAGGGAGAAAGGAAACAAAAACTTTTGGCCATTCTTAGTTTTTATTTCCAGTTATGTCAAACTTCCTCCTAATGGAGAAGGATTTGTTCAGAACCCATTTTTCAATCACCAAAACGTTTGTCTCTGTCACTTCTCTGGTTGATTCCAGGTTGAGCACAGCAGGGTCTGGCTCCTGGGCTGGGCTGTGCTTGCCACTGCACCCAGGGAGTTCCCAAGCAGGCAATGATAAACTCCTGGGAAACTTCATGTAGCCAAATCCATAGGTAGATCTGAGGCTCTTGCATTTGCTACTTTAGTCTATAAAAATCAGCTTCTGTATAATTTGGGTTTTCTTGGGATGAGTTTTCTGTATTCTTCCTTCAGAGAATCCTCATCAGCATCTTCCTGAGCTGAAAACTCTGGAATTTAATCTGCTCAACCATACTTCAGACAGATTCAAACCAGTGCAACTTGCAATAGCAGAGAGGACCGGAAATGGTCCCCGGCACGTCCCTGTGCTCTGCTGGGCTCTGTGCATAGGCTCTGCCATTCCTGCAGCCGTGCATCACAGCTGCCTGCAGATCACATCTGCCTGATGATTTCCACAGCAGCTTGGGCGCCCAGGGCAGGAGTATGAGCTGGTAAGTCAACATTACCCTCCCTTCTTCTCCTCATCTTTTCCTCCCAATGCAATGAGGGTAATTATGTGTGTCACAGTTTTGTACAGTGCTTGTCCAGGACAAACAGTGCCAGACTGTTTCAGTTCTCCAAATCCAGTTCAAACACCTCACAGGGAGCAGCAGAGCCCTGTGTGGATGTGCTGGGGGGGCATAGTGGTGACGGAATGAATGTGCAGGATGATTTTCTGGGTCTGGGTGTAGGCATGATATCCCTCAGAGGACATCCTCTGGCTAATGTTACATGGATGGAATCCAGTGAGAAATCCAAGACGGCTTTTCCTGCTCTGTGCATGGAAAATGTTCACTAGGGTCAGTTGTAGGGAAATCATGGAGTCATAGAGTGACCTGGTTTGGAAGGGACCTTTAAGATGATCTAGTTCCAAATGCCCTGACTTGGACAGGCACAGCTTTCCCTGGACCAGGGGGCTCAGAGCTCCATCCAGACTGGCTTTAAGCATTTCTAGGGATGAGCTGTCCACAACTTCATTGTGGCTTCTCTGTCTTTACCAGATAGCCCGAAGAAGTGGAGACGCAAACGCTGACCTGAAACCAGCATCATTATATTCCCAGAATAACCACGGACGTTATAAAGCAGGATTTTAGTTCCAAGGTGCTCATTGAGGCAGTGGGCTGCGTGCAGCCGTGTCTCTGAGCACTGGCTGAGCTCCTTTCCCTGTCTCCCCAGCTGGGATGGGCGCAGGGTCCGGCGCTCCCCCCGCGGCCGCGCAGCGCTCGGTGCCGCTCCCGCCGCCGATAGCCGGGACACAGACACCCTCTGAAGTCCTGGGCATGCTGTGAGCCCTGCTTTATTTGCTGCTGCAAGAAAAGCCTTTTCTTTTAACCCGGCTTCCTTTGAAGAAGTAACTCAGGAAGCTTCATGGCCTCTCAAGGTAAGTGCATCTGTAGTCTGTATTTTTAGATCGTGTTTACACAGAACTACAGGCTTGTGCCTTTCCAGCAATCAGCAGTCTGATGAAACGAGCGTTTCAGGATAAAACCACATCAGTCAAAGTGCAGTTGTTTTGTCTTCCTTTAATTTTTCAGCATCCAGCATTCAAGAGGCTCCTAAGGAGACTAAAATCTATAGCGGGATGTTATTTAAATAAAATACATTATAAAATGTTAGCCTCTGCATTCAGTCAGAATATTGAGCGTTGGTATCTTGGTGTTTAAACCTGTCACTACACAATGCCTGGCAAAGGTGGGTACTGAGCCAAGGGTGCCACTATTTTTGCATACTTCTTCCCTATTTCACTTTGAAAATACCACATCAGCAAATGCTTTTCACATTAAGAACTGGCCAGAGATCTGATAACCCGCCATATGAAGAATAATAACTCAAGAATAACTGAATTTAATCAGATTACTCCTCTCTGGGTGTGTCTGTCATGTACTGACTTCAGCAGTAGCCATTGATTACTCAGAGCAGTGGGCAAACGTGCAGCATTTGATCTAAGCAGCCTTCACAATTAATTTTCTCCAGGTTTGCAAATGCTTCATGTGAGCAGAAGGATACAAATCCTTTTTTCTCTTGAGTGCAGCTCCAGGGTGATCATTCTGTAGGCATGTGCAGAGGCACGTGTTGGCCCAGGGAGTTTCAGCAATGTCTCACTATGTTTGCCACATGTTTATCCCCCTTTCTTGCCCTCAAAACACTCAAGACATTCTGCATTAAAACACTAAAAAGTACACAGGCAGGTTTTACAGCATTGTTTTACCCTTGCAATGTAGAGTTTTTTGTTTTAAATTTTGTTTAGCTTTAGCCATGTAAGAGAAATGGGGTTTTGCATATTTTTCCTGTATATCAGTTAAGAGAAATGGTTAAATAGTAATGGTGTGGAATATGGTTTTTAGTATGAAGAAACTGACAATTCACCTCTTTCAGGAATATACAACTCCACAAATTATGTTTGTACAGAATACTCACTGTATCATATGGTAACTTTTAAGGTTCTCCATGCTAGTAATGAAATGGGAATCATACACAAAAATAGACAAAGTGTCAGACTATCTCAAATTGTCATTAATATTTAATGTATTTACTGTTTGTTTTTTGTATAGCTTAAAATTTGACAGGTAGAACTGCAATTTGTTGTCTTTTTTCCCTCTTTATTATTCAAGAATAACACTAACACTGGGCTACTTCGTGGCATTTCATGTAACAACAAGAGTTACGGCAGTAACAGAACCCTGTGAGGTAAAGTGATGCAGAAGAGGATATAAAATATTTATTACCCAGTTATACATTTTTAAAAGCCAGCAACAAATTCAAAGGGGTTACTTCTTCCTGTGGTCTCAGACTTTGAAAGAAAGCAGTGGCTGCAAAGACAAATTAAGATCAAAATATGATTGAATGATGAATCTTTCACAGTGAGTTCAAATAATACTATAAGATCCACAATAGCAAAAAAGAGATTCAGACTTAGAGCCAAAATTCCTTCTGGACCTCAGACCCCATTGTGTCTAAGTGTTGTCACACATGTGATAAAAGTTATCAGTTTGGGGACTGCTTTGCTGCCAAATCACAGGGGCTCAGCTCAATACAAGGATTTGCCATTTGGATAGGGAGAGCTTCAGTTTGCTCCTCCTTGTTCCTGCAGAACAAGTCCAAGGAACAATGTACCTGGAAAAACTAGCAGGAATTTTTTGGTAATCCAGTGGTTAAGGTGGTGCCTGTGCTGTGGGAGAAGGTGCCTGTGGAGCAGATTGGAGTTACAGGTGCCTGTGGCAGTAAATGCTCTCATTACCTTCACATTCCTGGCCAAGGTCACCATCACTGTGCCCTAAAGGACTTCTTGTGGTAGCAAACCAGAAAACACAACATAATGATATCTGATCCATTCATTAAGATAATAATGAGTAATACACTATAAGGGGCTGTGTAGACTTTGATATCAGGGCTGTAATATCCAGCTTGGGGAATCTGAGATCCCTGGGAAGGTTATCTCTAATTAAGAGAAATTATGGGTGCCCTCAGGATGCTGGAAAGCATCTTGCTGGGAGCCAGCCCTTGGCAGCTCAGGGCACACAGGGCAGCTCACAGGGAGCAGGGCTGTGCTGAGGGGTTCTGGCCACCCTGAGTGTGAGTCCAGGCCAGCTCCAGCCTTGCCACACAGGCTCTGTGCTCACCAGCTGCCAGAGCAGATCAGGTGCCCTCCAAAACCACATCTCCTGATTTACCTTCATCTGCAGTGATTCCTGTTTGCAGTGATTCCCCTTTGCATGTCCCAAGGCAGCTTTATAATCTGTGCTCGATGGGTGGGACAATCAGGAGATTCCTTTTGGGTCCTGGCATGAAGTACTGATATAATCACATGCAGAATGATGTTATTGTTCAACTTTGATCCAAGAAGCTCCTAACTGCTCCTTGGTCCTGATATTTCTGCATTTTTTTCTCTTTCTTTCCCTGCAGAATCTCAGGGACAATCCAAACTCATCTTTAAGGATTACCTCCCTGGTTCTTCTGACACTCCTCAGCAGAATACGCCTGTTGAACCAGCAAGTCTCTGGAAGCAAGCATCACACACTCATAATTTGCCACCTGGTCTGGAGTACCTGAACCAGGTCCTGAATGTTTCTGACTGTTAGAATTGTTACATTTTCCTTTTATGTTGCTTTGATACTCTGGAGGTTGAGGTTGTTTGGGTTTTTCCTCTTGGGAGGCGGGGTAGGTTGAGATGGAGAGGCTTTTTTGTTGTTTGATATTACTGTGAGATAAGGAACATAGGAGAAAGAAGCTTGCCGTTCATTTTGTAGAAATTATATGAGCATAAGTCTGACTGGCTACAAACTTGCATTAACTCTGTGTGAGGAAGATAATGCTAATGCCTGAGAGAGGAAAATGCTTGAAAATAGAGGCAGAGAAGTAGATCATAGGTGGGGAAGAAAAATGAATGCTTAAGTCTTCTCCCTCCTACTGCTAAACATGTGGCTGTCCCTTTTGCTCTGGGAAATCTCTCAGCTCCTGGAGCTCAGAGCACTGATGGTCTGCAGCTCTGCTCCACTCTTATGTGCTGAGTAAGGTGTCACATGCCCTGCCTGGCAGGGGCAGAATCAGGCCCCCATCACAGTCAGATCATGATTCTGTTACACCTCTGCTGTGTTTGCATTTTGGTGATGCTGAGGAATGTTTACTTCACTCAAGATGTGTATTTTAGGCACACATTTCTGCTAGTTTTGTATAGAAGCAGAAACTGAATGTATTTTAAATTTGGAGCTAAGTTACCTAGATAGCTAATGAAATGGGGAAACTCTTCAGAAGCAGTCTTTCATGTGGAGTGATGAGTTTCATTTCAAGATGCCTGAGCACAAAATGATGTGTGTTGTCAATTACACAAGCATTTGCTCACAGACCGTGGAAGGTACATTTTTTAGTCTAAAAGTGATTGTGCTAGTCAATGCTTGGCAGGTTACATATTCAGGCTCCTGTATGAACATGAATTACACCTCAGATTTACCCAGACAGTGCAGGCAAGCAAATACCATCACTCCATGTTATAGAAGCTTTGCATCTGACGTTAAAACAAAAGAGCAGGTCACTCTCAGAGCTACAGCTGGAACTGAAGACCTCATTCTTGCCTGTTTTTGGCCTGTGCTGCAGCCCTTGCTAAGGAGTCTCAGTTTTCTCTGCAGTCTGAAACGTGGGAAGCGTGTGTGCAGTGCTGCTGGCTGGCATGTTCCCACAGCTCTAGTTTCCATGTGCTGCAGAACCTTTTGGTGTGTGATGCTGGAGCCATCCTGGCCCTGAGGGTAGTGAAAGGGGCTCCTTCAGGATGGATGGAGCATAAAGGAGGTCCCACCAGCAGGGAGAGGGCTGCCTGCAGAATGCATGTGGGATTCACAGCTGCAGGGGTAATAATCCCTTTGGATTTATCCTCATGGACTAAGAGATTTTCACAGAATTAAATGCTTGAATGAAGATGTTTCTAGCAGAACTTGGAAATTATTTATGCTACTGGGAAAATTTCTAGAAGACTGTGTTTCATTCTGGTGCTGTGAGCACTGGGGAAAAGAGAGTCCAAACTCTTGGAAACAGGCACAGAGAGGTGCTACTGGAAGTGCACAGGGAACAGAGAACCTCCTTTAAAATAAGACTCCATCTGTTTTATCTGTAGAATAAAAACAACAGTATTGGTGAGGGAACCATACTGAGTGCCTAGGAGAGTAAACAAACTGTGGGAAAGAGACATATTTAATTTATAGAATTTTGTTACTAGAAGAAAGATTATATAGAGTGTGGTTGTGCATAAATACAGAATAACAAATAGGAATTACATTCTCCAGCAGGATTGGGCAGGATAACTGGATAGATTTGAGAAAGCTGAATGTATTTCTCAATAAGACCATGATATGTCTGATACAAGGATTCAAATTTAGTTAGTCTCAGAGAGATCCTTACAGTTTGTTCTAAATAGCAACCCAAGGATTGGATGAGAGGAAAGGAAAATGTGTGTCCTGTAGGTAAAGGCCAGCCAGCAGCATTTCACTCTGCAGATCCACACCCAGAGTGAGTTCAGGTGAAGGAATCATTCTGATCAGCTGCCTGAGGTGCACCAGAGAAAGGCAAAAAACTGCTTCTGCCTCAGCAGGCACATCAGCTTTCTAAGTCTATCACTATTTAATAACTTCCTACAGAAAAAAAGTTACCTAAACTTCATTACTGTCTTCCAGATTACAGCCGTAGCTCAGAGAGTAGTTCAGTGACCATGACAAAAATCAAATGAACTTTTTCCCACAGCAGGAGTAGACAGGTGAAACCTTGGAGAAGAATTTTCTGAGTATTTCAGCTGCATGTTGTGCCAATGCTCAGATTTAACTACTTTGGTAAAAAGCTTCTTTGTTTAGACTTGATTAGACTGATCAGATGTAAATTTGATGCCCACAGAATTGATCACTGAGAATTAGCTGTGTATAAGGAATTTTAACATACCTGAGCTGAAGGGGACCAGACCCTTGTTAAGCCAAAGGGCTCTGAGTGCTTTCAAATGCAAGTGCAGAATTCCCTCAATCCACAAGTGCCCCAATAAAAATGCATCAGAATAACTGCCTTGCATAAACCAGTGGAAGGCAAAACAAGGATAACAAGTGGTACTGCTGTGTTGTCTCAACATTGTTTATACACTGTGCACAGTAAACCAATCGACCAAAATCACTCAAAGCTTTTAACAATTCAGGGTCATTAATTTTCTTTCCCCTGTGAAAGTCTACATGGGAAAAAGAAATCCATGTTAAAATAAATACTAAAATATTAAAATAGCTCTACAATCTTTAACTTTTTTATTCTCTTTCCACCAGCAGAGCCCTTCCCATGAGCTCCAAGAGCTCTCTCATGAGACCCAAACAACAAACAGCAAATATTCTTGGGAGAATATTTTTATGTCTAAATATTTTTATTATTTCAATTACTGGCATGCACATTTCCAAGATTAATGAAAGGGATAAAGAGGTTCCTCCTTTTACCAGCTTCTCTTTGCAGCCTGAACTAGCTGCGGGAGCTGACTAGAAGTGACAAATCTCTGCAACAGTTTGAATATGTACCAGGCAAGATTTACCAAATTTAAAATATGCAGGCTCTGGAGAGCTGTGCCATGCTGGTCTCAGAAGGTCGCTGTGTGCTTTGTGTCTGCAGCTGTGAGCAACAGCAAAACCCTGTGCCAAGCGTTCCTTCATCAGGAATTTACAGAAAAATTACTGAAAAGAGATTGGTAAAACCTAAAACTGTCACATAAAACAGGCATAAAATGAAACAGACATAAAACTGAAAGGTAGACTGGAATTAAGTCTTGCTGGTTTTATAGTGCTAGCAACTGTTCTCCAAGAAAAAATAATGTTGGAGGGCTGATAAGCACAGCAAAGCTAGGTGTGATGGCAAGCAGTTTTTCTCCTGCATTTGTAAACAGGTCGTGGTTAAAAAGACATTTGTCAAGACATTTTTAGCCAGCTGAGTGTTTCATTGTTGTTTTGCTCATTCTGGTACTCTGGCATGACCATTGGCCAGATTCAGGGTGCAGGGCTCGTGTTCCTGAGATCAGAGTGTTAAACTGGTGTGTGCCATCATTGGCATCCCCTGCCTGCCCTGCTTTGCTACTCCAGCAAGGTCCTTTGGGATGTGGCCACTGCATATGCTGACACTGAGCCCAGGCTCATTCAGTCCTGCACTGCCATGGTGCCCAGCACCAGCCTTGGGTTTGGGGTGAGGAGCTTCCCCTCTGACAAGGAGAGCATCAGGAGCAAGATTGGATTCTGCTTTCTGTTGCTGTTGTCTGCCTTATTCCCCCAGTGAAGATTATTTTTCTTCAAGTGTGTGGATGAATTACATGGCCACAGCACCTAATGTCACATTCCTCAGACATTATTTCAGAGAGAAGTCCAAAGTGTGACTTGAGATATCCTTCAGGCACCCAACCTGTGCACCTCTGTAAGGAAAGAGATCTTAATTACAGGGAGGTGAACAATAAAAATAGACATGTGACCACTGGCAGCCCCAGACCTATCCAAGACCCATCATCTTGTTTATTTTTTTTAAGCAGCTGGACCAGATAATTATTCATCAGCAAGTGGAGCTTCTGGAAGGTATGGTGCAATCCTTGTCACCCTTTAACAGTGCTGGTATGCGGGTGTCCCCAAAAGCCATCCAAGTCTTGCCCCCAGTTCACTGAAGTCACTGTGAACCCTCCTGCTGCCCTGTGGCAGGCTGTTATGCACTGATAGGGTGGGGAAGGCTCCCTTTATTGTTTGCCTGTTCTGCAGCAAACCACTGAGGGGTGAGTAGTCTATACAACAGTCCTAAAATCACTCCCTCAGACACCTCCCTCTCAGTGTTATTAAAGTGTGACCATCTTTCCAGTCCATGGAACAATTTATCTGACATTAAGTAACATAATGTCAGAAACAAAGCAAAGAGAGAAACGAAGAACAGAAAACATAAAATTAAGCAAAAGATTTTATAATTATTTAGTCTCTCAGAATTTCAAAGTAATGAACAAGTATTAAATACTGTAAAATGTTGCTACCAGTAAAATACTGTAGAATGTATTTCTTCCGTTCAGAATGGTTTTGGCCTGATTCTCAAACAATGTGCTGGGTGAAGGCTTTGTCACTGAGGTGGGGTAGTCTCAGGATGTTACCTTTCACAGATGATAATGCCAGAAAAAGCCCAGACCAAAAACTCAAGATCTGAATTCTCTGTTGCAATACGTACTGTAGTGTACAGCAAATCAAAGTCTGAATTAATTCCTTCAAAATACAGACCTGGCACTAGTACTTCCCTGTATATTTCCTTTGTGTTGCTACTTCAAAACAATTTTGAAAAAAATCTTTGTCACAGACTACTAGAATAAATGCTCACATATATACACACTAACATTATACTGAAGTAATAACAAAGATTTTATTATGTTAACCTTCTACTTGTTTTGCTTTATTAGCCATACTTGGCACAGAGACCTCCAGCAAATACGAGATAAAGAACCCCCTGGGCCAGAGGGTTTACTTTGCAGTGGAAGAGAACGGCTGCTTTGACCGCAAGCTGTGCTCGCCCCTCCGGGCCTTCACCATCAGCATTTCGGACAACGCGGGCCGCGAGGTGATCCGCGTCATCCGGCCCCTCCGGTGCACCAGCTGCTGCTTCCCCTGCTTCCTGCAGGAGGTGAGGGCATCCCCAACGCCCTCTGTGCCAGCATCGTGCTGGGCAGCTCCTCCAGGCTGGCAGGAAGCAAGTCAGGAATTCACAGCCCCCTTTGGGTGTACACAACTCTTGATGAACGAGTTCTGTTCCCTCCCTTCCTCCATCCTCCCTTCCGTGGGACCTGGCTGTGCCTCCTCCCTTCCGTGGGACCAGGCTTTGCTGACACCCCACACAAAGCTTTGGTGTCTGGTGATGTCTGTCCAGTGAGCTGACGCCCCAGGATGCTTCTTGCACTGACACAGGCAGAGATCACCCACTGAACTCCACGAGGGTGGAGGATGGAAACTCTGGGAAGCCCACTGGGGTCGAGGGTGGGACTTGGAAGCAGATCTCTGAGGAGGCTGAACCCCTGAAGATCTGTTTCTTCAGGGCCATATATTTCTGGGAAATGGCAGAACGTGGAAGTGAGCTGCTTGGAGTGAAAAATGTGGATCCCATAGAGCATCAGGTCTTTCCTCTGTATTTTTTGACTCTCCTTTATTCAGACATCTTGCTTGTGTTATTAAAATGTTTTACAGGTTAGCTCATCCACTTACCTTCTTAGCACTTATCCTTGTCAGGAGTTTTAAAGAAAAGGTCCTTTGGTAGTACAGGTACTTCAAATAAGCTTGTAGAATACTGCCTGAATACAATAAATTTTTTCCCCCGTTTACAGCTTTTTATAAAGTCTTTTATTGTATGTAAGGTGTTGGTTTCTGATGCAATTTTTGAGTTTCATATTGTCCACTGTATTTAACAACACCATCTGCAATATCCAGTTCCATGTTTGGTAAAATGATATGTTACTATACTCAGTAGATAAGTATCTTGTCATTATATAAACAATACTCTATCACGGAAAAATACATTAATATAAAATCAGCTAAAACATTTTTTTGTTTTCTTTTGTTTGCTAGTTAGAAGTTCAGTCCCCACCAGGTACAGTAGCTGGGTACGTTGTACAGAACTGGGATCCTTTTCTGCCAAAGTTCACTATACAGAATGAAAGCAAAGAAGATGTGCTAAAAATAATTGGCCCATGTGCAACCTGTGGCTGTTTTGAAGATGTTGACTTTGAGGTATGTTTTGTACAAGTGTTAACAATTTAAAAGTTTTACTACTTTGAATAAATTTCTCAGGTGAGGGGGAGAATGAGAGATACTTGATGGAAACCCTGAACAGAGTTTTCTGATGTGAACAAAGTGCTTTGCTTTAGTTAAGAATCTTAAAGGAATTTTTGGGTTTATCAGCTTATCAACTCATTAGCCAAATTAGAAGACTCCAGTGGGTATTGTCTGAAATTTCAGTGTACTGTATGAAACATGCAGATGGCTGCATAATTGAGAACATCCCTGACCCTGAGAGGACAGTTGTCCACAGCAGTGGGCCTAGGAGAATGTAAAAAACAGGAGAGAGGAAAAAACCCCACAACTCTGTGAAAGAAAGGCAAAACTGGCATAAACTTTGAAGATTGCTTTCTCCCACTTTTTGTCCTCTCTAAAGATGCTGATGTTTCCAAACTTGAGGCCCCTTCTTGCGTGCCACTCATAAAGGGAAATTTGACACTAATAGAACATCGCAGCAATAACAATAAAAGGAGAAGCTGACAACTATAGCATACTCAGCATGTCAGGACACAGTCATTAATTCTGTGGAGATGTCATCAGTGTGCACTTGATTTGTTTACATTTATGTCTGTTCCTGTTTTTCCTTTGTGCAGGTAAAAACTCTCAATGAGATGACAACGATCGGCAAAATTTCCAAGTATTGGTCGGGATTTGTCAACAACGTCTTCACCAACACCGCCAACTTTGGGATCCAGGTCCCTGTGGATCTCGACGTGAGGATCAAGGCAGTCATGATTGGTGCTTGTTTCCTCATTGTAAGTGTGCAGGTGGACAGGCAGACCTATAGAAATGTGCAGACTGGGACCAGAGGAGCCCTTGCTGTCAGCCGAGAACTACAAAAATGCAAATGCGTTGGAAAACCAAATCCAGTGCCTAAAAGATAAATTAACTAAAAAATTTTAATTTTTATGTCAGCTGTTTTTTTTTTAATGTTCTTAAATTTTTGTTTATTAAACTGTTTAAATAGTATTACACATGCAGTTTAATATTTTGTACAGAAGAATCAAATCTTAGCATACGTTTCAAACCTACCAAACTCTCCCAAACCCCTTATTGTGTTTGAACAACTGTATGAACCAAAAAAGATTATGTTGTTTCTAATGGTAATTTCAAAGCAATTCAACAATTCTGTTGAGTCTTGTATGTAAGATCTTCAGGTCATAGGAAAATTCCTACAAAATTATTTTGTGAAGATAACCATAACAACTATATGAGAAGGAGAATACTCAGTGCTAGGGGTAAATATGAAGTTAAGATGCATGTTTTCTAGAATTAGAAATTGATATTTGCTGTGTAGCTCTTTTGCCAACATATTTGTATTAAAATGAAATAGTTTCAAAATAATCTCTGATACTTACATCAGAGACTACAAACCAAAATTATTATACTAAAATTATTCACTGAAAAGTGTTTGCTTTAAAATTCCAACAACAATTCAGAAATTTTGCTTTTAGTAGGATAGAAATGACAGTTAAGATTTTCAGATTCCCCCCTCCAAAACTGCTTCTCAGTGGCAGTGATAAAAAGTGATTGACTAATATAAATACTTTATGTAACAAAAGCCTGCAAGTAAGACTTTTGATAGTAATTTTTGCATTTTTGTGCCTTCCATATCTAATGCATAGTTTGTTTATTTGTAGGACTTAATGTTCTTTGAAAACTCTTTGGATGGATTATAACAAGATGACAGAAACAATGAAATATGCAGAATCTGTTTCAGTAGGTAAAAATGAACATAAATTGATCTTCTTTGCTTTGAAGGCTTATATATTTCTAATTCTTTTTCATTTTCTTCCAGAAATCACTTGAGCTTTGGACATGATTTTGAACTGCAAAAATCCTTCTTCCTTATAGGAAAAGACAGGGAGCTAATGATGATGTTTATTGAAATATGTCTCATGTAAATAATAATTTCCCACTTATATTTTTTATGGGTAATAGCTAAACACATACTTTTCACACAGAGCACTGTTGCTTTGGAACAGTGCTATTCTCTTCTTTCTCTTTTGATGTTCCTGCATGGGGAATCATGAAAGATTAGATGAAGGCTGGCAGCATCACTGATGAAAGCCTAAGTTTAGAGAAGCCTTTGATGTTTTGCAAGTGCTGGTACCAGTTTCTAACCACATGAGGGTGTGTTCTGGGGGTTTTGCTTTTTTATAATTTTAGAAGTAATTTTCTGATTTGTTATTTAATTAATAGAAGCAAACTGATTTGAAAGTAACAAGTATAAAGACATTCCTGATGGGAAGTTGAAGATGTTATCTGTTTCAGTGAGTTGGAAGAATGAAAGTTTTGTTTGCTAGTAAATTAATTTTGTGACATAGATTGTTTTAATGAGTGGCAGCCAGAAATTGGACTTCAAGCCCTAGACTTGGGAATATAAGCTCTATTCTGAAAATCTGGTCTTCCACTATTTGCACTGAAGGCAGGCCATAGATGAAGTTTGGGTGATGGTCCTCTGTGTGCTAGAGGCTCACAAATCATTTCCCTTTGTACCAGCCAGGGTTAAGGATCCTTGCTGCCATCTGCTCAAGGCTTTCCTGAAAAGGTTTGTTCCTCTTTGTAATATCTGGTGGCTGGTAATTTCTCATTCAGACTTGCCTGAGGCCATCCTGGCATAGAATTATTCTTTTCCTTTGGCAAGCTCAGGTATTTTCTATGATGACTGGGCAGAAGGAGCTTTTTACAGTTCAGCAGTTTCACATGGTTGTTCATTTCTGCAGCCACACCTCAGTTTCCCAAACAGTTCCACCAACTTTTGCTAATACAAGCTTCCTTTGTAGGAATGGTATATATGCAAGACATAAACAGATTTTTTTGCTGTTGTTGCAAATTATTTGCTGTATGAACTTGCTTATGCCTCTGAAAAACTCTCTTCAAGAAGCAAACCAGTACCATAAAATAATGGTGGCAAACCCAATTGCTCTCATAGTCACCAGTCAAGTTTCTAAGGGGAACATTTTATAAATCACTAGAAATGCTGGAATTTTTTTTTTTTTAGTGTCAACCAGTAATTCAATTCTTGAAAACAACCAACACATCAACGGAAAGAAAGGAGATAATGAATAATTCATAAAAATGAAAAAGAGCTAAATTTATCAGGTGATTACTTCTCAACAAATATTTAGACTAATTTTAAATTAATGTTCATGGATATGAATTCAAACACAGTGAAGTCAGGAAGTTGCAGCTAACGTTCCCATAGTGAAATTAACTCAGGAATGCTTATAGATTTAAACAGTATGTTTTAGATTATATACCACACTTAGGTATTTATACAGATTTACATATGTCTTGAAAATAATTGTGGTTAACAAGCTCCGACAATCATCATTATCTGTTAACCATTTCACTGCTGGCTCTCGCTGTGGCTCGTAGCAGTGCAATCAGGCTGCAGGAATTGGGAGCTCACAGAGAGCCTCTGCTGCCACCTTTCCCGGGAGGAAGCGCCCTGCGAGCTTCGTGGGCCAGAAGCTCCCTCGTGTGGAAATCCCGGGATTTGCAGAGGAATGCAGGATTTGCGGAGGAATGCAGGATTTGCAGAGGAATACAGGATGCTTTTTGCTGTTCTCACGCTGGTGTTGTTCTCTCAAATGCAGCTCTCACATGCCTGACTGTAGATTGAGAAAAAGAACCAGATTATTTTTTTTCTCTTTAAATCCCTTTGCCATGTTAGACAGAAGTCACTGCTATTGTATCCCATAATTCTGGCTCTCATTCACTGCTACTGAGCTGCGTGTGGCTGAGCACTCGATTGAACCTCGATTCACTGCCTTAAGCTGAGCAGGATCCCCACCCATCTTCCACTTTTCCCCTGCAATTTCCAGTCCTCTTGTGGCCTTTAACAAGCCAATGATGTCTCTAAGCAAATGTGTCCAGCCTCATTGAAGCCAGCACAAAATAAGGTTTGATTTACCTACAGGGCTGAATTTGGTTGTGTCCATATATATACCTTGTAGGTATGCAATATGTGCATATAATTTTCAATTAATTCCAACCAGATGATAACATGGGATTTCTCACAGTGACTTTGTTGCTGTTTTTTGTGCTAATACAAAGGTTTTTTGCTGTTAATGTGTATGTGTATGAATATGTTTGAATGCCTCTGTTTACACTCAGGGGCAGCTTCTGGGCCATACAAGAACAGGCTCATCCCCTGGATAAAACAAGCAGTGGGGCTGGGACAGCTCTTGGTGCTTAGAACTCCCTCAGCAGGCTGCTTGACCCCAGTGCCACCCTTCAGCATCCTGGTGGAAATTCAGTGCCATTGCCAGTGCTTTTCCAGCTGGGAGATCACTCCTCTAAACCACAGCTCTCACACAGGGCAGGGATCCATCCTCAGCATGGATTCTGCATGATGTTGCTGAAGAACAGCTAATGTGTTCTAAGATCTTAACAACCTGCATCTCTAAATTATAACTTTTTCTTGTTAATAGCAATGTGTTTCATGTTATTGGAGCTACATATGCTCACTTTTCACAGTTCCCCCACAGGCTAGGAGTGGGTCCCAAAGGAGAATCCAGAATCTCCCAAAGGGTCACAAAGTTTTTCTAAAGCAAACTCATGTCCTGGATATCATCTAGAAAGAAACGTGATTGCTCTAAAGAAACATAAATTTTACTTCATCCAGCAAAGCAAATATTTCAGATCAGTAGCTAAACTCTAAATCTGTGTAGTTCATGCTCCTTGTGTTCAGTAGATGGCAGCAACAGCTCATTATGACAGTGTTTAGCTTTTCACACATCATCCTTTTTTCACCCAGGATGCTGATGGAAGTTCACCATACCTTTAACCTCTAATTAAATTCTGCTCTTAACTGAAGGATTTTATTTTCTCTGTCTGCTATTAAACCTTTGCCACACAATACTGGATTATCTTTACTGCCTGCATTTAGAGCTGAACTGTTAGTTATTTTTTGAGATCTGATCAGGGCATAGGCAGAATACAGTCTACCACAAAGTGAGCTCCTTTGGTCAGTACTCAGCCTAGTTTTTTGCACCTGGAGCATCTCTCCAGCTTCTGCAGGTGGGCAGGGGAGAAGCCCCAGCCCATGTTCCCCATCTGCAGAAACAGAAGGTGCCATGTGTAAAGGAGAGTGCTGTGTGGTGCTGTACCTAGAAAAGGGGAAGGTTTTTATGGGAAAAGATCATGTCATGATGGTCTGTCCCTGTGTGCTGGGGCAGAGTGGGGGAAATCCCTGTAGTGCCACAAACCCAGGTGGCACCAGCACGTGGGGAGAAGTTGGTTTGCCCGTGGGAAGATCAGGCACTTCCTGTCAGAGAGTGAAGACACAGAGTCGCTGTAAGTTCTGAGATTCTTTGGTTGTCTGCTAATTTGGTGCATGCAAAAGTACTTCTCTTCATGGACTTTGCTGCCTGTATTAAAAAAATATTTTTGTGTCAATTTGGTTATTTGTTGGATTAGACAAACTTGGAAATGATCCAAAATGCACATTTTCTAATAGAGTTGTCTAAATGAAAGTGTTTTGGGGAAAAAAAAAAACCCAAAAAACAAAAGAAATTTCCTCCTTCTGACCCTCAGTTGTTGTATTGGTTTATTTTAAATTAGAATGGTATGTTCTGTGTTAGAATCATGAATCTTAGTTTAATTCAACTCAAGGTGAGTATTGAAGGAAAAATTACCTGCAAGTCATTTCATCAGGACTCGCTAACTTGATGTGCTTTTCCACTTTAAGATACTCATTTGAAGGACCTGTTTTTCTCTCTTCCAGTCACATTAGGTAAGTGCTCTATTTACACTTCTGGTGTTTTGTATTAAAAAACCCCATACACAGCAAAACCAAACCACGAAACATCCTGCAGGCTTCTGTTACAGACAGTGCTCTGTGAGGAACACCTGTTTCTGTCTAGAAATGACCATGGGCATTTTCTCTTTCTGCCCCCTCCGGATCATAGAATCACAGAATGGTTTGGATTGGAAGAAACCTTAAAGGTCACTGAGTTTCACCTCCCTGCCATGGGCAGGGACACTTTTCACTAGACCACGTTGCCCAAGTCCCTAAAGGAAATATCACAGTGCATGTGTCAAGGTCCAGTATTGCATCAAAAGTCTTTTCTTAGTTATCTCTGGATTGTTTGCAGACCTTGGGTAAATTTTGAACATAATGACTGTATTAGTTTTCTATCCATGTGTCTTTTAAGTAGCTGTCGCAATAATGCAGCCTGGGATCAGAACAAGGATCACTACTATAAATACCTTGTATATTTCACACTTTTCTAGAATTCAAGAGAAAGTTTTGAGCATTTTTTTTTAATATTTCTTCTGGGCTCCCTGAAGAACCCAATGTGTCAAAATACTCTTTTATTTGAAAGAGAAAAAGTCCTATTTACTTTGCAAATCCAGGGGAGATATTTTGGCTATTATGTGTAGGATAGTGTGCTGAGTGTTTAGGATAGGAGTAAGAAAAGATTAAAAAAATTAATTTGTTAATAGTTAATAATCCAGAGGACTTTCTGTGATAAGCTGAGAGAGCTGGGGTTGTTATAGCACCTTTCAGTACCTAAAGTTGCTACATGAAATTTGGAGAGGGACTTTTGACAATGGCGTGTAGTGACAACACAAGGGGGGATGGTTTTAAATGGAAAAAGAGCAGGTTTACATTAGATACAAGGAAGAAATTCTTTATTGTGAGGTGGTAAAGCCCTGTCACAGGTAGCCCAGAGAAGCTCTGGCTGCCCCATCTGTGGAAGTGTCCAATGCCAGGCTCAATGGAGCTCTGAGCAACCTGGGGTAGTGGAAGGTGACCTTGCCCATGGCAGGGGATTGAAACAAGATGAGCTTTAAGTCCACTGCAAACCAAATCATTTTAGAATTTGTTTATTTAATCTTCTATCTCTAGTTCCAAATAATTGTAGATTAAGGCTCAGAACACCTGGCTAAAGACCCACAAGGGGTGCATTCTTTAGCCTTTGACATTGCCCAGGACTGGATTGCCAAACACTGTGATTGGAACCCTTTAAAATAAGACTAATTTACAAATGTTATGGTTTGAAATTCCAAGTACTTTAAAAAATACTAGTATTTAAACCAAGGAACTCCTTAGAGCTTAGACAGTTTTATATCTTTGATTCTGAAATGTTTTCACTTAAGTAAGCCTACCATATGAGAGTAGCATCACTTCAATGCTCTGAAAATGCAACAGTTGAGATAAAAACAAATTTAGCAGAAGCCAGGACAAGTGGGTCATTACTTAAATGAACAATTTGGTAAATAAATTAATTAAATGGTTCCCTATTAGGAAGAGTTTTATCTCTGGTTTTATCGCTTTCAGGGCCTGATACAAAATGAAATAAAAACTCACAGAAGAGTGAAATACCACCAAGAATTAGAGTGTACAGTGTATTTCACCCTCCATGACATGGTGGATATTGCTCTTGCAAAGTCTGCAGACCCACAGTTTGATCACTTCCCTTTCCTAATTGAGCCTAATAGAAGATCAAAGAGATTTTTTTTCCTTTTGCTGATTTGCAAGATTGGTCATGAAATTGGTCTTTTGTCTGCTGTGGATGCTCATTCAGTATTCATCATTGTGATACCAAGCCAGTTCTTGCACTGTTACAAGCACGAGGTGTGTGGTGGCCCTGTCCTTGCTGCTGAGGAAAAAGGTTAATGGGTGCATTTTCTCCTGTTCTGCTCAATAATGGCAAACAGTGAGGGAGGAGATGATGTGGAAGTTTCAGAGCAATCAAATAAGGACAAGAGACATTAAATCTAGGCAGGGCAGTGGAGAGAAGCCCTTGTGCAAACAGGCAGGTGTGTCATTGGCAAATACTTTGTTCAGTAAGGGCACAGAAGCAGCAATTGATATGCCAAGATCAACTGTGCCAGCAGGCGTGGCACCTAAATAAAGCACATGCATGTGATCCACAAAAACTTCTGTAAGGTGAAACTGTTTGCTTTCAGCTGCAGTGATTGGAGCCAGTGGGACCAGGTGTTCTGTTCAGGATTTGTGTTTTATCAACAGATGAACGTCCCTCCTCCAACAAGTTTATGCTTTGGACTTCCATACAACCTGCCGTTGTCATAAAGAGGTGTGGTTTTATGGCTGGGGCATAAAAATGATAGATGCATGGCCCAACTAACACACTCATTTGAAACAGCTCCATCAAGTGGTTTATCTTGACTCTTGTGGTCTTTTGCAGTTCTCTCCTGCCAGGACTGTGTTTGAGTGGTTCCATTGAACACGGGGTTTTAGCTGAGCTGTCACCACCCTGGGTAAGACCCTCGGCCCTGTCAGATGGGAAGGGTAAATGGTTGTGGAGCTTGGGAGGAGGAGAAATCTGATGGAAACAAATCCCTGCAAAATCAGGGTAACATGAGCTAAGGAAAGAGTATAGGAACAAAAATTAGCAAGGAGTGGGGGAGGACACAAGGAGAATAAGATATTTCTAAGAGTAAATGAATGTTTTCAATCAGAAGCGAAGTCTGATATGGTCTTTACAAATACATTCTCAGTGGAAAAGAGTTATGGATCTTTGCTAAAAGTAAGCTTGGTGATACTGCTTGGTGTAGTCATAATTCTTTACTGCATTGCTGATCTGTTCAAGCTATAATGTTCTTTTATCTTGTACTTCAGGAATGTAACTGATAAGAGATGATTAAGAGAGAAAAAATGCTTAAGAAAATCTGCAGAGATGCAAAATGCCTCATGGAGCATTGATGTGATGAGCACTATATGTATTTATTGCTACAAATATGTATTAGCTTTCTTGGTGAACTTTTTAATGTAAAATCATTATAATTAGCTGAAATAGAAGCCACTCCTGAAGCAGCTAAATCATTGTGGAGGTAGTAAAAAAAAAAAAAAAAAGTTTCACATTCCTCTCTTTTCCCATGATGTCCCAGAAAGTAAATTTTTAAAATAGCTTTGTTCAGTGTCTAATTTATAAAGCAAATATATCATCTTAACTGCAGTCATGGTTGATGTAGTAGGGTTTAGAGTTCCAGCACCTCAGTGAAGCATTAAAACCACAGGATTTTGATGAAAGCCTGATAAAAAAATGTTAGGGTTTGGATCAGGTCGTAAGGCCTTCTGTCAGATGAGGCCCATGCAACTGTAGACAGCTCTAACAGCAAGTATTAATAGTTCAGAAAGAATAACTAGAAATGCTGTAAAACATTTCTTGTAAAGCCATAGAGAACGCTGATTAATGCTAATATAGATCTAATTGGGCAGAAATCACATGCTCTGAAATTCTGGGAAAGATCACTGAAAGAGAACCATGTGGAATAATTGTAAGTACCAGTGTGAAAAAGACTTTTACTTCAATTTTGAAAACCTGCTTCAGGAACATACTGGCTCCAGAAACTCTCAGAGGCTGCCTGCACAGGCTTTGTAGGCCCCCTTATCCCATCCAGCTGGCAGGAGCTGCAAGTGCAGGGTGTGGGACCTCTCAGAATGGGGGGGACTCTGGGTCCTGCAGCAGTGCAGGAGCAGCTGGGCAGGGCTGGCTGCAGGTGTGTCCCCTCTGGCAGCACACAGCACAGCTGGCACAGCTGGAAGGGAGGCACCAGCCTGGCCAGGAGCTCCCTCCATCAGCACAGGCAGTGTGGATGTGCTGCTGCTGCTGCCCTGCCAGCAGGGACATGGTTAAAGGGAGAGGAGAAGAGAGGAGAGGGCGTCTGTAACAACCTGATCAGGAACAACCAGCAGCTCAATTACACTAAAGAACTGAATCAGAGATTGGATGGCAAATACAATTTATAATACTGCATGATACAGCAACCAGGGAGAAAGACCTTCTGGGCTGGGAGTAACAAATCTGGCAAACTTGATTTAGGAAATAATAGACTAAATGTGAACCTCCTGAAAGTTGTGCTCAGGATTTCTGGGAAGTGGCTCTGGCCTGACCATGGGGCCCACTGCCTTGATGAGCAATTTCTTCATGTGTGATTATTCCACATCCCAGGGAATCAGTGTGAGGAAAGAGTTTACAGTACCTGACATGGGTGACTAAGTCTTAATATTGAACAGGATTTATATCTGATGTAAATATTTTCTATTTTCCTTTTCGTACATTTTCTCCTTTCTCTGAAATCCCCCAGCTCTCTGTGTAAGAAGCAGTGCCTAGTGCTGGGCTTCCTCAATTTTCATTCTTAATTGAGCTGTAAATTCACCTCATAAACTCTTACAGATCTAGTGGTCCTACATTTACAACTTTTTAATTATCTTCTTAATTAACAGAAGCCTCAAGGTCCCAGTACGTTTCTATCAGATGAGTCTGTTATGAAACACATTAACTTGGACTTCACTGGTTTGAAAAACATCCTCCCCTCAGCCTGGTTCTGTGTATCAGCATTGCTCTCTCTATTTGTCCTCTTGTTGATAAAAGTGTTTGGGCTGAGTGCTGCATTGCATTCTTTGCTGAGCTCAGAGAGGTGTGACTGGTGAGCATGATGGGCAAAGGGCGCAGGGGGACTCCTGGTACCCATGGCACCATGGCAGGGGGCTGCTGCTTACAGGCTTCCTTGTTTTATGTTCATTTTCAAAGGGGAGTGTCAGCTCAAGGCTGTGGTGTCCTGCCATAGCTGCTTTATATGATTCCAGTAACAGTGGTGCAGGAATGTTGGTCCTGGAGCAGTTTGGCCAGTGAATCCCACCCACACTTGGTATGTGCTTGTGAGAAAAGGCATTGGAGGGAGGGAGGGAGAGTTCAAGGACCACTGACATCTCACTGCTGCTGTGTGATTCAGTTTCGCCTGCATCAGTGCTTAAATGAAAGAACTTGGCTTCCCTTCTGCCCAAAAAACCACAAAGATAACTGAGCAGCCTGGGAGTTCAGAGTGCCAGCCTTGACATACAGAGCTGGATGCCTGCCCAGGATGGGATTGTCCTGACTTGATTTTTTGGTGTATTTCATTAATTAAGCTGGTATTATTTATACTTTTTAGGAACAAATTCATGCCTAGGAAAATGTTCCCTGTAAGTACCTGTTTGCAGTAGCAATATCCCTTTAGCAGAAAACAGGATTTACACAAGCTGCATTTTAAACTGTTGGTACCACAGTTAATCCTAAATGCTGTAAACTGTAATGGCCTATTTCTTTATGTTGAGTTGCTCTTTTCCTCCCAATATCCCATTTTCCAACTGCAAAGCAGCTTATGGTGGTTCATCTACAGCGCTGACATTCAAAACCTTGCATGACTGGCAGCAGTAAAACTTTATTTAGCTCCCTTCTCAGGCTGAGAAGGAAATTGCTGTGGCACAAAAACATTCAGTAGCAAAACCAAGTGTGTGGTATTGCTTCTATTGTTGTTCAGTTGCTGTTTTTCCCTTCTGTTGGAGTATCTTGAGGAAGGGCTGATGCTGAGGCTGACAGCTCTGTGGGAATTGCTTTTCCTCTGTGAGGGATCATTACAATTGTTAGTGACAGCACAGGGGGACATGCTGCTCCCCAGGATACAT
The DNA here is from genome assembly GCF_028018845.1 of Melospiza georgiana. Lineage (NCBI taxonomy): Eukaryota > Metazoa > Chordata > Aves > Passeriformes > Passerellidae > Melospiza > Melospiza georgiana. The sequence goes on from NC_080439.1 coordinate 13,449,320, forward strand.
AAAAATATAAGGGATGCTACTTTGTGTGGTTCGGAAGTCATAACTGTCCACTGATGTTATCTGGATGCTGAATTAGCTAAAACATTACAATACTAAACCCATTTTCACCCAGTTTCACTCTCAAAGGAAAACCTAGCCCTCATTTGTTAGACTGCAGGCTTGATGACTGACTTGACATTGCTAAATGAAGTCAAGTGAGTGAACAGGCCTGTTTGCAATTTCTCAATTGCAAATCTTTAATACAGAGATGATGTGTTAGCTGCTTATTCTGGCTTCATGAATGCATATTTTATTAACTACCAAGACAAAAGGAGAGCTACACTGAGATTCAGGGGATGTCAGATGGCTATCAAGTGTTAGCAGGGTGGAATCCATTTCCCCAGTTCCACATCAAAGAAATACTAAAAGTAATAGTGACACTAATACCAGGAATAGCAATTTATGTACTTTTTTTAAAGGCTTGGATTTAAACTGCCTTTTACTGCATGTACACCCTGTCTGTCACACTGGTGGTGTGCTCATGCTAGCTTCATCATGCAGTGTTAAAATGTAGATTTTGCCTATTGGAACACTACATTATTTGCCTACCTGCTTTCAGAACCACTACTACTTTGGATGTAAAATATAGTATAAATGGAAAAAAGGAAAATAACTTACTGGTTCTGGAGAAGATTCCTTAAATGTGAATAGTTATTTGGAGGCAGTCTTTTAAAATCTAAATTTTCCAAGCAAGTTCTAAATATTGTGAAAATTGTATCAGGTCATTATCACTTTGTCATCAAATTTGGGAATAAAACTAACGCTGTAATTTCAGCATCAGAAAGTGGAATCACTTTTATTTTCAGCATGGGGCATGAGGGGGATCTCTCTGCCTAACCCCCACACCACAGCTAGAGAGCAGAGTTTATACCTGTGTAAATGATTCAGACTCATTTCATCTCCCCAAATTCATACAGACATGCTAAACGTTCCTGCCAGTTCTTCTGCATGTTTAAATCACCTTCCAGCAGCATTGCTGAGGCCCAGTTTCTAAGGGTAAGATAACCACTTGCACACGAGGGCAGCCTAGGCACTGTAAACTAAAGATAAAGGAATTATCATTGTTACAGTTAAAAGTTTTCCCAAAATGTGCACAAGTGAAGGATGGCAAACAGCAGAAAAAAGAAATTTGCACCCCATGGCTGGAGCTCCAGCCAGTGCAGCTCAGGAGCTTTCCTGGCCTGCCACTGAGAGGAATCTTCTTTTCCTTTGTTCCTTCTTTCTTTCTCCTCTATTCCTTCTTTTTCTTTTGTTCTTTTTTAGTTTATTTCCTGGTAGCCCCCTCAAGTTTGTGCCTCAAACCTCATATCCTATGTCTTTTCTATAAAGTCAACTACTCAGCTTATTTTCCTCTTCATCTCCCATGCCTGTTGCTGTTCCAGGTTTGCCTTCCAGATTATAAACACTGGAGAAGGGAGCCTTTTGTTGGGGTTGTGTCCGCAGACACGGAAGGCAAACCCCTTGGTAACCACTTTTATTTCCTTTAGCAGTGCAAACAATGCCATGCCTGAGGTTAAATGAGGTGAAACAGCGTTTGAGCTGCACACAGGCTGCTTGCTCTCATGTACAGCCCTGAGTGAAATGAACTTCCTCCTGTGTCCCCTCACAGAGATGTCCTGCCTGAGCACTGAGAGAAAAGCTGGTGAGGGGATGTTAGCAAGAGAGATGAGAGCTGCTTCCATCACCCCAACTCCAGGTTGCTGGAGACCTCTGCATGGGAAATGGGTACAGGAACTGGTCCCACTTCTGGTGCTGGGCACCACAGGACCAGATGAGGAGCCAACATCAGGACCATCAGAATTTAAAGCAGTAGAGATATCCAGACCGTAAGGAACACAGAAATCCTAGAAATCAGGGTAAAGAATCTACAAAGAATGTTTCTTTTCAGGTGAACATGCTTAAACCTAAAAGACTAAATTACTAGGAGCATGGTCATTTTCTTATTTCTCCTGAAACAATTCCAACTTTCTTTCTTAATGTTTTAGGCATTTCCCTGCTGATTAAATCGGCACACTGGACAAAATTAAAAGGTACTGAACATTTCCGACCCCTGATCTAAGAGAAAAGCACAGACTGTCAGTTACATCAATGATCCTAGCTAGATAAGAAAAGACAATATTTGATGTGGGAAAGACTGATAAATTACTTTGGATTTTGTGAATCATGGCATCATTTTTCTGCCACTACAGGTGAATAAGTTTTTTCCCTACTTATAGACTTGTGAAAGGAAGAGATATGCTGCTATCTTTATTTTCTCTAGTAGGACAATGATATTCTCATCTAAGAAATGTTATTCATCTCTGTGTCAAAAACTCATGTTTGCTTGGGCAATACAATTTGAATTTCAGTGTATAAGTCTGAACCAAGCTAAATATAACTATGCTATGTTCCTGTAAGAAAGAAGGTAATATCAAAAGCTTCCATGTATTTATAATTTTCCAACCATGTCAAAATAATTCTATACCTATTTCTTAAGAGATGTTTAAAACCAATTTCTTGGTGTCTGCTATTAATCCTCTTAGTGGACTCAGTGCAGATGTGTGGGAAAATGCTAGTCAGCTTTAGATTAGATTCTTCTGTACCTGAGGAAACAAGCAAAATAAAATCCTCAAATCCTTGTCAAATCTGGTGTTTAGGTGAAATCCAGTGCAGGGCTAGAAGAATAGTTTGGGGTGGGGTTTTTTGGTTTAATATTGTTTATTGAAAGTTCAATGGGACTTGTTCAAACTCCCATATTGTTTATGGGAGTTTGAAGACAAACACTACAGAGTATGTACAAGGTGACCTTCACTCATTGAATCCCCAGTCTTGGGTTTATGCATGCACCAATTACTGTGATCAGATTTATGTGGTTTACATGAAATAGAGTTTTCTTTGAAGAAACTTTCCTTTGACATACGTGGACACCAGCAGCTCCAATCTATGTACATGAATGTACAAAAGAGGACGCAGAAGATCTGTTCATCAGAGCTGTTAATCAGGGCGTGAGCCAACTTTCCCCAAGTCCTTTGTTTCCCAAACAATTCATTGTTGTACATTCTTCTTCCTGTAACTATGAAGTCCACATAAATATGTTTTTCCTCCTGAGGTCCTGCCTTATAAGCACGGTAAAATTGTGCCAGATGCATTTGTTCTCTTTTCTGGGTGGATATAGAACTTGGCGTTATCACGTTTATGCAACGTGATGTTGCTGACTGATCGGCAGAAATTGAGTTAATTAATTAATTAATTAATTGTAAAAGGACTGAATCAGCGTTGTTGCCCATAGACATGGAAAGAGTAACTGTCACGAATAGCGAAGCTGTTGAAATACCGGCGTTTCTCGGCAGGGCTGGGCCCCGGACGGGAAACTGCGGCCAGCCCTGCCCTCGCTCCCCGCCCCGCAGCGCTGCGAGCTGCCGAGCGGCGCGGGACGGACACGGGGACACGGGACGGACACGGGGACACGGGACGGACACGGGCACAGCGGAGCCTCCTTAGCGAGCGGGCGCTCACGTCAGGTATCCCGGGGCTTTCCTCACGGGATGGGCAGAGATCGGCGGGGCTGGGGCAGGAAAGCCCCGCCGAGGGGGAGCCCCGCGTGTGTCCGGCTGGGCAGCGCGGGTGGGTTAGGATTGATCCCTGCAGAGCAGGGTCGGGCTGGCAGGGAATGCGTTCGGGGAGGGGCTGCTGCTGCCCGGGCTGTCCCGGAGAGCCCCTCGGGTGAGGCAGCAGCGGCTGCTCCCGGCTGGTCCCTGTGCCCGGGGATGGGGCACATCGCTGCTCCCGGCTGGTCCCTGTGCCGGGGATGGGGCACATCGCTGGTCCCTGTGCCGGGGATGGAGCGCATCGCTGGTCCCTGTGCCGGGGATGGGGCGCATCGCTGGTCCCTGTGCCCGGGGATGGGGGAATGGGGCACATCGCTGGTCCCTGTGCCCGGGAATGGGGCACATCGCTGGTCCCCGTGCCGGGGACGGGGCTCATCGCTGGTCTCTGTGCCCGGGAATGGGGCACATCGCTGGTCCCTGTGCCGGGAATGGGGCACATCGCTGGTCCCGCCGAGCCCGAGTTCCGGGCTGTGCTGCCGGGAATTGACGCTTCCAGCTCCCAGGAGGAAAGTCACTGTAAGGGAGAGGGTATCCTGCTCCATCAGAACAACAAAAAAAGAGTAATTCCTTCTCTGAATAATATTTTCTTAACATTAAAACCAACTAATTTAATTAAATCGTCGAGATGATTTTTTAAGCATACTGTTACTCCATCGGCAGGGTTGAAATCCAGGGACTGAACAGTCTAATAGAACAAAATGTAAAAAAAAATAGCCTCAAAAGGAAAACTATTGCATGCCTCCTTGCTATTCAGCTTCCTGGTTTTTTAGTATTACAACTTCTTGGAAATCTTGGAAAGGGCTTGTCTTGTTGTATAACTAAGCATGTTTGTGCTTGGGACCTTACATCACATTAACGTGCTCTTTGCAACATTTTAGTGAGCTGGAAAGGAAATGAATCTACTTGTCGTGCTAGTATTCTGGTTTTCTGATAAAGGGCAGAAGGCCTATAATTAACATAATTATGACACGTCTGAATTACTTGCAGCATATTTAGTGACATGCCTCAGGCTAGGGACATGTAGCTGTGTTATGTAGTTCTCAAAATGAGAAAGTGATCAGATAAAAAAATGAGCGCTGAGCTTTGTAAAATCTTTATTGCTTCCTACTACAGAGCATATCAACCTTTTCTAAATCCTAGATTGTACAGTGGCTGGTGTGTGTGGTTGTAAGGACAATGAAAGATTCTGGCTTCTGGACAAAGCCTTTCTTTTAAATAAATCACATGATTCTGTCTCTACTCTCCCTTTACCAAGGGGTTTAGTTGTAATTCTCAGTATTTCATTGAAGTTCATGTTGCTGGAACAACACTGCATAAACTGATCTTTTGCTAGTTTTATTCTTCTATACTTTGTGACATTCCTCCATTCATACAGTGACTACAATCCAATGTTCTATGAGTAGAACCCAATTAAAGTATGCATAACAGGACAGTGGTTTTGCTAGTAGAGTTAGTAAAGTAGAAGAAAAAGTATATTAAAAAGGAATGGTTTAAGAGCAACTGAATCTGCGTAACATTCCAGAAGCATCAGACATCTCCCCGTGAGAGCTGCTTTTACTCAGGGAATGAAAAACAGGAAGGAATTGCTTTCAGTTTCACTTCCCGGCTTTGACCAACCATCCTCGTTGAAATGAAGAATCATTAACAGACACATTTTATTCATGGTTTAACTTGAACTGGATTATTTTTTAGAGAACAACTAGATTTATTTTTTATTTTAAAGCTTTCAATTCTATTAAAAATTAGTGCCTGTACCATTCTTTTTTACAGTTCCATGCTTGGATCTCTTGATTGTCTTGGATCTGTCTGTAATAGCAGTTGCTGCTGTTGACTTGCTTCACTTAGTACCCCAGAGAAAGAGAGAAGTCTCAAGGTTTAAGCAGGTATCAGTAAGTGGGGGGTTTTTGTGTGTAGTTTTATTTTGGTTAGGTTTGGGTTAGATTGTTTAGTGGTTTTTTTGTTTTTTTTTTTTGTTTGTTTGATTGTTTTTTCTTGCTGTGAGCTATGTTGTTTGGTTGGTTTTTGTTTTTTTTTAAATTTATTTCTCTTGGTAACCAAAGTTTGTGATCCTGTGAAGGCAAATACTGGATATGTGTTATTTAGTATTACCACTAGAGAAAGGGCATAGCTTGAAGAACTGAGTAGGTGGTAGCATGGCTGCTCCAGGGTTTGCCTGAGCACGTTTTGTGGGCAACATCAATACACTGAGCCAGCTGCCCTTAAATTACTGCAGTAAATTGTTCATGTGAAATTACAGGATATTTCTGAATGTTTGCCCAGTGGAGTCTTGCACATCCCAATGCTCTTCTGAGTTGAGGATGATTTCAGGATACTCAAAGCATGACTGTAGGCATAGAAAACTCAGACTTCAGTAGTAGTTGAGACATAGCCTAGAAGGAAGCTGAGATTAAGTTTATTTTTGCTTGTATTTGTAATTTCATTTTCCCATACAGTTTAGAGAGAAAAATATATTTTATCAATAATAGAGAACTCTGAATAGCTCTTATGTGAAAGTATATTTAAAAATCATGAGACAAAAATGTTCTTTTGCAGAGCTACAAGCAGATCTACAGCAATGCAAGGTGAGTAAAATATAAACAAAATGTCAACTTTTGCTAACATCAAAGACAGCACATTCAAGAAATATTAGCTTAGCTATTAGCTTACTTTCTAATTATATGAAATATGTATGAATGTTTTAACCTGAAATTATTTACATTTTAAAATGGAATATTTTACAAAATGTAGAGCTTATATTTTCAGATCTTGATTTCTGAAGTTAAGCAAAAATAATAAATAATTAAGTAATCTTGAAATTCAAGTTATTTATTATTAAAAACTGAAGATGGTAAATGTTTTTAAGTCCATAACACTCCTCATCTGCTGGTGAGGTATTACTGTAATCTGAACTTGAAGAAGTTGGGAGAAAAGGTTTTACACAGAGGGGAATGGCTCTCTGCCATTTTCTGTACTGGAAAGCAGGCTGTCAGTTCCTGGCAATGCTCTTTGAATTCAAGCCTCTTTCTAAATAGCAATGAACAAAAGCATCTTTGCTCCAGGCAGAGTGAACTGACCCTGCTTGGATTAGATGATCTCAGGAGGTCCCTTCCCAGCTGAACAATTCTGATTCTGTGACATGTTCCTGATATCCTGTGCAGCACCTGTCTTTTTTCTGTGCTTTAAGGACCAGAACTCCATTAATATTTTTTTATGCATGCATTGCTCATAAATATGATCTTGATGTGTATTTTTGCTGTACAGAAAGCAGCTGCCTAGGTTTTGTTCTATGTGTACTCTGGAAAAGGAGTCAGTGCTGGGGATCTTTCACCCAGGGCAGGAGGATATGATCCATACTCAGGGTGTATTTTCATTCTTCCAGGACCTCCACCTGCCACAGCTCCTGGAGTGCCCTATGGCTCCCCTCAGCAGGTCCCTGGGCCTTACCAAGGTAGGTGGCTTGGTTACAGATCTGTGAGACCATTAGGAAATAAGCATGGGGAATATGGGGTTGGACAAGGGTGATCGCCTCCAATTTACTTTTCTGCAATTAATTCTATAGAGTTGCTTTTAACTTCTGTTTTGCTGAAAAGTCATTTCTTTCCTTTGTGGTTCTGCATTTTAGTATGTGCTGAGCAGTGGTAGGAGTTAAAAATGTCAGGTATTCCTCAGTGGTCACTGTGGGGAGTTTGCTAGGCAGGTTTGCTGGATGTTACTGATTGCAATTCGTGTGCAGCAGGTTCTTACTGGTAATCAGACTTTTAAATTACCATGTTACTTCAGTATTTCACTTTATTTTCCTCTAGAAATGCAGAAGTGAAGAATTGTTTTTCTCTTGGAGTTCTGCATGTATTCTGTTCCTATTTCTTACTCTGTTACTGTACTTTGCAGGTGGTTACACCATATGCTTTCCCTCACTCGCTCTCTTCTCTTCTGTCTCGTTTTCTGCTCCGCTTCAAAATGCAGCTCTCCTGAACAGCTTCTCTCATTCTGGCAGTGATTTCTTTCTGAAGAACCAAATCACAATAAATATCTAACAATCAGGCTCAGAGCATAAGTCAGAGGTAAAAAGCAAAATGTTTGGCCAAAGTTACTGTGCTGTTCATAAGTTAAAGCTTGTGCATCCTGGGACAAGGCACTCTGAGGTCTGTAAGTACAGCTGGCTGTAGCAGGGAGCAAGCACTCACTGCTTGTGCCTGGAGGTCACAGGGACATTGTTGTTTTGAGTAATTCTATGTGCACACACTTGCCCACAACAGCTGCAGGTAGTTGGTTTGCAAAGCCTGTGCTCAGTCATAAAAGTGATTTTGGATTCCCAAGGGATTCTTCCCTGGGGCGGGTGATGTGGCCACCTTACATCACCTGAGGCACTGTGGCCACAGCCTGAACTTTCACGTGCACTGGTCCACATGTTGTAATGTATTGTGAAATTTGGTGCTGAGCAGATGTGGGCTGAAAGTCTGCAAGTCAACTGGTTTGAAAACTGTAGATGAACTTGGCTAAAAGGACATTTCCTTTCACAAAACTAGAAGGTATAATTCCAGGAAAACTCGGTCTTAAAATTCCTCATTTGCTCAACTGACAGTGCATAAATGCCAATGCTTTTAATGTAATTTAAAGTATTCTTTCTTCTCTAATTAGAAATAACCTTCATTTATTTATTTATGTTTTTTAATTGACTGTGTCTATGTGAATAAAATTTCTCTCTATTCAAGAACTATGCATTTTTTTTTAATTTATTTGGTTTGATTTTGTGTGAGGCATCAGAACCTCCCATGGCAGTGTAACTCCCTTTATGAGAGTTATTGTATTCATAACTGAAATAAATAAGGTATAAGGATCTCCATAGTTCCAAAGAGTGAATAAATTACTCTTTGAAGATGGACAGGGCAATTATTTTCCAACACTGAACTTTCATGACCATATCTCTCCTACCATGCCAAATGTCACAGGTGCAGGGAACTATGGATTCCAGGCACAGCCCATGGCGTTCCCAGGAGGATTTGTCCCCCCACCTGTCCAGAGCCAGCCCACCATGGATGGGACAATCTGGATGCCAATCCCTCCTTCTATTCCAAACTGCCCTCCTGGACTGGAGTACCTCACACAGGTACCTGCACCCTCCCCCTTGCCCAGAGATGAGGCATTCTGCTCTGGGAAGCAGCCTGCATCCATGAAATAGCAAATAAAGCATCTGGCTATGTTGGAACTGAATAGGCTGCTGCTTGTGGGCTGCTAAGTGGAGCCTTTTCTATTGTCTAAATGCAGAGATACCTGTTAGAGATGCAGCACTTATTCATGGAGTATCTTTCTGGAAAGTAGGGTGCTACAGGATGAGAGACAGAGGGCTGTCATACATCCCTCCCATTTCTGAAGTTACTCTTTGGGAGATGTAATGTCTTTTGGAAAGGTGCATAGAATAAATGCCTATTATATGGGAAACTCTAGCACATTAGAAGCACTTAATTTTCTATGTGATGCTTTCTTCACACCTCTTAATATTGTTAGTAGAGCTGTCAGTCAGACTTCACAGTGTAGAGAACGCTAATAGCAAAATAAGAATTGTTTCCACATTACTGAATATGTCTTTGTAGTGTAGTGTAAAATACAGTTCATCTCAGCACTGGAAAGATTAATACTGATGTATTGTTGCCAGTTCTGCAAAGTGCTAAAAAAAAAAAAAAGGCAAAACAACAACAACAACAAAAAAAAACACTGGTGAGGAGAGCAGCCTCTGAATTTTCCTTAGAGCTGAGCAGTAGCTGGGCTTCTACTCAATACCCCCATTTCCTGCTTTTGTCTGTGTGGAGTCTCTGGGACATGATGTGAGAGCTCCCTGAGGCTCTGAGTCCTGACAGGAGCGCAGGTGTGTCAGCCCCGTGTGCTGTCACCAGACCAGTTTGGGTTCAGCTTCCCCCATCAGCTCCAGTGCCCTGGAGTTCTCTTTGCTGACCTGGCAGGGGACAGGCCAAGGAGGGGAGTGAGCTATTCCAGAGCTTAAAGGGGAGATAATCTGCCTCTACAGTCTAAAATGAAACAGCAGTTCTTGAAACTACAGGTTTTTTAGTTATAACTTGTTAACTGTTTCTTCTGTTTAATTTTTCAACCATGACCAGATTGACCAGATATTAATTCATCAGCAACTTGAAGTTCTTGAGAGTAAGTACAAAGTATTTAAATGTAATAATCCTAAGAACAGTGAAGTTTAGGCTTTCTTTGACACTATTTTTAAGGTGATTACCACCTTTGTCTTTCTTGTATTACCTGCCTCAATTCCTGCAGAAGTCCTGAGGAGTGGAAGAGAGGAAGGAAAAATAGGAGGGAAGAAGATTTTCAGCAGGTTCCATATCTCAAAAGATACACAGCAATGCAACTGAATAATCTTGGTTATAAATGCTATAGTTGATATATAGCTAATTATAGATGAAGCCACACGTTTCCAATGTTACTTGTTAACGATGATTTCTATTCTCTTCCTTAGTTAAAGATTTTGTATTCTGTCTTGTCATATCCCATCTAATTCCATGGACTGGCATGTGGCTTTGATCCCTTTTACAGTCAATCCTGCTGTTTTAGCAAACTGAATGACTTTCCCTCGGCTCCCCTCATTCTGTGCTTTAAGAATATCCAAGGTGTATTATCAATGTCTGTCAAATAGAAGGAATAAAATAGACCATACATCCCAGATACCCCCTAATGTTGCTGCTGCATTTTTTCTTCTGGTTCTTTCTAAAACTTATAAGAGTGCTGTCATTTGTTATAGAAATTAATTAAAATTTCTGTCCTGGCTCTTGTCGTTTTTGATGTGTGCTGCTGTAATTCTTGACTGGGAGGGTTTTTTGTGGCTTTCTTATTCTGATCTTATTTGTGCCCTTTTCTGGCTTCACCCCCAAATTCACAACTCTCTTTAACTCTTATCCATGCAATTCTCCCCTGAGAACCTTCCCTGCTGTGTTATTGGTAATGGTGGTGCTTATTTGGGTGCCTGTGGCCAGGGGGGACACTGGGGACAGATGGGAATCTCAGTTTTTTTCCACATGTCCTTGCTCGTGGTGGCTTCTTCCCTTAAACTTCTTCATCAGGCTTCACTGCTTGAGGGTCCTTTCCATCATTTCCCTCTGACAGACTCTGAAAGAGTCTTGCCTTCCCAAAGAGCAGGGATTGTCTCACCAGACCCTCCTAGGAATTCAGCAGGTTTTTCTTCATTTTTCAGTCGTGACTGGCTTTGAAGAAAACAACAAATATGAGCTGAAGAACGCCCTGGGGCAGAGGATTTACTTTGCAGCAGAGGACACTGACTGCATGACCAGGAACTGCTGTGGGCCCGCCAGGCCCTTCACCATGAAGATTATTGATAACCTGGGCCGGGAGGTGATAAGGCTGCACAGACCCCTCCGCTGTGACGCCTGCTGCTGCCCCTGCTGCCTGCAGGAGGTGAGTCCTGCCTCTCCCTGCCCTCCTCCTCCTCCTCCTCCTCAGACAGGCACCACCTTGTCTTGGATCAGGAGGTGAGGTGAAATGAGTCAGGCTTTTGCCAGTAAGGTGTGGGAAGAGAGATGTGTGGGATTTGTGCGCGGCGTTCTTGGTCTGGGAAGAGGGAAGTGAGCTGCAGCACTTGGTTGGGCTCACCGGGCAGTTCTGATTGGGGTAATGAAGAATCTGACTGAGCAGCATGTTGGGGGACTTGTGGCTGGTGCTGAAATCTGCACTTGGAATGGAACAGTAAGGCAACAGCTTTTATAGACTAACAGCTAGAGTTTTCATTTTGCAGTTCTGAAAGCGCTAGTGGCATTCAACATAGGAGATCATGAGGTTTTTAAAATATTAACATAATTTTGGAATTATACAACTTCTGAAACTCTAAATCTACGCCTACTCAGAGCTCCTGCGAGGCATTTGTAGTAGCTGCACCCTATAATGCCTTCACTGAATGCTTTTGGGATATTCACTGCCTTCCTTTCACTGGACTTTGGTCTTTATATTGTGGATGCATAGTTTGTGCGCTCCAGAGCCTGAGGAGTCCCTTATTTTTTTCTTGAAGGAAAAGCTGATTAAGAGGTCAGCAATCTGAGTGGTCTTCTGAAAACACTCATAGCAAAATGCTTTGTAAGGCCAGATTGTTGTGGAAAAATAGGTTGTTTTACATTTGTGTGCTGGTGTGGGTTTTGTCTCACTAGCATATGAAAGCATGATCATTCACTTGGAGGTTTTCTCTTCCCTGTGAAGCTGGAAGTCCAGGCACCTCCAGGAACAACAGTTGGTTATGTTGTCCAGAACTGGCACATCTGCCTGCCAAAGTTTACCATTCAAGATGAGAAAAGAAAGGATATTCTGAAAATTAATGGCCCCTGTGTTGTGTGCCGGTGTTGTGAGGACGTTCATTTTGAGGTATGCAATGTAAAAATTGTTTGCATGTGTCTGTTTTCAGATAGTAGTTTGGTATTAGTTTGCTGCTCAACATACTACCTATCAATTGAATTGTATATATTAAGTAATTTCTACATCCTCTTTTAATGCTGGTATAATCAAATTACTTCTCTATATGCCTAATTTACTCTAGATAAACCAGAAAAACTTCCAGAAATTATATGTTAAAGCCACTCGTCAGTGATCACTGAGAATTCCCTGTGGCTGCACACAAATCACTTAATTGATATATTTAGCAGCAAAATCATTTGAATCTGTTATGTCAGGCTCTAAGGAAAATATAGTAATCTGTATCAGGTATTTATTAAAATGACTTCCTTCAACCCCTTATTTAATCATCTAATAATCATGCAATGAGCTAGTAAGTTAATTTAGACTTGAAATACAGAGCTGAATGAGTGAAGAGTTACATCTTTCCTTTTAAAATAATTTTGGTTAATGCAGCATTGTTTTTGTAGACATTAAGTAAAAGATATACAAGGCTACAATTTAATGTTTAAAATGATGTTGCAACTATAGCAAATTTATATAATTTTATTTTGGAAGCTAATCTTTCACATGACCCAGAAGACTGGTTCTAACTTTAGAAAATGTAATGTTGCCAGAGGGCTAACCTCTGCTTTTGAGCAGAAGAATGAAGTTTGTTTAATTTTCATTTGAGCGGTTCCTGATGCATGGCAAGAGAAACTAATTCACTGTCTTGGCTAAAAGACACCACTTCCAGCAGAGTGTGTATCCCAGCACCATCAAGGAACTGAACTTCCCAGTCAAAGTCAGAATCAAGTTAATGCCTCTGACACTTTAGACCAACTTTCTGATAGTCTGATTGCCTTTTGGTACAAACCCTTGCACTCAATAACTCTATTAATTAAAATAACAATCTGAAGCTTTTAAATAGATCTATTCCAAAATGGGTTTGGGAATATTATGACAGACAGGTTTGATGGTGCTTTTTAAAATTTTATATTAAACTCTAGGTGATGTCTCTGGATGAGACTTGTCCTGTTGGGAGGATTTCTAAGCAGTGGACTGGTATTGTGCGGGAAATGTTTACAGACACAGATAATTTTGGAATCTCATTCCCAATGGACCTCGATGTGAAAATGAAAGCTGTCATGCTTGGTGCTTGCTTCCTGATCGTAAGTTATTCACTAATACTTGAACATAAACTAACTTTTTTCATCTCCATGTTTAAATTATGATGGTAAAGGAATTAAATTTGAGCTCTTTCAAGTGGGCGACAGCTTGTGAACTTCTGTGTGTAAAACTGACCACAAAAGGCAGCGCAGAATTATTTTAGACAATAAGCTTATTCTAAACTACATGCAGAGCTAATTGTATTTAAGAAGAGTTTCACATTTGGTGGGACTGAAAAAAGGCAAAGGGAAGACTTCTTCCAGACTCATTAGCAGAGGAAAGCAAATTTATGGATGGTGAAAGCAGAAAAATACAGATTAGCAATAGCCAAGAGACCTATCCAAAGCCCAAGCAGCCCACTGGGCTGGTGGACAGCTGAATGCTGCACCCACTGCCTCCCAGCTCTCTTTGGAAGCATGTGAAGCACTGAACTGAGCAGGATTGATGCTCTCAGAGCAGCAATTTCCAAATGGAGGAACTACTGTGGAGGCTCAGCTCATTGAACTTGTCAGAGCACTTCTCAGCAATAGTGCAGAGCAGCTCACTGTCCTCTCTGAAAACAGTGTGGAACACACTGCAGTGTACAGCACAGTTCTGCATCCAGGTACCATTCAGAACATGCACTGCTTCTGTGCTGGCTGGGAAAGGGGCATGTGAAGAGGCAGGAAAGGAGCATGTGAGGCACCTTGAGTTTGGAAAGGTGTCTCCAGCCTGGGACAGCCCTGAGCATGAGCAGGGTTTTGTTTAGCTGTGTGTGTTCCTGTGCTTCCAAGTGCTTCAAGTGCAGCATTAGGGAGTGGGAGCACCCTGGGCTTTCAGGCACAGAAAGGGGGCCCCCACCAGTAAGCTAAAGACAGCCATTATTGTGATGGACTCCAGTCTGATGGAAAATGAGAGGGAATAAGTCAGGCTGAACAAAGTCAGGGCAGAAATCCCTAGTAAAGGAAGCACAGCTGTGGCTAGTGATAGATTAAAAGTTCCCATGTTGGTCTCTCACCATCTTTCTGTTTCTGTGGATGTCCCATTCTGAGAGACCCAAGTGGTGAGGGCATGGCAAATGTGCCTCCCCCTTCTTCTCACCCTTTCAGCTTTCTTAGAGGAAGGTGTACATCAGGTGCAATATAGCCAGGGGATCTCAGAACTAAGAACCACATTTAAGAATTCTAATTATTTGTTTTGTTTGCCTTTTTTTTTTTTGTCCCCTTAGGACTTCATGTTTTTTGAGCGCAGTGGTAATTAAGCATCAGCAAGCAGGAGTTTGGTAATGTTCTCTATGGAAGGAAGAAGATGTTCTCTATGGAAGGAAGAAGAACATGGATCTCCCAGCTTTCCAATGAATTGCTGACCTCCCGTAAGAATATTAGAAATGTACATGTTACAGTTACATTTCTGTAAGCTAAAAGCTTTATGGTCTTATCTATTATTTTTTTAATAAGGTGAAATAATTTTTAGTATTCAAATAAGGGCTCTTTATCTGCACAGATCAATAATATCATTTAGAGAAATATATAGCAACTTTTTTTTTCCCCAAGAACTCTGAAATCTTAAAGTAACTAATTATAGTAGTTATTTAAAACTACTATAATAATACTTTGATTCCTAAAAGAGAGGACTACTTTTATATTCAATATTAATAATAACCTAAGCCTAATAAGGAGACACTGATATTTTCCTGGGCATTCTTCTTTGGTAGTTTTGCCTTGGTGTTCACATTCTGTAGTTTCTATCTATCAAATATATACATTCAGAACAAAGTAATGCATTTGAACAGAACTATCTGAAGTGAGTGTAAAATGTAATTACTGTGGTGTCCTGTGTGTGTGTGAGCTGGAGCTCATTTCCCCAGCAGCCCTCACAGGGCTGTGCTTTGCCCTGCTGAGAGCCCAGCAGCGTGTTGGTGCAGCTGAGCAGCGCTCTGTCTCTCCAGCATTCCACCTTGTGATGGTGTTTGAGGGTCCCCAGGATGAGGGAAGAGATGAGAATCTTGATTCCATGTTTCAGAAGGCTGATTTATTGTTTTACAATATATATTATATTAAAAGAAAATTATATATTAAAACTACACTAAAGGAAGAGAAGAAAGGAGACATCAGAAAGCTAGAAAGGAATGAATAATAAAAACCTGTGACTGACCAGAGTCTCAACACAGCTGGGTCTGTGATTGGTCATCAAGTAAAAACAATTCACATGCTGTGTAAGCAATTCTCCAAATCACATTCCAAAGTAGCAAAACATGGAGAAGCTGAAGCTTCCCAGCTTCTCAGGAGAAAAGATCCTGGCAAAGGGGTTTTTCATTAACTATGTCAGTGACACCACCTGCCTGGAGTAGGCTGGGGGTGGGCAAGGTGCTGGCAGGGGACACAGCCAGGGCAGCTGGCACAAATGGGCCAAAGGGACATTCCACACCTGTGACATCAGCTCGGCTATCAAAGATAAGAAAAGGAGGAGGAAGGTGTTGCATTCAGTTTTACAGTGTTTGCCTTTCCAGCAATCACTTCCATGCTGAAGCCCTGCTTCCCAGGAAGTGGCTGGGCATTCCAATGGGAAGTACAGAATAAAATTTCTCCTTTTTTCTACTTTGTTTATGCACACATAAACTTTTCTTCTAGTAAACTGCTTTGTCTTTGCCTACAAGTTGTTTTGTGTCATATTTTATCTCCCCTGTCCCTCTGGGAAGGCATGGAGAGGCCTGGTGCACATCTGGCTCCCAGCCAAGGTCTACCCATCACCTTGAGTGATGGATATGTTCTCAAATATGGCTCCTCCTGAGCATGACTTGGTTTTCGTATTTGGGCTGTTATGAAACTTAAGCCTTGCAACAGAAGTGTAGAGCTGACAGGAAATAAAACTGCCTGTGCCTGCTTCTGTTTCATAATCCTTTAATAATTGCCTTGTGCAGGAGTGTGGCCTGAAGCAAGGAAAAACCTGTTAGTTCCTCCTCAGTTTCTCCAGTCCTCTTTGCTCCTTGTTTAGTCCAAGGTTCTCGCAGATTGTGAGTCTGTCTGTTGTTTTGGGGGCAGAGAGTAAACAGAACAAGTGTTCTGCATAAACAGAGCAGTTTCATTTCAAAAGCAGACACATGGAGTGGCAGGTCAACTTCTTAGCATTTTTAGCTTTATTTAAATTATTTACTTTTTTTTTTTTTTTTTTTTTTTTTTTTTTTTTTTTTTTTAATGCCTAAGCAATGGATAAGTTGCAATTTCTTACCCCTGCACACAAGCACATGCTCAGAAGGGTTCTGGTCATCCAGCTGTGGGGAGAAGTCCTTGCCAGTATTTTCAGTTGCATTCTAGTCCTGCTGAGGAGTCCTTCTGTTCAGTATTTTCAATTTATTGGTTGCTTCTGGACAGTAAAAAAGCAAAAGAAAAGGGAAATGCCATTTTTACTGTGTATCTGGATTCTCTTCGGTGTTGGAATTATTGTGCAAATTTGGGACAACAGTCCAGACTGTTCTGAAAGTCTTTAAATTGTACATTATTCCTTCTTAAATTAGTTTCTGCTGCTAAATTTCCTTGTATATGGAGTTGCTGGAGGTGTATTTTTCATTCATCAGTACTATTCTTAGGGAATTAAATTAATATTATAACTTAATTGTTATAAATGAAAAAAAATATTTTGTGCTTTATTGACCATCTGTTAATGAGGAAATCTAATCTTGCTAAAATCTGCTAAAAGTTTCTGGTTACTAGAGTTGGGAGTAGAAGGTACATGTATTAGAAACCAGACCTGTCCTCTAGGGATTCACTTGGCTAAGTCCATCATTATTACTTTTCCTGCAAGGGGTGGCACACAGCTTCATTTCTGTCTGTAGCTCTGAAGTCCCGGGTTCAAGTATATTTGACCCCTGCACTTCAGCAGTTATTCAAATCTTTTCATCGATATTGTTTGGAGTATTTGAAAATACCTATTTACTTCCATGGCAGGTGCTGCATAGGATTTAAATTTACAATTTGCATTAGAGTGAGGTCCATGGCTGTTTGAGGGATGGATGGAATCATATTTTGCAAGTAGCAAAGCAGGGATACCTTTGCCTTCGGTGAAAAGGATCTTGTGTTATAAATTCATCTGCTGACAATAAGCTGGGCAGGGTATGCAAATTTAAGTGAGGTATTAGGAGGTTGGCCTAATAGGACATAACTAGGAGACTATTTTCATTCCTCCAAGTAATTAAATTTTTTTTCATTCAGTTTTTTTTCTTAGTTATTCACCCTGAGTTCTGGAAGCATCATTGCTCCAATAACCTTGCATACAAAATCACACAGAAAAATTAATGTACATCTCTGTAGGGCAGTAAGGGAAGAATGGGAGAATGCAAATCATTAAGAATTATCAACTTCACATCAACATGTGTAGGAAAACAATGTTGCAATTCTTGTATCTTAAGGAAAATTTCAGTTGCAAGCAGTAACAATTGTGTGAAGACTAATCAAAGCAAAGATATCTGTGCTTACACACAGGTTTCTCAAATACAGTGAAATCCAACACTGAAGTTGTGTAAGTTTTGCTGTTGCCCATTTAGATTTTTTTGATTTTGTGCTGCTCAAGTTTAGTGGTCAGATTGATGTAGTTTATTCCTTTGCCATGTATTTAGCAAAATTAGTAAATAAGGTGAAAATTTAGATAACCTGAGAGAATAAGTGAATCCAGCAAAGGAGTAAGAAGTGGCAGCTAAGCATCTTAGATTTGCCAGAATTGTGGTAAGAACTGGAAAGAAGTTCTGCAACCTCAGATCATAAAACAACAGAGAGAGCATTGGACTTGGAGGAACTTTCCATCAGCTGGGGAACTGGATAACTCTGACACTGGTTACACAGCTCATAAACTTGTGTCTTGTGAAACAGTTCACACTCTCTCATGAAGGTAAAAATATTGCATGGGAAGTCCTAACTAAAGCTGTCCAGGCCTAACTCTCTAGTTACCCAAACAGTATCTTATTGCCTTTAGCATCTCCTTTTTTTCTGTTGTTATTTAATTGAAAAAATGGTTTTCTTTAAATTTTTCAAGAACTTGTGGAGACTTGCTCGTTTCTGAAACTCTGTTAAATGAAGAATAAATCATTCTTTGAGCTTTTTCTTTTCATTTTGAAAGAATCATAACAGATCCATATTTAATAAATCACCAGTCCAGACCTCTCCACTCTTCATCCTTCAGACAATAAGCAATACAATGATTTAACCCCCTGTCCATAAATCCAGGCTGTGTAAAGCATTAGAAGATTTCCAGCATGCTGCCTGTTATTCAATAGCATCTCAGTGAGATTGAGCTGTTACATAAAACCCTTTACAGAGTGAGATTTGCAGATGGATTTCTCTACTTCTGTTAATGACCTTTCCATCTGTGCCATCCTGGTAAGTTTTTCATCTCCAGTTGCACAGGAAATGCAGTTGCTTAATAAAAGCAATAAAATGCAGTTGCAATAAAAACCTGCAGTTCATATAGTACACAAAACCATAATTTATATGATGCTGCTCAGTAGAAAAGCATATTAATTCCACTTTCCAGAAAACAAAGTTATAAGTGTTTTAAAAAAGTGATTTACTACTTTAGTTATAAGCAAGATCAGGTTTTTGTTAATAACCTTGTTAATTGTAAAAGAGAAGGAGCATTGTTTTAAAGTATTAAAGTATAGGAGTTTGCCTTTTAAAATAATTTTAGTTCATATTTGCAAAGTTCATAAAAAGGTCTCCTTGGGTGTTTTTGTTGACCCAAGGATCCCTCATGTACCTTGTGCTTTTACTAACAAGAATAACTTTGACCAGAAGCTGAGAGTGGGAGCAGGACTGCACAGCAAAAGGTGAGTTGGGGAAGGAGAGAGCAGCTGATTTCCTGAGCTAAATTAACTCCCTCTGCTGTAGGTGCAGGGGTAACTCTTGGGAAATGCAGGAGATAATAAAGAAAATCAAATCTTTGTGCAAGGGAATTTGCTGTAAAATGCATGGTTCAAGTGTTTCACTGCTAATGGCCACTGTATGATATGGATGTTAATAATTTGCAAGAGGAAATGGTGAAAGCAGGATTTGGGGAACAAGCTGTGGAACCTGAGACACTTGAAGATAAGGAAACCTCCCACAACCAGGGCAAGGAAACAGCTGTGGGTTGCATCAAGGGGAAACCACCACTCCGCCCCAAGGTAAAGAGCCATGTTAAGCAAAAAGCAATCATGTGGTTTGATCTTAACATTCGTGAGGCAGGAGATAAAAAACGTGTAAGAACTGCAGAGAAAGCAGCAAGAGGTCAGAGGGAGATTCTCCCTCTAGCAAAGGGAAAGTGCAGCTCTCCCAGGGTGGAGGGAAGAGCCCAGCTGGTGGGATTCTGTTGGGTCAGGGGTGTGTATGTACTTTCATGATGTATATGGTTATACATGCCATGGTTTTGTGCTGGGGTTCAGTAGCTCCTTGTCACCGTTCACAGGGAGACTTCTGCACATTAATGGTTTTGTTCTGGAGAGAATTTATCTTCTGGTTTATAGCTATATTTGAGCTACCACTTAGATTTAGTTTATTTCCAAATTTTACCTGATAACTTCACATTATTAAAGACAGCAATGAGGAGAAAATTTCCATGAAAACACTGCAGCATACCAAAGAGGAAGAAGAGAGGAAAACAGGAATGTACCATGACTGTGCCTCTTATTTTTCGATGGGTGGCAGTGTTAGCACAGAAATTATCTTTCCACTGCTTAAACCTGGCTCTGAGGTCTACAGTGATTCTGATTTTCTCAGCGGAGGAATTTCACATTACACTATCTCCAAAGTATGTATTCCCTACATGAGTGTGGAAAGCAGGATGTGTCTTTCCCACCAAAGCAGCAAAATCCTAAGCTTCAAATGCAATTACACACCACTAGGAAAATTAAAAAATGTGCATGTTAAACCATGATTGATTTAAAATACTTAGACAAAATACTGTGTAATGTCCTTAAAGTTGCATTAGGCTTGGTAAATGGTATAATTTGGAATTGGACTATGATTTCTGACAGAATTTACTACAGAAAGCAAAAAGTTATTAATATATCACAGCAGGGTACATCAAGGAAACAGGCTGATTTCATTGCTGGTTTAAAGTCACTGATTTATGTCTAAGGTGCATTTAGCCCCCTAGACATGAGATGGCTCAGTGTGAATGGCTGTGACGTGGGCTGCTGGCTTTGGTTTTGTTTTTCTCTCTCTTTTTTGTTTTTTTAAATTTTGTTAAATTTAAACTTGCTGCTTATGCCTCGGCTGGTTTAACCTTTAGCTGGCCTAGTTACTGAAGCAGGGCAGGTGGTAGCATCTGAGGCAGTCAATATTTCTGCTTTGTTGCTTGCCTTTCCAAGGAGCAGGCAGACACTGGTGGGAGGCTGAGCACAAGCACAGAGCTGTGAGCTCCAGGACCTTGCAGCTCCCACTGCCCCTGGTGCACAACCACCCTTAGTCCCAAGGGAAAATGCATGCCAAAAAGGAGATGGGGCAGTGGGCTAGTGCAGATACCAGTGGTCAGGAGCCTCCAGTTCCTTGGTTCATGTGCTGCAGAGAGGGAATGCCATGGAGATGTTCAGCCTCAGGAAAATTCCCATGCGACTGCACATCACTGCATGGACAAAGGGGCAGCTCAAAGGTAAGTGTGCAGCCACTGCAGCCCTGCCATGGCTCTGCCTGTGGGGCTGGGAGGCAGGGCTGGCACCGTGGTGCTTCACTGAGCTGGCAGCAGCCCCAGGAGAGAGCTGTGGGCAGCAAATGCCGCATGGAAACTCCCAGGATAACTGAGGCTTGTGCTGAAGGCTCTAATTAAAGCTATTCATAAAAAGAGAAGTATAAACAAAAGGTAACTTGCTAATTTAAATGACCCAGTCACATGTTTTGGCCCTGAAGACACTCAAGACTTTGGGGCTGCCTTGACCTTGGGGTTTACAGCAGCATTTTGCTGGTGTTGTGTATGACCAGCTCATCAGTACAGCAGTGTTTTCTAATTGAGGTCCTGGCTGCACGTTCCTGCTCTGAAGTGTAGTCCTGCTCTTGTGGAAGTGTACAGTTTCTCCTGGATGTGGGGATATTTTTTTTGCACAATTTGACAGCAGAACCTCCCAGGGTATCTGACCTTGCACAGGCGTTTCTTTGTGCTGGGCTGCTTTCTGTTTGGTTACACCCTGCTGTACAACTGAGCTGTCGTGTACATCACTGAGGAGCTCCCTCCAGCCGTCTGTACATGCTGCAAATTGCTCCTTTGGTTCTTTATGATCTTTCCCAAGCTCAGGCAATATTTCAGCTCAAGTTCAGCCTCCTGCTCTTTCGGTGGCTCTCTCCAGCCACACATAACCACACAGAGCAACACTTGCTCTGGGGAATGTGAACAAAATGAATCCTCATACTGCAAGAGTGTGTATGTCTGGCAAAGACCTGCACATCAACACCTAAATCCTGCCTTCCTTTGCTCCTGCAGCCAGTCTTGCTTTTTAACTGGTATAAAACTTTTTTTTTTAATCCCACTGCATATGATTGTATGCAGGGACTGAGGCACACTGTTTTATAATCTAGTTTTTCTGAGAGCAGAATTTGTGGCTCGTGGAAAATATAGGTCTTTCAGCAGACAGGCTGAGCTTGCTGACACTGTTTATGCCTGTATTCTGCTTGGTGCCAAATTGAGACAGAAAAGAAGTACAAGCAAAGTTTTTCAGCACAGACAAGGGCTCACTGTGCCCCGTGCTTTCCACTGAACAAACTTTGGAAGGGCTATTAGAGGTGGTAAGCTAATATTAGATTGCACCAAGATATAAAGGCAGCCATTGAAATGAACAAGAACTTACCTATGTGTTGCAGAACATAAAAAAAAAAAAAAAGAAAAAAAAAGAAAATAAAAGAAAAAGAGAATTAGTTAATGCGGTAGTGGTAGAGAGGAGAGCAAGACAGAGGAAGGCAAAATCTGTTGAATAAATCAACTAAATTTTTGTACAGTGCTTGTGCTCCATTTATGGTGTTCAACTTTTTAAGTAGTATGCCTAGCTGAATAAAATATTTGTGCAAAATTGCATATTAATGAAAAGGAATGAAAATAAATTTAAAAAAATCAGTGGTTATGATGCACTAAGGAAGATACTACAATTTGATGCCAGAGTAAAATACCAACTAATCAGCATCTCTTAAGCTGCAAATATGAAATCTTTTCAGCAAATTGTTTTTCATGGGGATTTGCACTTCAGTAATTATGTGTTGAAATTTAGCAAAAATTCTCACTATCAGAGGAACTCAAACCAAATTTGCAGAGACAAGTGTGCACAAGCGAAGTTTTTATCTTTTCAGAAAGAGGTATTGAGGGGTATTGAGGTGTAAACATCTACAAAACACATTTGACTTCAAAATCCTTTGAGCCAAGATGGGCAAAGGCAAGGAGCTACCTGGTCCAGAGGGCACCTAACACCACTGATAAATCTCTGCATCCCAGCTCAGATCCAGCCAGAGAAGGATTTATATATAGGTAAAAATTGGAGGATTTTTCACTAATGTACATTTATTATTAGAATTTGACTACTTAAAAATGCAAATATACCTGCTGACAAAGGCAAAAAGCAAAAAAATGATGCTAAAAATATCAGGGCTTGAAATCTCAGCTGAATAATCAAGCTGCAGTCTGGAGTGACTGGATAAAAGAGCATGATGAGAGCCCTCTTTGGAAAGAAAAGCTTTCTTTGGAGGTGTGCTGCCTGATTACAGGTAAAAATTGGAAAACTGCTGCAATTTCTGAAGCTTCATTCCTTCCCTGAGACTTTTAGCATCCACCCCAGACAGCTCCTGAGCTGTCTCCCTGCAATTCTTTTTGATTCAGGTGCTTTTTCTTTGGCTAGGAGGAAGAATAAGGCATTTTCCACCCAGGCTGCAACAAGTGCTGCTGTCTGTCCTTCTGCTGCTGAGGTAAATCTGTATTGATAAAGCATTTGCAAATGCCTTCCTGCAAACTCCCCCAGCAATTCTAGCAATAGCTGATGGCTGTTAGCAGGCTGTCAGCATGGCATCAACAGTTTACTCTGCTGAGGACCAAAATGTTTTAATCCAACACATGCCCATGTTTGGCTGTAATATGAGTGTATGAAAGAGAAATGCAGTGAGTGTGACATTCTGGTCAGAACACCTGATCAAGTGTCTCTTACTCAGGCTAAAATATAAGTACTATAATTTTTTTCTCCCAAAATAAAGAAAAAAAGCAGTCAGGTAGAACTATGAGGATGCTCCTGTTAATATAGCAATTTTGTGTTTAAAGTTTTTGTATGTGATGGAATTCTCTAAATAATGATCCTTGAATTAATGATTATATTAGACTTAGTTGGACAGTGCCCTGTTTGTTGATTTCTGTGACTGTGGAGCAGTAACTGAGTTTCTTCCAAGTCCCATCAATTCCATGCTATTAATGGAACAGATCCCAAGTGGAAAAGATTACTTTGGTTTGAAAGTTTACATATGCAGCTCCCAAAGGTGTTTTGGTGCAAGATTCAAGAATTCATCCATTGCCAGTGTCACCTGCTGTCCCCCAGGGACCTGCCATGCACAGGCACCTCAGGCACAGCACACATGGAGAAACAAAGCACATTTGCTGGTACCTGCTTTCTGCATCTTTGCTTACTGCCAAATATTTTCCAGTGGGTTGTGAGGAGACCACATCGCAGAGAAGTGTTGCTTCCTTGCTCTCATCCACCCACCATCTAAATTAGGTGTTTTATAAATATTCAATCACCAAAGCATCCAAGTCTTTGCCCAGTCATGCTCTCTGGTTATGGAGCCCCAAAATGATGGGAATCACAGGCTGAAGTTTGCCTGGAGTTAGAAGTGAATGGACAAATTCAGGATGAAGCCTCCTCCATAATGACAGGCAGATAAATCACGTCTGTTTTCCTCTACAATACAAAGAGGGGAAAAGCAAAAGAATGACCTAATTTAGTCTTGGAGATGAATAGTCTGACAGGAGAGTGTTCCTAAAAACACACATGAAATGTAAATCCTCCTTTCCTGTGAGTGCCTGGGCAGCAGTTGACTTCTGTGACTCACTTTAAAGAAATTCCATGGGAAAAGGTTGGGCTTTCTCTGGGATTTAAAGAACAAGAGTAAATGATATTAACGGTGCTTGTAAAGAAAATTCCTGCCTAATATCCCCTGTCTGTGCTATATGAAAAACAAACACAGCCCGTAAAGCTTTGATTGCTGCAGCAAGTTCCTTGTCTTTGGAGAGGGGAAGAGAACAGGCCGCACAAACAGAGCTGCAAGGCTTTGAAGGTTGCCTGGACAGTGCAGATCCCCTTCAGAAGAGAAAAGCAGTGCATCTCACCTGGGATTCCTGGTGTGCTGGCTGAGAGCTGTGGACATTGAGCCAGGAGCTTTTTCCTCACTCCAGTTGGTCATTGGTGTGACGTGGAATCAGCCACAGGGGAGTCACAGCCAAAACAACTTCCCCAAGTGGATGCAGGGAGAAAGAGTCAGAGTGGAAAGAGTGTGTGGATGGCCTACGTGCAGCTGAGTTCCAGCTCACAGCCTCTGTTTATGGAAGTTTATATTCAGCTACATACATCATCAGCTGTCTCAATTACAGTCCTAGGGCATAGGGGGAATAAAAAGCTAGAATTATGTTTGAGAACTGGAGAATTATTTGTAATAACTCAACAGAGCAAATGTATATTGATAAACAGCAATGTGGGCTGCTCATGAACAGCAGAAGGAAGAGATAAAGAGCAGGATTAAACGGCCTGGTCTTACTAAAACAAGAAGAATCTTCATTCTCTCTGATACTCATTTGGAAGAAGACACATGAGGTATCAGGAACAGAAAGAGGCTGCCACTGAGATTTTGCAGAAGCTTGACTTTAGCAGTGTATAAATTTTCCTGAATGTCTGTGATTTAGAGGGGACTTTTTTTCTCCCTTTACATTGTCTTCAGAGGTGTTGGAAATTCTATCATAGAGCTCTCTCTGGCTTCAGTAGCTATTTGAGTAGGGTCCAATTTAAAGATTATATTTTGTTTTGGAAGCAAGTGATTCCTATTCTTTAGACTGGAAAGCTGGGGATGTTATCACTATTACCTCTTGGGGGGGTGAACCTTTAAATTGGGTAATATGAATAGCCTGTGGCAATAATAATACCTCACAATAGCTTTATACGGTGGTTTGAGGAGTCCTGATGGCTCAGTAAATATTTAGTAAGAGTCTCAACATCATCATTCACACTGCTAGCCTCCTGCTAGCCCAGGTGGTGCTCAATAGGTTTTTGCAAGCTGTCACTACAATCCTGTGCACAATGTGTCTGACCCCTCTCTGGAGTCAAACAATACCATACTTACCAAATTGATACCCATAGCAAAATCTAATTCATAATAATCTGCTAAGATTACTTAAAGTTCCTGCAGAGGCAAGATGTTTACTAAACACTTTTTATCTCTGAAAGACTTCTGTCTAGAAGCATCTTGGAAATGAGGATACGTGAAAGGTAAATAATATGACAATAGCTGATATAAAAGTATTTTTAAAATTTATAATTTGTATCACATATCTCTGGTTAGGAAGAATTTAGTGGGTTAACACAAATGTTTATGTAGCTTTTCCAAGCAGAGTAACAAAAGTAGCATTACTGACCTCAGTATTTCCTGAATCACATGTACAAATGCCACTCTAGGAACCTGAATGCAAGTAATAATCTGTATTCTCACTACATGTGGGGAGCATTATAGCTGAGCCACAGTGAGTTCTGCAATCATATTTTCAGCTAAATTCTAAATTGTAGCAGGCAGAATGTAAGCACAATGGGAGAGCCACATTAATAAGACTTTCCTGCATGTAAGGGTTTTGCAGAGGTGATAATTTGCTAGATAGCTGCCTGCCAGAGTTAGATACAGGGGCTAGAGGGTTTTCCTTATTTCATTCTGGCTTTATCACAGAACATTCTTAATGTGTAAATGTCTCAAAGGCCAATATAGCCTTACATTGGTACAGGGATACAAGGAAAAGGAACTTGTGTCAACCCCTTTTCTTTGCCATGACAACAATTTGGTTTTTTCCTGGACATTTAGTGGGAGCCTCCTGGGGATGAGTGCTCTGTGCCTACCAAGTGTCCCTCCTCCTTGAGGTACCCTGGAACAGAGGCTGCCTGCACAATTTGTCTGAGGGTACTGCTAGCTTGAGTACTGTAATTTTCCATCTTCTAAACTCTACAAAAGTGATTTTAGCTACAGCATTTTAAACTACACATATCCTCTTGATGGAGTGAACAAAGACTGAGGAAGAGGGAAAAGCAGAAGAAGACAGAGACCCAGGTATGTCAGCACCTGATATTCAGTTTATGTGCCATTTTGGCCACTTTCTTAATTCTGTCTGGAACTTTATGAGCAGCCATTCAGAGTGCTGGGGTACTGCAGGGCTACCTGGGACTTCTGCTGTTTATCCATCACAATTTTCTCCCTACTCTGGAGGATATTGCTGCCTTCCAAGACATATAGTTTGTTTAGTTTTCTTTATATAGAAAGGAATGTCTTTCCATCGTGTTCCCTAATGCAGAATCAATCTGTATGTTGCCTTGAACACCACAGGCTTAGGATTGTCTGGATGTGAGGAGCCAGATCACCCCTGAAACTACCCTCCTAAAGCCAGAACCAAATGTACTGCCAATGTCAGGTTTTGCCAGTCTTGACAAGTCATCAGAATTATTTTAGTTAGAGACTTCATCTTCTTGAGCATCCAAACGAAATAAGCACAAATTGCAGTCTCTGAATTCAATGTAGCCATCTTCCTGGATTCTGTTGAGTGATGTGCTAAAAGATAATTAAATTTCAGAATCTTTTGAAAAGAGTTCTCTTGAGGTTCTGTTGGAAGTTCTCAATTTATTTCAGTCTCTCTGTGAACAGTAGACAGGTGAGTTGTCTTGAACACAGAGTGGATAACATTTATCAGAACTGTGCTGCTATTCAAAGTTTGCCTCTTCTGTGCCCCTTTCTGTGTAAGCTGAGAACAGTCAAGCTCCCAGCCTTATAAAAAAGGATGTGTGCTTCTGCTCACTGGCCTAAAAAACACAATAGAAAAGAACCATTCAGACTGGATGCATTTCCCTTTCACAGCACACAGCCAGTAACCTAACACTATTTTCATCCCTTCAGTACCTCCTGGCCATTTCAGTGTTAAATCTCTGAATGTGTTTTGCTCTCACCCTTGCCCTCTCAGCCACTGAGTGAGTGATGGAGCACACCAGTGTGAGCCAAAGTTGGGATCCCTGCTCTGCAGAGAGCTTTCTAGGAGTGATCTGAGCCCAACATCCCTTCCTATCCCCTGTTGTCAAATAAAGCTGTGTACGCGCACAATGCAAGATGGGAGAAGAGGATGAGAAAAAGCCCTCAAAGGTGTAAAGCTCCTAAATGTTTCTAAGTCTGAAAGCACACTCCCATACTGATTGAGTAATGAGATTTTCTTCCTTCCTTGCTTGTGCCAGGGACACTGCTCCTCACAACCTCAGCTTTCCTGGTAACTGTATTTAACTGGTCATTTAAATATGCTATTTTTACTCTCCTTGTTTTTATTGGCTGCCACCTTTTCTCCCTGTAAAAGGTTTTTTTTGTCAAGAGGCAAAATAGTTGGGTATTGAAAAGCCATATAATATTTTGACCAGCCACTAAATTAAGAAAATTCTGTGGTTCTTAGCTTTCCCTCACCTTTCCTGAGGCTGCTCTTTCACACACTGCCTGCTGAAAAGTGGGAGTTGAAAGGCTCTGTGGAAAGGGACTCTGCAGCAGCCAAATAATGGCCAGACCACCTCCTTTCTTTTCTCTCTTGAATCTAGTGCTCCAGAAATGCTGCCAGAAGTTGTTTTTGGGCCATCTGGGATTCCTCATTTGCATCATACAGGAAGTAGGAATAAGACTAATTTAATGGCAGTTTTGTTATAAATCAAACTAAATTACTAAAAAAAACACTACCTGTCAAAATTAGGACAGCAGTTTCTATTTACCTCAAACAAGTCAGCTGGAGAGAATGAGATCATTGTGGATAGACAGAACAGACATAAAACTCCCAGAGCAGGGAAGAAGGAAAAGAAATTTTGACCAAAGCCGTTTCAGTAACTGAGGGTATGAAATCTGATGTCTTCCCGTAGGGGAATACTCGTGGGACACGGTTCTCTGCTCCAGTGGTTTTCCCAAACTGCTACTCTAGAACTCTCCTCTGGTCGTCTGAAATCACAAAACAGTCACTTTTAGGGGAACTATTGCAAAACCCATTGTGAGCTCCGCTCCCCCATGGATCACACACGTGTGAAACCCCTCAGCCTGCTCAACACCACAGGCTCACTGCAGTGGAACACTTCTACAGTGATGGGGTTTTGACACACACAAAACTCCAATCACTTCCCAGCTCCAGAAAATTTCTTAAAGGCATTTTTCTACTAGTTTCTATTAATCCCACACAGCAAATGTTTAAAATTATTTTTTTTTTTGCCAGTTTTCTTGAATGTTACTTCCTTTTCTATTTTATTCTTTTCTGCGTCACCAAACTATAACAAAAGCAACACTTTAGTCATGTTGATGAATTGTGCATTTCAACACCTCTCATTTGAGGCTGTGGGAAGCATTTTATAGTTTATTGGGTGATGGGAGTGAAATCTTTACAAGATCAACCATGATCAGCAGGGATTACTCTGCAGGATTTAATTCTCAGTCCCTTTGCCTATATAAATCACATAAAAATGAATGCAATGGAAGTGAAAAATGAGGATCAGACCTTTGTGTCCACTAGAAGCAGTACCAGAGGACTAATGGAGCTGGTTTGAGGCCAGCTCAGCAGGATTAACACTCTTATGGTGCTCACTGACTTCTGTACCACAGGATAGGCCCTTGAGGCTGGAGCAACCATGTCCAAAATGCCAAAGGATGGACCACAGACAAAAACCTAGCAGGGCTTTTCATGGGTATTCATGTTATGCTGCTCCCATCTCAGTAAAAGAATGCAACTCTCCTTGTAATTTCAAAGCCACTCGTTCAATCTCTTTGAGTAATTATGGGATGACAGCCAATTATACCCTGGAAATGCTTGCTAGCCCTATTAATCTTTTGCTCATATGGGCTGTTTATAGCTAAAATTATAAACGAGTGAATGAAATGAAGGAATTTCTGATTGGGTGGTTTGGGAAAGAACCAAGCCATGACTCCAGCCCAAGAGGTTCCCCCAGTGCTCCACAGTGAAAGGTGCTGAGCATCCCTGGAAATCAGTGGATGAGGAGCACTTGGCAGCTCTTGGCCATGGTTGGATCACACCCATAATCACACCATGGGACAGCACCTCAGAGAAATATTCTGGTTGAAATTGAGGTTAAATCAAAGGGAGGCAACCAAAGAGAAACTATTTCCAGACAGCGAGACTGGAATTTCAGTGCCATTCAGCCTGATTCTTTGGAAATAATTTGTCTGTGGAAGAGTTCTTATTAGGGTTGAAGTACTTAAGAGGCCTTATTACAGGCTTGCACATATATACTAAGTTAGTGTGATGCACAGTTTAATGCCATGTTATCTCCAGATGGACTTTCATGTCCCTATTGATATTTTTTTTTAAAGAAAAAAATAATTATAATTTAATGCTAGTGTTTCATTGGCTTGTGGTCAGATTTAAATAACTTTAGGTATCTAAACTAAATATATCTGAAGAAATTTTTTTCCTATGACTGACAAGGGGTTTTTATTTTTTTAAATTAATTTGGAATGTCTGTTCCTATTAGTATTACTCTATAATAGCAAACATCTATTTTCAGCTACTCCCAACTCATGTAAAATACTGATATGTGTTGAATTTATAATTGAAAACTAGTATTTTCTTTTTAGAAATGATACTAGGTAAATAATGTAACTGGAAAATTGGTATGACTTACTATCTCAAAGGTCTTTTACAAATCTAATCTCAAAAATGAACTCATGTAACTACTTTGATTAAAAAATTAGATCCATGATATAAGCAAGAAGTCAAAACCTTTTATTTAATTTTATAGTTTATATCCACTTGACCCAGGCAGTGAAATCACTGCTATGGAATTACTGCTATAACACAGAGAGAGGAC
The DNA here is from genome assembly GCF_028018845.1 of Melospiza georgiana. Classification (NCBI taxonomy): domain Eukaryota; kingdom Metazoa; phylum Chordata; class Aves; order Passeriformes; family Passerellidae; genus Melospiza; species Melospiza georgiana. Next base: position 13,479,545 of record NC_080439.1, read on the forward strand.
AAAATTTATGCAACAAGAAAGATATTTCAGAGGAAAATCTGCAATAGGAGATGAATCAATTTGTTCTTTATAGCAAATAACTAATGACTGCTGCTTTTGAAAATACATGGGGAATATCTGATTTTGCCCAGACAAAACTTTATTATCTGTTAGAAAACTATGATCTTTTTTGAGGTTAGGGACTTGGGATCCTTGCACAATCATTTTATTTTATTCTTGGAATGCTGCTGCTGGGGAATTGTTAAAAATCTCTTCTGTCTGTGGCTTTCCACTCAACAATGTTATTTTTATTTTGTTTTAATTAATGTATAATGAATAATTTTAGTGTTCCAAGGTTAGGGAAGGATGTGACCAACGCTTCTCCATTTTAGGATTTGTGGAAAAGGTAATCTAGTGGGGCTCCAGAGTAAAAGAATGGTTTTGAGGCCTAGATGCAAGGTGAGGTAAATTCAAGGAGAGGAAAAGCACTGCAACTGCACACACTGGTGTTTGTTTTAAGGACAGTGAGATGAAGAGTAATTAGAGGATGTGAAAAAGGTCTCATAAGAAGTGTCTGTGGTTTAGAAGGCTTTCTGCAACAGGACCTGCCTCCCTTTGGCTGCAGTGGTGGGCTGGTACTGCAGTGAACTGTCCTTGTTTCCATTCCACGTGGCATTGGCTTCATGTATTTTGAAATATAAAATTGGTGGTGGTTTGGGTAAGATGGGTTTCTAACCTCACAATAATTTCCTACAGACAATTAGTAGAAAGGGAAAAGGATGTATGGATGGGCAGATACAGACAGGGAGTTACTGGGACTGTAAAAGAACAACTAAATATCTAGGAAGAGCTAGCAAAGGAGTTAGGATTAGATACAATTCAGGAAGCTGTTGTCTTCTGCAGAGGTCCTGTAGAATTTTTCCCAAATTCTTGTAATCTTAATTTCAGATATTATTGCTGAGCTGTTGAAAATGCACAGGGTCTGAAAAATAAATAAATTTGGTAACTGATTATGAGGCTAGAAAATCACTTTACACAGTTAATTTTGGAAGTGAGGACTGCTTGTAGTTGCTCTCATTCTTGTTTTCCTCACTACTGTTGTAGTTGTAGGACAAAAAAAAAATCCTTGTGCTCCCATGTTCAAGGCCTCACAACTAAAACTCCCTGCTGTCCTCCATGCCTACTTAACAAAATGTATTCATTTTTTCTGAAGAAATTGCCTTGTTGCACAGGAAAGTGGAAAAGGCTCAATAAAGTAAAAAAAAAAATCAAAGAAACGAAGAGTGAGAATAGCAAGAATGTGAGCCTGCTTCTTGGAACATCCATAGGAATTGCTTCAGGAATTAACCTCTGTAGCTTAACCGGCATACTTGGACATTTCACTCAATAGTGCCTATGTTATTCTTTAAAATTGTTTTGGTTTGAGGGTAAGTTTCAGCTTAGGAGCTCGAATATTTAAATGCTTTAAGTGTTGCAGATGCTACACCAGCAATACAGTCCTGAAGCAGCCTGCAAAAGCATCAGGAGAGCTGAAGACCCTGCTAGCCACCAGCTGCCAGTTCAGGCCTTGAAGTTGGCATTTGTGCACAAAAGCAGCGTTTCCAACCCAAGTGTCTGTGAGAGCAGGGCAAGGGAGAGCCCCTGGGCACTGCACAGCTGGTGCAGCTCAGTTCTGGAGTTTCACAAGCATTTTCCTTTCCATCAGCCAATGTCCGAGCAAAGCCTCTGGGGGTAGGAGAAGTCTTGACCACATCTGTCACTTTGAAAGCAGTATTTTGGGTAGCTCTCAGCTCTGTTTTCTCTCTGGGGACAAAGCTTGCATTTTCTAAGAAGAGTCTAAAATTGAAACTAGCCTTCAAGAGACCATGGAAAATAATAGAAAATGCACTAATTTCTAGTCCAAGTCTGGGCTTGCACTTACAGGTATGAGCTGTGTTTATATCACAGTCCCCTCAACCCATTTCCCTCCTACATTAGAAATCTGTCTTTGCCAGCTATTTCCTTTCCTTTCACTGTTGCATATTTACAGGGTTCTTTCACCAATTCTTTTCATTCTTCCCTGCTACTGTTTACTTGTACATTTTGATAACAAAATGCTTCTTAGGATTCCTCTTGGACACTCTCTCCTCTTTATGACCATTGGCTTCCACCTAACAGTGCTGTTTCATGACCTGTGTATTTCCTCTGGTTAAAGCAGCTGCTTCTGGCTGTGATTTCTCAAAGCACTGGGTATGTACGTGACCATCAGCAACTGATTTTACTCTCAATTCTAGGGGCTGAGGCTTTGTTTGATTTCCATTCCATCCCTGGGAGCCATGACATCATCTCCATGGTATTCTGAAATTATACCCAATGGTCCTGTTTTTTCCTCTCAGACTTTATTGAAGAAATCTGTGATGGTACTAAGTGTGTTCTACGTGTCTTTAGTGATTAATTCTCAATGGGTTTTTTTTTTTTTTTCAGCTTTGCAATTACACTTTCTATCTCTCAGTACAAGTGTTACCATTAAGTTGTACTGGATCTGAGGTGAGATTTGATCTGTTGAGGATCTCTTTTGAAATGCTTATTTAAACTGTTTTCTACTTTAAACCTACAGCTGTGATAGATTAGCTATTTTTTCCATCTTCTTTTTCCATTAGCCAAATTTCTTGAACTAGTTTATTGAAAAACCAAATCTGAAGATAGATGCACTTGCAGGATCATCCCAGCCATGGCATTGCTCATTTTCAGCTAATGTGGTGAGATGATCAGCAGCAGTGGTGCTGCTTCTTGGAGGAGTGAGCAGAGGCTGTTCATGGATGTGTGCAGTAATGTGGTCATGCTGTCTGCATTCACAACATATTTGTTCTCTGGTGCGCCTGGAAGAGGTGGGAGGAAAAAGTACATAATGAGTAATTTCCCAGCAACTGGAGGATCATTTTTGTTTCTCCATCAATTACATAATTACATTTTTAGTTCTCAGCTGCTGCTTTCATGAGCCTCTACATTGCAGAAGTTCCTTCAGACCAAAGACCCAGTCCTTTTATTTGGTTTGCTCTTCATCTCTGCTGTCTGTGCAGTCTGATCCAGAAAGAATGAGCTCTTCCAATTCACCATAAAGACATCTGGGAGAATAATGCAGGTTCTGGTTTGTGCCCTGGGTTCCAAATAACAGCACACACTTAGAGCTGTAGTAGCCCAGGTCAAGTTTCCCCTTTCTTTCCCCCTTTTTTTCCTGTTCTCTGTAGGTCCAAAAAAGAACATCTGTTAAGTCCATAGAGACATTTAGGATAAAAAATGAGGTGTCTATTTGATGGTTATATATGTGGAACTCAAATACATGAATCTTACTTTCACCACTAATTTTTGTTTTGGATTATGCCTTTGGTCTTCAAATAGTATTTCCAAGGTGTAAATCTACACTGATTCCAATAGGTTGACATCTGCTTTTAAAATTTTGCGGCATTTATGCAGCTTTTAAACATTTATGGCATTGAATATGCTTTGTATGTCACTTTTTATCATTTATGGTATTGAATATGCTTTGTATGACACTTTTAAACATTTATGGTATTGAATATGCTTTGTATGTCACTTTTTATCATTTATGGTATTGAATATGCTTTGTATCACAGTAAGAAAAAGAGTGAAGGTGGACCAGTACACTTTTCCATCACCGAGATTGCCTGCAGTGATTTTTTTTTTTTGCTATTATTTAATGGAAAAAAAATATAGCAGTCTTGTGTGCTTTGATTAGACAAACGAACCAAGTCAGCTGAATGCTGCGGTGATGGAGGTTTTGACGGACGCGTCCTTCTCAGGCAGAGCGATGGGCAGCGCGCTCCCGATGCCATCAGGGCACACCGGCGGAAGGGTCGCGGCGTTTCTATGGGCTCACGGCGTGCCGGCTTCAGGTACTCACCCTCTCCCAACAAAACCACACGTTTGGGAATGCGTTTATGGACACATAATGGCCAGTGAAAGCGCTGAGCAAGTGTGTGGCGGGGCAGGCGAGTGTAGCTGCTGGCACAGCAAGCAGCACCGGGCGGGCACGGCCGAGCCCCGCTCTCATCCCCATCCCCGGGGCCGCGCCTGTGCAGCGCCCGCGGCGGGGCCGAGGCGGGGCTTGGCCGCTCGCCCCTCCCCGGCGGCGGCACCGTGACCGACAGCGGCTCCTGTAGCGCCGCCGGTGCCCCGGCCCTCCCACCGCCGTATAAAGCCCGGCGCGGGGGGAGCGCCCGCGGCTGCCGCCCGCCGCGGAGAGGAGCCGGAGCGGGAGCGGTGTGTGCCCGCCGCCGTCCCCAGGCGCTTCTCCCCGCTCCTTATCCACGCCCGCCCCTCTCCCCGCTGCCGGGGGCTGCTGCCGCGGCCGGGCCGGCGGTGCGGAGGGCGAAGATGGCGAGGAGCGGTGCCCGGTGGCCGCGGCTGCTGCTGCCGGCGCTGCTGGCCCTGGCGCTGCCCGCGGCGGCGGAGCGGAGCCCCGGGCCCGCAGGTGAGCGCGGTGCGGGGGCCGGGATGCGGAGCGGGGGCTGGGTTGGGATGGGATGCGGTGCGAGTGCTGGGATGCAGTGCGGGGGCTGGGATGCGGTGGCCGTGCCCGTGGGAGGTGTGTGCGGGCGGCGGGGATGCGCTGCTGGCCGTGCGGCATCGGTCCCTTTGTGCCTGGCGGCTCGGCAACATCCGCCAGGAAGGGAACGCTGGGACCCGCCGCTTGGCCGGGTTATTTTGGTATTTATTTATTTATTTATTCCCCACCGGCCCGTCCCTGCCCCGCACGGTAACGCGGAGCGGCTCGGCGCTGCGGGAAGGCGCCGCCGGGTTGTTGTCGAGATGAACCGCTCGGCTGAAAGTGTCTTAACCCGCCCAGGAGTTCGTAGATGCCTAATTCCACTTAAGGAAAAAAAAAAAAAAAAAAAAGAAAAAGGATTCCTTAAGGGGAATTGAGACTCCTAAACTTTCTCATTGCCAGCTCCCCCGCCCTTTTTCTCCCGTCTCCACGAGACAAGGTGTTGATGAACATATTTTTCCAGTGCTCGGAAAAGCAGTAGCATCAGTCACTGCTTCTCTGAACTTGAGCAAGCGCTGATGAGGTTTCCTACTTCGTGTAAAAGTCATCCAGAGAGTCCAGTGCCCCTGCAGAGCATTCCCTGCCTTTCACTCGTGTAGTGGTGTTTGCTTCAAGAAGCCAGGATGTAGAAAGAAATTTTATCTTCAGCATGTAAAATAATATATACAGGAAATTCCCTCAGATGGAGGGGTCCAAACATATGTATGTCCAACAATATGCCAAAACCTCTTTTTGGCTCTAATACTGTGTAGAGTCTGTACTTCTGATTTCTATTCTAGGCATACAAAGGTATTTCATCCCACTACATTATTATCACATGAAATCCAAAATAATTTCATTTCTTGGCTTGTTTTCTCAAGAGTTATCAAGTTATTTTTAATATCTAGCTTAATTTCTTCTGGGCTGAACAAGGAGGCTTTTTTGTTTGAGCAGCAAGTTTTGTTGGCTGGTTCTAACTTTGATATTAAAACTGCTACTTTAGTTGATAAGTAGTATAAAAAGTTAAAATAATTAAAAAAAAAAAAACCTGTTGAAGAATACCAGACCACTCGAAGAAGTTCTAACTTCCAGTTTTTGTAATACTTGGCTACTTTTGGCCATTCAGAGTATTTTTCTGAAGGCTACGGTTTAGTTGCTGTATGTTGGGGGGTGTGAGCATTGCCCTTCAGCCTTTGCTGCCCCTCGGAATGCACCCCTGGGGACAGGTTTGAGCAAAAGGTTGAGCTCCTATCCCTGTTTTCAGGGCAGTGAGATTGTAAGTTGAACTTCTTTGGAAATTAGTTACGGCAAACAGTTATCCCCCCAAACATATCTGTTCAAATAATGTTTGGTTTTAACTGCACTTTAAATGTGGGCTCTCAGGCTGGTGTAAACTAATAGCCGGCATGGTAAGGATTCTTCTTTAATCCTTCTGCTTTTCAAATGTGTGCAAGGCAGAGTCTCTATTCCAGACAGCAATGTATGATTCAGCAGCCCAAAAATAGACTGCTTTGTCTGTATCAATAATAAAAATGATTCTACACAAGTTACAGTGCAAGAAAGTACTGGCGGGTTTATATAAGGTATTCATGCAGGAAGATCTTAATTCTTTTTAATTTAGACACGAGCAGCCTGAGTTGTAGCAATCTCTGCTGAACTGAAACCACTCTGAGAGCAGTTTCTTGACCTCAGACACTGCCTGCTGTGTTACTTGTTTTTATTCCAGTTTTAACCCTTAAATGTTTTCCCTAAGTCTGTGCTGAATTACTTGAAGAAGTAATACAGTAAACAGACCTTATGGTGCCTCTATTTCTAGAAATCTGTCTTTCAATTTCTAGTCTATTGATACTTTGTACAATTCAGTGTAAAACAGCTGGTGAAGGTGCAATTTACATGTCAGTTTTTACTGCAGTCCATTAGTGTTGCTTACTTGCAACAAAAGCTCTAACAAGACTGTCTGGAACCAGCTGCCAAGCTGCATCTTTATTTCTTAATCAGACCTTCCTCAGAAAGGCTTGGAAAAGTGATTTTGGGAGAGCTGCCTGTTGCACAGCACCGCTTACAGGGAGCAATCAGTGCGGCCCTGTGGCAAAGCGTGTTTGCAGAAATCCCTCTGCTCCTTCCTTGGCCGCAGGGTTATGTTTCAGGCAGTCACAGAGAAGAGCACTGTTGAGCTCTGAAACACTGGCTCCTGTGTGCTGGAGATGCAAAAGTTTCTGTGTTGAAACATCAGCGCTGAAATATTTTCATTGCAGCACACTTGCTGCTCGCAGATTGCTTATTGTGACACGCAGAAAGTCAGTGGGAGCGACATTTGTGATTGTGTGAGAGGCAGACACTCTCTTGGCAGCAGATGTAAATGATGTTCTCACCTAGGATGTTTTATCAATCAGCTGTTTGCAGGAAAATGCCTTTGCAGCCTGTGAGTCTGTTCCCCAGCGCGGCTGTGGCGGCTGGGCCGGGCCGCGCTGAGGCCTCGGGGCCCAGGTTGTGATGGTGGCTGTCAGGCAGGGGTTGAAATGGGCCCCATGGTTTGTGGCTGTCTGTGTGCCCTCCCAAAGCAGGACGGGTGGCCTGGGGGGCTCCAGCAGCGTGGGTGGCTTCCCAGAGCAGCTGGGCTGGGAGGTGTGGTGGCTCAGCTGGCTGCGGAGCCCTGAGCCACTGGGCTCTCCTCCACCCCAGCATCCCCAAGTGCTGGTCACAGATGATTCAGGCAGTAACTGCTGGCTGGTGTAGCTCTGCAAGGAGTTACAGCCAGCATGTACTGCTTTTTGGGATACAGCATGTACTGCTGCCATTTCTGTTAATTTGGGCTCAGCCCGAGTGCTCTGAGTGACAGCGATCAATAGGCCTTTCCTTCTGGGTCACCTGGGATGCCCAAACAAGAAAATTTAGTCATTCAACCATCCTGATGTACTTATTAGAAGTACTGACAGACTCGGCATGCTTGGGGAAGGAGAGGCCATAAACATAGCTCTCTGTGCCTGCCTCTGTCTCTCTGCCCTGTTTTCTGTCTCTTGCCTCTTTACTGGTGCTACTTCTGTCACCCCTTGTCACCACAGTACCTAGATCTGCTACATAAGCTTGTGTTGTGGAAAAACCTCCTCCAGATCTCTTGGGAGTTTTGTACCCTTTTTGTGAGAGCTGTATGAAAAAGCTGCTCCATAGAGGAGAAGGGGAAAAGCAGAGGGTGATGAAAGCAGAACTGACTGTGCAGTAGGCAGTGCTTGGGTTACCTGTGTCTGTGTCTACCATCACTGTGCACCACTTAGATGGGAATTACCTACCTATGGAGATACCTTTAGCTTCCAGCTTTGAAATAAATAGTGAATGACAAATGAAACAGTGTGTAGTGTGAGGTGTGGTGTTTGGAAGTTAGTTAAAAATAAGCAAACATTGCGTTAGAAGTGCAGAGCAGTAAAGTTGTACTTTCACCATGTATTTTTTCCTGAAAAATACTCATCCTTGAAGATACCCAAGGTTTGCAGTCTGGATTCTCTGCAGCACTTGGGTTAGAGGCTGCACAATGCCAGTCTCTTTAGCAAAAAACGAACAAAATAAACAAAAAAAACCCCTGTAGATTTATTTGGTCGGGCTTTTCTTTCTTTGCTTAGGTGAAGATAATAATTAAACTGTGGAATAATTAAGCTGTGGAATTGCTTAATTAATTAATCCAGGGTTGGATGTGTCATTGCTTTGCTCTGATATATAGTGGGGTTACTGCAACTTTGATTGTAAAATGCATTTTCAGTTAAAGCAAGAAGTGAAGCTGTTGTGGCCTTTATCATCAGCACTGGATGCTGTAAATTGCACTGAAGGGGCACAGGGAATGACCGCTATATTTATCTGAGCCAGGGGTGGTTTGTGTTAAATGTATTTCTGTCAAGCATCTAAACTAACATTATTTCTCAGGGGTTTTTTTAGGTTGGTGATATATTCTCAGGAGTTATCATTTATGGGCAAGTTTTTAGCTTTTTCCTTCACTGCTGCTTAGTTAAACATAAGTGACTTTGTCTTTTCATGGGGAAATGTTTAGTTTGTCTATTGAATTAGCACTATTGCACTGTGTAATCAAAAGCAGTATCTTTCCATTTGTGTAGAGCTGCCAGTCTGAATTACAAATTAATTGACACGCTGTTTAAGTGAATTCCCTTGTCATGGGGAGTAAGCATGGTTGCAGTAAGGGCAGTTTTGTTTTTGTTTGTAGTGGGGCTTTTTTATACTTTTTGTGGGACCAGTTGCAAACTGGTTGGAAAGGGAAGAATATTTTTGATCCCTCTTAATTTAAACAGTAGCAGGGTTCTCTCCAGCAGAAAATACAGCTTGACCAGACTAGCAGCAGGTTTGTGTCTCGTGTGTAGTAATGTAGCTCTAGAGAATAAATGATAGTTAATTCTCAAGGAATACATGCTTGCAAGCACAGCCTGATACTACAAGTAGCTTTAGGATTAATAGAACTGCTTCTCGATTTTTTCTTTAGGTGCATTTGATTTTAAAAATATGGATTTTACTGGTGATAAGGAGACTAAATACATAAAGTTGCAGTTTTATCCCAAATATCTATTTTTGTAAGGAAAGAACAAGCATGTTTTTAAAGCAGCAGTGTTTTTAATTAATCAAAACATACTGTAAGGAAACAAAGACAAAAAAATGCTTAACAAAAATAGACTTGTTATTTAAGTGCCACTCCTCTGAGAATGAATTCTGTATCTGTGGTTCTGTGTTAATGTGCTGAATTAGCCCATTCTTGCTGAAATCAGCTGTGCAGAAACTAATCGACATCTGATAGCATTGCTCTTTTAATTTTTTCTTCTGTGTAAATTAAAAATAGATTAACTTTTTAAATTCACATAAATCTTTAATACTGTGTCTTTGTAAGCATTTTACTTAATTCTGCCTTACTTCACTGTAAAGCCATTGTGTTGGGTCAGAACCAGGCCCATAACTTTAATACTCGAAGCTGCTGGGTGAAATGTATGATGCTAAAAACACCTTTAAGTATACATCATACATGCCATGTTGCTGTGTCTTGTGTCTCAAGTAGGACAGAATTTTTATTTCACAGTTTGAAGGACTGAGTTGTGCAGGACAAGGCACAAGTGTGGAGTTTGAATTTCTGGTTCACACAGAAAGGGGAACTTTGAAAAGTATAGGATTTTTTTATTATTATTTCTGAGATAGTGTCACTTGTGTGTGAAGAATTTTGTGTCCAGTGTTTGGACGCAGGGCCAGATGTGGAGCTGTAGGGCAGCTTTTTCAAATGAACTGACTGATCTGGGTGGTAGCATCTGCTCACAACATGAACCGCAGCGCAGGCACGAAGGACAGTGAGGGACAGCTGTGGGTGTTCAGGATGGCCCCACTTCCAGCTCAGTTCATCTCTGTTTTCTTTTTTTTAAAGACTAGTTGAAGGAGAAACTATGATTGCAAATCTTAACTGCCGAGTTTCATTGATGGATTGATTAACTGTCAAAAGATTGACTTCGGAGTGCCTGGTGGTGTGTGCGACCGCTTTTGTTTAAACAGCTGGGTTTGTTAAACAACAGCCCAAGAAGGAACATGCTCTTCTGCAGATACATATTTATGAGGGAGACAAGAGAGGGCAAGGCTGCAAAAAAGCAGAAGCTGAGTAAACTTTCTCACTTAGCCAGCTGATGCTAATTGTGTCTTGCTCTCAGCTGCACAGCCCTGATGACAGTTTATAGTGTGCTGTCCAAGCTGTGCGCTCAGGCAAGACACAGCCTGTGCCATGACTCCATCCACTCCCTCTCAAGATGCTTGTGGTTTCATTTCTATTTGGGCACCCATAAACAGCTGCAACCTGATCTGTTCCCCATTTGTCAGGAAGTTAGGCAGCTAGGAGTTCCTTCATGCATGGCAACGATGTCATTTACAAACAGTGGATTTTAATTTTTTTCTTAGTTTGGGAGCTAAGGAACACATCTTATCTTTGCTTTACTGCAGAATAGCTGACTCAGTATGCAGAGTCTCATCCAAGTCCTCTGAAGCTGATGGAAAAGCACTTTACTGCTGCTTGTATTTGGCTTTGTTTAACTATCAAAACAAGGAAATCTTGCATTAGAGTGAGTGCAGGCCTGAGCACTGGCCAGTGCTGCACTCGGGGCTGACGTGCGTGATTGATGAGTGCACATACAGTTCTTAATGAGCTCTTGTTGACTATATATTCAATACTACTGAATTAAAAGAAAGTAAGTTAAGAGCTGAGATATAATCAGCTTTCAAATGTTTCCTGAAATCAGTCAGTTGTATATTGGGAGTTCCTGCTAACCTTTGAAAGTGCGTGTAGGTAGGGATAGAAATACACAGCTGTGATTTGTGTGTCACAAATTTTTATTTAGTTGGTTTTGAACTGGCTCTGTTCAACATTTGATCATTTTAATGTAACTATTTTAGCTGCTGTATTGGTGTGACATCAGAAGCACCAGTAAAAGACAGCAGTGAGCAGCAGCTCCGTACACTTGCCATTTGAGTCACTCTGCGCGGGAGAGGAAAGTGCCTGTTCACACCACTGCGTGCTGTGAATTACAGCCTGAGGGAATTTCAGTTTGTAGAAAAAAAAGGAAAAAAAAACCCCATAGTATCCTGTCCAGAGGCTGTGTGTTAGCAAGTGCTAATCTAACATAGATTCCCTACTGTGAGAAAATTGAGAGCAGCTCCTGCTTAGTGCAAGGATGCGTTTTTGCTAGCTCAGCTTCTCTGTTCCTGCGGAACGCATGAGAAGAGGGAGAGCCCTGTAACAGGCAGCAGTACTGTGGCTGGGGAAGTTGCAACAGTACAGCTATTTGAAACTGGAAATGATACCTTGTATATTTCTTTCCCTAGAGAGCTCCTGAAAGCTTCTTGCCTTTATTAGGTCTATTCCCTATCTTGGGACAGTGTTGGGAGCTTCAACACCAGCTGCTATTGCTCAGTAACCTCAGCAAGATTTACAGATGACGTGGAAGAGCACAGGAAGGATTATCCATAGACAGCCCATGCATTGAGCGATCCTGATAAATGCCAGTAATAATCATAAACGCCAATTGTGGCTATAAACTGTTTGCAACAGCTTAAAGACAGAAGTACCTTAGAAGAACCTCCTAAGTTTTTGGAAGTTACAAAGGTAATGTTTGTGCACTATCTGTATTTTGCAGTAAGACCTGTATGCATAGAAGTGCAGTGATTAAAGGGAAGTTTGTCATAGACAGGAAAACAGATTCTGAGGTCTGTACAGTAAGGTCAGTTTCTTCAAATTCTGGTCTTTAAAGACATTCCTAGAAAACCTCCTCTCTCACACCAGAATTGTATTGGTATAGAAAATCAGTATGTACTAGGTGTTTGGCAATCCATGATTGCTCTTAACTTGCTATCTTTTAATTCTAATTTTATCATTTATTTTAGCTTGTACCACTTTCTGATCTCCCATGAGCTTTTCAAGCATATTTTGTCTCTCATCCAAGGATAGTTTTTAGCACCAATCCAACCATACTACTGAACTGCAGAGAATCCAATCTTATTATGTGATCATGGCTATGGTTAGTGGGGCTTTAAAGCCAGTCTGCCTCTTGGGGAAGCAGTGAAGTGTGGGATGAGTGGAGGCATGCAGCAGTGTTCTGAACTGAGCACTGTGTAAAGATCAGATTAAAAAAACTTCAGGACTCCCAAGTATGAAGTAGTATTGTTTTATGCCCCAGTCATCTTTCCCCCTCCTGCAGTGTAATGCACATTTATTTCCTGAGAAAAGAAGATGATCATGTTTGCTATTTCAGCACATTGTTGTGTTTCTAAAGAATCCTAGGGGGAAAATAAACAGCTGTCGGATGGCTCTGTCTTTTCTCTCTTTTTGCCAAAAGTTTTATTTGACCAGAAACTCTTCTGTTGGCTTACTGCTTTATTTGAGCATATGTACATCACAAGCTCTCACTGGATGTGTATATGAAAATATACACATATAGTTTGTGTTTTTCTCATTGGGTACTTAAGATATTTGTTTGCTGCTGGATTACAGTAACCAAGCACGTGTCTGTAGGTATAACTTATAATCATGGTTACATTGTATATGATGGGTTTTTCCCATCTCCAGCTGCTTGACATCTTTTCAGAGTATGCGGATTTTCCAATATTTTGACACAGAATCCTAAGTTTAGGCAAAAACTCCTATTCACAGTGGAAAATCCAAATTCCTTTTTGTAAAGTCTAACATTGCCTTTGTCAGTGATAAGTGTAATATTGTGTTATGCTAAAAGATCTGGATTTTGAAAGTGCTCTGCGGTATTTTAGCTGTCTTAATGGTTCTTGGGGTTTTGGGCATACGGTCTGAGCCCATATAAATGGGGAAATTGCTGTTGGCACCATGGTGATTCTCTAGTTATCTGCAGAGCCTCAGCTTGCTGTGAAAGCATGTGGAGGAATTGGATTTTGTGCTCTTTAAGTTCAAGAGGAATCCATACTGAAAACATTTTTCAGTTGTGTTGAGCTTTAGTGCATTTTTCCGATGATAGAGAAGCATGCTTCTGTGAGGTGTCAAGGCATGCTGAATCAAGCCCCTGCTTTGCTTGGAGTTTGTTTGAGGTTTTTTCCTTCCTTTTTTTTTCTTTTTCTTTTTTTGTTTGTTTTTTTTTTTTTTGTGGGAAACTATATCCTGTTGGTTTCCCACATTACCAGAGATTCAGAAGACATAGTAGATAATTACACAGCTTTATCAATGAGCTTGGATGCATCCATGTGCTTCTTCCAGGTATCTGTTCTGCCTATGCTTTAGTGCTACCTGAAATTTTTTTTTTCCATTTTGTGTGGGTGTTTTTTTTTCTTAAACCAGTAGAAGTATTCCTAGTATCCTTCCAGTTTCTAAGCTTTTTCTATGATATCTAGCAACTAATTTATTAGCTTGCTGTTGATTTATTTGGCATATTGTAATAACTGACTTTGGGTATCAGCCCTTCAATTAAATGAGCAATCATTCCTGTGTTGAGCAGCTCAGGGTGGGATGAAATCTGAAAACAGGGAAGTAAGCTGTTTAATGTAGACACTAGAATATGGATAAAAATGTATTACATTACAAGTACCAAACATCATTTGTTTACTATTATAAGCCACTAGTTTTAAAGATAGGATAGATTTTAATGTCATAATGTGGTGCCCTGAACAGATGTCCTTTGATCTTGCAGCTCACTTCTACTCCAGAGGTCTGTAGTAGAATCCAAGGACTAAATGTCAGCTTCTGTGTGGCTGTGAGCAATATCCTCAGTTTTGGCTGCTCTGAAGCTGCTATACCAGTGCCCACAACCCCTGGTAGAAATTATGTAGTAATCTCTGAGAGTGTTCATTCAAGATAAATAAGAACCATGTGGGTGTGTGAGGAATGGCTGTAGTTCTTTGCGTGCTTCTTTGCCAGGATACGAGGAGAAAGGTCACCGCTACTTAAAGCAGTCCTGCCACAGCAGTTCCTGGCTTAGACCTTGCCAGGCAATTCACTGAAGGCAAAGCCTCTGGTTTATTGATCTTCTTGCTGGAAATAAATATTTATGATGCAGTCAGGTCCCTGAAGGTAGCAGAAAAATCAGGCTAGAAGAGTGAGTTGTTTTGATAAACTTTCACTGGATTTCCTAACGCGCTGCATGTGCTCCGTGTGCACTGTTGTTGTCTTTCACAACTTGTGCGCTGTAGGGTTTCTAATTTGCATGTAAAAATGAGTTCTGTTAGTCACTGGATATACTTTTCTTGGCTAAACTCGTGCCCTCTCAGGCTTGTTTTCAAAACAGAGCAGCTGTTTTGTGGGTGTAACTATCGGAAATCTGTCTGACACAATTTCGTCCTAGTAACCGAACGCATACCTGGCATGGAGCTCTTGGGAGATTTTTTTTTTCATGCCTTCCTGTTGAACTTCAGCATAGGGTTTACATTTCCTTTTTACACAAACTGACTTGTGGAGATAAATGCCAAGCTCAGCAATGCCCTGGGTGAGTGCCAGGGTGCCTCTGGCAGGCTGTGTGCGGGGGAGCCGCCAGCCCGCACCCTCTGTGGCATCTCAGCACCCTGCCAGTGGGAACCAGGGCACCACCTGCTTGTTCCTGGTCTCATGGAAGCTGTCCTAATGGCTCTTGGGATTGTGAGCATACAGGCTGAGTCCATAAATGGGGAAGTTGCATTTGGCACCACTGGTGTTTCTCCAGTTATCTGCAGAGCTCCAGCTTGTTTGAAAGCATGTGGAAAAATTGAGTTTTGTGCTCTTGAAGTTTGTGCACTTTGAGGATGCTGTTCCTGTTGGAAGACACTCCCAAGATTGTATTTGTCCCTGTGTGGGGTGGATGGTCAGGGCTGAACTGCAGCCTGTGTGTAAGGTCACACAGCAGAGCTCCTTGGGGTGGAAGCCTCGATGGAGGGGAGGGTGAAGCAGGAATGGTGTCTGGCTGCAGCTGGAATTCCTTGTGGGGATTTTTCTGTTCTCTCACTGGGAAGTGCCAGGCTGCAGTGGCAGCTTGGGGTCTGAGTAATCGCAGGCATCCTTCTGCTGCTGTGCCTGGGTCTTCACTGCCCAGCTGGAGACAGGGATGCTGCTGGGGGCTCACTGAGCCTCTCCCTGCTCTGGGGCAGCCCTGAGCCTCTGCACCCACAGGGCATCCTGGGGCCAACCTGCTCTGTGCCCAGGGACACTGTGGGTGGCAGCAGCTGAAATAGCTGAGCACATCCTGAAATGGAGATGACACTTGGGTAAACTTGCTGCCTTGGGAATGTTGCGCTTCATATTGACACTCCTGAGAGATCATGGAAGTCACTGTGTCCATGTGCTAAACACAACTGGGATAAGTGTTCCAAGAAATTGTTGTACCTAAAGGTAGTAAGCAAGGAATAGATTTTTTTGGAAGTGAATGAAGTTGAAAAAGTTGAAAAAAAATTAGCAGAAGTCCGTAGTGGTCAGAAGCATTCTCTTCACTCACTTTCACTGGAAGAAACAAACATCTCCCATGCTATGTTTAGTGGAAATTTGCCAGTGAAACTGTGCAAGTTATCACATCTAAATATAGTCACAGCAACCTACAGGAACTAGGTTAATATTTTTATTAGCTGGAGGAGGATGGTTCTGCTTTTCTCATTTGGTTATTAATACCCTCTATAATGTGCCAAGGTAACTATCATTTACTGCAGTTTCCATTGTCTCTCTATTTATACTATATATAGAATAAAAGCATGTTTCTCTGCTCTTTGGTCAGGCACAGCTTAAAACAAGAACAAACCACCACAAAACCCAAACAAACCAAAACAAAAGAGGCCCCAGTAAAGACTAAGTAATCTAGAAAGAAAACTCTAATTCTAAGGGGATTTTAAATGCTATAATTACAGTTCTGCTGCACTTAAAAATTATTTAAGTACCACCTGCAACCTAAAAGTCAGTGGTGCAACAAAGACATAAAATAAAGCCTCGTCAACTCCTTCAAGTCTAATTAAAAAAAAGACCATGGGTAAGCATGCTATAAGGAAAACATTTCCCATGTAAATAGTACCTTTAAAATAGCTTTCTTTTGTTCTGTGACTGTTTGCAAACCCCAATCTGGCAGTCCATGTAGATTGCTTCATTGTCTGGTGGTGCAGTATAGGCTCTTTTACCATTTCATATCAGCATAAACTGTTTGCCTGCTCAGCTTTCTTCATTTTGTATTGTTCAGGCTGAAATCCCTTATGATTTGGCACATTATTCTCTTTCCTCCTGTTCCACAAAAGTCAAGTAACATACCAGACTCCATAGTGAATCTTGAAATACATGAATAATGTGTATTCCATTAAGAGAGAGTAACAATATCCCATAAAGAACAGTAGATTATTTTTTGCTTGCCAAACTGTACTTGTATGTTAGTTTAAACTTTCTTTGACTTAGTAACTGTGGAAGCAATCTGCAGCCCACATTCTGTCATTTCCATCATGTTGTCAAGTACAGATTTTTGAGATCTTTGCTGTTAGCATTTCTTAGTAATGTGTAGGTGTGAAATTCTTCAAAGCAAATTCCATGGTTAGAGTCAGTGAGCTGGTCACCTAGGAAACTTTTAATAATGGATCCAGTTGGCTTGATGATGCAATGCTGGTATGATCAGATTTTTCCAGTTCCCTGTAATTTGAAAATGTAGTGCTTGAACAAAAAGTAGTCTTAATTTCCTTCATAGAGGAAAATTCTCCTCTGCCTTCAGTTCTGTTTTAGTCACAGTCTAAGATACAATGGTCTTTATTCATTTTGTGGTGATTTCAGTAGAATTACTTGAAATTCCATGATCTTTGTAATAAGCTGTTTGAAAGGTTTTGAGCCATTATTGCTCTGTTTCTGTCTCTTTGTGAGTCCATGTGAACTCATTGCAGTGTGAGGTCCTCCTGTCCTTTTGAGATGTATTTAGGGGATTTTCTTCCGATTTTTTGCTACAAAAGTCTGCTAGCACTTAAGAGGGGGGAAAAAGGTGGAGCAAATTATCTTCCAAATGTGACTTCCCAAAATTTTTGCATTTTCAAGTTGAGTTGATGGAAGAATTTACAATATTTCTAGTTTCTTCTTTGCATGTTGTATTGCAGGAGCGTCTGGTTTGGTAGAGCTGGCAGTTGAAATTATCTCTAGGACCTTTGAGGAAAAGAATTGTGTCTTGCCCCCCTGCTCACAGACATGCCTCCCAGACACCCCCACCCAAGGAAAAAAATAAAGAAAAGAAAAAAGGCAATAGCAGGATGTGAGAGAAATCCACAAAATTGTGTGTAGTGGGGAGGGCAGGTAGAGATGTCATCTGCAGCTGAGGAACTTGGGCAGTGTCAGATAAAGCTGGAGGAGCCCTGCTCAAGGCACAGGCTGGTTTTGGTGGTGTAGGCACTGGGCACAGGGTGCTGTCACTGCTTAAAGGTCACACCTGTTCAAGCAGTGTCTGGGGAAGAGCAAGGTCACAAAGCAGATCAGGTGTTCTGCAATTTGCAGAAACAACACCTGAGTCAGGAACACCCTTAAACTGAGACCAATATCACATGTGCTTGTCTTATCCCTGCTGTGCCCCATGTACACCATGGAGCTGCTGGTGAGGATGGAGCAGCCAGAGCACTGTCACACCTGGCAGGATGCTCTGGAGGTGACCTGGTGACCAGGGCTGAATCTGAGCCATATTGCAGTGGAAACAGTACGAGTGCCACCTGAGACTTTTCTGCAGAGTTTGTCTGCTGTGGGTACTTCAGACAGACTTGAATTTCATTAGAGCAGGTGGTTTTATGCTGCTCTACAAACTGTCTGCATTCTGACAGGTATTTCTGCCTGAGTCAATGCACTTGAATATTGGCTGCAGAGCATTGCATGAGCGAGTTGCAAGGTGCATTTCTTCTATAACGTGGGAACTGGGTCATCATCGCTTGTGTTAACTTTTGCTGTTGTCACATAAAACAAAATGGGGAGTGGGGAGTGGTTTGAATACACTCAGGATGATGTCCTGGCTGTCTGAGGGCTGCTGAGCCTGTGGTGGTGGATGAGGCTGAAGAGTTAATAGGAATGTTTTCCATAGCAGACCCTTCTTGCATATGTTACTGTATTAAGGAAGGTAAATCCAGAAGATGTTTTATTGGCAAGTAATGCAGTAACAGGCACTCTGTCTGGAATACTCATCATAGGTGATTAGTTTTATTTTATTGTAAGGATTGATCTCATGGGCTCTGCTTAGAGCACAGCTATTGCTTGAACTTGGCCTGAATTGGGGAAGCTGCAATGTACTCTGACATCCAGGCTGGTCTGATTAAATACTTGATTTTAGGTAGGGATAAAACCTTCTCATAGCTTCAAATTATTTACTTTCATTATGCAGCATATTGCATAGGTTTCTAAACGTTGTTCAGTACTTTAATTGGGAAGCTATTTAGAGGAAATTCATGACCCCATTTGAACTGTGCTAAAAGCTCTGGAATGTGAGGAGGAAATTGGTTGCATGGTCACTTGGCTGTGTGCAATAAGAGGGCAAAATTAGCAGTGCTGTAATGTACCTATGCTCTGAATAAAAAAACCAATCAAACAAACTCCTTTCTCTTCTGTCTCTGCCCAAGGACTTAAAAGCACTAAATGCTGTTTGTTGAGGGTTTGGTTTCATTGGTTGGGTTTTTTGACTTGTTTTCATGAAGAGTATGCACTGCTGGCTTTCAGGGGAGCTCCTGGGGTTGGGTGAAGTTCTCTTACTACCACTCAGCTGTGTGGTAAGCAGTAACAGGATTAGCTCAGACTGAAAAGTAGCCAGTTATTTTTGTTTTGAAGATTTCTTCCTGTCCAGTAGTCACACTGTCTTTGTTTTTGTGTCTTGAACTAGTTGTTTACAGAGTAGATAGACTTGCTTTCTCTTCCAGAGGATAATTTTAAATACAGCACCTTGCCCATAGCAGTTTTTGTTTGGTAAGGTCTCACACCTGTACTGTGGCAGCATAATTGCCTTCTGTCTTTGAATGAGACGCAGAAAGTCATAGAGCTCCCTGAGCTAGTGCTGCTGTTCGTTGCATTTTATGTCACAAACTGTGCCCTGAAAGCATATTAATACATGTTCTTTCCTTTCCTTCCTCAGATAAACTTCTGGTCTTTACTGTAGCAACTAAAGAAACCGATGGCTTTCACCGCTTCATGCGAACTGCCAAGCATTTCAACTACACAGTAAAGGTATTGTGTGTGTTCTGTACCAAATGTTTGTGCTGTCCATGCTGTGAAACAGAACCAGTAAATGGTAGCAGACCTTGCCTTAGCTTCATTGTGTGCTGGGACAGAGGGAACAGCAGCAGAGCTGGGGGGCAGGAGGGGCACTTGCTGCGCTCCCTGATGCTCACTTGCTGATGCTCCTCTGAACCACCGTGGGAGGGAGCTGCTTCAGGGGTTTGCAGCTGTCATGGTCAGCATCCTCCTCACTCACAGGTTCTGGCACATTTTATCACAGAGCCTTGTTTTTCAGTGTGGCTGATTTTGTTTGTATAAACACTTCTGGGAGCTGTACTGCGCTCAAGGGTTTTTTGGATCTCTTTCCTTAAGCAAGGCTGGAGCACTGCTGCAAGGAAGGAGGGAGGCTCACAACTGAAAATGTCTCTGTGTTTCCCAGGAGCCTGTAATTTCTGAGAGGACAATGTGTCTCTATCTTTCTTTCCAGCCTTTTCTGCCTTGCTCCATGCCTCTGTATGTCACGTACTTAGGTTGGCCTCTGCATGACCTTGGGAAAAAGGGAGGGCACTAACCTTCTAAACTTTCCCCAAAATTGGTTGTGCCAAGAGAAAATCCAGGAATTCAGATGCTGGTATGAAATTTTTCTTCTTACTTACCACAGTGCCTGCACTATAAATAGGAAATTATTTGGGTCTTTGACATCTACCACTGAATTTAGAGGACTGAGAGAACCTTCCCTGATATGATAAAGCTGTAGTAGAGCACCTGAGCAGCCTGAGCTCTGGATACATCTTTTAGCTTTGCAGATTTTTCCAAACCATCATGCAATGTAGTTCTTCCAGGCTTTATATGTTCCAGAAACTTTATGTTCAAAATACATGAAGAGCTTTTTTTTACCCCTTTTTTGACATGTAATCTGCTATGCTTGGCTGGGGAGGAGTTTTATGTTTAGCTCAGTTTTAGCAGTGAGCTGTGTACTGGGAAACCTATCCTTTCCTTTTTGTACAAAAAACTTGCAATTTGAATTAGTTATACCGTGACCTACCCAGATCTTTTGTGCCTCCTGTTCCTAAAGGCATGTTATGGAATTTTAAAGGTCTCATTCAGAATGTTTTTCCAATACAGATTTTGAAACAATCCTTAGCTTTTTTTTCTATTTTTTTTTCCTGAAGGAGACACATTTGAGTAAATGGCAGTAGCAGGCAGTTGCTTGATTCTTATTTGGTGAAGAAATGTCTCTCTCATGTTTTTGCAGTGATGTCATGGTGCTGAATGTTGCTTCAGACATGGAAAACCTACGATGCTGGAAGTGCTGGCTTGCTATGCTTTAATGTGTTGCTTCTGCTTTAGCATCTGTTTTCAATAAGGATCTGCTTTAAAAAAGCCTCATGGGTTTGAGTACTAGCAAAAAGTGTTTTTTTTTTTCCCCTCTTATTGCAGGTTCTTGGAAAAGGTGAAGAGTGGAAAGGTGGTGAGCTGCCCAACTCCATTGGCGGAGGGCAGAAGGTTCGGCTGCTGAAGGAGGGCATTGAAAGCTATGCTGATAAGGAGGACCTGGTTGTACTGTTTGTGGAATGGTGAGCAGACCTGGCTTCTTGTCCTTGTGTTTTACTCTGGGTAGACATGCAAAAGTAGCTCCTGTGACATGCTGAAAGTTTCATGATGCTTTTGTTCTTCACTGTTTTATTTGAGAGAGTTGGCATCTTTCTTCATTCATAAAAATAGCGGATTGCTTTTGGAGCAATTGTTACTTTTTAGTGGATTTACAGATGTAAGAGTTCTGCTGCCTCCAGGGGGTAAAAAAATGTTGCTGGGAGCTGACAGGCTTTTAGGCAAGCATTTGTCCTCTCCCTGCTGAGCTGCAGTGAGAGCAGGATGTGGCTGCAGGCTGGGAGTGTGGATGGGAGGGGAGCAAAAGCAGCTCCAGAAATAAAGAGTCCAGTCGAGACCAGAGGCATTATCTTGTTCCATGAACTAACAGTGATATGGAGGAAGCTGGAAAATGGCTCCCTGAGGAAAGCATTTAACAGGAGACTGTCTGTGTGTTAGAGAGCTGAAACAAGTCTTGGTCTCAGATGTAGCCTGGTGCCTGTGCTCTCTGTGTGATGGAACATGGAGAGACAGAGCTGCTGTAGGTGCCAGATTATAGCTCACAGCACAGCTATGCTTGAACATCCTCCCTGCAGGCCAGATAGGCTTCTCCTGTCACTGAAAGCATAGAGCTCAAATGTGCTCAAAACACACATTCTCTGTGGCTTCCCTCTGCTTTTTCTCTTCCTCTTATTTTCCTCCTGTGGCAGCAGCATGGCCAGAGTAGCTCAGAATCCAGCTTGCAGCAGACACCAGGCCCTTCCACACTGCTGACCAGAGCAGGGTCACAGTTCTGCAATAATCACTGGAGGAAGGTGTGGGACCATGTCTGGAATCGGGGACAGGGAGCTCCAGTGGTGTCAGGCAGCCTTGGAGAGGGGAGCTGAGAGTGGGCTTGGAGAGAGTCGTGGATGAGTTCACCCCTGCTGCTGTACCATGCTGGAATGTCTGCCCCAGAATTCTCTTTCAGCTTTCAACCTGCTTTATGGATTTAAGACTTGACAGTTGAAAAAACTTAGGGGCAATTTTTCAAAGCTTGGCAGGTTTTGCACAGCAGACATCACCACAAGGCGAAGTGGCTGGACACTGGCAATTTATGGAAAGTTAATTTGTTTTGCACAAGTTAACACTTTGGGAAAGTTGGAGTAGCCATTAAATTGGTGGTAAATTCAAATACATTACTTAATTTTCTGTTCCTAGTTTACCTCTTGTGATGAGTAACAGAAATACCTAGAAAGCAAAAAATCTAAATAATTGTCACTGATTTATAAATAAGCATTATAAGGGATGCTTATTATGCTGAATATTTTTTAAGCATGCTTAGGTCTGTGGAAGTTACCTAATTTGAAGATATACATCCAGTTTTTGAATTTCTTTTTTTATTGACTTGTTCAATTTTGCATTTCCTAAATGAAAAACGAATCTTTCTAAAAGTAAATACATTGTTTGTTTGTTCATAGTGTTGTCCTACTAATCATACAAGAACTGAAACTTATAAAGGTTAATTTCAAAGATTTTTTTTGTGCTAAAGCTCGGATAAAACAAGCATTTCCCAAATGTTTTCTACTTACATCGAATTTCTTTGTTTCTGAATTTATTATCCTAATTCATAACAATTTTCTTCCTGTGTGGTAAAATATGTAAATTTATTATCACATTGGTACAGAGGTCTAGCTCAAATCTTTCTCCACCATAATTTGCTCTCTGGAGGGGCAGGCTGTCTGCTGGCACGGATGAGAGAGTACAGAGGACCATGTGTGTCGAAGTGCAAAAGCCATAATCTTTCTTCCCATGAAAAATCACAGGATATAAGGCCTCCCAAGTCCCTGAAGTCCAAAATCCAGAGTACATATTTGTTTAAAGCTGGTGGAACTGATTCCAGACAGGAGAGAAAAAACCAGTTTGCTGATTCTAGCATTATATTTTAATTCTAATGAGCTTTTGCATTTCCAGAAATCCTGGTTTGCAATTTAAACACTGATCAATGTGGCAGTAAGTTTGGAAAGGACAAATGTCACAAACTTCCTTTCTTCTTCAAGTGTTTTTTATTATATTCATTGTGAAGCATTTGGAATATTAATCTTGGGGGGGGGGAGGAAATGTCTGCTTTGCTTACTGTAACTAGGAAAGTAATTTCTAGGGAGCTGTTTACTTAACAAACTTAGTTTCTTAGTTTGGGGTTTTTTTTCAGCAGTTTTTTATATGGCTCAGAATTCTGGAAATAGTTTGAGCTTCTTCTGTGGACAGCTTGTGCCTATGTGTAGATAGCAAAATGCCTGCAGATGGAACACTATTTAAATTAGGCTTGTTTTTGCTTGAGCCAGCTTCTGGTTTGTTTTGGACCATTTCAGATTGAACTGGCTAATGGCCAGTGTAGACTGGATAAATTGGTTGGTGCTGTGACTGTTCATCCAGAACTCTCACAGATATCTCTTTGTATCGTGGAAGAATTTTGAAGCCTCTCAGTTTGTTCTTTGTTTTGTCGTATTTTTTTTCACATTCATCAGAAACTAAAGGATAATTATATTTTCTATGTGTCTCAAAATGGTTAAGGTGTGGTCCTGGTGGGGACACAGTCTAAGTGACAAAATAGCTTTGTGTCTGTTTTGTGACATTGCTAGTCACTAGTAGGCACTGTCTTGTGTTTTGAGCTCTCACCCTGCAGCTCCATTAGTAGTAGCAAGTTCTGACTGTTGAAGTTGAGGATGCAGAACTTGCATGGTCAGTTCTAGAGCACCTGAGTGTCTGCTGCAGTTTCCCTGTGTGGCTGGGAGTGCAGGGTGCATAGCCAGGATGCTTTGCTGCTGCAAAAGAGAGGGAGGGAGGAATGGATTCCAGTCCCAAGCATCTGGGAGCTTCAGGAAATGGGATTAGGTTGTGGAAACTTTGGTGTTTTTTTTTTTTTCTTTCTTTCTTTTTTTTTCTTCTTGCTTTCTACTTAATTTGAGGGATTTATGAAGAATAAATAAAAGAATCTGAGCTGTTCCTGCTTGCCAGGGAAACCTTCTTTTTCCTGGATACGTCCACACTGTTTTTCCCTGTCAAATTTTGAAGTCTTGTTTAAAGTAAGTGATTGTGTCATCCCTAATAACAGTAAAAACTGTCAAGGATAGTCTTGGGGCCTGCTTTGTGATGGCTTCAGTGGTGTAGACCTGAAGTGAATCCCCCCTTACAATAGGAGATGGGGTCTGAATAGGCCAAATGTTACCTGACAGAGCAGGTAAACAAGGCAAATGATGTATTTGGAGGTGTAAAGGAGTTTTCCTTTCCATGGAGAGAAAAGTGGGAGCCTCCTAAAGCAGCTGATGAGGGTGCTGTCAGCAAGGTGGAGGTCCTGCCCAGGGAGAGGTGTGGTGGCATTAAGTCACCTCTTGACAAGAGAGCCTTGACCATTAATGGCAAGTGTGGGTTCCAGCTGGATTAATAGAGCTGCATGATATCCATTGCAGGTTAGCAGCTCAGCTCTGGGTTCAGGATTATAAACGCTGCTCTATTAAGTAGCATATCCCCTTTCACAAGCAGAGCCTGTGGCTGGCCCAGCCTGTTGCTCAATTTGGCTTTCTTTCATGGGATGACAGTCCTTGGAAGCAATGTTCCAGGGTGCTGGGCTCCTTCCTGCAGCTGTAAGCCCTAGCAGCAGCAGCACTACCCTGCTCACAGAGGAGAAGCACAGCCTGCCATGAGCTGTTAAGTTAAAGGCTCAGACAGATCTCTTTTTGTCTGTCTGCAATGTGTCTCCTGTTTCTTGTGTGTTCTACAGGCTGGGTCTGGCATTGAGATGGGCTGCAGAAATTGAATGGAAAGGGAGTGAAATGTATTCCAGTAATTTTGGGCAGAAACAGGCATATTTTGTGAAACTGGGGAAGGTCCAAAATGTACAATTTCTTTCATGTCTTCTTCTGCCAAAGTTGCAGAAAAACATAACAGAGTTTTCAGAAAACCACTTACTTATATAGACTACATAACACAGTTCCTCTCCAGGGTTCATACTTTGCTTTGTGGTGAAAATATTTTCTTACATTTGCAAGACAGCTGTTGTTCAGTTCTCTTAGGCCAATTTCATGAAATCCTCTTTGAAGAAATGACATCTTGAATAATTTCAGAACTGTAATAAAGGAGTACCATAAGTCAGTAATGGTTGATCTGTTGGTGCTGTTGCTGGGTAATCCATTGCAATGCAAAATATTCTGTGTACTGGAGGTGGGAATGCTGCTGTCCTAGTTAGCCCAGCTAAAAGGCTTGCTAGAAAAGTCTAGGTGAAGGTTAGAGCTTGGTTTTGGGTAGCTGTACTGTTACTTTTCCTGTTATCAGGGCTAGTGATTTTCAATTTTTAAGGTATATGTGTAGGGCAAGAATATCCCTGTGTTCAGATGAAGAAGCTGCAAGGCTGAGATGCTGCCATTGAAATATTTTGCTGCTTCTATGAGAGACTAATCTATGATGTGATTCCAATTTCACTGTGACATTCTTCATGCTGTGTAAAGTGGGCCTTGAAGTGGGAGGCATTGGCACAGGTCACCCAGAGCAGCTGTGGATGCCCAATCCCTGCAAATTCTGAGTCCAGGCCAGATTGGGTGGGGCTTTGAGCAGGCTGGTCTAGTGTGTGGCATCCCTGCCCATGGTGGGGGCATTGGTTTGTTTGCTTGGTGGTGTTCCCAGCCCCCTGTGCCCACCAGGCATTGATTTAGATTTGGCTCAGCCACAAGAAGCCACCAGGCTTGGGATGCTCCATTCTTACAGGACCTTGGCCAAACCCAGGCGGGATTCATTCTGGTTTGGCACACTGTTGGCCTTTGGCTGTGTCTAACAGCCAAAGATGAGCCCCCCACCTTTAGGCCTTTATCCTCAATAGGAATTGTGACTCAAAGGCAGGTAAAGTTTTTCATAAATAGATATTGTATACTTTGAGCCTTTTAAGTCTTTAACACAATAAAGAGGTTGAAGGAGAAATCTATGCCTTGTTAGGATGCAATACACTTTTTATGGGCAACTAGACTTCATTGAGATCTAAGAGCCACTGCTGTTGTGTTTAGGAGCAAGATCATCTAGATTTTCTCAGGGAAAGTCATCTAAGTCATCTTTCAGTCCTACTTTTCATCTGTTAAAGTTTGATATTTTTAATTGTTGTTCTTAAAAACATAAGCAAAATAGGAAAATCAATTTCAGGCAAACAAAATGTGAAGAAAAACAAATGTCCAAAATGTGTAAGACTAAAAAGCAGGAGGAGAAACTACTTTGGAGAAGTAGTACTGATTGAAGTATCGCTCCTAGAAGGGCATACAATTTTTACATAGTGGTTGAATATGATATAATTAAGTCATTTTTCAGAATGAAGGGGCTGTTTGATTTTTAAATTTGAATAGTCCAGTTTTGAACACAGTAACATTAAAATGAAACCCACCTAACAGATGTATTTTCTTTCCTTTTAAGCTTTGATGTTATCTTTGCTGGGGGCCCTGAAGAGCTGCTAAAGAAATTTCAGGAAACAAATCACAAGGTGGTGTTTGCAGCAGATGGACTGATTTGGCCAGATAAAAGGCTGGCTGACAAATATCCTGTTGTCCGGAGTGGGAAACGATTCCTGAACTCAGGAGGCAAGTGGGATCCTCAAACACTTGAACTTGAGCATGACCCATCTCTGTTATCTGTTCTGTGTGCTTGTTGCATGTGGAGTTGTTCCTGAATTACCCAAGTACAAATCTGATGACTGGATATGCTGTCATCCTCCTGCCCTCCCCACCTGAATAGCTCCTCTTCTGTGCTCAGGCATAGTTTTCATTCAAATTTGCACAGTGTGTGTTTGGCAATAACTTGTGAAAAGCCGATAAATATGGTCAGGGTCTAGCCAGCAGCTGTGCATGGCAGTGCAGTGCTGTGCAGGGGTGACCCCATTGCTGCAGGAACAATGCAGAGCACAAGCCCAGCAGAGCAGCACGTGCTATTTATAGCCTGGTCACAGAATTCCCAAACTCTGGAGCTCTCTGCACGCAGGGTGGATGTGCTGGCAGCTCGGCCTGGCCTGGCAGCATGGCTTACACAGTTCCTTCTACGGGGAGTGGGAGCTGCTCCTGTAATCTCAATGACAGATGAATTCTGGAATCCTCCTTTAAATGCCAGCTTTGCCAATAATTTAGCACTTGATTAATACATGCACTGATTCAAACACTGTGCTGTGCAGAAACTATTGAGTGTTTCATTTCTGGGGCACCCTTCTTCAGTGTGCAGATCTGGTTCTTTTCCTCACCTATCTGTCCTATCTTTTTTTTTATTTTGGTGTATGTTTGTTTTGAGTTGAATTCTCATTATATTTCTGGCAGTATTAGATTCAGACATTTCTGCCAGTAAGAACTGATTGATGACAAGGAAGCTTTTTCCACAAATGGGCTTCTTGGGAAAGTGATAGTCTGATATCATGCTTTGGCCTTCTCACAACTATCCTGGGCAGATCTGATTTATTTTTTTCCTTAAGATACCATTAGTATAAAAATAGCCAGTAATTATTAACTGGAACTAGCCAATAAGTATTAATTGGAACTTTTTGAAACAGACCTGTTACATACCTCAGGAAGAAGATTGGATTTTGAGCAAGTTTTGTAAATTTCCTACTTTTTCTTTACTGGCAGCAGTAAAGAAAATGAAGTCCCTGGTTGCTGAACAGCATTGCAGGGTAGTGTTTTTTATGGAAATAACCTGTGTGTGTGATGTTGCAGGATTTATTGGTTATGCTCCATCCATAAATCGTATTGTGCAGCAATGGAATCTGCAGGATAATGATGATGACCAGCTGTTTTACACCAAAATCTATGTTGACCCATTGGCAAGGGTAGGTAGTAACTTGCTTTATTTTTTCTTTCTGCTTGAAGTAACATGCTGCTCCTCATAAAACACCAGGAGATGAAAAGAGAAGGAATGCTGTCTATACTGGAGTGCCATGTTGACAGTTGTTTGTTCTCCTGAGGTTCCTACTGCTGGAATGATGAACAGGCTCCCAAAGGGTCATGACTTGATATATTATTTCAGGCTGCCTTCAGCCCCAGGCAGGTTGTGCTTCATTGTTAGAAATAGCAGCTCTGAGGTATATGATCAGACGCATTTATCTCAATGAGGGTCCCGTGTACTTGGCAGTTTGATGGCCAGAGAATGTGGCATTTTGCCAGGGTGTCACTGAACTACTTGCTGATCCAGTGTTTTATACTTTGGCTTGCTGCCACTTCAGATCCTGCCTTCAGCTTTCTGTGCAAATAAGTTCAATAAAGCTGCATTGTAAATTTTGGGTGAAGATCTTTGTATCCTCACTTAACAAAGTTCTCTGCTGAGTTGCAGCATTGAAGCATGATAGGTGTTAGAGGTGTGTCCCTAGGGCTGCAAAAAGGGGGATAAGGGAAGCTGACAGTATATTGATGCAAAAAGACTTTAGAAGCTGATATAGAAGAATTTGGGAAAGGATTTTGGGAATTTGTATGCTTAAGGCAGATGCAAAGTTTTTGAAATATATACATGTTTTTTCTGGCATAACTTAATGGAAGATCAGGCCTGTTTGGATAAAGATTCAGAAAAAGAATATTTCTGTTGGAAGGGACCTGCAGTGATCATCTAGTCTGACTGGCTGACCAATATGAGCCTGACCAAAAGTTAAGGTGTGTTGCTAAGCTCATTGCCAAAATGCTTTTTAAGCACTAGAGAGGCTGGAGGTTTTGACAACCTCTCGAGGAACGGACCCAGGGTTTGACCACCCTGTTCATAAAGAAATGCTTCCTAATGCCCAGGCTGAACCTTCCCTGGTGCAGCTTTGAGCCATCCCCACCAGCTCAGCACCTCCCTGTCCCCTTGCCCTGCTCAGGAAGCTGCAGGGAGCACAGAGGGGCCCCTCAGCCTGCTCCTGTAAATGAGGCAAACCTCAGCTGCTCCTCATGGGAAATTCCCTCCAGCCTCTAATGACTGAGTTGCTTACGTGCAAGTTCAGTCAGATGCCAGGTATGCAATTGAAGAGACAGGGTGTAGAGATATTAAAGCTGATTCTGCATCCAAGTCAGAAGTAACATAATTGGTTGTCTAAATGGATTGTCTTCTAGACCAGAGCTGTGTATCTGTGCAGAGCACTGCTGCACCATAATTCAAAACTCTTCCATGGTGCTTGCTGTACATCACCACTGATTCTCTCTGTAGTAATAATGTGCCTAATGCTGTGGAATGTGTAAGAAGATCTTGGAAGACCAAAAAAAAAAAAAAGAACATAATCTGTTTTTAAGCATGTTTGAAATGTTACATACTTGAATCAGCATTTTAAAAATGGTAAAACATGGTATTTAAGTAAGCTAGGATTAGTAATACAACATTAGGAACATGTTTTAAAACCACCAGTGTTTTCTATCCTGACATGATACTTGAATTTGACTTTTATATTTTTGTGACTCTGAAACACAGCATGTTTTGTTTCTTGGCCAAGACTAGTTAATTTTTTTTAATGACACAAATTTTCTTTGGCGTATACTGCAAAACTGCAGTTCCTGTGGAGAGTTATGACCTTTATCCTTCAAGTTTAAAGTTTCTGCATATGCAAAATAATTGCTATAGAACTGCACAACTTGGGAATACAGACAAATATAGCAGTCTGAAGAACACATTTTCCCTGATTCCTTGCTGCCACTGTGGTATAATTGCAATGTGGCTGTAAAAACATTGGCTTTTAGAACGCCTCAACAGCTTTGGTGCTTTGATTTCAGGAGCGCATTAACATCACTTTGGACCACAAATGTGCAATTTTCCAGACCCTAAATGGAGCTGTTGGTAAGTGTATGATTGGCACCTTGTGTTTTTCATTAACTGTTATTAACACTTCTTTTTCTGCTTAACCATCAGTGTAGTTCTTTAAACATGTGCTTATTTTAAGGGAGTATTTGGATGGGTAAAGCTGATCACCAGATTAGTTACAGGTCTTTGGGGTTGATTGTGAATTGAATGCTCTCATTGTAAAATATTTGATTTAAAATGGAAAAAATAGTTTTAAATAAATGAAGTTGGCAGTAAATATAGAGTTAAGGATAACTTTTCTATTTGCCTTTCCAAAACTTAATTACAGGAGTAAGATTAGTAATTAAAATTGCATTTTAGATGTTCTCAACCAAACAGCTATACATAATGAAATTGAATAATGTAGAATTCCCTTTATTTAACTGTCATGAATTTAAATGGAAAAATGCATCTGTGCAAACTTCCTTTCTTACATCTGACCTTTAATTTTGGAACAACTTTCTTGTAGTCAGATCATGTCTGAAGTAACTGATTGCTCAATAAATAGCAATACTGAAGCTACCGATGAGAAACTATGAAGTTTGATGTCACTTTTCTTATCATAAGGAGCTTAGAATTCAAGATCTAGTTAGAAAAAGTCAACAAAAGCTTCTAAATAAATAATACTGACAATGATAGCAACAGCAAGATATATTGTATCATCAAGGACTTAAAAACTCTGAAATTTTGGCTTTTCTATGAACTTACTGACCTGCTTTGTTGATTTTCAGATGAAGTCCTTTTGAAATTTGAAGAAGGAAAAGTAAGAGCAAGGAATTCAGTGTATGACACCCTACCAGTCACCATTCACGGAAATGGTCCAACTAAAGTGAGTGACAGTTTGGTTTTATTTTCACGTAAAGCCAAAACATCCATGAAGGTAAAAAATGAAATGGTAGGAGTATGAAACAGTCATAGCACACCACCAGTGCACATTTCCATTTATTGTTATTAGGAATTGAGAGGATAAAAGCCCCCTTTGAATTCATGTTATTCTGCTGTCACTTGATATTACTGCTGAAACAACTAATTTTGCTCCCAAATCCATCACAGCATGGGGTATTAGAAGCAAGTAAGCTTTTGTTAACTTTTTCACTAAAACAGAGCTGTTCGTGAAGCCAGTGAAGAATGTCCATCTGGTTATTAAATCAGAATAACAGGGGCAGGATAATCTAGCCAAGAGTGATGGGCTGGGACATAAAACAGTAGCACATCTGTTCCTACCCTAGACCCAGGTGTGTGTATACACATATATAAAAAATACATTGCATTAAGGCAGAAGAAAAGTCTCTTTTGCCATTGCCTTCAGTGTCACTGATCACTGCTGTCACTGTGCCCATGGCTTGTCAGCTTTGGGCAGGTGGTAGAGCCCTGTCTGCCCTGTGAAATAGCTGTTTTGACAGGTTCTGTTCATGTGTGAGGATTCAGTGGTTCAGAGGTCCCTGCACAGTTTCTCAGGGAAATGGCTGTGTTTGGTAATGTGGCAGCTGCATCTCTTTGTTCTGTGCAAAGAAGTGTACAGATGGATCACTTACAGTAGTGTCTGTTGGATGAAGGATTGGGCACGACTACTTTCTGATTTCTTCTGAATAAATGTCCCTAACTGTAGCTCCTTATTTTCAGAAAAATGCCTTTCAGGAAAATGAAGTAAAGTTTGAAACTCACTAATATCCCAGGGACTGCTTCTTCTTTATTTTTATACTTGTATTTTGATTTTGGAATCAGTGAATATAATGATGCCTTTATCTGTTTGCCTTATAACTACTCAGTAGGGGTGAAATGTATCACCAGTTCCTTCAATTTTTGCCTCAGTTAAATCCTCAAATTCTGTCATCACTGGCTTTGCTGACATGTTGCCAATAAAAGGAAAAGCTCTGTATTTTACAGTTGGGCAAACAGCACAGGAACTTCTTATATTAATCCAAGAGTTATGCTACATTAAAAAAAAAACAACACTCCACCTCTGCCTGTAGTGATGTTTTAAAAACAAAGATGAAAATTTTGCTATGCATCACTTTGTCAGTGTGGTTAAATTCTTCTGTTTTAAACCCAGGATGGAATCAAAGGGGCAAAAGTATATTGGGCAAAAAGTTTTCTCTAGTTTCTATATAAACTAGCATAAAAAAATTCCCAGAATTCACTCCCAATAGTTTAAATTACTTTATTCATGAGATACTCCTGCTTTGTACTTAATCTCTCTAATCTGCAGGTTAGTAAATTGCACTGGTTGCGCTTCTCGAAATGTGTACCAAATAATTTTTACATTGTGATGTGTAATACTTTTATTTTTCACCTCAAGTGCATGTAATTTTTGAGATACTTATTTTTGTAGACTTCATGGTACATATGTAATCTGTTTTTTCAATAAAAAGAATGAGAGAGAATTTTTTAATGTATGTTTCTTGTCAGTTGCCTTTAGCTACAAGTGATTAAATGTGTAAACCTGAATTGTTTGAAATGTACAGATCATCCTTTGCATGCATCTTTCATTAATTTAAATTCTTCATTTATGTGTCAGATTCACCTGAATTATTTGGGAAACTATATTCCCAACGCTTGGACCCGGGAAACTGGCTGCACTGTCTGTGATCTGGATTTACTGGACCTGTCAGCAGTCAAGGTAAGAGCCCTCTGCACTGGAGCCCTTTGGGTGCAGCTGAGAGGTGCTCAGTGATTCCTGAGGCCAAGTGGCTTCTTCATGCAATGTGTTTTACTGCTTTCAGGAGTATATTTATACAGGTATTTTAATACAGGTTTGCACAGTGTTACTGAAGAGGATGCCTTACCCAAAAGACCTCCAGATTTTCACCTCTGTTCACTGAGGGTGAATGAGCAATTTTTGAATTGTGCAAGGTTCTAAAGAACAATTAGAATTTTGGAAGAGGTAGAAAAACTCTAGATATTTCAGATTTTTTTGACCTACAAAATAGTCAGATGTCGCTATAGGACGCGAAACAACACGAGGGCACACACCAGTGCTCTCAAGGTGAAGAAAAAGGAAGTTTATTTTCTGACTCCAACATTTATAGTTTTCCAAAAGTGACAGTGGAATGGAGGGTGACAGTGCCACCTCTCCAATGACACTGGACAAACCAACAGTCCATCAAATTTCTCCTCCTCCATAAAAGAATGAAAAGCAATAAGTTATTTACAGAAAGTGTGTGAGAAAGTTTGTTACAAGAATGTAAACATCAGAAGGCTTAGAAAATCTCTAAAAATCAGGGTGACAGCCAAAATGCATCATTTGAGCAACTTGTGTTGCAAATAGAGTTTAATAGTCAACTATCATGCTTACAATTACTATTTTCTGAGATTAAACAGTCCAAAACTGCTTTGCCTTGTAGAGGAAAATGCAAATATTTGTATTATGTAAGCAAATGTGTTTCTGTAGAAGAAGATCTGGATCTCAGTACAGTTTTCAGCATTCTTGTAGGACAAATACACCCATACACATGGCATGTGTGTGTATCCAGTACTTGGCAGCTTTGGCTCTTCCACTCCAAGCATGTTGTCTTTCATGTCTCTGTAAATATTTCAGCTTGTACACAGTAAATTTGAGGCAGAGTAAATACTGACCTCTGCCATGTGGAATTGTAAGACTTGGACGAAAAAGTAAATTCTGATTATGTCTAACAGGATCTTTCCAGCAGATGTTTCATTTCTGTTCTGTATTGAAGACTTGAATGAGAACAGGTCTTTGGAAGAGCATGTTAAGGATAGCATGAAAGAAATACTGGCTTGTTATCTTTGTAATGAAAGGAAAAAGTGAAACAATTTCTGGGCAATAAGTAGCTAATGGACTGGAATATAAACTAAAAAAGTTTTTGCTGGAATTTTAATAACTTTCAGATTCTTTCTCTGTTTTTAAATTTTATTTTCTCTTTTAAGATAAACATTTGAATGGTGTTATAATTAGATAGTGTATGCACTCCCATCATAAATTTTACCTGAGGAAAAGATGTCAAAGATTTTTTTCCAGCGATGCTGGTAATTATGATGTGGTTTTGGAGCAGTTAAATCTGAAAGCCAGTAAGGGGGATGCAATGATTTACTGGAAAGCTTCCTATAGTTTCTATACATCTGCTTGGAATGTGTCTTCTTTACTGTAGTACATTCTTTGGACTCCATGCCTCACTCACTCTGCCAGAAGAAATAACAAGGCTTTTCCTTGGCCTCAGGGGAGGTGTTTACTTCAGGCATTTCTAAGTACCAGCAGGATTTCATTTTCTGAGCGTGCTCTCTGTTCAGGCCAGTCTGGTTGCTACTTAACAAGAAATTTTCAGTGAAAAGAGCAGTTCCTGTTCTGTGCCTCTAATGGTTTTCTCCATATTGTTTTATTCAACTGTCTGCATTTATACATTCATATCTTCTGAGGATTTTGCTTTTTTTTTGGGATTGCCTATAAAGGAGCTCAGAGGTACATATGCAAGGTCTTTGCTCAGTCCTTTCCTTTTGACAGAAACAGGATCTCCTGGGCTGCAATCCTGACTGAGTTGTGGAAAAACTCAGTAACTTCTCTCTTCTGGTAATGTCAGCGGCCTCTGCCACCCCCAAATTAACCACCTGTTCAGGTAGAAGCAGCATAATGGAAAATAAGTTGAAGAGGGCAACTGGACTCAATAAGTGCAAATTGTTGCTACTTTCTTAAGGATTTTGGGGTTTTTTGGTTTTTTTTTTGGTTTTTTTCTGAAACCTAAATTAAGTTTGTTGCCCAACTTAACCTCCCTAGAAATGCTTTTAAACTCTAAAGCTTCTTACTGGTGTGGAGACTTTCCAGTGTGGCTGAAAAGGATGATCTCACTCCTCATTTCACTGGCAACTCTTGTGGCAAGAGGTCCTGGACTTTGTTCTGTGCAATTGTACTGAGACATTGCCCTGTGTTTCTTCCAAAAATTGTCTTACACTCAACTACTGTTTATTAAAAAGTAAACTTTTAAAGTCAAATACATGACCTCACTGAAATGAGAAAATCTATCAGAGAAAATGCAACATCTGGGTGCAAACTGGGTATTCCCAAAGTGGTTTTGCTGAGAGGCAACTTCTGATTTCACATACTTAAAATGCTCATTGTGACCTAGATTCAGATTATGCAGTGACATCTCTTTGTGGCAAACCAAGGTCTGAATTGATGACCTCTGTGCTTTGAGGAGATGGAGTTTACAGAAATTTTTCCCCCTAATTTCTTGAACACCATTGTGCTTTGGTCACTCTGAGATTTCAGTGTGGAGCCAAGCAGTTCACATTTCAGTGTAATGAAGCAGTGTCAGTAATTTCTCATTGTCCCTATAGCCTTTGCACACCCAGCCTGAACCTCTTTCTGTTTCCCCTGGAGAACAAGGGGAGAATGACTCTGAGTTAGGAAAATTCAAAGTACAGAGGCTGCAGCAGTTGTAGCTCAGTGTGCCCAGCTTAGCCTGGGCAGCTTTCCTTGTCCCTGGCCATCAGTGGCGCCTGGCACTGTCACATTTCCTGAAAAATCCCTTCGCCAGGATTTCTTCTCCTGGGAAGATGAGAAGCCTCAGAGCAAAACCAACATTATCTCATTTGCTTCTCCCTGTTTTGCCGCTTGGAAATGCGGCTGGAGATTGTTTACCAACAGGTGCATATTTGATTGGTTTCATGTGAATTGTTTTGACTTAATGACCAATCACCATCAGCTGTGTTGGACTCTGAGGCGTCAGTTGCGAGTTTTTATTATTCATTCTTGTTAAGCCTTCTCTCTGTATCCTTTTTCTTTAGTATAGTTGTAGTATAGCATTAATTTAATAGATATAATATAATAAATATAATTAATATAATATAATTAATACAATATAAAACATATATATGTTGTATATTGTTATATATTGTATATTATGTTTTATATTATAACATATAATATACAATATATAACATAATGTATAATATATTATGTTCTATATTATATTATATATTATGTCATATATTATATAATATATAATAGCATAAAATAATAAATCAGCCTTCTGAGAACATGGATTCTCATCTCTCACCTTGTCCTGGGGACCCTCTCAAACTCAAAGGCACCAGTGCCTGTGCCAGCCTCAGCAGTGCCACCAGAGAGGGGCACAGGTGCTTGGTGGAGACACAGCAGTGCTTTGCTGATTGTTCTGCAGTTTTTGGGGTGTCTGAGTGGCTGTGCTTCCCCAGCAGTCCTTATGAGGTTTGCAGCTGTGAGCAGGAGGGGTCAGGGCATGCACTGGGTATTTCTGGGTTCCCATGCAGACACTGTGAAACCTCAGCATGTGTTGATGCTTTATCCAGACACTTCTCAAGTGGGTGTTGGCCTGTTTAAAGAGCTAGCTGGCAGCCTTTTGTACTCATATAAGGTTTCTCTCTGAGCCTTGTAATGGATTAGACTTTTATAGTAATTGTCTGGTTTAGAGATGGAAATAATTTTTAGTCAGTGTGTTTCTTTGTGTAGGAGTTGAGGCCTTTGAAGGTTAATTTTTTTTTTATCTTGCATACTGCAGTAATACATTTCAGGAGTAAAAAAAAGTGCTGTGTTTCTTTTAGTGGTCATGATCTCATGATTTCTATCAAGCACATACAAAGCAGCCAAATACCATCAAAAGATGTGAATTCACTTTAAAATAAGGGCCATGAAAGTTCAGTATTCTTGGATGTAAGGAGAGCAGCTCTGTTAGTTTGTTAAAGATCTCTCTAAAATCAGTGAGTAGGGAAGGAATGCAGGGCCCAGTTAAAATGAATGGGGAGAAATAGTGCATATACATTTATAGAAGGATATTGCAGTCTTTGGCTTAAGGTACAGCTGAGTAAAATATTTTATGGTATTTATTCTTTAAGTATTTAAAAAAAAATTGCTCTCCTCTATATTTTCCTGTAAATGTAATCTGTGTCTGTTCCTTTAAAAAAAAAAAAGAATTTGCCATTCTGTTCTAGATGTATTTCCTTAAATGATTCTTTTGCTGTTTTAGTGGAGTTTTTTTTAAAGTAATAATTTTAAAACCATATTACATTTTTTTCTACTTCCAGTGTGTGTTTCATACTAATATTAAATCTATTATCTTTGCGTATTTTGTGAAGCCAGTGGAAATAAATGGGGTGCATAGCACTTCTGAGCACACTGGCTTTGATTGTTTGAAAGCTGTGGGGACTAAGTTTACTACATGACGTTAGTTGCTCTTTACTATAAATAATCTTAGAAAAGAGGCAAGTCTTATTGGTTGTATCAAAATATCATTTTTTTTAGGAATATCCAAGAGTAAAAATTGGTGTTTTCATTGAACAACCCACTCCTTTCCTAACTAAATTTTTAGACAGACTGTTGACTCTGGACTACCCACGGGAGGCACTCAGTATCTTCGTTCATAATAATGTAAGTATGACTTTATCATTGTACAAAGTTTCAATTATGGAAATTATGCAATGAATCAGAGTGTGGAGTACATGGATTTGATATAAGAACACAGTTAAAATGCATAGGAAGAGATAATCCTTCAGATTGTAGTATGCAGAGCTGGAAAAATTAAATGAAGTTGTGTCAGGACTTACTGAAGTCTATTTAAAGAATTTGCTTAGATTATTTAACTAATGAAAAAAATGTATTTTGAAGTGTGTGCTTCTGGAGGAAGTATTGACTGACATAAAACAATAGAGTAAAATAAGAACAGAACAGTTCCAGCTGGAAGGGGCCTGCAGTGACCATCTGGGCCAACTGCTGACCATTGCTCAGGACTGAGCAACAGTGACACCAAATTGCTAACAATTGTCACCAAATTATTAACAACTGATAGTTGACATGGGACCTTGCTTTCATCTTGCTGATATCCCAGTAAAATTTTTGATATTTTTGTTTCTGTTGGCACTCCTGCTGGGTCCATGGAAAGATTGGTGTGTTCAGATGTATTTTGCCTGGCACTGCAGATAAGTTGTTTTTGAACACTCCCTGCTAATTGCCTAATGATCTGGCATTGCTGATAATTCCCCAGTGACCCCAGTCAGTGTTGCTGTTTTGGGCAGCCTGGTCCAATAGAAGCTGTCCCTGCCCAAGGCAGGGGGGTTTGGAAGGAGATGATATTTAAAGTCCCTTCCAATCCAAATAATTCTGTGATTTTAATGAGTGAGATGTCAAATGTGTGCAATTATTTTGGAAAAAAAAAATGAGGCTGGAAGAGAAATGGGAGTAAAATTTAGTTGTACCCGTTTTCAGTGTGCATGCATTGCTGTTGTTGATATGATAGCAAAAAGGGGATCAGTAGGAGAAGTAGAGCTTATCTCTAAAGTGTTCATTGTGGTTTTGTAAGGGGATTTTGAGGGTATAAATGTGATGGGCACATGGGAATTGCAGGCTGTATTGGTTTTGTAGCTTCAGCCAAAAGTTTTGTGGTGTTTGAAATGAATATAAAGACTGAACAGCTTTTTATTATAGAGGGGGAAAATCCCTACCCAATATTTCAATTATTCTAATGGCAGCCATAGTAGGCAAAAGCTACAATGAGGGCACAGGTTTGGAAGGACCGTGTGCAGCTGAGAGCTCTTAAATAGAGATAAATAGAAAGGTAAGGAGGAGGGTAAATAGGAATTAAAGGAACAATCAGTGGGACTGCATTTTAAACAAACAATGGCTGTGCCTGTACAGGTTGGTACAGGTTCAGCTCCCTCTCTAAAGTGATTCTGCAGGGGCATAAAAAACTCCTGCATGCCACTGAGGTTGTAGGGTGGGTTTTAAAGACTGTAACATAAATATCCTGAAAAATACTGCATATATAGTTTGTGAATTTTGCACTGTTGTACAGCTTTGATTATTACTGCTGATGTGTGGGATTATTTTCCTAAAGTTTTGGACAGAGGAGGGTCATTTTAATGACAGATATCCTGGAATATCTTCAAACACTGTTTGGCATCTGTTTCTTTAGGACAGAATAGTGTGTTCTTGGACACTGTGTTTATGATTCATCCTTATTGGTGACTTGCATTTGCAATAAAAAATGTTTACATGATTACAGGAGGTTTACCATGAAAAGCACATCAAGAAATTCTGGGAAAAAGCCAAGAACATTATCAGAAGTATTAAAATTGTTGGACCTGAGGAAAACCTGAGTCAAGCAGAAGCCAGGAACATGGGAATGTAGGTTCTAATTTATAAATCTGTTGTGCTGATGCATACACTCACATTTTTCCATCTTGCCATGTGTGTTATTTTGTACCTTTAATGTTTGCATCTTACAAGTGAAAATGGGAGTTTTTGTGGTAGAAAAGATCTAGATATAAGACATGAATTGTCAAGTGTTTTATGGTTTCTGTCTAATATAAAAAGTTGTTGATCATTGTGAAAAAATCTCTCTGGTTTGGGCTATTTCAATAGTCTGTC
This sequence comes from Melospiza georgiana, assembly GCF_028018845.1. Classification (NCBI taxonomy): domain Eukaryota; kingdom Metazoa; phylum Chordata; class Aves; order Passeriformes; family Passerellidae; genus Melospiza; species Melospiza georgiana. The sequence goes on from NC_080439.1 coordinate 13,518,416, forward strand.
ATCTTCTCTTGTGATGATGGCCTAGACAAGGCATAGTATTTTTATTTTATTTTCCAGCTACCTTACTGCAGATTTTTTTCATTTTTGCATTGGATATGCTTTTAACAATTGCTCTTTGTCCTAGTGCTTACTCCTTTTTCTTTTTTCTTAAGTGGCATTATATTTAAGTAAGCATATGGTTAAAGCTTGACCTGGATATGAGGGTGACTGAATTCTCTTTCCTCCTGTGGTTCAAAGAGGCAGGAATATCCTTCAGAAGGGCTCAAGCAGAAGTTTCTCACAAAGGCAACTGACTTTATCTTATGTTTGGTCTTGCTTTTTTTATTATTCTTACTAGAGTATTGAAAACTTTAGCTTTTAAACCTGGCACTTTCTGTGCCCGAAGTTGAGCCTTGGAGTTTGTGTCCCCTGCCAGCCCCGCCTGTCACAGGGTCCCTTCAGTGCTGCAGCTGGCTCCTGCACAGGGGCTTGTGGCTCTCCCAGCACATCAGCCACATGATGATGGAGTTGAATTCTCAGCCCAGGATCCCACCAGGATCGGGAGCACCTTGCTGTGGCCCTGCTGCAGGATTCATTCCATGATCACACTTGGACTCGCTCTTCTGCCGGATCTTCCCCGAGTGTCAGAGCACAGGAGTGAATTTCAAAAGGCCATTTCTGCTCAGAGGTTGAGCATAGGCTGTCCATAGGCTCAGCTGAAAGAATGAAGGTCTTGAGTCTCTGTGGTGTTCTTGGAAGTTGGTTTGAATGGAGCTTTGTTGTGCTGAAGGCTGATCCCTGGCTGAGGTCCACAGCTCTCCCCTCGCCTTTCTAGGAAATGCTGCAGATGGCCAGTGGTAGTCTAAGCACCCATTCACATGTTTATAAATCACTCTTTCTCTGCTTCCAATACTCTCTAAAGCAGATGTACACCCATGAAAAACTTTTTTTGGTGCATGTTATGTGTAACTGAGGTGGAGTTTCTGGAGTTGCCTTTTCCTTTTTGTTGTTATATGGACAACATGAGGCAGAATCTTCAGTGTCATCAATGTCTATAGTATTACTAAATCTCACCTAAACACCTGGAAACCTGTCATCTTTACACTTGAAACACTGGAGTGGCATTTCCATATCTTTCTTTTTTTTTGGCCTTTGTGTATAAGGTATGAATTCTTACAGTTAGTTCTTTATTTCTTGAAGGAAAAATCATCTTTGTTTTTGCCTTAGTTGCAGATGAGATTTCCACCAGCTGTTACAGAATTTGTTATGACAGAAAACATGAAAAGCAATTAAATATGTTCAAGTAATAACGGAAAGTTGGGAAATATTCACTTCTGAGCTTTTATTTATTAAAAGTATGTTTTCCATAATATTATTTCTCCTGGTACTTACAGCCTTCAGGATTTCTCTTTTGGGATAGTTGGTTCTTTTTTGTTCCTCCCTCAAAAATATTAGTAACAGAACAGGGTAGGAATTTTCCAAAACTTTATAAAAAATGTCGTTTATCTCAGCTTTTAAGTGGGGATGTGCACATTGTGACTGTCAAGAGAGATGCAAAATGTAATCCTAAATGGCAGGAGATGTCACCCAGGCTTTTGGCTGCAGACTTGTATCTGGAACACCTTTTCTTTCAGAGGTCTGTCAAATGATTTAAGTGTTCTCCCTCTGGGCTTGCAGTCCATATTTGGAATAGTATTTCCAAACTGAGACGTCTGAAAATGATAACTTGTAATTAATCAAGTTCAAACTATGTCTAAAAAAAAGAGAAGAAGGTTCAATGGCAGAGAAATTGGGAGGGCAGTTTGTCTCTGTCACAACCAAGCAGACCCTTGGACTATCTCAGTGGAAAGTGTGATGAAGGGAAGAGCTGTGACATTCTCCCATTTTCAGATGAGGTCACTGTTCCAGATGGATTGTGGTTTGTAAACTCAGTCAGACATCACTCTGATTGCAAAATACTTTAAACTGCTGAGCTTCACTTCACACTGCCAACCAAAACTCTTGGCTTTCTTCTGAATTGTTGTTAATTGCTGTATTGGAATTGCTCTAAGTGATGTACAAGGATACAGCTTTCTTTTTAACATTTGGTCTTACTTCAGAGTGGAATGGAAAGCAAGTAGATTGAAGGGTTTAGCCTTTGAATGTAGATAAAGAAGCATTTTATACATTTTACACATGAACTTTGCCAGAAAACAATTTCCACTGTTCCTGGGAGTGACCTGGATATGCATACAAATAGTTTCACATATAATCTGGGGTTTTTACCTCTGGAGAGGTTAGCATGCACTGCAAGAATGTAATACTCTAAACCAGAGTATTCCACGAGGATAGAAAGGGTTACATTTATTTCCTTAGGCAAAGCTACTGGGCAACACTGAAAGCCTGAAGAGAAGATGCATTAATTTCTGGAGAGTGTGCTTGCTTTATTAATTCTGCCTGAATCTTTTATCACTTTCTTTCCTCCATGTGAAACCTGTAGTGTTTTGGGGAGATGTTTTTTTAGTTACCCTAAAGTGCCAAGGATCACCAAATGGCAAAACTTCATGCTTGCAGCGTAATTCTTGCAGCATTTTCACATACAAGCCATCATGTCAGATGTGAAGGATAAGTTCTGCCATGTGGTGATCCAGTCCCAACACTGTAGAGAAACAAACAGGAGGAAAAAATAAGTCAGAATAGTAACCTTGAAATTTCCTGACTGTTTAGGACAGGAATGCTTTTGGAGAGTTCTCAATTGAGTACTGAATGACTGAGTGTGACTTAGACCAAAAGTTTTAATTTAGTATTTTGTGGTTTGGATTGTTATGTGAATGAGGCACAGGAGGGTTTCTAACACTAAGCGCAGAGACCAGTTGGAATAGAATTTTCTGGGTCTGGATTTAAAAGGGGTGGGGGGCAGAAAAAAAGGCAAAAGTTAAAGAACAATGCATTTTGCTATTATGTAATTAATTTTCTAGGTATATTTGCCTATAACTAAATATAAATTTGTTCCACTTCATCACATTTTTATAATTAAAATTAATTCTCTTCATGTTTTTGTTAGCAGCAGAGGGTTTACCTGCTTTTGGGGCAGTGCTGGCAAGTATTGTGGCTGGGGTCAATTCTGGTCTCAGGTCTATTTTCCTCACTAGAATGAGGATAAATGAGCTGAATGGTTTTTGGAAAAAATTTTACATCTAATGCCAAGTGCAGTATAAAAGGTATCAAATCAAGTGGAACTTGAACTAAAGCACTGATTATAGATATTTTAAAACAAGAATTAAGATAATGTTTCAAGCTGTTATGGTGGAATTAAAATAGGGAAAATAGACAAATTTAATAATGCCACCTGCATGATAGGAAGTTATTTCTGTAGTATTGACTTGAGGAAATTGTTCCACCTTCTCTAAAAGTATATTTGATTACTTATAATCTCCTATTCTGATGGCATAGGAAAGCTGAATTCACTATACCAAGTTTTGGCCTAGCAAGTCCACCCTACCAGAAACCTACAAACATAGTCTGTGTATTTTTCATATTTACAGTAGAATGTGTTTTCTTTGTCTTTCTCTTGAAGGCATGGGAATTTGTGCAGTTTATTCTTCTGAGATCAAATTCACAACTGATAGAAATAGTGTATGGAGACATTCAGTTACTTTCTCCAGTATAAATTCACTGCCTTTGCAATTGGTTTATATTTCTCTTTACCGACTTTGTTGTTTTTGTAGGTCAAAAAGACAAAGAAGACGTCTTTAAATATATGTTTCCTTATAAAGGTTTATAAGTTTTTATCTTACACTTTCCATAAGGTTTCAATTATCATTCAGATTGCATCTGTGGAATCTTTTTCCAAAGACAGCATTACAGCCAGTTGCTAGAGGAGCTTACTAAATAAGGTCATACTTCACTGTTAAGTGATTGTACTGATACCCAGCTATGTAAATTAATGGCATGTTCCCCCTGCCCCATTTTCTATTAGGGCACTCTATAGAAGGCACTACTGGACTTGGTAAAAGCTAGAGGCCACTTAGTTAATTAAAAGGAAAATATAAGGCATCTAATCCATGTATTTTAATCTTCTAGTTAATGAAACTACTGAAGTCTAAAGATACCTTCCTTTACAATACTGTGCTGCGGAGGACTTTTAATGCATTGAATCAGTTCAGTACTTGCTTGTAGATTGGGTTTTTTTTAAATCTTTGTGTTTGTTTTGTTGGTGATTTTTTTTCTGTCCATGTGGACACTATTATTAACATGAGTTAATAATTCTTTTTTGTCTTTTTAGGGACCTTTGTCGCCAGGATAAAACGTGTGAATATTACTTAAGCATAGATGCAGATGTTGTCCTGACAAACCCAAAAACTTTAAGAATACTGATAGAACAGAACAGGTATAGTAAATCTCCTATTTTGTAGAATTTCCTCTAAATTGAAAGGATTCTCTGGGGTCTGTCCAGAGAAAATGATCCTGTTTATTTTTGCAGAGTTAAATTCTCTTTGTTTACTTGTGGTATTTCATTGCCATAGTTCATAACAGGCTTGAGGGCCAACAATTCACAAAGCATTTTGTTCCTGTCAAACAGCAATTCCTGATGTGAATTTCAATTTCAGATTTTCATATTTTCTTATTCGATCTGTCACTTCACAGGAAGATAATTGCTCCACTAGTAACTCGCCACGGGAAGCTTTGGTCCAATTTCTGGGGTGCTCTGAGCCCTGATGGTTACTATGCTCGATCAGAAGATTATGTGGACATTGTCCAAGGGAACAGAGTGTAAGTAACTGCAAACTAATTCTTAAAGTCAGGGCATCCAGTGGTTATTAGCAACATATTGCATGAAGATATACGAGTACGGTATTACTCCTGGAGAGATGAGGTTAGGTATATTTTTTTGTGTTTTCTATTTCATAGAAATACACTTGTTTGCTCCCACTCACAGCTTGAAAAAAAGCCAAGTGTTTAATGTGAAAAACTGGTGTCAGGTCTGGACACAGCCATTACTGGTACCTGTCTGATGGTGTCTGGTTGCTCACCAGTGCACAGTACAGAAAAAGGCAAGATAAACAAAAAGCAAACCCAAAATTCTACATCCCTGCAACCTCAGGCAAAAGGAATGGTTGTTGTATTCATTAAATGACTTTGTCATCTCCTTGGGGCAAATGCTTAATCAATGGAACAGCTATAACTTCTTTGTGTGTTTTGTCCTGTATATGATGTCATGTGTATCTTAAGGAGCTCTTCAGCAATACTCGTGTCAAGGATAAGCTTTTGGGTTTATCCCTCCCCTAAATTAACGTGATGTTCAGTTGTTCTAAGCTTCACTGTTCCATATGGTGATGCTTTTCTTTGCCCTGGAAGAACAAAAGGGTCTGAAACAGACTGCTTGAATAGGGCTGGCTTGTTTTCAGTCCTACTGTTCTAAAAGATGTGCTTGTGGCACTGAGAGGGGGGAAATCTGCAGTGGGAGCATTTTGAAAGCAATGCTTTTGTGTTGAAATTGGCTCAACTCACATAAATACATGGCCTACTGTGGTCTGTGGGTGTTTGTGTGAGGAGGTCAGACCAGCTGTGTGGAGTCTCAGTGAAGTCTTTAAACTCATTTAAAAATTTGGTTTGGAGTTACTTTCTCCATCTGGTATTGTAAAATAATATTAACAGAGAGTTTGACTGATGGCCTTAACTATGGAAACATGAAGTACATGTGTAGTTAAAATTCCATAGAGAATTTGACCTTGCAATATTTTTATAACAGTATTTCATGAAAATTGAATTACTGCCTACGCCTACTTTTGAGATGTCCAGATGTAGTTTTCCAAGTGTCTTGGGAACCTTTCAACTTCTTCTCCTTGCAACTTGCTTAGTCTTGTCAGCAAATACAGAGATGCTGATTTGATAGAATAGGCAACAAATTAGCTTTCATTGCATTAAACTATTTTTGTGTTCGTTTTTCTTTTTTCAACAGAGGAGTATGGAATATCCCTTACATGGCTAATATATACTTGATTAAGGGACAGACTCTGAGGTCTGAGATGAAAGAAAAGAACTATTTCATGCGTGATAAGCTGGATCCTGATATGGCACTCTGCAGGAATGCCAGGGAGATGGTAAGGTGTATCTGAAACAGCTTGCTTGCAAATACACACATTTCTTTGTGTCCTGCTGTGCTCATAGGCTGCTTCACTTGATTGATCTTGGATATTATGTTTTACTTCTACTTCAAAGTACTGGCCAATTTTTGTGTGATAAAACCCTTCAGGTGTATTTTTGAAATTGTTGAGAACAGAGGTTTTTTTCAAGGCCAATGCACCGATGCAATGACTGCATGGTGTTTTCTAGTTAAATTCCCTGAAAATTTCTGTTGAAGTTAAAATATCTTTCTCCTTGGCACAACCTCAGTAGAGGAAAGAGAGCTCACCTGCTCTGCTGTGTATGACTTAAAATTTACCAGTGCACTTCGATCATCTCTATTGTGCATATTTTTATACAGTGTGAAACTTCCAGCAGACTAAGTTGGAATATTTTGCCATTTTTTATAAGTAAATGTATATTGAAACTAATAATGGACAGTGATAAAAACCTAGGTGATTTAAGAAATTGTAGGAATTTTCTTAGAGAGCAGGAAATATTCATTAATTTTTCTAGATAGATTAAAACTGTATCAGATAAATGCTACTTGTGTTAATCTGGGAGAAATTAGAGAAATTATTTGTACTGTAAAGTTATGAATCTGTAAATCCATATTTCTACTGATATTTACACTAGTTTCAGCACAGAGACAAATAAGACCTAAACCAGACCTATTTCCAGACACTGTAGCATTGAAAAATATTTTTGCTGAATTGAACAAGAAAAGTTGGCAAGTATTAATTTTTTTATTCCCTCATAACAAGGCATGATCTCCTCTGTTTGTGCTGATTCTTCAGAACATCCAGTCCTGTTGTATCCAAACCTCCTCAGCATCAGTTCCTGCAATACCTGTGCTTTCCATGTGCTCATTAACCTAATCTGACTGGCTCATGAGAAAATTGCTTCCTCTTCTCCTCTGTCAGTCTGGGCTGTAGGAGGGTTTGGAACGTGCTTGGTTTTGTACTGCAGCAGATGAGAAGGGGCTGGTGGAAACAGCTTTGACATGTGTATGAAGAGCTTTGCTTGGAGATGCATGTTGATCAGCTTTGGTCAAAGGCTGCTATTTCCCTGATGTACCTGTGGAAACCTAAAACTAGTTGGGAAAAGGGAAAGAGATTGTGTCAGAAAACTCATGTGATGATTCTCCTTCATTTTAGACTTTACAAAGGGAAAAAGACTCCCCTTCTTCGGAAACATTCCATATGCTCAGAGCCCCAAAGGTGTTGCTTTATTTGTTTTTTATTCATTAGTTATTATTACGTGCAGTATCACTCTACCACAGGAAGATACTTCTCCTCTGTCCACTTCCTCTGATGAAACACTGCTCTGGCTTTCTCTTCAATCTGCTGAGGTTCAGGTTTTTGCCAGGACAGGTTTTTCATGCCAGCTGAAAGCATCTCAGAGAGGCTCTTGGTTTCCTCAGGGGCGTTCCTCGGTGGTTGTGAGGTCAAGGTGTGCTGACACTGCTTCTGTAGCACAGAATGGGTGGAGCAGTTCTAGGTAGGAGTGAGGCTCAAATCACTTGTAGGTCTGCCAGGCACCCTCTGTGACCACATTGTCACTTTAAGCTGGTTTTTTTTCACCCAGGCCCTCCTTATTCTCCCTGCTGCAGCTATTTTATGATTTGATAAGTGCCCAGAACTGGGCATGTTTAACATAATCATTATCCTTCTAACAGTTTAACTCTTTTTCAGACAAAAACATAGAAGTACCAAAGTACTCAAATGGTAATGCCTTCATCTGCTGCAAATCCAAAAGTCACAAATATTTCAGAAAAAAAGTTTTAGTCTGAAAAACCTTAAACTAAAAAAGTTTAGAATCTAAGTTTCTTTTAGAAACTTAGAACCTAAGTTTCTTTTCAAAATACTATTTTTCATAGAACCTAAGTTTCTTTTCAAAATACTATTTTCTGCTACTACTTCTAATCAAGAGAGTTCTGTTAATACCTTCTGTTAATAGCTTGATAATACAGCTGTATCTTACTTGATATCTTCCATATAATTACATGAACAGATTTCAGAGTGCTCAGCTGTTTTGGATGCTGATCTGAATATTCTTGTGTGCTGTATTTGCCAATATCTTTTTATTTCAGGCCAGTTCGCCAGACGGATCATGTAGTGAATACTCTGAAATAAGTTTCTTGTTCTGACTTTCATGAACCCTTTGATTGTTAGCTTATTCTTTCAGATTTTAATTTGAAACTAAACCCTAGATGTTGATTTTCTTGTGTTGTGAGCATTTTAAGTTTGAGATCAGATTCTTTCAGTGTGTTCTGCTTAAGTTTTCTGGAAAGCAAATCGACCAATCACTCCTTTGCTTTTTCCTTTCAATAACTCTGCATATATTCTCAACAATATATGTTTTGGTTTAATGTGTTTGGAAAATAAATGTAGGTAAATGCTTGTAAACAAGAAGTTATGAAGAGTAGTTGGTGATTACAGTCAACCATTTGAAAATTAGGATGCTAAAAATTAACAGCACTTTTACAATACATGTGTGTGCAAATATGTGGTTATATTTTATAAAAGCACGATCATGAAAACCTTTTTAAAGCTTTGCTAAGATGAACAGTTTTGCTAATGATGCTTTCTCTAATTGGTATAGGGTGTTTTCATGTACATTACCAACAGACATGAATTTGGAAGACTTCTTTCTACAGCCAACTACAATACTTCCCACTACAACAATGACCTCTGGCAGATCTTTGAGAATCCTGTGGTATGCATCTAATGATTGCTAAAAAGTTATTTAATTTAAAAAAAAAATATAAATTTATATATTATAAAGGACTTGAAATTTAAGAACTTTTGTTTACTGTGTGCTAAATATTGCTCATGTGCTAAAAGGTGTTCATACCCATCCCCGCAAATGACAATATATCATATCAGTAAGCCAGCTGGTGACCAGAGCATGAAATTGGAGATGTGGCCCTGAGGTAACAGGTTTCATGACTTTTGACATGATGGGAATGAGTTTGTTTATGAGAATAAAAAAATTTTGAATTTTTTCAGGTGCTTTCATTAGAGCAAATGAATAGAATAGAAATTATTTTTTATCACTTACAAATATCGTTGTTCTGCTGTAATGTTTTTAAAAAATATTTTTTTTAGGATTGGAAGGAAACTTACATAAATCCAAACTACTCAAAGATCTTCACGGATAACATAGTAGAACAGGCGAGTAAAAGTAGTTTTTTAGAAATTTGCGTGAGTGATAATAAATTGGCATGCAGTAAATACTTCCATGCAAATACTGTTTTGGTCTGTGACCAAACAGTTTTTTAATGTTTTGGATTAGAACTGAATTTCTGCCATTTGATATAGGCTGCTTGCTTTATGCAACTGATCTGGACAGAGCACTTGTGTTGGATGATCAGCTGTGACAACTGGGGACAGTGATTTAATGAACATTGCCTCTCTAAAATGCTGGGATAAGTTTTCTCTGTGTAAAGCAATATTCTGTTTTAAGCTGTTCTCCCATATTAACCTGAAATGTGGAGGACCAGGGTTGTTATTTAGAACCATAAGGCACAGAAGGTGTGGGTGCTCTGACACACTCTTAGTGCTGGGTCAGGGCTTGGAATGTAGCTCAAAGTTTTTGCTTTTGTGAGAATGTGCTTGAGAATCAAGTTTCTAATTGTTTGGGGTTTTCTTGTAGCCCTGTCCAGATGTGTTTTGGTTTCCCATATTTTCTGACACTGCCTGTGATGAATTAGTAGAAGAAATGGAACATTTTGGGCAATGGTCTGGTGGAAAACACCAAGTAAGTGTCAGCCTATATAAATGTAATCTTAATGAGTGATCTTAACTACTTTTACAACAGTAAGTCACAGTGTCCTGCAACAAACCAACATCCCAACAATTGCCAATGGTCTGAAACGTCTGCTTTGTGGTAAGAAGTGCTTAGTTTAGTCTACCATGTAGCTGCTTCTTCAGTAGATTTAGAGGCATTCTTCAATTAATGTTGTGGTGCTGACCCAGGCTGGATGCCAGGCATCCACCAAAGTTACTCTGTTACTGCCCTCAGCTGGACAGGAGAGAGAAAGTAATAAACATTTTACTAGAGAGATAAGGACAGGGAGAGATCATTCAATGGCCAACACAGGGCAAAACAGACTCGGTTTGAGGAAATCAGTTTACTTTCTGCTCTGGTTCAATTGGTAATACAATGAGCAATGAAACAACATTTTAAAAACACCTTTTCCCCACTTATCCCCTGTCTAAAGGCACTGCCACCGCAGAGGTGCTGTCTCTGTCACTGCTGGGCTCAGCCTTGGCAGTGGCAGGTGTGGCTGGCATTGGCTCCACAGGGGAAGTTTCCAGCAGCTTCTCACAAAGGCACACCCCTGCAGCCCCCCTGCTGCCCAAGCTGTGCCACATAAACCCTGTGCAGACTTGGAATCAGCACATTAGACACCAACAGTGGTGCGGGTCTAGCAGACACCTGACAGTTACCCAAGGCTGAATTTGGGTAGCTGTTGATAGCTGTTCAGACAAGCTTTACTCGTTTACCTCTTAAGTACTGATTTGTCAGACTTGTCCCCCTAAGGAGTTACCTGAAAATGTTATGAGCTATTGTGTCAATGTTCTCAGAGAATTCAAGGTATCTATTAACTACCACTAAAATCAGAGGAATGCTTCTCTTATTCACAAATGTGGTACCGTGAGAAACTATAGTCATAATTGTTATGTAGGTAGGAGCGTCTGGAAAGAATTTTAACATACTTTTATCTTCAAATTATTTCATCATATATTACCCTGTCAAGTTGAGGCCTGCAGTCTCTTGATCTTATAGAATTTCAGTTGCATCTGCAGCTCAATAAATAAAACTTATTATCCCAAGAAGCCCTTTTATTTACAGGTGACACATCTGAATATTGGCTTATCCTATAAAGACTTTGAGTTTTTGCTCTCAGCACACTTTTTTACTTGGCAGTTAGCTGTGGAATTTGCTGTACAGACAGCCCCTGAAACGTTGCTTTGTTGCAGTTCTGTGATAATGCAGATTTCAAATAAATATTTGTTGAAATGTCAGAAACATTCCATGCTCCTGTTTCCAAGCTATTTGTGGTGTTTTCACTAGGACAGCCGCATTTCTGGAGGTTATGAAAATGTCCCAACCGATGACATTCACATGAAGCAGATAGGACTGGATAATGAATGGCTGCATTTCATACGAGAGTTCATTGCCCCAGTCACACTAAAAGTCTTTGCTGGCTACTATACCAAGGTATGGGTTAAAAGCTTTTGCAGAAATTACTCCATGGTGTGACTAAATTTAAGTATTTTAATGAATACACCTCTTTGGTTTGGTTGGGGAGTTTATATATGGCATGGCAGTAGTTAAAGGTGAATGTTGTTGATGTTTTATTTTAACTCCGCTTTAATCGAACTCCCAGGAATCCTGTGTGTGACTTGGCAGTTCACAGCTTGCGCTCTGCCTGTGTTTTGTTGCAGGGCTATGCTCTGCTGAACTTTGTTGTGAAATACAGCCCTGACAGACAGCGGTCGCTGAGACCTCACCACGACTCCTCCACGTTCACCATCAACATCGCCCTCAACAAAGTAGGAGAAGACTTCCAGGTGAGTTACTGCCTTAAAAATGTTGTTCTTGGAGTATCTAATATTGGACACAAACACATATAGAGACCCAGCTGAGAAGGAAAAGATTCACATCACAAATTGAGATACATTCTGCCTTGTGGTTTTTTGACAAGTGCTGAATTTGCTCAACTCCAGGATCCAGAACTGTTGATGCAGGCAGGCTTAATTGATCAAACTGGTTTCAGATGGTGGGAGAGAAGGGGTTTGAAGAAAAACTTAGGAGATGTTTGTCATTTCATTTTTAACATTTCTGAAATGCTTCATTTCTGTACAGTGAAAACCAGTTTTTCAGAAGAGTTTAAATAGTGCCAAGTTGCCTCAAGTGACTTCTTTTCTGTAGAATTTTTCTTAATGGTTCTTTTTTAGATCAGCCACAGAATGAAATTTTTTAACTCTTGTGTCTGTTCACGTTTTTTCTGAGCTAAATTATTTTCTGGTCTGATATTGATTCAAAAAAAACAATCCCCAGGGTGTGGAGCTAGGCAGAGCAGTGGCAATAATATCCAGCTTTTACTTACAGAGAAGTTTAACCTTTTGTGTTTATAAGCCTTTATCATTCATAGCACTTAACACCAATAAATGTGCTTGGCACACGTACTATTTTAAAAAGCACGCATTCAATTTGAAATCAGCAGCCAGATTAATTAATTTAAGAATTGTTTAAATGCTGTCCTGGGTAGGGGTGCAGTCCTGAAAAAAGGCCTGTGAACACAATTTGCTTCTCTCTGGTAGACTCTATAGTGAAGTTATTGAAGATCTATTTGTCAGATTTGTTGCTTGAATGAGTTGCTATCCAGTGAATGCTAAAGGAAGACAAGGGGAAATCTGATTGCAAATGCTTGTTTATTAATTAATGCTCTAAAGATGGTGCCATGTAAACAGCCTTGCTAAGGGATGGTAAAAGAAAAAACCCAGCCTATTAATAATAGCAAATGATTTGAAGTGATGAATATATAAAAAGGAATTTATTAAAGCACAAGATAAATGTTTGGGGTTTATTCTGTTTGTGTTTTTACTACAGGGAGGTGGATGTAAATTCCTTAGGTACAACTGCTCCATTGAGTCCCCCAGGAAAGGATGGAGCTTCATGCACCCAGGAAGACTTACACATTTACACGAAGGACTTCCAATCTTGAATGGCACAAGATACATTGCAGTATCGTTTATTGATCCTTAATTTTATTTTTCTTTGTCCTCTTCAACAGCAGTGTTCTTTACATAAACATTTATTTATAGATCTCTTCTGGAAGATGGTGATAAAAGAAACTAAGTTACTGTTACTACACAGCAGAGGTACTTTGGGCTAAAAGGAGGAAAACCAGAAAATGTTCTAATATTGTTGGAGATTTCTTGATATCTGCTCTGAGCCTTGAGTCCCAAAGTAAACATGTCCTGCTTGTTTTTCCATTCTGCTGTCCTAAAGAGTGGGTAAGGAGAGAAAATGGAAAAGCAGTGAACCCATTTCTTCGTTGAAAAAAGCCCAAACCCCAAGGAATGCTAAATACAAAATCATCGGAAAAATTGATCGCGGTTTTCAGTCAGTTAAGTGACACAGCTAAAGTTTGGTGGTCTGTATATTTGGTGCCAACCAAAGAAAGGAAAATCACAGCATAAAAACAAAATCAAATTAATCTTGTTTACAGTTGTTTCTGGTAAGCAATAATTCCATATGCTGGTTTATACCGAAGGGAAAACATCTCTGTATTCGTTGTCAATAGTGAAATTACACCCTTAGAAGAAAAAATAAATTAATTGCAGAGATGGAACAAGGATTAAATCCTTTATCTAAGGAGGAAATGTTTTATCATTTGTTCTGAGAACTTATCCTATTGAAAGCTTACTTTTCTTCAGCAAGTGACCTTTGTTTAAAGTGAGTTATTTTTCTAAATGTGTAGTTGCACCCAATGGATACTGGAAATTTGATGCTTATTTTCAGAACGCTGGTAAATTTTAATAGGATGTTTTATAGGGACAGTTTTCTACTCTTAAAATTACTTGAATTTTGTATCAGGAAAATGAAATGGTTGCAGTCTCTTTTAAAGCTAAGGGTCTTAACTTGACATTTATTTTGAAGAAATTGGTTTAAAATATTCCTACTGTATCTACTGTTTGTAATTTAAAGAAACTTGAAGCTGACTGTCTCAAAGTCTACCGTGCCAAAATGCACGACATGTTGGAAAACCTTGAGAAAAATAAAGGGTAATTTTAAATTAATGGAGCAGCTGTTACTTGATGTATCAGGTAGTTTCTTTGCATTTGTGACTGTTCTTAAAATACTGATTTACTGACAAATATTTTCGAATGATCTGTAGATGGGAGATGGGCATGTCAGATTTTGGGTTGTTTGCTACTGGAGTTATTTCAGTGAGTTCCTCTGTACCAAGCCTTGCATTAGACTTTCAGAACAACCCCAGCAGGAGTGATGGTTCCTGGGTTTGTTTTTATATGGAGGCTGTTTGATGATATAAGCAGTACTTCACTTTTTAACTGTGTATCTTTGGAGAAGCTTTATATCACATTTTCTGAACAGAAACTTTATTTGCAGCTGACAGGATTAGGAGAGAGTTTCAAAGATTTGTCTTTCACTGAAAATAACCACATCTGCTTATGTCCCCGTTCTGCAGTTTTGAGGAATGAGTTTTAGCCATATTTAAAGTTATGCTGAAGCAAATACATCAAAGTGAGTTAACCCAAATACTACATTAAAATGGGCTAGTTTGAAAAGGAATGGCTTTTGACAGGAAATTTTTTGCTTTCTTTCAATTTCTCTTTACACTGTCAACTTTTTTGCTTTTCAGGCTAATATTTGGGGGTTGCTATCCCTCAGCTTTGTTTCCTGCTGTGGAACAGCTGTCTCAGTGTCTCTCTCTCTACTGCCTGTGCTTAGACAAACCTTACAGATAAGAAAGTTTTCAAGTCTTCAGAATGAAACCAGCCTTTGTTAGTAATCTTTTTTTGAGCATTTGTCTGTGGTCTCTTAGGCTAACCTAGAACAGAATAATATTTTTTACCATTGGATCAGTTAACAGGCAGTTTATTGTTTTGAGGAGATTTCTTGGAAACAAAATGACAGAAATAAAGTCCTCCAGCACAGGGGAGTTTCTGGATTTCTGCAGAATTTTTCCTCCCCACTATAACTTGTATTTTAGTTATGCATTCTTTAATTGTCAGCAAAATTTATCTTTTTTGTGTATATTTTGCCTGAAGAAAACCCTGAGGGCTTTAATTACTGCTATATTTTTGTGTTTGCAACTTTAGTTCACTCTGTCACGTAGTGACAAGTAACTCTGTGTTTACTGTGCTGCACATTTGTTGGAAGGGAAAATGTGATTGCCCTGCTTGAGTTACTAATGTTCTCTTAATTGTTCTTTCAATAAAGTATTTGCAAAGGGTGGCAGCTGCCTTTCAAGTGGACAGCAACAGGTATGGAGGTGTTCTCATTAACTTCTTGGGAACTCACACAGGCCAGGAAAAGAATTTTTTTCTGAACAGTTCACCTGAATTAGCTCTGAAAGCTTTGCCCTGCTGTTGGAATGTGAGGATATGAAATCACATAGACTAAACAGAAGTGCCACTATTAGAAGATTCTCTCTATATTTTGTTACTTTTAAAAGCCCTTAGACTCTCATATCTCTTTAGCAAAGTTTGTTTTGGGGCATAGAGGATACAGCAGCAGCCTCAATTCCAGCAGTGTATGAGAAACCTCGGGAGTACAGGGACATAAGGGTGCTCTGCAACAGATGAGGCATTTGTAAAGTATTTTGTTTGTTCTGCTTTCATCAGACTTCACTTTTCACTGTTAAGTGCTTGGAGAGACTGTGGTGTGGGTAAGACAACAGTGTATAGGCAATAGATTTCTGAAGTCTCCTTTTGCTTAAAAATACTGAATATATCTTAGTTTTATTTCGTATTTGAGCTGTTCGAGCTGTACTCCTAAGAAATGTTCAGTGCTTTTGGTTGTGTTTTACACATTTAATCTTCTTTAACATCACTGTTCAATAAGTAATTCCAATATCTATTTGGCAGTTCATTTTCTTGTTCCCAGAGGATTACTGTATCATGCTTACTGGGAGTGGGTAGGAGTAAGACTGACAAGCCCCAAAAGAATAGGTTTTTTCAGTGAGGCAATAATAATGAAACCTATTTGATTGTGCCTGTTTCTTTATAATGACTTTCCCCCCACATCTGCTGTATTCATGGGCTAAATGCTAATTCAGTGCAGGGCTTCCACAGCAGCTTCTCTTTTGCAGCGATAGAAATATTAAAGAGACAGAAAATCTAGTAAGGACCCTTGTACTTCTTTCCTCCCACGTGTGTGTAACCAGTTTTGCTTTTGTTTCTCTGCTTGAAAGAACTGGTTTAGATTTTTCTCTTCAGCCACTGCAATGAGCTTTTTGAAGAACTTCAGTTTTATCTGATTTATTTCTGATGTGGTCTTCAGTGGATTCAGTTCTGGAATGAGTAAGTATTTTTTTGAATTTGCCTCTGTGAATTGTCACTTTCTTGCATGGCAGAGCAAGCTGCTCTGCTATTTTTGACAGTGGAAGAGAAGACAATATCTGTCTCAGCAGCCCCTATGACTGAGGTGTCAAATAAATTACTTGACTATTACTTTTTGGGGGTATTTTTTTTTTGATTCCACAGTAGACTATGAATTGGAGAGCAGAGATTTCACAAAATGCATTTGTAGAATTGATATTGGTAGTTCTTAGAGGTGAGATTTACACTAGTAGTGTTAACTGCAGAGTTGGAAGAATAAATAATTAATTTATGACTGCCAGGATTTTGTTGTACCTAGATGGTGGAAATGCCACTTTAATGACTTTCTAACACAAATACTTTCTGCATCTTAATGTAAGAAGTTGGAATCTAATAAAGCAGATAGTCTTGCTCAGCAGTGCTGAAGAAGCTAGGTCAAAATCTTAAATAGAAATGGAAAGAGAAGCTTTTATTTTCTTCAGTGAAATATTTGACACTTTGTCTCTTTTTTTTTTTTCTTCCTCTCTTCTGTGTGTAATTCTCTTCCTATTTGACATATGGGTCAAAGCTGTATAAGTGCATCCCACTTACAGGGTGGTGGCTGCATTTTATTGTATTTCAGTGCTAGGGGGAGAGCAGAATGAGGAAGGGATGGGTGGAAGTTCAGAATTCACCCCACACAATTCCTTCCTTCTGCAGCTGTTTGCACAGAGCTGTTCCTACTAACAAGAAACTAACAACTAACAGGAGGAGAAGCTCTTGATATCCTGGCATGATGCAAAGGCTGTTAAATGCAGGATCATCTTTTTCTCCTGGCAATTTATTGCTACTGGAAAGTGAGTTTTCTGGATGAAGCTTCACTTCACAAGAGCTGTTTTGGCTGTGTTAAAGCAATGCCCCTCAGGATTATTTTGCACAAGGATCAAATGTAAGATCAGCTCTCTGATAAAATCATATTAATCTTAAGTTATTTAATAGAGTGTGGCAGCAGTTCAAAAGTAGGATTTCATTCAGCATGATTACAGTCTGTGCTGGCATCAGTGCAGCTGCAGAAGCAGCAAAGCTGAGAGCCTGGCCAGCAAGGAGAGTCTTGGCCTGGGGTGATGCTGTGCTGCTTAGACAGTGGAGAAAACTGGGATTTCTTGAAAAAAACTGCTTATGTTCTGGGTCCTGTGCATGCCTTTGTACTTGCCTGCTCCACTTGCTTCTGTTTTATGGCTGTTGAATGTCTGAGTGCCTGGGGTTGGCAAGGGAGATGTTCAGTCATATATAACAGACTCAGGAACTCGTCTGCTGGCCTCAAGCCAGAGTTCTCCAATTTCCCAGAATTTTGCTTAGCTCTGAGAGGAGTTGCTCAACTACCAGTGACTCTGTACCACTTTGTTTCTGCAGTCTGTTAAGAGAGAGGAGCAGAGAAGGAAGGAAGGGAGCAGAGTACATTTATTAGAAGCTGCTTCCTTGCTGCAGTGTCTGTAGTGTAGGCAGGGCACGAAAGCATTGCATTTTCAGAGCCTGAGTTGGAATGACAGTCAGTGTGAGCAGTAATGTAAGCCCATGAGATGGTTTACCATATTTAATGGTTTAAAACATCAGGACCTACCCTTCAGAGTGGGCTTTGCTGACACTTGAGGCTTTGTTTCCTCATGCATGGGTCACTGGTCTCTCACGGTGTACGGTCATCTCTGTGTGTGAAGAGCAGCTTTGCAGCCTTGCAGTTCTCCACTTCTCCATGTCTCTATCAGCAGGACTAGCAGAATAACTGCTCAGGTATTTGTTCCTTAAAGCAAATTGCTGACTGGTAACAATTGTCACTCTTCTGTAAGGGAAAGGTTCAACTTCAAAGTGTTCAACTTGTGATGTTAATATTTGAATGATAGTCTTTGTCCATCTCTTGTGGTAGCAGTCAGGATGGACAGATGGAATTAGTGAGGGTACCAGAGAGAGTAAACTTCCTCCTGCTCTGATCCCACAGTAAGCACACTGATTAAAGAGAAATCTAGGGTTTACTGCTAGAGTTTGATCCAAGTTAGCTGCCCTAGGATGTGTATAAAGAGCTTAGAGAAAATGGAGTGTGCTTTTTAAGGATTACGTCCTCTCATGTTTTAGCTCCTAAATTATACCAAGCCTCTGAGCTTATGAGAGATGAAGATTTTGGGGAGTTAACTTGCTTTTTCCTCAGAGACTTCTAACATAGACATGGAAAGAAGTGTATTACACTTATTTCTGTAAGAAGTGCTTTCTAAAGCAAGGTACTCCAGCATGAAGTAAATGAGAAGCTGGGGCAGAGAGTATTAAGTGTAAGCCACTAGAAGCTGGATTTATCTTTAGCAGGGCTGGGAGAATGGATGAGTGGGCAGGCACAGAGTGCAACAATGAACTTCTGGCACAGCCAAATTTAGAGACTCATCATCTCTGAATCACTTTTGTACACTGTGATTCACCCAGGGAGCTATTTCAGGCATTTGGTCATTGTCTAACACACGTACCATGTAAAGTAGGTTAGGTCCTAGTATATAAAATAGTGATTTGCTGTAGAATTTCTAGATCCAGCTGTCACACATTTATCTTTGCTATGCCATCAGGAATTGTAAACTGGAGATTTTGATAGAGGTGCTTGAAAATATACAAAATTATCAGTTCTTATACTTCAGTCACATGTGTTAATCTGCATGAGAGCATTTTGCCCACATGTGTTATGAACTTTTAGTTCTCTTAGCCTCCTTGCCTGTGTTCCCATCACTCAGGCATACAGTGCATGTCTGTCCATCCAAGCTGTGCCCCCTCCACATCCCATGTGTTTGCCAGATGTCAGCTTTCCAGGGACAGAAAACAAACATGGGTGGCCAGTGGCTTGTGCATCAATGGAGGCAGGAGCAAGGCAGACAGAGACAAGGGATCTTTATTCTCAAGTGTTCTTGAAGTGTGAATTTTTAAACTGCTTCTTCAGAGCTCTACAGAGCTGTGCTCTGCGAACAAGCACAGATGAGGTTTCCTGGTTTTCTGTGAGTGGTCTGTGCAGCCAGTGGGATGAGATGGACACAGAGCAGTTTCTGAGCTCCCACAGGCGAGCCCTTCATCCTGAGCTTGTGGCTCCTGGAGCAGGTGACCTGTGCCATGTTTCACTGCTGTGGTCTGTCTTTGGTGAGGGCTTTTTAGCCTTCATCTCATTATCTATCAGTGTATGTGTATGAACACAAACCTATGCTTCATTTTTTTCCTATAGCCCAGCTGTAGCCTGGCCTTGTTCTGCAAATAGGTGTTTTTCATTGTGCAGCTCATACTGAAAAAAAATACTCAATTTTTCTGAAAATTAGGGCACATAGGAGAGTACACAGGGATGGCCTCATTTTTCTTTAAATATTACTGAAAAAGGGGGATATGAATATGAACTTCATATGAATTAATTGATCCATGTTAGTTGTTCAAATAACAAAAGTAACAAAAATGAGATGTTTTTTAGCTTGAACATAGTGGTATGGAAAATGCTGTTTTCCAGTATTAGGTAGACATAATCTGCCTGAAGTTACACAAACAGGAAAGGCTGAATGGACATCCCAGTATGTTTCCAGAATAGCTGTGCAGGTGTTCTTGAAATGTTTTTTGAGCAAATAAATGGATCTGTTCTTGGCAAGCTGTTTCCATTTTTATTTACTTTTAGTATCAAGGGAACAAAAGTACATTAATGCACTGCTATAGCAGCATTCGAATGCTGGGAATCAAAAGCTCAAAATAAATAAATACAGATTATATTGCAGAGGAGAGAAAACCTTTGCAGCCATTGAGACAACAAAAATATTCCCTGCATGGAGGATTTTATGACCAGAACCCTGAGATGAGCAAAGTCATCAAAATACCACAGCCTGAAGACAATTTTTTTTCTTTTGGCATAATTTTAACTCTCTTTAAAAATAGCTTCTAGTTGCAGACTTTATTCTTGAAGGGTCTTTTCTTCATGTACAACCAAAATGAGAGATCTCATTAAAACATATGTATTCAGAAATAAAGCCAAACCACCAACCTAGTCAAGGTTCCTTATCTCAGATGCCCCCAAATGCAATGCTCAATACCTGCCCACCCTCATGCTTGGCATTAAAATTCCAGGGTAAGTTCTGCTGAGCTAGCAGGCAGGAAGGAGTCAAGTACAGGGACAGGTGTATTTTTGATGGGTTTCACGCAGTACTGACACGGATTGCATCTGTGAGTGAAGGTTGTTAATTTAAGGGTTAATTTCAGCTAGAACAAGCTTTTGCACGCAGCTTCAGCGTGTCCTCAGCTTGTGGGTACGTAAGAACAGGTAAGAAGTTTGCAAAATACTTGGGCCTAATGTGCTAATTTATCTATTTCCTGCAAAGCAGGAGGTGTGATTTGATAGTGAGACCACAGAGGCCAAGGGTTGAGAGAGCCTGGGTCCACAATTCTGGTGTCTTGGACAAGCTTCGTGGGATAAGTATCTCAAATATAAATTTTGCTTCTGTTTAATTCTTTTACAAAGATTCCCATCTGCTTTTGCCCTTTTGTTTTTGATGTGCTTATCTCCAAGCTGAAGATTTTATGTGCAGCATACTGTATTGTAGTGCTGCTTCTTTGCCTCAAAGGCAAGCCAAGGAAGCTCTTTTGGACTGAATATCTTCAACAGAAAATCTGCTCATGACAAAAACTTACAGCAAAGTTTACTAGATTTTTATCTTTTCTCTTTTAAATGTCTAAGAAGTGATGAGTGTTTGTTGCTAATGATAAGAATGTTTTCCTCTTACTACTGAAGCTTGCAGATTTTTTTAAAAAAACCCTACTAAAGAAAACTGATTTGGGATTCAGTTTCATTTTTAAAAGGAAAGAAATAAGTTTGTGAGTTTGATTTTTTGAGTTTGTGTTTGTTGGGATTTTTTCTTTAATAATGGAACCAAGTAGATGCATACAAAGCAAAGTTATAAATCTTAATCCATAGGAAATGAGTTTAGAAAAAGTGCAAGGCAGTGGAATTGAGTGAGCAAGTGACACCATTGCATATCATGGTCTATCCTTCATGCAAAAAATAACATTAAATGTCTTATTTCAATCCACTTGCCAAGCTGTAATGGAGAGTGAAATATATTGGTCATGTCAGAAGTTTACAGATCCTTGGTTGTCTTCCATTTTCTGTTCTAAGCTGAATTCCCTGTAGGCATCTCTGCTGTCGTTTCTCACATTTTGCCGGTTGAAAAAATAATAATTATTTATAAGGCCACTAATTGGAACCCCCACATTCTCCCACCCCAACTTTAGTTCACTCTTTGTTCCCTTGCCAACAGTTGTTAGATAAATTTAATCATTAATTTTTGCCTTTACTGTGCTGCTTTCCCTGTGTGTTGCTGGTGCAGTGTCTTGTGGTCTGAGCAGAGCACTGCTCAGCCAGGGCACTTCTCCATCCCTTGTGCCAGCTCCTTTCTTGAACCCAGTGTTTTCCTAAACGCCTGTGGTCCACTGGTAAAGTGATTACAGAGATGCCTGCAGTCCTTCCTCACTGTTTTATGGAACATTTCACTGCTTCTCTTGGATTCCTGGAAGTTGGTTGAAGACACAAAGCTTCTTTCTGTGCTCCCACCTGGCTTGAGTTCAGCATGCTGATAGCCCTGTGCACAAAGTGAACCTTGATAAAGAGAATATTCTTCCTTTTCATCTAGCTTTCCAACTGCCTAAGTTTTGAATTATGAATGTTTTTCTGTGTAGTGGACTGGTGTGGGAAAGGAGAAAACAGTCCAACAGCACAGCCAATACCACTGGCAATAAAAATGCTACTTAAATGTGAAGCATGGTTTCTTCATGGTATGCTTCTCCAGGCTCCAGTTCCTCTCTTCATCCCTCCTTTGGTTCAGAAATAAATATATTCAAACCAAATGCCAAAATAGAACTTTCCTTTTTAGACTGGCTGTAAGTTCAGTACTGTCTGAAGACTTGCATAGATTGTGGACTAACAGCTTTGCATACTGTCAATTTTGTATTTATCATTCAGGAAATTATTTGAAGGTGTGCTAAAACTCTTTGAACTGAACTGCTGCCCTCTGCAAGCTGGAGTGCATTATGTTTTGGTTAAATGATAACACATGAAACTCAAAGAAGGCCCTCTGAATATGTAAAGCTGCTTTTTGTGCTCATTTTCATGAGAAGTGGGGCAGAAGGCTACTAGAATTCTCATATTCACTAAACTTAAACCAAGAATAATAACAGCATGAAAAAATGTTTATAATTTAGGAGTGAGTTTTGGATAGACCTACAATAGCCTCCTGTCTGCTAAGCTTCTGGTAATTTATTCTGCTATCTTGGGTATGTATTGCATAAATATACCACAAAAACCTTATTTGATTTATTTGGTGGTTACTTAAGGCTGCTTACAGGAATAATCTTTAAAACTCTGATAAATAGAGACTAAATAACCATAATTTTGAAACATTTAAAGTGTATGAACAGTGAAATAATGAGATCTGTTTTGGGGCCATGCCTGCAAAATGCTGGATTTCTGCACTTTTGACTTAAGCTTATTGGAAATGACTTTTCTCAATTTCATTTCATGATCTGTGTGTTCTATAAACTCTCTTCTGTAATTTGCTGGGGAGGTCAAAATATTTGAACCAGTTAATAAATGTATGAGCAGAGCAGAGACAGTGAAAGGAAAAAAAAAGGCTTTGTCTTATCCATGTACTTTTTCTCTGGTGAGTAGAAGTTGCAAATAAAGTAGTGCCTTTACCCTGTCTGCCATCCTGCAGCCACAATTGTACAGATGCTTGTTAAAACCAGGATGGGGTTTGGATAATAGAAATTAGAACAGAAATAAAAGCTGCAAAAACACTTCCAACATAAAACTTAAGGTACAATCATAGGAGTCAAGTCAAGCAATATGGTCATATTTGTGCAGTGTGCATTTGTCCACATGCACCTAGAAATGTCATGAATAATACTTGCATACCCACATTTCTAGGTGGAAGTTGCAATTTACAACCTGGGAGAGGATGAAATAGCGTCTGGTAACAGAGCGGCGCTCGCACAGCCTTTCATCTGAGTGCGTCAAAGCTTTTGATGGGAAAATTGTGGCTCAGAACTGATTCGTTCATTCCATTTGGCAGCAAATCTGGGAAGAGGCTGCAGAGTCTCAGTTTCCAGCCCTGGCCTTGGCCCCTGGGTGAGTGACTCAGTTGCCAGGCGAGCGGCCGCGGCTGCTGCGAGCGCTTCCCGGCATTGCAGTGGGGCCGGGGCAGGAGGGGCTCCGAGCAGGGACAGCAGACACAGCCTCTGCCAGCTCCTCTGCACAGCAAGGAAACAAAGACAAAACTTTCCCAACAAGCTGATGTTTGGTGCGGGATCTCTTTCCTGGTGCTATTCTGTTGCTTTCTAAAAATGTCTTCTGGTATGAGCCCAAAATCAGCCGGACTGCGGGAGCCAAGAGCGGCAGCAGAGCCAAAGCGATGCCGTGGGAGCATCTCTTCCCTTCCCTGGGCAGCAGAGAGCCTGAACCTCCCTGCTCTGTGCTCAGCCTCTCCTGTACCTGCTCTACCTTCTAATGAAATGCTACCTCTGACTGTCATGTTCATGTGTTTGCCAGATGTCAGCTTTCCAGAGACAGGAAACAAACATGGGTGGCTGATGGCTTTTGCATCAATGGAGGCAGGAGCAAGGCAGACAGAGACAAGGAATCTTTATTCTCAAGTGTTCTTGAAGTGTAAATTTTTAAACTGCTTCTTCAGAGCTCTACAGAGCTGTGCTCTGCGAACAAGCACAGATGAGGTTTCCTGGTTTTCTGTGAGTGGTCTGTGCAGCCAGTGGGATGAGATGGGCACAGAGCAGTTTCTGAGCTCCCACAGGCGAGCCCTTCATCCTGAGCTTGTGGCTCTTGGAGCAGGTGACCTGTGCCATGTTTCACTGCTGTGGTCTGTCTTTGGTGAGGGCTTCTGTAAATTGAATGTTAATATACAGAGGTTGTGTTAATATATGATGGGGCTAATTATTTGGTTAATGTTTTCCTAGATGGTGGTTCAATGTGCCACTTCCATATGGTGTATAGTGGTGAGTATGAAGTTACCTGAAGGAGTGTGGCGCCTTTACCAAGCCTTTCTGCTAATTATTTGGATAAGAAAAAATAACTGTTACCTCCAGAAGTAAAATGTCATCATGTTTCTTTGAAATTATTTACTGTTCCAAATATTTTCCTTACCAAAACACTCAAATATTTCAGGTGACCACTGACATACACGTTTAGTTGTACATTTTCAAAGCCATGTCAAAAAAATAATATAGAACTTAAAACTATGTTAAAAAAATGTACAGACCCATGTCTTGAAGTTTCTTAACAAGAGGCAGGTGAATAGAGAAATTTTCATCAGCTCTAATTTGATGGATTTTTCTACTCAGTCAAGTCAGAAAAATTGAGATGGAAAATTTGTATACTTCAGTGAGTGCATTAACCAATTATTGGGGTTTGTAGGCTTCTATGAAAAATACAAAAAGGAAAAAATTATGTACATTTTACACCTTAAACCTGTAAAATGCTTGGGCTGTTATATTTTCTGAGTATTCATTGTTAATTTAGTTTCTTTACCTGCTCTGGAATGAAAGATCTTGAGCTGCTGACTAATAGAATGTGAAATCTTTGTGTTATCTCATCAGTTCTCTGTTGGCAAAGTTCAGTTGTTCAATGTAACTTTGTCAAAGGAAGTCATTATCAGAAAAGGCAATTTCCTTGTGAGTAATGCTGGTTTGAATTTTCTGGATTGGTTTTTGGTTTTATGGGTGTGGTGGGTCAGAGAATACAACAGCAATTTTTTTCTTACTTGAGATTGTTGATGTCATCTGTGTGAGCTGAAAAGTTACAGCTTTGAGCCTTTTCATGCTGTGGGATTTCCTTTCTAGATATGAGGAGAGCATTTTCTAAAAAAATAGCTGGAAAATAAGGGAATTCTTAAACTGGCCTTAAAGACTAATCCAGAAAAAAAATCCTTATCTTGTTTGGTGGCTACATAATGTTTTGCTCCTTTAAATGCACTACAGGAGCACATGAAGGGTTAAGAACCTTTTTTCCTATAAGAATGGAAAACGTAGCAGGTATCTTTATTTATCATGGGACTTCTGTGGTTGGCAGTTATGAGTCAGGTTAAATCAGACTGATGGGGCAAGGGGGAAAGGACAACTTTCTTTACAGAGAAAGCAGAGTGCTGAAAGAGGAAGGTGCACGGAGTGTCTCTTGTGCCACGTGTCAGCCCTGCTTCGCTGCTGCAGTGCTGCACACCCTGGTTATCCTACAGCCCTTTGCAGCCACAGCTGGGCTGTCAGCTGGAGAGGTCGTGCTGTGTTTATCCTGAGAGGTCATTCTTGGCCAGGGATCAATACAGATCTGGCAGTCCCAGAGAGTTGTGAAAGGATGAAGCAGGGCTGGAGAGCTTTCGTCCCTTCACTGGAAATTTGGAGACGTGGAGTGAGTTCACTCTATGTTTTGGGCTGTGGGTGGGTGCAGGGAAACCTCTTTGTTTTATGACTTGCTTTCCATCGACAGCCATGCTCGCTGCAGGAGCACAGGATGGGGTGTGGATGCAAATTTGGGGCTGCTGTGCCACTGCCAGGGCACTTGCTCCCTCTATCACCCGTTCAGCTTCGCTGGGCTCTGGTGACAAGCCTGGGAAGCAGCAACAGAAATGTCCTGCTGCCATTTTTAGTCCTGACTGACATTTATAGCATCAGGCACAGAAGATGTCCCTCAGCTTAGAGTGAATGAGGCTCTAAATCAAGAGCTGTATGGCTGCTAATAAAGCAGCTGCTTACTCATCAGATCTTGCATCCTCAGGAATTCTTCACATCTCTGGTCAGGTTTCATTTTGTAGATGTATGGAATGTATATATCCATCAAGGAAGATGCTATTAAGGACAAATAAAAGTGTGTAGTATATTTTATTTGAATTGTCCTTTGGATGGAGGTGCTTTCAGAAATGGCTTTTTAACTGGAAGACTGTTTCAGAGCTGAAGTGATTCAGAGGAAGAATAAAGCCTGTGAAACTCACCTCAAGCAGGAGTGGAAATTTGTCTCTTGCTCCATTATATAATTCAACAGTAGGTTAGAGGTGCTTTCAGCTGCAGAACCAGGTCCTCTAGAAGCAGCTTGTACAGACAGCAGCTTTTTCCATGTCCTGACTCTAATGGGTGTTGGCTCCTGCCTTTGCAGCCATGAGGAGGAAGCTCAGCTTGAAGGCTGTGCCAAAGCTCATCCCTGAGGACAGAGACCACGAGCCCTGGCTGCTGCCAGGCTCTCCCCACAGCACTGGGAGCCTCAGCCTCCTGCAGGGAGGCACTGGGAGCTGGGAAATGCAAACCAGGCCTTGGGGGCTTTTGGCACCATCCATCACTGTCTCTTTTTATTAGACACCATACCTGGGTTTTGCTGTCCCTCACTTCCCCCCTCCCAGAACAGAATAAATATTTGTCCTGATTCTCTCTCTATCTCCTAGTATTTGGAAATCTGCTCTGAAGGTGTGAGGGTATAAGAACTGGACAGGGAATAAAGAGGACTGTTTCTGTTAAAGCTGCTGCAGAAGAGAAAAGTAACTTTAAAATTTTTTTTTATTCCCTCTTCCTCCTCCTCAGAAGCCAAATCCAGCAAAATTACCATTTCAGGAAATGCACAGATTTGCTTTAAAAATTTCCTTCTGCTTCAGTGTATTTTCTTTGCTGGCTCATCTCTGGAATTCATCTGCATTCATTGTATCAGCAGTCACTATAGCCTAAGCACTAGTGTAAAATTTTCCAGGAGATTTTATTAATTTGACTCCTTGTGTTATGCTGATGCCTAATCAATGGATTGATCGTGGCAAGAAAGATTTCAGAAATTTGACTTTCCAGTGCATGGTAATTTCTGCTTTAAACTTGGAGATGGTTAAGGGAAAATGGTGGCTCCTTCAGGCTTTATTGGACAGATGTATATGAATGCTGATTATGCTATTTATTGTGTAGATCTCAACTGACTGCATGCTAATCAGCTTCTTTTTCCTTAGCTAGCCTGGAGTTGCTTTTCTAGCAGTTTCTACTTTCCTCATTCCTCGCCACGTATGTACTTTCTCTCCTCGTCTTTTATTCTGCACAGATGCTCTGTTGATGTTCTTTGAACACAGGCAGGGAAAAGCCCCTTGTCATAAATGTATTTTTTTTTTTTTCACCCCTCTTTGGCAGTGAAGCATTTGGCCACGTCTTCATGTTCTCTTCCTACCAGTATTGCTTCCAGATGTTGTCTTGGTGCTTTTTTCTTGTTTGCATTTGGATTGTCACTTGATCATTAGCACTCTGTTTTTGAGAGGGAAGCCTTTGACTTGGTAGCAAGCAGACATGAACCCAAGCCACAACTGTCTGACCTCAGCTTCCTCCGTTTGAGGTTGTGTTTGGATTGAAGATGTTGGTTTGGCCTGTGGCAGCAGTCAGACCCAGCCACAAAGTGCATTTCTGGATCCAGAGGGGGATTTTACCAATGATCCAGGACTACACAGCTTATTGCTTTGTGTTAACTGTGCGTAGAGTCAAGTCCTGCTGGTAAAGATTGAACCCCTTTCCTTTTGTTTGGAGCACTGCCATGGACAGCTTGCATCTTCAGAGGGATTAAATAACCTGAAACTCTGTGCTTGATGTGGTTTTGTTCTTGAGGGCTGTAAATATCAGTATCATATATTAGTGAGACCAACTCTGCTCAATGACCCTGGCACAGACCTGAGCTGTGCTGCTCTGGTAAGAGGAATTGGAGCTCAGGTTCTTCTTGCAGCTGCCTCAAACACCTTTTCCTTTCCATTACTCCTAGAGGAGTCTTGGGGAAGTTAACTTTGTTGGAGTGACAGATGTGACAGTGCTGGGGCTCTGCAGAGAGAATTGTTAATCACCAATGTAAGTACCAAAACAAGCTATATTAACCTGTGTTCCTCATAGCTCTCAGTGCTCATGAATTAAGCACAAGAAAAGGAGAATGCTCTTTTCTCACATAGCCCAGCTAATCCCATCCTGTCTCCTGGCTGTTGCTTCTGGCATGAAAAAGTCAAATATTAGCTTCCCAGTGTTTAAATAGTGTCTGTGCTCTGTGAATTGCTGATTTTTGGTGTGTTTCCTACCTCCTGCTGGTGGGGAATTTGCTCCTTTACCCCATTCATAGAAAGTGGAAGATTAGCTGGAGACCAGCGTACCTGTATGCCATCCCCAAATCAATGCAGCCACAGCTCAGAATGCAGATACCCCCCAAATTTGGTCTGGCACAGAAATGAGGACCTGCAGCCCCAAAGTGATGAAACATGGGAAGAGTCACACAAGTGACAAAGACTATACTCTGTTATAACAAGGCTGTTCCAGACAAATTCACCCCAGCCTAGGCAAGGGAGAGGTCTTCATCAAATTTCAAGTAAAAATGGTTTGTCTGGAGTTCCTCAAGACTGAAGTTTCCCACTGTTAGGCAAAGGATGGAAAAAAAATTCACTCTACCATTAAAAGCTGCTGAAGAAATTGAAGAGTTGCTTTTGTTCCAGCAAACTTCATGTATCTCTTCCCCTCCCTTGGCTGGAAGAAAGTCAGCATAAATACCATCTTGTAAACTGTGGTTGATCTGGCAAGATGCAGATGTTTATTCCTATGGAACAATTTCTTATGCAGCAGACTTGTTCCAAAAGTAGTTCAGAAGTGATTAAATCTGGAGAACAATGTTGCATTTACAAGATCCACAGGAATTCAGCTCATCTGTGCTTGCTCCTTCTCAGCTGGAAAGAAGCAAATAATGCCCAGATTTCTCTCCCTGTGGTGAAGGTGTGAAGGAGCTCAAGGCTCTCCCTTTTTTCGGCCCACAGGAGGGCAACATCGAGCTGCAGCTGAAACAGGCACTGCCAGAGCAGGTGAACAGTTTGCTAATATAAGAATCAATGTATTGAAACGAATGAGCTAATTTAGAGGTATTATAGACTGTGGCTATTTAGTGATATGTCAGTCTGCATCCTCACTGGCTTTGGTTGTATTTGTGGTTAATCTGTAATTGCTATAAATTCCTTTTGCCATCTGTGGCCAACAACATATGATGTGAAGAATAAGACAAAGTTGTTTAGTAGGGTGTAGTCCAGTTTTGTTTTCTTCTTGCTTCTTTTGCCAAACTGTATAGCATAGTTAAATGTTTTGTTGAGGAAAATGGACTCCTAGGGTTACAATTTTAAGTAGTGGCATTATCTAAAAGCACCTGCAGGTTAAAGGCTGTGCTGCACAGATTGCAGGCTGAGAAGTGCACGATTCTGATGGCATGAAGTTCAGTTATTTCAGCAACATATCAGCTTTGGTGTTTAGTGCAGCTGGTTTGCACTTGCAGTAGCAGTGCAGCAAGGGTAATGGCACAAAGGGTTTGTTTTGCAATAACCTGCAGTCTCCATAAATGCTGATCACACTCTGGAGCGAGGTGCTTTGGGAGGCTGAGGAGCCTCACTCTAAGGGAGCTGAAATATGGAGCAGATCTGCCACATCTTAAGAGGCTGGGAAACCAGATCAGACACAGCTTGGCACTCAGGCTTTCTGAGTCTCTGGCTACATGATATTTCCAGGTTCACAGGACTATAGAATTTGCTGTGTTGGAAAAGACCTGTCAGGATCATCGATTAACACATAAGCAAAGGGAGAGAGGACTTGTGACTGCAAATGACACTTCACAAACCTTTCTTCTGCTGTATCCCTTTGGCTTCCAAAGCTGGTTCTGCCAGGGGAATTACTTGAACTCTCAGGGTTTTTTCTCCAAGGGAATGTGGACACCCAGATGGAGATTGTGATATACCAGGCACTAATAACATTTTTGTTTCTAACAGAATTTTCTGGAGGGATAAACAAAGTAAAGTGACTTAGTGAAGGTGATATCTTCTATTAGACCAACTAATCCACAGTCTGGGTGAGGGAGGTTTCAGGTTTTATATGGATGTTAGTGGTATGGTTAAGAGATCTTAATTCAGGTGCTTTGGGGTTTTATATAGGCAGCATATTGCCAATTAAAACAAAATTTATAGTTTGGAAACTCCCCCTTCCCCGGAAATATAAGCTAAAAGCATTATTGGAACTGAAAACCAGGAGTCTGTAACAAGGCATGGATTTTTGTGCCAAGTTCCGTGGTTCTCCAAATACTTGAATTTCCTTTTTAATCTTCAAATCAGGAAAGAATGACCTAGTCTTCTCCCCAGCCCTCTTTTCTCCTTTTATTTTTACCCCAGGAACTCCTGAAGTGTATTGGCATATACTAAAACAACATTGATAGGACATTATAGATGATGGATTGGTGTGTAAAGGATACCTTCTGGTATTTTATTACAAAAGCAATTGTTTGGATGTGTATCATTTCTGCTTTAGGCAGAGGCAGTTATATGGTTTCATATAGCCACTAAGATTAACTCTCTGTGAATTGACATTTTGGGAAGCTATCAATCTTGCAAGGACTCAAAAAAAATCTCAGGTAGAAGAACAGGCTTGTGTCCATTTTGCTCAGCATAAGAGAAAGACTGTACATCTTGACTTCACAGAGTTCAGAGCCAGTTTCCACCTCTGCAGTAGTGAAAATATCTTGAAGCAGAGGTGTCCATTTTAGGTTGTTTAAATAACCTGTCAGAAGAGCAGGGTTGTCTGCATGGATAAGGGCATGATTGATGAGTGGGTGGAGAATAACTATTACCTTGATGTTTAATATTACAGGCTAGCAGGAACCAGAGACGGATGTTTTCATTACATTTGCTGTCTTCAAAAGATGGTAAATTAAGGGTGGTCCTGGGTAGCAAGGTGCTTTTCAAAAAGTGCAAGGGAACAGCACTGAAATTGATGTATTAGTCATTCCTCTCTTTGTCCTCTGAAAAATGAAAATGCTGCATGCTGGATTATGGAACTCTGCTGATGGTGCCATTTGTCATGAAAAACTGTGCTTGCTTTGTGCAGCACCTTTTTTAATAATTGATACCTACTCCAAGATCTAAACTCACAGTATTTGTGTAGTGACAGAAAATAAAACCTCCAATAGAGAGCCATAGATAATAAATTGACCTTTTCTTATGCTTTTTCTACTGGTATTTTGAGCAGAATTATCATATCTGGAGAAAATGCTTATGAAAAACTTTTAAAAGTGAGCAGTCAATATAACTGGAAGCAGGAATTAAAAGGAGCATGTGATGCTACCATTTGGGGAGTTTATGTAATCCTATGTATTCACTTTGTCTGATTAGTTCAAAACATCTGCATTGCTAAGGGAGAAACAGTGATTAAAAAAAAAATAGATACAATAAAGGTAAGGAAAGAAGGCAGCTACTACTTAAAGTATCAGATTATCTGTTTTTTGAATATTTGTCAACATAATTGCCAAGAGCAATTCTCTGCCCTGGCTAATACACCAAAGCTGTTGGTGTAAAGCCTCAGAGCTGGTGTTTGGGTCCCCCTAGGCATTCCTCTAACCAATGGGAGCAGTGACAGAAGTCAGTTCTTGACTCCAGGATCACTTCTTTGGTGCCAAGCTCTTTTATCAAACAAGGGATCCATAAGCCTCTAAGCTGCAGTATCCTTTTTGCTAGACACAATCAATACCAGTGTCTCACAAACCCAGTGTCCTTGAAGAGCTGGAAAGGTCAAAGGCTGTTGATTTGAGCTGACAGGACCCTTTTCCCTTAGGAATTCTACAAGCAGAAGTACCTGACTTTAGAAAGTTATCCTAGATTTTTTTGTTGTTGTTTCAAAAGTTGTTTTGGATAGTCCATATAACTAAGGATTTTTCTTTCATTTTTTCCTAAAAAGAACTTCCAAATTCGAGCAGAGGTGGAAAGCTTGAGTTCAGTGTATGGACAAACTGAGCAACACCAACGCTGGCACTGAGCTCTGGCAGAGGTGCTCAGCTCTGTTTTGAAAGGGCCACCTCCAGGAGCACGAGGCAAGTTCAACAACATAATATTTTCCAGTTTTCTCTTGAGTGTTGATGATTTTCATACTGTTAAGATTTATTTCATAAAGCCAGAGAAGGAAATACCACCACCAAATGTCAGAACACTCTGTTTGCAGCCAGGTCTCCTTGGGTAAGGCTGGCTTGCATTTTCCACATTGCAGCTATCTCAGCTACAGCAAGCTGTTCTGACTGTCCTAACAGTGGAATGGTTTTCAGCAAACACTTCAAAAAAACCTAGAAAAGAACAAGCAGAGTGCATGGATTGCTAGCAGTTCTAAATGCATATTTGAGGAATTTACATTGAAATTTTTCTGGGATATATTTGGATGAAGGATAAAATCCTCATAGTATTAAACAGCAGAAAGTGCTGCATATTAGTTTTAGTTTAGTGGCAGGAAACTGGTAACCTTCCTCCTCAAAGGAAAAGTAATTTAAGTGTACATACAGGAAGAAACAGCTAATTCTGGTTATTTTATTAAAGGGCTAAACATCCATTTCTTATATTTTAAGAATGAATGAATATTTATCCTGTTAATTTTCTTGGTAATCACACCTTCACTAAGTTTTCTCTCTGCTTGCTGCCTTCTACACAGATTTATATGGCACACATTCACCAGTGAATAGATTTTGGATAATCTTATTGATAGTGAAGTCCTATAACCACTCCCCTCTTTCATAAGGAATTTTCCACCTACTTCTTCAGCCTATAAAAATTAACTGCACAAACTTTCCTCATTAAAAATAATGGAATATCCCAATTTATCATTTCCCAGGAACATGGGATTTTTCCTCTCTATATATTTTAAATATTAAAATATTAAGTGTATTTTTGCAGGGAACATACATTATGTAAAAGTATTTCCGCATTGAGGACATTAAAATCAATCTCTTCTTGCACATTAAAATCAGGTGTTGGCTGGTCTGCACTGCCTGCTGTTAAATATCTTTGTCTTTCTGTGCACAGACTTTGTGTCTTGAATGTAAGAGGTGTTTGACTTGTGATCCTTGACCATCACTGAATTCCCATCCAACTGCTGGAGCAGTTTCCTTCTGATAGGAAAAATTATTCCAGAGAACTTTACAAACCTTCAATGAAGACATTACTAATGGATGTGATTTCATATTTCCTCCTATTTCAGGTCTAGACAAGGTGTGCATATGTGTGTAATAACAGTGAAAGCAGAAAAGCAAAGCCCAGGAGTGCAGAAGCACTCACACTTGGGTATTGTTGGAGAGTGGCCATTTTAACAGAGATAAATCAAAATCTTGCTGTAGCCTTAATTAACTACAAACCTTAACTAACTGTTAGGTCACATTTGCAGTTAAATGCCTTAGTATTGATTAGAAAACAAAGTAAATTAAGTATTAAAAAACCCATTTCACAAAACCAAAATAGCCATGTATTTTTCTTGCCTTTTTTTTTTCTTGTTCCTAGGATGTATTTAACCATTTCCACATCTAGCAATCTTGCCATGAGACAGGCGGGTGGAGTTTCCTACCTTCCAACATTTCTTTGCATGTGTTACTATTGCCTGCTGTGCTCTTTGCTGAAGAGAACATAAAGTTTCTGATGCTAAAGAGAAAATTCAGAAACCTTTCTCAGAGTGTGCTTGCCAAAAGACACTCAGCATTCCTGAGTCTGCTTGAGAAAAAGGCTAGTAGAGAGTTTAATTTCAGTAAATAGCTTAATATTTACATTTAAGACACAAAATTGAAAATGCCTAACTGAATAATGATTTTTTCCACATGGTCTGGAGGTCTTGGGACATTTTTCTAATCTCAGTTTCTTAAAAGTCCAAGTATAAAACCACATTAGTATTCAGAAAGAATTTTTGAATCTTCATGCCTTATTTGCTCAGGCTAAGTGTGCATCCCACTTTGATTAAGACTTTGCTGGTCCTGGAGTAAAATCATTAAAGATTCATAAACCACCATTGCTTTTCTCCTCCTTGAGGATGTACTGACACATTTTATGCAATTATTTGTGTCAAGTATGTTTCTGAACTTTTAACCCCCTTTACATTCTCTTATGCCTACTTATATTAACTCAAAAAAATCTTTATTTCAAAGCATTTTTAAAACCTAATATAGAATTCATTTGAGTTCAGTGAAAGTAAAATTATGAAAAAAAGCACCCTGTCATGGAAAGTCTCATTGCTAATTAACTACATGGGTGGTTTCCTTTGAGGAATAATTTCTCTCAATTCTTTAATTTCCAGGTTAAAGCACCTTTGAGTCTAGGCTCATCTTTTGGGAAGGTATCTCCGAAAGTGACAGCTGGACAATGTCCTCCAAGGTGAAGTTTGCAATCACATCTCATGCCTTATGTTGCTCCATTTCTCCTTGAGGGTTGTTTTGTTTCACTCTTTTAAGAGCAGTAAGGAGTCTTCTCTCTCCATTTAGAGAAAAGTTCTGCTTGGCTGATGTGACTGAGGTTGGTGCTGGTGAGTGCAAAGTGTTTGTAAGTGGGCAGGATGCCCTGATATCACTACACAACCTGGATTCCATCCCATAATACTCTAGTTTCCTCAATCTCCTGCCTTCTTACTACTGCAGCATCAGAACTCTCTTTGTAAATGTAGAACAAAACTCTTGCAAGCAACTCTGGCTTGCTAGCTCAATTACCATTGAGCAGCAGACACTTGTCTGTAACACAGCCTGGTGTGTGCTGAGATTGTGATCTTCTCTCTCTCCTGAAGCTTTCCAGGAAGCTTTGGGCTGGATGGAAACTTGGGCCAGTATCAGAGATACATTTATCCCCAGCATTCCTGCCCAATCCATTCTTTCTATTGCTCATGTCAGCACACAGGTTCAGTGATGCTGGGGCTGTGCAAATAACTCCACCTCAGTTTCCATGTCAGTAAAAAAATCAGGAGAATATCTGCTTGTGGATTTAACAGCTTCTACAGCAATGAATCCCATAATGTTTAGGTGGCCTCTGTGGCAGAATTACTGAATATTTAATAATGATGACAAAATAAGACTCAAGACACAGATTCTTTACTGTGGTGAAAAAATTAGCACTTAGATAGCAAAACACAGCACCATGCCCTCAAACTGCCTGATATAGGAAATTCAGTACCTGATGAATGTGTCAAATATGCGGGACATACCTGATCAAAGTTGGAGTATAAAAAGTTCACTGAAATGTTTTGAAACGGTTGCAGTCAGAAGGCTTTTAAACATGAGCCTTTTATTTTGGGATCAATATTCTAAATGAACACCTTGAAAGCAATGTTTCTGTCACTGCAGCAGGCAAGCTATATTCTGTCTTAGGTAACATTGCAGACTCTGAGTTTAGAAAGCTCAGGAAAATGTAATACAGTAACCCACTTTTCCTTCTAGCTGTTGCCACTTGGGCACTGTAAAGCATCTGCAGTGAGGAGGAGGAATCTGGTGCTTACTTTGAAAATTCTCAGACAGAAGACGCTCTGGTTTGTGTACGTCTAGAAAACCACATAACTCCCTGAAGTGTTTTCTGTCTCAAACAGAAACATTATTATTTCTTCCTGAGGAGTGGCCTGGTTTTCAGCATAGAAATGGAAAAAAAACCAAAACAACAGGTTGGAAAGTACTCTGAGACAAAAATAATGACGCACAAAAGTTGTTGATCAGCATTTCCCTGTTTTGGAGGATGGTCCTTTCTCCTTGAAAGGCAGGACGACCTGCCCAAGCACTTACATTCTGCTACCAGAGCCAAATTGCCCCTCCCTCTGTGCCTTGAAGGACTTAGGTGCAGATCTAAAATATTTAACTCTATTGCATGTGTGTGTAATGTTAATTTGGAACATCAGCTCAGGAGGTGAGAGTGGCAGTTTGCATCCAGGGATGGCCAGGGCAGCTTGTTCTATCCGTGCCCTCCTGGAAGGTGAGGGGCTGGAAGCACAGGGCACAGAGGTCACTCCTGGTGACTCCACTCCACAGCCTCATTCCTTTTTTTCCCCATAGCTTTCTACACAATCTATGCCATCTACATGATAATGTAATTATTTTTAGCAAATGTGGTAGGAACCTGAAAGGAGATTATAGGCAGGTGGGGCCTGGCCTCTTCTCCAAGGTAACAGGGGAAAGGACAAGAGGAAATGCCCTCACACTGTGCCAAAGCAGGCTTAGATTGGATACTAGGGAAATATTTATTCACTGAAAGGGTGGTCAGGCATTGCTGCCCAGGGAAATGGTGGAATCACTTGTCCTTAGAAGTGTTCAAAAACAATGGAGATGTGATGCTGTAGACCTGGTTTCATGCTGGACCTGGCAGTGTTAGGTTAAAGGTTGGACTCAATGATCTTAGAGGTCTTCTCCAACCTAAATTATTACATGATTCCAGGAAATGCCTGGCTGCAAATTGTCCTTTAACCACTCAACTGAAAAAAGTACTACACAAAGTACTTTTATTTCTTTTTTCTTTTTTTTTTTTTTTTTTGAAGACCTTTAGAAATATGCAAGAAAACCTGAGGTTTGGCCCTTAATATCTTACAGATGTTGCCATTATGCTTACTAAACCACATGGTTATTGTTGGAGCTCAGGCTGGTGTTGCAGGAGCTGCTAGACCACTTCAGTAAAGCAGGTGGAGAGAAGCTGGAATTAAACTC
The DNA here is from genome assembly GCF_028018845.1 of Melospiza georgiana. Taxonomy (NCBI): domain Eukaryota; kingdom Metazoa; phylum Chordata; class Aves; order Passeriformes; family Passerellidae; genus Melospiza; species Melospiza georgiana. The sequence goes on from NC_080439.1 coordinate 13,555,091, forward strand.
TCTGTTTCTGCCCACTGGCCTGCAGGCATAACTACATACCTCAGTGCACTTAGGGGACTAACAATAACAGCCTGCCAAATACACTTTTAATTCCTGGTGACTGAGCAGATAACCCAGGGGCCTTGCGCTGATGTTTTCCTGCCATTCCACTTTATATTTTAAGTGATCTGTTTTTCTGTGAAATGTCTGTGTTGTTTGCATTAGTATTTTTTGAAGCCCTGGTTACAGACCAGGGTTGAGAAGCAGCTCAGTCCTCAAACTGTTCACAGCTGGAATTTTTTGTTATAAGAGGAGGAGTAGGGAGAGAGCAGAAGACAGGGGGACCTGAGGAGTTCCCTGCTTAGCACTGACTCGCAAAGATCAGGTCTGGAGTCAAAATTAAATTCAAATAGTCTCTTTTGCTTTCTTGCACATCAATAGTCTATTATTAATACCCTATATATGTAGCTCAATATTAGTTTAATTAGTCTTAATAGGACAGTTCTAAGTATTAATCTACATTGTCCAGGGGCCACCTAAATTAGGTTGATTGGTAACTGCTTGTAAATTGCAAATATGCATTGATCTTTTCTGCCCACCCTTGCTTTCAAGTGGAGTTCACGTTCAGGAAAACTTCTTTACCATAAAACCAGTCCATATCTTGGAGCTGCTGCAGTCAATACATTGACAGCACATGGTATGTGCAAACAGATGAGGATAACAAACAATTCAGATTTGTTTTTAGGAAAAAATACCAACTCTCCTGGTTGATAGACCACCATTACTGTGCCACTCACTTCTCAGGGCCCAGCTCATTTTCCTACAGGTTCAGCTCCCTGTTACCATTAGAAGTAATAAGAATTTTAACTCTGATAGAAGGAGAATATGTAAAAGCATTCCTGCTTTCAAATCCATCAAGGCCACTGTTTAGACTTCTCTGGATAGGAGTGCAAGGCACTAGAATAAGTCCTATCCCATAAAAATGGATCTTTAATAAACCAGTCCAATATCCACCCTGAACACCCCTGTTGGAAACACTCACCCCTGAGCTGAGGCTCACTGTTGTTATGACAGAGCTTGCTAAGATGTGACAGCAGAAGAGGGGACATTATTAGGGAGAAAACTCATCAGGCCACCAGAGAAACAGGATGTCCTGAGTCCTGCTGGGCGCTTTGTGAGAGTCAGGGCTCAGCAAATGGCAATATCTGGGCTCCCGAGGCTGAAGGGATGAGCTCTGGGCTGGCTCCCACAAGGAAAGGAAATTCCAGCTGGCTGGGGAATTGTTGGCATGAGCACAGGGGTGTGGAAGGGAGCCTGCGAGCTTTTTGGTAGGACATGTTCCCCTTTCCTATTGGATTGTGGTACAGCCCCAAGCACTTTGAGCACTATTAACTCCTTTGTGCTGCCAGAAACAATACCAGGAGCAGTTCATCAACAGTGTGGAAGGGGAAATCCTGCTTATAATAATAATAATGCAGCACCAAGACATATAAGCAATATTTTAAATACTGAAATAATTCAAATATTTCCATCTCTTATTTATTTTTTCTAGGTAATATTAGGTAACCTAATAGAAATAGGTAACTATTTCTGCTTTGCCATTCTTGCATATGGAAGATTAGATATTATGTGTTCTTGAATTATCATGGTTGATTAAACCTCTTGGAGACATAATGTCAATGAAATTAGGTGAAAATCCCAAAAACCATCAGAATTGCTTATCTAGAAGCACTTGGAGTTCAGAGTCAATATTTCTGCTGGAATGAAGATGTAGAGCACATTGCTGTTTTTATTTGGTCATACTGACTTTCCAAAATTGCTGACATGCAGTGCTATGAAAAGCATTCCTACTACTCTTAGTGTGAATCAAAAAGTCTTTTTTCTCTCAATTTATTTCTCAAATATTTTTTCCCAAATTCATACTTCCAAGAAGCAATGAAATCAATTTTGTACACCCCAAAGCTGGTTTTGATGCTTTATTGTAAGGGATCAATCAGCATTTAGTCTCCAACAGTAGAATGTCCACATCTTGGATTCTTAGAGGTTTCAGGCAGTTTGAACTTATTTGTACTTATACTCCAGAAGACTTAAAAAAGCAGATAGAATATAAAGAGGCAGATTTAAACATTAAAAAGAGAGAAAAGAGTCCTTAGAAATCTGTGACCTGTTTGTGCCCTGAAAGCAAGCAGGGCACACACAGCTGTCCTTCCAAGGAAGAAGTCGGGTAGGCTTTAGAGAGCTGAATGCAACAGGAAATGTTTGTGAGATTCACTGAAGCATTAGAAGGATTCTAGCACAATATCCAGGATATTTGTATTGACCCGTGTAACACTGCTGCAAAAAAATTTTGCAGCTTGCACCATCCTCAGGATATACCTGATAACTCTTTTTATTTTCCCCCTAAATGCTTTAAGATATGTTCATTTATATATTTTGTATCGGGCATTCCTACCATCAGGGAGGCTATAAATAGATTTCTGAAAACTGTGGCACTTTTTCTCAATTCATGGCAAAAAATAAATTGATTGAAAAGGCACTCAGTAACGCATTCCCGACTTCCATATTCAGAATTCAGCAAAATGCTCAAAAATAAGAATAAGAAAATACATTGGATAATAGTAGGCTAGTAAGAACGAAAATGAGGGAGGGAGTTCAGTAAGGGAGCACTGCTTTTTCTTTTTTTTTTTTAATAATTAATCAAAAGTTTCCATGTAAAAAAGGTTTCATATTAGACTTTTATGACAATAGTGATTTTATCCTTGCTGGGATAACCCTGACTGCTATTCACTGAAGTAGTAATAGGCTGCAGGAATACCCATGCACCCTTCTGTTTATTTATTTCTCATGCATATTCCTATTTAGAGACTGAGAAAAACCACTAAGAATTAAAGTATAAATCCTGTCAGAAAAGAGGCTTTGTGAGAGATGCAGAAAACTTAATAAAAATAAAAAAGTCTGCTTACTAGTTTTAAAACCAGATGTGATAGGCCCCTATGAAATCATTTCCTACTGCTATCATGCTGATTAGCTGCATGATAGCAGCATGTTCCTGGTCTCTTGAACAGATGGTCTCTGCTTCTCTTGCAAACTCCATAGTTACTGGATGACAGAGGCATTTAAATTTGAAGCCCTTTAAAAAAAATTGTCCTGTTTCAGATTGACTTCTTGATGAAGATTCACATTTTTTTACTACAGGGTAACATTTCCCCAAAGCTTAAATCCCTACCACTTTATTTCTGGAACCACTCACAGCTTTAGCCTCCAGCTTTTGCTGTGTTGGTGTTGGTCTGGCTCCCAGCTCCAAGGGCTTTATTTTCTGTCCAGTGCCTGCCACACTCCACCCATCAGCTGTGTGATTGAAGGAAGGCAGCATGAAGCAATCTTTGCTTACAACAGCATCTTCCAGAAGAACTGAGAGACTTCAAACCCTCTGCATTTGTTTTCTTGGGTAAGAAAACAACTACTGTTCCAATGGCTGTCTTGAGGACTTCCAGGTAAATAGGAATAGTTGCATGAACCAGCTTTATGACTCTGGCCAGTCAGTCTGACACAATGCAGCAATCAAGCACAGAATCCACAGCTCGTTCCCATCTGTCCTTATGTAGCATATAGCTTTGTCTCGCAGGGTGGATTGTGCATACATACATATATATATATATACATATATATATATACACACACACACATAAATATGTTTAAATGCTTCCAGTCAATATAAGACAGAACTGTGAATACAATAATGCTGCAAATGGCACTGAACACTTTATGAACTCAGAATTTATGTTACTGTTTAGTTTTGTTTTGCTTTTCTGTCATGTGTTTTCTTAGGAAGACCTCGAGCTGACAATACATCAACCGAGTTCTAAGCTAACAACTTTACTGCCTTATTTTATATTTCTAAAAATTATGTTGGAGAATTTAGTACCTGTGAAATTCTCATAGCTTCAGGGCTAAATTCAATACAAGGATCTATAGAGGCACAACTAGCACACACCATGACAGATGGATAAAGAAGCTGCAACTCCATTTGTTTGGAAGGAGCTGTTTGAGTCAAACCTGAGTGTTGTATTCATATTGCTGTACAATTATATTTCCTGAGTCTCATACCTTCTCTCGATGGTTTTCTCATGGCAGATCTTCACAGCAGTGGTGTTGCTGCTTCTCGGTCAGGGCTCCTCTCCCAGGCTCTCCCTGACCACCCCGCCCCCTTTTATCTCAGCTACCTGCATGGGCTACAGCTGCTGCCCAATCAAGGACATCACAGCTGCAGCCCATTTGCAATAACTAGACTCAGGGCAGGGTCACTAATACAATAGAGAGATCTTTAACTGCCATACATATACTTACAATACATAAGTTAACTCAGGCCCCCACACCTGAGTACGAAAACTGAATTACTGTAAACATACAGACAGGCACAGCCCCATGTGGACTGCAGGGCTCATATGAGCACTCTTTTAGCTGCTCCACATGGGGAGGGATGCTGGTCACAAGGAGCTGTAACTAATGTCTCTCCTCAAATGACTGCATAACCCCTACAGCCTAACCCCAGTGCCCCCTCACCCACCACCTTCACCTCAGCTGCAGCACCTCTGCTTCTTGTCTTTGTGGGTGACAAAAACAAGTGGCAGAATTGGACAGGAATATCATCTGCATGCCTGACATCACCCAGCCTTCACAGATCTGACATAATGAAACATTAATTCATACACTCTCCATTTTTTCTGCAGTTGACATTAGATTGATCCCGAGTGTCTGCTCACATCTGCTTGAAGGATTTGTATTTTACACTTCTTGCTGAGCACATAATGAATTGTAAATTCCCTGACTCACCATGTACAAAAATGGCTTACAAAAAGGATTTTCTCTTTCTCTGTCATATAATTCAACAAAGCCAGGTCTCTGCTTGCTCTTTCAGCTGATTTAGCACCCTCTCACTCAGGAGAGAAGACCAGGGAATTTACCTTTCTTACATAATTTTTATTACCTTCTGAACCAGCCTCTTTGCATCCTCCCTGGGTTTAATTTTTGACTGAGATAAGCCATTTGAGACAGATCTGAAGACAAATTCCTATTGACCCAGAGCCCAGGGAGCCCTTAAGGAACATCTTGATCTTCATGATCTTCACTCTGCTGTCCTGCAAGTGCTACCCTCAGAAAGGTGCTTAGGCAGTGATTGCAGGGTTGTAAGTTGTTTCACGTGTTCTTGCACAGAAAGAAATCACATGGCTCTATGGCATTTCTTTTCCACTTTGTTACCAATTTATAACTTTTTCCTATAAACCTGTGAAATTTTTATTAGGTTAATGGGCATGCCTGTTCTGCAGGGGAGGATCTGTGTGCCCTGTAATCTGTGAGAAATTATATGAACTATTTGGGGCTAATTTTTTTTTTTTTTTATTATTTAGAGAAGCTCAGGGAATGGATGTGTGTGTTTATTTTACCTACAATGGCTCTCGTGTGCTCTTTGGCATCAGTGCTGCTCTCTGTTCCTCTCCACAGGGAAAGAATTGCAGTTGTAGAGAGGTGACCTCAGGAATTGCCATTAATTAACACTTCCACATGTAAATTAGCACCTCTATCATAGGCATGCAGAGAAGCTGCTGCTCCATAAGAAATGAGGGCACTCAAGTTACCAACAGCTCTGTCCAAATGTGAGCAGCTCCTTCCTACATCTTCTGCCAGGCCAAGCACGTGGACATGCCCATATCCACCTCTGAGAGAAGGGAAAATATTCCTGAGGATGTTAAAGGCAAAGTAAGTTATATTGCCAGAACATGTCATCTTCAACAAAGATCACATTTTCTAGCCCTCTCAAAATACAAAGAGCTTTCCACTGTGTAAAGCTTATGGTTTGAAAACTCTCCTAGAATGTCTAAATACAGAGAAATTAAATTTTTTTATAACTCTGGAGCACAAAAGTTTTTATTTTCTTTCAAGTATTTCTTAATTTTTTCAGTCAATCTGTGTGGTTATCTCTTAATATTACAAAATTTAGAAAATAAATGGGGGTGCTCTACAATATTTTTTTATGCTGTTCTGGCTCATAAATCAGATGCTAGAGGGACCAGCTATTTTTGAAATTATCTCAAGGCTGTAAGAAAATTAATAGTTATTTTTGAATATAGCTGTTCCATCAGCTTGATCACACGATGTGGATTTCTAACCTCCTTGATTCTAAACATTTAAACATAAGCATTTTCAATTCTGTCTGGAGGAGAGCCATGAATCTACCTGCTATGGGATTGATGAAATTATCTTTCTGATAAACAGCAGGCAGTTGGACTGCCAATAGTCACAAATAGCACTCAGGGAACAAAATAATCTGGCTGTAGGAGAAAAAATCCTTTATTTTGTAATAATAAATGAGGAAATATTGACATGGAATCGCAACACTTCTGGCAGGAAAGCCTTATACATAATGAAAAAAAAAATCTCTTGCACGTAATTTGCACTACATAAGAAAAATTAAGAAACACATCTTTACTGCTTCAAATACATTTTTACTTTTCCTAGTGTCACTGTTGCATGGCAAGAGGACTGGCAGAGCTTCTGAAAATGGGGTAACCAGCTGGTACCTGGAATTAGGGTCCTTCTCTCTGTGTTAGGGAACCACTGGAGTGCCTTCACATGTTTTCTTCCGCGCAATTCACTGTCCTCTACCTTTTGTGGCTGTGGGGTCTTTGCTTTTAGGGCCTTGGCTTCGCTGCTTTGGGGGTTTGACACCAAGGTCAGCGACTGAGACTTGAGTGCCTGAACCTAAGGGCTGAGAATGGAACAGTGTTGGAGCAGCCTTTGGTCCAGTGGGTCTGCAGGACCTGGGTGATTTTGGGGCCAGCCTTAGGGAGATGCAGGAGCCCTGTGCTGCAGAGCATCCTTCATCCTTCACCCAGGAGTGGGAGACACTCCTGGGATTTGGAGTGCCCCCGTGGTACCTCCCAGGGCTCTGTGTGCTCCAGGCTCAGGGGCTGAATGTTTGCTCAGTCAATTCTTGTGAAATTTTAAACTCTGGCTGCAAGAAGGCTTTTTACTTAATGCATATTTACACCAGGGAATAATGCCTCTTTTCTCATAGAAATAGTCTTGCTGTATGAGAGGAATTCGCGCCTATAAATTTAACCTTCCTAACCTGTGAATCTTATCACAAAAGGGCAAAAATTTCCATCATGCTCCTTTTCAAGTCCTTCAAAGGAGAAAAAAATTTGTAGTTAACATATATACAATCATGAGCCCTGTGAGTTTGGCATTTCCTGGTACTGTGCCAGGGGCAGAACCACAAATGTACATGAAGCAACTCCTCTTACGGAAATCTCCTTCATCCTCTGAGAGCCAGAAATGTTTCCATTTAGGAAAAACAGACCATCGAGTGGTGTGGTGGCACTCACCACCACAAACAGAGATCTTTGATGAAATCACATGCATGGGTCTGGTCTGACTGAGCAGGATATAATTTGCCTGCTCCACAAATGGCAACAAAAGAAATCAGTGCCTCGTGGTCCTTGTGGCCTGGTGTGTATCACATTGTTTATTTAAATATATCACATTGTTTATTCAAACAGATCAATGAATCTGGGGATCTATTGCACAGCTTAAGCCATACTGGAAATTGAAAATGGAAAATAAATAATTCAGCAGTTGAATAGTAAAAATGCAAACTTTTGCTCTTTTTTTGCCTGCTTGAGGGATGTGGTTATGCATAAACATTTCCATCGGGACCTATGACTGCAGCTGGATGCAGTTTGCCCTGGCAGCACAAGGCCCCATCCAGAACTAATCTGTTTAACAGCTCAGTCTGAAGCCCCTATCAGTACAACTCATCTAAAAAGATATTTCTCATGCACACTGCTTTTAAAGTAATTATTTAAATTACTATTACTGTTCTGTTTTCCACACAGCCTGTAAGAAGTCCTGCTTGGCCTCCATTTACAGTCTGGGAATTCAGCATCTCATGGCACGAGAAAAATCTGCAAAATCTTGTAGAATTCCCTGCATTCAGTGTTGTGAGTACTTCTGTGTGGTTGAATCCTACAGGGCTTTTTTGAAACTGATCCTTATAACAACTTCAGCTTCCAGGATGTAGCTGAGGTACAGCACTCCAAATGGGTAAGAGTCTTAAACCAATTTTGCTCATGTTAGAAGACATGTAAAAGTTATTAGTTAGAGACTAAATTTTAGGCAGAACAGGTTCTAGTGAAACTTGATTAAATCAGAAACATGATTTACCAACACAAGTTGGTTTTGGTGAACAAACATATAAAAAAAAAGAAAGAAAGCACATTTTCAGTAACAATGAAAATGTAGCCTGTTTGTCTGTGAACAATTAATGAATTGTCTTGATGATGCACTGTCCCTGTTGAGTCAGGAATAGGTGACAATGTACAGTGGCTAAAGTTCTCTAATTAAGCATGGGAAACACACCCCTGGATTTCAATTTCAGTGGAAATTTACACTGCTGAGAAGAATAGGATCATCATCCCTTTTAAAAGTGCCATTCCTACTTATTTCTTTAAGGTGTAGTTTTTTTTCTGTATCAGTAACTAGGCAGAATGGACCAAACAAAAAAAACCCAAACCCGAATACTTGACTAAATTTTTGATGGGTAGTTTCAGAAAAGCTTAGGATGCAATGGCTCCTTAGCAGACCTTTGGGGACTGCCTTATGCTAGGAGTGCAGTTGATGGAACTTTTCTACTTTTGCTTTTATTTTGTGAAAATAACAAACACGAAGTGTGGGGCACTCAGACAAAAGTGTGTTATTCAAATAATAGAAAACTACCAGGCAGGTTTCTACTCCTACCTTGAAGTGCTTCCTAAACCTCCATGCAGCTTTGTTAGCAAGCAGTCTCTTCACATAAACATCAAACATCCAATAAATATCAAAACCAGTGAAAGCAAGGCAGTCACAGCTTATGAGCTGAATGAGAAGGGAAAATCAGCTGAGGCTCAGCACACTGGTACTGAGCTGCTGTCCCACTCCACAGGGAGAACCTGGGAAAGGTTCCACAGGGCTCCTGCTCACCTGGCTTCTGCACTCTACTGGAGGAACTCTGTGTGCTCAGCTTTCAGTTCATGTGAGTTTGTTCCACAGAGATGCTGAATGGTGAATCTCAAATCAGGAATAAACTGGTTCCCTTCCCAATGGCAATCTGCCATGAGAGGTGTCTGCTGAAGGGGTGTGAGAGCAGAGGATGCATCCTGGAACCACAGTACATCAGAACCACAGGAGACTGAGAGGAAAAGGGAGCACCTCTGTGTACACCAAACCAGTTACTTTTTTACAATAAACCAGAGCTTCAGCAGAGCTGGGAGTTTGTCAAATAAGGCACACACACAAAGTTCCAATTTCAGCCTTGCTTTTCAGTGCACTGTTTTAGTTACACTGTTTAGTTTCGAGTAAATCTTAGGTGGAAGTGACAGCACTGCCAGAGCCATAAGAGCAAGCCAGCCCTGAGCCCTGCTGAGCCAGCAGGAGATGAGACTCCCTGAGGGCTCAGAATGGCTGAGGGTGCTGTCTGCAGCAAACACCCACTGAGACTCTGAGCTTCAGCTGCTCTGATGGATGTCCCAGCAAGCTGGCTGCCACCAGCCTTGTCAAACACGTTTCTGCACCAACACACAAGAGCACAAATAGCTCTCTCACTTCTTTTTAGATGTCCATGGCCAGAACACCCCTGTGCAGATTAATAAGTCATTACTGATTTAGAGAAGCACATCTCACAGAGTGCTTACACACATCCTGCTGTGCAGGGATGGCGGGGCAGCAGGACATGTCCAGGCACCACCTGCAGGCTGGCCCACAGGCTGGCAGAGGAACAGGGGTGGTCTCCAGACACCACTGCCCTCGTGCTGACTCTGCACGTCCGGCTGGACTTAGAGGGACGTGGAAATGCATAATGCTATGTTAGTAAGTAAAGCCCCTATTTAGGCTGACTTAAAGCAGCTTTTAATCTTTGCTAATGAAAATCTGCTGTTATGATCCTAAGTCTTTTTCCAAATACTTCTGCAGCTTTGGGTGCAATCCAACACCCACTGACTTAAAAGAAAAAAATCTGACTGTAGAAGGCCATTTCTGCTGTCAATCCTGTACCAGCTGCAGAGGCCGCCCAACAGGAGAAGAGTCCAAAATTCAGCAGGGGCTCCCCTGATCAACATAATGCTACCAGTGTGCTTGCACAGGCCTCTGAATGACCAACCTAATGATCTCACTGTGCTTGCACAGGCTTCTGTGACCAACCTAATGCTCTGTGTGCTTGCACAGGCCTCTGTGACCAACCTAATGCTCTCACTGTGCTTGCACAGGCCTCTGTGTGACCAACCTAATGCTCTCACTGTGCTTGCACAGGCCTCCTGCACACCCTGAGCACTGTGCACCAAGCTGTGCCAGAGGATGAGGAGCCCATAGCTTTTCTTGAAGCACTGCTGCCACAGCTCAAGTGCTCCCCAGGTTGTTCTTTCTCTTCTAAAGGAACTTGAGGTTTTGCACAAGCACAGCCTGAGAGTCCAGTTTCTATAGTAATATAAGTTGCCTCCTGTGAGCAGAGGAAAGATTGATCAGATTTGTAGTGTTTTTACTCTTCTGCTTAGCCAGAACAGATGAGCCTCCAAGCAAAATAATCTGCAGCCTGCAGGGACCACTGGACTTGGCACTGGAGCTTCCCTTCATAAGCATCTCTTTTGCCAGCATGTCTGAGCTGAAAAGAGCAAACCTGGACGTGACAGCTGAGGAGAATGAGAGCAGGTTAGGAAGCACTGATGGCTGTTTTTCACTTCCAGACTCCCCACAGCTGAGAGAACTGAGTAATGACTTTTGACTGGAGCAACATGAGTGCATTTGTGGCTTTCCCTGTTCAGCAGCCCCAGGGGTGCCTCACCTGGAGCAGAGTGTGGCCTGGGCTGGCTCTGCTGCTGCTCAGGTAATTCCCTCACATTGGGAAGATGTCTGGGCAGTTTGTTAAGTTCAAAAGTGGGCAGAGAGCGGCCAGCAGAGACTGTCGGTGCGGGGACACGGTGACATGAGGGGAGCTGCCCCAGGCTGAGGCTGTTTAATGTGAACATTGACAAGTTCCTGAGGTAAACACTAAAGTGCCATTGCAACTTAATGTCACAATCAGAGAGCCAGTGACAGGGAGGAAACCTGACTTAAACTCTTCAGGAGGAGCCCAGGTGTGCAGGGGGACAGGGCCCTGCTCATGCAGCAGCTCCTGCTCCAGCCTCCCTGCTTAGGCCTGAGGTGAGGCTCCAGCAGCCCAAAAAAAGCCATTAATGAGCTCCAGGGGGTTTTGTGTCTCTTGCCAGCTCCTCATTAGTGAAGGACTGCTCTAGAAAGGCAAACCCCATCAGGCTGTGCAGGCAGAGAGTGCTGCTGGGGCTGCTGCTGATTTACAGACTCAGCTGTTCTGGGTTAAGCAATCGCATATGGGAGCTTGTTGGGAGCTTCCTTCAAGTAAGCCCTAAAGTAAGTTACATCTTTATGGGAAAATGTTTAAAAATAAAACCATATGAAGAAGCATGCAGGAGTACAGGCTGGAAGGGGAAAGACAGCTCTGGTTTTATTTTGCTGTAGCTCGCTCTCTGCATCTGGTTGGTAAACAAGAAGAGGATGAAGCAATGACTAAAAGTGAAGTTACTATTTCAGGGGTGAAGAAAATGGAGATTATTCCAAACTTACCTTCAAATATTTTGATTGATTTTAGGGTTTTTGTCTACTCCTTATGGGCAATGGAACTATAGCTTTTTGCCTTTTTGTTTCTGTTTCTCCAGTTGTGAAATTATTATAGTAGGGACAGGCAGTGGAAATTGCATAAGCTGAAGTTATCATTACTCTCCTGTGACCATGAGTGTTTCAGTATCTGGTTTTCATCTCTGCTAGATCAGAGCAGATTCTTTATGTGGGATGGTGATTCCAACAAGGTCATGGCTTTGAAGGAAATGTTTCTGTGCAAATGTAAATTTTTTTACAACTAAAAATATACGGCATAGAAATGTGACTTGAGCACAGTTAGAGGGCCAGCAGGAGAGAATCTGGGATGCAGGGTAGAGTCCATCATATGTGAGCTGTATGGGAAGGACATAAATTCATACAGTTTGCTCTAACCCTGGTTCTGAGGGAGCAGGGAGTGATTTTTGCTGAGTCTTTAGTTAGGAAATGCAGTTACAGTTTGCAAGGGAGCTCACAGAGGCATTCTCAGGAATGATGGGCTCGGGGTTCATGGAAAATTGTTTCATGGTGGCAGACAAGTTGGAAAAGAAATGGCTTCTGTTGGGGAGGCCAAGACCTTCCCTTAGTATAGGCTGATTTCCCATCTTTGAGACCTCTAGGAAAAGGTCCATGAATATCAGCTGACAGTGTGAAAAATTATTACCTACTTATAGCCTCTGTTCTTTTCCACTGTGTTTTGCCACAATATTTGGAGTATTTTCACAATCAACAAGGGTAAGGAAAACATTTTGAGAAATTGGCAGAAACATGGTAACAGTTTAGCAGGAAGCTGAACACTCAATTTCCATGGAAGTGTATAAACTGAGATCTTTTTATAAGTAGGAGGAAATGAAGCTTATGTTTTGTGGGTTTTAAAAAGAAGTTACTGTATCTACCACATATTGCATTAAAATAAAAAGTCAAAGAAGCTGAAGTTACTCACATATGCCCAAACTGGCACACTCAATTTCATCTATAAATACCTGGAACTGATACATTAATTTATAGGTAAATGGTATAATGTCCTCTTAGGTTTGTGTGGCTCAGTGGTCCCATTTTTAAATTCTAATTTTAATGAAGGTTCAGCCTTCAGAGATCTGCAGATCTGCTGAGAGGGGAAGCAGGGGCTGGGAGGATGTGAGAATAGAGGAACAAGTGCTTGAGCTGCTTGGCTGGGCTGCTCCTGGGTCCCACAGCATTCTCAGCGTGAATGAATCCTGAAGAATGCAGATTTCTCCACTTCTTTGGAAAATAAGGCACAGCAACAAAAAAATCTTTGCACTTTCATTCAAGAATCAGTTCAGTGACTTTGGTGCAACTGTTCTGTTTTACACATTGGAATAGAGACAAATTTTAAACAGCGGAGCTTTCCAACTACAAATATGAAGCTCTTGAAAACAGTTCTCTCAGTCCTCTACTGAGTTAAATTTCTAATTATTCTTGCAAGTGTTTTCTAGAGAATTTTGTGAAAGGTAAAAAGAATTGCTGACACCACACTCAGAAACTGAGAGGTACAAAATAGATTTAGATAAGCTGATGCTTTGTCAATTTTTTTGGGTACTCATTAAAAAAAAAAAAATTATTCATTTTCCTAACAAAAAAATAGCTCATCTAGATTTATACATATAAACACAAAAGGTGATAATTTTTCCCCCCTATGTGATAAACACTTCCTATAAGAAATATGAAGTGTTTATCACATGGGGGAAATAATAATATAGAATAATAATATTTATGTTTAATAATAATATTAATATTATTCTTAAACAAAAACCATTAAAAATATTTTATGCTTGAGAGATGGACTCAGCATTTGGGTGCCAAATGACTCACACCAAAATCCTTTCAGCTGCAAAGGTTTTATTCACTTTTATACCTGCAAGAGCCTGAAGAGAGAGGCAAGGCTTGAGGTGTGTGAATTCACTGAGAAGTGAGACAGTTGTAAACAGAGACACCAAAAGTAGTCTCTTTTTACTAAAAATGAGGCTTCCTCTGAGCAGTGTCTGTGTGCATCTCCCAGATGTTGTCTGAGGACACGAGTCCTGTCCCAGCCTGACCTCTCAAGGGTTCTGCTGGGCCTTACTAGGGACCTCCAGACAAAGATGTGCATTCAAGCACTGGACCTTCCCTTTGGCACAGGCAGTTACCTCAATAACTCCATGGAAAAGCAGCTCTTTAGCACCATCCAGGCTTGGGAAGCCTTGCATGCTCTCACTGTGCTGGGAGCACTGCCTGCTCCTCACTGGAACACACAGCAGGCAAAGGGAGGAAGGATTTCACACAGAATTATGTGTATAATACACACACACACACCCACACACACACCAGATATTCTCCTCTAAAAGTTTGTGGTTTATAGCTTTGATGAACTGCTGCAGTAGATATTAAAATACAAGAGGAAAATCTTTAGAAATAAAGTCTCCTAAAACAGGCCCAGTAGAAAAGTCAACAACTCAGATCTAGCTAAAGGCATCTGCCCAAAGTATGGAACAAAAAAGGGTACAGAAAGAAAAATTCTTGTTGAGACAGAGATCTGTGCATTGCTTCTGTCCTTAGAAAGGCTTCTCCCTTCTCATGCCATGGCCCATGTCCTGACTCCATGACATTTCTCACACTGTACCTGAGGCAGTGGGACACTCACCTCATCCGAGGCCTCTCAGTATTGCTACTTATTAATAAGTATTACTTATTAATACTCAGTATTAATAAGTCTTAATTGCTTAATTGGACTTCTGTCCCAATGCTGACATTCACTTTCTGTGGGCCTGCATAAGCAATTTCAGTGGAGCTGAATCCAAGTTCAGCAAACTGATGCATATTATCTTCATTGGCATCACAGAGAGCTTTTTGCCTTTTTATTTTCATGAAATATATGGCATAGAAATATTGTCATATTTATACTAGAGTCATAAGAACTCTCCTGCTCTTTTACTTAATATCACATTGGTAAAGAGCATCCAAGACCATCCATTTCACTGACAGCTTTTTCACTTACACATGAGTCTGCCACCATTTTATTTCAGGATTCATATTCAATGTTTCTTATCCAAAGTCTGGTGTGCCAAGTTATTTTCCTTCTTCCTTAGGTGCTTGCTTCCAATCTGCTGACCTGCACTTCTACATGTGTTTTTTTTACACCATAAAATGCACTAGACTCAGGAGCCAGTGCATCAGCTTTTACACAAACATCCTTGTTCCCTCCCAGCCCTTTTGGGTTTTGGCATTATCACATCGTTGCTGCTCTGACAGCTATGAAAGGTTAATCATTATGACAACACAGGTATCAAGCAGAGATATTACCCAGCCTATTGCCTGCTCATGCATTCACTGATTATACATAACATGGGGACTTTTTCCATAACAGCTATGCTTCACTAACCCCTGTCCAGCATTTCTGGGAGAGTGGAGAGAGAAAATCCACAGAGCAGTGGATTTCTTAAGGATTAGGTTGGCATGCACCCAGTCATGGCACCTCAAAGGCTTCAGAGTTTGTTCATCTTTTAGAGATCCAGAGACAGAGGTGATGATAAATTTTGACATGATTTTTGTGCTTCAAAGCAGCCTGGAAAACATGTGTGGCCTGCTGGGGTTATGGAGCACTGCTGGGCTGTGCTGGCAGCCAGTTTGAGTTGGTTATTCTTGTCCAGTGCAGATCCAGGCATCAGCATTGGGAAAAAAATGGCTCAAATGCTTTGTTCAGGTACAGCCAAAGCAATGTGTTTAGACCTGATGAGATCTAGGGACTTAAAGACAGATTGGCTTAATCATCAGTTTAATGACTCAGAGTACCAAGGTGATGGGTAATCCATCTTTCAAAAAGAGTGGTCTGGGAGCAGATTGTAAATCTGCTGCAGGATAAAAATTTCATTGTGAAGCAAGAAAGTAACTATCTTCAGGTGACACTGTGACATTGATGCCTGGGGCAAGGATGGAGTGCAGGAACAACAAAAACTGCAGCCTGGTGATTTCTGTAGAGGTACATAGGTCCAATAGATGTTTCTGGTTTGTTATGAGGAAAGAAGATCTTTAAGAAGATAGTGTGGATCACAGAGATTACTGAGTCAGCAGATCAGCAGAAGAAGCTGTAGGCCTAAAGAAAGAGAAACTATAAAAAGAGCACTGGTATGTAGCACACAAAAAGTAAGGACAGAAATCTGTCTAAAGAGCATTCATGTCACTGAGCAGCAAACACAACCATCTTTTTCGAAGGCTTCTTCAGCATAAACATTACATCTAACTGGAGCAGGAATGACCAAGAACAGTAAGATAATACAAAAATGTGTGAAAGAGGTGTGAGCCTGCCCTGTGAAGGAGTGAGGCTCAGGTAGTCCGTGAGTGGTTAATGGCAGAGACAGAGATGTTCCTACCCAGAGGAAACCCAGGGAAGCCTGGCACTGGTGCCTTCCTGGATGCTTGTTTATCCCCATGACAGAGTGTGTGTGAGTTGTGTGTGTGACACTGGGAGCTGCAGTGCTGATGGTCCTTCTGGGAATCCCTGCCTGGCCCTGGTTCAGATGCCTGAGGGAGGAGAGCACATGTGCAGGCTTGCTGTGCTTTGGCCAAGTGCAGCAATGTGATGCTCTGAAAGCAAATTCTGCCTGAGAGACAACTTTATGGTTAAAATATGTAACACCCCAAGGGAGTCAGTGCAGGTGTGGGGAGCACCAGGTGTGGTGGGAAAGAGCAGGAGAAAAGTGTGGGTTTGGCTGCCATGGTTATATCAGCTCCTATGACCATGGCAACATTTGGTATTGCACTAAAGTAGAAGTGTGCAGGAGTAGTTTTCAAGTTTGATGTTCAGTAAAAGCTTACTGGCTGGTTCAGGTTTCAGACAGAAACATTTCACAACCCAGTCTGTGATACACGCCTTAAAAAAGGAATCTGAGTTACCAAAGGGCTTGAGTATGAAAAAGTTGTGATTTGTCTGATTTTACTGTAATGTATTCCAAAGATCACAGCATTTTTTTAAAAGACTGTTGTTGTTTGCTCTGAGATTTCAGAACTTCCCACACAGTAAAAAAGACATTGAAAGGGCTAAACTAATGAAGAATTGAATTACTAAGCTAAACTATGTCAGATTTCTTCCAAACCAAGAAGTGTTTATTGCCAAAGGTTTATAATGTCTAGAGCAAAGATATATTTAAACCTATGTTTAGTTAATCAACATACCTAAACTGAATACCAGTGGCTCCACTAAATGATATAATCAGTTCTGAAAACATATTTTCTAGATTAAAGCCCAGAATTTACTCCTTGCTCCCAGAGTTACCTCTTTGCAGTATCTGTGTCCATTTTGAGTGAGTTTCCATATTTGGAAGCCCACAAAGTGAACATAAGGACTGGATATCTCACAAAATTGTGTTCACCATGACTATAATGTTACCATTAGGGCCCAAAATCCTAATATAAGGCAACCCAAATAGTAATATTAGCATTACAATGTATTAATACTAGATTAAAATATTGTATTTATGGCTCCACAGTCCTCATTTTGATATAAGCCAAAACTCTCTTGAGCGTGGTGGCTTTAATCTATGTCCATGCAGTTTAACAATTGGATACAGACTTTTGACCAGTCAAAACACAACAGTCTTTATTTTAAAGGCAGAGAACAGACTCCAAGTGAGCTCCTTCCAGGGCAGTTAATGCTAAAGTCATAAAACTGTGTGAGCTTTGCAGCAGAACACACATAAAGGTAAATCAGAGAGTGTTTTACACAAGAAACAAATCATATCACACACAATATATTTTTGAAAGTAGGTTAACTACTTTATACATTCCCAAAAAAAGGACAAAATGTCAAAATAGCATGACTGCAGAGTATGTGGTGATGATTTTCAGCACATAAATGAGATCAGACAAGTAAGTATTTTGGTGAAAATCTGTGAAAGCTTCTAAGTCGAAGCAGAAGGACGATTCTATGCCAGTTTGAAACTGACATATATTTCTACACAGCTCTTTCTTTGATGCATATAGAAAGCCATATTTGACACCTTATTTAAAAGATTCCACTCTGTATGAAACAATTCTGTACTAAGTGGAAAATGGCTTAAAGTGCACACTTGACTTTTCTATTGGAACAACGATTTCAGCAGATGGTTGAAATTTTGTCACATGTTCCTGTGATTTCCATAAACCAAAGGCAGCTGAGGAACCATTTCACAGTTCAACATTCTTTGAAGACGATGTGAGCCCTTCCCCAGATTTGGGATAACAATCAAAATTCTATTTAAATGTGAACTATATTATTATTTCATTGATTTTAGATCATCCGTTATTTTTTTCCCCCAATAGCAATCATAGAACTCAAACTATAGAGCAAATTTCCTTTATTTTCCTTATATCTCACTTCTCCCAGTCAGATATTGCCATATAATTTTGCCTTGCTGTCAATAGTTTCTCAGATACTTTCAGACACCATTATAAAGTCCGTGATGTCCTCAGGAAAATGCTGAATTCAGGAGAGCTGTTGTACAAGTGATGTAAACAGAACAGTAACACCTAAAGTTGGATGCACCCAGTCTTGCAGTAAATGTTAGGGCTTCTGAGGTAATAAATTTTATATGTGGAAATCCATGGAATTGAAGACACCCCTGTGTCTCCTGTGAAATGTTTAACTGTAAAATACTACGTAGCAGAACAGCTCTAATAAATTGTTTCCTGTAAAACTTTGGGCCACAATTCTATTAACATAAATCCTGCAAGTTGCTGCAGTGTTGATTACCAGTCTCTCTGTTGTGAGAGACTGTAATGGAAATCCTCCTTTTCCCACCATGCAGATGAGAAAAGGTCTTTCTTTAAGGCCATTGTGCAGCAGGATATGGAATAGCCCAGGGCAGCATATGCTCTTTCAACTTTTCTAGGAATTTTCTGCTGTGAGAATCTCCTCTATTTACAAGAACACCATTTAATTCTTCTTTTTTTTTTCAAATGTGAAATCAGTAAGAAGAAGTGAGCAAAAGAAATACTTTGAACCATCACTTTCTAGGAGGAAAAACATGAAAAGTACTAGGGGAAAAAAAGTTTGAAAGACTTGTAGAAGTTTTTTTTATTTACACATAATTAAATTTTTAAAATTTCTTCTTTCTTATATTTGTACATGTTCCTGGATTTTACTTTCTGTCAACAAAAGAAAAACTATGAAAAATTAAAAGAATGACAAAACCTCCATTCTTATGATAGGAAGGGTTTCCATTTCTATTTTAACGTTTTTGAAAGTAAGGAAAACAAATGAGCACAACACCTGATCATAAAATGTTGGCATTTCTTGGAATGCCACTGATGGCAATTCACTGCTTCAACAAATGTCTCATGCACTTCCCAGAGAGGTGTTGTCCCCTGATTTCCAATGGCAGCTGAACCTTGGCTGCTGCTGAGTTTTTCTGCCTTCTTTAGCCTTGGTCACAACTTGACTTCCATGCAAAATCCTGTGAGGGTACTATGGAGAACTTTCTTTCTCATAGTTGAAGAAACATCAAAGGAATGACTGGATTTATTCTGCTGAAGTGGTGAAATCTGCCTGAAAATGTCTTGGCACATGTAAGAATAATTTATTTTGTTCCAGTTAACATGTGGAGCCATTTGCATTGCACTGCATATTCATTTAGCTGTCATCACTGTGGGTGGGTTTCCATTTTCCACTCTAGGTCTGAGCAGTGATTTGGTAGAAAACTCTTCCTCCAGGAATGTAGGAAAAACTGATCTATAGTAGCCATAAAAACAGGCAAGGTGGAAAAGGCTTTTACCTACAGGTATTGATATTTCATTGCACACTTCAATCCCTGCTGAGCAATTGCTCATAAAAAGAAAAGGCTTTGGTTAGGCTGGCAAAGATTAGAAATGCCACATATTACACACCCCAGACAGCATTCCTGGCCTGGAATGTGGGTGCCCTATAAATGATAAATATGACACAGTAAATAAATGGCAGAAAAATCAGAGATGTGAAGATCCTACAACCTGAAATGGAAATAAAACTGGAATTTCATAGTAAGAGATGGCAAAATGACAACAGAAGCACTGAAATAATACTTTTTTTCAGTAGGTTCAGAGAGTAATAATAATACCTTTTTTCTGAAGGTTCAGAGAGTTTATTACTTATTTTATTTTAGATCTAACATTTTAGAGGTCCAGAAAATTGCAGGAAAAATTTTCTAGTTTTCATGTGGGTTTTGTCTTTTGGAATAGGTGTTCCAAATAACATGAAGTAGTATTTGCTGAAGATGTATGTGGCCAATAGAGCTCTGCAGGATATTTTCATTCCTCCCACAATGACATCACTTCTCTGCAAGCCTTCTATATAAACACCTTGCTGTTTGGAAAAAACATTTATTTTTGTATTCTGTATTCTTTGCTTTATGCTACTTGTGTGGCTGAAAATCCTCTCTGAACAAAGCAAATTACAAAGTGTCATTGGAATGGCCAAATTCCATGGAGAAGGGCCCCCAAATCACAGAGTTAGAGCAACCACAAAACGATGACTAAAAAATTGCAGAGAAGTGCTCCCTTTTCTATTCTATTCTAGAATAAGCACTGCTGTGCTAAGGAAAGGTGGGGAGCAGAGGAGTGTAGAAAAGTCATCCTGCCATCAAATAGTTCCAGCCTCAATGTTAAACCCTGTTCCACAAACACATTGCTCAGTTAAAAAAGATTTTTCTTCTCTGCTTAAGATTCAGAGTTGGATAAAGTTGAGAAGTTATTTTGTTGGGGTAAACCTAGTAATTGGGAATAAACAGCTGGGGATGGGCAAGCTCAATTACCTGTTTGCTCACGTACAGTCCTCATAAAGAAGGGCAAGAGAAGCATTTGCAAACACTTACTGCCCTTTCTGCAGCCTAAAGGCTTTCTCTCTGGTTTTCTAAGAGAGTTTGAGCTCTCTTAGAAAATTTTTCCAGTCTAATATTAGTGAGTACAGAGAGAGGTGTATGAAAACAAAAATATCTCCCAAAATTCTCTCACAGGAAAAATACCTTGCATGTATTACACTCCATTTAAGAAATATGTTACAACAGTAACCATGAAAGTCAATAGTATGTTTGTTTTCTCAGGGAAATACCAGTTTCAAATTCAGCTGTGCAGGTGGGACTGGCCTCTCTTTACCTCTGCAGGTTTGAAAAATGCAAGCCATGCACTGTGAAGATTTGCCATGCTGAACATTTATTTTGGTACCATTTTGTCTTGCAATCTCAAGCCAGAATTGTTTCATGTTAGACACCTATGAGCAGTTTCCAGATATATCAAAATTACTTTCAGGTAATTTTGGGATTATTTGTGCAAACCAGACCATTGGCCTAAGGCAGGAGGCATTGAAAGCTGTGCATTGGAAGTGGGGACCCCAGCATCCTGCAGGTGTAGCAGGATGGATTCCACACATTCACCTCACCCAGCAAAAGGTGGGGATCCAAAAACTCTGAGGGGGCTCTGCTTTCCTTGGCAATGCTGAGACTAATTTAACTTAAATTATGAATGATTTTGATTATGAGAGAAGAGAAAGAGATCTAAAGAGAAGTCTTGAGTTTGATCCTGAGGGATCCAAACAAGAAATAAACCAATTTATTTCTGTGCCTAATTGGAAAGACTATGCCATCAGATCTAGATTAGCCTGAAATAGTGATGGAAATAGTTCATGTCTGTACCCATTTCAGAAGAAAATGTGCACTCATAGACTCCTGAGCTCCTGTGAGCTCTGACAAGGTAAAACTGATTCATTCAAGAACAGAGGGAAAGAGGCGAGTTAGGGAAAAGCTCTCCATCGCTGAGAGCAGCATAAGCCCAAAAAATTAATACATATCAAAAGCAGGGGAGGATAGAGAATAACTTGGCAAGATCCAAGATAGACTCTGATTTATTACACAGATAGTGTTCTTTGGCAACTTAAAGCACAATGATGAAGAAATTTTCCAGGCTGGGACATAATTTTATACTAATTTTTCAATTTGTTTAATTTTGGGCTTGGAATAGGAACACCAGGAGAACACTGTGGTATTACATTTTAGCAATGGGGCACTACTTGAAGGAGCTCCATTTTGTGTATGCTTTGCATCTAAAAAAATTTTATTTATTATTTTTTATGAGTTGTTATATGCCAACATGTTTCCCCTATCAAACTCTATTTTAATTATTTGTCTGTCTCAGTAAGCTTTTCTTAGCATATTTGCAGAAGATGAGTGCAATGCATTATGCTGTGCCAATTTCTTCCAAAGCAGTTGATGACAAAACCTAACTTAACCTAAAAATAATGGATTTTTCTTTTTACTACTATTTCAATGGTCCAGGCTTCATTCCAGTCTTAATTGTGAAATATATAATCAGGAAGGTGTATTTTGACAGCTCTTCTGAAGCTGAGTAGAGAATAATTAAAGCAAATAGCAATTAACCTGTGGCAGGGAAGGCATCATAATGTAAGTGCTGCTTCAGGGAAATTTCTGTTGTAAAATCAAAAGGATAGACAAGGAGAAGAATAGTATTTGAGGCAAGCTGCCAGTCAAATTATGTTCAGTATGGTTGATTTAATGTTCCTTCATCTTCCTGGTCAGAGTCATGATCTTGAGGAACATATTAGGAGCTTGCAAGGAGCTATAAATACAGAGGATAAAAAATGAAATAAAGGCAACATTGAAATTTTGGATTAGAAAAATGAAATATATATATATATATATATATATATATATATATATATATATATATATATATACACACTTACTAAAAATGAAAACAAGACTAACAAGACTTATGTAACTAGGCTTAGTTTTTTTATTTATAAAATATGGGTTTTATGCTTTTTAGTGACTAAATTGCTGAATACACTGAGGCATGTCAGTAAAAGCTTTAAAATGGCTATTCAGGGTAAAACCAAAGTCCATAGTATGTTGTCTGAAGCACTGAGTAAAAGCAGACGTCTCAAACAGACCAAACATGAAATCAGAAACTATCTCAGTCAGAGTTTTCTTTTTTTTTTCCCTGTTCTTAATAATTCCTAACATTTGTCTTTATTTTTCTATTCTTTGAGCTGGTGCTCTCATGGACTGCATATTACTCTGCAAGATGCAGTCTGCTGTAATTTATAACACATCATGTTATATGTGAAATGATGGTTTATCTTTTCCTCATCTATATCATTTCACATTTATTTTGTTGAATTGTATCTGCCATTTAAATGACCAGTTGCCCATCTCAAAGGGTTTTTTCTTTCTTTAGTGAATCTTCAACTTCTGCTCCTACTCTCTGTTTTCAGCTTTTTTATCCTTCTCATTTGACAAGGGAGATTTTGAGAGCCCTTTGAAAGCCAGATATATTATATTAAGTGGATCTTCTTTATCACAGACTTTTTGTCTCCTTCAAAAAAACCCAAAGAATAAAGATTCATTTATGTTTTAGTTTATCTGTTTCAATTTTTCTTGTACTTTCAAATGATTTTTAAAGTATCAATATCAAATTTACTGTCTCGTAATTCTGTGCCCTCCTCAGGACACACATTTATAATATTTTATATTTCTCAGCCCTCAAGTACCAAGGTGGTTTTGATCTAGAGCTCATGAAACAGAGCCAGGTCAATTATTGCATCACAGATAAACTTTAGAATAGCTGGAGATGGTCCTGGCAGATCTGCCTCTTGCCTAGACTGATTTTCCTGGTGTTTATATTGGTATGCGCCTAACTATCCTTAGTTATTCTTATCTACTTTATACTCCACAGAATAAGAACGAAACTGTGCTAAGTTAGACCCTCTCATACTCTTCAGGGGGTCTCTACCCTCTGCTAATTAGACTGAAAATTTTGCTGCTAATGTCAATGGCTTTAAGTTGCAAAATTCCAGAATTTTGTTTTCCATCTCACTACTCGAAGAATAGAAGCAACAAGAGAATCACTTTGAGGAACAGGAAAGTGCTATTTCCATTTGTCTTTCTGCTTGGTATGAAAAAAAATTGTCTGCACCCACAAGCACAGTATTTCAGAAAGTCTAGTATTGAAAAACCATACAACTTCTCCATATAAAAACATGGACTCATAAGAAATTCTGGAATAGCTGGCAAGAAGGAGAGTCCCCATCTTCAATTCATCTGCCTTACTTGAGCAGTAGCAGAAGGTGCATAAGAGAGATCTGATCCAGCAGAATCTGTCACTGTACTTCCCTTAATCAAGAAAACCCTTCTGTACATCTTAAACACAAGAGTTTTCCAAGAACTCAGAAACTATTCAGCGTGCTGCACTGACTCTATGAAGTATTACAAAGGGCTCTAGTTGACATAAAAAAATATTATTGTCCAGCAGCAGGGACCATGAGCTACTTAGCTGAAATGTCACACTATTAGGTTAAAGGCAAAAGGAACAACTACAATGTTTATTTAGTATAAAAAGATTAAAAAAACCCTCAGGAGAATAAAACAGTAATTTGAATTTCTGCTGCAGGATGAGTCAAGCATTGTAGCAGCAGCCAAGCCCTGCCATGGCTGAGACAGGGGCTGGTGGCAGGCACTGCTTGGAAAGCTGCTGGAAGCTGGAGCCAAAGCACACTGGAGAATTCCTGTAGATTAATTTCTGTTGGTGTTGAAGGGTGCATCTGTCCTCAATCCTCTGCTTGTCATGACTCTCCTCTGCTCAAGTGGGCTGGAAAGAGATAAAGCTGAAAAGACATTTTACTAGGGAGATAAATACTGCTGGGATCTCTAACATTACAAATATACCTTCCCAAATGCAGACTGGAGAGCGGGTATTGCCAAAATGGTCCAGTTAATACAGCTTGCTACAGGTGAAAGACTTCAGCATTTCCAAAGCAAAATGAATTTTCATTCTGCCATGAATTTTGGTGAAGGGATTAATTTGAAACTGATAGGAGCTTACACATTAATTTTGCTTAAATATCAACAAATAGTAAGTTTTCTTTTCAAAAGGCCAAGCTTTTAGATAGCAAGAGAAACAGTCAATAAAAGAAAGTGGGATGGAGAGGTTAAGTTATTTTTTAAACAAAGACAAAAATTGTCTGAAAACTGTAGGGATATGTGAAAATTAGTAGTTGAGAGATTGTTGGACAAATAACCCTCTCTTGTAGAGCTGAAAAGAGCAAAGCTGAATCTTGAAGATTTAGGCAAAGCAACAGATGAGGGAGAAGACGTGAGGAAGTGAAAGTTGCCAGACTTTGCAGAGGAAATGAACACATTGCAAACCTTGGATGGCAAAATGAAAGAGCAAGAGAAGATGGGAGATTTAAGGCAATGCAGGATATCCTACAGACACGTTGTGCTCTCAGTAGGAACATGAATGTAGTTTATGGGTGTGAAGATAGGAGAGATGATGCAAGAGGGTATTAGTGAGAAGTGTGAGAGGAGAGCTGGCAGTCAGATACAGGGACCTCCAGACACTCCCACTGAGGGATTTACTGTTCCACCCCACAGTGATGAACAACCTGGCACAGAATGCTGCAAGGCTCTGAGCAGGATTTTAATCATTCCTTCAGGTGTGGGTGTAAGGGGCAGTAACACCTTTTAGCTGAATAATGTGATAGTGACTGAGACATGGAAGGAGAGGGGGAAATGAGGGCAGGACAAAGTCAGGTGATGCCTGCCTCAGGCAGGGGCAGGGAAACAAAGGGAGACAGAGACAGAAATGAAGATCCAGAAGGGAGAGGGCTTGGGAAGCAACACTGAAAATGTGAGAGCAATCCAACAATGCACTCAGTCTCTGAGAGCTCGGTGTGGTAACTGTGGTAGCTGGATTTTAGGTAAGGCTGAGAAATGAGGATGTGCTGGTGCTGGGAGCTCAGCAGAGAGGGAGCTGAGATCTCTGTGAGGCTGGGCAGTGACCCTGGGCTGCTTTGGAACATACGGAAATTGTTCTAGTATAGAGTGTGAGCTCTCCTTTTCCATGTATTAAAGAACTGCAGCCATCCTTCCACCACACAACACCTTTAAATGTGTATTCCCATGGCCCTGATGGTCACAGACAGGTGGTGACAGGCAGCAAGCCAGCATGAGATCTAAAAGGTAATGTATAAATTATACATTAAATATTTATATACATTATATATAAATGTAAATATGTGTAAAGTATTATCTAAAAGGTAATGAGGAAAGTCCAGTACTGAACCTCATACAAAAATTCACCCACTAAGATGGAGTGCTAGTGTTTATAGTCACTAATGATGAAAGAAGGTTTTCTGGGTTAGAGAGACACTAATCTATTACATTTGTTTATTTAATACAGACATTGTGTGGCAAGAAAATGTAAGAGTCACAGTAGCAAGTTTAGCAATTATTTTTACAATAATCTGTGGATTTCAATCCATTTGTCATTTCCCATTCTGTAGTCAGCAGAACGCAATCATTTTTATCAGCCCTTCGAGTGCTACAATACACCATCAAGACTGGAGAAAAATGGGGATATAGAAGTAATCTCTGCAACAGGTAGGGGTGTTTACATATAGATAGCATGTTTAGTTTGATAAATGCTTCTTCATGTAGTCAGATAGTTTTCTAAATATCTGATATCAAGAAAACACACAGAAGGTGCCAAGTTCCATTTCTGTTTCCTAGATAGAGCAAAATGAACTGAATTTATAAATGCCACTGGTGTGCCACTCATTTGCAGACATTAAATTCTGAAAATTGTGAAGAAGGACAGCAAAAGAGAGGCTATTTCATTTTAATAGAGAAGTGACAGTTCTGTGAACTTTCTTTGTCATTTCTCATATGAGCTTGCCTAGTAGCATGAGTGAAAATGACACCTGGAAAAAGAGGCCAGCATGGTGAATTTAGCGACAATTTGTTGTTTTCTGTTTTTCCCAGACATCTGGAAAAAAAAAGGGAACTCTGAAAGTCAAAAAAATTTTGAATGCAAAATAGAATTGAGACAAACCTTACTACAAATTAACTGTATTGGTTTACCCTGCCAAAAACCAAAAGAAAATGGGGGTGGCTATTAGGGGTTAGATTTCTTTCTTTTTTGCTTTCTTTGCATTTTTGCAATAACCTCAATTAAATACGAAAATATGTAGGCTATTCTTTTAAAAGAAAACATATAAATATATATATACATTAACATGATACCAAACCCCAGACACCTGAATTTACCGTTGCATTTTTGAATTTTTTTTTCTGATATAGTTCAATATTGTTCCAGGTAATGGGAAAAAAAGTCCAGACCAAATATCATATAGAACATATAAAAGAGGATTTCAAGATTGTTTTCAAAGCACAGTGTTGAGAAATGTTGGGCAGGTATTCCACTGTGTTGGAGTCCATGTAAAAGGCAGCCTGACTCCTCTCCCCTGGCAGGGATGGGGCAGCAGGAGCCCAGGGGGAGCTCACAGGGCAGGGGAGGTTTCACAGCTCCATCCCTGCATACCCAGGGGCCAGCCCGAGGGGCACAGGGACAAGGAGTGAGTGCAGCAGCATCTCTGCCCTGCTGGGCACCACAGAGCCCAGGGCTGACACCCACACTGCCCTGGAACGGGAGCTCTCCCGCCAGCTGGGACTGTTCTCCCCATCCTCCTCCCACAAAGGTGCTAAAAGCCAGTAGAAAAATTTGCACTTAAAAAAATATTTATTTATTTAAATTTAATGAAGCCCTATAGGTTATTTTCTCAATTTCCAATAATGGATTAATTGAAGTACCTATATTATCTGATCATGGCCTGCCAGTAGAGGCTAGAGCTGAAAAATTGTATTAACAGCCTTCTCAAGCTAAGCCTTATTTTTCATGGCTCATTAACTTTGGTGCAGTCTGCTCCAGGCTGAAATTTTACAAGATTCCAGTTCTAAAGTGTTTTCTTTAAGAACTGATAACTAAAAATGACTGGCAAGTTCAATGGTATATAAAAATAAGTAAGTTATTAGCATTAGACACTTCTAATTTACAGGGCTTGAAAATGTCAGAAAAGGAAAAGGTGGCAGACAGTTATCACTGCTAATTCCCTTCCAGCTTTGTTCTGGATACATTTAATTGCAGTAGCTGTGAATGGAGTGCTGCTCTTCAATGTGAAAGAAATAGAATAGAATTATTTTGTACAAACTTCAATAAGAATATCTTTGTCAAAGGTGAATGGCACTCAGAGAATTACCCCGGCAGCCAGGAAAATGTCCTTTCCCAGAGCTGGGTGAGAAGAGAGGGGCGAGGGATCTCTGGCAAGCTTTGGCCATTGCTTTGCCAGCTCTTTGGAGGCAGCAGGGTGCTCAGAGCCTCCCCAGCTCCCCACCCTGCCCTGCCCTTGTCCTGTTTGGGCAGTGTGGCCAGGGCACGGCTCAGGGGTCTGTCCTGGGGGTGCTTCACCTGCTGCCCACCCTGCTCACACTGCCCATGCTGCCCACCCTGCTCACACTGCCCATGCTGCCCAGCCTGATCACACTGCCCATGCTGCCCGTACTGCTCACACTGCCCATGCTGCCCGTACTGCTCACACTGCCCATGCTGCCCAGCCTGCTCACACTGCCCATGCTGCCCATACTGCTCACACTGCCCATGCTGCCCATACTGCTCACACTGCCCATGCTGCCCACCCTGCTCACACTGCCCATGCTGCCCAGCCTGATCACACTGCCCATGCTGCCCACCCTGATCACACTGCCCATGCTGCCCAGCCTGATCACAGTGCCCATGCTGCCCGTACTGCTCACACTGCCCATGCTGCCCAGCCTGATCACACTGCCCAGCCTGATCACACTGCCCATGCTGCCCACCCTGCTCACACTGCCCACCCAGACCAGGGCACTGCAGGGCTGGGGATTTGCAGCCCCAAGGTCAGAAATGATTCCCCAGCGTGAGCTCCATGGCTGCTCTCAGCTCCTCAGAGGCAGAGCAAAGAACTTTCTTGTCCTGCAGCTCTCATTAAAATGGTGCAGGACATCTCTGCATCATCCCTGGGCAGGGAGTGGGACCTGCCCACCTGTGACTGCCCGTGGTGGAGCTGATCACAAGATTATTGAGTGCAGCTGCTCCCCAAATAACCCAGCTCTCCTAGAAAAGCACAGTTTAACATTTGTGGGGCAGGAAAGGTTAAATGTGTGTTTGACAGCACTTTAATTATTGCCACACACTAAGTGTGACAATCTGCAGAGCTGGGAGGGGCTTAGGTGTGGAACAAAAGCATATAAAATTCAACAAGGTTTGTTTCTGCCACCTCACTTGATTTTCAGTTTCTCAGATACTGAAAAACCTTGGCCTTATATTTACAGACAAACATATTAATAGTTAAATTTTTTTGCACTCCCTTTAAAAAAAAATTTGGAATTTGTCTTCTTGTCTTCTTAACTGCCTCACTTAAAGAAAAAATGACCTTTATTATTACACAGTATGGGTCATGTTTCCATTACCAGGAGATTTGAAAAAAAGCTTTGAAAGAAATCTTGTCAGAGAATCCAAATCCAAGTCTGTTTTATCAACATCAACTCTACTTTGTAAAGGAGGTGCCCATTTCACAGGAATTGAATTTATTGATTAAATAGTGGGAGAAAGGATGTTCCAAAAAATTGGAAATATTTCAAATTTTTTAGATTTTTTTGTTCTCAGTTTGTATTTTGGAACTTGGCTTTATGTAATACCATATATCATAAGACTGAAACTGCTTCAAAGAAAGAAAAATGGTTTCAATATGTATGAAGAATTTCTTTCCATATGTCATGAAGGAAAAAGAAATGTTTTGACAACTGTTTTCTCAGGAGACAAGATTTGTATGTTCTAAGGAGCAGTAACATGTCACAGCTGAGCTGGTGAACAGCAGCAGTTTGAAATAGCCAGTGAGAATGGCTGGTCCAAAAGACATTTTTATAAGAATACCAAACTGCAATGCCATTTTTCATTTAGCTGGTGACTGGCAGTCAACATTCCTTTTGGATTTGAATAAACACTCTTTATATAATGATTTCTTACCATTTTAGTGTCCATTCTTCCTCTTTTCTCTAGCAATTCTGGGCTTTGTTATGTCCCTGCCTGTGATGTTTTGGAGGTGGTTTTCTTCCTTTCCATTTTTAAAGATGACCTTGCAGGTAAATCTGCTTTCAAAGGTCCCTTGGCTCCATTTAAAATCCAGACCTTTAAACATGGTCTTTAATAGTTGTAAAATGTTCTCATAAATTCCAAGCTATGTATTTTCTATATTGTTTCTTTATGGTTCATTTAGTGTGACATTATATAAAAATTTTGAAGAGGCATTTCCTTCTCAATCACTTTTGAGGGAAGTGTCTGGAAAAATCACTCTTGTAACTTTCTGTTTGAGCCATTAATTAGCACACTTCTTGTTAAATGCTGCTGTAGCTTTTAATTCACTGGCAGCAGCACACTCCTGGTGTGATGGATGAGCTGTAGAGGCTTAGATAGATAGGCTGTTTGCATGTCATAGTAAAATGAGATATGGCATTCACTTTCAAAATGAACTTTATGGGCTAATACTTTATAGAAGTGATGATGTCGTCCTGGATACTGCAGCTTTGTAAGTAAATACAAATAATGCTCCATGTGTTTTATTGGCCTTTGTCAGTGTAACCTTTTACAGAAAATTAAGACAAATTCTGAGCAGTATTTTAAGCTGAAAGGAGTATTAACATAATGGCATAAATAACAACTCAAGAATTTATGTAGGCAGCTATGAATAAAGAAACAAAGGTTCCTTGAACATAAGAGAGAGTCTGCTGTGAGGGAAAATCAAAAAGTCTCATGGAAATAGAAGGAGCTACTGGAAATCAGAACCCCTTGGGGTGGGGAGAAGTTTAGTGGCTCTGGTTTATTTTGACTCTTCTACAAAATAAAAAGTTTTAATATTGCCCAACAGTTTTCTGTTATGTATAACAAACCGCAGAGTAGAAAGCTTTTGACCTAAGGGGAATTAATAACCAAGGGAAAACAAACAAACAGAAAAATAAGAGGGACATATGTGGAGTTAGCACAGCACTGGTCACCATCCTCTTTCTTGCCCTTGAAACTGCTGAGGGACTAAAGGCAGTGAGGTGCTCAGGTGTCAGTGTAGTGAAAAGACCAGCACAATATTTCAGAGAGGAAAAGCAGCCTGAGAAAAGCAGAGGAACCACAGCTGGTTCTGCCCTTGCTTCTGTTGGTCACCAGGAGCTGTCACACAGCAGTGAAGGGGCAAGAGCAGCTTGGGCAACCTCTGCAGTTTGTGCAGCATGAATGGAGCTGGGGAGCAGTGCCAGAGCTGGAATGAATCCATCCTGGGGGCTCCACAGGAGGCTGGGTGAGAGCCTGGCTCACCTGGCCTTGGCTGCAGGTACCCCAGCCCTGCTGCAGCCCTGGCTCCTGCCCTGCCCCTCAGAGAGCAGCAGGGAGCACACACAGCACTGCAGGCCTGAGGTGGGTGTCCCAGAGAATTATCAGGGACATTGATGAATCACACTGACATTTAGCCCGCGCTCAATGGGAGTTAAATGTGAAAAAGTAATTTCATTCTGTAGCAGATTTTCAAAATACCTGGAGGCAGATATTTCCCTGGGTCATGGGCCAGTATTGTAACTTTCCTTCTGCAAGCTCCTTCCCTTTTTGTTTTCTATATCTGGTGCCTTGTATGTGGCATAATAATAAATAAATAAATAACAACAACAACAACAACAACAACAACAACAACAACAACAACAACAACAACAACACATTTAGGGTAAAGAGAGCTGCCAATGGCACTAATAGCACCAAGACTCAGTTATTTACAAATTGAGCAGTATTTTCTTCTGGTCATTACAAATAGAATTAATGAAAGGCAAAAATGAAAAATGCTTTGTAAAGGTGGATGAATCTAATAAACAATAGCCAGGAAAAAATATCCAAACAGAAAATGTTGTCAACTTCTCTTCTACAAAACTTGGCTGGGTTTTGGAAGTCAGCATTAAATGCAACTTTGCTCTATTGCTGTGCATCATCTCAGGATAGAAATATTACACAATGCTTGTATTTAATGTATTCTACTTATGTCGGTCAGTAAGTGATAGTATGTCCTATCTAATTAAATCCAGATTTCTGTGCATCTCTTCATTTACTTACTGTGCAAATAATGGAAGCTAACATTAAAGTATTAGAATCAGATAAAATTGCATTTCATATTAATACAGTGTGTGGAAATGTACAATTTAAAATGTATCTTATGAAATGTAATCGCCTTTACATATTGCACAGAGCTCTGATATTGATCAAGCTATTTCTGGGAGTGTATGATGAGAGCAGAAAATGAGTGTGTTATCCTTCCTCTAGGGATAAGCTTGCTTCTTGCTGATCTCACACTGCTTCCTTGAATCAAACTAGTTCTTGTTTGATCTTTTTCTTCTTGTTTAAGCAAGGTTAGTTTCACACAGGAGTGCTGGGATGTAGTCAGTCTCTCTCCTGTAGGTACTTAGCAGAGCAGTGGGTGAGCAATCCAGGGCCTCTCCAGCTCAGCCCCTTCTCTATCACACTGGGATCAGTTCCTAAGACAAACTTGGCTCTGTTTTCCCAGTTTCAGACAAGCTGAGGCTAAGGGGAGCCAGCAGGGTGTGGCTGACAAGGTGCTGAGACCCAGAGGTGTGACAGTGGTCACGAGGGTCTTCAGGGTGAGAGAGAGACGACAATGTTCAGAAGGCTTGATTTATTATTTTATTATTACATTATATATACTATATTATATATATATATTACATTATAACTATGCTAAAAAGAAATAGAAGGAAAGTTCTCAGAAGGCTAGCTAAGCTAAGAATAGAAAATAATGAATAACAAAGATCTGTGTCCCAGCAGAAAGCGAGAACAGCTCTGTCGAGAGTGGTCAGTAAATCCAAACATCCACAGGAGACCAATCACGGATCCACCTGTTACATTCCACAGCAGCAGATAACCATTGTTTACATTTGTGGCTGAGGCCACAGCTTCTCAGAAGGGAGAAAAATCCTAAAGAAAGGATTTTTCACCAAAGATGTCTGTGACACAGACGTGCCCTTGGCAGGAGCAGGAGGCACAGCAGGGACTGCAGGGAGGGCCAGCACACCTGGGATCCACAGGCCAGTGTCTCACTGGGCTGCCAGTGTGAAAATGTGTCTAACTGGGCAGCCTGTTTAGAGACACAACAGGCTCTAAGTCACCCTCCTGATCACTGCTTCCTTCAGGCTGGTTCATGTGTCATTCACACAAACTGGGCACAATTCCTGTGAGAATTCCTCAATATTCACGTGCAGGATCTTCTCTTTTCCGTACCAATGTCACCTCTTTGTGACCAAGGATTTCCTTTTGAAATCACAGTTTTGGTTTGTATCAGAAATATTCAAATACAGTCATTCTGGACTACAACCCATTTGTAACTGAAACTCTCTAAAATCATCCTCTCTTGTTCCTGATGAAAGTATGTCTAAAAATCCTGTAAAATCCATCTAAACAATCCATCTACACTATTAAAATTAAGCAGGACTTTCAAATTTAGGAGACTCTTTAGGATTAGAGCCTTATATTTTAATATCCAACATCAATGCTTCAAAGAAATTTATTCAGAGTTGTACACCAGCAATATGAAAGGTGGCAGGTGCCTTCCTGCATTTATACCTGCTGGCTGGGGACCAAAAAGCAAAAATTAGTGATGCAGAAACCTGAAATTAAAAATTAACTTATAAAAACATGACATGAATATTGCCTATATCTCTGGAACATTAATTGTTATAGCTATTTTGTTTTAGCTTTTTCATTAACCAGGCACTTAAAAATTTTCAAACTAATAAAATTATCTGAGAAAAAACAAAATTGCAACTACTTTCACTCAGTGTTGTTTACCCTTGGAGAAGCAAAATTGTCTGCCAAATGTAGAATGATTCCTTTCTTTAAATTCTGACTGGCAGGAAAAAAAATCTGCTCTCTGCAAAAATTATCTCATTTTCTAGCTGTCTCAAGGATGTGTCTCCTTTTATCAGATGATGCCCTTTTTTCCTTGAGTGGAAAACTCACTGTGCTCCATAAACAGTCACTTTGCATTATGTAGATTATTTCCCAAGAAAAGTAAAGGAGTGGGCTTTTGACAATGATGGAAACAATGAGGCATGAAGAATTCAGAGATGATCAAAGGTGCTCATTAGTTTAGATGGTAGGAAATAGAGCCATTAACAATAACACAGTATCTTTCTTGTTACTCTTTCATACATTATGAAATCCCATAATTGTTGCATCAGAAAATGCCTCATTTACTTTTCATGAATCAAATATTTAAAAGAAATTCTCATGCTTCATATCACATGCAGCAGAAGACCCCCTCATTCATTGTATTTCTTTGATGTATTTTTTTATTACTTGAAAGGCTAATTCAGATTGCAGAGGTTTTATTAATATTTTATAGACTTGGTGTTGTGAATGATCAGAAATATCTCTCTCTGATATGCTCTGGGCTTAATTCAGCAGTGCTCAAATTAAACCCAGCAGAGGAATAGGATGTGGAAGCAAAAACCCAGTTGAATCATCTTCCATATTCCTGCATTTCCACTCAGAGCATTCTTCTGACAGCTACAGGTGCCTCCCATTTGTACAGAGCTGAGCACATCAGTGGTGCAAATTAATTTCTTATTCATGTCTCTTTGCTAAGACACAAAAAGAGAGTCTAATTTAGGCAATTTCACGTTTTAACTACTGACTTAGTTCAACCTGAAACTATTTTTGATCTTATTTATTTTCTTGCTTTAAATTATAAAGGTCTGAAAATCTCGTAGTACATGGTTTAATAGTTCTGATATAACTCCTTCCCTGCTCCATTTGAGGTTGAAGTATAACAATAATACAACTGGTTTAATTAAATTTTTATTGCTTCATTGTGTCTCTTATGATTACCAGATTGGTGCTGTATTTAGATACTGAATTATTTTTATTTAGTAGCACATAAATAGTTTTTAAATTCTACCCACTATGGGCTTTCTCCCTGCATATCCTGCAAAAGAAAAAGGGATCTGTGTGTTTAGAATTTTGTGATGGAATATCCTGGGCAAAGCAGTGGATATATTAGCAAAGGTCAGATAAAAAAAACCATAAAAATGTATCTTCAGCATCCACAGAAAGCAAGAAATCATACTGAAAAAACCTGCCAGAGTACCACTAAAATTCACAGTACACACATGAATTGCTTGTTTGTAATAAATGGATACAGTCTCTTTGTTTAATAGCGATAAGAACCTCATCAAGCCATTTCTGCTTGCTCATACAAGGTCTGTGTCCCCTGCACTGCTCAGGAGGTTTGCTGTGAACCCCTTCAGGCACAAAGTCCCAACTCTGCTGTAAGAGGCTTGAAACACCAGTCTCACATCCTGAGCCTCAGCCAGCCCCTGCTCACAGCTATTTTCTGTGTGACATCCAACCACTACGTCAGATAAATGCTTTCATCTCTTTTTGTGCTGATTCCAACAAGTTGACAAACTCACCAATATTTTGTGAATCCACCTTTTTTTCCACAGCAGTGAACTCCCACAATTGAACACAAGCAGAGGAATTGGGGTCCCTGCTTGCAGAAGTCACTGGGTTTTCTCCATGATGAGCAGAGTGGAGGTCAGCACTGCCCTGGACTCACGGGGAGCATCCACAGGGAAGGGACGTGGGAGGGTTTGTGCAGCTCCTCTCCCTCCTGTTCTGCTGTTCCAGAGCCTACAAAGAGCAGCCAGTGTGGTTAATCATTACAAGCAGTAAAATAACACAGGTACGTGTATGCAAAATGTGGGTGCACTGGGAGAGGATGGGAGGGTGGGAGAGGAAAAAAGACAGATATTAATGACTTCTGTCTGCCCACAAAATAATACCCAGTGTTATTCAGCAGCATGAAGATATGTTTTAACAATAACCTTTAAAATAATGGTAAGAAATATAAATTAAATGCTGCTTGCCTGTGCTCCAGAGTTTGAAAAGAAAATCAGCTTCTGCTTCATTTGGTAGGAAGCCTTCCTTTACTCCAGAGAACCGGGTGTAAAGCCACAGGTTTGCATTGTTAAACAGGTTTGGTATTCCAGCTAGGTACTGAATTTCCTTTAAATAAATATTAATACTTGGAAAACTCTGAACCATGCAAAACCCACCATTTCAAATTCCTTTCCAGCAATTTAGCTTATGCAAGACTGACACAAAAAGTAACTTCTGAAATCCACAGAGGCAAGAAGGTTTAACTTCTGTTTTAATTTTTGCTAAAAAAAAATATTAAAAATTAAAGCCATGCTCGAATAATCATTTTTAATGAAAAAATGTAGCTCTGTGAGGTAAACTCTGATCATAAACCTGATCTTGGGAAAGAAGTGCATCTCAAGACTATCCTGAGTAATTGCTGCATGTTTTCAAGACATCATTAAGATGATCATTATTAAGATGAGCAGCTTTTAGTGCTGGTTAACTGTGACACTGCTGATTTGTAAATGTATGCAACTCTTACATTTTTGTCATGCTATCTCTCAATAGCTCCTTCTCATTTTGCCTCAGAACATGGGACAGGTTTCCATTTTCAATGGGGTTTATTGTCCCGCTTCCTTGCAGATCCATTAGCTAATGGAAAGAAATCATGATGGGCTTGTGCACCATGCCCTGAGATATGCACACCACAGGCTTTTCTGTTAAGAGTTTTCAATCATTTAACACATATAAAGATCATGCTGAAAGGTGAGATTCCCATACACAAGCCAGCTATTTAATAGCAGACACTGTGGTAGTTTTTCTTCTCTAACTATTGGCTCAGATACCGAGGGGACAGAGAGGGAAGGGAAATTTGCTCCACAATAAAGAATCTCCTGACTCAGCCTAAGGGAAGAGATGTTTTTCTGGTTCTGTGATCCAGATCACTCATGGGCAAGACCAGACCAAGGCAGATGGATCAGACAGATGCAGAACAAGCCCAGACATAAAAACCTCAAATAAATCTTCCAGTCTATGTCCCAAGCTCTTTAGTATGATGCTCAGGGCATCATTGCCCTGTAATTTTTAAAAAGGAGAGCACAAGAAACAAAGCCATTTCCTACCTTTTCACTGAATTCTACACTACGTTTTCTTTCACAAAAAGCAGGCTGAATCTATTAACTGCAGCCATCTTACAGTCTGAAGGCCATTTTCTGCCTGCAAGCTGTGATCCATTTATAAAGTACAGAGGGAAAAAGGCAGCCAGAGCAGGATATAAAATCTCCTGCAAGATGCCAACCTCAGGCTGACACCTCAGGTGCCCTCTTTGTGGGCAGCAGCACCTCCACACTCGTGGCAGGGGGTGAGAAAGTAGTTGAAATGAAGTCATCTCCCTACAGAAGAGTAATGTCATCCCTAAAACTTTTCTTCAGTCACTTTTCTTAAGTTCCACTTCACTGGTTTCAGGGCACTCAAAATTTACTTACAGAACATCAGAATTTAAATAAAGGACTCAAACTGTGTCACCTTTTAAGCGATTTCTTGTTCTTCAAAGATACTGGCAACCTGATACCAGAAATTCCACATCCCTTTATCTGTCTTAAGAAGAGCTTACAGACTTAGAAAGGAAATTTTCCCACCCTATCAAAATTCCACAGAGGACATGAGAAAAGTCAGAAGAAAAGCTCTGGTTTCCCTGACTTTGACCACAGAACTCTCCAAAAAGCATATTGAATGTCATTGTACCCAAACAGAGAAACATCATACCATCACCTTTTAATCTATGATGGATGGCATTATATGGCAATAACAGAGCAATACAATGTCAACCTTGTCTTTTTCTGGGTTTCATGTAAATCAAATCCTCCAAAGGAAGCCAAATTTAAAAATAAAAACAAAGAGAACTGAAGTTTAAATGCTGCCACAATGTAAGTGTGCCAGTTAGAGTCCTGCAGCAAAGAGTTCTTTTTTATTTGATAGCACACGCAAGCTCAGAATACAAATTCAGATAAACACATGATTTTCCCAGGGTGGTCTCTTTGCTTTGGTGAGTCTCAGGCTTCTAATTACCCAGATCAGGGGTCAGACCAGAGAGATAATGTTGGAGCCTGGCTTCATTTGCCCTGGAACCAATGTGCAGGAATCAGAAGGAAAGATCTTAATAGTTTGTACCAGATTTTCTTTAAAGAGAGGTGTAAGAGTTGAGCCATGGTTATTTTATAACTATGCTGGGAAGGGCTTGGATGTCTCTACATAGAAAGCACAATGTGGAGGAATGATGACCTTTAGGAGTGCCACGGAGATGTGTCCTGTCCTCAACAACGTCAATTCTTCTCAGAAGAAATTATGAGTTAAATCAATTTGTATGTTCTAGGTGCATTTGTTGTTTTGTGATCTTCAGACAGGTGGAAGCACAACCACATGATGTTTATTAATGTCTTAGCAAGAAGGTGGTACCTGTATGCAAGATGAAATGTGCCTGGGAGAGGAGGAACTTTCCTGTGAGTCTGCAAGAGAAGATGTGGATGAGCTGTGGGTTAGAGGGAGTCTAATACCACAGTAAGTGATGGTATTAAAAATAAGTCAATGTTCAACTCATAAACCATGAGAAAAAGAATGAACTGAACAGTTTAGAAGAGAAAGCAAAACGAATCCAACTCCTTGGATCCAGGCAGTTAGAAATGGTTTATAGTTTTAATAATCAAGACTCGAAATCACAATAAAAAGTTTTTAAAACCCTGGACATTGTGGCATTTTTCATTCTCCCTACTTGCAATCATGGAAGATATTTGTGCCTATTGTGCATTCATCAACACTCAGTTTTCTGTAAGATGTAAA
This sequence comes from Melospiza georgiana, assembly GCF_028018845.1. Lineage (NCBI taxonomy): Eukaryota > Metazoa > Chordata > Aves > Passeriformes > Passerellidae > Melospiza > Melospiza georgiana. The sequence goes on from NC_080439.1 coordinate 13,593,398, forward strand.
TATTGATAACTAAAATGCTGATGTTAAACCATAAAAAACCATTGTTAAGTGAAAAATATTCCTCAAGTTCACAGAAAACAAGCATTCCATATAGATGGCTGCAGCCCAGTCATGGTACTAGTGGTGTGGAATTTCTCCATGTGGTGAAAAGGGACATGTGGATTTTGCAGTTTCCCTGAAGGAATGTTAAACTTCACAGATACCTCTCCAGAGAGTCCAGTGACTCAGATGTTTGCTCCCTTCACCAAGGAATCGAATGCAGTACATTTAGAAACTGAACTCTTCACATGGCAAGTTCAGTACTGAACAGAAAAACAACTCTGTGCTTGTCTTAAAGCAATCAAAGTGACTAAAGTAACCAAAACTTCTCAAACCTCTGTGTTAGTACTCAAAGCTTGAAATGCTTGTGTCTAGGTGTAAAACACCACAGCCTTGGACTTGTGCAGAGTAATTGCTGAGCCCCATGTAGTACTCATTAATTTCTTTGGCCATGAACAGTAACACCTGTCAGTTGAGCATTATCACAGTGCTGGAGGCCAAAAGCTCTGTTGTTGCTTTCTTTTGAGGTAATAAATGAAGTGATGCCATTCACATTTTATAGATAAGGATGTTAGCTGAAGAGAGCTGAAGTGTCTTGCCTTAGGTCACGGACGAATTACTTAGTCTGAGCTGGTTATCACTTATTTCAGTCACATAAAAGAATTTGGATCTCAGTTATCAACTATTTATCATTAAATATGTCATTGAGCAAAGAATAGAGTCAGCATCACTGTCATCATTCAACAGAAAATCATCTTGTGAGGCTGAGTCATCACCAAGTGCAATTCTGCAATAACACAATGTTTTAACAAGAGCAAGGTGAGAGGCTAAATATTAGAGTTACAGAAAGCATATAATAAATACAAGATGACTGAAAACTCATCTAGTTTGAAAAAGAAGTGAATATGGTGTGAGTCACATCACAGGTTTCAGAATCTCACAGCTTAGGAAAACAGTTCTGATTTTGGCTTCATGTTTTAACCTTGTGAAACTCCCACCTTTTGCATTTTGATGGGAAAACCAGCCTTACTTCTTTTAAATTTTTTGAGGCTTTTAAATTCCCAGACTCAAATAAAATTGCCGGACAGCTAAAACAACACCTAAGACCAAGGAAAAATTTTACAGGAGACACCATGTGCCCAAAGACAGCTGAATTTAGCAAATTGCTATGGAACATACAAACTTGAGTTTTTAGTCATAATTTGTTCTATTACATCAAGCAGGCTTGCTCACCCAAACTGGGCTGCAAGGCTGACCCAGCACAATTACTAATTGCTAGTTTATTTGGGATTTTTTTTGTCATTTGCAAATTTTACTAACAATGATTTTATATCACTTTTCAGATACTTGCTACTTGTGACTCAAGAAGATGAATTACTCTGAATCAAGAGTATTTCTGTGAAAGACTTGTTATAAAATCTGCTAGTGGAAATCTCTAATTGAAGATAACATTTTTTAATCTAATAGTAGATCATAACCCACTTACATTGAGATTATATTAACTTAATATAATTAAGTTTTAAAGACTTGTTTGAAATACATTGTTTTCTGTGTCATTAATTTAAAATATTTTTAAATTTTAGATGGTTTGGTCACTCAAAATGGATGTTTGCTTTGAACTTCATTCTTCTAACTAATGGGTAAATTTGCAACTTGATGATCAGATGTGCAGAAATGATTGATATTTTTATTATCCCATAAACTTTTAATATCAATGGCAATTAACAGCCGAGCTAGAAAGCTTATTGTTAATTTTAAGTTGATTTGTGTCCTTTTAAGTACTATGGTTTTAGTGTCCTCTTTAATTTTTAGTTTATGGTGGATTTTGGTAATAGAGGTTAATTCTTCTGATAAAGAAAAAAATAGCATGTGCAATAGAATGTATTTACGAAGATTAATTTTATTGCACAAATGATTAATCTCCTAAACTTTATGATGATAAATATCCAAATAAACTGCAATGAGATCCAGATTATTTCCTAGACTTTCAGAAATTCTTAGAATGATGAGAAATGGGAATGCACTGGCAATGAGTACTTGGTGATGTATGGGAATACCAACACTTTTCCAAGTACCTCTGAAGCCTCACCAGAGCTTCTTGGGCTGAAATTCCTCCATAACTACTGAGGGAACAAGGCAATTACAAAAGGACACTGAAAGAGAAAAAAGAAATAATTAAAATGCTATTTAATTAAATGCTATTTTCAGGATAATCTTTTGATTCTTATGAAAATCATTTTATCAGGATTTGGAAGGAGGTTATTGACAACACCAACATTGCAGAGCTGGAATCTTTTCAGGTTATATTAATAAAAATAGAGAAAGCTCTTCAAAGGATTTAATATCAAATGATGCATTTTGGTGCAGGTAATTACATGCTAGTTTAAATCCATCAAACACTTAATTATTCATTTTGATTCAGTATCAGAATTCTGATTTGAGTCAACAAGTTCTGGTGTGATACCCTGAGTTTTTATTTTCCATCCCTTTCAGTGTGCAGATGGATTCAATGCTTCTGCAAATCGGCCTCATAACTCTAAAGAGCACTGAGGGATTCTTGTGGCTTTTATTTGTTTATTTGGTTTTTTTTTTTGGTTTTTTTTTTGGTTTTTTTTTTTTTTGTTCTGTTTTGTTTTCCTGTCCATTCTCTCCAGGAAGAAAATTAATTTTGTTAAATCAGTTAATTTAGAAATGGGCTGGGAAGCTACTGACAATTATAGTGTATTGTTACATTTTTAAATTTGAATAACAAACCATTTTTAATTCTTGGTGATGAATAAATGGCCATAGAATATTATTCTAAGCCAGTGTCATAGCTCAGAGGAAACTACAGAGCTTGCTGAGTACTGGCTGACTGAAAATCCCAGTCTGTTTTCTTTGTGAATTCAGGATATAGTAATTTTTCACTGATTTTTTGATAGGTCAAGCACAGCTCAGATGTGGAATGATTTTTATTCACCCTACAGTGTGACATTGTTTAGCAGGTTTTAAACTAAAAATAAAAAACATTTCTCAATATACAGGAAAATAATATCTTAAAGTATTCAGAAAATACCTCAAGTTATTAATTGTAGCATTTTTTAGATACAGTGAGAGAGCTTGGCCATGGTGAGCTGCATTTAGCCTAAGGCTGAACAAGAATTAAGAAGACAAGGTGGCTTTAAACCAATTGTGTCTTTTATGAATTCAAAGCCTTAGAAAAGGACAATGTGGCTTCCTCACACCAGGTGCTGTGTAAAAGCAGGTTCAGAGCAGCTCAAATCACATCTGTGGGATTTGAGAAGCTGCCCAAGCCAGAGACCACTGGTGACACTTGGCTGCTTCCTATATATCACAGGGGGATTTCTAAGAGATTCTTGGAGGTCAATGGTTCCAAATGCTGAACAAAATGATGGCAGACAGGGACAGGTGAAGGCAGGTTTTCAACCCATCAGTTTCAACAATGTCTAATTTTATTGCATAAAAACATATCTTCTTTAACTAACAACTTGGTATAGCACTATTTATGACCTAGCCAAATACAAATTGGAAAGCATCACATTCATGATTTCTCTCTGCTGCTTTTACTTTTTTGCTTTTTTTTACTTACATAAAAGTAAATAAGTGAACCTCAAAGAGTCGTAGAAGGAAACTTCTGTGCAAGTGACTTGCATTGGTTCATAAGAAAAATCTCTATGATAATAAAAGCAAGGTACTGTCAAAAATGTCTACCAGCTTCTTGTTTCATTGCCATTTTTCCAAAACAACATTCCAAAAACATCACTCTAACCAGGGTGTAAAGCAAGGTATCATTCACTAGAATGCCACAGAAAGGATCATGCTCTTTTACGAGCCAGGCAGCTTACCAAGGACATGGGGATGCACACTGAATCCAGCAAGCTCTTTTTTTTTGAGGTGTTTCTGTTGGTTTTATCAACCAAATGAGCAGAAAGTCTTATAAATTCTTTTTTATAATGCTCTATCTGTGCAGATTCTATACAAGAAAAATCTCACATTCTTTAATATTTAAAAACTTCTTATAATACCTTTGCAGACTCAAAGATCTCTGTACAGTGAAGGAATTTTGTGCATTCTCTTTTTGCCAGAGGTACATTGCCTGTGGGAGGGCCAGGAGGAGGTAATCTGTGTTCAGTCACTCCTGTAGCCTAAAAATAATTGAAAATGAAATTAGAAAATACTTCTTCAGCTTCTGCAACAATATGAAGGGGTAGAAAAGTAAGACATGGTTTTGTAAATCCTCAGCTATTTTGGAGAGCAGGAGTCACAAGTAAACTGGGATATTATTTAAAAAGTTGTTCCTGTAAAAGAGGAATACCAAGAGAGCAAAATAAAATTGAGTGTAACAGGGATGGAAGAAGCAGCTTACTGGAACCAATAAATAGTTCATGTAGGATAAATTTAAATGTAGTATATTAATATTAAACATTTTACAACACCATATCTGAATTTCACTTTATTTTTCCATTAATCCATTTCCTATTACTTTTTTTTTTGTGCAGCCTCTCTGAAAGGGAATTAAACCCCAAAGTAAGTAGTTGAATTATTTCTAACCAAATAACTTCTTATTAAGACTCAGGTTTCTAACTAAATTATTTCTTCTTCCCCATTTTATGTTAGGAGAAAATTGGCTTCAGCTCCAATTACAGGCCTCTGCTTAAGAAATATCTGCATAATTTTTATACTTGCTGAGAAGCACAATTTTGCCTTAGTCTCTGAAATGCCTCTGAGCTCAATTAATATTTTCCAGAATTGTCACCAGGGAATAGAGATTCCCAGTGCTGATTTGAAAAGAGACACACCAGGCACTTGGACACAAACTGAGAAAGTTCCCAGGGCTCAGCAGGGCCCATGGAATCAGAACATTTGCAGTAACTGGTGAGATAAATCTTAGATCAGAAGAGTTCCTTCTCCTGACAAAACAGCTTCCTGCAAGTGAACCTCTAATTTCAGTCTACAGCAACTCCAAGCACCTCTCTGCTCCCCAGTGACCTTTTATGTAATCTAACAGGATGAAATATGAAGAGAGGTTTTCCCTAAGGATCAGCATAAACTTCCTTCTGCTTGCTTTCATCCCGTTACTTATGCTCAGAGTGCTGCAGGTTATCCTGAGCATTTCCATGTTACCCATTGCTAACAACACCCCCAGTGGGACTCCTGGCTGGAGCTCACTCCTCTCAGCCACGGCGCAATCAGGGAGGACAATGTGGGTGCCTGAACCCCCACAGCAAGAACCAATCTTTACCAATAGGGTAAAAAATGTGGCAAGAACCAGAAAGATTAAAAAACCCAACAAAGCAATCAACCAACCAACCAACCAACCATCCAACAAATAAACAAACAAATCCACGCCTCCCAGCCCCACAAATCACTTGCAGCATACTTGAGCCTGGAAAAAAACAACTGGAGTAGACATGCATTCTACCACGTTTTTATGGAGACAATAAACCAAGAACTGGGTAATATGTTCTGATCATCTGATTTAAGCAAACTCAAAGTACTTGCCTAGTAAAATTATTGCTTTATATAACAGTTGGTTCTTTTTGTTTTGATTAATGACTCTGCTAGTTTCTAGGCAGCAACACTTCCTACAGCTACACTGGAGAAAGCACATTTTTTGGAACTGCTGTTACCTGCCAGTGAGAAAATGGTTGTCCTGCCAGGGCATTTTACAGAAAGCAATTAAATCTTGTTCTAAAAGAGGAAGTGTCCAGTGTTGTTTCTAAACATGTAAGAATTTTTGAGCATCCTGTTCTTGTTTTTTTCTAACTCAATTGCATTACCAACCATGTGAATGCCTTCAGACAAGACAAATTGCCTTTGTTTGAAATAAATTTCCTATATAAACACATATTCTCTCCAAATATTTTTGGAAACACTCATACTTCCTCACAACCCCTTTTGGTAGCTCAGACAGCTTTTACAGCTTGATTTTTTTTTTTTTTTTTTTTTTTTTTTTTTTTTTTTTTTTTTTTTTTGGGCTCAGTGCAGTAGAAGCACAGTGTGCACATCTTTTAGTGTTTAATCTTTTTCATTTACAGAGTTTGGTCACAGAACAAGGACCCATGAAAACAGAGCTTCATTTCCCAGCCATATAAACCAAAATGGCAGCATTCAAATAAGGAAACTGAAAGGATTTTGACTGTTGCAGAAGCTTGAACACTGTTGTGACTTTTTCTGTCTAAATCACGCACAGAAAACTGGCACAGCTACTTTTGATGGAGAGAATGAGTTGCTTTGAAATGTGGTGGAAAAAACACAACCCACAACTCACTGCTTCCACTTCTTCAGCTCTCAGGCAGCCTAGCAAGCAAGAGTCAGACCAACATCCGCAACCAAGTACAAGCTCCTCATCCAACCTATCTTTCAAAGAAATTGGATTAGGACAGAGGAACATTAGACTGGAGTTTCAACACCTTTTTAAAGAAATTTCTTCAAATTTTTAGCTTGTCTTTGAAAAACAGGAAGGATTAGGAAAACCAAACAGCAAATTTTTAGATCACTCTGCTCTGAATGCAAAAACTGGGAACTGAGTCTTTAAAAATTATTTAGAGTATACAGTAGCAAAGAAAGTGCTTTGACTTCCAATTGCCAAACTGTATGGGTAAAAATCTCATAAAAAACTGCATGGGATGAAAAATGCCAAATTGGTAGTCAGATTTCAAGAGAGCTTCTTCTGCCAGAGATTCATGTTCAATTGTATGAACTGGACATATGGATTTAGTTATATTAATGTGAGAACAGTTTGGAGCACAGAAATAGTACTTCTGTAAAAAGCCAAGAAATGTAATGCAATGCAGAGGGCCTAGGCAAAAAAAAAATAAAAAAAAAAAATCAAAAAATCTTTCAAACTAAGGCAGAAGAAAAGATAGATCACAGATTTGTGGAATCTCCTGTCCTGTAATAAAATGAAAGCAAATTTCTCAGAGCATTCATTAATAAATCCAGAATTTAGTGCCATATTTCAAAAATAAATAACATTCTGTGTACAGAAAAGGTTAACAGCCAGTCTGCCACTATAAACTTACTTGGTTTTGTTTCTAAATCCCGTTATTGTGGGTTTTAGTTGGTTTTGTTGTTTATTGTGGGTTTTGCATTTTTTCTTTTTAAGAAACTTCCTACTGCAGAGACAACGCAGCCAGAGACAACTCTATTAGCACAAAGCACATTCCAGCAAATGCCAAGGGCTTTCCAGTGAATACAGGGTGGAGAGGACACAGCCTTCCCACCAGAGAGCCAGCCAACACTTCACTTCCAAAGAGCTTCCACTGCCAGCTCTGTATCAGCCATGGGGTAGGTGGAGTAAATTTTTCACTTTTAACATCTTGCTTGCTGAGTTTGCATTTTGAATTTTCTGCTTGGTGCCAACTTTTCCCTCAATTTCCCAGCCTCAGGCTGCTGCTCCACCTACAGAGGATGTCTCCTCATACTCACTCTTCTCCAGATTTTCTGGCTCTGGAGGACGATGAGAGATTCTCTCTGTTACTTTTCTCTTCTGCAGAACTTACGATTAGTTGCTGTAGTTGATTATTGTTCAGATTAGTGCAGGCCAGAAAACACTTTTCTTGGAGACTTAAATTTGCTTAGGATATTATACACCCACTATTATTCTAATTCTTTGCAAAAGATCCTGAGCTACTTGTTTTCAATTTATGTGATGCTACCAGAGGATGTAATTGACTTTCTCCCATATGCTTGGTCTGACCAGAATGAAAAAGCTTTGCTGGCGCCTTTCTTATTTCAATAAACTCATCCAAATTCTCCTTGCAGTTAGATCTCTGCTGTATTTCAGTATCAATGGAGCTGAAAAGTATAAAGGGCAATGTAAACACATTGTTATAAAAAATAAATTCTTAATGAGAACTTTCCATACTAGCAACCAAATTAGCTCTATGATCCTCCGGTCATACCACCTATGTCAGCAAATGCAGTTTCTCAATAATTTCATGCTTGCCTTTTTTGCCCTGAAATCATGGTCAAAGAACTAATTAAAAATGGTAAAAATATCAGGATCCTAAAAATGGCACTGTAAGACAAATCTGAGAAAGGTTTTAAGCTCTCAGATTCCTTCAGCCTGAGGTTCCAGAACAACATTGTGTTTGATAAGAAATCCTAATGTCTGTCTGTTTTTTCTTTCTTCATGCAGCTGTGGGCTCAGGACTTCTAAAAAAAGATGAAGCCATGAAGACAAGCAAAAAGGACTGGCAGTGCCCAGCAAAAGGCTGAGGAGCTGTGATGCAGCACAGGAAAACTACAGAGCAAGTCTGAGTGATGACTTTAACCAACTCTATCTTTGACCTTTACTCAGTCTTTTTAATTATTGTGATTTTCTTCCCTTTTATTGTGGTTTTTCAAAATGTGTCTGCACTTCACAAATGCTCTGTTTGCTTCAGCAGAAAGAGTCAAAACAAACAAGCAAAAAATCCAAGCCAAAAGTACAACCCCAAAGCTGGAAACTGCATATTAGGAGTAGGGATGGCCAAGCTCTCACTCCCAGCCCTGTGCTCAGAAGGGAGAAAGCAAACAAAGGCCATGCTGCTGTGGCCCTTCCTGTGACCCTGCCAGCACATCCAGAGCCTGTCAGTGTGCACACACACCCCAGGGAATTCTGTACCAGCCCGACTGCCACTGAGCCCATGGTCCCTGGAGCTGCTGGGAGTGCTGGACAGCCAGACTGCCTCACCCCAGGAAAGGGAAGGACAAACTTCTTTCAAACCAGAATTTCTGTATAAACTATAAAAAAACCAAAACCAACCAACCAACCAACCAAACAAAAAAAACCAACAAAAAAACATAAAAAGTTTTTACTATTTTGTTCAGAAGTAAAATGGAGATGGGGACTGAGAAGCCCCATTTTTGGTTCCTTTGGCAGGGCATTGCTTTGTGATGTGAAAGCAGCACCTGCCAAAGAGAATATCACTCCTATCACTCACATGTACAAGGGAGATGTACTGCAAAACTGGAAAATTAATTAAACCATTGTTTATTCAATTACATGCTCTGTCCCTGCTTTATCTAGATAAATAAGCTGAATAAACTTCTGAAATCTCTCAGCCTGAAGAGCCTGAATCCTATTATCAGCTGTTAAATTAAACATTTAGAAGGCCACATTCTATGCAAGGATATTTCCAAGCACCTATGGTACTTAGAAAACAGCACATTTAAAATATTCTGGCATTTTAAACAAAATCGCCTTGAAATTGTCAAGATCTGAGATGGGCCTACAAATTAACTACTTCATTTAATTTTTTCCATCAAGTTTTATGTGGTAAAAAATATTTTTTTTTTCATATAAACCAAGGGGAATAATCTATTAAAGAAGAGATAGTGTATTTGGCTTTGTAATATTTTCATACCTGAGATCACAGACCATACCAAAGAGTGTGAAATTCCTCTCTGCCTCTCTACAGATCACTGAGACTGGGTGACATTTCAGAGCAGACTAGAGAAATTTCACACATTATTCAATGGTGAAAGTTAGAGGGAGACTCAAGCCCAGCACCAGGAGCACTTACAATCAGAAGTTGTGAGAGGCAAAGCAGATGTGCTTGAGCACAGAAACCACCTGGCAAGTGTCACTTCACAGTCCTGCATGTGCAGAAATGCTTTTCACAAGTGATGAAGTTCACAGCACCACTGGAATCCAATACTTTACTACACGAGAAACTGGCAGCAGGAGCAGCTGCAGGACAGAACTCCATGGGCCAACTACACCTTTTTGGAGGGGGCAAAAAGAAGCTCATGTATTCAGAGGTTTAAACCAGAATACGATATGCATGTGTCATTGGGATATCCACTGGTTTAGCAGCTTCAGCCATCAGCACTGAAGCCAGTGTTTCAAATTTACCCTTGGCTCTTGGACAGAGACTTTATTAAAAAGCCTAGCCAAGAAGAAATAGTGAGAAAAAATGTTTAACACATGAAATTCCATCTTTCTTTAAGAGGCATCAAGCATAAAAGCCTATGGAAGAGTCCTCACCTTAAAACAACAAAACAAGAAAAAATATTGCTCCTACTGAGTAACAAAACAAACATAAAAGAGCTTCAGAATTAGATAAGACTACCTACTCTTTCTGAGCAAGCAAAGAGAGTCTGTATGTGAAGTTTTATATTCATTCCACCGCACCCTTGTGCTATTTCTTTATCTGTAAACAAACTCTTATTTTGCACAATGCTGAAAGAAGAACAGCAATTTTCCCCATGAGTGGGTAAAGGCCTCAGAATCAGAAATCTGACTTCTATGTCAGCCTGTTCCCAGTTTTCCTTCATTACTTATGTGATTTTTGCCGTGAGGAAAAACACAGCATCTCTGTCCCAGAAGCAGACTGGGGACTGACATGGGAAGGTTCAAGAAGGTTATTTATGCAAAATAACAATTTTCCAGTATAATGCACCCCTTGATTTAACACTGGATGCAATAATCTTTGCTCAGCAGTGGGAGCGCCAAAGCATCACACTGCTGCTAATGCAACCTGAAAAAGAAGAGCTGATTTTTGCAACAGCAATGACAATACCAAGGCATGTCAGGACCCTGAGCCCAGAGTGAGTCATTTTTCCTCTGTGTCTTGTAACAAGAGGACAGATTCTGCTCATGGGAGAAGTTGGCTTGTTTAGTAGGGGCTTTAGCAGCAGCTTGGGGCTGAGGGAGCTGAGTGAGCCATCAGGGACGTCTCCAGAGCATCACTGTTCCCTGGTCTCAGTGGTGGCAGCACCAGAATCTCACCCTGCACCATCAGGCCCAGGGCCCAGGCTGTATTCAGCACAGCACATTTTCCATCTACAGTTATTCTGTGTTTGAGACTGAGTGTATCTCTAGCCAGGGCACAGCCACCTGTGACTGCACAGACCTGTATGATAGCACTGGGCTTTGCAGTAAGTCATTCAAAGGTTCCAATGTGGGAGAGATGATGGGTTTGGCACTGGAGTGTCAGGAGGAAAAGGATCATGGGTTAAGCTCAGGTGCACAGAGATATTTATTCTGATGCTTGAAACTGAGCAGTGCTCAGATTACAGCTCAGACTTCACCCTTTGGTCCCTCTTGAACAGAGCAGGCAGAAATCTGACTTGGGTGATTAACTCATGTTATTAAAGTTTAGAAAAGAAAATAAGTACAAGTCAAATGAAAAAGCTCTGGCTGTAACTGAAACCAAGAATTCAATTGCCACTGTTCTGCAAACTGAGCAACCAGGGCTGTGCCCCCATGACCCCTGGGCAGCAGCAATGATCTGCACTGGCACTGGAAGGCACTGTAAATCATCTGCCCAGAGCAATATTGTAGACCTCAATAGATCAGATTGGCCCTTACTGTCTTCAGAGTAGATTTACTAGGGCACTAATGGGATTTTAGCCCTTCCATCTCACTCAGTGACACTTCCCCAGAGTGTTATGCGTATTTCTGGATAAATGGCAAACCATGCTGAGCAGTAACTGCTGTGCAGCAGATTTGAACTTGGTTTTCCTTGGTCTCTGCAGAGTTCAACCAACAGCACACTGACAGCTGTCCTTACCTGGCTGGGGCCTGCCCACACATCTCAGTCTGAGCAGAAGCTGGGCTGCATTTCTGAGAGGCCAGATCTCTCCAGACATGATGCCCTCTAACTTCCCAGTGGAGTACTGAAGGAAACAAAACACAGAACAATCATGGATTTCTACCTAAGCTTGGAGCCCATCTATAAAGACTGAAATTTCTATAGCTCACATAGGACAGGCACAGTACATTGTATGAATGTTCTACAAAAACCTACTAACTTTAAACAAGACCTGTTTTGGAAGGGGGAAAATGCAGTAAGAGAAATTTCACAGACCACCTGCCCAAAACCAGAGAATCACTGTTTCTCTGCTCTGCTGCACAACCAGCCTGGCAACCTCAGCACTCTAGAGACACAAAAACTTCTTAAGAGGATGGATTGTTTTCCCCCTGCATTTTTAAATGTAATTTAGAATCTTAACTGAGAATTTCTTGCAGCTCTGCAGGCTGAGAGGGCAAAAAGCTTTAATCCAGATGTAAAGTGCCCAGGGAGGTCTGTGTGTGAGCAGCAGGGCAGCTGCTGCAGGGGGGTTTGCCAAGGCTCCAGCAGGAGCCAGGGGTCAGAGCTGTCTGCACAGGGCTGCCCAGGCAGCTGTGCCACAGCCACCACAGCTGCTCCTGGGGCCTGCAGGGCCAGCTTTACCCCCAGTGCTTTGTAGGTTGCTGCTCACCTCCTTTCCATGCTCCATTACTTTCTGAAATAATCTGGTTTCCACACAATGCTGTGGAACAATATTGATCCAGTGGTGGTGGGTTTTTCCAAAGGGGTAACCTTTGGGACTCTTTCTGGGTCTTGAATAACCTTTATCACAACCAGAGCAGCATAAAGAAGGGTTTATGATACAGCCTACTGACCTATTTTTGATATTTGTTTCTACAGAATGACCTTTTCCTTGAAGTTTTACTCTATTTATTCCAACTATTCTCAAAGCATTGCACTAGAGATGAAAATAAAAATGGATGATGATAATAATAAAAGAAGATATGGCATCCCTAATCTCCATAAAGTGAAAAGAGTTAACTTTTTAGTCCTTTCCAAAAGAAGAAAATATCTCCTCTTTTATTCCAACTCTGACTGCTCTAAAAGACAGGGGAGAAGGAAGACAGCAGGCAATGGATATAACCATTTACCTATTCTCTTCAATCTACTGTCTGGGCATTCATTTAAATGTCAGGCTTGCTCTTTGCAACAGACACCAAATTGATTTTGTTGATTTTATCAGTAGATCTCACACTGTCTATATGTGAATGTGTTTTTTCCATAACCAATGTTTAAAGAAAGAGCAGAAGTGTCCTAGGTACATGTTCAGCTTTCTGAAGATGAAAAATATTACTTTTGTTCTTGAATAGTTTTACCTTACTCTATTTGAGGTCAGTCCAATCCTCCTCTTTATAACTCCACTATAATCTTGGAGAGCTTAAAAGAACTCTTCAACTCTTTTAACTATTCCCTTGTGATTGAACTTTCATATAACCTGTTATTTTCTTGAGTTTGCTTTTTTATTTTCACAAAGGATTCTGAAATAAACCCCTGCCCAAAGCCCCTGCATGAACATCATTGAAAAGACAACCAAAGTTGACCCCAATAACATTTACTTTTGTGGTTTGCATGGCCCAAAGAAGCCTTACTTGGGAATTAACTTTTCTCTGTTTGATAACAATTGCATCACATCCAGAGACTGCATCTATCAAACAGCCTAATCTGAAAAAATAATTATAAAACATCAAAACACTTAGCAAAATAATGCATTTATCCAACTTGTTCACTGTTTACAGAACAACACGAGAGAAGTGACAAAATATTTCATTCCTTTCTTATCTCTGGTCCTTTAACCTTTTCTTGAGGTTGATCTTTGCCCTGTGGAATGGGAAGCTTCCTGTTGGGAGTTAGGTATGAGCAGGCCTTTTGAATGCTGATGCCAGTCAGGGCTTTCAGCATCAGCCCCTGCTCTGCACTGATCACCCACCCAGCACTTTCTGCACCACAGCCTCACAGCCCCTGCTGCAACACCAGAACTCAGAGAGGCTCCCATCATTCCAATATCGCTTTTGAATAACCCATCATATCAACATATCTTACCAATAATCTCTTTGAGAGACCCTCTCCAGGGCTGATTGCAGCACACAGACAAAGCTTCAGAATCATCCCTGGCTCAATTTAACTGCCAACACTGACTCAATTCAAAGCTAGGGGAGTCTTAGTTAAATTTGCACGGTCTGGCCATGAATTATGGCTACATTGCTCTGTCTTTGCTCTCAATTCAAGTGCTCCAGTTTGATGTAACACAGGGCAGAAGGAGGCAGTGATCCATCAGAACATTTAAGCACTTCTCCAGTTTACAGTGCCTGCCCTCTTCCCCTGGAGTTAATGTTACACCTCTCCCTACTGGAACTTATGGGTGTGACTTTGTCACTTGTGCCTTACCTTGAGTTTAAAGAGCTTTGACACCTCCTTCAATGCTCATGGGAATTTACAGAGAATGTTAACACCCAGCCACAAAATCCAGCCTGCTCTGCATGGTAGTTTTGAATGCAAAGATATAGCAAAGAGTTTAGAGGGGCCTTGATTTGAGCAGAATCCTTTCAGAAAGAAATACAAGAGAAATAAGAGTCCAACGTTTTTTCATCTCCCCATATCCATCCTAACTAGTTTCACATTGTTTTTGTTTTGCAGTCTAATACATCACAGTTGGCTCTGTTGGCTGATGTAATGTCACTGTAATGCTGTGAGACAAGAGCTGGTGTGTAAGTTATGGAGACGAGAGTGTGCAGGCAAGCCCTCATTAGCCCTAACTAATGATCCTCTAACAGTCACACACAATTGAGAGGAGCACAAGTTACTGAAGCCTTGAGGCTTACTGCACTGGTTTGCAGAGAAAGGTTTCTTGTTTGCTTTGTTCTGATTGAGTGAAACTATTCTCTGCCTTCCTTGCTTTGTAAGAGGCCACAGTCCCTGAGTGTGCTCCTAAACTGAGCTGTGGTTTCTGGGAGACCTGACTTTCATGTGGAACAAAAGCCAGATTTGCCTGGGAGTGATCTGAGGCACAGTCTCACTGTCCTGCAGCAGTAATGAAACAAGGTGATCCTGCAGAGATATACAGGTGTTCTCTTCTGAATATATGACTGACAGCCCCCAAAAGCTAAATGAAGGAGGTCTTTGTACTCTGAAAAACAATCAGTCCCCTGCAGACCTCAGGGAAAGCACAGATGAGCTTTGGTTTCTGCAGAGGCTGGGAAGCACAACAGGTTCCAGGGAGGGAGAACACTGTGGAAAGCCACTCTCATCTTATGGAGATTGTTTCCCCTTCGTTTCATGCTTAGTTATAGAGATCTCTTCTCAGGGCTTGTTTAGGGAGCAGTTTTTTTCTTTAGATACAGTGATTTTCTCTACTTTCCAACCCAAGAAATGATCTCTGCAAGGGGAGGATTGTAGCTATTTAATATTTGCATTTTATGATTACATGCTTTTTTAATTCCTTTTTTTAAAATTCCTCCCAGAAATCAATGGGGTCAGGAAGAAGAGAGGGAGCAGCATCTTTTCTCAAAAGCTGCCGAGCCAGCTCAGGGTAAGAAGCTCCAGGAGATTTCAGGGGCAGGAGAGCCAAGCTGGAAGCTATTTCCATTGTTTCCAGAGTTCATACAGTTTGTCTAAGCAGGTATCCTTCAAAGCTCTGCTTGAATATGTCCAGGGCTCTAAAGACCTGGCCAGGCATGGAAGGCTGCAAAGCATTTCCAGGGAACTCTGTCATGGCAATGAAATCACAGAAAAGCTAATGATGGCTCATAAAATCACTGTTTTCAAAAGGAGCAAAAGTGAGAGGCCTCATGGAGGAGGATTTGAGTACAAGAGAGCTGCACACCATTTCCAACTTCACCAGGTGGGAATTCACTTAACCCATCTCCCAGTCTGTGCCTCCACCCATGCACTGGGGATGTAAATTCTACTTTCTTGGACTTTTCGTGTTACTAGCATGACTAACATTGCTAATTTACTGATTGCTATTCCTCAGAAGCACCGAGAAAAGGAGCTTAACTCTTTGGAACCTTTCCAGAAATGCAATCTCCCTTCCCCTCCAGCTTCAGTTTGAAGCCATGGGGTGAGCAGGAGCCATCTCAGGGTGGTGGGGAATTTGGGGAATTCTCTCTGCTTTACTCATGCTCAGCACAGCAGGAGGAAAGAGACAGTTCCCTGCTGAGCACATGAGGATTTGTGAGGAGAGCATGCACCTTCCTCTTTCTGTCTTACTAAATTAGAGTTACATACCTAAAATAATATATTTTTCCTGCCAAAATAGATTTGCTTTTCTCTAAGTATGGCAATAACATTCTGACCATGGGGGAGTAAGAACACTGGAGGGCTCTGAGGGAACAAGCACGAGCACTTCAGAGCATGGTTTATGCACAAAATGAGCCACCTGCAGAAAGTTGGATGACTTAGCACTAACCAGTGAATGTGTAGAATGATTAGGGTAAAACACTGCCAGCATACATGGAATAACATACCAAGTAAACCACACACCAGCATAAATAAATGAGACTTCAACATTAATAAAGTACATAAAAAAGAGTGCTTCAAGCATTAGCAGGCAAATGCTATGTTCAATCTGGATTTCATTGAGGATTCATTTCACAGTTTGAGTTAGAAAACTAATTCTGACATCTCATCTTGATTGAATGACATTTTCTTGGTGCGTTCCTTTATGTGACTGGAAAATTATATATTTTACTTAAAATCCTTCCTAATCAAGACAGGTTGTAGTAGAAAAGAAAGGGAATTTAAAATAAAGTTTATTCTTGGAACAGTGGTTCTCTCTGAAAGATCCCTCAGTGCCCTACACTTTAAACCATTGATGAAATCACCAAAGTAGATCATGGAACAGGTAGGGTGACATCCTGCTCTAAGGAACTATTCCTGTAAAAATTCATCAGTGGGCAATGAGCCCAGAGTGTGAAAAGCACAGGAAAACTGTCCCTGCATCCCCCATATTCCTGGTATAGCAAAATGTACCATTTAACCAAAATTACTGTTATATATTTCTTACAAATACATAAACTAAAACTGAAATGCTAAAATCTTCCTTTTAAGGGGTGCAGGGAATATATACAGCATCTGGCTGTCAAATAAAAATCTGCATGGAATTATAAATTGCCTGTTTTTAGCCATCATCTCCTTGTTTTACAAACCAACACAACTGGAACATGATGTGAAAGCTGCAAAAGGGCCAAAACAGAACTGAGTTCCAGCTCTGCAGTGGCTTCAGTCTGGGGTGGAGGAAGGCTCCTGGGGAGGACACACCTCCCTAGGCTAGCAAAGAGCTCCACTTGCTGGCAGATGCAGCCCCTGAGTTATTGCTTCCCACTTCATTAACCACAGCAGAAATAAACAGCCATAAATCAATTGCCCAGCCCATCAAGCCAGAATAAGGGAATTATATTGTTTAAGAGTACTCAGTGGCAGCTCACGTACTTTCAAATATACTTCTGGTCTGCACTGAAACTTTGGACAAGTACAGGGACAAAATGGAAAGTGGTTCCTAGAGAAGGTGGAGAAAAGGCTGAAGAATGATGCCAGACCCACTGGAGTCCTGCCATCAATGTCTCTTGGCTGAGCTCCAGAGCAAAAGTGAGGAAAGGAGATTTTGACAATACCAGCTCTTTTGTGAACCCCAGATCATTCTCGTCTGCTACACTGACATTTTGTGGTGAGAAAATTAACTCAGATTATTCATAATCTCCCTATGCTTTGCTATATTTTAGTGCTCAATATACACAAGTTACAGGGGGTTTTTAGTGAAGGCAGCATAATGCTGCATAAAAAGACGGTGCTCTCTATAAAACTTTTTATAAATGGCCTTTGTGAGTATTCTCCCACATCTTTATCATTCATTATAACATTTTTTCTTTTCACCTTTACGGCAAAGTTGAATATGGCTAGTAATTTTTGCCTACAGTTCTTCAAAAACACCTCATCAACATTCACTCATGTGGATAAAATTACGTTTCATGGTGTACAAAAGGTTATTTTGCACAAAATGAATGATCAAAACCAATTTTTTCTGTATGCCACAAGTGTGTGTGTGTGTGTATATATATATATATATATATATATATATTTATATTTATATATATATCTATATATATATATCTACTAGTCTTCATATTAATTTAATTTAAAAAATTAAGTTGCTATTCAAATAGCTGGTAGGATCCCATGGAATAGCACAGTGACAAGGGACTATAGCACTTTTCTAGAAAGGATATAAGAATGAAAAATGTTCAGGAGAAACATAATAGAGACCAGAGATGAGCCAAAAATATTATAAAGGGAATTTTGACTGCAAAGTATTTACATATCATCAACTCAAATTACAAAAAGTAAATACAAAAACTTTGGCAGCAAAGTTTCTGTGGTGGATTTGAGCAAGATTGCTAGGAAGACATGCTGATTTTTTTCAGTTAGCCATCTAAATTGATTTAAATTGATTTGAGGGTTTTTTTGTGGTTTTTTCTTTCTTTCTTTCTTCTTTTTTTTTTTTTTTTTTTTTTTTTTTTTTTTTTTGTGGCAAGGTTTTTCAATCAATTAGTGAAGGGCAGAATGTGACACGTTGCCAATTCTTCACTCACTTTTTTCACAGTGTGCTGTGTCACAGGGACTGCTGACACACCAGTGGAATCTCCATCCTGTAGCTCCATGCACGCATCCCAACAAACAGATTATGCTGATTGAGACATTGGAGCAGCAGTGCTCTCAGACCCAGGAAACATTTAATGTGGAGAAATGTTTGTACACCAGACGCAGTGGGAAGGGTTCAGCAATCTCTGTTCCTGCCCCTGCTGTGCTGAGCACTGCTCCTCTCCAAGGAAAGCAGCCCCTCTTTGGGTGCAGGTCTCCACCATCAGAATGGCATGTCTTGTCTCTCAGAGGATTTCAGACTTGACTTTTCACACAAAAGGGCATTCTCACTGTGCCTGAGATCAGAATCAATGCACACGGGGGGAAAGGAATGGTATCCCTGTTGTTTGGCCTGTTTAAGTCCTTGGCAATTCTACCACAAATGGAACCCCAAATTCCTGATGCCTCAACTGGCTTCTAACATAAAACACTTGCTTTCTAAAAAGAGTTTTCAAGGAAACATGTCTTCAGGATTTAATTTAAGACTGAATCAGTGCATGCCGAAACTCCTGCTGCATTGCTCAGTTCTAAGGCAGAACTAGCTTGAAGGAGAAAAAGTACAATAATTATGCAGCTTTCACCACAGACAGAAGCATGCTGCCAAATAATAAGCAACAACATGAGATAGATAGACTTTCTTTATTTGTAGACAGTGAATTGGGAGACAAGTTCAAATGTTTTTTTCCCTACCAAATATTACACAAATGGCCTCTAGAGGGATCCAGGTTATTGCTTTTCTGTTGAAATCCCTTAAGCTTGGTTGTCATTTTTATTGGGTTGTTTTTTTTTCTTTCCTCTCTGTTACTTTTCAACTAGTGAATCATTCATCTAGAAATAATGATGCAAACAACTTGCATTTAAACCACAGAGTTCATGACCAGGATGAAGGCTTTTGAAAATCAAGAATTAAAAAAATCTGGAGGGCAAGGTTCACATTCAGTAGAATTCCACACTCAAACAAATCAGCTCTCAGCTGATCACATTCAATAAAAAAATACAATTCCAAAGAAATGCTTAGGCATTCAGCTGCCTATGTGAAATGCAGCTGAACTGGTGAATCTGCAGAGTTAGGTTGGGAATGTGGTAAGAATTGGGCTCAAGTTTCTGCAGAATGAGTCAGTATTTCCCACTTGAGCTCTTAGAGTTCTCATGAAAAGGTATATTGGTTCCAAGTTATTGTTTCTTGGTTTGGACTTTCTTTGCTGAATTATTTCACCTAGTTAGAATTTTCACAGCTAAGATTTTAGTAAGCAGGAGTCCCAAGTTAAACAAAGAGCAAGAATTTAATTCTATGATACTATATTCTACACATTGTTTATTCCAGATTCACCAAATAATGGGTATAACAAGCAGCATCAAGTCAGCTTCAAAATTCAGTCTACAAGCTTTTTTTTACTGAATGTGCACTTCACATGTAATCAAATGTAAATAAAGGAGATGTACTTACCTTAGCAATGTGGAAAGGACTCTGTGTACAGGTATGAAGGGAAGTCAAAGACATGCTCCCACTCTCTTTGCAGCTTTGTTTTCAAGCTCATATTCTGCAAAAAGAGAATTTTCAGGGACTCTCAGGCAACCATAAGAATCTTTGAATTCAAAATATTTGAAGGTACTATTATTCTGTTTGGTGGAACTGTTGGCTTGTGCATATTAAGATGGAGAGTACAGGAGAGAAGAGAAAGGTTATACCAAGGCCTCATAGTTTTGGAAAACATAATCCTGCCATTGAAGATGCTTTGCTGAAACTGCACCCTGAAATCAGACTCCATTTCAGTCTGTATAACAGAGCATCACCCAAAGTCAGTCTCCAATCTGGTTCCCTGAATTTAAAGTTTCACTGCATTCCCTCTGTTGGTGCACCAATGGCACATCAGCACAGCCCTTTTGTGGCACAGGAGGTGTTGTTCATAAACACTGAACCCAGCCCCAGATCCACAAAAATATTTGCTGTTCCTGATGTGCCTTGTTCCAGCCTATAAAGTGCAGATAAATCATCTGCTCACAGAGAACAATTTTGTGAAGAATATTCATTCGTAACTGCAGGAGTTCAGCTGAGTGACTAAGCCACAAACTCAGCTAGCAAAACTCTACAAATTAAACCAGGCTTTAGATAAAAGAGAAAGACATAACCTTTCTTTGGTGACACCAAGGAGAGCTTTTGTCTCCAGCTCAAAAGGAATTTTGTACAGTTAAAATCTCCTGCTGCTGAGTTTTGGTTTAAATTTTGGTTTGCAATGAAAAGAACAAAACATTTAATTAAAAATGACAAGCTAAATTAGGGCAAAGTTTTCTTGTGCTTTACTGTGTACTTTGTATAAAATTAGAACTGCTACAGAATTAAGCGTTCAAGCTTCTTCCTGAGGGGAAAACAAGAAAACAAACAACCACAAACTGGAGTCTAAACTAACATTTCTTATTCCACCAAGTCAGCTGCTAGCTGAATCACTTCATTACACCTTCTGATATTTAGTAATTCAGACACAAAATACCTCTTGAACCAAAGAGCTTCAAAATGACTATTATAATATTTCAACAAAAAACAATATAAAGTGGGTATTTCAATTAATGGATTAAAAAATAACCCCTTTCTAAAATTGAATTGTTTCATTCATTGTACAACTTCTTATTCCCACAGAAATTTTCCTCTCCCTGAAATTTTTTGTTATTTTCTATAAAAACAAACACAATTTGTTTTCCTCTAGCTGGAATTCACAGAAATATGGTTAGGTTTCTGTGGCATGGTTTTTGTTGTCTTTTTTACTCTCTGGAACATGAATCCACATTTCTAATAATTACCTAATGCATTATTTACAACTCAGTGGTGCTTTTGAATGGTTCGATAAGCAAATTCTACCTATTCCCATTCCACTGCATTTTCTCTCATGACCCCAGCTGGAAAATAATGTGATTATTTTTTACTAATAAAACTCTACTTAATGAGTTTCTCTAGTGAGACTTGTCTCATGGGTTGAGGCTACCTGTCAAAAACAACATCAAAAAACCCACAAAACCAAAATAAAAGAACCCAACAAAAACAAAAAAAAAAAAAAACCCAAACAAAACATAACAAAATTCCCCCAAAAAATCCCAAACAAAACTAAACAAAAACCTCAAGTAGCCAAAAAACCACAAACACACAAACAGTCAAAAAACATCCAAAACCAAAAAACAAGTAAAAAAATAGAACAAAAATCCCCAGAAAGAAAAAACAAGACAGAAGGGAAGGAGCCCTCAGATATTAAAAGGAGGATTTCTGCATGGAAAATAACAGCATAGCATTCACAGAAGGCTACCAAGAATATTGCACAAGATTTTTGCTGCTTTAGAGCAGTTAACCTTGCAGGGGGCTTGGAATTCCAGCCATGCTGGGTCTGTGTTGTGTCAGTTCAAGCTCCTGGATGCCACTCAAGGCAGTTCTGTTTATCAGCTCCAGTGGGCTGAATCCCAGGGGTAAAGCTGCTGGATTTCTGTCATCACAGCCCAGCACAAATCCACCTGGCTGGAACAAAGAGAGGATAGCAGATCACATCTGTTTAGGGGAAAAAAAAACCAACCCAAGCCTAAAAGGTATTGTTGTGCATTCTCCAACCTGCAAACATGGAAAGAAAACTAAAGGAAAAATCACTGCTGCTATTGATACAATATTCAAATAGTGATGTCATTGAACAGGGAATAGAAGAACCAGAGAGGAATTTATGGGAACGGCAAAACCACTCCTCTCCAAGCTCAGAGTACACCCACTACAATTTTTAGTAGCACATCTGGTAATGAAACTCTAAATGCTTTGAACAGCAGGAACTAGTGGTGCTTGTCTTTAATTTTTGGAAAAATCTATTGGCTCGTTCATTTTTGGTTCAGTATTTGATATGCACTGTTACACAGGTTTTTTAAAGAAACAAAACAACTCCACAATATTGCATGGAAAGAGAAAAACATTTCTTTTAGTGTTCCTTCACTTAGCAGTAGTACTTCTGGTAATTAAAGACAGTATGTGTAATACTTTTTAAAACATGAGAAGCCTTTTCTACATCTTCTTTACAATGAATATTGTTAGTGGCTCTGGTTTTTGGATGAAGCCTCTAGGAAACAGGTGCTCACTTTTTGCAATATTTCAGCATATCTGCTCTTTTGTCTAGATTCTTTTACCTTTTCACTGCCCATTTTGTCTCCTTACTTGTTCTTTGTCACAGATTTTCCATCTCTAGATGGAACATGGGCAAAGCAAAAGTGAGTAAAAAAGCTGCAATTTTAAAATGCAATCAAGCCTGAGCACAGAACCTTTCAGCAGAAGCCTAAGGTTGGTTTGTGATGGATGTATATAATGCACAGAAGATGACCTTACCCATTTACAGGAACTCTGTTCCTCAGATCTTTAACTAGATTCTGCCATGGAGTATAAAAATATCCATCTGAGAACAAATTATCTTCCTATTTTTAAGTTTTTTTCCCATGACCTTGGACTGACCTGGTGTTGTTACTAATAAATTTCCATTGTCACTTTTTATCCCCACAACAGATGAAGTCAGAATGAATGAAGTCAGGGGGTGTAGATGACCAAATTGCTTCTTTTAAATTTGGTGTCAAGCCCTAAAAAAGCCACAGTACTTCTTTGATATCCACACATATTTTGGATTTGCCAAACAAGGAACTGGGCTGAAGTTTGAAGAAAAGGGTTTAAGACATTTAGTTTGATCACAGCAGAAACACAGGAAATATTTCATTTAGAAGTTGGCACATGAATAATTGCTTAGAGAAACTTCAAATGGAGAACTCCAGTGACTGTTTTTTATTCCAGTTTCTAACATTTCTTTAAACAGCCTTGGAGCTAATCTCAAGGATAACTGTTTCTCCTGCAAAGGGAGCACTAACACACATGACCAACAACATTTATGTTCAACTTTTAAGGTGTTGTCTACCAGCTCAATCCATATAAGTCTGTGTTACAAACTAAAAACCCTGAAACTTTTTGTACTCAAGAACTTGGGTTAGACAAGTAGAATTATAATAATTTAAATTATTCTCTTTCAATTTGTAAGCAGGCTTCCCTATTCATGAAATTGATTTATTCTGATGAAACTTTTTCTAGTCAAGTAATTTCAGTTTTACAATGTTGGAAACATAAAATGATTTAGGCTTCCAGCCTCCTGCTAAGGCTTACTTGCCTTCTTGACACCAAAATTCTCACTTTAGCAGAAGAGTGGAATTAAAGAAAGAAGAAAAATGTGCAACATAAAGTGATGTAAAACCTCCTTCACTGTGCAATAAGTTGTTTTACTCAAGGAGAACAAGCAAACCTGAAACTATTTGGGGTTGAAATAGTACCTGTCACACACATTTGTGATTTACCATCATGTTTTCCTCTATTCTCAGGATGCTGGGTGATTTCTTGCATAACTCCTTAACTAAGAATGCATTGAAATCTTCATTGCACTACATTTTCCATTTCACCTGCTGACATTTTGTTTTCTTTGGCTTTTGTTTTATCAGGAGAACAAGAGACAGCATCTAGGAGATAAATTTCCACTTACTAGGGAGGAATAGAAAGATTTTTTTCCTAAGGAGTGTTCATGGAACTTTTCTGGAATATAAGGAAGCCCCAGGAAGACATTCTTCATGATTTAAATAAGTGTTGTGATCAGAACAGCAGCCTTGGCAATTTCCATTTCATTTCAGCCCCAAGCAGCTGTGATTCTGGAAAACCTGCATGGGAAGTGAATTCAGAGAATTTGTCTGACCCTGTTATTTGGGTCAGATGGACATGAAAATGGGACCTGTTATTTTTACATTGCACAGAAGAAAAAATTACTTTTTCTTCCCTACAGCACAGCATATGTCTGAGAAGGTACACTACCTCTCCCTCTTCCAACTGATTATATATTTTCTTAAATTTGTAGAAATAACTTGCACAAAGATCTGTTAGACTTCAGTTTAAATTATTCAATTGCTTCAAAAGCAGGAAAATATAAACAAGCACACACTGAGACAGAGTGAGGGGTAAGAAAGAGGAGAATCCCCTTAAAATCAACACTGCTCAACAACTGATGGGCTCAGAACAAAATCTGCCAAATTTTATTGCTTAAATTTCAAGAACCTGGTCCAGATAAGATATTTTCTATAGCCACTGAATGATTTCAAAAGTACTTATTGACTGGCTTGTAGGCAAGGCATTTCAATTTCAATTGTAATCAAGATAGACTGTAAAAAACAATAGACTTGCATCAAGTAACAGGGATTGAGAAGCAGGTTTTTCCTAATGACTAAGGCATAAAAAGTGCATGGGAGCATATTCAACCTTCAAGCTAGTCAATATACCAACCAAAACAACAAAAATAAGGTGCTTAAAAATACTGTGAACAAAGTAGAATTGTGACCACTGAATTGAAAATAAGGAGATTTCATTCCTTCCTTCACTAGGACAACAGACAAATTTCAAGTGTTTTCTATGAAGCAGAGATTTCATGTCACTGACATGCATTACTATGATAAACCAAGAACAAGTAAAGGAATATTATTTTATTAGGCAAAGCTAAAGCAATATAGCTTCCCAAATGCCACATGGCTTTTTGACACATTCCCTGGCATGAACAAGTGCATTGTTTTCTCCTTCTATAACGTACAACCTACATAGGCACACATTATATCTGGCAATTCAGCTAGACATGTTTTCCTAATTAAAAAAGCTCACTTGATTCTTACTCTGGTTATAGAGGATGTAAGGATTCCTGCAGTCTGCATTGTTGTATTTGCCTGCCACAACAGCAGTTTGACCCTTAATATTGCAATGGAAAAGGCTGCTGTAAGATTTTATATGCTCAGGGCTACATCTGTAGCTATACTACTTTATTGTTAATATTATTGCTCACAAGGCAGCATAAAGAGAATTATTCTCAGCAGAAATATTTGCATGTGTTTATTTTTAGCTTCTGAACAGATGAATACATCAGCAGGGATTGCTGTTGAGGTTGTTTCACTGACATCAATCAATTCTTGCCAGATGACAAAGTATCATGGCCAAATGAAGCACCAGTGCAACCAATGGCTTTGATGGGGAGATGTAAATTTAGTAACAAAAGACATGATGCTGCAGCAATTGTAAATGCTGCAGAGAAAATACTTTAGTTCTGACTCTTGAATAGTGGATAAGAACATCAAATGGCTTCTATATATTTTATTAAGGATTTACCTGAATCTCTACGGTTTCTATTTTTCTTAAGTCACCATTTTTAATTTAAAGAGGTCATCTGAATTCCTCCTCTAGGTGATATGATTTACCCTCAGGAATTGTTTGCATTTTTATTATCTTCTAAAATTATACTGAAAAAATGTGTCCAACCTGAGTTTGAACCACTGCCTTGAAACTAAACTTATCCACTTTAACTGACTGTGACTGGGATTTCAAAATTACCCAGTTCCTCCTGCCATAATGGCACTGTTCACTTGGGTGCACACAAAATAAACAGAACATTCTCAATTAGCTCATCTGAAAGAAGTGCCTCCTAAGCATGTCTATCCAAGCTCTGTTTATAACTGTGAAGTTGTCATCCTAAGGGGAAAATGCGTAACTCTTTTCATGCTTCTACTATATAGTCTTAAGCTAATGAGTTTGCACCTGGATTTATTAATTAACATGTTTTATATTCTTTGTTTAAAAAACTTCCCCAAGACTGTTAGTCAGAATGTAATATGTGAAGATTTAATGTCTTGAATTGTCTAAAAGACCATGGTGATTATTTGGCTGAGCAATATAGGTCCATGTCTTGATGAATTTTGAATGCTGCTGCAATTCCCACTGAAAAGGGGTTATTTTAATCATACTGATTACCTCTACTTATATATTGAACTTGAGAGACAAACCTATAATTCTAAATTCCTTTTAGCATTAAGGTAAATCACTATCCAAGTTTTAATTGCAATTCTTGAGAACATCTATTTCTCCATTAAAGAACATTTTTGTTTTTCAAGACAAAAAGAAAGTTTTAAAATTAAGACACTTGAGATGCAGGAAAAAGGTCATGTAGATAAGTCCTTCATACCTTTTTAATAAATAAAATATCTTTCAAAATGTGCCATTTTCTAAGTGAAACACAAATCATATTGGTCAAAAATCAAATAAATTTTCTGAATGTCAATACACCTTGGCTCATACTGTCAACAGTAGAAACAATAGCATTAGGTATGAAATGTACATAATCTCATGTGGTCGCGGGCTAGATGAGCTGCAAATGGTACATGGAGTTGGAAAATCCCAGAAAACCTAGTGCTGCTCTGGAAATGGGCACTGTTGCCAGCACTCCAGCACAGGGAGTTAGAATAAGACAGGTGCACAAGTCTCATTTATAAATATGAGTTTTGGCAGGGTCTAAACACTCTCTTCATTAAAGTGAGTGAGAACTGTCTCCACTGAATTTAAAGAACTTACTGAATTTCAGAGATGGGATGGAGTAAATAATTGAATTTAGGACTTCAGCTATTGCCACTTTTCCAAATGTCTGGTTTAAGGTCTTTAACCTTATAAGTGCATTTAAGAGGATTGCAAATGAAAAAACCCAATGTTCATGGAATGTTTGAAATAACCACATATTTCTTAGCTGTTCTCCAATGTTAAAAATAAAACTCAATACAAGTACTTCAGAAGGGAGAAAAAGAAACTAAGCATGATAAATATGCTTTTGCCACTCTGCTTTCTTTCTCTGAGATGTGATGATTTCTCATAGAAATAATGTGCCTGAAAAGCCATATCTGTGTAGCCTTGCATTTGGTCAGTTTGATTGTTGTAGCATTACACCTGAAGGCTGATCAATATCAAATTACCTTGAACACAGCCAAGTCTGCAGCACAGCTGGGCCATGGTATTGTGTTCAAGGTAAAGACATAATCTGCAAGCACAAATGAATTGCCTTTCTCATCTGCCACCTCATCCCTGGACTTGTACTTTATCCTAATATGTGGCTTCAATTTTGCTCTGTTATTCCAGGAAAAGGAAATACAAATCACAGACCTGCTTCAATATTGTCCCATAACATTAATGCCACATGTCTGAAGTAGTCTTTTTTCCCCATAAATAATGTTCATACCTGTCTGAGGCATTAGTAAGAGCAGTTCACCAGCTCACACTTGGGCACTGAAGGCCTCAGGATGTGCATGTGGCAGCTGCTCATCAGTCTGCCCAAAGGTAAGTAGATGTGCACCAAATATTTCCAATACTAATTCAGCTGGTGTAGCACTTCTCATCTGGATATTCCAAACCAAATTTTAACTGAAACTGATCCAAAATTGCAGGAAACTCAGTGTGGGCTTCCCACACAACTCAGGGAGGTTGTTTTAGGCAGTCACTGCTGTCAGCCCCCACAATAACTGTGTTTAAGAATATTCCAGATATAAACACAGTCTTAAAAGAAATTTTTTACTGCTTTGCTAGAGTTTGGGTGTTCTGTATTTCACAGGACTAAGGCCCTCATAGACATATTTAATTATCTTGTCTCAGATTCAACTGTGTTATTAAGACAGACCTATCAAGCTCTTGCAGATAGAAAAATCCATGGGTGATAGTTCCAATCACTTGCTTTTTGCATATCTACTTCACAGGAAACAACACTGTCATAGTCCAGATTGACACAGTCATAGACAAACAGACTTCCTGCTGCAATCCCAGATGATACAAACATGCCTTGAATATGAAAATTGAAATTCTAGTTATTCAAACAAGAGCTCTTCCAAAACCCGAGATTACATCTGGAGTGAAGACTGATTTATAATTAATTATGATTTAATGATTCATAATCAGTCCTCATCCTTTTTAAAACCCTACTAAAAATAGAAAATTACCTAATATTCAGGATTACTATGCACAAACACATTATTTGGCTTCTTATTCTCCCTCCTTCTCACTCCCGCCTTTCTGAGTCTGCAAATGTTGCACTGTTGGGAATGCAGGCTATCAAAACCTTGGAGCCCAGCGCAAATTGTTACACAATTCAGCCTTCTAAAACACCTATAATTTTTAAATTTAATAAGTCAGAAGCATTCCACTTGTTGGTTGAAGTTTATCCCATCAGACTGGATGTTCTGGAAGGTGAGGGTGATTTGGAGTCATTCCTCTTAGGAGAGACACACATGGCATAAGCTGACCTTGGGAAGTGTTTGTGTCCTGTAGGAGTAGGATGGCCAGCAGAGAGAGCAGTACCTTCAGAAGGGGATTCTCCTCAGCTGAAGATTCAGATTTCTAGTCAGGTGAAATAACACCTCTCTCCTCCATAACAGCTACTCCCAAGCTGGGCTTTCAGATATCAGATTTTTTTTCCCAAAGATTTAGTTTGCCAGCAGTACTTGATACAGATGTGAATCTCAAGTCTCTGAAGAAACAGGTTGTTTTCTCTGGATCCACATGGGAAATACTCCACACCTCCAAAAGTTACATATTGCCCATCAAAGGCTGTGCAGGGTGCACAGTCCCTGGCAGCTACACAGAATATATGTATTATTTGATTAAATAACACCACCCCTTCTCAATACTCAAGCTTTAAAAATGAAGGTGACCTCTTGCAAACCATCATCCAATTCCTGCGTATCTTGCCCTGTATTTTCATATTACCTTTTTAACTCTGCACTTTCTTAATATGAGGATTTAATAAAGACCCTAGGTGAGGCTGGCCAATGTAGATATTTCTTATGGTATATTTCATTCCACAGATTAAATAAATAATGGAACTAGGGCCTGGAGTTGCCAATGAGGTGACTGAAGTCTGCTATTGTGATTAAGGTGTCTTTGTTCCTCAAGCAACCTGGAGTTTGTCATACACAAGTCAAGCTACAAATCAGTAGATATTGGATGACTCAAAAGCTATGGAGAACATAAAATTATGTGGCTTCAGCTTAAAGAATCACAAGCAGAGAGAAATTAGTGTTGGAAGGCTTATTAAACTGTCTAGTTCAATCTATGCCAAGATGGGAATATTCCCTGGAATATATTTTATAACACGTTATCAAAAATTGTTTCCATATGAGATTCTGCTCTGGAAAGAGCCTATAAAAGTGGTCTGGTACAGTACCATTCTGACTGAATCTGTGATTTCTTTCTGTTCCAGAGAGTTCAAAGAAATATCTTTTTCCTCTCAGCTGAAGACACCCACTCTTTCAATCACAGCCACTATCACTTAGAATGGATGTTCTGAGAGGCACCCCTGCCTTTATTTGCATTGTGTAAGTGCACATTATGCCTCCACTCACTCCTCTTGCCTTAGGCTCACTGTGATGCAGGGCAGAGGATGGAGGCAACAGCAGAGGGAAATGCTTTATCAGAGATAAAGTGATGCAGGTTCTTTGTATCACCTGCACTGAGACCTACAGCATCAATGCTGGATCTCCACAGCTGTTCCTCTCCTATTCTGAGCCCACAGTTTCTGAATCCTGACCTAATGAGTTCTTCATCATTCTCAACTTCCTTCTGACATTACTACTGAAATCATTCAGATATTACTGCCACTGTCCCCAAGACACCTGTCTTTTACAGAGTGAGGTGAAGAATGAGTCAGTCACCTGAATCTTGGAGCTGCTGGAATTATTCCTCTGCCTCATATTAGGCTCCTTTGCTATTCTTTTAGTGCCCCTTCAGCTTGTCTTTGACTCTAAGTGTGACCTTTTCATTTCTGTCTTTGATTTTATTCATAGTTCTTTTCTTTTTCCATTTCACAGTTTTAAACTCCCTTCTAGGACTGGAATATGATTTTGATTTCCTTGACTAGAGTGACCAAACAGGCCAGACTGTTTAACTGGATAAGATTTATCTTGCTCAGTTCTGCAGGACTCATGCCAGGCTTTATGTAAGTGGTTCTCCTGGCTTTGTTATCAGTGCCCATGCTTTAGGGTCAGATTCAGGCTGGCTGAGGGTGAGTGATGCTCATGCCTGCTGAGAGCAGGGAGAGAACCATGCTCATCTGAGCACGGACTGGAACAGCTCAGCTGGGATCTTCTCAGGGTTTGCAGCCAATTAGCCATTTACATTTTATCTTTTTCCCAATTATTCATCAGATTCCTCTTTGAAAGTTTTGCATATCCTAATTTTTATGCTGATTTCAAAAAAGTCCCAATTCTAATGCCATCAAACTTCTTTTTAATTATTCACATTCTCACCACTGCCAGAGGATGCCAGCAGTTCTTTCACCATGACTTTAACAAAAATCATGCTTTTTTCCTCACTTTTCCACTTGCCTGTCAACATTACCCTTTCTGAGCCTTTTCAAAATGTCCTTATGCTGTTTCCACGCTGCAGCAGGCAGGCAAGCACAGAGCATAACACAGTCATCTTCTGGAAGCCTGACTTGCCCTCTCAGCTTGAAGCCTTGCTGCTGACAGCCTGTTCAGGCTCTCTGGTGCAGGAGATGCTGGCAAATGTTTGATGTTGAGACCTGAGGGCCCTGAGAGAGGCACTTGAGCTCGCCTGTATTTGTGTTTGCGGGGTCTCTACCACCAGTCAGGCTTGAAGATGCAGTGTAGGTATAATGGTCATTATTTGTAGATTCCCTGCCACCAGAGCGGGGTTCACACCTCTTCACTTCACTGCAATCATATTTTCTCACAATCACAACAGCATCTGTGGGGTTGGAGCACTTACAATCCTTCTTCACAGAAATCCCGCTTTGCAGAAATCCCACTTCACACTTTCCCACTGTTTTCCAGGCTGAAACTCATCTTGACTACTGCAGCTTCTTCTCTTCCTCTTTTATATTTTACTCTGCCTCATCTTTCATAATTTACAAGAGAAAAATTAGCTTTGTCAGTCCTGATTCTTGATGCTGGCTGTGGCACAGCCTGAGGCTTGCAGATGCATTTCAGAGAGAGAGGGCAGTGTTGACTGCAGCAGCCACAGCATTAAGCAAGACACCCTGGGAACCTCAGCTTTATTTTTACTTTGTCACAGCCTTGCTGAAGGAATGTTGCTATTGCCTGGGGCCTCCTTCTGCTTTGGTTTCAACTCCTCTCATACAGAGTCACAGAATTCTGGTTTAGTTTGGAAAAGACCCTTAAGATCATCAAGACTGACTTTTAACTGCACACTGCCAAGCTGACCCCTAAATCATGGCCCTTGAGCACCACATCTACCTGTCTTTTAAATATGCCCAGGAATGGGAGCTCAGCTGCTTCCCTGGGCAGCCTGTTCCAGAGTTTGGCAGCCCTATTTGGTGAAGAATGCTTTCCTTATATGTAATCTAATCCCATGAGGTGCAACTTAGGTGCAAATTTTCTCTTATCCTATAACTTCTCAACTGTAAGAAGAGGCTGACACCCCACTCCCCCCACCACTACATCCTCCTTTCAGGTGTTTGTAAAGAGCAATAATCTCTCCTCTGAATCTCCTTCTCAACCACCTCTACTCCCTTAATTGCTCCACATAAGTCTTGCTCTCCAGACCTTTCACCAGACCTTCCCCTTTGTTGTCCTTCTCTGGACACTCTCCATTGAACTAATGTGATTCTTCAAATAAGGGTCCCAAGACTGAACACAATACTCAAGATGTGTCCTCAGCAGTGCCAAGTATACAGGGAGGTGGTCACTCTTCCTAATCTTCCAGGAACCTCCTAGAGAGTTTCCTCTCTGCTGTGTTGTATTTCCAGCAGACACCAGGTAAGGTGAAGTCCTGCAGGAGAACAAGGGCTAGAAATTGTGAAACTTCTCCCAGCTGCCTACAGAATTTTTCATCTGCCTCTTGATGCTGGTTGGGTGATCTGAGATGAGTCCCACCATGATATCTGCCTTGTTGGCCTTCCTCCTGGTTCTCAGCCATAGACACTCTGCCCTGCTGCCACCATCATCAAGCTCTAGACAATCAAGACACTCCCTAAAATCCAGGGCTACCTGATGTCCTCTCCTTCTTTGCCTGTGCCTCTGAGGAGCTGCAGTGCTCCAGCTGTGGAACCATCCCACCATTTCCATGACTGCAGCTATGCCATGGCATTACTGCTGCACAAGGGCTCCAGCTCC
This sequence comes from Melospiza georgiana, assembly GCF_028018845.1. Lineage (NCBI taxonomy): Eukaryota > Metazoa > Chordata > Aves > Passeriformes > Passerellidae > Melospiza > Melospiza georgiana. Next base: position 13,625,611 of record NC_080439.1, read on the forward strand.
TCCTGTTTGCTCCCTGTGCTGCTTGCACTGCTGGAGATCCTGTTCACCAGGGCTGCTGATCCCACACCTTCCTCAGGGGATAAATCTGAATTCCTGCAGGACCATTCTCGAGTGCTTCCATGGTTTCTAACATCAATAACTTTTGTGGTTTTGCTGCTGCATGGATCTCCATCCCACAGGCTCACAGACCTTGCCACCAAAGCCACCCTTCAATACTGCTGTGTTATGCCCAGGTTCTATCTCCGGGGAGCCTGGCTTTATCCCTTTTCCCCTTCAAATCAAAGTTTGATCCTTTTCTGTGAGCCCTGCTAACACCTGTGCCAAAGAACCTTTTCCCCTTTGAGAAAGGTGTACCCCATCTATTGTGTTGTGTAAACTGACCCAAAATTCTTCCAGTGACGCCAGGCTCAGAGCCAGATATTCATCTTAAGGCATTTCATGTTTTTTCCCTTATTATGTCAAGCAGAAGGGTAGAAGAGAACACTAATTGCTCTCCTCAACCCTGATGGTATTGGCTTCCTTTATAAAAAGCTTTCAGGCCTATAGAAGAAAAATAACCTGGAAGAGAAATGCTATTATTGCTTGGCTGATGCAGTCCTTGCTATTTTCTCACCACAATCACAGGAACAGAAGTGTTGCACTACCCCAGTGCCTGAAAGTTCAACAACCTGTGGAGGAGGCTCCTCCTGAGCACAAGAGTGAAGTTTGGAGCCCTCCTAGACTCTCTGGCATCTCACCAGCATGGCAGTGAGTCTGCCAATCCAGAAATTTTTTTAACTTTGTGGTTTCCAAAAGCTTTCTAGTCTAAGCATCTATTTACTTTTAATCCTGGAAGGGAAAATAAAGGTTGGTTAATTTTTATATTGCACATACATGATTGTTTTTTTCTGATCCAGTTACAATAGTAAACTCCTCCTGTTGTGCCACCCAAAAAGGCTGGAAAATGTCCATTCTAATTGCTTTCCCTAGGCTATGCTGAGTGAATGTTCAGCTCCCTGAGGATGGAGTGTACTGGTATAAATTTACTGTGATGGAGCCTCACTGCTGCTGATTGTTGCAGAACTACCACTGAGTAGTAAATGCTTCACTGCTCTGTTACCCGGGGGGGCTGAGCATTAACTACACTATTGAACAGCAAATGCTTATCATCCCCTATAATTCAAACTATATAAATCACTGAAGAGAGACAATGTGCCTACAGGGAACTCACATGGTCTATAAAAATGTAAAAATCAGAACTATATTTAGCTGACAGAGCAATACTTAAAAAAATAATAAAGTATTCAAAATATAATCTCAGACATGAAACTCATCTTAATTTCAATCTACCCAAGGTTTGGTGGAGTTTAATCTCCTCTGCAAACATTTTCATCATTAAACATTTAAAAAAATAGGATTTAGAAATAAAAGCAATTACTCTTCTCTCTCCCCATCCTCCAACCATTCATGCAGCATACAGAACAACCTCTTTTAAGCCCATCCTTAGAGCAAAGCAAAATGCCAGCATTTTTTATTCACTGAGAAAAGCATTTCTACTTTGCTTAAAAAATAATAGAAGGCTTAAGATATGTTGCTTGTAAACCATGTAACCAGTGAAAGTGGAAGACACAGTTCCCTTTTGTCTAAAGACAGTTTTTCAAATGCAGGGCTTATGCAAGGTTCATTACACTGAGAAGAAGGCAAGAAAAAACATTCCTCCAAGGAGCTGTACTGTGACTGAGGACATAAACTTTCATTCCTGGGTAAGCAAACACTTTATGTGGAGTGGACAAAAGGAGTTCCATTACTGTCAATGAATTACTTGTGGCTGTGGAGTTAAATACACATGAGCATTTGAATCACCAGAGAACTTTATAATAAGCTGGTGCTGCATATTCCTTAATGTGTACATAAAATCTGTTTTCTGTTCTAGTCTTAACCATGCAATAACCTCTGGAAAGGCCTCACCATAATGCAATTTACAGCAGAGCCAAGGCCTTCAATATATTCTATATTAAAAACCAAAAGCATCCCCAAACATCTATCCATAGAGAAATAAAACATAGTAACCTTTAAATACACAAATGCAATTACAGAAAAAGACAAGGAGCAAAACCAGATGAGAAAGATCTCAGGGGAGAAGTGGTATGGGAGTTTCTGATTTCTCCATGTAGCATTTAGGGATATGATAAAAGAGAGGTTTGAGTGCAGAGCTGGAAAATGATCACAAGCAATCAATGTTTCAAAGAGGTCAGAACAAAATCAAATAAGGCTACTAAGCTTTATTCTTAATCCATGGACAGCTTAGTAGCATCCCACTAAGATCTATCCTACTTGAAGATATTCTAAGGAAACAAAGAACATTTTGATTTTTTAATCTTATGAAAGATGATATCATCAACAACTTGTGTTTGTTCTTTTTTCCCTTTACAGAAGAAATACCTGTACTTGATCAGCATGTGTGTCCTACCACACTGTGTGAGCCTGAACTAACCAAGAGTAATGAAGGATTTTAAACAGAAATATAATTAAACCATGCAAATATGTTTGAAACACTAAGAGAAATAACATGGGGTATGGCTTAATTAGACATTCAGAAAAGAGTTCTCCCAGCACACCAAGCCACGTATATACAAGATTACTTTGTAAGAAGGAAGCAAATAATGCCAACATACTTCAGATGTTCTATCAGGGCACCTCATTATCAAGAAGGGAGATAAGAGCTTTCTGTATGTATTTGTAATGTGGCTTGAAAGTGTTGCTTTCAATTGTCTTCAGATGAAAGGTAATAATTAGCTCTAAACAAAATCAAGGAAGCTCAGAGAAAACCAATAACCAGTGAAATCTCTAAAGGTTATCTGGTATTCTAAAGACTATGATTTCATGCAGTCCATGGCTTTATCTCCTAGGTGCTATTATTTGTCCATCAGTGGGTCAACACTGAGAAGAGAGTAGAGCATACTAAGAAATTTTAGTGAAAAAATTGCTTAATTTGTGATTAAGGGCAGAAAAATTAATGTGATGCAGCAGTAGTTTAATATGCTGGCAAAACGAACACTTACTAGTAATCCTCCAAAATGTACACCAGCTGCAGAACGCCAGATGAATTTAAGATGTTCATCCCACAGGACCACTCAATGAAAATGAGCTCATGCTTCAGGATTTTCAGATCAGAGCCATATGCTGTAAACTAACACATTTGCAATATTAGTACCTTGAAGTAAATTTCTTAGAGCATTATTGAATCTAATTTCCAATGCCCACAGTCAGCAAACTTCCCTCATTTCCCTATGGGGATAACCCTGTTGGACCAGCCTTACATGATATTTATTACTCTGGCACTAGGTTGAGAGTATATCCCATGTTTGACTAAACATTAGATATCCATAACTTCAGGTGATGAAGAATTTAATTGATTTTAAGATTTTTCTCCTGTTACTCATCAGTTGTTGGAAACTGCTGCAGTGCCATGAGTGGAAGTGGAGGGAGACATTTCACACCTGTAGTGCCCAGCAACTGTGGGAATGATGGCACGGTGTGGGCCAGTGTACACAGACCCTTCCTTCTTCCTCTGCTGGCCTGTCAGGAAGTCCCATGCGTTAGAAACAGGCCTTTTATTTTATTTTCTTTATTTTGCTCCTAAACATTTTTAGCTTTCCGTTGACAAAAATTAAATATCTGTAAGTGAAAAAAAAATGGCCACTTAATCTAATTTACCTTCTGTTCAGACCCACTATTACACTTCTCACTCTCATTATGTCTGACCTAAAAAGTATATTAAAAATCTTATTATTTTGTTGCTGGCTTTTCTACTTAATTATTACCACAACAGGCAGATACTCATTATGATAATTAATCAAGACTGAGATGTAAATAGCTCACATAGGGGTTAATAATCAGATAATAACAGTAAGCACTCTTTCTGTATAATTAAGTCAAATGACATGATTTATTCTGGTGCAATCCTACCTCCAGAATGAAACATTTAAGGATTTCACTGTCTTTTCAAACAGCCCTATGCTTTGCAAGACTACAATATCTGAAGGTCGCTTAAACTCTTAAGTTTTGACATTGACAAAATTTGAATTGAAGTGGGATTTTTTTTTCAAAATTGTAATAATCTATTTGCCATTGATGTTGGCTATCATAATTAAATTTTCCTTTTTGATAGGCCACGCTTCAAAGAATCACAGAATGGCTGAGGGTGGAAGGCATTTATGGAGATCTTCTTGTCCAACCACCCCAGCTCGAGCAGAGCCAGTCTAACTGACTGCATCCAGAAACTCCTTCACCTGTGCAACATCATATTCCTGTAAAAATATGTTACAGTTCTAATGTGGCCAGTGACAAAACTCTCACTCATTTTCTAAAACCAATCTATGATTTATAACAGAGAGAATTTCTTGTATTCACTCGTAATTTGGAGGGCTAGTCACAATCCTTAATAGATGTATAAGCACCAGCAATGTTATGTGTGAAACAAAAGAAGGTATTTCCAAACCACAAAACAGGAAGGAATGTTCCATAAAAACAATGGTTTTCTCAAGCTATAGTCACTCAAGAAACAGCTAAGTATTTTTATATTAGTACTAAAATAACTTATATTGCTGTCTCTATTAACTCAAACCTCTTTCAACTATGTGGAAGTAAATGGTAGGATGCAAGAAACATTTCCTAGATAGAAATGCTACTTGAATGATTGCTTGAGAGGAATTCTGGAAGCTACTAACAGATCTGCCATTTTTCTAAGGGCCAGATGTGAATTAATTTCAAATTTTGAGATAAATCTTATTTCTTGAGTAGTCCTACTTATTGAAATAAATTTTGGGGAAGGGTGGGTTTTCATTTACATACTTTCCTAACATGGGTAGATTTTCTGAAATATTTTTTAGGTTTATTTGTCCTTGCAATTTGTTATCCTTTGCTTAGGATAAGAAAAGAAAGAGATCTCCACACATTGTCTCCTCTCCACACATTTTAAGCCAGTTAAGATTGTTTAGACATTTTAAGACCACTGGAATTAATATAAAGAAACTTAAATAAAGTGTCTTTGAGGGAGGGTCTTTATTCCTCCTCAGCGCAGTGTCCAGGGGAATTCAATGAGGATGATATTTCTCCCTGACACTTGTACTGCCAGGGGATCAAGTATCTGTGAGCTGGTGAATATTCCTGGGGATATCTGGCTGAATGAAGTTGCATCCAGATTTTAATGCATACTTAAACTATTGGTGTCAGCCTTCCACCTTGCACTGAGGTAAAACATTCACTTCCATGAGACAGCACCTCAGCAACAAATGCCAGAAATTTTTCATGAGGCACCTATGAGCTAAGGTTTTTTAGCACTTTTACAAACTTGTTTCCTTTTCCTACTCTGCATTTTTCACTGTTTCCCCATATTTTATTAATGCCAGTCTGCTTGAAAAGGGCACAGGGAAAAGCAAGCATTCTGCAGGGTAAATGGGAAAAGAAATGGACAGAAGCTTTTCTTAAAATGTCACTGCTCACAAAGAGCTTGTGGCAGCCCAGTGTTACATAAGGCTGAAGTTTAAAGAGGTGCTGTTAAATATGCCCCGATCTCTCTCATATTTCCAGCTTCCAATTTTAATCCTTTCCACACTGAATTTTAATTGAAAAGTATTTTAATCTGTAACTTGTTACAATCCTTTGTCATGTTTTACATGCACTTGGAGCAATGCTCTCCTGAATTAAGACAAAGTAGGAACATCATGGTTGTCAAAAGATGTATCTGACAGGGCCAGTTATTGCTTTAGCAAAAAACCTCAAAGCCCTCTGTGCACAGCCTGACCCATTACAGGAACTGTTGTGATGGCATTTGGCATGCACATGTTGTTAGAGTGTCTTTTATTCTATTTGCACATGAACTGCATTGTCCTTTGGGATCAGCACACATGTTCTGAACATTGCTACAATTGTCATCAGAGAAATTAAATTTAACATGAATGTGGCCCTGACACCAGTAGCTTTATTATAGGTTTTATAGAAGAAACTGAATAAACTTTTAGACAGATAAACTACAAGAAAAACTTACATATGCTGTTTCATATAATATATATGCTGTTTAGTCTAATAAAAATGATAGAAGGGATCTACATCACAATTTCTTTGACTTTGTCTCCTCTCCACACAGTTTTACTTAGTTAAGACTGTTTAGACATTTTAAAACAATTAAGAAGAAATATAAGCAGCATTATATTAATTCCTATTAATATAATTTATGCCTCACTATAGAGTTTCATAAGAAAACACTTTTCAAAGCTTTCCTCCCTATAATGGATCTAAAATGTAACTAAACCATACAGAAAAGAGTAGTAATAGTATTGGGAATCTTCCAACTTAAAATAGTTGTCAGAGAAGAGGAGGTGATTATTTTCCAGTAAATTTTTGCTTTAATCAGCCATTTCCCACCTTCCTTAACATCAGAGTGCTTTGACAGCCTTTTCCAGCAGCCCTGAGGTCTGTGCCCCTCTGGAGTCAACACCTTGGTCTGTTCTGGGTCACTGTGATCTCCTACAGGAGAAACACAAAGGCAGAGTTCAGGATGGGGTTTCCTTAGCACAGAATCCAAAGGGTGAGAGGAAAAATGGATCCTGGAGTGAGGCCATTAAGGGCTCTGTGCTTGCCTGCACTGCTGCACTGTTGAAGGCTTCCTCCCTTTAAAATAAGCTAATTCTTGCATTTGGCTTGGGGCTTGAGTCTCTAAGTTCGAGGAGAAGACATCCAGCGAGGCTTTTTCTTTGTTCCCAGTATTCAGACTGGGAAATTCAGAGATTGAGACAACTCCAGCAGTAAGGGCTGAAAATGCTCCTGGCTTTTCATTCCTGTGCTTTGTTCATCATTTACCTTCACCAGCACCAGCACAAGCCCTGTTTTAATTGTAAATCTAAATCAGCTGTGCATCTGTCCCAGGAGGTCTGATTACATTTACCCAAAATAATAGAGAAGCATAGAGATGACTGTAAAGAAAACTCTAATCTTCCCCACCTAACAATTTAGATCTCAGATTAATGGGCTCTTAATTAATTGGGTCAGCCATAAACAGGGTTGTTTGCAAAGACAAGAACACATTAATCTGGAAAAGTCATATTGCTCATATCACTGGGAAGTATTTATAACCCAGTTTTGAGGATCAATTGTTTGCAGTCAGATTTCATCTGTTCCCTTTAAATATATTCAAACTAAAGAGTCCTCTGGAGGTTTCTTCCATGTAGTCCACAACACAGAGTAAATACTTCGGGTCAAGGCAGAACAGATTTTGTTTAAGTATCTCCTATGAAGAGTTGCAAAAACCACTATTGATTTCTGCATGTTTACTTCAGGAAAGAAGAAAAGGCTTTCCTGGTGTTGGAGGTCTAAGGGATTATTACAGACAAGAGAAAAATTCACAGGATCTGTTTCTTCAGCGGCTGTCTGATAAGGGATAAAATGTTTTCCACAAACCTGGGTGCACCTTTGGGACATGTAGGTTCCTCTGCATTGTATCCCCTGCTGTTACAGCAGCCTTCCATTTCTCAGATCTTACAGGAACTCTGTACCATGCTGAGGAATAAATTATTTATTTGGGGACTTCTGCCTTGTCTGACTGAACCTACTATCCCAATGGTCCTTGGGAGGTATAAACTACAGTAACTTAAAATGGATGAGATTTTACAGCTTTCCTTGTCTGAGCTTGTTATGGGGATATAGGAAACACCAGCACTGAAAGACAGTGAATTGATTTATTTTTCTCCCTAAAATACTCAGCACATGCTCTACATTCTATCTTGTATCTTCCTGACCTCCTTGACCAGCTTATTAGGGAATGAGAATTGAAGTGGTTTTCTAAGCCATTCAATTAGAAATAAACTGCATAACATAGTACTGTCTTCATTTCTGAAGGGTTTAAACCACATTGTTGTAGTCCTTATTTGATTTATGCAAACAAAGCCTCTTAGCATAAAATGCAATTAAAATAGAATAATTTATCCCATTAATCTTAATCTATACACAATCCTGCTTGGTTGTTAAAAAAAAAAAAAAAAGCAGCCAGCTTTCAGCTCCAAAGTTTCATGTTTTGCATTGGGATCATAGGGGAAATGGAAACATGAAAACAGTCAAGAAATCCAATTAAGAACAGAGGTACTAAAACAGACAAGTCTTTAAAAGTGTAAGAGAATGGGTAGCTAAATCTGAGAAAACACCTCATCAAAAATAGTTTCATTATTTCTATCTAATTTTTGCTGTTTATAAAATATATATGACATGACTGGGAATTTCCTAATATAAACCTTGTTTAAAATATATATGTGAATAAACTTTTGTGAAGTGCATAGACATTAAAAGCCACATGTTCACCAGAACACATGGGGTGAGGCATTTGGACCAAGTGATAACTTTAACCTAGCAATAAATTTATTACTATATAATATAAGTAGTCTTATTAAATTTAAAATGCAAGTATTTTAAAATTTCCATTTCAAAATGGAACGTGGAACTTTTTATATGGTTTAGAATATTTGAAATTTAGTTTCAACATCTCTAGTATGATTATAGAACAGAAAGTTTGTATCAGAAATAGATAAGATAAAGGAAAACATTAAAAACATACTCAAAAGCAGAAAATTCAGCCAAATGTAGCCAAAATAGTAATTAATTATAGAATAACAGCACAGTTTGGTTTGGAGGAGACCTTAAAGGTCATCACTTCTTCCACGCCCTCTGGCAAGGGCAGGGACACCTTCCACTGTCCCAGGTTGCTCAGAACTCCATCCAGCCTGGCCTTGGACACTGCCAGGGATGAGGCATCCACAACTTTGCTGGGCAACCTGTGCCAGGGCCTCAGCTACCTCACAGGGAAGAATTTTTTCCTTATATCTAATGTAAACCTACTCTCTTTCAGTTTGGAACCATTTCCCATTGTCCTGTCACTTCCTGCCCTTGCAAAAAATTCCTTTCCAGCTTTCCTGTAGCTCCTTTAGGTATTGGAAGGGGCTCTAAGGTCTCCTTGGAGACTTCTCTTATTCAGGCTGAACAATTCCAGTTCTCTCAGCCTGTCTTATAGAGCAGGTGTCTTTAGTCGAACAGTCTCACTTCTGGGAAATGCAGTTTTGGGTTGATTGAAAGCTTTATGTGTTCAATAGGCTTTAGTGTGAGATATTTAAGTGATGAATCTTGATTTTACTTCTCACTTGAGGACCTTCAGTGCTGGAGCCACCCCTGGATTTTGTCACTTTCCTGAATTAATTCATTCTCATTCCAATATTGTCTTCTACAATGTTCCAATTGTAGAATGAGGTACAAAAGACACCAAGAATGCCTTGCCAAGAATTCACTATTTTTGAAGCTATACCTATCATTTTTCCCCTCTGTAAATGTGCACACAGCTGGGGGAGTGAGGAAAGCCCAATTTATTCATCACCATGTGATGCTGGCTGCTAGAAACAGAAAATGGTGCCTGTAACCTCCAGGGAGTGAGTTCATCATTAGATTAACCACCACTAAGGTAAGGCCATCCATCATTAGAGATGACAGGTGCAGTGTTGGCTGTACAAGAATAATAAACAGAACAACTTGCACTTTCACCGTGCGTGGGGATGGAGGAGAAGTCTTAGAGATGCTGCTGAGGAAGGGGAGGGTGAATAGATAGTCATTATCTCAGGAGAAAAATTGTAAGCTACATTCTTATTCAGCAGACATGTCTTTGCTTATCAAGCTTATCTGCATTTACAGTACACTATGAGAACCCAATACATCAGTTACTCAATGTCTAAACATGCTTTTCCAACGTGAAAAATATGTTGCCTATCCTGATAAGAGCTTCAATGCTTTTCATTTAACCTTAGCTTTCTCTGCTTCAGTTTTAATGACAAATTGCTCTCTAAGTGAAATGTTTTCCAGCTGAGCTCCTCAGCACCACATTGCTAGGGAACACCACAGCAGGAATCTCCCTGTTCCCCACAGGAGTGCTGTGGGGTTCAGTGTGACTAGAAAAGGCAACCAGCTGAAGTCCTTTTGCACTCAATGGAGTTTAGAGTGTTCAAGGATAAAATATAAAATCCTTCAGAACAGTGGATGAGCAGAGGATCAAGTTTTCTTTTTTTTAGTTAACAGAAGGGAAAGGTTTCATTTTGAGGTTTCATCTCCCCATGGAGAGTAGACATTTATTAACAAGGGACAGCGCAGACTCCCATGGCACAGAGTGTTCAGCATCCTCATCCTTAGTTTAGTTTCAGCCTATCTCTACCTTTTCCATTTGCTTCAAAGTTTCATGAATTGAAATAAAAATACATATAGAGAGTCAACATAGGTCAACTCTTCCTTCTGCAAACTAGCAACCTCTTTACTGTTAATTTATTGGCATCCCTGCTTCCCACACAAAGCTGGCAGGTCTGTTTTGCACACCCAGTTCATGTTGGTCATCAAATACACCAACAAATAAACAAAGAAATCTTTCTCTTTTTATGCCTTTTACCTGTGTCTGAATCTGAACTGTCCTCAGGCATCTCTTGTACACCCTGTCTGCTAAACCTGTCTCATTTGCAATGTACCAGAAGTTGTAATGCTGTAGCATGTGAGGATCTGGGAACATTTCAAACCATTATTTCTTATTTCCTTGGCTCAAGTCAATGTAACCTATAAAAAAAAAAACTAGCTTTAGCAATGCAAATTAGCACTTAAGTGCCTTTTAGCAGGAGATCAGAACTAGAGATCAGAGTATGATTATTGACTTATGAATGTGAAAAATATGTAACTTGTATGCATGCCAGCAATCTTGTACTTAAAGGTTCCATACCAACTTAATATAACAAACCATTCCACTTCTCATGCCTATAATTCCATGAACTTTTGAAAACAAAGTATGTCTTCCTCTCTTATAATGTCCATCACTACACTACTTAATCAGCAAACTTTAGAGAATGGAGATAAAAAGAAGCCAGAGAGCCATTAATTTGTTTTACAACCTTTTAAAATTTTGATTTTTGACAGAAAAATTACCATTTAGATAGTTAAATCTGTTAGCACATTTGTGTAATTCATCTAGAAAGTAAATTTTGGTGCACTGCAAAAACCTTCATCACGTGTCCACTTTGTGCTGTTACTGAATTCTCCAGGTGATGGTGTGTGAATTCTCCAGGTGAAGGAATGTGATGCTCATGGTCTCTGTTCTGAATTGATGCAGCTGAGCCTGGAGAAGGGTGACAGAGTCACCTGGATGGTGGCAGCCCCCAGGGCACTGAGATAAACCCACCATAGCTCACACTTCATCTTGCCATAAGCTCTGCCAGACAAATCCCCCAGGCACTGACAAGGCTCTGCAAGGAGTGGAGTCTGTTCTTTCTATTTCCATGTTCCCTCTCTCCTCCTGTGTAGTATCCAGCACACTTTAATAGGCAACTGGTCCTAAAAATGGAGCTCTGACTAAATAAAATACACTGAATTAGTTCAACCACTTATCAATCAGGAAATGATGACTTACTGCTATAAATATTAACCAGCCAAAACAGGTGGAGCATTAATGAAGATAGTGCAGACACACACAATAAAAAAAAATAAAATTGCAATATGAAAAATAAACAACACCATTGAGTAACTGCTGAAGATTTAGTTTAGTAAAATAAAAAAAAAATTCCTATTTATAATTTTCTCAGTGTGGAGTGGCCTATGTTTTCAATTAATCTTAAAAATTAGTATAGGAAAAAAGAACCATCTTAGCATGTGTATTCTGAAGAAAAAAAGCCCTATTTAATTAAAACAGCATATTATTTATGTATCTAGATGTTAATTGCACTCACTTGATATACTCACAATTATTTTCATTACAATCAAGCTTTTCACTCGCTTCTTACTCCATTAAACTCTACTATTCATGGAATGTAAAAAAAAGAAAAACGAGTTTTGAACAAAATTATGGCACCAAGCATCTCTTGAATCTGAATTGAACCCCATTTCTTTTCATAGGAATACTAATTTTTAAATGGGTATTACTCACTTCTAAACGCTTGCACACATGGACAGGGCCAGCCCATGGCCATTTCTTCTCTGCATTCTTTCCCAGCCTGAGCCTGCAGCCTCCTGACAGGGCCTGCAGGACCCCTCAGCTGCTCCAGCTGTGTCTGGGTCCCTTGCTGGAGGGGGAATGGCAGTGGGGCACCAGGGGTGTCCTGCAGCAGGTACACAGGGATGTCCTCACGCCCTGCACCACCCCTGTGCCCGTGGAGGGACCTGGCAGCTCCAGGGGATCTCTGCTCTCCCCGGTGCCTCTGCTGGTCAGCAGCAGCCCTGTGCCCACCCCACCCGAGCTCCCGCAGGATAAACCCCACCATGAGACACGTAGGAACATACCCTGGAGCTGGTGCCACTGCTCTGGGTCAGTGTCTGTCCAGGGGCTCAGAGCCACGCGCGTCTGAGGGCGGGCCAGGCTGGTCAGAGAGACAGGGAAAGCTGCACAAGCCTTCCCATGAGCTGGAGAGAAAAAAGGGTAATCAGACGGAAACAATCCACAGGTGGTAGTTTTTAACAAGCCGTTTTCCCATAAGGATGTTACCAATAGGGTGGTTCTTAATTAGCCAATGGTTATGATGCTTTGATTAAAGGACCGATCAGGTCCACCTGTAGCAAACTAATGTTTAAAAGGGGTTAGACTCAAATAAACAGACCTTTTACCATTTGCCTTCTGAAACAACTCTGTGTCATCTCTGACACAAGTCACACAGAGTCTTTTACAAGAGAATCTTTTATAATACCATCATTCTTATTCTGTTACCTTCAATCATCACATTAGTTTAGGTACATTTTTCAGAAATGGTCCCTTGGTCATTGTCATCACTGTGGCTGCTGAAACAAATCAAATGGAGCTTGACAGACCTCAGCATCAGACCTCAGCCAGGCAAAGGTGCTAAAAAAACCTCCAAAGAAGCATCGAATTTCCCCACAACACTTCATTTTTCAGAAATAACCAAATGCCAAACTCTTTAGTGTATCAAGTCTCTCGTAGGTGCACAGTATTTAATAACTGCCTCCTTTGAGCCAGTTTGTTAAGCTTCCTGCATTTTTGAAACATCCAACAATCCTCTTAAAATGTGTAAAACATTTCTGAATCACTTTTCTTTTAGAAGTTATAACTCAAACTCCTAATTAATTTCATTAACTTTTGTATTAGCTTAGTTTCACTTCAGTGGAACAAGTCTTTATTCTCCATTTCTGAAGAAATTTAAAAGTAAGTAAAGGGAGGAAATATAATATAAAGTAAACTCACCAAAAGCAATTACAAATAACCTTTGGACCACAATTCTTTACTAAAATAATTAAAATATTAAGTATTTTTTTCTCAAAAATTTGGTTATTTCCAGCATTTGGAGTGTTGAATTATAAGTAACACATTTGCAATTTGTGCTGTTTTGGCACATTAACCCATGTGGCCCACTGAAGAAAGTTCACTTTAACTACTCACAAAGATGATTCACTGCTAAGAAGTTGAATTAGTATAAAAAAGTTTTAGTGTGCATAATTTAAACATCTGGTAGTATAAATATCATTTTCTTCCTGAGGAAATTATATTCATCCCTCTTTCTTCCCCTTACAATGAAACATGCTATTTTAACATGTTTATTTCTGTTCACTTACAAAGCAAAATACAAAAGAGCAATTTAGGTAATGTCTCTTCCCTTTCTCATGAACAGTTTGATTTGATTTTATTTAAACAAAATCTAAAATTTACACAGAAAATATATACGAAGAATTTAAAGACAAGTTAAATAACAGAGTTGAATGTTTTAACATATAAATATATATATATATATACATAACAGAGCTATAAGATTTTTCTGAAAGTTAGGGAAATTCAGGTCAAGATTGAGATTTTTAAACTCTGAGTTTTCCCAAAATACCAGGAAAGCATTCACCAGCAGCTATGATGTTTCAGCATCCTAATATTCTCCAACTATTATACACGCAGACACCCCACAAATATTATATATTATTAATAACCAAGGATAATTCTGATCTGTGCTTACCCTGATGGTCTTTCATTTTTCACCAAATCACAGGTGTGTTCCTGCTGGGAGATCTTGGACATCAGAAAATCTGACCCATAGGATCATTCCATTTCCAAGAGCCTTGCAGCTGGTTGGATAGATGTGAGAGATGCCTGGGAAGCACTCACCTTTTGTTCCCTAATTTTCTATCAGTTTATTTAGAACATAGCCCATGAGGACAGGCATAAATTTTGTAACGTAATTCTCAGCAATGGCAGTTCAGGTGACTAAATTCTTCTTTTAGTCTTTTAAATCTTTAGTCAGATTTTATTCTGCCTAATTAAAAAAATATGTGTTTTGGGTTTTTTTTTCCCTTGTACATACCTGGGTTACTCATCAATTTCTCAGAACACAGCCTGGCTTAGCTGCATGTGCTCTGTGTAAACCCACAATTTGAGCTACTGGACTGTGGCTTACAAGGCCAAGCCTGAGAACAACCTGTTCTGATTATGAGATGTTCTAGAAAGCCCCACACATGAAGAGGAAGTTCCCTGTCATCCCAAACTGCCTTTCCTCTTCTCTTGTTTTTTGTATTAGAGAGCACCGGTCGATGTCTCCTGCCTGTAGGACACAGCAATCATCACTGACTGAAACCTCATGGCCTGGATGAACTCTGCTGTGAGTGGACACTGAGCAACTCTGCTTTGTCAGGATGTCAAATAACTCTTTCATATTACCCAGCAGGATTGAAGGGGTTTGTTGTCCATCCTTTTTGAAACACAAATTAATGGGAAGAAAGGGATGGTGGGTGGCATTTTCCTCAACTTTCATAACCTGTGGAAAACTCTTGACAGAAAACACACATAAGCAGTTTTTAACACATTTTAAAGACAGGATATTTTTGAGGAAGAATTTCAGAGTTACCTTTAATGGCAGTACCTTGAAATCCAGCAGACGTTCTCTTCAGTACTAATGTGCTGAACACAGCAAGGTTGACTTAAGCAAACCACCAAACCCCTTAATTGAGGGGATGTCCTTCACACTCGATGGAGAAGGTTTTAAAGATGATTCACAACAGCAGCACACTGACATGGTCACTCCCAAGAGAGTTTTGTCTCTGAAATCACCCATCATCTGTGCTGATTAGTGCAGGTTTAGGATCTTTGGCAATCTCTTGCATCTTGGGTAGATGTAAATCAAAAAACCACATTAAGTATAAACGTTAACAAAAGTCCAGGATACAGTGCAACACAGTGAGTCCAAGAATCCATTTTACTGAATTTCTCTCAATGCTAAAATTTTCAAACCAAATGCAAAAATCTGTTCCTGTGTATTTATAATAAATATCTGTGAAGCCAATATCAACATTTTCCTACTCCAGATGGCACACTGTGCTTTTTTAGTTTTCTGCATCTATTTCTTCCAGGGGAAGATTTGCTCAATAGTTCTCTCACTGAAAATATCCAAGAAACAATGATATTTTCAGTTATTATTCATTGTGTAAAAATTTTAATTCCTCTGAAATATACTGCCTTAATAAGGGGGAATTATTGCATTTTACAGACAAGAGAAAGTGAAATAATTGGAGTTTTCTGTTTGAGTATCTCTGCTCCTCTGTATTAATTCAGTTTGACTGTTGGTGGAGTTAAAATTTCATTATAGAGTGAGTTATTAGTTCTAATAAGATATTACTGAAACATTATTTCTAGTTTGAAATCATGTTTAAATGATGTACCTTACGAGCTTAGCTTTCAAGGGCTAAACCATCAGGGAAAAATGCTAAAAAAGTAATTCATTGTACTGGGAGGTTAAAACTGGTTCTTGGCACAGCCTGAGCAAGGGCTTGTCTGCAGGCTGGTGAGGATGGGGGGCAGAGTGACCATGGGGTGTCTGAGTGGCAGCTCCTGCTCCTTGTGCAGGGGCAGAAATGTGCCAGGTGGACATTCTGACATTGGTCAGCAAACCCTGTCCCTCCTGTGAGCCAGGGCTGGGCACTGCAGGGGAAAAGTGAAAATTTGCTTCACACACACAAATTAAAAGATACTTAGCACACAAATATTAATACAAGTGGGCACACTCTCATTTCCTTTCACTTCAAAGTGTGTGTCTGGTACTATCTGCAGTCTAGTCCGTATAATTTAGAGGATCTGACATCTATTGCCCTGATCTCATTTATCACCAGCCCATCTTCATTTTAGAAGCGCAGATACTCAGTGTACAATTTTTACTGTAAAATTGAATTTGTTTCTTGTGACAGAGTAGGCTTGCTGAATTTATGACTCAGTATTGAACATCCTTCACCTTGGAAGGAGCTCTCCTGCTGTAAAAACCAGGCATCTCTCTCCTGAGGACACTATAACATCATGATACAGATGCCCATCCTGTTAGACAAGGTCGTGCCAGGAGAAACTAAACTTAATTTTCTGAGACTTTACAACACTTAGCCCTATATTTCACTTTACAAGGATAAATACTGGGAAATACTTTATCCCGATGTAACAACTCTCCTTTTGATCAGGAGAACAAAAAATGTTTGATGTTCAGTTCAAAATGGCTGAGAGAAGGAAAATGCAAAAGGTGTGCTGAAGACATGTTGTTTCTCTATCTGATGGTTGCTGCCTTTGTCTTTCCATCACAGAAAATAACCAAATTACCTCACCTGGATTTTGGACCCAGACTCTTCATTATGTGTGGGTATTTTATTCAAGACTTTCTTTTTTGACTTTCTCAAATCCTTTGTCACTGGGTTCATTGCTTTGCTCTCACCTTATTCTAACCACTGCAATTACTGTCAAGTTCTCAAATAAAACTACCACTAAATTGGTCTTAATTAATTCATCTTACACAGAAGCAGGGACATCTTGCTATTTCCATCTTGTCTTCTGACTTTCAGAACCTATTCCAAGTCTGCAAATCATATAATTCCTCTTTTTGAAGTACTTCACACACTTCTGAGATAACAAAGTTCTGCACTGACTTGATCCCTTTGTCATGCAGGGACAGCAGCTGCAGCAGCCCTGATTTGTCCATCTGGCTCCACCTCTGAAATGCAACCCAAGAGGTTGCAACTCCTCATTTTCCAGGAAGAAAACAAACCTTTGTCTTTTCACATCATGCCTTGCCTTCCTCCCCTGTTTCTCCTCACCATTATTTGTAGGGTCCCCAGCCAGCCACAGCTCAGCTCCTCCATGCAAGAAAGCAGAAACACCATCCTGATCTGCTGCGCCTTTTGTAGCTCATTTTCCTTCTCTGGAGAAACTGCTGCTCCCAGCTGTTCAAGGTGCTCAGTAATTTTCCAGCCAAAACACCTACAGGCTGTAATTACAGCCTGTCAAAAACCCTCTCAGCCTCAAGGAACTGAGATGCTGCAGACTAAAGCTCCTCAGATCTGTCTGGATCCTTTTACACCCCCAAAAAGGAAACCAGTTCACAGCTGGGGAAATATTTTCCCAATTATAATTTAAATTAGAGTCTGTGTGTTCTGCATTTGAATGAACTCTCCCGGGAGAGCAGCTGGATTCTGCTGTACTTGAGAGATTTTAAAGAAGAATTAGTTAAATATTGTTTAAAAATATATATAAATTAAAAAAATATATTAATATATGATATATGTATATTTAAAAAAAAACCAAGCAAGCAATCCCAAACCAACAAAAGCACAAAAAATCCAAACCAAACCAAAAAAAAAACAAAAACAAACCCAAAACCCCAGTTATAAAAACACCCCCCACATTCTCGTGCTTTGTAAATTACAGGTCTATCTATTTTGCATTGCTCTAGATCATCATTCATAGCACTTTCCTGGACCAGAGCAACAATATTGAGGAAAAACTGCCTGGTGTTTGATGCCCAGTTTTATTCTCACTTTTAAATTCATTAATTTCTGTGGTTGCAAGAAACATTAGAGGATCGTGGACAAAATGTTCCACAGCATAAACTTGCAGCAAATCATCAAAAAAACTTTCAAAGGCTTAGACCAAAGTGTAAAGCTTCTTTTCAACAAAGAAGTTGACAGCTTGATGTGCTCCTGATGTGTTTATTCCTCAGCTCCAAGAATATGCATCCTTGGAGGGACTCTGCCTGATTATTCTATCATAGCACAAGGTATTCCAAGCAAAGGATTTTAAACTTGCCTTTATCTGGGAGAAACAAAAGATTATGTGACTAAGGGCTCAACTCTTCTCAGATGTTTTGGGTATTTACCCCTTCCCCAAGCAGTTCAAATTCTCTAGGTCCTAATCTCTGATTTTGATTCCTTTTCTACAAATGTTTATTTCTCCCTTACTAAGAACAAATCACAAGAAGAAACTATTTTGAATATGGCTTGGACATGTTTTAGCCAAGAAATCCAGTGTAATCATCAGGCTTGGATTCCCAACATTGACGGTTTATTTTAGCACAGCATGCCATGTTTAATCAGTTTTCCTAATGCTGCACAGTACTATCTGCTTTGACAAGAATATGTTGATCATATTACAGAATGATTACTGCTAATGGAGATCTTTTAGACAAGATTAGATTTTGCTTCTGTCCAGATGCCTCAAAGAATATTATTAGTTTTTGGTGTCATATTTTGGTAATATTAATATGATCAGCTTATGGGCTTGCTCGTATGCTATAACTGCAGCAATTTATCTGACAATTAAGCTGTCGGGACCATGCAGCATTTAACCCAGTGAGCACTGCTGCAATCTGGATCAAATTAGGCACTGCCCACACAATCTTATCACGGCTGTGAGGTGACCAAGGAATATTCTGATGAGCACCCCA
This sequence comes from Melospiza georgiana, assembly GCF_028018845.1. NCBI lineage: Eukaryota > Metazoa > Chordata > Aves > Passeriformes > Passerellidae > Melospiza > Melospiza georgiana. The sequence goes on from NC_080439.1 coordinate 13,644,330, forward strand.
CCTCCAAGGTTCAGAAATTTGCATTATGCAGCTCAATAGCTGCTTCCAAGAAAGCTGATTACTTCATGGAAATATCCCTAACAATACATCTGCATATTTTTAAAGGAATGTAGATTGGGGTTTTTTTTCCACATAAATCAGCAAAAGGGATTCAGAGCTGTGCTGCTTTCACAGGTAATTAAAGTGGCACTGTAGCCTATTAGTATAACAGCTGGGGTGATAGTAGGTTTTCTATATACATACAGAAAGAATAAATTACTTGAATATGAGGCACTTTTCTGTCCTTCTTCCAAAGTTACTGCAGATGTACAAGGACCTTGCCTGACCTGTATTTACTGGTTGGACAAAAAAATAATTACAGAAGCTGAGAAGTATAAAGATAAGTGTTAATACATTTTGACTAGAGAGCCTTACAATATCAACTAAGCAATACTATTGCCCTTAAGTTCAATACATACTGATATGCACTCTGATGGCATGCTTCATCCCTTTTGATAATATGCCTTTAAAAACCATGTCCTTTAGGGTCCAATGGACCATGAAATAGTCTCTACAAAAGTACCACTGGTGCCAATGCTGAGACAAACATTCATTTTGGCTGTCAGCTTTAAGGACTGCAGAAGAAATGAAGCACATTTATTATATACTGATGTATTCTGACTAGATAATCCTTTTCAGTTGTAGGCACTATAAAGACAAGTGCAGATTACTGTGGGGAACATTTAAAAAAAAATTGGGATGTTCTGAAACAGTTGAGCATCCAATTTCACAGTTGGGTAATTTGCCTTATAAACTTGTATTTAAAGGAAAAGTTTTACTGGCAATGAAGTACGCTAAATAAACAATCTATAATTTGAAAATTAGCAAGTTGGAGATACTTAGACAGAAATTGTATCTACTAATGCTACATTTATTAATTAATGTTGGAATTTGTCTTTCTATGCTGCTGGCATTGTCAGGGTTTTTTCATACATAACCATTGTCATTCAATTCTGTAAAATTTTAGTCCTTTGTAACCATTTTATGGCATTTTGATTGCAACCTTATTTCTGTACAGACAAAGAAACTCATCCGGGACACCAACAGGACCTCAGGAGTCAAAAAAAGATAGTTAAGTCATAGTATTCTCAGGATTCAGTACTGGGACCAGAAGTATTTAAAAAAATACATTATTTAGATTACTAGGTTTGAGTTGGGTTTAATCAAATTTCTAGACATGAGATTCATACAGAGCTTAGGTAGGAGTGGTTCCTTTGAAACCCACTAGAGACCTGAGACAATGCATTTTACCTTCAAAAAATATTAAAGGCAGTTTCTGTAAGCAAAGTTTGGATGCTGGACTGCAGAAGTCCCTATAGTTCTGTAAGGAAGGATGCTGGTACCATGAGGGCTTTGGTCTGCAAACTTAATAGACAAGGAAATCAATTCCTCTGCCATATTAGTCTCCAATGCTTATGATGTATTTTGGCAATGTGCAAGACAAAAATAGCCCAAAAGCTATTGATCCACATTATTTTAGTATCTTCTAAAGTGGAAGTATTAGAAAGTAGATAGTATTAGAAAAAAGTCAATATTATGACAGGCAGCTTAAAACTTTTATACTTTCACCAGAAATATAAATTTCCTGACTCTATACTTTCACAGTTTCATAACACCCAGTTGGCAGCAGCAACAAATATATCTGAGATTGTTACTATGACAGCACTGAAACAAAAATTAACCCTTTTATAGTAAAGAAACTTTGCTCTAAATTTACTTCATACATTTATTAAAACTCACTTTGTAATTAGGGGGTGGTATCAAAGAAAAAAAGGGGAAATCTGAGGCTGAAATCTGGCCCTTCTGTGTGGCACTGGTAGTGCCCAGCACAAGCATTTGTAAAATGAATTGTTTCTTACTTGTGTGGTGTGAGGAGGAACACAAGCAGAGAAAACAATCTGCTTGTGGTGCATCTGAACAAAACTGCTACTTTTGTTTCCTACCCAAATTTACTAGCAAAAAACACACTGAAAGCTGACAAATTATCTTCTTCTGTTAAAATACTTTTTCCAAATTCTGACTCCTTAGGCAACAAATTTAGTTAAATATTATTTTGAAATGTCACAGCAAAATGAAAACTTGAAGCATATGGTTTAAGAATGTCAAAACAAAATCAATTTTTTTTTTCTGTTGTCAAAACAAAATCTATTTCATTTCCTGTTACTGAACATTATTTTTACCTTTGTTCGTATCAGCCTCAAAAGGCATTGAAATTATTTTGGGTATGGAGCTTGAAATGGAGTTTTGGGAAAAACTTTAGCTTCACTAACTGTTTAAATAAATCTACTTAGCCAGTCTGTTTTTCTGTATAGCATGTTCTCTCAGCCAGGAAAATCTCCATGATGTTTATTTTCTGTCCCACTCTCTGCATGTCATGAAGCATATGCTGTAGGAGACTGATTGCATCTCAGACTGACAGCTGCTCTGCTCTTCCAGCTCTCTGTCACAGAGGAAGATTGCTGCCATTTGAGCAAAGAAATTCTTCAGTAATATGTTTGGACACTTGCCTTTAGAACTTAACCATTATAAACTGTGGGGTTCAGTTTGCCTGAAATCAACATTCTGATTTCCTAATAGGCTTCTCTGTCAAAAATTCTAATCCATATTAATCTCAGTTCTTCTGGGAAACTGTATCCTATGCCACTCAATTTATAAATTAATTCCTTCCACTCATTTTATTTGCAGCCCTTCTGGCAAAGCTGGAGCTGCAGAGAGCACACCCTGTTGGAACACACATGAGCAGGATCAGATTCCTCACTTGACATCACACAGCCTCTTCAGGGGGAGCTAACTCTTTTTGAACCATTTCCTTCTCTCCAGAATTGTAGAATGGGCTTGGAACAGAGCAGGGCATCTTACAGGTGACCCATTGACAGCCCTCTGCACAGGTTCATAGTACTTAATATTTCATATGAGCTCTGAATTGCAGGTGTTACGGTGCTGTGATTGCAGCAATTAAAACAATTAGGGTTGAAGAGATATCATTAAGTTATTAAAATGCACCATGTTTGTTATTTGCAGAACACATGGCTTTTTGACAAGGTGAAGGAAGCAAGAGAATAACACTGCAAAATATTGAAGTGGCCAATCAGATCAGTAGTCAGATGCCTCTTAGGAGAATGTAAAAATATTACCATATAAACCAGCATAGAAACTGGTTTTTTTAATTTCTTTTTTTATTATTTTTGTGAGTGCATTACATTAGAATCACACCCTTAGGTGTTTGCATAGGTCACAACAAATGTATTGCAAATGAAACAAAACATTCTCTTCAGTAAGCCAAGATCTCCATCATGACATTTCCTGGACTGGGAAGGTGACCCAAGGAATTCAAGCACAAGTGGTTATCAGAACCCATCAGGCAAAACCAAGTGCTGTAATGTCACTAACTCTCTCTCTGCTATGAATTGACAACAGATATGGCTTCCAATAATCAAGGTACAAAAGAAAAAGCATTTTCTGTTTCACACAGATTGGTAGATGCTGGTATCAATATGACAAATGAGGAAGAATATCACTGCAGAACATCTCAGCAATGACCAGCGCATAATTAGTCTAATTAGTAGCAAATTTGTTCAGTGACCTTACGTTCTCTCCTCTAGAAGCTGTATTACCTGTCCAACCTTTAGGTTATAAGACTATAATCCTGCTTTATTCTTTTTTTAATTATTATTCCCTTTTGTTACCCCAGTTCCATTCTCCTGTGGTGATCCAAGTAAATTTTTGCTAAAGGTTGGAAATTAACATCAGTAACTATTGTGTCTCTGTCCATGCACTGTACATCTGGAAAAACATTCTCCATGCTTGTGCTGGGAATGAAAAGCACTGGAAGCAGACATGACATTTCTGTCAAGATTTCTTGAGAAAAGTTATGCAAATATATATGGGTGTCAATGAAAGAAGTTCAGAAAACCTTAATTTGCTCAGCTGTCTAACAGGAACACAGATTTAGTATTAAACTTTTAACTTTTTTTTTTTTGTGCCCTGGCCTATTCTGAATGTTCAGTTATTCAGCCATCTCATTGCATCAACCATGAACTAAAAACGATGAAATTATAGATTGTTTAGAGAAGCAAATAGAGAAATTTATCAATATTTTCATTTTGGTAAAAAAAAAGCAGAAATATATAGCTGGAATAAAAGCAAAATAAGATAGGTAGTCATAAGATTGGTTAAGTTGTGCTCTATCGGCCACAATTCATTGATATTCACTTTCTTCATCAACAGCTGTAAAGTACACAGAGGTTTTATCCCAGGCTTCAGACTGACACATAAAACCTGCCTGTCTTTGCACAAAACTAAATCAGATTTTAGAATGCATTAGATGAACTCATGTTTTTCAAAGATTAAGTTAATATTTGTTAAAATTATTTTTAAAGAGGCCAAATTGATCTATAATTTTGCCCATGTTGATACAATGGATTTTTATTAAAATGATAAGACAATAATAAATTAAGCTTAAAACGAGAAGAAGAAAGCCAGTGATTTGAAAACTAGGAAACAGTTTGGTTTACAAATCAATTCTACTCCTGCTGAAATAAATAGGGTTCTGTCATTGTATTCACTGAAAATGAGATTCTACTGCTTATTTGGGAGTAACACTTTTAGATTCCTAAAAATTACAGGGGAAAAAAAAACTATTTTGGAGATATTCACTTTCATTAATGAATTCAAGATGCTTCATTATGAAACACCTATGTCTAATACATACATGTGTACTTATGTAATGAATATAGAGATAACATTCATTTAGATAATAATACAAAGACATAAACAAATACCTGAATGGACAGAAGCAGAAAGAAACCAATTAGGGTATATTGAGCCTTGAAATTGATTCTATTCTGGGTTGGGTTTTTGGCATAGTTACTGACACTGATTATTTCTGACTCCAAAGGTGTGACTTCCACTGTGTCCTTTTCCTGCTGGTCCTACTGCATAACAATTGCTGCAATGGTGGTATGGAAGCTTGTATTTATATATAGCCAAGTTTTCCAAAGGAGTACAGTTTTCATGTTTATATCACAGACTTCTTTACTTTCTAGTTTCTGGCTTTGAGTACTTGCTTTTTTACAGTAATGCTCATCATTTGACAGCTTCGAAACCTGACTGTTCATGCAAATAAAGCAAAAGAGTTTTGGCTTTTGATGTCAAATGATACAACTGCTCTTATGATTAGCACAGACTTTCAGCCCTGTTGCCTGTCAAAAAGGCAAACACTTCCTCTTATATTGCCACATCAAAGCTCCTCTGTACATTACAATGCAGCTTAAACCCAAGCCAATCAAAAATGATCACAGTTCAGTGGAAGGATCCATGTGATCAGGAAAATAAATTCCATGTTGGAATTTCAACCATTCTTTGACAGTGGAAACTTCTGTAATTCAGTAGAAGTTCAAAAAGAATTCCTCCTTCCACATACTTAGGAACACATGAAAATGCTGGAACAAAAAACCATATTGCCCTCTGAGAAGCATCTGATATTTAGTTGAATGTCTTGGGGTGGACAAATGCTGATGTATTAGAGGTAAAAGAGGCACTCTAAATTCCTCTTATGTGTATCAAACATCACAAACTTCTATAGCAAGAGTAAAATATAGACCTGGTATCTCATGAGCCTCTCAGTCCAGCAAACGAAATTTTGTGGCAGTCCCAAAATTCTTCCCTTATCCAAACACATGGCAAGGGAACATCTGACATGCCAGCTGATAGAGTGAAACTGCTCTGAGATGACAGGGAAAATCAGTATTTTACAGCTATGGATGCTGGCACATCCTCAGCCAAGTGTATTTTGTGAAACTGGAATGTGCTAATACAAAAAGTGTTTGCAAACCATAACAATTTCTGAGGAGCTCAAGAACACACTGTCAGGACTGCATGTATTAAGAAATATGACAATGATAATGAAAGATCTAAAGCAGAAAATGACATCCTTTCAATTACTGGAAACTGTTTTCTCCTTTAGAAGATCAATCAATTTTCAATTTAGGTTGTTTTTTTTTTTTTTTTTTTTTTTTTAGTACACTGTCTGGGTATGCAATATTGAATAATGCTAGAATAAAAAATTGTGTCTGAAAAGAATTAAATGGTCTACCTTTACCTTGAGGTGTAACTTTCCACTGAATTGAGGTTCTTAAGATAAACTTTAATCTCTCAAATCTTAATTTGTCATTGACAAGGAGAAGCAAGGAAAGAACAATAAATCCATCTTTGTAGATGTAAGATAAAATGAAACTACTCCAGTATTTACCTTACATAACCACAGAGGAACTCCAGCTCCTTAGGACCCATTTGCAGGACCTCTCCCCCTTACTTATCATGGATTTGTCTAAAATGAATTTTTAGGCTAGCTTAGAAAAATGCTTCCTACATGAACGATATTAAAAACCTTGTCTAGATTGTACAAGGAACACTGAGTTGTTTTTTTCCAATATCTGATACAGTGTTAAAAAGAATGAACATGTTTCAGAGATACTTGGGTGGGTATTTACAAAGACAAATTTGCACTGTAACTTGTAAATCCATGTTTGCCTCATGCAGAGGGCAGACAGAGCCCATTAGATCCCCTGTTTGTTAGGCTGTGAATAGGTTTGAGTACCTGGATACTGAGAGTTTCCATTATAAAAATTCCTCACAGTCATTACAGTTCTTGCCTGTCAAGCAGAGCAGCACCCTCAGCTTGCAGGCAGGGAAATGGAGCCTGAGATTACATGTGATTTACTCAAGGTCAGAGAGGAAATCTGCATTAATGCTTGAACTCAAGTTTTGAGCCCTAAAATCCAGCTAATTCAACCATTATATATCCTGTAGCTATGCAGGCTATAAAGCTGAGCACATCCCCATGGTGCTCTCTGAATTAGAGTGAGAACCCTCAATCTCTTGCATGCTTATATGCTGCAGGAAAAAACTGTAAGGAAAGTTGTTTTATGAGATGAAATATTTAAGTGTGCACTCAGGCACATCAAACATTATTCTTATATACAAGCCAAAACCCCTCAAACAAAAAAAAAACCTTTAAAATATAATAGACTCTCCATACTCCACAGACTCTTGGGTACAAGACTCCATCAAATTCTGCAGGTTTGGGACAGGGGCTGACTGGATTCTGTAAGGAGAATTACAGCTCAGCTGACAATTAAAGCTAGGCAATAAGTTGCAGTGTCCTTCTGATCGATCCAATTTTACCAAGCCTGTGAATTTCTTTCTTATTAGTTTGAGGTGAATCAGGACCTTGAGGAAAGTATAGCAGTTTTTTTTACAGTGCATTTAGCTACAACTCTGTCTTCAATTCTTTCTTGGTGCCCTCAGTTTTCCTTGCAGTTTTAGCAATAAGGAAAACTTTCCCTTCTCAGTATTTTACTTGCCAGCCAATCCCTGGATAGTTTCTCTATAAATGTGCCCAAATTCTACAGGGGTGTGTTGCTTTCCTGGACTTTGTGGCCAGATTCTTAGTTTTACTGATATTTTCCATCAGCAGGTATCATGGAAAAGACGTAAGGCTGGAGAAGGCGCTCACTTTGCCTTTGCGGAAAACCTTAAATATGCCTGTAATGCCTCTGGCTTAAACCTCAGAGCTCTCTTGTAGGGCTGGTAATGCTTTTCCCTCCCTTGAAGGAACTCGAGGCAGAATGTTTCCAGCCCAGCCGTGCTGCCAGAGCGGGGAGCTGGATGTGACAGCAGACTGTCCTCCAGTGGAGAGCACCAGAACTGACAGCCCTGCATCCCGCTCCAATGCACAAACTCTTCTGACCAATGTACAGACCCCAAGCTTTCACGGCAGAAAACTGTGCATTTTATTCTGCCTCATTCTGTTCCTCTGCAGAATGCCAAACTAAAAGGGCCTGCAGCAGATGGATCTCTGACAGCGTTGCAGGGATCATTTAATTAAATGGTGCCCATTGGGGCAGCATTCAGGAATCTGAAACTTCACAGCTGGATTTTCATTATACAGAAACATGGAAGATGCCAATGAATTGCCATCTCTATTACCTGTTAATGTAGAATGAATAAATTTAATGAATAAAAACCAACCATCTTTGAAAGTATATGTTTAAGTCTTCTTTTGATAAATGTAAAAAAAAAATCTATACTAACTTTCAGGCAAGTCCAAGCACCTTCTCAGTCCATTTGATCTTCTCAGAAAGAGAGGTAATCATAGAGATTTTAACACTGTAATTGGTGCTGCCTTATAGAAGCACCTGAGACCTACTCCTTCCATTTAGACACCTTTTTTGCACATTGATAATTATTTCCAATAATCTCATTCCATTAGAAAGAGGCTGCTTATTATTTTTTTTACTCTTAACACATAACAGAAAAACAAGGGTCTTTAATAAATTAATTAATATTTCTTATCTTAAGTCCCAACAAATTACCATGAAAGGGCCTCCTTCTGGCTTCTAACACAAGTCAAAAGCCATTGCTACAGGGAAGAAAAGGATATTGTGAGACAGATGCTCTATAAAGGATGTCAAATGTCTTTATAGATCACAAAGCCTTCTAATATATTAAGATCAAGACCACTGCCTTCAAATAATCAGCCAACTCCAAAACTAAAAAGGTCATCAGTAAGAAACATTGCATGTGTTTTATCATCTTTCTGTGATAAAGAAGTGGGGGTGAACTACTTCAGGAATTGTGTTAAAACCACCACTCAGTCTATTACAAAACTATTGGTGCAGTAATGTGTCATTAGTGGCAATTAGTGAGAGGTTAAATGCTGCATGGAACAGTGATATTGTGCATTAATTGGAAACCAATCATGAGAAAGAAAATTCTTATGAAATTCGATTGGTATTTCAGAATAAGTAGTCTCTCCTTGAAGAGAAGAGGCCCTTGATAGGACTCCTTGAAAAGAAGAGGTATATTTTTGATGATTTCATTTACTTTTTACCAATCTAATTTTATATATTCTGGGTTCAAGCTTGCAGAATAGAGTGGAAGCAGACTTGCAAGAATGAGACACTCCAGTGATCTAGGAGAGAGAAGGAAGGGCAATTCACTCTGAGACAAGTGGATGGGTGACCAGAGTAAGACTGAAATACTCAGTTGGGATCTGACTCATGACAGTCTTCAAGCAGATGCCTTTTATTGCCCTCAAGCAGATGCCTTTTATTTCCATTCCGTACCTATAAAGGAGAGTAGGCAGTAAAAATAATCTGAAAAAAAGTATTATAAGATGTGGAGGACTGTGCACATACCTAAATAGATATTGCAAAAGCCTGTAAATGCACTTCAGAGGGTCATTCCTTCTGATCAGAGAACTGTGTGATGTGGGGACAGGGGGAGAGCTGCAGAGCTTAGCAGAATAACACAGGGATGTCCTGCAGCCTGTGCCAGGGCACTGCAGAGCAGAGCAGAGCAGACTGGCACAGCTCAGTCAGTCCCTGCATGAGGACATGAGAACAATCTTTATGGGGCTGATAAAGGCTCCTCCAGTGCAGCACTTGGGTCCAAATGTTGGCCAAGGAGTGGATATTTGTGAAACAGGTAGACAGCAATATTTTCCACAGAATGCTCCTCCACAAGGGTGAACTGAAATTTCCTAAACTGAAGGATGAATCTGAATGATGAGTAAATCACACCTGCTTCAGACCTAACAAGGCTGTTGTCACTGTTCCTTGCTAAAAAAGCACTGCAGGGCTGTTAGCCCAAGATGAGCCTGAAATGGGCCCAACCTTAGCCCAGATGTTGCCCCAACACCTGGGAACTTCACCCTAACAGCACCGAAGTCTCACAGAAATAACACAGCTCTCATGGCCATAATCTCCATGTATTGTGATAGCTCATAAAACAGGGACAAGACTGATGCTGTACCCAACTGATATGAGGTCCCCCAATGTCAGAAACTACAAAGAAATTAGAGAAACTGGATTATTTTTTGGCAGTATAAAAAAAGTAAATAATGCTTTAAGAAGGTTATAACAACCAAGTGATGAATCGTGTCATGGACCTGCTTCACCTACATTCCATCTGCTGATCTGCCTCTCTGTGCAGCTTGGAACAAGATGTGCCAGAATTCCTCAAAAAGAGAAACAAACAAACCTCCCCCTCCAACTGTCATCAGCTGAGAGAGGATTTTCTACTTTGGACTCCTTGATTAGAATTTCACCACCTGTCTTCCAACAACAGCTTTTTTACATTTTATGGTAATGTTGAAGACTGCAAAGTTAGAAAGGTGCCCCACCCTCAAAAAATATATTATGTGTCACATGAGGAAGGCACATTTTATTGGATGGCTAATAATGTGCTAAAGGTTCTGTCATTCATGAGTAATTTGGTTATCAAAACTGAAAGGTCACAAGATATTTGTTGGTTTCACATATAACCCGTGCCACCTCTATATAAATATAGATGTATGTACAAAGTGATGAAATTTATGGGCTTTGTCCTGTACAATAGGTCTGCTCTTTCAGGATAGTCTGAATACAACTTTCTGACAGAGCTCACTTGAGTGATGTGACTGAAATAATGAAAATTATATCTGCATAAATTTCTTGGCTCCCCTGATTTTAACTACATTAAATGGTGTTACTATCTAGCTCCTTTGAAAAAAAACCCCACATATTATTCTTTAAACAAATGATGTATGAATTTATCTTTGTGACTTCTGTTGGATTTGTAGGCTTTCATCCTTTTTTTGTTCACTAACTCTGAATTTGAAGTTATTCACTTATTACTACAACATCTTTCTTAAGTTTCAAAATTTGGTGTTATTTTCTTCAGACTTAACATATATCAAGCACTATCACTTTTACACCAGTTGCTGAACCTCTCTGCCATCCATATCCTGCCAAGTATAAAAGAGGCAGATAAACATGGAAGATGAAAATGAAATGGGAACAGATGGGCCCATCTGCAGTAATACCTCTGAAAAGACTGAGAGCCTCACAGAGATTTATAAACCTTTTGGAGTCCAAACATTTGGTGATCTCATAAAATGATCCTGAAAGTGTTTTAAATCAGTAATTGAAAATAACAATTTTATGTGGAGTAAAGGAAACTTCTCAAATCAACACTGTACCAACAATGAGAAAACAATTAAGAGCTCATAAGCTTTTGCAAGTGCACATAACTTGAGTAAGAAAACAGAAGATTCCAGGAAAGGTGTACTTCCCCCCTTTCAGCCAAATAAAAAAGAAATTTTTAAATGACTGTGCTAAGAGGACGTGACTAGCTGATCCAGGTCTGTCCTTAAGACATGTCAGTTACCAGGTTTTTGGGGTTTTTTACCAGTCCATAACTTTTATTGGTCTGGTAAAATTTCCTCCATCAAATCTGTGAGGTGCTCCCAGTTTTGGACTAAATAAAACTGAGCTAGTATTCTGCCATCCTCCTCCTCCTCTACTTCTCCCTTTAAGTTCTGGTTTTCCTTCTGGATGTGTTAAAGAAGCAGAAATGCATGAGGTGGTTTTGTCCCTACAAAGATATACCTGCTTATCTGTTACATGCTCAGCTCCTTGGTGAGGATGCAGACAGAGTTAATGGCATTAACAATTCAGGGGATATCTCCAGTTTATCTCCCCACTTTCATCAAATTTTGGGGCACTGATTTTCTACAGTTGTAATGGCTTTCTTTCTAAATTATCCCTTTTTGTAAGTAGGTTGTCAAACAGCCCAGACAGGGATGATTTCAGCTTGTGAAGATTTGGCCATGAAATAAGAACAGAAGTATTAAATAATATAATTTGTATAAACTGAATTTAAAATAGCAAGCTCTAGCTCTGTGAAATTTCATACAGCAAGGAATGATATCTCCAAGGCAGTCATGGGCAATGGATTGATTCACAAAAATCCAAGTCAATTTACTAAGAATCCAGTAAGAAAATTAAAACCCATGCCTTTGAATACTACGAGCTGAAGCAGTTGAAAAAAATCCAGGAAATTTCATAATCTGGCTTCTAAACTGTGTGAGATGTAGGAGATGCTCAAAATGGAATTGCTCCAAGGACAGAGGTCCATCCTCTTCAAGCAATAAACTTGAAACATTTTCAAGCAATAGAAAAAAAATATTTTGAGAAGGAAAATTTCTAAGAAATATGACTACAAAACACAATAAATGTTAACAGAGAGACTGCTTGTTTATGCACTGATAACATTTGCAGCAAGGCATTTTTATGCTTTTCCCAGCATGAACCAAAGTTTTGACCTCAAAGTGATTAAAAAATCTTGAGAGACTTTGCAAGGAAAAGGAAAGGATAAAACAGGACCCAAAGCTCAGCACCAGCAAGGGAAAATGAGAGAAGGAATTACCCTGCTGTGAAACAATAACTTATATCCTATTTCTCCAAAACTGCTTTTTCATTCAGCCATGGAAAAAATTTTCAGGCTAAAAAACCCTAAATTAACTTAATCTGCAAGAAACACCATTCAAAAGAGAGAGAAGAGATTACAAGTTTTTCACAAGTCAGTCTAAAACTTGTTCTGAGAGACAGAATTAATACAAGTGCATTGTTTTGCTCTGTTCTTTCCTATTAAGTCATAGGTGGAGAGGACCTGGTTTCCTAAAAACAGCTTGAAAGAAATTCCAATATTAGCAGCATGCAGTGTTTTTGAAAGGCTGTGTTCAGCAGCCTTCTGGAATAAGAATTTCACAGAAATTTATAAAACAGGATAAGATGTACAACTGGGAGTCAAGAAAACACCATAAATAATCATTATTTGTTTGTCCTCATCTGTTTTAATTCTGTAAACATAATTCTAATATAATTGCCTCAGGCTCAGTGCTCAAGCTGCAAGCTGGGTTCCATTTCAAGGTGTTCTCAGATGAACAGCAATGCTTCCAAATCAACAAAAGAAGCACAATGTAAATGACACACAGTCCTTTTATCCTGAATACAAACCAGAGCAACTCGAATCCATTAGGACATGGTGAAAATAAACCCCACCATTTTGGTCTGAAACCAACAAACTCAACTGATTTCTGTATTTCTGCTGCCATTTAAAAATGGATGCAAGTAAAAACAGGAAAGTCTTTTTTCAGAAAACTGATTCATTGCGATAATTTTCAAATTTCCTCTGCAATTGTATGTCTATTTTGGCTTTCTTTTCCGTTCAGGTATTTTGGGAAAGGGAGCAATAAAGCTCATCTAGTTTAAGTCTAAATACTCATCTCATAAAATATATGATTATCTGGGGAGAAGAGTAGAATAAGGAGGTGACAAAGGATAGGGAACTTAAATTCAATTATTGTAATCTATTTTCATGATAATTTGGGTAATTTCTTAGAGAGAGACATTTGGATCTGAAAAGGTACAAAAGAACCAAGAGAGAAAGTCTAGAAATTGAAGCTCCATCTAGAAAATGCTACATCCTTTTAATGTGAAGAGATAAAAAATATTTAGCATATTTTGTAAAAAGGAATAGATTTTCAGAACTTCAAATTTTTAATTCTTATTTTTTAGGTAGATATTGTAACACTGATACCCTGTAGTATAATAAAAGACAGACTCAATGATTACAGCAGACTCTACAGCTTGACACTGATGAATTTGTAAGAAGAGATGCTTTTGAGATTAGGTCAGAGAGGAAAGTTTTAGGGAAAAATAGCAAAAATGTAGCTACTTCATCTTGAATCAGCTGTAGGTGTGAAAAATTACTAGTTTCTCTAGGCAATATTTTAAGCAAATATTTTGGTAGATATGCAGAATTTGTAACCATTCTTTTTTTCTCTGTTGTATCAACAGTGGCAAGGTTCCAAATCTTTTTTTCTTTCCAGCACTTCTGCCACCATCTCAGCTGGTACAGATCTCCTTTCTTGCCCCTTCACTTGTGCTTCCCAGAAAGAAAACTGCCAATGAGTTCACTGAATCCTTGCAAACCATGTTGTGATCCAATCATTTTTATTTCTAAAATGCTGAATCATGCAGGGAGCTTCCCATGCAGCATTTATTATTTGCAGCAAGGAAAATACCATAAAGTTGCACAGCTATCTGAGCTCTGAGGTTATTCAAAGCACAGTGGAAATAAAATTACTCTCTGCCACAAAACCCTTCAGTAACTGAGGCATGGAAAAAGGGAGAGGAAACTGAAAAGATGGAAATGCAAGGGGTATTTAGGGCTGAGGTTATCACCTCAAGAGTAAAACAAAATGAATGTAGATAGATAAGGTCAAAATGCAGTTTGATATTTCTGTGCAGCTTAAAAGACAAAGAAAAAGGATTTATTTGAACTTTTTTCCTTCCAATTCTCCACAAAGTATTCTCTCCCAAATAACCAGATGGTATAGGTTTGGCAAGTGGAAGTGTGGGGATATCTATGAATGCCCTTCAAGGTGCTGTAACTTCCCTGCCACCAGCAGTGCCTCTACACAGCCTGCAGGGAACATTAATTTCTCTATAAAACACACACATATCCTGCATATTAAATTCATAAACCTCATTTTAATTGCATTATAACATGTAACTTTTCCCAACAGAGAAGGTAAAACCACTTAGTAGGTTGAGGAAGACTGGTAAAGGGTGATGAAAGCCTGGAAAGGTTCTGCTTCTCCTCCCATTTGCATGTGCCCTGCCTGGATAAACAGAATATTTGTCCCACACCACTTGAAGGGTCACAGAGCTCTCTGTGGTACCCCTGACACCCTCCCAGATAATGCCAGGAGCCAGGGATGCAGTAAAATGGAATAACAGGAGATTTCCTCCTTTCTCACATCAGTCAGTGCACTTCCCACCAGTTGCTTTCTCTTAAAGTAAATACCACCCTGATTTTCTCTTTTCCCTGTGCAGAACATGTGTCCTTTAACTCAGGGAAGGAAATGAGAAGGTTATCTCTGGGCCTGTCATACTGCAGGCCAGCCTGTCTGACTTACAAGGTCAGACGATTCAAAAAGGGAGGTTTTGCTTCTCTTTTTTTTGAAAGGAAATGGAGTGATAAGTGCTCACTTGATTAAGGCAGTGGATAAGAACATCTATTGTAATTCTTTCCTCTCTTTTCATTTCTTCCTTTGGCTTCACAAGATAAGAATGGAGAACTTTTAGCCTGGCATTGATCCAAGCTTTGAAAGGACTTGCTGATTATGGATAATGTTCTTATTCAAATGAGCAGTCCCCTTGAAGCAAATACTAATGTTGCCTAATTGTAATGAACAGAATTTCATGTGATATTTTAAATGAATTTTTATCACATGAAAATATATTTATATATTCCAGTCTTTAATCTGACTGGATTTTACCATTGACTTCTGCTAAAGAATAATCTACACCACATGAAGTCATCAAGTTAGATACAGTTAAATATCCTTCCCTTAGAAGTATGCTTCCATAAAGAAAATATAAACAGTCACAGTAAAGGACAAAAAAATTAGGAATTTAAAATTTCATGTTAAATGTATTAATAGACCAATTAAAAATTTATACTTTAAACACAAACGTAGTTAAATTCTCCCTTTAAATGGTCTCCTTGACAACAAGAAGTCCCAGCACACCTAGCAATTTCATATACACAAATAATTTCATCATCTTTATTTCCTTTCTTTAAAGCTTTTAAATTCCAAAATAAACCTTCTGAGATGGAGAGACATCAGAAAAGTATAAGGCATTCACAGGGCTGATGAACAATGTATTTATGCAGACATATGGGATTTGTGTATTTTTTATTCTTTCCCTAATAATTCCTAAAAGTTGATTTCTTCTGGACACTCATCAAACCCTGAGCTGATGCTTTTCACCAGCACTACCTGTAACTATCCCAAGGGCTTGCTCTTGACCATAAGCATTCCCAGAGATCATAATTTTATATGTTGAGCTCAAGCAGTTTTCTTCCTCTGTGTTAATTCACATTTATCTACATTGAATTTCACCATATTAGTGCCCAGTCACCAGTCTTAGGAAATCTTTCTGTCATTATTCTTGATCATTCTACCTTAAATCTCCAATAACATTAAATGACACCACAGCACTGCCCATTCCAAGGTCACTGACAAAAATATTTGTTTTCAGAAAAATTTAGTCAAAAACTCTTTAAATGAGAAATGCAAGTTCACTTATAGAAATCTGAGTCTTTATACAGTTTAAAAAAAAGAAGGAATGATATTTCAAGGGGCAGCTGAGAATTTTTTTCTCTGAATACAATATTATTCATAGGTGAAAACCTTCAGCCTTTTGGAAAGCTTATTCAAAGCTTAAGAGTTCAGCTTTCTTAAAATGATGGAGCTTTTGATGAGTAAGATTCAACTGCTGACAGTTTATTGACAAAGCCATTGTTTTTTCCTAACCTAAGAAAATAATTCAATCGCAGTGAAATTATTTATTCAAAGCAGGAGCATATGAAAATTAGTCTCATTATACCTAGCTATGATTTAAAATCTTTTATTCAATGTATTTGATAGGAGCTTGAACCTTTGTCTCAGTTCAACAATTATAAAAAAATATTTCCTGTACAAGTGAGATCCCATAATAAGCAGAATTAATTATTTTGAGTAGTTTTTAAAATTATCTTTCATAGCTCTTAAAGTCAGGTAAGGATTCAGAGGCATCAGCCTGGAAACCACTTGAGTCCCTGAGTCAACGCCTGTGACTGTGGCCTGTCCTGGTCAGGGTGTGAAGGACAGCCAGGACAGCAGCAACCCAAATGTCCATCCCTCCACAGCATCCCAGGGCTCACACATGGCTGGAGTCCAAAATCCTTAATAGGAGAACAAAGTGAAGCAACCCCGCTGGATATAAAGACATAAAAAGTATTTTTTGCCATGACAGGTCATACACCCTAAAGCTGAGTTAGGTTATGAATATAAAGTATACTTGGTGTGAACTTCAAACCCTTTGCTAGGAGGTAAAAATGAGACAAAATGAAGCTGATGACATTTCAGTCAGACGAGATGGGAATGGGATAGCAGCTTTGAAAGCTGAGAGAGAACTCAAGGAATGCAGAAGAGTCAGCAGCCTGGTATAACACAGTGTTTCAAACACAGATTATTTTCAGAGCTGAATAAAAGATACAAAAGTAACTACAAGCCTTCCTTATCATTCATAGAAAACAATCCCTTCTTAGTCCATGAGGCTACGCAGATCTTTGCATTTCTTTTATTGAAATTCATGAAATTCAAGGGGTATTTGTAAGGATTTGGCAGGCTGGGTGCAGCAGTCTCAGCATACATTAGCTCTGGAGCACCTCAGCTCAGCAGCTCAGGGGGGACTGTGCTGGCCACCCCACCCAGATGTCCTGTGCCATCATCCCTCTCTCTTGACAGGAAGCCTATCATGGAACAAATCTTGGAAGTAGCCCTGACTTTCCCAACAAATCTCTAGCTGCTGCAAACGCCCCAACTAGTCACAACTTAGATGGATTCAAATGTTTTTTCAGCATTACTGCCAGGACATAGAATTTCAACTAAAACCAGAGATTACCTAGGGGACATTTCTATTTATATAATCAGTCAAATCAGCTCTGCAGTAGTTACCAAGTAGCTCCTATTGCCCACTAAAATCACTTTGAAGGGATGACCCTCAAATGAATATTTACATCTTCCACACTAGATGTCCAGAACTGGATGTAAAACAAGCAATTTCTACAAATAATGTCCACATGTCAGGTTTTGCTGCTCTCAATTTTACTGCTCTTTCTTCCCAGAGAACATGCATCAATTCACACAAATACTGCAAGAAATTTATCTAGAACTTAGAACATAATCGAGCACTAAGAATACTTTTGCCTGTTACTGACCTGGTAAACTCTATCTACAACTGATGACCAGCATGCCTCTCTACTTGTAAACTCTCACAAAATAGGTACTTCACCTGCTTTCTTTTTCTTTTTGAGAAATTCCTCATAATAATTTGCCACAGGGAAAAACAAAGAAACAAAAATTCATGGTTTTATGCCCATTCAAAATACAGACTTTTGTGGAGGTAGTAAAAAAGTGCACATCTGACCTTCTGTCATATATAGCACAGAAACTAAAGTGATTTCCATAAAGCACAAGCAGAAATCAAAGAATCCAACATGCAAAATAAATTCAACAAACTCCATTTCCCAGCCTGGTTTCTTTCAGACATGTGTTCTATGGTTAAATGCTTTGGCTCTGACTGAGGGTTGTCCTCCAGTGGGGCATTTTAAGAAACATTCTCTTCCTTTCTGGTCTCTGGTAAGAATTGGTGTAGACATTCATCCATTCCCCCAGGGAAGGCACTGCCAGGGCCTCTCTCCTCTGGATCAGCTGCTCAGATGCTGCTGAGATTAACTCAGGACACTGAGGGAACTTCCTTCTGTTAAAGCCATCTGTAATTAGGCAACAGTTTCAAGAACTGCAGACACATACATGGAAAATCCTCCAGAGAAATGAAAACATTGGTGAGCAATCTAAACTAGTGCTGCTTCTTTTACTTACAGATTATATTGCAGTTGATGTCAGTGGTTGCAAAGACTATATTTTGAGTCTTAGCTCTCTTGAAATACCTTTCTTTGGTACCCAAACAAGTCATCCAGAACAAACAGAATACCCTTTCTCAGACAGCCCAGAGCAGGTCCTTAATACATCTGTGGCTACACACAAATATGTGCAAAAGTATTTTCATTTAAATGCAGAATGATTTATTAAGAACTTCCATTTTTAAATCCTGTTGGAATTCAGTCTCTAAACTTTCCATGACTTCTTTCCAGTAAGTTCCCAATCTCTGCATTTACTGGTAAAGGCAACATTCAATCATGCTGATATTGCACTTTGCATCAGACAGATGTATTACCTGTGCATGCATATGAAAATATTAATGTGAAGAGTATTATTAAAGTTCATAGAAAAGAGTTTATATCTTTTTGCAGTACTGCATACTAAATACTCTTATAATGCACCACACATATAAAATCAATCATAGCATTTATAAAGGTCTAAGAAAAGTAGAATGAAGCAATTTGAGCTGTAGAAAAAGTAGAAGATTTTTCTTTTACGCTCTACACAAGGATCAAACCTTTGAAAGAAGCATCAGCATTTAGGTTACATGACATTACAAGGATATCATAAACTGGTTTTTGTTTGTTTTTGTTTTTCTAATGTGGGCAGTAAAGCTGAAGTAAACGGAAAGGGATTTTTCTCCTAATTTTCCTTTCTGTCTTGCCTTGAGTGCAGCAATAGCAACTACATTGATGTACAATGATACACTTGAGATCCTCACATTAATAATTGGTGACTCTGCTCATTTTCCCCAAGGCCTGCTGGGTAAATCCCCTGAGGTCAAGTTATTTTTATGGAGGCTCTCAGTAGGAGGGAGGGCTCTCCACACCCTCTTTCAGATTCACAGTGTGCTGGCACATCACAGCTGCTCTCCCAGAGGTGGGACTACAATCAGCACTGCAGGATCTCCTGCAAAAATCAGAAAGATGCTTTAGCTCTGCCCAGAAGCCCAAGCAAGAGGTACCCACTGCATGGATCTGAACCTCCACCCATCTTTCCTTCAGCCAAGGGAATTCAGAAAACGTCCAAGTCTAACCTGAATCTGTTCAAAAAACAAAACTACCAACCAAGAAACCATTGGCAGCTGTGATTTCTTTAATTTGAAAATAAACCAAGTAAAAAAATTCCCAGAATACCTCACCAACAGGACAAAGGGGGAAAAGCTATAGGGCCAGGACTAGCTCAAATGTTTCTTCAGCTAAGTCTCAAAGACTCCTTCTTATTTGTTATCTGTTCTACTTTTATATTTTAGCTTTTCGGTTTTTTTCAACTGGTGTACAACTGGGCTAAGAGTCCACATCTAAATGAGAGAAGCACCAGATGTAGAAGTTACTGCATCAAGGTGTCAGCAATGTTTCTGTGTCGTGTCCTGTGGTCATGGGAGCTTTAATAGATCAGATGGTGGCTGTGAAGCATCTAACACATACCCATCCCTCTAAGAAAAAAAAGGGAGAAAAAATAGAAAAGATGCATGTGTTCCCATTTCTTCCCAAAGAAATTAACAACCAATAAGGCAAATAAAAGCAAGAGTGATTATCCAAAGTTTAGTATCATTTTCTTTGTAACTGAAACCGTTTCAGTAACACTGGCCCTGTTGAGTGGTTGGCGTTTTTTTTCCCTGTAAAGATTTACAACTGTTTAATAAATAAAAATTTTGAAAAATGCGGATTTACAGAATTCCTCAGTATCAGTGGATGCTGATATTTGTTCTACAACTTTTGGTAGTTTTTAATTATTCCTAGGTTGTCATTTTCAAAGGAAACTACAACTTAGAGATTTTATTTTTTTCACTCAAAACTTTATCTCTTGACACAGACATTTCTTTTTCCCTCTGTCCTACATCACTTTGTCCTCTCTTCCTTCAGAGGGTCTTTGTATTTTAGAGGATATCTGAAATTTCCTTGGCTATTCTGTTTACAGTGTTATTTTGCAGAGCTCTGATTGCTAATGTATTTAGCATTCTGAGTCTAGAATTTGAGCCTTCTGACAAATTATTAATCATGGATATGAGAAGCTCAGAAATAAGGAACAAAAAGCTCACTGTGGCCATGGGCTTGTTAATCTCTCTTATTCAGCAGCTATGTGTGTTGACAGGAATACTAACACAAATCATGTAAAGGGAAAATTTCTACATGGGAACTTCTTTTCCTGAGTGACATGTAGATTAACAGAACCCCTCCTGCTGCTCTGAGCTGTGCATCAACTCCCCTTCAGCCCATTTTGTTGGAACAACAAATCAACGTCAACTTTCTTTACCCACTGATCTGGCTTCCTCTAATCTGTTTATTGGAAAGGAAATAAGAAACTAAATACTTTACATCATATTATTTAGAAGGAAAAGAATAAATTTGATAAATTTAATATACTTTAAAAAAAACCTCCAAACCCACAAGCCTAAGATCCCATAAACTTATGTAGGGAAACCCTGGTTTTCCTATTCTCTCCCTTGATACTGAACAAAGAGAATATAAAATTTCTTTATCTTTCCAGACACTGTGCTGAGCATTTCAAACCTTAGGAAAATTTTACTTACTGGCAAAGAAAATAAATGTAAAGAAAGCTGTTCCTAAACCACAATTATTTAATCTTACATAACTCTCTGGCAAAAGAAAAAGAGAAGGGGAAAAAAGGAAAATATGTTAAAATGAAAAGACCTTCCAGAAACTTGAAAGATCTATAGGCAATTGATGTTCAATTAGAGTTTCCCAAACTGACTGTTCCATTACACCTTAAGAGCATTTTCTCCTGCCTGTATTTCCATCAATTGCTCATGAACATGGCAATGAAGAGGATTCTCAGCCTTATCCAAATTTCCAGTTCAGCACATTGACTGCTTCTCCTCAGAGCCTGAGCTTTCCATCAAAGAGGAAAATCAAATCACTTGGATGCTATTAGTTCTCTCTAAATCGACTTGGCTGTTTCTTACAGCCTTATTAGACTCATAAGTATCTGGTCATTGCTAACCTTTTTGCAAAGACAGAAAGGGGCTTAGAGTTCCTCCTCCCTTGCATTTACACCCTGATTAATTGAGACCCTGCCTAATTTCACTCTTCTCTTTTTCACCTAATGTATTTGTAGATCCTCTTCCTTTCCTTACTCCTAGTAAATATCAATGCACTCAGCATTTTATCTTGACTGATTTTTTAACCCAGAGGGTTTTGATAGCATTTGAAAGCTTTTTTTTCCATTTGTGTATGTCTCCTTGGTACTAAAGATCCCAACACAACACAGCCAAATTATCTTTCCTTGCCTTCTACATTCCTCTGCTTTTAGACTGTTGGTTCTTTTGCCACTATGACCTGAGGTTTCAGATTTACTTATCCAGACACTTTTGTACCATCAGTGATTGTTGTTTTGTTAATTTTTCTAATGAAGCCCTCCTGCAGCCCTGCCTGTGCACTCAGCAGCAGCAGTTTGAGCTGGGAGAGCTGCAGAGCCCACCAGACATTGTGAACAAGCCCCAGACAGCTGTGCTTCAAATCCCTCTGTAATGATGATTTCACCTGGGACATTTTCAGTTCTCACTAAAAGCACAGGCACGTTATGATACTACCTGGAAATGAAAATTTGGATTTAAGTGTGATTCCTACTAAAAGCATATTGCAGGCCCAGCTAATCACTTCAGTCAGGGCCCTACTGGTGCTTTGCTTTCAAACTCCAGGCTAATTAACTGTCTCTGCCAGCTGCAGGTTTTGAACAAGGTAAAAATAATATGTATTTTCTATTAATTTGAGTAATTTGGATTGCTATTGTTCAATAACTGCAAATCATCCAGACCCCTGAAGCTAGACAAGTAGTTGGCTACAAACAGCAATGACCCCTGCTAATTCCTGTCTTTTCTTCTTTTTTACTAATACAAAACCCACTGGGATGGATGACCATTATCACCAGACACATATAGACAGTTGCTTTTATAGTCAGGATTTCACATGACTAGAGGTAATAAAACAAAGATGATTCAGGAACATATGTTAGCTGTTATTTTAATGCAAACATTGTGAAAATGTGAAACATATTTGGTGTTCATACACTGACAACAGCAGAGTCTCAGATGTAAAAAGATATGAAGCAATTTAGTCCATTGAAGATGCTCTGCTGCATCGGGCTGCTCAGATGGGACTCAGCAGAGATGGTTTCTGTTATGCCAGTGATTTACTCTGTAACCTGCTGTTGTATTATTTCTTTCCACTCACTGGCTTTGATTAAGGGAAAAGGATTACTTCTGCCTGTGAATTTGTGCAGCACAGGATCTTTCATTCAAAATAAGGACCTGATCCTAGAGAACACAAAACAATAAAAAACCCATCAAAACCATCTCCTCAACCATACAAAAACATCCATTCTATACAGCCATGCAGCATTATTGGTTGTTAGCTGATAAACCCATGGTAGGTGCTGTATCTACAATGCACAATAAATGGGAGAAATCCAGTTATGTCCATAGCAATGCTTCAGCACTGCTAGAAATATATTCCTTAGCTAAAGCAGCAGCCTCTATCTGTGCTGTGTTGAAAAGCAACAATTACAATCACTTAATTGACCTGATCCAAGGCAGTTCTGGACCAAACATATACAAGATATCATCACCCAATCTATTAGGGCAGTATTGACATTTGCAGGAATTGCTTTCTGAAGATAAAGATGAAACAAATTTGGGATTGATTTAAGTATTCAAAAGGGTTTTATTCACTGGTTTTACAGAGTAGCAACTGTCATTTCTGAAAGCCATATGGATTTAAATTGATTTGAAATAGAGTTCTTATTTAATTATCTGGCACAATTGCAGTTTATGAAACTTACTGATTACTGTGAGAGGCTCTCTGTGGCAAAAGCTTAGAGCAAAGAGAGCAGGAAGTGAGCAGATGAGAGGAGGATTGTTAATAGGCTGATGAAGAATGAAGACATACAAGGCTAAATCACCAAGGAGTGTGTTTTGAAGTTCTTGTGCATTTCCAGATTGGCTAAGGATTAAGAGCTTTATGCAAAAAAAGAGATTGAATAATTTCTAGGAAAATGAAATCATTTAGACTTCAAAGTGAAGCAGCAAACTTAAAACCATAAAGCTGTGGAAGAAATGATGCTCTTAAAGAGCAAAAATATCACAGCACTTTTAGAACATGAAGAAGTCTAAACTTGTATGCTCGCCTCTGCCCAGGGGGATACAAAAATACTTTCTTCAGTCTGCATCTCTCAGAGGCACTGCTGCAGTGTGCTCTGGTCCTGGCACCTTTTCTCCTGACTTATTTTCACACAAGGGCATCAGCAGCACTGGGATAGGTGAGAAAGTCACCCATGCCAGCACATTCAAGGAAGATTTCATGTAAGGATGTGTGGAAGGGAGGAGGAGGGAAAGGCAGCACTGAGTGTTTATGGATTTCCTCCCCAGGTTAATGGTTGGTCTCATCAATATTCTCAGTGATGATACTGTACTGAATTCTGCAAATCTGCTCTGAAAGACATCCTAAATTTTGAACCTCTCAGTGTTTTAAATGACACAAAACATGGTCAGGCTTTTTTTTGGATCAGACAAATCAGACTCAGTCACAAGATGTTCAGCTTTGTCACAACTGAGGTAGCTTGGGACATACCAAAAATTGAATTCTAGGACTCCACAGAATGTCTTATGCCAAAAGAGAGTCAGGTTAACTCTGGGGTAATGCAGCAAGCTGGTGGGATTTGCAGAATCACAGTTCTGAAGTTGCTGGCTAAATTTCAGCCATCTTCAGGTGATGCAGAAACACTTGAAATCAGTTGTAAATGCAGTGACTGAGAGCTGAGCTCTAGAGCATTTGTGGCACCACAGTTTCTAAAATCACACCCATACCCACAGGGTCTGGCTGCCTTAGTGAAAAACATAAAGTTGCTCACAAGTGTATAAGAGAGAGCAGACATTTGTATCAGGCACATCAAAATTCGGATATGTTGCTGACCAGCCTCCAGATGGTCAAATCCTACAGCATTTTGGGGGTCTGAAGGAATTTTACTGAGCCAGCACCTGCAGCATTTGGTTCTGAAGAATTAAATACATTTCTGGCTATGGAACAAAACTCTACTAAACTTTAAAGATGTACTTGGCCACCTCAAAATGCAAACTCAGAGGTCTGAGAAGTATGGAATTTGCTCTGGCAATATTTAATTCTACAGAAACTCCTCCACAAACCATGTGTCTGTGGTTGTTTTTGCTCGAGGCTACGTTGCCTCCTTCCAGTTTGAGGAGATAAGAAATAATTGTCATTTTTCAGCCATCACTGGAAGCAGTCCCTAATACATAAGGCCATGTTATAGCTCCTAGTGTTCAGACTGATGCTTATTCCTGGAAAAAATAATGAATCCAGCTGTGTCTCCCTTCAGCTATTCCTCATTATAAATGAGGGAACAGGAAAGATGCTGCTGCTTGCTGTTTGAAGGGATAAGACACTGGGTTTAACAGCACTATATAGGACAAACTTTAATATCCTTTTATTTCTCTGTTTATTTCCAGAAGGAGGGGGGAAATTGGGCTGAAAATGGCTTTCTAGATCAGTGTGGTAAGCTTAACAGATTCTGTGAGCTTCATAGCAAAAATTTTTACAAACATTATTTTCTAAAATATGAGATACATGAATTGGGGGAGCAAAGCACTGGCGGTGTTTTTTGGTTAGGCAAACTGAGAAACTTATTCGAAAAATCAAGCTTCCTTCTGAGGTAAAGCTAATAAGAAAATTAGGGATGTAATTTTGCCAAACTTCAACCTACCATGAGCAAGATAAAACATGTTCTTTAACATTTTTGTACAAATTCAGAAAAAAACCACAGCAAACCAAACCTCAGGTTAAAACAATTAAAATTTTGGCAAGGTTTCTCTTTGTTCACATGGTATTGTTTCAAGGACAGTTCAACAGAAATGCTGTTTTGGTTGAATTTGCACTAAAATTCTGCTCTCTCACCTTCCCACGATTTGCAGTGAGCTAAATTACAAAGGAGACAACTTCAATGTAATTAAAACTCTGCTCCACTCTGAAGAAGCATTCATTGCAGAAAGTGAGGTAAACTAACTCAAGTTCTCAGATTTTTAACAAAGCCAAATAAGTTTAATATTTTCCAGAGTTGTTCTGCAAGGGTCAAATAAAATTATTTTTTGACCGTCTGAAGTTCATCTGTCACTGGTAAAATAAAATGGGCTTTTGCATATCATTCTCTTGCAACCACTCATAAATAAAGGGTACAGCTCCATAAATCTGCATCCCTTATATGCCCTCTGCAGTTTTATGCCCAAATTAAAAAGTCAGAATCTATTTCATATTGTCAAATGGATCTTTAGCAAGTGGGATTTGTTTTCATATTGTTGTACCTGGTAAGCCTAGTGAATACATGAGATTTTTCACTAAATTAAATGAAAAGATTATTGCTTTTGCCCTAAGCAGACATTACAGAACATGCCCAGGAAGATAAATGCAGAACACAAAACATAGCAGAAGATTGAGTACTTCTCAAAACCAAATTGAAGGCAGTAGGCAGCAAATTGGATTTTCTTTTACAATAACATGCAGTTCACATTCGACTACTGTAATGAATATTATAATGTGTGCTTTCCAATATAATGTCTAGTGATGCATTTCTAGAACTATTTCTCTAAGCCTAAGGATATTCCTGTTATATCATGGCTCAGTACATGGTAATGATAAGTTTGTTCAGTTCGCTGCATAGCCTCAAGGATATCTTCTTCTGAAGAAAGGAAAATATTAATCTCTAGATTTCTCTTTCAGTTAAAATGATTCAAAACTATGAAACTCAGCAGATTTACAATGTCTTCACACTGTCCAGCTCCCAAATTTCTATGGTTGCTTTGAGAACCAGCACAAGCACCATAAACAAGCATCAAACCCTTCCCAAAGCTTAGAAAAAATACTGAATTGTGTGGCTGCAAACCCAGCTTGGAAATTATGAGCCCGAACCATCTTGATTCTTCTACTTTTATGAAACATTTAGATGATGGGTTATTAGCACGCTCATGACCCAGTGTTTTCTGGTGCCAACATCAGTGGCTCTGTGCTGAGAATGCAGTCCCAGGTGAGCAGGTGACACTGCCAGGAAGGTCACTCTGTGACCCAGAGCTGAGCCCATCCTATGTGAGACAATAATTTTAACATTTACGAGAGAATCTTTTTTGTGGTGTTTGCAGATGATGGAAAGGGGCCAGTGTGTGCAGCACACAGAGTGTAAAGAAATGGAAACAGGGAAATAAAGATTTTTTTATACTGGATATTAAACTTTACTATATATTTCAAAAGAGAGAAGAATAGGCAAAAAAAGCAATAATGGGAAATGAGACAGGATCATGTGGGTGAGAAGGGATGCTTGGTTGTCATAACAAAGCAATACCTTCCTGCACAATTCAGATCTTCAGGGAACATTTCTTGCTGAATTTAGCTTAAAAATAAGGCAATCAGAAAATACTGATATGCTGAGCCTCAGAGTGATAAAAAATGTACATGGATGCCAGCCTTGGGGATTACTGTATGTGTTCTATCAGATAACAGCTGAAAACAAGTTGTATATTGTGCTGTCTAAATGGTGTTTAAAATAAAGGAGCCAAGGAGCTCTGCTGTTCCCATGAAGTCAGGAAGAGTGATGGGAGTGCCTGATGGTTCAAGGGCACCAGAAAGTGCTTCTTTAACAGAAGCAAGCTAATGCAGTGAAACAAAAGATAATCACTCTCAGGGCTCTAGTCAGAGGAAATGTAAAACTTGATTGGAAAAGTTATAAATAACCTGCATTTTTTAAACTCTTATCAGGGAAGAATGGAATTGATATTTAAGTATATAATAATTTCTAGTAATTATGAAAGAAAAAGAAGAGTAGCTTGCCTCATTTTAATCTGTTTCTTTTTTCCCAAAGAAGATTGTACATTTCTTCAACAGAAGGAGGCTTGAGGGAGGTGTGGTGGCCCAAACCCACATCCAAACTCAGATTTTTTTGTAAAACTTGAAATACATAAAAAATGCTTGTAGTACTGTCAAAATAAGCTTAATGTTTCTGTCTTGGAGAAATTTCTGAAGTTATTAATATTCTGTGTAATAACCAATGTTTGCTCACCATTCCACATCTTTCTTGACAATAACTTTTATTGATTCCTGTGGATTATTCAGGTCTCATGTTTAGATTGTCAGAAATCTGTTGCCTAGGACTTTACAGTTTCCATGAGGTCAAATTCAGACCAGTTTCTTTTCTAATTAAAAGTGATTAGTTACTGCAGACATTATTGCTAGTACTAATCCTTCTTTGGAGTTAATCTGATACTGCGTCATTACTTATTTATTAGCTATTGATCACAGGATTTATGAAGTACAGGAACTCAACCAAAATAATGTTTCTTTTCAAAAAATCTAGTTTAGCATGAAGATTACAGATAGATGAAATTCCTGGGATACACATTTAGTGCTATTGCTTTTTTCCATGTAGATGATCCATTGATTGAATTGAGAAATCCATTATCAAACCCAAAAAAGCAGCTATCATCAGCTGTGTTTCTGAGAACACAGTGAGCAATGGCAATGCACCTTCCAAAACTGAAGAAAGAATAGAAAAAAAACCCCACAACTTGAAAATGCCAAATCCATGCAAACTTGGAATGTGCCATCGTGATGAAATCATCTTCCCTTAAAGTCAGAGTTGATTTGCTATAAAAGAGAGCACCTGGTCAGGAGCCAAATGAACAAGGAGAGGCAGCACTGGGACACTGCTGCTGATTTTCGAGGCTATGCTGGAGTTTCAAAGGAGGATGGCAAAAAGGGAAGCACAACTCACCAAAAAAATTATGATTCGAAAGCAATTTTCTATATTCATACTAGAATATAGTATGAATATTCTTTTTCAAGTCATGACTGGGGAAAAATGGAAGATTTTCACAGGTAACAGTAGTTTGTGTGCAATAAACTCCAGCTTATTTAATCCATTATTTTTATTTATGCACTTACAAATTGTATTTAGTATGGATGTTCTCTTACTGTTGCTACTGTGTTACAGAGAGTTCCAGACAACTTGAATGTCATTAGCAGATTAAGGAATAATTTAAAATATGGAAATGTTTAGCATAGGAAAAATATTTTAAAACTTTGAAAGCTTAAACATCTTCAGAACATCAAAAACTGAATCAGAGACATCCTTTTCAGAAGAGTTCCTGATTTTAGGAGAAACTTGAAGTCAAAAAGCCTCCTAAGTTAAAATCTTAGTGTTTAAGAAAAATAAATATACATATGTTAATATAGATATGTAAAATAGAAAACATCAGTGTAAATCAGCACAAATGTGTTAACTCATTAGCTGTTATAATTTGGTGGCATGGACTTGTACAAGTGAAGTGCTTTTCTATTCCCATCCCCAATGTGGTGATGCCTTTTGCAGTGAGCAAAGAGCAAGATTTTCCTAATGAACTTTTGAACTTTTTAAAATGAAATTTGTGCTACAGAGCAACAGTTAACCAGCAAAGAAGATGTTTGGGTTTTGATCAAGCAAATAAACTTGGTCAGCATTAAGAAATCACAAATCAAACCAGATCAGGATGCTGGAAATAAACTCATCCTTTAAATCCAGTAGGAATGTAGCATATTTCCCTGGCAAGATAATATTGGTGTAAAAAATAATCAAATTCTGAACAACATATATTTGTTCTAAGACATAAATGAATGCCTTATTTTGTAAAAATTGTGTCAATAAGAATAAGAAGAAAAATGGAAAAAGATAGAATACTAATATACAACAGAAAAAGCTAAACCCTTTAATTTCTTGTTAGACATAACAGATGCCTGAAGCTTGTGCTGTTGTGTTTAAGCAAAGCTGATTTCCTTGTCTGTAACTCAATATTAAGCTGCAGATTAGTTTTGCAGTTTATTGTACATAATAAGCTTCTGAATTTAACCACATCAATTTGGAAGAGATGCAGGGAATATTGCTTTTTAGCACTCAGGAGTTCCAAATTCCTCCAAAGCCAATGGTGATGAATGCCAGCATGCTCCTGCTTTAGGAACACGAAACTCAGACTTTGCTGATGAACTTGTGAACTGTCCAGGATATTTGGAGGCTACTTACAGAGAATCTGTGCTTGACCTTGAGCAGATAAACCTCAGAAAGGTACCACAGTGAGCAATAGAAACTTCAGCACCTGAGAATTCTGTCTTTTGCAAAAGTTGTGGGACCAAAATTACACACTGAGGCGTGGAAAAAGGGGCATGGAAGCAGACAGTTACATTGACATAGAAACAGCAAAGTATTTCAGGCAAAATTTCATAGCATTCAGGGAATTGTGATTGTTTACACTGAGATGAATGAGGGATGAATAAGTAGGGCTATGAACAATTACAGTTTCACAGACTTATTTCCACGTGCCTCCTCTCTGATGGTATCATAGGAAATCCCTTTAGACTAACACTGGAACAAGGAAACATAGCATGTACCCAGAGCACAACTTTTCCATTCCTGCCTCCAAGGTCAGCCTCTCCATGTGCTGGGGATTCCAGGGCTGCTTTTTCCCCGTGTCCCTGTGGTCCCTGAGCCATCCCCTTCCCCAGCCCTGCGGCAAGAGCTGACCTCTGCTCTGCCTCAGGGAGAGCAGTGATTGAACCAGGCTTTTCCATAAGCTGCTGGTAGCAATCCCAGCCTGGCAGAGCTCAGAGCTTCTGTTGGAAACCAGCTCTTTGATGTGCTAAAGCTCTATGGGGTATGACAAGAGATTTGATAAGCTTTTACATATTTTTAAAATGTGCAGTAAGAGAACTAAGAAGACACAACGAGGGACTCAGGTCTTGCTCAGCCCTCCCACCACGACCACTGAGAAGCTTTGTCTCTTTTAGAGCCAATAATGTCAGCAGATCTACCTGAGGAGTTGCTTTTTCCCCTGCAGCCTTCATCTGCCACTGCAGTAGGCCTAATCAATAACCCTGCAAGAAGGAGAGAGATTTTTATGTGTTCAAAGGACTTTGCTCAGAACTCCGCTTTCTTTTTGTACCAGCAGCCCAGCTGAAAGTATCAGTACATCCCTATTTTGCTCATCATAGTTTTGTAAGTTACAGTAGCCTGAGGCAGTTCTTCCCTCCTCCCTCCTCCTCAAATGGAATGAATTCAGCCACAGGGCTTTGCAGCATCTGATCAATATTTACTTAGCAAGACAATTTTAAGAAGAACAAAAATTCTTTTTCATCCTCTGGCCTTCTTTCTTTAAACTTGCCAAAATATCTGTCTTGGTCTGAAGCAAGATGTAAAGATTTTAATGAGGAAAGGGAAGTAATGGAATTGGAATTGATTCATTTTGAAATGTTCACAGTTATTCAGACTACAGCTCACATGGAATAGGGTTCATATCCAAAATAAAGGTTTTCCTTACCAAGCTGTAAAACCACTCACAAAGTGTTGAAAATTTATCTCCTGGAATATATATTTAAATTCAACTGCTTTTATACAAATTGCTTGTGGCAAAAAAATGTGATGGCAAACAGCTGCAATGAGTTACTAAATTTTATTTTCTTATTATTGTATTAGATCTCCTGTATGCACATATTTAGTCCTTCAAATACATTTCTTCTAGATAACACCAGTTAGAATAGTACAGGCAATCTGTGTGAGGTTTATTCAAACTGAAATGAAGACTAAAGTCACAACATAACAAATAATTTTCATTTGTAGAACTATGTAATTAGAAAGAAGACTTCATTTCAGTCGCCATCCATATTTTTTCCCCTTCTCACCCAGCTAAAACTGAGGATGCAATATAATTGGAAACATTAATAAATAACTGCTTGAAAATAGAGTTTTTGAAAAGCTTTTAGTCAGGAATTTTCTGAAACCACAACTGCAAGAGATAAACTGGGAAAGCACTACAATACAGGACATCATTATCTGATTTTCAATCAGTGGCTAAAAAAGGTAGAAGCCTCTACACTAATTTCCTTCATATACATAAACCCTGATCAGTGTTAAAAATGCTAGAAAATGTATAGGCACATACAAGTACATTTCTAAGCACTCCTGTACCTAGATACACTTACATCTTTTAAAACTGCAGTGTATTCCTTCCATGCAAGAGAGAGACAGAAGTGAAGGTGTCACTTTGGAGTATTCAGTCCCTGTAGTACATGCTCAGTCATAAATCATGTCACCACTGAAGTGGCATTTAATCATATTTTAAATGTCTGTGGTTAAATTGACTCTGTTAGTATATGAGAATACAACAGTTGTCTTGCAGAAATATGGCTATGAGTTCTCCATGCCCAGTTGGTGCTGCTGCTATGTATTAAGTTAGTCTATTTCTTCCTGTACAAGAAATTTTTAAAATTATTTCTTTGCACTTGAGACTTTCAATTTGAAATTTCTTTTGTTCTATCCTCCCCCTTCTGCCTTCTTCACTGACCTGACACACTGAACCAGACAAAAACGCTGTTGATTCACTCTTGTTAAGAAATTACCCACTCCTCTCAGATTCCCACAGCAGAATGGCAGCAAAACAGAAGAATAAAGCAATGGAAAGGAGATTAAAGGTAGAACTGTTCCTCTCCATCTGTCATTGACGAAAACAAGGAAAGAAGGCCATAGTCCCCAGCTTGAGCAAACCCAGGATGCAAATAAGAACATTCATGATCTGTTTTAGCAGAGCCAGATTAAATTGTAGCTTCAATTAAATTGTATTTTCCAGATTGTGGATTTATCAGGCAACTAATTACAAGGTGTCACATTTTTATAATTCACTAAATTTCAAAACTATAAACTC
The DNA here is from genome assembly GCF_028018845.1 of Melospiza georgiana. NCBI lineage: Eukaryota > Metazoa > Chordata > Aves > Passeriformes > Passerellidae > Melospiza > Melospiza georgiana. The sequence goes on from NC_080439.1 coordinate 13,676,492, forward strand.
AAAATATGGGGAATCTGATCTTTGGAGTTTAAGCAGTTCTTGACACCAAGGGTAAACTCTAGTTAAGAGTATATAGCTTTACTACACTGATGTATGAACTACATAAAACAGTCACAAGAATATTTACAACACTGTCCAATGTGTCCGGCAAAACCAAAATTCTTCTTTAGATTTTAATTTTTTTAGAGAGCCACTATTAAGCTAAGAAAGAAGAAATTCGTTTACTAACAGCAGGATTTTCTGTTAAATTCAACCTGGGTAACACAATATAAATTTTGCAGTTATAGAAAATTCACAGAAAAATCCTCCCCAATGTTAGTCACTGTTCAATAGTTAGTAATTAATTTTTTTACTAATGTGAACATGTTTTGCGTTGTTTCCAAGCTCTAACACTCGAATGGTATGTTGATGACAACTTTACACAATAAATCTGAATGGTTACTACCCAAGTAGGATAAAGTGTGTATTGTATGACTGGGTTAACATTGGACAGGTAAATACTAAGATTTTCTTAAGTCTGCCATCTGGAAGAGGCATTCAGAGTACCTTTGCACATCAAGTGCTGTCAGTGCAAGAGTGAGAATTCATTAGTAGGCAGGTTAAACCTCACTTTATTGCTGAATTTTATTATCATGAGTCAGAGTAACCCTCATTCCCTAGAGACAAATTCACTCTCCAGAGATTCTCCAGGAATACTTTACCTCCAAACTGCATTTTAACAAGGGAACAGAAGCCTGAGAAAGGCAAATCATCTGAGAATCAGTTCCATTTCTTACACCTGAGCAGATCCTCCTGGCAGTTCAGTTCCCAGTCCCAAGAAAACAACTTGAAGCTAAGCCAAAGCTGCAGGTAGCTATTGCTGTTTCCCTGCACAGCACCTGCTGCCCAGCACAGGGGAATTGGTTTGCTTTGTATTTGATTACAACGAACTTGACTTTGCTTCATTATTAAAGTGTGTTTGGGGGAAAAGTAATTTCATGTGGGTTTGGTAAACACTTGTCCCCCCTTAAGGGACTGGGAAAGTTTATAGCACACAATTCTCTGTCAAACACTCTGGGAAAGATGTTTCTGTGCCTGCTAGACCTGCTTGGAGACTGATTGTACAAGCTGGCAGGCTCACTGGGAGACTCGGGGCTTAGATTTGCCAGGCAATAAGGAAAGCTGATTTTATAAACAAGAAACAGGGAGCAGAGGCCAAAGACAGAGACCTCAGAAACTCATGACATTTGTACCTTCCTACAGGGACAGTTTCCAGTGCATATATACCTTTGTAGGGTTTAGTTACAATATTATTACTACTACTGAGGCTTATTTTTAAAAAGGCTGGAAAAACCACTCTGTTTTGATGTTAAAGGGATGTAAAATTCTATCAGCACAAGTCCCAAATGCTTCATTTTCTAGACCATCTCTTGATAGTTATTCTGGGTCAGCAGATGATTTTTGCCACCCCAGTGAAATGAGCCATAAACCACTGAAAGCTGTGTTTGCATAAATTCCACAGGGGCTTCTCCAAGCTGAAGCTTGCCAATGTTTTGAGTGGAACATGCTCAACATGACAACACAGCAGCAAGCAGAATAAATTCTGTGCTTGACCTGTAAAAGATGAGGCCAAATTCCAGATGTACTGATATCTGTCAGTTCTGACAGGTGAAACATTTAATCTGGAGCTTAAATACAGTTTTTTGTATATATCTGATAAATGGTGGTATTTGGTATTATTTTTTTTTCTTTTTTCTTCCCAATACTCTCGTTAATTTTAATTTTTGGTGTATTATGAGCGGGTGTACATACTGACTTTGTATTATCTTCTAAAGAGGCCTCACATTTATATTTTCTTCCAGCAGGAAGAAATTTGATATTTCTGGTTATTTTCTGATATTAAAAGATGTTTGATATTTTCCTGAATTAGGCATCCAAGGAATATCTGTAGTGACAGAATTTTTTCTGGTTAGATGTCATATGCTGAAAATTATTCCCAGTATTAGAAATAGCTAATAGCTCAGAAACAAGGTGACAAGTCAAATTACTATTTTAGCAAACAAGTATGAACTCTTGCAGCATTATCTGACTGAAAGATAAGTAAATAATTAGTTTCAGTTCTGAGAGAGAGACTTCTCCCCCACAGAACTTATCTGTACTGTTATCTCCCACCATAATAGCTTAGCAAAAGAACTGTTTGCACAAGTGATAATCTAAATGCAGACATTGTCTCAGACCAATTTAGCTGGAGATGGAAGGGTTTCTAAACAAAATCTAATAGCAATAATCTCATATTCTGGCTTTCACTGTGTTCTAGCCAATTTTTTTCCCTTCTGGATTTGTTACTGGTTGGAAAGTTATGACATTGGCATCTGGGGAAGGTGTACGGCTACACCTTCCCCTTCCTCAGTGGAGAAACCCAGCAGCAGCTCAGACCTGCCCTTCTCAGGATGTGCTCACTCAGCACCTCAGTCACTCACACACCAAACTTTATGAATTCCTGCTCAGACCTACTAAAGACCTTCAGCAGTGAGGATTTAACAAGCTCCAAATGCAGCCTGGGCTGGTGTTTCCTCTTCACATGGTTTCTTCTAACACATTTCTTGCCACAAGGCAGAATCATTCCCCTTGGCCTGCCCATCACAGGCATAAAGAAGAGCTGTTTCTAAAGCCTTTGGATCAGCCCTTACCGAGCCCTTCCTTTTCCAGGCCATGGTTCTCTAATCCTCCTCTGTGCACTCCTCTGGACCGCCCCAACAATAACAGCCAGGCTAAAACGCTGCACCTCGTGTGAGCTCTTCCAGCTCATCCACCACAAGCTGATGGATTTTTGCTCTCCTCACTGCAGTTATTGTTCTCTGCTGTTTATAACCCATTATTTGTCTGATTCTGCAGAGCTTTGGACAGACAGCTGGCTCCTTGCCTGCAGCCAATCTTCCCCCAGTTTAGACTTATCCTATTCTCTTCATCCAAGTACAAAATACAGGTCTGTTGTGTGAGTTTTGTGGTTTGGTTTTTTTTTCCCACTAAAGTGCCATCCCCTAAGCCACCCCAGAACAATCTTCTTGTCTTAGACTTTGCTGTAAATCTTTTCTTTGAGGGTTTTCCTACTCAACAGAAAGCAGCTTCAATCTTTGCCCCAAATCCAGTCAATGCTGTAATACATGTACAATTTCTTAATTAGGAAGAGTCATGCTTTGCTCACATGAAGGCTAAAAAGGCTAAAAATAAATAAATTTAGAAATAGATAGTAAATATTGCTATTCAGCCTCTCTCCTACAGCCTCATCAAGGCTTCCTTCACAAGCCTAAGAAAGCTAGAAAGAATTATAGAGCAATTTCTTTTTGACTTCCCTTAACTCTTCCTAACTTTCACTACACTACTTTCCTTCCAAAAATAATTGGGGTAATTAATGAGCAAGTTGCAAATATATCCCTGCTGATTATCTGAAAAGAAACTTGGTATTTTGCAAGGAAAAAGTGTTATTTCATGCAGATATAAACAAAAAAAGAAATGGGAATTCTGGACAAGGTATTCCTTCACAACACATGCAATATTTCTTGCTTTTGCTGATTAGTCTTGTCACTAATGCAAGTACTTAGGACAGCCTTGCCCTCCTACCATTATCTGTGACCAATTATGAAGAGATTTTTAGCAAACTATTAAGCTCAACCCATGTCAAAAGCTGTTTAATGCAATTTTTTTGGGTGATAGATGAAGGATCCTTCTGTCCCCAGCTACAGGAGACATCTGAATTCCTGTTCCACCACCTGGTGAAAGGGCTCAGACACAGCTGCCACAGAACTGGTTTCACCTGGGGGAAAAACACAATCCCCAAATTCAATGAAGCACACAAAAAGGAAAAATCATTCAGTTTGACCAGTTTGGAGCCACTGGGTGTGAAACCACAGGCGAAGTCAGCATTTTGGAGAGAGCAGAGAGAACAGTGCTTATCTCAAAGCAGCTCTTGAGGTTCATGTTATTTGAATCCAGGCCTGACTCTTCATATACCCATCTTAACACAAGGACCATTGGTTTTCTAAATAACAATTTCCCTCACTAAAACAAAATTTCCTCTATAAAGCAATGATCTGGAGAAAATTCTAGACCTCAGTAACATTGTGAAATTCTGCCACAGACAGTTCCTACCATGGACAAGCCTATACATGAGATGTTTCTGCTCCCTTTCTCTGGTTGGGTGTTTTAGTGGACTCAAGGGAATCTTAACGAGTGATAAAGCAGTAGGGAAAAAGAGTGAATGAGGGGATCTATGAGTAGTTTTAGTCTTAGTTTTATTGAACATGCTGAAAATCCAATTTTCTGTTAGCAAACTTTCTTTTAAAGTCTAAAAGCAATGAAAAGAGGGTACTTCTGAAAGGTTATGCCATTAGGGAAGAAAAATTGAGAGTCATGAATTAACTCTAAATGCTGCAGCTTTAGCTATGGAAGAGCATTTGCTGTGCACAGGACTGGCAGTTTCATGCACATTCAATACTCCACTGCAGAAAAGACTCTGTAATTACAACCTAAATTGTAGCTCTCAGCATTAGGAAATGCATAAGATTTCACAAAAGACCTTGGTCTATCTTTATACCTTCTCTGGAGCTTTCAAAAACACCAGTAGGATTTGCAACTCAAGAAGAAATTCAAAAAAGGTCTCCAAAGGGAAAAAATATGCTGCTAATAAGAAAACTACGAACAAACTGCAAATCTTTTTTCTGAAGCTCTTTAAACTGCTCATGAACATGCAGGTCAAGGAAATAACAACTTATAGACATGATTAAACATAAAACAAATTCATTCCTGAATCTACCAACGATAATCTAACTGTAATGTTAAAATCATGATGATGATTTTCTCTTTGGAGGTGTTCAATAAAATATGGTAATGTTACACACACCAAAAAAAAGCTGGTTTGAGTGGGTGTCACACAGAGGTATTTTAAATTCTGTTTTGGCCCTTATTCCAATCCTTGTGATTTGCCTAGTGAAAAGGTGTATACGTTCAGGGTCACAGGAAAAGGAATGATTTATAGTCCAGATTCTTAATTTTCCAGTTCATTACCAAGTGCTCATTTAATTTAGTACCTTATTTTCCTCTAGCCAATGCATTAGCCTTAGTGTTTCCAATTTTATATAAGTATACCATAATACCCACTGAACATTAGAAATAAGTATGTGTAATCTTTCTGAAAATCAACTCATTGCAAATAACCCACAGCTTCCTGGTATATAAAAATAGAAAACATGAAAAATACCCTCAATATCCATTAATCTACTGGAAAAGCATATCTTTTCCATCCAAATAATTGAAATTACTCATTTCAGGCTTTAAAGAATACTACATAATTTCAAAAACAATTGAAGTACATTACCATGAATTTTTCTATTTTGGATTTCTATTTTAAATAGAAAGAATTATTTGTACACTAACTGCTGGCTTTCTGGATACATCAGGTCACTGGTAATGTCATTATATCACATAAAACTATATGAACATATATTTAAAATAGAAGGAACTGGCAAAATAAATTTAAATTCCAGCTGGGAAAATTTGACCTCTTTTAATTACTTCAGTGGAGAAAGAGATCTTTGATGATAATAATATGTCAGGTAATGTCAGATAAAGGATTATTATGAATCTTGTGCTTCAGGTAATTAATCTGCCTCAATATCAACTGCCAATAAATGTCACCACTGTCCTAAAGAGCCACATTCTGGACTTTCATGATATAGTGGGATATGTGCACAGATGAAGAATGAACTCTATATTCCAGAGTTCTATTTACAGACAGATTTGCCCCCAAAACCACCATAAATTAATATTACTAGTACTAAAATATTAATGATCTATAGGAATAGCTTCCTAAAAATTACTAAAGAAAATCTTTCAAAATAATACATAAAAAGAAAAATATGTACCAGATATTTGAATTGCCATATTATCCAATCAGACAAAGGTAATTACCTTGAATATTTTAAGAGTTGTTTTAAAAGAAATACATAGACAGCATGACACCAACATAGATGCAGCTGAACAAAAATACAGTGGAAATATTGTTTTAATAACAGGAAAATAGCAGATAAGCTATCTCTCAATACCAGTGGCAAGTCTGCTGAAGCTAATGGGAAATTAACTAATATTATAATTTAAGGGGAAAAAGGCACTAAAACTTCAGGGGAAAAAGCCCACAGAGCAAGTCAGATCTATTGGAATCCTGTCCATAAGTTAAAATCACAGTCTGATGTTAATTTTCCATCTCAGTGCATGCTGTAGTCGACAACTTTAGCAAAATTTAGAGAATTATGTCTTTTCAGAGGCCAAGGAATTGCTAAATCCAACTCCTGAATCTTGCCATTCTTTATAATGACTCATCATGGATCCAGGACTGAAATACAAGTTCCAAACCTCACTTCTGCAGAAATACTAAACAGAAACTGGCTCCTCTTCCCTTTATCCTATGGAAGCTCCTGGAAAATTGCCTTTACAAATCTCAGCTGTGGCTAATATGAAGCAGTCACAGCAGAAAATCCAGATGGTGTGATAGTTCCAAAACATACCAAATTTTATGCCATGACCACCATTTGGGTTCCATCCACAACCCAATTAAAACTGCAGGTCCAAACCCACCCATCTAATATTGTCTCCTGCAGATAGTGATGAACTAATGGAAATACCCACACAAGCTGCAGAAGCTGAATATGGCAGTGATGCATTTTCTTTAGGCATTGAATTTTCTTTAGGAATTGCATCACTGTGATCAAATCCTGAGGGCAAACAGAGCTGGATAGCCCTGCAGCAATGAGGAAACTTGACACTCACCTACACATGATGCAGTAGATGCAGCTGGGCTGCACTGGGGCCAGTGGAGCCCAGCCCAGAGCACTCTGTGAGCTGGAGCACAAGGCAGGGCTCCTGTCTCCTCTGTTCCACATATCTGAGCTAAATATTATGGAGGAAATACTGCTCCTCATCTGGAGCACTTCCTTCACCTTCGCAATCATTGCACCTCAAAGTCAAAACCAATAAAAAGTTGGATGGTTCGTGTCAACTGTCACCAGTTTATTTTCTGTTGTTCAGTAATGAACAACATTTGTTTTTCCCGATGTGACAGTGAATGGCTCTCTGATGTTTTCTTGTTTTCATCATAAATCTCTGGCCCTCTTTTCTCATCACTAGATATCAGCTTCTACTTCCAACTACTCCATCAGCACGTCCATGGGAATTGATGGTTCAAGCAACATTCAGCATCTTCCCTTTCAGACCCCTTCTGCATGCACTACAGACTCTCTGCAACACAGGAGATATAAAACGTCACACAAAGTGTGTATTTGACTGTTTGGTTTTGTTTTTGTTTTGTTTGTTTGTGTTTTTTTGTTTTTTTTTTTTTTTTTTTTTTTTACGGTAGGAAACAATCTTTTACAAACAGCAGCATTTTCCTGAAATGAATAGGTAAATATGAACTACCAACTGATAGACTTGTTTAGGGACGTGTGTTTTTAAAATCTGGTTGAATCACAGGATAACTTAGGTTTGAAGGAACACAAAAGGTTATTTAGGCCAACCCCTGTTAAAAACAGATTATGTTTGTCACAGCTTTGTCCTGACAGGTTTTAACACCTCCAAGTTCAGATCTTGTCCCTTTGACATCCATCTCCACAGTCTGCACAAGGCTCTTTTGCTCAAGAGCCCTTCACAAAGACAGACACCTCTAATAACTCCAGTCCTGCCTGTGGTGTCAATGGAGCAGCTCCATCCATTATGGCACAGACCTCCTGATGCAGCTGAACACCAGAACTGGTCTTACCATGTGCAGAATAAAAATTTTATAAAAAGAAAAAGGTTTTGAGAGGCTCCCCTAATGCAATTTGCATGAATTACAAAATTAACCTCAGGCTCTCAACCTCATTCATACCTTGCTACACTTCCATTTTCTCCTAATCTACCCTGTTGAACAGAAAACAGAAACAATCCTTAAATCAATAAAACTATGAACTTTTCTTCACTGCAAGCAGTCATAGGAAGAATTCAGATATTTGTTCCAGTAAGTCAATGTGACTCAAACAAAATTCTTATGTCATCACAAGTGAATACATAATACTGGTGGCTTTAAAAGACCCATATTAGTCCTGTATTCATATTTTCCCCATATAATAAAAACATTAAGAACAAATTTGGTCTATTATGTCAGTAGAGAAATATTTTCAGTTCATCTTTCATATCTGAATATGATAACTTTTCTGACATGTTACTGAAGTGTATGCCTACCATAGCATTTTGGACTCTACAGATATGGTTTCTAAGAAGAAAATCAAAACTGCTCAGCATGTCATATTTTAATACTTTTGGGGTACATTAATCTGACTGATAGCACTGTGAAATAGCTCTTTTTTTTCTTAGCAGGAATAGACCATTTGTATGTATTTATGATTGGCTCCATTCCAAAGCTGCTGAGGTTTTATGTTCCCTCAGTTACTGCCATAGTTATGGTTTATAGGTCTGTTTGGTGAAACTTAGGGAAATATTCTTTCCATATAGTGACAGCTGCTGTAATGCCAAGAAACATAGAAATTGCTACTTCCATTCATCATCATAAAACTGATATGCCCTGAACCATTTGATATCATACAGGTTGTGACTGGGGCTTCTTCAGTGCTACCAAATTGCTTAAAAATGCACTTGCAGGTCACTGGCAGGTCACTGGCCAAAGGGGTTTACACCCCAACCACCATGAAAAAATGCAATTAGAGAATTACATGGGAAGGTAGGAAGAGGTACATGCTTGGCTAATAAAGATGAAACAATCAGTGGGTGAAGATAAAGAAGAATAAAGACCACTTAAAAACCGTTCGAAGAAAATGGGAAGATGATGCAAAGAGCAGCACTTCAGTGCAGATATAGGAAAAAACAGAGACATAGAGATACAATCAATAGAGCACTGTAGGCAGAGACCACATGATGAAAGAATAATGTAATCAAGGAAATATTCAAAGGAACAAGTGATCAACCTGAAAGAATAGATACAGAAAAGCATTCTGTTTAGCAATCTGTGAAATGGGATTTGATAAAGCACACATAAGGAGATTGAAGCAGTTCATGGAAATGCAGTAATAAAATGAAAGATTTCTTTTAGTATTGGTTTTTTGTTTAGCAGACAGAAAGAAGTGTATTTTTGAGCTGTTTTGTGGTCAAAGGGAATCCACACGCTGATGGCAGTGTGCAGAAGAGTGTGCAAGTTTCTTCAAATTTTAGTGAACTAAAAATGGAGAAAATCTCCATTGCTAAATGACTGAAAAGGAGGAAATGTGTAGAAAAATCACAGCTCTCAGCAGTAATATGAACTGGACAAGGATTCAAATTCCATTTTGCAGGGAAAAAATCCATGACAATATCTTATAGGTAATGTAAAGAAAAGGATGGGAACCAAGCAAGATTGGACATGCTTTTAAAAATATAATAAAGGAATTTCAATTTGTGGATTTCAGTGCTCAAAATAGCAAATTTCCTAGTAACCTTGGCAGATGTTGCTGACTGCTAGAATTAATACACTTTGTGAGAACTGCAAATGCAAACCTCAAACTAGTTCAAGTGTGCTATACAGTGGATATTTCCTCTAACAGACATAATCTCTGTATTCTATCTATTGAAGACCATCAGGACTTGTGCTTTCTTTTTTTAAAATTTGCAGACCATTATTCTGTGCATAGAGACAAGAAAAAAATTAAGTGGCTTTTCTGGGAAAGTACTGAAAGAATATGTTTGGCTGAACTCATAAACATCCACTGCAGTACTGAGCTATGGGATGGTTTCAAGTTAAGCAAAACTTACAGCACATCTTGAATTGGATTTGTTAATCATATGATGGTTATTAAAGCTGTTATAGCCAATACTGCATGCTTGCAAGCAGAGATAAAAAGATCCAAGTGCAAACTATTATCAACATAAAGAAAAACTCCAATCATTATGCTCCCTCTTTTTCTTGGAAAGGATAAAATGGATCATGGATGTGGAGGTCTCATACCATTAAACCACTATTCTCAAATATGTTCTATCCTACACAATCCAATTTATATAGCCCTTTGTATGCTCTTATTCATAGTTAATATATTTTACAATCCAATCTGAATAATTATTTATCAATTTAATTTATGCTTTACCATTAGTATATAACATTATCATTATAGTCTCAATGCTGTCAAGCATTAATCTTACAGATAACGTAAGTTTATTTTCAAAAAATTTGACTTTGCTAACACCACTAAAGAGGTTGTGTTCAAATGTTATTTCCTGAAAGGACACACTTGTCAAGCCAAAACTAGCATGCCATAAAATTAATTATTCTTCTTCTGATAAACAGAGGGAAAGCAAACTAAGAAGTTAAAAATTGCAGCACTGCGTTCCTCTAGGCCTATGTAAATAAGTTCATATTCTATCATCCTTTCCCTGTCACTGAATAGAAAATAAATGAAGGCTAATTATTCACAAAAGTAAGGAGCTATTACTTTCTTAAGAGGGTCTCATCAACAAGAAGTTTTATGTGCCTGTATACTTTTTGATTAGTTCCATCTAGAGAGAAATTATCATTATGGTTACTCCTAATCAAAATGGAAAAATAAAATATTGTTCTTGAAAATTTATTGTATTGTTAATTGTCAAGTAATTGGAACATACTGTTTGGAACCAGCGAAATACAGAATATTCCAACCTTGGCTCTTGGCTTGAAGGAAGAAAATTCTGATTTTCCTAAGGAGGTGAGGGAGGAGAGCAGAGAAGTAAGAGAAAACATCACTTTGTTCCTTCTCCTGTTGTCAGAATTTGGATCCCATGTGCTGCTGGTACAGCCAGGGTCAATTTCTCTCCCTCCTACCCAAGCAGAGGAAGCAGAAATGGAATTGTGGCTCACTGGGGACTGGCAGGAGCAAGCCAGGCTGCTGCAGGGGTGGGGAAATGGCCCAGGTCTCAGTGCTCTGCCTGAAGCCACAGTGAAATCTGGAAGCACCTCCCCTCTGCCTACCAGATCCATTTTGTTGTTTATGAGGACAAATTTCAGATGGAAGGGAAACTAATTCCCACTGCATTATTGCATTTGTTATTCTAGCATGCATTACAAATTTGCAATAAAAATTGTAAGGAGATAAATATTGATAGATCACCCAATATATATCATAAGGCATAGGCTCCTTTTTAAAAGTCCTATTTTCATGAGAATGCAGTCAGTGATATTTCTCAGTTCATCAGAGACACTGCTCTTTGAAATGTAAATGACACTGCAGGGACTGAGGAGTATTTTGCTGACAACTCTTTTTCTATAATGTATCCTGGACATAATGTTTAAAAACCACTAAAACATGGAATACCGTGCAGATCACCACTCGGTTTACATGACATTGTACATTACACAGAGGTGTTAGATTTTAAAAGGCTGAAAAAATACAAATAGGCGTAACATATTTAGAGTTTAAAAATAATTGTTTTATATGAGCAAAAGAATTTATAATTTTCAAAGCAAGAAACAAAAGCATTTGTAACATACACTGATGGACACTCTCCATTCTCTAGGTTATCTGGATTAATTCTCTTTTTGTCAGGCAATATGAAAAAATTATTACAAAACTGCAAATAAATAAATAACCTGTATCATAGAGGCCCTTTGGACAGGCAATACCCACTGGGAGGCTGTGTTACAGGGTTTTAATTACTACTATTCTCTGCTCCTTTGAAGTGTGGTGGTGTTCTTTGAGATGCCTGGACCAAGAGCAGAGAGAGAAATCATGACAGAAGTGTGCAGCATAGATCATAAAAACTGTTTGACTTGAGATTAGCTCATTTTATGTGCTAAGAAAAACAGAACTTCTTCCTGGATTTTAGACTATCTTTAATAACTTGGGTTAATTTGGCACTGATGGTTTTGGAAAGTGGATATTGTTCTCTCTTGTGCTGTACTTTTCTCCCATTAAAATAGTCCTTTAAAGAATGATGATTATGTTCCGTTCTGTCTTTATCCTGTGTGTCTTCTTTTAGCAGAACATCTGAGGCAATTATTGTCTAAAGGCATAATAATCTGAAAGGACTTTTTCTATTTCAGACATCTCAACTGGTTTTATTTTGTTTAGTCATTATGCCTTCCATTCCTAGAGAATGAGAGCTACTATAAAATTGGCAACTCCAATACCAAATTCATACAAAGGTTTCTTTTCTCTCTTGCTTCTGCTATAACTGAATGTGGTTTTGATGAGAAAGGTATTTCCACAAATAATGCCTATCAGAAAGCTGGCTGTGTGTAATAGAATTGCTTGAATTACTATTGCAGGACTTAAATTTTATACAGCTGAGCATCATTTTAATTTCAATCTTTCAGCCATTTCATTTTTTCCCTAAGCAACAACAACCTCCCTATAGAGATTGTACTACAGGACAGCATAAGCTCTATTTTTGCAGAACCTGTAAATATATAGCTTGGGCTCCTGCCAGCAAATGAAGCAAACGACAGTGCTAGAGCTTACTCGAGTCATTTGATAGACACTTAGGGCTGCAGTGGGTTTTCAAGCAGGATACAAATGTTTACTTTAGTCTTCAGCTCAACTCCTGTTATCTCCCCTCTGCCTTCTTGACTCCATTTCATTAAAATAATTGGACATAGGCACTTTTTTTTTTTTCCTGTAAGGATTCTATTGCTATTTCTGTACTGGGAAGAGTGAGAAGAACCAAAGAACCCAAAGGAACCAAAGAAAGGTTCTCCTAGAGGATTAGTTTGTACTTCATGGGATGTTGGACAAGACATGCCTTACATAAGAGACTCCTTGACAGCACAAGTACTTCAGGACACAAATACTTCCAGTAGCACCAAGAACAGCAACTGAGATTTAAAGAGTAATTCTGAGTTTACATAATTCCAGCTTTTTTAGGTAACTATCTTAGCTGAGAAAGTCTATTTCCCCACTCAAATTTTTGCAGCTTTGAATAGCCTGAGATCTCCTCTTGCAAAATTCCTCCAGCACACACATACACCTTCACACTCCCACATTCACCCTACTTGGTGCCTATTTCTTTGTAGCTTGGTTTTCTTTCATAAGAAGCATCAAAAACACATCTGACTGGAAATAACAAAGTACTGACTCTTTCATCTGTATTCCCTCTCCCACTTTTCATTACAGAATTCCTTCATTTAAGGATAAAAGGGAACTGCTTGAAGCAGCTGAGGTTAGTTTATGGCACTGTTCTGTTGCTTTTTCCTGTTGCCTGTCTCATCCTAGGGGCTGAACCCATTCATCCTCTCTAACTCCATGGGCAAGTTTGAGGCTTCTGCTTTTAGAACAGCCCTGGCACATCACAAATCCACAGAACTTGTGCACAGATACATGAGAAGTGAAAGTCAATATAGTGCTCAACAGCAGCTGCAATTTACTGACAATCCTTTGCCCTGTAGGCAATCCCTTGTGGAACGATGGACTACATGTGATTTTCTGATAAACAAAAATCGACATCAATGTCTTGGTACTGCAACTGAAATATTTCCCTTTCACTGCAGATGACTCTCTGTGGTCCTGATTATTCTCTTGTTTCTTTTGCCAATTGTAAATGAGACAATGGTAATGTGGAAAAGCAAAGGTAATGTGAAAAGTTCCCATTACTTAAATCCTAATAGTTAGCAAGGCTGGAAATAAGGTTTTCTTATTTAAAAAACCCTAAAAAACAAACAAAAAAACCCCAAAAACCCACCAACTAAAAAAAACCCCAGCCTACTGAAAACATATTCATGTCCCAAAAAGGGTTTTACCCTTTTTTTGTTCCAGTGAACTTCCTGATGGAAAATGCAATGAGCTAGTATTTCAGAAGGGCAGATCTCATTGATGCAGGCCATAAAGGATATTCCCTTTATACTGATTATGCAAGTTGGGAACATTTTTATAAATAATATTGGTTTTATTAAATTTTTTCTGTGACTGAAAAAATATTTAAATATTTTAATTTAAAAAATTATGTTAAATCAAAAGAACAAGGAAAAATCATTCAAGAAAAATATCAGTTTAAAACTATATGAACACCAAAAAAAACCAGGGTTTTTTTCTTCGCTTGTTTGTTTGTTTGGGGGGGGGCTAATTTTTTTTTTTTTTTAATTTAAGACTCCCGGACTGACCCTCTAAATTATTTTAGTACTCATAGTAAGACTTATACAGGATGAAAAAAAATAACCCAGCCCTTAGGTCCTACACCTCCTGGTGCAAGTCATCAAAGCTTTTTAGAAAATCAAACTTTTGTCATGTAGCAAATTTATAAAGACTTCATAAAATGAGATTGTCTCATGGTTCTTCCTTTGATTTTTGTCTGAAAGCTAGCCTTGAAAACTGGCAATAGGTGTCAGCAATTCTGATATAGTGCAATGGTCTGCATTGAGATATTCCGCAAAGATTACATGACGCTGGGACATCCTTTCACAAGATAATGCAAACCCATCCTTTCACAAGATAATGCAAAAAAATTACAATTTTCCAGATGGAAGAATATATTTCTCACAAAGGAAATTTACTCCTTGATGCTCATTATGAATGACATTTTAGCATGCAGGTTAAAATAATGTGGCTGTTACATAACATTGATCAAGAGAGCAAGAAGATCTGACTGAAGCAAGCTTGAGAAAGAGAATTTCCAACATGATAATGAATTCCTGCCCTCCTGAGGTACTGAAGTTACAGAATCCTAGTCCCACAAAAGTCACTGAAGGAAAAACTTGCAATGATTTCAATGGAATTTAGATATAAATCAAGGAAATTCTGTTGTTTAAGTGTGTTAATGTATTAGGACAGACAAGTGTTCCTAAGAAAAGCTAGGATAAAAGAATTGATTGAAAATTGTATCCAGAAAATGGTTCTGCATTTCATTTTATCTCCAGCATGCTGAATAAAAAACAGAAAAAATACAAGACCGAGGGAGATTGAAAAAAATATAGGACCCTTTGCAATGCTTTCAATTTGATTGTATAAATAAAATAGAATTTAGATTCCTTTTCTATTGCTTCATCTTAGTTTTATCTGTTAGTATTGATGTGAGTCATTAAAATGCATATAATGAATACATTAATACTGAAAATATTTTATCTTTTTATTGCAAGAGGCAGTGAAAGACACATTGGTCCTTTTCACTGACATCCTAATGAGTAAAGAATACTCCTTCAATATAGAAAGATTAAGAAAGATCTAGACTGGCATCCCACATTAAATCCGTATTTTATTATTTAATCACACAGCATAAGCTAAGCTGGTTATGGTAGTTCTTGTGTTGTATTACACAGGTATTACCAGGGTAGCTAAAAGGATTTAGAAAAATCACAGTATTGCTAATTTGGACATAACCATTAACAACTATGGCTTTATTACTATGGTTGAAAAGCCAGACAAGAGCTGGGATTTATCATATTTATTAGGAGCAAAGAGTAATTTCCCTGCTTTTTTGTTAAAACAGTGGTGCTCAGTCAAACAGTGCTTGCTTTTGAAGTAAAAGACATCAAATCACTCTCTATATAGAGGGAGATAATATCTGGCAGTTAGTAAAAGACAGACAAAAAGAGTAAAACTCAGCAAAGAGAGAGGACATAGATCAGACCAAGGAGAAAATAAAAATGGAAGGAAAAAAAAAGAAAAGATAAAAAGGAGACCAAGGAAGAAAACACCAAAATAAAAACTATATTTTGAGGCCTACTTCCACAGAAGCAGAAATATGATTTTATACTTAAAAGATTAGACTTGTCAACAATCTATAAACTCTGAAAGCATAACTTGAAACGTGACTGGGTAGAAACCTGGTCTGCATATCACCTCTACCCCTCACCTGCCAGTCCCAAAAGATTTTTAAAGAGGGCAAGAAGCAGCTCTGTGTGTGTGTGTGTGTGTGACAGATAAAGCCTTTTTGTCTTGCAAAGCACAGAAAAGCAGCAGCTGCTTTTACAAACACATCATTTGTGAGAGATGGAGTTGAACTGCATAATCAGCATATCGAGATCACTGGAATGCTAATTAAACCCCAACAAAATTAAATCCCACCAAACAGGCACTCCTAACTCTGCTGCGCAAATGGATCCACCTGTTGACGGGAAGCAGCCTTCCTGAAATATATTTCATGTCTTATGGTGGATATTTGTCATAAATTGCATCAGCTCTTCTCCTGGACTATGATTTCACCCTTCCCAATGTGCTTAAACATATCGCAGCCCACTGGCTCAGAGGCCCCATAATTACAGATGTGTGGGCTAATTCATTCAGCCTGAAGATGCAGCAACTGGAAACTCTGTCTTGTTGATATTTTAAAAGCTAAAAGAAGGCTTAAAGCTGTATGCAGGACATTTGAACAAGTGAAATCAACATTGGGGCAGCTGTGGATGCTTTCTTTTGTTATATGGTTTTTTTTTTTACATAAGTGGCTATTACAAATCAAAGTATTTTTGCACACACATTCCTCCAGTCAATATGCCTACAAGGAGAGATATCTCTAATGGCCACCACTAGAAATCTTGAGTAAGAACACTTGGAAAAGGCCAAATTTATCCAGCAGCTTTTTAAGGATTGTTTCAGGGACATGTCAGGTCTCCATTTCCACAATATTAAACTTTAAAATAAGGATGAAAATTGGAAGGATTGTAAAGAAAATGGCAGGTAGAATAAACATTTATCCATTTGGTTTTTTTTGCAAAATAACTGAGATAAACTATTTATAAGAAAGGAAAAATAAAAAGGAGGAAATGAGAGAAAAAGATGGAGGTGATCCAATAACTGAAATGTTTTCAGGACTTCCAGAATGTTTAATAAGAGCATGTTGCAATTTACATCGAGATGTGCAAAATTCAGTATAGTTTGCACCTCCCAGAATTCTGGAGCTGCCAGCTCTGAAGGAATGGGGCACATAAATAATGTATTTCCTGTTATTCTTGGTCTGCAGCTGATCTCCTACTGAGCACTGAGAAAGAGTTTTAGAGCCCTAGGAGACAGCTGGTGCTGTCTAGCATGTTTGACTGATTTTGTGAGCAGAGAATGAAAGGCATAAAAAGCAAAGTAAGAATCTAAGACTCAATATGTATTTTCTCCTGAAAGAAAACTTGGAAGGTTACAAAGCTGTGCAAGAAAGCACAAGTAAGAGTAATCTGTTCTAAAGAACTATATTATTTGAAAATGAAAAGTCTCAACTAGATTGGATAGAAATCCAAACGTGGATCATGTAGTTAGTAACCCTTAATATTTTGCATTTCAATCCAAGTGCCGGAAAGCGAATGACTGTCAAAGATTTGCATCACTTGAGATTGTGCACCTCAAATGTGATGCCATCCAGGATTCAGCTGCATTTTTGTGACTGAATTTCAGCTGCTCTCCAACCCAGCCTGCAGGGATAAAGGTTTCCAGTTCTGGGTAGGTTTTCTGGAGCAGACACTAAACTCATGGGTGGTTCTGCTTTTTCCAAAGAACTATTCACACTGACACTGCTAGGCCCCATTCCTGCTCTCCAACAAGCAGGCCAGCTGCAGGGAAAAGCATTCCTCCAGCTGCTTTCTCATCCCCCTGCAAACCATTTATTCTCTTTGTAGAGTTTCTCTCTTTAAGCAAATCAAGCTCCCTAAGCCAGAAGTACTCAGCAGAAGGGTTTCCATCTGATGGTTCCTATTTACAAAGACAGGCCACCAACTGACAGCCATGGCAGTGTCCAAACACAAACAATTGGGCTGAAAATGTGCCTTTTCTCACAGCTTCCTTAATCTGACCTGTGAAAAGGCTAGAGATTAACGATGAATTTTGGCTCATTCAGAAAATCTAAAAACCAGAATTCCCACAGACGAACTTCCTGTACATACTTTTAGAAATGAAATTCCTTTCTCAAAATAATTCTTTTTCTGACCAACTCATGACTCCTCCAAGACACCAAGAGAGATGAGGGTTGAAACCAGTGCATTTTACAAAGACTCAGTAAGACAATACAGAAATTAAATCCCCTTGACTAATAGGTTTCAAACACGAAGCCATTGTAACTATGCCACCAACAACAGAAGTTCCAGCAAACTCACACCACCTCTGTGTAACAGCTGATTTAGCAAAAACCTCTTAAAACATGTCCCAGCTTGAAAAGTATTTTCCAGAACTTGAGAAAATGAGACAGAAACTGCTGCTTCTATTCAGCCCTGAATAGAGCTAAAATGTATAAATCATGGTTCATGAAAGAAATATGGGGAGGAGAATTTCTCTGCATCACAGAAAATGAATCCTGGGCAGGTAGCCTTCAAAAGATGCACATATTGCTATCACAGTGAGAAAATTCCAGTGGAAATCAATTTCACACTCTTTATAGGCCACTGTAATCAGCCAGGAAATGAATTAGCATAGCCCAGAGGAAAAGGTGCTATCAAACAGGGTCGTGATCCAGTGGAGCACTTAATCTTATGCTTAATATGAAGCACCTGAGCTGTTCCATCGAGTCACATATGCACAACTCAAACTTGGCCTAGAACTAAAAATAACAGAAATAATTTCTGCCAAGTTGTCTGTTGTACCCAATGTTTTGTTCTATTCACATTGCCAATCAAAATAGTCTCATTTTCAAAACTAACTTAAATTATTTAGCACATACTTGCCTATTTCTGCCACTAGTGCTTGGGCTGAATGCCATTCAAAGTTCAGGAAGTTGTTACGAAAATGTTGATCCATCATATAATATTTACAAATAATGAGGCATGCTTTCTTTTCAATGACAAGTATAGGTTTCAGAATAAAGTCTTTGTTTTTCACATGTTAACAGCTTCAAAATTCTCTAATATCTCTATGGAATTTTCTTTTTCTGAAAAAAATGCCTTAGTCATTATACATATTTTGAAAAGTGGCATAAAGGCTATCAAAGCATAATAATTTTCTTTTATCTGGGCAGATAGTCAGATGTATTTTTTTTCCAAATACTATTTACAAACCCTCTACATATACTCTTGGTTAATACACCAAAAATTGAAACAGATTTCAGAGACAAACTTTGAAAATAAATGTTCTTTAATCAGCAATACAGTCCCAAAAAATCAGAAAAACAAAGAAATATTGACAACTGAGCATGAAATACAACTTAGAAATATGAAAACAAACTTCAAATTCTCAATATAGCTAGAAAAAAATGCCAGTTTGAAATATGAATAGGAGGAAAAATAAGATGAGACAGTGCTGAGACTTGAGAATCATTGAGCTTTAATCAGTACCCCAGAAGCCAGACAAAGAACTTGCAGATAAAATAGTGTTAGAGTACAGAGAGGTCAGCCCTCCTCCACACAGAGATAGGTTAAAGCCATTTTTATTCCACCTAAGGTGATTCAAATCTTCTGAACAGTTTAATCTGGCTGCTCCAAGGGGCAGAGCCTTGACAAGGGAAGGTAGAATGGGAGCAGAAATGACAGGGGGGCAAGGCAGAAAAACCCAAAAAGGCAGGATGGGGCAGGGTGGGAAGGGAGGAGTGCTCTTGGCTCTGATGCACCTGGACAAAACACCAGCTACCACCAATGCAGATGATTCAGTATTACACTCCTACATAAAATTCTGTCAGGACACCTATAGGGAATGAATTATAGCTGGAAAATTATGCTATCAAAATGTCACCATTTGCATTCAAATTCACCTGCTACTTCTAATAGCGTAATTTCATATTTAAGATTATGCAGATTTAGAGTGTACTGAAATGCGAATAACACCAACATACATTTTACCTATTTACTTTCTATTACTCCATAATCACCTTCCAAAACTAGCATTTAAACATCCACAACTTAAAGAGATTGCAGATTCCTTCCAAATTAAAGTTCAGAGCTTACATATATTGTGAATTAGCTAAAACATTGACCTACATTACCTTATCAGAGAAAAAACAAACAGCCACCAAAAATATCTTGATTATAAAGGGAAAGCCAAAGCAGTTCCAGCTGTTGTAATCAATTTCCATTTGCAGTGGGATTAGAAAGCTTTATTTAAGGGAGTGCAGCACACATTCATCCCACAGATGGGAACTAAGGGGCTCTTTCAGCAGAGTACTCAGGGAAATATTTCTCTTCATGCTTGCCAAGTTTGTTATATGTAAACTCTAATGGCATTATTTCTGACTTCACAGGCTCATACTCCCATAGAAGGCAGCAAGGAGAAAAAAAAAAATTCTT
The DNA here is from genome assembly GCF_028018845.1 of Melospiza georgiana. Lineage (NCBI taxonomy): Eukaryota > Metazoa > Chordata > Aves > Passeriformes > Passerellidae > Melospiza > Melospiza georgiana. The sequence continues at coordinate 13,696,629 of NC_080439.1, forward strand.
TCAGATTACTAAAAATTGTATCAAGGTGAATTAAGCCCTTGTCTTGCAGGTTTGCTTTGCATATACTTGATGTAACTGAAAAGACTTTTGGACATTAAAAAGCCCCTCATCTTTTAATGAATTTTGTATTAATTCCTTTCTTTAAGTAATTCAACATTAAAGCCTTTTAGAACTATGAATGATAGAGAAGATGTGCAGCTTTAAACAACATGTGAGATAAAGAGATGAAGTTATCCTAAAGATCTTAATTTTTTTTTTTTTTTTTTTTTTTTTTTGGAAAAGACAACAGGACATTGCTGGATGCAAAGATATATTTGCATGCTAACCTGGAGATAGCTTCACCCTCCTCTCATATATGTTTGCAGTTCATTTCACTTTTAAAAAGAAAATGATGAAATATTTTTTTCCTGCTAGCAATACTGTCACTGCTGTTTGGAGTGTTAGTTGGCAGATTGAGTGACCAAAAATATTCACCATCTATTTTAGAAAAAATACCCCCTATGAGTTCCCTTTTAATGCTATTAAAGGGTTTTTCTCCTCTCTAAGGGTTTTTCCTTAGGATACTTCAGAACCCCCAGCACAGAGACTGAGAAAAGGTAACCTATTTCTGAATACTCTGAAGATTTATATATCTTTAAGCATTCATCCATAAAATGCATCGGGTTAGCCTTCACAACTCATCATTTTTGTAACTACGGTCAAATGGAGACATTAAATTTCTTTTTTCAAAACCAGAACCCTTTGGCAGCCCACTCCTGACAGTCAGTAAAGGAATTAACATTAGACTGCTCACAAATGAGATTTTATTTATTGTACTACACACTGCAGACCTATTAACCTTATCTAAAAAAAAAATCATCTGCAAGAAGTTAGAGAAGAAAAGAAAAATCTGAATATACAGCAAACCAAATTAGAATGCTCATCACCTAATAATTTCAAACGTATTTCACTGCAAACAAATGTGACAGCAGTGCACACGAGCAATGCCCACTTTCAATTGCTGACACAAAGGTCCCCTTGCCCCAGTTCCAGATCAGTATTTTTGCTAATTGTATCTGCAATACTTTGCCAGTCAAGGAAAATGAGTCAACACTTGAAAGGAAGAGGTAAAAGAAAAGCGCTAAAAGATATCAGTCTGGAGGGCCATACTCAAGACTCCAAGCTGGTTGCCCTCATTCTTTTTGCTTGGCCAGACACAGAAATCTCCAGTTTCAAAAGCAGTTGCCTTTGTCTGAATATCTGCTGGGGGCAGGTTTTTGATGTGACACAGAAATGGCTGTGGTACAAAACACGAGCATTAACTCCTTGGAAATAAAACCAAACACAGCCAGAGTGCTCATTACTATCTGCAGACTGGTCTCATCTCTAATCCAACTTCTGGTTTAAATATATGCAAACCTTAGATCTCTTCCTAACAGACTGATTTTAATTTGGAGTCTGACCATAGCTGAGACTTCAATTCTCATGAACTTTAACCTCCTGTGACAAAATTGAGCACATTTGCTGACAGAATGGTTTCTGTGAAGGACTCTTGAGATGAACAAACAAATGAGATGTTACTGGATGACCTGATCACAGGAGGATGCTGAGAAATTTTTGGCCAGGATTTTAGAACATGCCAAACATTGAGCATGCCTAATCTCCAACTATTTTAGCTATGTATAATGGAAGCATAGCTGGGCCTGCATTGGGCTGTCTTGAAATAATTGCATTTGAAACAATTAAGTCTTTAAAAAGAAAATGGAAGTCAGCCATGAAATTCTCAGTTGAAAGGTCAGAGAAGTGAAGCACTTACAATCACAGCAAGAGGTCTACAGACTGTTAGGCAATAATGGAAATAGAGAAATTTAGAGATTCAGAGAGGAGCCTGGGAAACCTCCTTTGCCACTCATTTTTGCTGCTGAGACAGTGGGACCAGAGCAGCAGCTTCAGAAATTGTTACACCCAGTAATCACAGGTATTCAGGGGAAAAAAGGGATAAGCAGGAAACCATTTGCTGAACACAACTCTGAATTTGTCTCTGAACATGAGGAAGCAGAGGAATGTCCTCCACAGCTCAGAACAGCCAGAAAAGAAATGAGCTTGAAGAAAAGGTGAAGAGGGGCTTGAAAGCGTTTTAGGGTTTTAATTGTCCCTACAGTGCTAACACCTAAGAGAGAAAATTGCCAAAATGCTTCCTGCTGGATTGCCTTGCAGAAACAAAGAGAAATGAAAGGACATGAATAAGCAGAATTATTGTTCATCTACTTACTGATATATTTTGTCTTCCTTCCTACAGTTTCTTCTTAACAGCTGAATGAAACCCACTCAAATTCTCAAAATCATTCACATGGCACCAAGGGCCACACTTCAGGAAATTGTTATACTGACTACATGATATGAGAGTGAGGATTACTTTGAAAAATGTGTTCTACAAGTTCTGAAAACCAGACCAAAATATTCTTGCAAAAAAAAAAAAAAAAAAAGTTTGGGAATTAAATTTTTGGAGAACACTAACAGAAGTAGTGGAAGCAATACAAAAAACTCAGTCCTGTGATGTAGAGTAACCAGTTTAGAAATAATATAAATTGGAATATTCTCATTTGTTATAAGACATGTTTCATCTACAACTTTAAGATTTCGGAGCTTTTGTTTCTGTTGAAACTTGACAAACTTATTGTACAAATATTCACAAGCTGCCTGCACAAATTTATGAAAACTCAACTGTACAGGGAAATCAGAGCAAGGCAGAAGTACAACTGCTCAAAAAGAGTGGGAAGAGAAATAAAAAATATTATGTGCTTATTTCTTATTCAGCATTCTCAGCATTAAACTTCCTCACAAAAAATCTCTCTCCTTACAAAAGCAAAAGAAAGACAGCAAGATGAATTCTGCAGAAAGGAACCTTAGAACAACATGTAAAATCAGTCTTTATAATTTATATACTCACTGTATCAACACAGAAAAAAGTTATCTAAGCAAGCTGAGAATTAATTCCAGAAGATTTAACAAAGTTGTTTCTGTACAAAAGTGCAAGCAAAATTTTTAAGAAATCCACATTCCTATCTAATTTCTTCCCAGGGATTCTTAGACTGTAAAGGTGTAAACTGGGATGAACTTCTCAATCCTTTTGTCAAAGAAAGATTTTTAAAAATAGGGAAAAGAACAAGAAAATGTATTTTAATATTTTCCCTTGCAGTCAAGTTCAGATAGCAGTTCTCACAGCCAGCTGATTTAGCAATCCATACAATTGAATAGTATATTTCAAGCCATTAAAATGTATTAATTTTTATGTTACACTTGAGAAGGAATTATTTCTTAGGGTTTTTTCCTAGCTTTCTTCCCCCTTTATGGTTCAAAAATAAAGATATGTTTAAAAAAGTGACATTTCCTTTCTTTTTTATGAAAAAAACTTATCAAAACAATTAGGTGATTCTACGAGCTGGTTCATGAAAACTAAAGTAACAAAATTCAGCAGTAAAATTGCTGCTGAGAAATTATTACATGAATATGTGTTTGAAAGGACTGAATACAGTTTTCTCAGATGAATAAGATTCTCAAGTTATATCAGTTTTTTTATCTCTGATTTGTCCTTCTGGAAATTGTTCATAATTTCACTGAAAGTCATATCCTTTTATAAAATGCTTCAAGAGCTTAGAGCAACATTTGCATGTTCTATTTAATTCTCTGATTTCCTCAAAGCTATTTCTGTTGAGGTAAATCACCTTTCTAGTGAACCACACAGGCTTATTCTTCACGAACTTTAGGCTTTTTCAATAATGTTACACTTTGAATGACATACTTGAAAAAATATTAGAACAGGGTGCCATAAGAAATTTCATTCCATGTGAAGAAACAATAAGACAATGTGGATTTTTTTGGCTCTGCTCCTGAACAGCATTTATGCCAGTATTTAGTACTACATTGCTAACCCAAGGTGAGATTGAAAACCTCACTTTTGTGGAAATTGACATTAAATTTTCCACTTCTTCTCTGACAAAGTCTTATCAAACAAAAAGTAAAGGCATATAAGGCAGATATCTTTATTTCCCCTCTTGCTTGAATATGATAATCCAAAGGTAGAAATCCATTCCCACTGTGCCCTGAACATAAGTGATTGTCAACAACTAAAACAAACCATGTCTATGGATAGGAAAGATGTTCACAGACTCTCAAATACCACTGGACATGACTAAAAATGCAATGAAATAGAGTCTAAGGACTCTGATTATAAAACTGAACCTTATTTTGCTGGTTTTTTGCACAAGAAACAATCAAGCTTGACTTTAAAGTGAAATGTTCACATTGTGGTGGTTCCTGCATGTTGCACTTACAGCTTCATCCTGTACTTACAGGAACACTCAAGGTGTGTAACAACACAGTAGAGCAGACCTATATTTTGTGAAACAATCTACCATGAAATCTACTTGCTAGATTTATTTTTATGCTGCTCTAAGCTATATTGAAGAGCATTTTTTTTCAATATCAACGTGCAGCATAAGATCTGGGAAGAACAGACTTGGCTTTGAGTCCCCTTCTTCCCTCACTCTCTGTTGCACCAAGTGCAGGCAAGCTGTTTATCTGAACCCCAAGCCCTTTGGACAGTCTCAGCTCGACAAACAGATATGATATATGGGCACTCACACTCCTCCTCATCTGTTGCCATGGCATTTTGCCTGCTCACAAGGTGATTGGACAATTTTGCAGTGAAAGTCAGCAGCAAAGATCAAAAGCTCTCCTGTGGAACAGTGCAGCCTCTGCCATCTGTTTTGCATGATGCTTGACAGGTACTGGGAAGAATGGATGAGAAGGCAATGCCATGTCATGCTTTTACTAATTTTTCCTCACTAGCTGACATTTTGTCCCACCTTTCTTCCACCTGCTACTTGAAAAAATGCAGAGAAAAAAAACCCAAACTTCAAAACAGAAGAGAAACAACATCATGCTCCTGTAACTGAAGTAACTCACAGAAGTTGCTAAACAGAGGCCAGCAGACATCATCACACATCTGTAACATCTGCCAGCATGCTAGGGGAAGCAAAAAACCCCACAAAATACTACCAAAAAACGTAAGAGTTTCCAGCAATAGATGGTGAGTTGTGCACTGATACTCTGTTGTTAACACATACTAAATAATGTTAAATCATCATGCAGAAAAAAGAATTATTTACAAACAAAAGCAACGTTTCTGAAAGAAAAGAGTTGGGGTAGAGGTAGAAAAGATTCAGCAGCTTCTTATAAACAGATTTCCTGGAAGACAGACTTGAAATACTTTAAAATAATTTTTAAAAGGACCAAATGAATGGCAACAGATTAAACTAAATTAACTGTCAATTTACTGAGAAGGTCTAATTCTAAATTTGGGTACATAAGCAGCTGTCAAATGTTTGCTTCTTATCCATTACTGTAAAAAGATAGAAGGAAGATATTGCCCTTCATTAAAAGATGGAAAGTGGGGTGTCTAAACTGCAATAAGTTTTGTAACATTCTAGTTTTCATTTCCTACTGGGTAGGACAAAAATCCACAGATTTCTTTCCCTGTCTTACAGCTCTTACTGCATTCTGCTTTATTAAAGACAAATAACTGTGAGCATTTGTATGATATCTCATTTGTCTGCATATAAGAATATTACAAAGCAATCCAATTCAATTTGGAAGGCCTTCAACAACAACAGCCTTTCTGAGTATACTCTGAACCGCAGCTGATGAAGATTTCCTATTTGTCATTCCTGACCCTTCCAGGGTTCCAAATGTTCTCTCTGCAGGGACTGCCATGAAGGCAGAAATGTTTTTCTCACCACAGGCAGTCCCATGGTTGCACCTCCCCAGGTGAGAGTGTTCTGATGTTACTGAAGGATTTGCCTGCAAATCAGAGTGGAGAGGCAGTGCTTGGGTCCAGATGAGCTCTCACTGCAATGCAGCAGCTCCCAGCAACGTTCAAGACAACAGCTATTATGGGGAAGCTCATATGGATATTCTTCCAAAGAACAGCCTCATTTCTAAATTATTTACACATGTTATTTTCTATTCCCCACGCTGTTATGCATTTGAATTGCTTTGCTCTCATTTATAGCAGTACACATTATGGCTGAGATTTTAAAAGCCATGAATCCCTCAGGTGGCTTCAAGATCTAAACCTAATCTCTTAGTTTATGCTCATTTATACAGGATTTGCAAAGGAAGATGCTCTTTCATTCTAGCAGGCAGTTTATGCAAATTATTTTTTGTTATCAGATGCCCATCCCTCAGTATCAACATTAATTAGCAGACTGGATATTGTGAAGAATGTGTGCAGTTGATGATTATAACGGGCAAAAAGGAAATCAGGCTTCCTTTGCCATAGAAATAGCAGACATTATATAATCAATATATTTACTGCAAAATATCTCTGGTGGCACAATATCTTATTTCATATTAATATGATAATGAACTTAGACTGGAAATTTGATTAGTATTCTCACATGGAAAGCTGTAGTACATTTCACGTTAAGCCAATGTCATTAATGTTTGGCAATATATACTGAGAAATGCAAACATTAGCCACAGTGTGACCTAAACTGTGAAAATTTTCTCACATTTTTTCCAATGATTACAAGAAGAGATTCCTAAGGCTCCTTTGAAGGAAAGATTCTTTTTTTTTTTTTTTTTCCTCAGCAGGTCCAGGAACAAAATGAATGAAAAACCAACTTGCAATAAAAGTACAGCTTCTCAACACCACATAGAATGGCCTCTTCACTTGCGGATTCTCACTGTCAAAAATTTGCTTTCAAAATAAAATCTGGCACTATGTCCCTTGGTTAAATAATAATAATGCTTTTGTCACTTAAACTTCATTTACACAAATAAATGGAGAAAGAAGAAAAGAAAGCCCTCCTGTGGGCTGCAGCTGCTGCAGGTTGCAGGTGCCAGAGGAGCAGCCCCTCTGACAGGATGGGAATTAACTGGTACCCACTGGCTGTCAGTGCCAGCTGGGATTTGAAGGAAAGCCCATTCCTTACATCAGCAAACTGCACAGCCTGCAAAGGGCAAATCCAGTCCCATCTCCCCCCTCTGCTTTACTGCTCCTGTGGGCTTACGGAGACCATGGACCCTTCATCCTTTCTAAACAATTACTTATCTGATCCAATCCATGGTGTGTGTCTCAGAGAATTGTTTCTGGGGTTTTCTGTTTCTATTCCTGACATGCATCATTTAAGCTTGTTCCAGCTACTGATCCACTCTATCCTTTCTCCTTTCTTTGAGCTTTAAATCTTGCTACTACAGCTCTGAAATGTTCTCACTTCATAGCTTTTTGCAGTCATGATTTTCATTCATAGTCCTGAGTATGCATATTTTAACTGTGAATTTTCACCTCAAACTCCAATCCCAAGAAAATACAACACAATTAAACAGTATGTCAAGCACGTGGTACAGGTTTAGTCAGTTATAACCAATGTATGTGTACCCACCCTCGGAAAGTAGGAATCACTACCAATAACACACACGAGGTCCCAACATTGAAAATGGATGAGAATAGCTCTTTTGTTAAAGAGTTCTTAGCAGGTAAATACCAAATTTGGTGGTGACACAATAATCTAAATGAAGATTTTATTAAAACATTTAGTAAAGGAAAATCCAAGAAAAATAAGCAGTGGTTAAGGGGTGGGGGAGGAAAGCAGAATAAAAGCACTAAAATAATTAGGTCATGAATATGCCTTAACAGTTTTATTCTGTTAAAGTATCTCTGCTAAATCAGACACTATATCTTGGCATATTGCATTATCCCTGACAGATGGATGGAAGAAGACATTCAGAAATCCTTACTCTACGTGACTGTACCAAACTGATAATATAATCAATACAGCTTCAGGGCACATGAAATTATCTGAGCATATTAGTTAAATGTGACTTCACACATGGAAGTGTGTCAGGGAGACAAGGAGAAAATGAGTGTGATATACATTCCTGCAGATACATATGCTTGCAAAAGCAGACAAACTGAGAATTAATCTGAATTCCACCAGCTAACACATACATGAACAATTTGAAATAACTATGAAAAGACACACTATTACCATTTCATTTTCCTGAGGCAAGTAATGTGATTTAAAAGTGCTTAAACTTTTCCCATTAATCCTGATGCAGAAAAGAGAAAACATAAACATTCTATTTAATAGTGTTTTGTAGTTAAACTCAGAGAGATTACAACACTCACTTGATTATACTTTGTCCCTGCACTCTGAGTCACCGCTCCCATTTTTGTTCCACCAGCCACGTTTTCCCTTTCCCATCCATACTGACAGTAAAAGTTTTCCACCTCCTCAGCCACACAAGCTGAGTTTCAATCATGTAGCACTTTAAAGACCCCACTGAAGTGTCAGTGACCGTATAAAACAAGCCACATGCATGAATAGGTGTGGATGTGACTCCAGCTGAACCCCTCTGTCCCTGAGGAAGGAGTCTCCACTCTCATCATTCACAGCCACTTGGCCACTGCCCCTCTGTCTCAAACAAGAGGCAACAGGCCAGCTGGAAGGCTCTCAGGGTTGGGATCCAGCTTCCTGGCTGCCAAAAGCACACACACATGTAGCTTATGTTTTGGATAGAGGCATTCTCCAGCCCTCATGTTGGAACAGTGACGCATTAGGATATTCCAGATTTGCTGGAGAAAAGAGCAGAGCATGGCTCTCTGTTAGCAATTGACCCTTCACCTGGGAGAACAAATCCAGGGCTTGGTCACTGAGCCAAGCCTAATTCTGTGTCTTACATTACACCACTACTGTCTGCTCTTATTCTGAAAAATTACACTGAAAGTAAGTCATATTCAAATGTCTGCATGGACTTTATATGTGCTGCAAAATCCTGCTAAATGGTCTTGCTCATGGCAATGTTTGTATCTCAGTCTTTGAGTGGTGACATTTACAGAAACTGATAAACTATCACAAATAAGAAGAGGCATCTCCTACCAATCACAGATTTTCCCATGGGCAACACTGACAGCGCAGTAAGTCTTAATTCACTCCCTGAATTTTTTAGCTTGCTTTTTGTTTCCACACAGAGCACACTAATTTACTACACCAGAGCTGAAGAATCTGTTTGCAGGTGCTACAAACACTGCAGGGATGTCAGGCAGAGACTGGAGGTCTAAGGAGGCTGCTCTGCACCGTGTTCCAGGCAGCAAGTGGAGCAGGAGATAGATCAGCCCTTTACAGATGTTTTAGTGCTAAACCAAATGCAAACCCAGAAACTCCACTTCAGAGAATAAATGCAAACTGTCAGGGATGATGGGCTGGATGAAGCAAAAGCCTTCTTCCATCCATAAAAGTGGTGATAATCACAATGAGGGGAAACACACAAGCTGCAGGCAATGCTTATGTGACTCATTCATAAAAATGGATTCCTGTGCCAGTCACCTTAGGAAATGCATTTTCTCTTTCTCATATTCTATACAGATGACACAGAATAGTTTCAAGAACTAAATATGAAACTTAATTTTGAGGGATCAATTACAAACTCAGAGTGGTAATATTGCAGAAAAACGGAAAGAAAGCTCCCTTTCCCAGAAAAACATATATGTACCTTAGATTATCTCATTGTTCACCAAACTTGAAACTTTTTGATTATTTAGTTTTTGATTAAATCCTGATTACAGGTGGTGGTTGCACATATATGGAAACAAAATCTTTAACATTTTCATTTCTGATTTCAAGAGACTTGAGAACATGTTATACAAATTTGTCCTACACAAATTCATTTGCAGAGGGGAAGCTCCTCACACCCAGTACAAACCTTACTGCAGGCACACTGACAAAGCCTGGTCTTTTTTTGTTGTGTCAAGTGATAGACTATGAATAGCAAATATTCTATTAATATTAATTGATATTCAAGAACACAGAAAAGCAGCATGTTGTACTTACAGCTGTTTTTTTAGAGGATACAATATGACACCCAAGAATTCTTTCTATTGTCTCCAACAAGCAGTAGATTAAGTTATTTGGAGTCTGTATCCAGGCTGCCATAGCTATTGTATCATGAGGAAGAACATGTGAGTGCTAATGGATACCACATTAGCATTGAAAAAGAGTGAAAAGCACACATAAGGAGCTCCATAAATTTGTTATAAAACCCATTACTAAATGTTATTTCACATTTGCTCCTGAGGCTTTATGCTACTCTAAATTAATAGTGTTATGGTTTCTATTTCACAGATTGCCTCAAAGTATTACATAAAAGATTAAAAACCACATTATAGTAACAATGGGAATCCCCTTTAATCACATCAAGAACAACAATCTGTGTTTAAAGCCTTCATTTTGTACCTTAAGACCCTAAATTATAGCCCAAAGCATAGTCTGAACATCTTGTTACTTCTTGGGTTGGCATCAACATATATGAATAGCTGCATAGAGGTCTATATATATTAATTGGAGAATAATAAACATTTAAATATTAAGAGAGGTCTGACATAGCATAAAAGTCCAGAATATAACACACTCTGATCTGTTAAAGACAACTTCAATCAATAATTTCAGCCATGTGGCACTGTGCTCTTTAGGGTCACCAAACAAACTTGTAGGGAAGGACTGTCCCATGAAAAGAGGAAAACCTTTTCTGTACTGATTTGTGTCCCTTGCTGGGGGTGTTCATCATTGTGGGCATGACTAGAGAACCTGCAAACCTTCTGAAGCATTTGGAGGGATGAGGAAAGAGGACAGCAATATCCAGGAATAAGACTCTGAAACATTCAGGCTATCTCAGTGAAAACACATCACAGCCCCTCCTCAATTCCAGTTTAGTGATACTTTTACTTCTCCGGTGCACCTGAGAGAACTGTTAGGGATTCACAAGGAAAACCTCTTCATTCAGTCCCCCTCCACTGTCCTGCTGCATGCCAGGGCTGTGCCAGCAGAGATTTCTCTCTAGAATGCATTCCTTCCAAACACATACCTGCTGCATTTCCAGCTCCAAAGCTAATTAGCTGAATAAAGAACTATGCCCTGCTCTCCTCAGCATCAGTATCGGGGTGCTGGGCTATCAATCACTGCTCCCTCCTGACTAAAATGTCAGTGGTTTGCAAATCTCATTGGAATTACTGCAAATGCCCCACCAGACAGCACTAAATAAACAAGAAAAAATGCCAAAAGAAACAAACAAATGAAAAAAGTTTTGCAATAGGAATATACATTGTAACAAAATTAATAGCTTTACAGAGATTTTGTACAAAAATAAATTAGAATGTATTTGTTCCACAAGTAATTTAAACAGCTATCTGTTAACTAGGATTTCACTACCAAGCAAGACACTCATCAGGAGCACTGGTGTCACTAAAGGTGACTAAACCTTTCCAACGTTGCTGTCCTTTTGCAGATTTCCTATGAGGTTTAGACCACATTCTTATCAGTATCTTAAATCAGGGATTATGCCGCAGAGCTGGAGAAGTGCTGGCATTGCTATGGCACAACTAAGCAAAGTCTGATCAGACCTACGGGGATCAAAGAGAATTCAGGTACTGTTTAAAATTTAACCAAAGTATTTACCCCTTAAAAAAGTAGATCTGAAGTGCTGCCTCAATGTCAAGTATAATTTCTGTGCATAAATCTTATTTCAGTCTAAAAGCCAGACTGACACTGAAATTCCTCTCAAGGACATAAACTGGTTGCAATTTCTTGAGTCCCCCTGTGCTTTTCTTAAGCAGAGTCATGGCAGCAATCAAACAGCTCCAAGCTTGACACAGGTTTGGCCACGTGCAGGTTTGCAGGATCCCATGACAGCTACTCTCCATTCTGCCTGTGTCCCCCTCCAACACCTGCTCATGCACCAACATCTGCGTCCAACACATCTACACTTCATTTTGAAAGTAATTTCAGGTTTCTCCACTCTCAGCTGAGTGATATCTTGCTTTTACACCATGCGCCATGGTGCACTGTATGAGATTCAATTTTTAATATCACCTAATATATATTTTGGTTTTTTAAATTCTAATTATACAGATTTATATCCTCCAGGTATAAACACATTGGTGATCCTTAATAAATGCATGCTGTTCCAGTAGTAGAAGTTCTATAAAATGAGTTAAGGTGCCTTTGAGCTAAAATGTGCTACTCAGCTCCTACTGAGTGGAAATCTCATATGATCTGGCCCATTATATAATAGAAATTTAATTTTTGTCCAATTTATTTCAAACTAGCTCTCAAAGTAATGAAGTTTTCTCTGTAAAGTCCTTCAATCAATTCAACTTCTGTTCACCCCCAAGCAGACAGCCACAATCACATATGAGAAAAAGAAATCCTTTCTTTCATTTTCTTCATTGATGGAGTTATTCTGGATATAGTGGCATGCTTTAGCTTAGATTCCACTCTGGAAAATTTCAGTTTTCTTACATTATATAGGAAAAAGCAGCTAAAAATTCATGTGATATAACCTTAATAGCAATACAACTGTTTGACGTGCAGTCATATTTCAGTCCCCAGAAAGCCAAACAGGAGGATACATTTTGTGTGATGGAACCCAATTGCCCATGTCAGCTGATCTGAGAGCAAATAAAAGCCAAAAACCCCGAGGTTATCAGTAACCTTCAGCTCTTCCTATTTAGACATAGATCTGATTTTAGGGGGAGGGTAAATAATTTAGGTCTCGAGAGGCTTACATGTAATTAGTTTTTAATCCATTTCTACACCCAATGCCTCAGAGGATGATTTCAACTTTAAATACATCTAATTGGATGTATTTTAATTGAGAAAGCCTACAACATGCATAATAGAACTACCAGGAGTTAAAGTACAGTTTTCTATTTTAATGTGTTTATATTTAATTTAAAATTGGGTAAACAGGGCTTCACTCCCTGCTGGAGTAAACAGGTGAAACCCAATTAACTTCAAAGGGACTTTTCCCAGTTTGCAGCACATGTGAAAATTGTGGATGATTAGAGTCTAAGAACACCTGCAAAGTGTCATTATAATGCCAGTGAAATGAAAATATTTCACACTCCTTCTGCAACACCCCTGAAAAGCTCAAGTTGATTGTGGGAGGGGAGGGATAACTGCTTTGCTGTTCTTTCATTTGACTGAATCACTAATCTTGGATTAAAACATTGATAAAAATATGTATTTGTTTGAGCAGTGGAAATAAAATTCTTTGATAAATAGTATTACTCCAGGCTGTTAATTCTATGTGAAAGCATTTAAGAATACTGGTAGCAGTAAATATTGGAAGTCAAAGTGAGCTTCTGCAATTCTGCACAATTTTTTTTTTTGACATGGAAGGACATTGCAAGCACTCAAGTCCATGCAGTTTTTATGTACCATTTGACAAACTTCTCAAATGGAGAAACCTTTTTAGCTGATCAAATATGCATTGCAGAAGTTCATTTACATTTTCCCTATCAAGACTAGCATATTCTGATATAATGGAAGCAGAACGGCCGCTTTTCCATCAGAGACATGTAAATATTTTAATTTAATTTCCTGATTATATTGGCTTTTTTGATGATGTGCTTTGATTTTTCATTTTTACACATAATTATATAACCAAGTTTGGAATAAAATTTAATTGCATACCAATCTTTTCTGCTGCCAATAAGCTTTGTAAAATTATTGACAAAACCACGATGCTTTATGACTTTCTGACAAACTGAGACCATGGACTACACACACAGTGCAGCACAGAGACATAGCAGAGATTCCTGATTCCTTTATGTCTACACAGCACACCCAAAAGGCAGCATGGCTACCTTAGCCTGGTTTTGCTTATTTCCTATGATGTTCTCCAGCAGTGTGTATAGAAAGGCTGAGACAACTGTCCAAGTGCTATAAGAGATACTCAAAATGTTTCTGATTCCCTTTCATGCACAGGAAAACACTACAAGCCTAATATGAATATTGGAACAAAGGGGCACACAAGATAGATGATGGACTTTGGACCTGGTTAACATAAGATATTTGATAATAGGATGCCTTGGCAAAAGCAAATGGAACTTTGAAGATTAGACCTAGATAGCAAGAAGAATAAATTAGACAGGTTTACCGGAAAAAGAAAATCCTATTAAACAATGCAAGCAAGAGATGCTGTTATATGCATAAGTTTGTATATATGATTTCAACCTAATCATTGTAGTACACATCACTAGTCTCCCTGAAACAGTATATAAGTTCTTGCATCCCACAAGAAAAACAGATTCTGAACACCAAGTCAGTCTCCCCGTCTCTCTCCATCGCTGACATATGAATATTTGTTGCAGACATCTTTTATGAAAAATCCTTTCCTTAGGATTTTTCCTCCTGAGAAACTGAGAGGCCTCAGGAACAAAATGTAAACATTGATTATCTGCTGCTGTGGAATGCAACAGGTGCATCTGTGATTGGACTCATATGGATGTTTCTAATTAATGGCCAATCACAGCCCAGCTGGCTCAGACAGAGCCTTTGTTATCGTTCTTTGCTATTCTATTCTTAGCTAGCCTTCCGATGAAATCCTTTCTTCTATTCTTTTAGTACAGTTTTAATGTAATATATATCATAAAATAATAAATCAAGCCTTCTGAAACATGGAGTCAGATCCTGGTCTCTTCCCTCAACCTGAGACCCCTGTGAACACTGTCACAAATATTAGTAAAGCACAAAGGCATCGCATCAAAACCCACTGCCAATGCACAGTAATTGTCCCATGGGGAAATTCCTTCCCCAAACCTGCAGTGTTTGGATACACGTGCTGCTCTGCCAGCTGAGAACATCTGCCCCAGCTCTGAGCACAGGAATTGGTGTAACCACACAGCCTTGGGTGTCAGCGCTGACTGCTCCAGAGCCTGGCCAGCAGGGCCAGCTCTGACAAAAGCCACACAAGCAGCTTGAGAGAACATCCCTGTGCACGACAGCAATGAGCTGCTCAGTGAGCACCAACGTGATAATGGCTTATTGAGAAAATAACTCTCCCAAAGAGAAAACAGATTAAGCAGAGCTGTATAGATGTTTCTAGATTCTTATTACATCTAAAGTTAACACAGGCATTCTTAAGTATAAACAGCAATAGCATAACATAACTTCAGATGCTCTAAAGCTGCTTTTTCATCAGAAAGAAGCAACTCCAGTAATTAGAATGTGACGTGCTGGTTAGCACAAAGGAGTAGCAGAAGCAACCCTTTCTCACTTCCCTGAAGGAGAATCATTATTGTAAAAATATCTGTGTCTGGCAAGAAGAGCAGTTGTTATGCACTGGCAGAGCTCACTTTAAACTCCCAAGTAATGGCAAAAAGGAGACAAATTCTTAAAAGACAAAAGAATCAGATACCAATTACTGGCAGCAGCTTTGTGAAGAGCTTTGTTAAACAGAATATCAGAATCTTAACTGAGCAAGAATTAGGGTAAAAATTGCCCTGATAAGGACATCTGAAACTCATCTAGGTACATCAACAAAAATGAAATGAGAAAAAACAGACAATCTAAAAGTTTTGCACAAACTGCAAGAATATTAAAATTTAAATGGTGGATTCTCTTGAAATGGATGTGGTTTTTCATCTATAAGTATTCAGGATATCTGTCTGGGGAACTGAAATATTTAAATAATTTACCAGTTTTGAGAAGTCAAACAGAGAACAGCTGATTATCTCCAGTTATCCTTTTGCTTCTAAGCTCACCTTTATGACAGATCTTATTACATATTTATGACTTAATGACATAATGTAAAAATGGGTGTAAGTCCATAGCACTTAACACCTGGGAGTCAAATCTGTGCATATTCTCAGTGCATTCTGCAGGCACAAGATCCTTCCCACAGGGATAAATATTCCAGACCTGTGTCCAGTGATGCTACACCTTTCTGTTGTAAACAGCTGATAAAAGTTTAAAACTATACAGAGTAAATCTGGACAAGTGGAATGACACAGAAGCACATCATTGCCATATTTTTGAATTGTGGCTGTTGTGAGCATGTTTCTCAACACTTTTCTTCTGCTGAGCATCCTTGAATTCTCTGATTGGATTTGCTAGGTTTCTAAAAATGTCACTGAATAAATCAGAACACCAGACCACATTCTGTGAATTTTTGCCACAAAATTAACTGCCAGTAATGAGTAGCAGATCCTGCTTTGAGCAAAATAGACAGATGGTCAGTTAATCTTAAGCCTTGGCAAAAACCTAAAGGGAATATTACTAAATAATAAAATAAATGAACACATCAAATCAAGCCCTACTTTGAAAATGAAAATTAAGCTCAATTCATGTTATTCTTAACCAAATATCATGATTATATTACACCAAATAAAATTCCCTAGGGAAGAATTTTCTCAAGAATCAAATTGCTCATATTGCTCCAGTAATTGCAAAGTTGTACTGATAAAAATATGGAAAACAAGGAGATACTTGAAAGGAAGTCACCTCTTAAATTTAAAATGTTCTTTAAAGATTTACCAGCATACTATAAACTGTAAAGTTGATTTAATTACACTTCCAAGAAGGTTTGAGGAAAAAAGGGATATGATATATTAAATAGAAAGTGTTCGTAAAAACTGAACACAAAGTGGTGTTTTCATGCTCTCCCAATTCACGGAAATAAAAATTGATTAAAAATATTGGGAAACATCACAATGCAAAAAAATTATGCAAGTCCTCTGAAAATGAAGTGTTTTTATTCCTTCCCACACTGAGAACAGGGTGAAGCCTGGAACACATAACTTACAGTACTGATTTGGATAACTGTCCAGCCATATTTCCATTAGAAACTTTGAGTGCTGCTTTTCTTCATTTGAAGAAAAACACTCTGTGAAAGAATATGGGACATGAAATTTCCACCTGGAAATGTACAATCTCTGTCCTTTCCTACTATAAATGAAAACAGGCACCAACAGTCTTTAAGATGATGAAATTCTTAAACTACTCAGAGGTTTTCTGAAATTCTATACCCCTTGCTGCATATTTAAATTCAGCCAGTGGCTGCTGCAGTTTTATGTTTGTCATGGGATGTTGCCATTCAGCCAGATTTACGTATCAAGCAAAAGAGGTGGAGTAGTTTAATCACTTGTTCTGGCCTGCAAGAGATTAATCTGAATTACAGCCTTCCAAGTATCATTCAGCTTCCTAGCTTTCCTGGTGCTGATTACTTTGTAGCACATTTGTGCAAGGAGCTTGTTTTACATTTATTTACAGAATGTGAAACCCCGGAAGCATGTCTTGTGTGTTTTGAGTTACAAGCCACATGATCTATGCAATACCTAAAACATAAAGTTGGAATCTATTTACCACTAAAATATGCCCTTAAATATAGTCTCAGTATAGACACATCTCATTTAAAGTCTCTGCACAGAACAACGTGAAAGTCTAGAATTAACAAGCAGTTAATTAAAGTGCCAAAGTATATCCATCTAAGAGACAGAAGACTAAATATCCTAAATTAACTTAAGATTTATAAGCAGTTCTTTGCCATTACCCTTTCAAAGCCTGAAGACACAAGTTAGTGCCTGAATCTGCAAATTGGGTAGAGTGTACCAATCTCTCTTCCAGAGTGACTATTCTATCAGGGAATGAGAAAAAGGTAATCAGACAGAACCAGCTCTTTCAGCTTCTCCAAAACCAGTGCACAAATGATGTTTGGTCTGTTTAAACAGACACAGCCACTAGAATACAAATTTCCAAGGGGATTCATTTCAGAGCAGTGCCATTTCTGCAATTCATTTTCTAGGGAGTCAGAAACCATAACAATTAACATGACAAAAGAAAAATGAAGGCCTATTCCCAGATTTTGATCTGTAGTCTTTTCCATCAGCAGACAACTAGGGGAAAACTTATCTCACCTGCATTTGGACTTGTAGAGAAACACATCCTGATGGCAAAACTGAAATCATCTACTTGCCCTTGCACCTGGAAGTCAGTCATTCCTAGAATGTTATGGGAAAATAGTTGTATAGAACAAGCTACAGCTTTCAAGTTCAATGGCTTTAGGGGAGGCATATGAGATTTTGCTGTCTGTGTTGAAATCAACCAAGTAAGGATCTCACCCATTTAACCCAAATAAACATAAAAATTATGGTGTTCTGATATGGAGAAAAAAATTGTAAAGGAAATCAGTATTTTGGAATAGGATAAGAAAATTAGATGCAGTAGGGAAATTAGATGCATTAGGAAAAAAATAATTTTGGGATTAAGAGAGAAAGTGAATAAAACTAAAAAATCAAGTTCATTCTATTCTGAGAAGCTTGTACTATATAAAGTTTCCTATGTCCTAGGAAGAAAGGACAGAAGGAAAGAAGGAAGGAAGGAAGGAACTTCTCAGTATTATACAAGTTTAGGCAATACAGAATTAAATACTCAATCCCAGATAATGAAGGCTTAAAGGTATTTTAGGAAAACAGTTTCTAGCACTGTATTAAAAAAAATTCAGAATCTGTAGTAACAAAATCCAATGAGAAAATGGTTCATGCCATAAATAAAAGACTAAGGAAGTCAGCCTTTCATACAGCTGAAATGTCAGCAGGGGAAAAAAAAAGAAAAAACTAATATTATAAATGGGGACTATACACCAAATCTGGGGATACTGATGAGGTATGCAAATCACTTTTTGAGACACTGCAGGGTGAAGAACTGGGACCTTGTGTAATAAAGGAAAATGTTCTCCATTACAGAGTGAATAAGAAGATAGAGGAAGTATTACCAGGTATCATAATTTCAGGTTAGCACAGAGAAGATTGAAGTGACACAGCAAAATTGAAGGGGAAAATGAGATCTCTACCACTGATAGGAAAACTAACAATCCAGGCTTAAATTGCAGCAAGAAAGGTACAAGACAGGCATCAGGAAAAGCCTTCTCAAAGTACAGAGGCAAGAAATGGAATATATGAAGTTTGTGGAAGTTCTTTCAGTGAAGGCTTTTATGGGTAGATTCAGTCTTTACTGACAGACATTCGGAGCCACATTTGATGATGGACTTGAGTGGGATTTCTCATCACCTTGAATTCTGACAGCTCTATTTCTTTCTAGTTGCCCAGAAATTAACATCAGAATAAATAATTCTACTCTGCAAGCTAAGCAGATACCTTAAGTCAATAGCAACAAATTTGGAAAGTCTTTGTGTTCATTTTAAAATAAAACTATATATGAATTTGTGTGCCTATATGCAAATACATACATTCACCTCCATGGAAATAAGATGGACCCCAAGTAGGTAATTGTGTCCCTGTCAACCTCACTGGTTTCCTGTAAATTCCAGATAACTTTTCTGAGCTAAAGGGCATATGCTGAGGTGAAGCACTGATAAATTTTCTCTTTTTTAATTAAATTACTGCATTGACATGTCACAGGAAATTCTCTTCTTTTTATTTAGTAACCACCAGCATTGGGGAAAAAACCTGATGGAGTAATACATTAAATGCCCCCCCAAAATGCCAACACTTAGGCAGATTTTCCCATGTCCTTTTTTTCAACAATGTTTACAGCAAAAAAATTTAAGAATACTCTTTTGTAATTGTAGCACATTAGAATGTGCATCTGTTGAGATAGCTAAAAATCCAGCTTATGAATTATTTAGACTGTTTGGAACCATAAAAAAACCCATTTGATTAAATTTCTTAATCAATATAAAAGAAATAATGCAACTACTGGCAACACCTGGTTCAATAATGTTTAAAATAGTCTGTAAAGGACTTGCCTGGCACATGAACTGCCCTTCTGCCAGCATGAGTTATGGCCACAAAGAAACACTGAATTTTCTAAGGCATATCTTAATTGTTTAATATAAAAGGAATCTCAAACATCTATTTTCAATGTGGGGGTACACCAGATTTGAGTTTGCCATGAAAAATCCCTGATGCTTGATACTGAAACAATCTGTTTAATAAAACAATGTCTCAGACAACCCTTCTTCCTCTAAAAACAGCAGTATAAATATTTGGGAAACTTGGTGGGTGTTCTGACTGTAGAAGAAGACTGTGGGAAGAAAAAGACAGAGAGAAACTGGCAAATATGATTAATAAAAGTTTATGAAATAAATAATGCCTAAGGGTTAGCTGCTGCAAAGATAAATTGCCCCTAGAGGAGACAGATTCTCCTCTAGTTATGGAGAAATGAGCTATCACTTTTGGATAGCTTAATTTATAAAAGAAACAAACTTCTGAGCCTAGAATTATTTATAGAGTGATATTACAAGAAATATGTCTCAGCTGTTAATAATCATGAAAGAGAACAAGGAGATGTAATGGTCAGTTATCTATCAAGAGATAAAGTGAGAGAAATGTATCTTTTTTTTTAACTCACCAGATTTTCACACTCTAGTTATACAAAAAGAATTTCAAAGGTTGGAATATTGATTCTCCTAGAATTGGTCACATTATTATATTCATTCCTGATGGCAGTATGTCATTTTTGAAAGAATGCTGCAGTGTGAAGTGGAACAATGCCAATGAGATCTGTGAAAATTACCTAAAATGCACGTTTTCAAAGGCTGTTGATAATAATAAGATACTCTCCCAGTCAAAGTGGACCCTGAAAGCAATATGCTGTGGAACAGGCATGATGCTTTTAATGCTTTTAAAGCATCTTAGTAAAAGGTGTCCTTTGCTCTTTGACACGAGACAGCTCTCCCAGCACAGGGAGGGCTGCAGAGCTCTTAGCAAGGCAAGAACCTCCCACAGACCAAAACACTGCTGGCCCCACTTTCTTTTACATGAGAAACAAAGCCCAGGGTGCTCAGACACCTCTGGAGCACTGCACACCAACCAAAGCCATTGGTTCTTTCTCCTCAAGATGCCCAAAGTGGAATTGCAATTTGATAATGAGATGAGGTTGTCCTTGCACGTGCACATTTCATTTTGTGGCACTTTCTTCAAAGAACACAAAATAACCATAATAGGCAGTGCTTTTTGGGGAATCCAGTCTCTCGGGCAGCGTGGTGAAGTGCTGTTTGGATGGTGAGAAGAGTCACCATTGCAATGGCCCGGCTGGATCAGGAGAGACTCCCTGAACCTTCCAGAACCTCAGCCCTTCTGGCTGTGGGAGCATTCTGTTGTGAGGGTGATCTGATCTAAGATCATAAACAGCAGTTCCTGCTGAACTCCTCAGGCCATCACTCAGCACAGCTTTCCTTCCCTGCTCCCCAACTCCCTGCCTTTTGAACTCCCAAGAGAAATGAGGATAAATTTCCTCCAAGGCTTCCCCCTTCTCTCCCTGTCCTTGGTCCAAGCTGAGGCAGCCAGGTGGGCTGCCCTGGGGCTCTGCAGGGCTGTCACAGCCTGGGCACCTGGGGGACACCATCACCAATGGTGGCTTCTGAACACAACGTGTGAGTAAAAAATGCATTCAGCTCTTTAGTCTGTTGCATTTTGGAGCATTTAATTTCTTAATGCATTAAAAATAAAACAATGACTAGCTGACAAGTTATTTTAGCATAATTGCCTAAGGTTGTTACCACTCTGTCTGACAAAATTAGGGAAAAGTGTAATCATTGCTGAAGGGCAAAAGCAGTCAAATTACAGAAAGCTGGCAATAGCAAGTTAGTTCATGATAAAAATGTTAAACTGAATTATTTTCTAATACTCTTTCCTCAATATTCATGATCAATTTCAAAACATAATGTGCCAGTATCTGTCCATATGAAAACACAATACCAGAACACAGATGTCATGGTAGAGGACTTCACTGACCTTTAAGTAATAAAAGCATAGCCTTTTACTTTAATAGACCTCAGCATTATTATTATTCTGTCCTGGTTAACCACAACATATGAGTTATTACATATTTTATCCAGGTCAGCTGTGTTAGGATCAGGATTTTAAAACAACCACAGAGAACTTCAGTAGATTACACAACTCATATATAGGATTTGATAGGTCTGAACAGCAAAAATAATTACTGAGTCCTTTTAAAGGAAATATGAATGCAAAGTGTGAATGTGATAATTATATTAAAGCCAAAGAATAAAACATATTTGAGGATTATATTTTGAGCTCCTTGAAGTAAATTTTCTGTCCACTTTGAAAGCAAGATGACTAGATTGAGACACATCACAGATGAAGCACCTTGCCAAGCAGGGTGCTTCATCCACTCCTCTCTGCATTGCATGCTCTTGCATGGTATTAAAAAGCAGCTGCAAATACACATGCTAAGGGAATCACAGCCACAACCTTTAGCACATGAATATGCCTTTTGTGATGCGTTAGGAAGGCAAAAGTTCAACTCTCAGTCAGATCAAACACATTGTTGTTATTTACAGTTCCTGGCGTTACCATTTGCCACACCAAACAGCCCTACTGGAATTAGCCCTCCCAGTGACTGGAAAATTGAAGTAACTTTTAATCTTGGCTCCCACCCTACCAAGGGTTGCATTAATGGCTTGCTTAAATTAGCCTGCTGCGCAGCATCACACCCCAGCACCACCTCTGCCAAACTCTGCTGCCACAGAGTGCTGAGAAGCACCCTTGTTAACTGATGCAGGAAGAGAGCAGAGAAATAAACCATTCTGACACAGAAAAAACCCATCCAGCACATATCTTTTGCTTCTGGAAAGTAAATACCACCATGTTCTCATGGATGAGAGAATCCTTTTAGTGTGAGTGCAGTGAAGCTAAGCAATAAAACAGCATTTGGCACTTTGCTTTTCTGAAAACCCAATATTTCCTACTAAATCCACACAACTAGTGAATGCACAGGCTACACAGGTGATTAGGAACATCTCAGCCTGGGTCAGTAAACTCAGTGTGCTACTAAATTAAAGATGAGGCGAGGAGAAGTGTTGATGTATGTGTCAGATTGGGAAGCCTGGGCAGTATTGCAAACTCTGGTCCTGTTGCACTCAAGTTGTCACCATGACAATCACCACACACCCAGCAAAATAACCCTCTGTTTGCTAAACAGCTCCTTCAGGATGAGGCATGGTTTGTTAACTGCTCATCATCCCTTTGGGCTGAACACCCTTTGGTGCAGTCTCTGAGAGCAGGAGTACTGGGATTGTTCCACCAGAAAACTCCTGCAAAAACTATGTCAGCTAAGCACATGTTAAATGTTTCCAATGGAGTTAAAACAGGATTCATTAAAGATTTCATATCATAGCTTAAAAATCAAGAATGTGCAGCTAAACTAGCTGGTGAAAGTGTCGTAAATTATACATTAAACTGTCTGACAAAAACACCCAAAACAACAATAAGCAATCATTTATGGTAAATGCTTCCTACTTAAATGTTATCTATTACCTCTGTGATTTTACAGGCTAAAAAATCTTCTTATCTACCTCCAGTACTTCAATATCCCTTTTAATTATCTTTTTAAAGTACCAAGAAGGAAACAAAGTGCAGTAAATTTGAATTAATGAGCAGGAGAGTGCAGAAATGCCTATCAAGCTGCATAACACTGCCCTTTCAGAAGCAATCCTCCGTCACAGCGTATTTTACACAGCCACAGAAATCTTTGCTACACATAAGATCCTTTACTTGCATTGCTGTCCACACACATCCTGTCCTTGGAGTAGAAGACTCAGTGAAATGAGAAAAACCACTGAAAAACTTCAGACTAGAAGCACTGTACATACAGTCCTAAAATTCATATATTGCGGGTATCTGAAAGACCCAACCTCCTCTTCTCTTTCCACATTGGCAGGATCTATATGGAATCCTCCCCTAATCTTCACGCTCAATTTAAGTATGCCATGCTACAGATGTCACTTTCATTCAACCCCTCACATTTCAAATATTTGCCCAGAATATATCCCATGTTTTATTCCTATATATTCATTATATAGGAATTATATATTCCGATATAATCACGTTTAATTCCTATTATAATAATTCTTTTTTTTCCTAGATACATGCAATAATTCAACTGTATTTTCCAGCATGCAGCAGTGAATTCTGTAGAGTTGAGCCATAAAAACCAGATCTTGAACCACATCTCATTGCTTCCCTCAACATCTTCATCTTTTTCTTCAGACTCCCTTCACATCACTTATATTTCATTGAGTTCTGAAAAACTCAGCCTGAATACCAGTTTACTATTGAAGCTAATGTCATAAATAATGTCAATTATCACCAAAATCAATGAAAAGGTATTAGAAAAATTATCCCTCATTAAGAGATCATTGTAAGGATCGAAAAATGAAGTTACAATAGCAAAATTTAAAAAGTGTTGGAAAGCTTATTACACCAGTGTACAAATAGCACTACACAGATTATCTCCCCATTCCTTTTTATCTGTTGTCTCTCATTTCTTACTTCAAACTCTTAGAAGTACAACTTGCACATGCAGTAGAGAATCTGGAAAAGGACACCCATATTAACTAACATTAAGATAGAAGCATAATCAGCAGATGCTCAGGGAACATTTTCCTGATACAAACATGCAAGAGAGTGGCCCAAGTAACCCCCACTTCAGCAAAGCAATTGAAAAGTAACAGAAATCTTCTGGTTCATACTGATCACCGACTCACGACTGGAAAGGAAAAAGGGAGGGACTGAAACTCATTTTCCTTATCATCAAGTCACACCAAGTAGACACAGGACACTCTTGCATAAAAAAAACCCCAAAACTGTACTTATTATCGGACAAGGAATTTGATCACTGACAAAATAAACTGTTCAAGGCAAGACTCCCCAGATTAAAAATAAATTTAAAAAAATGAAACAAACCAAACAAAGCTTAAGACTATATTTTTGATATTATAGAAGGTGGTAGCAATTATTGCCATAATGGAAATTTATGATTTCCACATATATATAAGTCATGACAGTTTCTTAAACAATTTCTCTTTGATAATAAAGCCCAACTGTTTTGCAAAAGGATGTGGTACATTTACTAACAAAGTTGGTGTGTAACAGGCAATTATTACTGCAGTGACAAGACTTAATACCCAGTGCAAGAGAATTTCAAACACTGAAAAACTGGTTTGATAACTGTCTTCCCAAAAAGAATGGTAATGCCATCACTTCTGGAAAAAAAATACACTGCCTGAAAAATCCCAGGTTTACTTCATTTGGTAGACTGAGAAACCCATCAGCACAGCATGCCAGCATCATAGAAAATTAATGTACCTTATATTAAAATGAGAGACCACAGTATGTTAAAATTTAATTAAATGGCCATGTTTCTAGTAAATCCAAACAAAGAAACTATTTTTTATTCTGCAGTCACTGACAGGAAAGCACTCAGACATGCATGTGAGAATGCATAACAAAGCAACAAACAACATATGTTGTCTTTAAATGAGGTTATTATCTCCCCAGCTTTTCTTTCTCTGGCACAGAAGAGTCAAAGAGCTGGATGTGAACTCTCCTCTTTATTCAGCTTTTTCCATGGGTTACCCTGGAATAGTTCCCCCTTGTTTAGCTCCCTTAAGTGTGACTTCCATGGTCTTTAGCTCCTCTGCAGATTGTAGGAAATGTTTATTGGGGTAGAGTTCAGAGCTCTAGGGTTCAGTTCAAAGAGCACATGTGCAACTAATCACTGAATACCTTGAATATAAAAAATAATTCATTCTGAAGAAATAATTTTGTATCCCAAAGCTTCCTGTGTATTCTCTCTCTCATTGAAATTATTGAATGTAGCAAGATTAGATTTGTGGAACGGAGAACAAAGAACTGTGGAAAATGAGTTTCTTGGTTTGTGTTTAACAAATCCAAATGTGTTTTCATACACTGCAAGCCCTCATCACAGATGAACATTGCACAAAAATGAACCTGAAATAGAATTCTACTCACATTTTGCTGTCAGTCACCTTCAGCCTGGCTTGGTCTTACTTCTCCCTCTCTACTCCTAAATGAAATATGGAGGAAATTATTTTAATTTAGTATCTCTGAAGTGTCATAAAACAGAACTAGAGACAAAATTAGGTTTCTATACTCCCTGTTATCAACCACAGGCATCAGAGTCATAAGAGTTGCAGTATTTAAAAATATTGCTGCAGTCATTTGTTTACATGTGGTCTTGCATATTCCAAAATTTTCTGATTGGAAAAAAGGACAAAGTTCTCATATTCTCATTTGTTCATAGGGGTAAGACCAATGCACATAGAAAACCTCTGAACTAAAAATAAGTGGATGAGCGTTTCCTAATGCAGTTTATCACTATGTAATGGTCGTGACCTCCAGATATAAAATACAATTCTATCAATAACTGCATTAATGGTGCTTTAATATGCCTAGGATGAATGTTTTTAGTTGCCTCTTAGAAGAAAATAATTAAGATACTTTCACATAAAATACTTTTCCATATTCCACATGATGAGAATCCAAAGTCCTGCCAAAAATTACCCTTCATTTCTCCCTATCTTCCAAGCAACATATTTTGAAAGATTACAGCTTTCCTTAGCATTTCTTGATACAATCAGAAACCCTTTAGGCTCAATTCTTGACTCCTAACCAGAAATAGACCTTGATCACACTGAATGCATGAGTTAAAGATATACTCATTAAATGCATGTTTTATTAGGAAATAATATATGTGGGAAAATTAGCATTTTATGCATGATAATTACAAATTTAAGTTTGGGGTTTTTTTTAATTGCCAATTCATATCTGTAAATAAATTAGAGTGAAGCCTCAGAAAACGTGAACTGACACCATTCATTGATTTTTGTAGGGTGATGTTCAAATCCAGTACCTAAGTTAAGGTACATATTAAGTTAAATTGTTAGTACACATTGCTTTTTGGAGGCACTAGCATAAATTTTAATGTAAAAATTCTACTAAACGTTTATCGGAAGCATTTTCTGCACCTCGCACAGATATTTCTTGTATCTGTACTCCATTCACTGCATCCATATTAGAATTTTCATCCAGGTTACAGTAACATTTAACACCAAAGCATGAAATTTTAATATTTGTTTAGCATTTGTCTGAATGCTTCCCTCAATCTCTTTTGTTAAGCTAGATGAGGTTAATCTGTATTTAACTCTTTGTTTGACCATAAGAAGTTTTCAAATTTTCTTTTAGAAAACAAAAAAATAGATTTGCTTTACTTTACATTTCTCGTTAAACAATCAAAATAAAGCTGTGGAGATTGTGTAGACACCTGAAGAAAACAGACCTTTTTAAGAGTTCAGGTCTCAGCAGTTCCTATTTTGTTCCACTGTTAAAAATGTTTTTTAAAATTTTGATGATTTAAATTCAATATCTAGAGACATAGAAATGCAAATTACAAATTCAGCAAAGTTCTACTTGTCAGCTTTTCCACATAGGTAGAATACAAATACAAAGAAAACGACATAAACACTATTTTTCATGGGACAGTGGGTGCAGCTACTGAGGATTACAATCCAAATAGATCATATTCTGTTCCTGAATTAGTTGTGAAATTGTGGTGGCACACCACAGAAACCATACAGAAATAATGAACCTTCACAAAATGGTGCTCTGCTCAGAGAGAGAAGGTTTTGTGGTCCTAAAAATAATAATTTATTCTAAGCCAGACTGAATTTTCTTCTTGACTGTTCCCTCCCCCCTTTTTTCTTTTAACTTTGCCATTGGAAATGGCAAATGTTTTTAAAGTTCAATGTCACTATTAGAGGATATTCAAGTTCATATACTTTTATATTTCAGATTAGATTTATTGCCTTCTTTTTATGCTTCTGTGAATATGTATTCTAACTAAAAAAAGCTAAAAAACAACAAAAAGCATTTGCAACCTAAATAATAGCATAACCAGGAAACATGTGACCGTTTATTTATCCAAAAAAAAAAATTAAATCTTAGAAAATTACTTTCAATTGAGTGAATTCATTATAATCTGCAATAGATATTTATAGTTGGTCATATTGCAGGTGGTATCTTGGGATAATGTTGCTTAATTTTTATATGAATAGGTTTTAGGATGGTTGTTACTTCAACCAAATCTTCTGTCATTAAGTGTAAAATGCTGGACAATGTCATTAGTGCAATTAATTAAGCAGCTAATGCATTGTGAGGAGGATATTCAATTATACCTCACTGGAATTGCATACCATGGGTGCCATAACCAGGTCAGGTTGAAATGCTTGTATCTGTCATTACAACATCCCTCAGTGCAACAGAGTCTGAACTAAATCATCCAGTGACTATTCAGCCACTAATTTCCTATTTCAGCCTTGTCTGACATATATATGAATATTATTTCTCAATTTCCTCCTTGAACATTCATCCCATGTGAACATTAGCAGCAGACATGGTACAATGTTGGCTTGCTATAAAAATGTGGCTACATTTAAATGCAATCTTTACCAAGAGAGAACTATTACCTTGAACTATATTAAGGTAGAAAATTTTATCCAATACTTTCTGTCAGTTTTAAGGCAAGAAGGTTAGCTCAATGTGTTCATCAAAAACACTTTAAGACAGGATATTATTGCTCTATCCTATTGCATAAATCTACGAGACTTGAAATGTTTATTTCACACCTTTTCCAGAAATTATTAGAAACCACAAGAAGTCAGAAATCACAGAATTTTTAAACATCATGAAGATGAAAGTAGTTGAAGACATGAAAAGATTTATATACCTGTTGGCTGGAAGAAATGTGGGTTGCAATCACCAAAGTAAATATTTCTGAATAACATTCAGGAAACTGATTTAGTAATGACATTTAAGCTTTTAGAGATTATGCTGAGTTACAAAAGGGATTTCTGCTTTGTGTACTATTTTCCAAGACTGCCTGAGTAGAATTGATAGTTACAGGTTTTCTGGGGTAAACTTTTTCCACCCCAAATATTCTGCCAGTAGAAGCTGAATGTATTTGTGATTAAAAGGCAGCTCCAATAAACTTTTGAGTGTGTTTATTTCAATAATTGACTGCTAACCATCCCTACTATACCCAATAAACATTCCTGACCTGATTTATGGCTATATTTTAAGATTTTTTTGTTTAAAATTTTCAGATTCAGCATTGGACAGAAAAAAAAAATTCAACATCTAAAGTACAAATTAAAAAAATAAAGCCCTACCCCAGAGACCAATAATTTTATCTTTCTATTGTTTAATTAATCCACCATTTATTTCATTTTAAAAAAGTGTATACCAGCAGCTGAGTGGAAGAATAGTGCAATGAGAGCTTTGCATTCTGCTGCTACCAAATTTCAGAGAGTAAAGTGTAATACATTGAGGCACTGGCTTTAATGACAGGGGAAAAGGAAAGAGCTGAGGTCAATCAATTCAAAACTGATTTTTATTTATTTTCTTCTATCAATGGCTTCATATTTCAACTAGATAGTGTTCCAAACTGTACAGCAGCAACTTTGAAATATCTGAATGTTTTGGAGCTCTTCAAATGCAAAATGTCCTAACCAGATATTTACTTCCCAGGAGCACATGACATCTTCAGTTAACATACTTCCTGGTCTCTAATCTGTTTATACAGCTGTCACTCCTATATTCAGTAGCCATAAAATTTTGCCCCTGATTTAAGAAAATGAGGTATTGTTACCATTTTACCATGTGCTGATTTCAATAGGTGCTAAGACATGGCAACATCTCTTATTTCCCCAGCTTTTTCTAGAATATTGCCAGAGAAAGATTTGTTTTTACTTTTTCTCTTACATTTCAATACTGTGAAAGATTGAGATAACCTGATGTGCTGAATCTGAATTTACCCTCTCAAAAGTACAGTTTAATTAGACTGGAATTCCAGTGACCTGTATATTTATCAAGCTCCTCTGCACTCAGCATGCAGATCAGCACAGCAAGTACTTAAGGCTGGAACAATCAGAATTACTAGGAGATCTTTAATTAAATGGGATCTCATGATTCCCATGGTTGTTATGGCAACTCAGGCTAAATAAAATAATCCGAGTGATACCACATCAGCACTCTTTGTTGTTTTTAATGTAGGATTATGATTGCAATCACTATATTAACAACTGTGCTTACTTTATTAGCATGATTTATTTCTTCTTGGGAATACAGCCTTAGGGATACATTTTAGGCTGCTTAGGCTCCAAGCAGACAGAATTCATTAAATCCAGTCACTGATGTCAAATATGTTCCTGCCATGTAACTGACCTCAAGATACTGAGTCTGCTGGGGTTCTGACAACAGAAGAGTATATTTTTAATATGATTCTGATATTCTATCTCCTCCTGCATATTTGAAAAGAACTGAGTATCTTAGCAAGCAAGTATCTTAACTTTTATAAAAGTTAAAGTAAAAAATTAATGGCAAACTTTAAAAAATACACCACATAAATGTTAGATTTATGGGTTTGTGTGTTATCATGCCACTCCATTGTGCCTTTGATGCTGCGTGACAATTTACAGTTCACTTTGACACAAGAGACTTGAAAATAGAGATGAAGCTGAATTTTACTTCATTCTTTGTCCAGTGAGAAATTAAATGGAAGCTTCTGTGAATAGTAAAGAAATGCATGACATGCAACTTAGTGATGGAGGAACAGAGAAAATGAAACTCACTGCTTTATAATTAAGTTCATAATTAGCAGCTCACAGCAGGAGGGGTGAACAAGAAGGATGAAGCTGTACCATAACATCCAAAATCAAAGCCTGAGCTGCTCATGGCATCATTGCTTCTCTTGGATTCAAAGAAATGTGAATTCCCTCCAAAGCTATAACGAAAACCACCAGTACAGAAATTGTCAGGAATGACATAGATTTCATTTTCTCCTAAGGTTCAATCTATGGTTTCCTGTTCTTTAACCCTGAAGAATCTTATAGGTTGTTCTAATATACACCCGAGCATAAATAGTGCAGATCACTCTGTCAGCAACCACCAAATCATAAAGAACAGTATCCATAACTGAGAAAACAAAATATTGCAGGTGAATTCCAAAATATTGCCAGTCCTTCAAACAGCTTTTGGTAAGTAACAACATATTTGTCACTAAAGTAGCACTGCACAAAGTCAAAACTGACACACAATTATTTTATCACCAATGATGTTACTTATTGGTGATCACTTAATGATAGATGTCTTAGTCTGGTTTTGCTGGTTGGTTGTCAAGGTCATTCATTACCCTTCTGCTGGTGCAAAGTGCAGGCAACTAACAAAGCTCATGAGAATTAGAATCTCAAGAATCTAATTGAAAGATCAAACACAGAAAGTTCAGAAAATTTTGCTTATAGAGAGTTCTGCCATCTTTTAAACAGGAAAGTTTATCTTGCTGGCAAATTTTTTAAGACAAAAAATGACTAAGACAAATGTTTACATTTTCATTTGTTTCCAGACCCCTCAAGTACATAGGCATTTCTGGATCTCATCCATACTGGAAATTTCACAAGTCCTCTGGGTGTAACCGAGTAAAAACCCCCTTCAGCTCCTAAGGGTGATTGGAACTATGGTTAATTATTTCCAGATTTAAGTGCTTTCACTGCCCATTTCTTCCCACAAATGAAAGAAAATCCTGTATAGAATCCTAGCAGGATTTTATAGACTCATGCATAGCAGGAGGCAATAATTAATCTGAATTGGAATAGAGACAGTAAATATGTGGTGCTGGATGGAGGCTTGGCATCAGATCACCAAAGAAACCAGCAAGTATCTAAAATTTGCTCATATTTACCATCATAACGTTTGCTTACTTCAAACCCTTGGAAGACAGGCTTGTTTGTTTTAACACTTATCACCACATGCTATTTATTCAGTGTATTTGATTAAACCATTACATCATCTGAATATCAATCAAATCTACAACTTTTTGCTCTGAGCTTCAAATTGAATTATTTTGCACTAGCAAATCTGCAAAAATTTCTTTGAGAAAAATGCAAATGAATGAGAAGCAAAAAATGAAAATTAATTTCTTCATCTATTTTAGAGGCAAGTAGAAACTTTAACTAAGTTGCAAGGGGGGGGGCTATGATTTTGCAAATGCCAATGTCATGATTTGAAAATTTACTCAAACTCACACAGAGTCAGAATGCAGGTTTTACTTCAATACAGCTGTATTTCTTCAAGTCAAGAACAAAGACAATTTAGTGCCCCATTTTTTTCCTGATATCTGTCATCTGCATGCTGTGGTCAGGTAAGCTTAGAAATTCCAGATGAGTTTGTTGACTACCTGTCAAACATCATAGGAACTATTGTTATGCAAAGCACTTCTGATATTTTTATATTTGCAGGTCATTTGCTTGCTTGTAATTGTGACAACTCAGAGTTGGTGGCAGTGTGCCCTTCACTTGAACTGATCCAATGTTTATTAATAGCAGCTGAATGAGGGAGGTCAGGAGCAAGTGGAACATGAAGATTCACGTCCTTTTCAGAAGGAAGTAGAATGTTGCAAACAGCATATCAAATACGTAGCAAGTCCTAATATTAAGACTTCAATAAGAAAAAGCTACATTAAATGGAATATTTTCCAGAGTAGAATCAAAATATAGCTCCTGGCAGACAATATTTATCAAAAAAAAAAAAAAAGAACATTTTTCCAAATGTCACTATATGTGTTTTTAGATGCCTGTTAGTACCAATTAAACGAAATTACAAGTTATTAAGTCAAATGAGATTTCCATGCTATTCTATTAATTTGAAACGTTATCTCCTCTGTAGCTATTCAACTACAGTGAATCCAAACTATATTTAAAACAGAAGCAAATGGCTGTTCTCTCACTGTGTTTCTGAATTGTTTGGAGTATGCACATCCCGTGTTTTCAAAAATGATTCACACAGAAATGTCACATTAACACAAATAATACATTAATTGAGATGTCATCACCTTATTCCACTGATGCAAAAGTACCATGCAGCAAATTGTTTTCAGTAGGAAGTACACTCACCAGCTCTAAGTAGCTCATTTAGAGAGTTCAGGAATTAAAACAACCCACTCTTTTAGCCTAATTGATCAGACAGATTTTATCTTCCACATAATTGTATTGGAAATAGCTAAGCAGACCAAAATGTAAACATAGGCATGTCTCTGCAAACACGTTCTTTTGGTTTCCAAGAACTTTCAAGAAAAATTGTATTTTTAAAATGGATTCTTCTCTTCGGTTAAAACTATGGTTTTATGATTATTAGCATCCACCAAAAACATGGGTAGTTGACAAAAATACAGATAAAGGAATTACATACAGATAGAATTCCTATGTCGTTGTGCCATCCATCAAGATCTGACCACTACATCAAATGCTTTGACCTCTTCCAGTGCTGCAGGAAAGGATGGGGTAGCCAAGGAAGAAACAAATAGATGCTACTCAGCATGGCCTGCACAGCTCATACCTGGAATATCTGAAGAAACTACTTCACTGTGTTTATGGAAAGACAACAAAAAGAATAGAAAAATTCTAACCTTGAAAAACTAGGCTCGAGTTGAAGGTATAGACTTGCATCTAAGGGTGAAGGAAAATAAACTACGATGTTTTGTACGCATAAGATTTAAAATGGAAATGATAAGTATGAAATTAAAATGGGTAAAATTTGCTTTGGAAGGAAGAAGAGAAGCAGAGAGTTCAAAAAGACCAGTTACTGGAAATTAGACCTATTTCTCCAATGCTGATTTTGGACATCCAATGTAGATCTCCAAAGAAATGCACACAGAAGTCAATTCATGCTCTTCTATGATAAAAGGGAGGTTTGCCAATGAGATGAAGTCCACAGCCAGCAGAATTATCAAATATTTACAGAGAAAGGCTTAAACTGTTCTGCCAGAGCCAGCTTCAGTAGGAGTAACTTAATTGATGTTAATAGTGCTTTAGCTGACAACTCAGCAAACTCTGACATGGAACTGTGTCATCTGTGTGTGTATGAGGATTTCAACATTTTCATTCTATCCTATTCAGCTGCTCACATTTCTGCTCTGAATATTACTCTCTTAATCTCTTTAAATCTGTGACTTTTTTGCATAATAAATTAAAAGCCAGCCGTAATGTGTAAAGGCCTTTTTTCCCTCTGACAAAATGAAACTTAGGAATCTGCCAATACTAGGTAAAACCTTTTGTTCTTTAAAATTCCTGCAGACAAATTGCCTACTGCAAAAAAATTGCCTGCTACTCACCAGGCTTCTCATTCTGAATATCTTTTAAATTCTCACTGACAGGTGACTTCATCAATGCCACTATAAGAATGCCATTCAGCCTCATTTAAAAAAATGAAAGGGAAAAAATCAATATTGTCTTCATACTTTCTTTAGTCAACGATTTTTGGAAGCTAAATCTCCACGCTTACTTTTTCACCCTCCTTCTGATAAATAGCTTAAAAGTGTTCAAGAAAAGTGTCCAAATACCCTAAAGTTTAGTTTGGATATACTTGGGCATTGAATGAGCTGGTTTGGGTTTGTTTTTCAGTGTGAGTAGCACTTTTGATCAAGCAATGTGAGAAGGCAGAACTGGGTATTTTGGCTCCACAGAGGGCAGCAGACATCCTCTGACAGATATTGAATTATGTTTGAGCTGGAGACAAACAAACGTACCAAATCAGTGCTTAGCTGATTTATCAGACAATATAAAGACAGTGTTATAATTTTCACAATGTCTAACATGTAGCTGTGTCAGTGCTCTAAAGTCATGGGAGTTCTTATCTTTTAAAACTTTTATTTATTTATTTATTTGGAGCGGTTTTAGCAGCATCTTCCAAAGCAGAAGTTCTGCTTGCCAAACATTTTCCTGCAACATCTTGAGAAGTGTTTGGTGTCATACTGCAGTTTGAGACAGCAGCAGATGAGACAAAACCCTGGGAGTAATCCGGCATAGCTTTCCATAGGTTTGGACTGCAAAGTTAAAGTTCTTGCTGTTTTTATGACAGTAATTTTTCTCATTAAGTAGCCAGACAGGTCATGAAATCACTGAAAAAGTGTATTTTTTATATGAAATCCTATTATTTAAAATTTCCTGATTATCTAGGAAAGAGCTACTGCTATTGGCTACAAAATGTATGGCTTGCTGCAGAGGCCTGCGCTGTTATAGGCAGTAAACTGAAGAGATTTATGCATAAACTTGCAAACAGAAAGAACAGATACTATTATTTCAAGAGACAATAGAAATATCAGTAAATAACTTTATCACCTTCATTTGACACATGCTTATTTTGGGATCTCCACTTATCTTCCTGTGAGTGGCGGCCAAACTCCTTTCTCCCCTCCAGGACACTATTTCAAGCAGGCAGGTTAATTACTGCCTGCATTGACTAGTTTTCTGCAGGGTAGATGCACTCTGCAGTTGGTTTAGGAATACTGAGCCTTTGGCAAAGAGCAAGCATAAAATTATCTTTGGAATCTTGCCCCTGGAAAGTATTTCTAGATACCTGAAGCAGACAAGTGACAGCTTTATCAAAACTTGGGAATTTGCCATGATTTAAGTATTGGAATTACTGAGGCTGTCCCTAAAATGCATGGCATTTCTGATGGGTGGATAAAAATTGGGAGCACAAAAATTAAGAAAGGCATTCATTTTTTTTGGAAGGTACATTATTCAATAAATGTCAACATATTAAAGTTGTCAAGTGTGTTAGAGGACACCTTTCAGGAAGTTACTAAGATATGCCTTACATCCAGTAATGGGTTTCTTCTCTTGGTCAATTCTTCCTCACTGAAAGGAAATACTTTTGCATTCATTGCTTGCTAGAATTGCAGAAAGAGTGATTTCCTAAAATTTAACCAAGAACTCTCTCATGACAGAGCCTGTACCCACCTCAGCTCCCCCCTGAGCAGTGTGCAGGTAACTTGGAGGGCTGGGAAGTGTCAGCAGCTCAGTGAGTACCCAGGGCCAGCTCCACCAAGGAACCACCTGGGTGGAGTTCAGAGCTGTAAAACCCTACACAGAATCTTGCTGACAGGGCCCATGGGCTCCCATGGGCACCACAGCACAGCCAACACTCAGCACCCGCACTAGGCATGCATTCTCCACCAAAGACAGTATCAGTGCCCTAAGCACATTCAGTTCCATTACTTGATTTCTACAAGGTCTTCTTCAGAGCTGTCATTAACCTATCAAAGCCACCTGGAGCCAATTAGTTATGTCAATCACATCTCAAAAATATACCAATAACAAAGCTACATCCAGCTTTAATAATGTTACAGGACAAAAAGTTTATTATCTCCTTCTTTGGTCCTTCATCTCCCTGCACTAAACAGTTTTATAGTTAAGGAACTACTCAAGCTTCTCTGAAAGAATGAATTATCTGCACCACATAAGATGCTCTGCATCCTGTTATCTTTTCTAGATATAGTTTTTCTTTCCCTAAACCAGCTATCATAGTAGCCACACCTGTAAAATTATTGTGTTAAGATCACCGCACTCTCATTTTAAATACTTAACCTGAAAAGGGAATTTAGACATTCAGTTTGCTGTAAAACAGTCATCAAATACTGATTTTTCTTGTTTCTCTACATGACAGCCTATTAATTATTACTTTTCATTTGCTATCAAACAGTTACAAAAAAAAATCTAAACCAGCTTTGGTAACATGACTGATGCCAACTGCATTTCGGGGAAAAGACTCTTGAGCTTTCTATTTTATTAGATGTCCACCAATGCCACATATGCCCTCTAAAATTTATCTGCATTGATAGAAGGTGACAATTACACAAATGCTGGAGTGTTTCAGTAACTCGGGATCCTTATGTTACAGATTCTCCCTCACTCCTTCTCTGCTTCGTTCCCGCAGCTGCAGGGTCCCTGTACTGAACCCACTCACACAAGGAGACAAGGGGAGCAGCCTCTGGCAATGTGAGCACAAGCTTGCACAAAGATGCCCTGATAGAGACAAACAAGACACTCACCAAGCTAATTTTGGTGTTACTGCTAAGCTTCAGATGTCAGTGCCCTTACAAAATCACAAGCTGAGTTTGAAAAATGTTCAGCACCACCTTAGAAGCTAACAGGAATTAGATTCAGTCCTGAATGGAAAGGTTTAATACCAGCTCAAATACTGCTTTTGTTGTTTGCTTTGCATTTTGCATTCAAAATGCAGAGTCAAACCCTTCAGGCAAAGCTTTTTCATTAAATGATATATATATTGAAAAGAATAAATGCAATGCTGCTGTATTTTTCTTTTGTAGACAACATGCCAAATTTAATCAGTTTGCTTCCCATGCCTGCCTGATTTGATAAGCAATGATAGCTACTGAAGGTAGCTGATAGCAAGTGGCAGAGATGATAGTATCCAAGCTACTCTTTCTTTAAAAATCAACCAAACAAAACCTTATCAGATATATTATCTGTCATGAAATATTTTATATTAAAAAAATCAAAACTATGATCAATCAACAGCAGCTAGCAAATATGTATGATTTGAATCACTAAGGTTTAATTCACCATTTGTTATGAGAAATAAAGATATTCTCAATTGAGAAGAGAATATCCTCAGAAAAGAAAAAAAAGAGCATTCTTCTGCCTAAAGACTTACAGTGACAGAAACCAGAAGCTGAGTAAATTTTGGAAAATTGATTATTGGTGTGAGCATAGTTCACAGTATTGTAAGTGGTTTGACTAATTATCATTTATTTCCACTACAAGAGCCTCCAGGACCTGATGCCATGCCAACAAAAGTTGAAGGAGATGTACAAATTGACTTAAATTAGTTTTGCATCAAGAGTATATCTCTGATTTCAGCAGAGAAATATAACTACACAGAGCCTTAACATAGTTCCCTTCATCTAGGAAGTCACACTCTTAAAATCATGTATACGCATTGAAAGTAATTTATCTCAAAACTAACCCCATCACTCCCTTTTCCTCCTCACCACATCTGTGTTTATAGTTAGAAAAATGGACAATGATGATGAAAACAAATGGATTCAAACACATTATCTAACTCTTATTTGGACCCAGGCCCCCCATGCCAGTACTGGGAGGAGTTGAACTACACTGAGAACAAGACCTCACATCTGCGCTCAAAAAGCCAAAAAAAGTGCTCCAGAATTCCATGTTCTTCCATCAGTTGCTTCAGAATACATTTCCTTTAAATTTTCTGTTTGATTTCAAAGGGCTGGAACAAACAAACCACTGTTAAATGATTGAGAAGGTGTTGCTTCTGTCCAAAGTTCTATCCATAAATACAAAAAGAAATCTGAAATGCCTGAACTTCTTACACTAGTTATGATTGAAAACAGCTCAAATAAACTCAGAATTAGACACAGTGAGTCAATAAAACCTGAACTTTTAGATGAAAGGATTCTTGATATGACTAAGATGGTTCAATGAAGCACCTTCAGATCTTGTCTTTCTCAACTGAAATTTAGAATAACTTTACCAAGAGGAGAAGTTTCAGATCTGGTTCTGACAAATACACCCCACACAATTCTATTTGCAAATTTCAGATTAGAGTAGAAGATTTTCTGTTCTTTAATGATACATGTTATGTCTTTGAAATCTTTATTTCTGAATAGTTATTTCTTTGCTTCCTTTCTTTTCTACCCAGACAGAGGTGTAAGGACCTTCCTCAGTCCCAAGGGGAAATCTCCTGTCCCTGCACTTGTCTTCTCTTTGGGACCATGGTTCCAAAGACGTGCAGCCCTGTGGAGATGTGCTCCAGAATGATTTACAACAGGGACTTCTCAAGGTAGGAAGTTTGTATATGCCATGTACAACTTGGCACTAGTTTGTCTTGGCAGGTGGCAACAAATGTCATTGCATTAAAAGCTTACTAGAAATTCACATTTAGCACTCAGAACTTCTTAGGAAAGTCACTGATTAACAGCCCGGTAGTGATGCAGAAATTCTTCTGCTGGTCCAGCCCAATGCAAATGACCGAGCTGGTCTTTATTTAGTACATGCCAGAAATGATAAACAGTTCCAGCCAGATGATGATTTACTGCTCCTGTGCAGCTGTGAGCATTAGGTACAGAAATGTAGCATGCAAAAAATGTAAAATCAGAAAGGTGCCATTGCTCTAGTCCTAGCAAAAGAGCTATTGCTGTTATTTCAGAAGACTACTGCCATTAAAGTAATTAAACACTGACAATTTTGTTCACTCCCTATTGAAGATGACTGAAGTTAGATTATATTACAACCTCCTCTATCTCTAACTCTTTGTGCAGTATAACTCCCATTCAAAAATAAATCTTGAAAAGATAATTGATTATCCAGGACAATTCTAGCTTTCATTTTCAGTTAGGAGCTGAGGTGGCAGACTGGGCAATGCTGATGAATGCTAAACAGCCTGTGACTGATTTCACACGAATACTCTGCCAGCCCTGTAACACAATGAAGTATATTGAAAGTGGAAAGTACAAAATCTATTTTAAATTATACAAAGACTGTATGCTGGGAGAAAAGAATCAACCAATTAATTTCTAACTCCATCAAAAGCTAATTTCCTTTAAATTTTTATCTTTTCGACAACAGCATTACTCTAACATCCAAAAAAATCCAAATCTATTTAATCAGGTTGCAGATGTACTTTCCTGGTAGGTAATTCTCTTATGTCCAGGTAAGCCTTCTTAAAATTTCTTTATCAGCTGTGAAATATTTCCCCAATGTCCTGTGAGTGGCACTTACCTAGACATACCAAATATTTAATTATTTCAAGATAATCCTTACTATTGCAAATTTAAGCTTGCAATACATTTAGGAGTCTATGAGGGAAATGTTGAGGTTATGAGTTGCCCAGAATACCTGAACAGAAACAAGCTACTTGTAATAACTTTAGGATAGCTCAATGAAGTGGGTTCTACTAATCTTGTAATGTAGTGCTGAATTGCCTGGCGGGATAAACACAGCTAACACATTATTAACAATTTACTTTTTCCATTTAATGCTAAATTTCCTTATTTTCATTTTTTTCCTTCCCACAAGTGGAAGAATAGGATGACATTTTCTACAAAAAAAAAAAAAAAACAATTCCAAGCAACTTTATTTCAGTGAATATGCAAATGACCTTGTCAATATGTTTTATTTTGACAGGTTGAAAAATCTACCCTTTATTTTTTTCCTCCAGCTACACAAAGGAATAGCTAAGCCAACAATAAAAAAATACATACCTGTTTCAGCAGTGTTTCATGAATAAAAATCGAAAACCTAGGATCCCCCAAAAGTATTAGAGTTTCTTCAAGTTAGCACTCTCCAATGGAAAACATCCCTCTAGTCTGAAAATCTTTCAAAGATTGTCAGAAATTTGAAGAACCAGTGACCTCATTGAGATGGAATACCTACATGGAATTGTATTCCCTGATAGACAGGAGCAAAGAGCTCCCTATTTTCTTGGTGCTATAAGACTGAAACCCAATCTGCAGCAAATTTCATAATGGGAAAAAAAACCTGGTAAAATGTTGCTAGCTACAGCAAAAGGTGGAAAAGTGAAGGTAATCATAAGAATACAAGTAAATCTTGCATTTGTTTTAAAGCATTTTTTTAAGACAGTCTTTGTGTATAAGAAAGTAGGGCAGTACAAAATCGAATATTAATATTGCAAAAGAGAACTAGTCCATTACAATGAACAGAATAGGTACACTAATTTTTTTCTTTTCCTGAAATAATCTGTGTTCAGATAAATCTTCATGAACCTAGACTGAGCCAACAAGGTACTTGAGACTACCATGAA
The DNA here is from genome assembly GCF_028018845.1 of Melospiza georgiana. Lineage (NCBI taxonomy): Eukaryota > Metazoa > Chordata > Aves > Passeriformes > Passerellidae > Melospiza > Melospiza georgiana. Next base: position 13,736,938 of record NC_080439.1, read on the forward strand.
GGGAGATGTGAGACCACCAGAGGCTCTCCTCCAATGACTGCTAAAACCAAAGGGAGAATGCTGACCTCTAAATATAGATTAGGACTGAAGTAGTACCTCAAAACAACATATTAAGCACATTCTATGTCCCTTAGCTTTTGCTTTATGTTGGCCTTAAATGCACACAAATTTAGAAGGAGGCAGTTTATTCATAGTATTGTCAGCATAATCAGCACTCTCTCCATTATTGTAAAATTTTTCCTGCCATTGGTGATGGCTCTGTAGGAAAAAATCCCCCATAAATAAAAATATACAGTGAAGATTGGATGTATATAACAGGCTGAGATACAGAAACCTGTTTTCCCTCTCTGGGGCTTTGTACAGTCTGTGTTGAATGAACTGCCTATTTTCAAAAGAGCAAGAAAAAATGAACCAAGATTAAGACCATTGGATGTCTGAAGTGACTGATTAAACTCAATTGAAAATATTGTGGGCTTGTACACCCTGTGTACATGAAATTAGCTTTAAGAGAAAAATGCCATCTTTCCCCATCCCCACCAAAATGATTCTGCATTGAGCTAAGTCTGATAGATTTTACTCTGAGACATCAAGTACTTCCTTAAAGACAGTGGAAATAAAGCTCTTATTCTGTGACAGGGAAGGTTAAATTGAAGCACTCCTTTTTTGTATTTGACATTTACAAATAGCAGAAGTCATGCAGTAATGAAATAATAATGAAATTATAAATAGGTTACTCTTCATTTAAATTGCAAAGATGTGCTTTTCTGCCTGCCTCAGAGGTCACACATGTTGGTGTGCAACGACCTACTGAAAACAACTCCTTAGCAGAAATGCAAAGTTCAGCAGGTAGTTTACTGTCCAGTGAAATCTTCACTTACAGACTATGCAATTATAGAGTAACAGGTATAACTTCCATTTTACAGTGCTTTTTATGCTGCTATCCCAACCTGCTTGACTACTGCTAATTAATTCATCTTCCTGGCCCCTAAGGGATTAAACAATTTGCCAAAATTAAAAGACAGATGGCACAATAAGCAATAAACTAAAAATATTGATTGAAATGATTGAAACCTCAAACCTAACTCTTTGAGTAATGGGGACAACCTTCATACACAGAAGAGAAGAAAAACCATTCCAATAATGTATTTAATATTTAGCTCCTCTTGCTGTTTATTTTTGTACATGCTAAAAGATATTTCCTCAGAGCTGGGCCTCCTGAATTGCCTCCTGAAATTTCAGAAGTGGCAGAGAATTATCTACCCACAGTGGTTGTTCTTCTCAAGAATGTGAGATACATCCTCACACAGTATTTAATATTCCATACACAGAACGTGGGATGGATTTTCTATTTTTGGCTGAGTAACAGCTGAGAAAAAAAAAAAAAGTACTGTCTTGGATTACAGAGAAACTGTCCTGTAGCAAAGGACCTCATGAGATTTTGGATATTCATTTTTCATTTAATCAGTTCTGACAAAAAAATCAGCAAAATTCCATACATTTTAATTCAAACTAATTGACCTGTGGGCACATAAGGGCATTTATTAAATGTCTAACATTTCTGTAGATGCTCAAATTAAAATCTTATTTTGAAAGCCTATTTTCCCTGCTTCTAGTAATATCCCAATGGAGTATTGAAAATAAATTTCGATTTCACTGAGAAAAATAAGACCACTGAAGTATTGTGATTTGCATAATTTTAAAACTATTAAAAAACTTGTATAATATCATAGTCACATTTTCACTTCAAAAAGAGTAGTGAATTCTAAAAAATATTTAATTATTTTTTATCAGAAATAAATTATTTTCTTGGGTTTCGAATGAGAGAAAACATTTAAATTCCTTACAGGAAAAAAAGCAGGAAAGATGACCAATGGTCAAAATTCTGGGACCACATGCTGCATGTAGTGCCTTCAATTTTAAAATAATAGTTTTGTTTTCTTTTGTGAGCTGTCTTGCAAACCAGCATCTATTTCTGTAACTTGTCCATGCCCTCAGACCCTGACACCAAGTAATTTCCAAAATTATTTTTTTATCTCCCTACTCTAGCTGGGGCATATGGGTGCTGTTTTCAAGCTGCCATATAGTAGAAAAAGGGAAAGAGAGCAGTAGAAAGTTCATCAGTTTCAGAGTTTAACCAGCCCTGAGCACAGCTCCTCTCCTTAATCACTGCACTCTCTGCTGCACCTCCCTACATGTGGAACAGGGGCAGCAAAAGCTCCTTCTCCCAGATGGAAAGTCTGCTTTATCTATTTAGACTAGGAGCTAAGGAGCAGCAGAGAGTGGAGTTTGCTCTTGAACTAAGTCACTTATTGCATTGCAACTTTTTTTTTCTTTTTACTGTATTTTGTACTTGCCACTGATTCCTGACCCTCATTTCAATACACAAACTCTACCTGCAAGTACCACCCTTCTTGTGAGGAAGTTTGGCTTGCCCATCCACCTGGTGGCACTCATGCATCTTTGTAATCTTGAGTTAATTAAAACGTCTTTTTTAAACAAATAATTATAACAGTGCTGCCACTAAAGCCAAGTGTTTTGCTAACATTGCTGGAATCTTTACTTTGGAAGGTACAATGGAAAGTACCTCTTCTTTATTCCCTGGGAGCGAAAAGCATCCTCAATGCTGAAATAAACATCTTTTCCACAAGAAGGTATCTATGAAACAGTCTTTCCATCTATAGATCTGCTCCATAAATTCGTACTGTACTCTTGTTCCTTTAACCCTACATTGATATTGCTACTGCACTGAAAAATCAATCTCCTATTTTTATCCTGTTTGGTGTGTATGCCCAATATTTTAATCCATGATGTTGCATTTACAAGATGTTTAAACTGTGCCGCTTGAGTAGACCAATAGTTTCTAAATAAATTCAGAGGTTTCAAGTTACATGTACAAGTTTTCCTCTCCAATAAACAAACAAGCATCATAGTGCTTTGCCTCTTGCCTTGGGATACATTATCACTATAGAAGATTTGACCTTCAAAACTGCTTCACAATAAATTGCACAGTGAGAGAACACAAATGGTCAGGAAAGATTGATTTATAGGCTAAATTTTATTTTCCTATTCTAAACATATTCAGATATTGTTTTTCTGTAATTCTATTTCGGTTCTCCAAGTTTACTGAACCCAGCCCCAGAATTTCTCTTTAACATCCTCCTGCACACACACTGCCACAGCCTTCAGAACTTCCAAGATTTCTGAAGGTGACTCTGGCATAGTTTCTATCATCATAGATGAAAGTTGACACTTTTTAGTCCTTTCACATTTCAGAGTCATATTTTCTCCCTACTCAGATATTCCTCCAGCCTTGCTCATTCCTTGCCCGTGCAGTAAATGTCAGAACTGCAGAGTGCAGCCCCGAGGACTGAATGACCCAAATACGTGGACAGCCAAGGTCTGTGGCTAACACAAAATCATTATTAGATATGTGCAAAAACACCCTCTCAAAGCAGGACAAAACCTCACACAGGGACTGGCAGAGGCTGGGTCCTGCTCAGTGCAAACAGCAGAGGAACAGTGGGGCCACACAGCCACGGCAGCTGCCCATCAACATCTCAAACTTCCTCAGGTAGCTGAGAGCAGAAATGCATAAAACAAACACAGACAGCTTCCCCTTCACTAAGGCTGAGGTAAACCTCTTGTATATTGTGTTTCAGTAAAGAATTTGTACTATTTCTGAAACATCTTCAACTGAGTTTTTCCTACTTTGCATTGAATATTTCATGTTACAGACTACACAGAGATTTTTAGCTCAACCTCCTTAAAATTAGACATCTTGTGTGGGTTAGAGAAGGGGCTGGAAAGAAGGAATTCAGCAAATGCTCTGGCAGAGCATGGCCCTTGAGTAATTAGAGCATAGCCCTATCTCAGATCAGCTCCTGCCCTGCCAGGCTCACTGTCAGCAGCATTGCTGGGCTCCTTTGCTCAAGAAGAAACTTTTCAGTGACTCATCATTTCTCACTGTCTATGAAAAATATGCACATTGCTCTGAACATACAGGAGCTTAGCTGGCTGACAAAGAGAAAGACAATAAACAGATTTTTTTCTTTTAATGGAAAATTTTATGCTGCAGAGGGCTTTCTTTCTTTCTTTCTTGCCTTCTCTCTTTCTTCCTTTTTCCTTGAGCAACAAAATGACAACATTTCTGGCCTCACAAATCTGCCAGTGCACACACTTTATTGATTTAAATTATGAGTGGATAAAATTGATCTGTACAAAATGAACGTGCCTAGTCCACAGCAGAGATCTCACCAGGGAAACAAGTACTTTGTTCAAGAGTTTGCATTTAGAACTTCTAAATAAGAAGAAAAATACAAGGAGGGGTGGAGCCATAATTAATAAGGATAAATAGATGCCAAATAGATGCTTCTTCATACTCTTGCAACATCTCCTCCCGGCTAATTCACATTCAGGCTGAAGAGATGCATTGTCATGCACTGCAGCATTTGTAAATACACCTTGCATTTATAAGCTTATTAAGAGTCACAATGGTATTCACTGTACTGTTATTTTTATTGTTATTATTTACCTGCCTGTCTCCTCTTCAGGCACTTGGAATCCTTAAAATCTATTCTGGACTCAGGTACGGTATTAGTCCAGATCTGTGACTCCTTTCTTCCACTCATACCTGTGCTAAACTATCCAATTCAGGGTTCTTAATCCTTTTCATGAAACATAAACAAACAAACAAAGAAGACTTATTTAGTCCTGGCGTGAGAAATAGCTTTTTTTCATTAAATAAAAATCCAACACTGCTCACTGAAATGAAATATTTCAAGCTTTGACTATACTAAACAAGGGTATTGATTTTTCTAGATTTTTCTATTGTGAGAGCTCTTGTAAGTGATAGAGACCATTACATCATTCTGGTTTAGCAGTCAGGATCTTTTGTGGAACCTTTCCAAGCTGCTGGCTCTTTTTGTAAACAGTTTGCTTTTAAAAGCACTCAGACTTTTTTCATCTATTTACATCTCCAGTGGCAATTTTATTCAATAGCTGAATACAGGTATTGCACATCTGGTATCCATAATCTGGATGTTATTATCCATCTGGTACTTGCCCTTTTTTGTCACTGCACGGAACTCAATAAGAGTGAAAATCTGCAGGCAAGATTAAGCTAGTAGAGTGTGGGTTACACACCTTATTCCACATGAAAACAAGCCTCAGGAAGGATAGTACATTATATATTTGTTACTCAAAGAACTTTTTTAACTGTGCAAAGACTTTGGAGTGGTAAGAAATCTCCATCTATCTGCAACCTTAACCTTTACCTTTGCTAGTGCACATATTAATATAAAAAAAAGCATTATTTTAGTTAGAAAGGTCTCATGTAAAGATAGAGTCTGTCCTAATTCAGACCAAAAATTTCTTTTTAATCAGCTTCATTTGTCAAGTCTGTTGATAAGGCAAGTAAAAATTTAGAGTGTGAAAAAAATCTGACTCCTTCTGTAAACAGAAATATACTCACCATAATACAGTAATGGGGTGGGGAGGAGTATAAAACCATTTTTCAAAACCTGCTATAAGTGAATACAGGTTGACTTTGGAAAATTGGGATTACTGATATGGCTGCAGAGTGCACTCTCTGCTGCTTTCTTATTTCTACTTCCCAGTGAAGTTATATGATAATTTTGGAAAAGAATGAGTAATAATACACAGGCTCTATGCCTTTGACTTAAAATTAATTCTGCACAAGTTTCTGTTGGCTCATTTGTAAAGCAAATAAAATTGTGTTCTACTACAGCTCGTGTCTATTACTGTCAGTTCACATGGAGGAAAACGAGAGGCTGTGACTGTTCCTTTCTGCTCCACACAGAGTTAAAGATATTGCAATGATATTCAGAAAATGTCTTGTCTAAGGGCTGTGTTTTATCTCAGCATTTGAATGTGATGCTGCAATCAGTGTGGGAAAACTGAATGCTACTTTCCCCAAAACTTTAAACAATAGCACTTGGAGCATAACTTTGTTAGGAGCCAGGAAGTATTCCATGCAAAATCAATCTTCCATCTAATCAAAATGTTATAGATAAGGCAAGAAGGATAATCTGAGACTAATTAAACTCCAAGTGAAAACAATTACATTTTAATATGTATTCCCCTTAGGATATTGTCACTTTTTACCACCCTGTTACAATCATAAACCAGAGAGATGCATTTGTACTGCTAACCTTATCCACCTCAACCCAGGCCCAAAGGATAATTCAAGTACAATGCACATCCACACAGAACAGAGCTATCCAAACAACTTGGGCAGCTTGATCACCATCTGGCCCAATCTGGCTTTAGCAGAGATTAATTCTAGGTCATCCAACTCCTTTATTGTTCTCTTTTGATACATTTCCAGTATCAGTACAGGTCCAGTATGAAAAACTGCACTTCAAATTATGGAATTTAAAAGAATGAGCCTTTTACAAGAGAAAAAAATTAAAATTATTCTCCCACAGAAAATACAGCATAAAAGTTCCTGAGATCTAACAAATTCAAATGATGTGACAGACATATACCTCCCATTGTGCCTTCTGTCATGGCTGGCTGTTCCCACAGGCAGAGGAAATCTGACAAACCCGAGGTCCAGAAAAGGGAATCATTTTTTGAATTCAAGACTCATCTGAAGGACAGATGAGATCTAAATAAAAACAGTTCTCTGAAGGATTGTTTCTAAAAATGGAATGGCAGAAACAGAGCTCCAAAGAGAGTTTTCTGATTTGCAAGCTGCAAAGGGAACCAGACTATCCCAATGGCAAAAATGGGACAGCAACACCCCTGCAGTGGGACTCTGTACCCTTCCCAGGGATTTGCCATCCACAAGGGAGCCTTCCCAGCTGCTTAGAGATTTTTCAATTCCTGACAAGCATGAAAGTGATCAGGATCGACACTGCAGCAAAATTGGCACCACCACTGCCAGTGCCTGGCTTTCCATTCCACTCCTCTCCTAGAGATGATTCCAATTGCTGTCCAAGATGCAGAAAAGCAGAAATATCTGCCACTGAACAATGAGTGAATACCCACACCAGAAATGACCTGAACAAAAAAGCGAGGGGGTCAGGAGTTTTCAGAAATATCTTTTTCAGAAATCTCCTTCTTGAGTTCTCTACTATTCCAATCCCAGCAGAATTGCCCAGTATCCTACAATTTTATTTTCCTGCTTCCCAGAAAGTGCTGGGTAGGAGAAAAGGCATTGCAGTTGAAGGGTACTGTACAATTCTACCAGTACAGAGGAAAGTAGCTGCAGACTCAGGGCATTCAGTGATTAAACAGATGTCTAATTTTCAACACACACCAACAAGTGCATTAGATGTCCTCTCACTTTCAGACAAAACCCTTAAGATACCTTTGGAAAATAGATTTTACTGCAGCAAAGGTACTTGTGTGTCTATTCAGGTAAAGAGTGATAAAGCTTAGTGATCAAATACCACAAAAATGCCAATTTCCCTGATTTTGATATTAATAACTTTGTCACTAATCTGGAAAATACATGTAATAATTAACAATAATAAATTAAATTTAAAGGGTTCTTGCAAAATTAAAACCTACCTTTCACCTAAGCAATTACTGCTTTGCCTACACTGAAAACTTGTATGGGCTAAGTCTGGCTGGTGCAAACCATGATGATCCTTTGTTTGAATTTAAACTTTAGTATGCCTAATGAGCTGCCATGTATCTCATCAAAGCTGGCCAGCATTTTCATTGAAGTATTTTCCTCTCATTGTGCGCTTCACGTTTTAAAACCAATATTTACCCCTACAATAAAAATATCTCAGCTATTTAACTCAGTAAGAAAAATAGAAATATAACCTCCTAGTATAAGCAAGCAAGAATTAATCACATTTTTTCCACTCCTGTACTATAGTAAAGCAGTATATCTTAAAACTAGTTCAAATAAAACTAAATTTACTTTGTTTTCTAAGTAACTTCTATAAATTTACTTAAATTTGTTATGAGATTCCTTTTAGTATCAGATACAACATGACTGTAGGAAAACAAAATTGGTTTGTTCTTTCTGGTATTTATTTGTATAAAGCAGACCTCTTCTCTTCCTCCTGCTGGTTTGCTATTCTGAAGGCAATGATTTCTTACCATGAGTTAATGAACAATACATTCTGTTAGGAAAATTTGGAAGACACAATAGAAAGGTGCTTTGAGCACCTTGAACACAAAAGTCTTCCCACAAGATTCACAGCAGATCCCTCTCCAGGAATGCAAATTCCTTCCCAATGCCCAACTTGCTACCACCAAAGGGCCCTTGACGGGCCCTACAAGGACTCCAATCTCCCTCCAGACAACAGATGGCAATATTCTCCTCTCTTTAGAAAACACTGCTAACACTGGAAATGGTTTAAGGCAGAATTCAGATTTCACAGCCTTGCACTGCCTGATTCTGCATACAGCAAATATCAGTAAATGAGGCCTCGTAGCTTAAACATGAGATATCAATCCATGGAACAGAAGCTTTTTCCATGTTGATGAGAACTTCTGTCATCCACTCCTTAGTAAAATCTTCCTGGCTATTTCTACTGGTTGTAAATGGCAGTGTGCTATTAGAACTAAGCGCAGCACAACCATAGATTTTTTAATTGGGTATGGAAGTTGGAAGCCATTCTCAGTGATCACACAAATATTTCATCTTAACTTTTCCTTCAATGCTATTCATGGAAGTAAGCTGAAATCCCCTAAGGCTTGGAAGGAAGGGCAAAAAAATCAGGAATAGACAGATATTTGCTTTAAGATTTTCATAAACAATGCAATGAAAAAGATACCAAAATAACAAGGAATTTGGGAAATACAAACACAAGAGGTCCCTGTGTTCCTGAAGGAACAACAAAGTAGTCAGCGAATAAACCTGGAGACACAGTCCCAGGTACTTCATAATCTCAGGAGAAGCTCACAGTTACCCAGGGTCATAGCTAAAAAGAAACACATTTAAGTCTAGGTTTTATTCAAGGTGACGTATTTGGTCATTCTCACCAATGACAAATTACATTTGTAAAGAAATTTTGAAAGTTTAGGAAACGGAGTTCTGGTTTATAATAGTACACAAGCCCCAGTACTCAGCCTAATGATTTCACTGTCCTGGATAGTGCAAAGAAATATTTAAATACAATGAATATTATTTAGTGTCACTGATTTTTCATTTGAAAAATATATACTTATTTTTTTAACAGTTTAATGAATGAAGGTAAATCTAAATGTTATAAGGTATTAAAATGTTGTCCTTATTTTAATGTGTAATTTAGTAATCAGGGTAAAGGACCACTTGATATAATGTAACATGAAACAGACATAACCTGTCAAATCCATTAGACTTAAAAAGGTATATCTTTAACTGGGGATGAAAAAGAAAACTCATCCATTTTAACTGGACAAACATGTTACCAAACTAAATCAACCACTGTAATTGCACGCAGTGGAGCCCAAAGGGTTTTGATGCTTTTCAGGTTAAAGATTTCTTGCATGGTTTATTATAGAGAAAAACACCTAAGGGAAAAAAACAGGATAAAAAGCTTGTAGTACAGAAACTCAGAGTTTGTGCTATCTCCAGGGGTCCGTAATCCACCAAAAGAAATTTGCCATCTGAACTCTTAATCTCCCAAAATATAGAGGGGAGAAGAGAGAAGGGTGTGGAATCTCCAGGATGAATTATTCTCCATTCACTGGGCTGTGTTGGAAGCAGGAGTTGCTTTCTGACATGGGTGCTCAAGGTGCATGAAAGTGGCTTCTGGTTTTGGATTTCAAACCAGCAAACTACAGTCTGAGGCTGACATTTCCTTTCATCTACCTGATCTTCATTTAGATGAGCTTCTATTTTTAATTTTTTTTTAAATCATTATATATGTCAATGTATCACAATTAAAAGGCTTCTCTGACATTTGTGTTATTAGTTTGCTTCATCTGAAACAATTGGTAACTGTTGAAATACATACATTCAAGACACAAATAACTCATTTGGCAGAATTTACTCATTTCAGAGTCTGTCTATTACTATTCTCTTTTAAATGGTAATTTAATCCAAAGCAATATCAGTTTCATCACTGGACTTCAAAGATTAATTTAAATTTGGCTCTGTTTTTGTAGGCAGAACTCCCACATTAGAAGCAACGTGTCCAGACTCTGCATCAGCAGCAGGCAAGGGACTTTGCTGAAAGGTCTGGACTGAGACAACAATTCAGATGTTTTAAAAGCTTATTATCTTTCTAAAAATGAAAATAATTTATAATTTCCTTACATTTTAACCATAGTAGCTGCAGAGGAAAGATTTCAGGGTTTTTTAATTACCTTCAGTATCCAAATAGCTGTGTTTCAGATTCTATTAATATTTTTGATTAAAGCAGGTCTGCTGCTGAACAAAACTGTAAACATACTCATTGATTGCAAGATGAGTTAGTGCTAGATGGTTTTACAGCAAAGTCTGTATGATCACAAATTCCTTGTAAAATGCATTGGTTTTGCTCATGTTTACATTTGCTTCAACAGTCTTCACGAAAAGTTTACAGTCTTATGACTCCATAGATTTAACTCAGTTATCTAACAAGGTTCTTCACAAGACACCCATATTTGCATATCCCTGTTCACTAATCTCTGTTCTTATTCCAAAGCTCAGCAGTGCAATTTATACACTGGAAATAACAGCAGCAAAGAGAACTTGAAGTCTGATGGTATTTTCTTGTGGCATTCATTCAGTTTTGTGTTTTATTTCATCAAGTCTCATGGGACACACAATCAGGCTAAGGCAATATTTCAGCTCAATGTCTTCAAAAGTAAGGGACTTCAGAGAAGGTTTGCTTAAAACAATGCAAAGGCAGTAAGAAAAGAGACAGGGAAGAACTGAAATAAGAACTTTGCGCTGTTATTAACTATATCCTCCACAATTTCAAGGTATACAGCTTCATTCTGCATGTCCTAAATTATTTCAGAGATTACCTTGGATGTAGTTTTTAGAGCCAAATTATTGGGTACCACTTCAGGGTCTAAAGTGATCTCAGAGTCCAAAACCATCTGCCTGCTTTCCTCTGCTATTGGAAAGGTTTCTGTGCAATCAGATGGAGTGAAACAATCTCCATTAAACTGCTATTCATTACAAGCTATTAGGGAACTTTTTGATGTGAATGGGAACCCACTACCAATAAAGCCTTTTGGCTGTTGAGAATGGAAAGCATTCTTTAGAGAGACGATCAGATTCCCTACATGCTGTGAGAAAATGTTTGGATATCTTTTCTTATTTGAAAGCAGATGTAAGAATCAAATTAGCTCAGGTTACCACGTTGAAGTTGGCAGACTTCTATATTAGGCAGCAAATAAGATAAATCTAGACTTGAACAAGACAGGGATGTAAATGGCAGACATTTATGTAGGTATCAAAGATTTATGAGCTGCTGCTAGAAAAATTTTCAGTTCCCTTACTCTTCTTTCAAATTCCACCAAATACCCAGTTTTACTGGTATCTGAAATATGTGTTTTTATTAAAACAGGTCTGCTACTGAATAAAACTATAAACATGTCCATTGATTCATGAGTTAGGGCTAGACAAGTATTGCTGCTTATCCCTTTTTATGCTCATGTTATTGAGGATACCATTTGACAGGTTTAATTGACTCTGTATAGAGGGCAAGATCATAACTTGAAGATATAAAAGTTTATGGCATTTTATCAAAGAACAAAGAAAACCTAATTGTGCCTAAATGAGATCTAGTAAAGCAGCCTGCTATTTCCCAAAAAGTATTTTTTCTTTGATCATTTAGCACAGTCTTGAAGAACCAATTTCTACAGTGATGCTGCTTTCCAAAATGTGTTTTCCATATAGAAATGGATGCATCGAACTCGTAACAACTTACTTAAATATTCTTTTATGTAGCCCAGAATCTGAAGGTCACAGAACCTAATGCAAACTTTTGTGACAGAATCCCAAACATACACAATCCTACTAGGAGAGGAATAAAAAGTCATATGGGAAACTTTTCCCACACTGAAAACCCTGTTATATATGAACAGAATATCCCACCTCAGCATGAGTGGGAAAACAACACATTTCCAGATACTACACAGTAAAAGATCTGCTCTGGGCTTAAAACAGCAAATATCTAATTTCTGAAATGAAATCTTTGTGCTACCATTATCACCTATCTGAAACAAGGATGCCTTTTGTTTTCCACATAAAAATAATTACCATTGCAGTTGTTTTGCTGCAAATAAACAAGAAAAGTATGTGGTGAACATTGGTTCAGCATGTCCTGTGAGCACTGGCTATGGAGTCAGGCTTTGTGCTGGGTGAAAATCAAATCCCCTCAATGGAAAAGCACAACTGATCATATTCATGATCCTGAGGGATGGCAGCTTAACATAAAGGTGGGCACTCAAAGAATTTGCAATACCAGACACCACCTCCTCAACACAAGTTAATCAAGAAAGACACCGCCCCAAATTAAACCACAACTCCTTTAAGGATCTTGGACTAAAACAAAAAGCTTTTGAATGATATGCTCCTGTGCAAAGCTTCTATTTCAGCAGTGAACATTATCCAGAAAAAATATTTTTTAACCAGAATATTTTCAGAACAGTTCCAGTTTAGGTATCTTGATGGTCTAGATGGTCTTGCATCAAGTGCCACTTTTCATGATACATAACTCCATTCAATATATTGGCTAAAGGAAAAGAAAACGTGACTTTAGGGTGCCACAGCACTTGAACCATCAGAGAAAGAGTTTGGCAGGATTTTGTAGCAGCCAAGCTAGCCTCAGTGTAGGGAGGGAAGATCAATATGGAGAGAGATCCTTCTGCTTTCAGGACCAGTAAGAGTACAAAAGATATTCACTGCTCTTCAAAATTGCTGGTTGAGTAAGTCCCCACTTCTCAATAATTTTAGCACTAAATTTATGAGCCATATGACAGTACTGTAAATTAATTTTAGAACAACCCATAGATGATATATAGGTGATGGGATAGCCCTACCTTGTCTCAGATGATTAATTGCCATACTTATTTTGCTACAAGAAGCAATGTTACTACTCTGAAATAATAAACAAGGTCGATCCCATATCCATTCTATATTGAAAACCATGCACATGATTATCACAGATGGATACTCTCCCAAACTGTAAAACTTACAATTACATGTTTTGTTATATAGATCCTTCTCATCTCTCTTTTAAAATAATAGACAAGTAGACAGCCTGGGCAACTGATTTAAAATTCATTGCCGCACAAAAGGCATCAGACAAAGAAACAGTTAAGAAGTTTGCCCTCATTCAAAGGAAAGATTTTTTAAGATAGTTGTGATTCACATATAACTATCCTTTGTCAAGCCCACATAGTCTGAGGGAAAAAACCACCATCTCTTAAATTCTTTTTTACAGCTTAGCCATCCTGACTCTGACTACAGCAAGCTCCTACAGGCTGTTTCTGACAGACTCTGGCTATTCCTGCTGGAATATGACTGCAAGTATTTCCTTGCTGCCTCTGACCACAGGTTTTCACCTGGCTCAACTATGACTACAGGCTCCAAGAGCAGAGCAGCCCTACATCCATCAGACCCAGACTGACCTCACAGATCTCCTGCAGCAGCAGCAACTCTCTCCCTTGTTTCACTCTTCTTTGTGTCTCTCTGGCTCATTCCTTCTTCCCCAGGGCTCCTCTACCTCCACAAGGTCCTCTTCCTCCAGGCTGGCCAATCCGCCCCTTTTATCACACTTATCTTTATTAGTCACAGCTGTGACCCATTAAGGCCAAGGCTGTTCTTCTTCTTTGGTAATCAGTACAGCTGTGACTTAACAGGGTTGAGGTCACTTGTAATCCCTTCTACACCTACACCTATCCACCATGAAAAATGGAGAAAGAATTTCTCCAAAAAATTTCAATTAGACTTTGCCTGAGTAACACCAAATGTGTCATAATTATAATATGATTTGTAACAGAAGGATAAACAAACATGGATTTTAAATTTTATATGTGCATCTGAATCGAGCAGCAGCTGATATAACTTTTTAAATTAGTATAAATACAATCCCATGTGTAGACAGATGTTGATTTAACTTGGAATGAGTAAACCAATCTGTTAGCCAAAGCTCTCAGAAACACTATTTAAATTAGTGTATCCTTCAGTCTTTTCGAAACACCTCTTTTGAAAAGCATTTCAGCGCAGGGCTGTACATACAGCTATAGCTACATTCTCCTCCCAAACTCCTGCGCTTCATTTCCATAAAGTTGGTAACAAAGAGAATACATTCCACCTATCACTTCTAAAACAAGAATTTAAATAATACCTTACTAAGGAAAACAATTGAACCAGAAACTCACATTGAAAAATATGAGCAAAGCCAAACCCCTAGCATACAGCTCAGCTGAATCCAAATTCTAGCACTCCATCATCCTTAGAAATACTGTAGAGGAGCAGAATAAAATTTGCCAGTCAATAAATATTTTTCAGTATTTGAATAAATATGGAAACCGCATTATCAATATTTAAAATAACAAGGGTAAAATAATATTAATATAATAAAATCACATTGGTTTCTTATAGGCACCTGTGAGAGGAAATTATTTTGCCATAAGACAGATGATTCTCTTGATAATTTGATTAAGGGACATTTACTCTCATTTTTCACCATTAATGTCACAGCATGAGTATAAGAGAAAAATCTTAGTTTCGAAATACTTCATCGGACATCTAGAAATTAATTATATTTCATCCTGTTACTGAGAAAGTTCTCTGAGAACTGAAAGTTCAGTTCCTTTACATCAGAAAGATCTCTGAGAATCAGTCCAGGGATTTAAATTTAATAGTTATACGACAACCACTATATCTTTCACTGAATAAGACCACACAAAAAACAAAGATATCTGATCACTTCTTTTTTCAGAGCCTATCCAGCCATGAGTAGGTATAACTACAGTAAAAGAAAAATAACCAACCAAAGCCAACAGTTATGTAAGACAAATTAACAGTTGAAAAGTTTGCTCTCATTTGAAGAAAAAGCTTTTTTGAGTTGTTATTCAAATAAAGGCACCTTTTTTCAATTCCAACATATTTGGAATGAAAAAAATTTCTAGACTGCATTTAAAATGAAGCTTCATCTATTCCAACAACTTCATACCTGAACAGTCAAGTGTAAAAGTGTCTGGCTTGAACTGCCAGTAACCAAAAGACCTGGCTAATTTAAAGATTTTCACACAGACCTCAGAATTTCATCTGAACACAAGCCTTTGGAAAAGGACATATTTCACTCTGCTAGGGTTGTGTGGAAAAGAGCAGCATCTACCTAAGGAGCAGCTGAAATTTCTCTTCATGCTACAACATGACAACATGCTGCTTCTTACAGATCTGATTATAAAAATATTAGGAAATTCATTGTTCTCTTTAAAGCCTCCACAGCTATGCCATCATCTGGTATATGCTACCAACTGGTGTCACCAGCATGAGGCTGGGAAAGCCTGCTGGCTTGTTTGAACTCTGGTGTGGCCCTTCTGTTTTCTTTTGGGTGGCTTTCAAAAGCTCCCATCTCCTTTAGGCAAGTGCTCAGCATGTGCAGGGCAGAAAATCCCTTTGCTTGTATTCAGCACAGGGAGCAGCTGAGGGAGCCCCACCAGGAGAGAAAAGCTGGATGAGGGACCAGTGAAACACATGGGCTTCTACAGCTATTTCCTAAGTATTTTGCTCATGGAATGTTTTAAGTTGGCTTATCAAGAATTTTGGAATATATTCTGAAGTACAGCTCTGCTCCCAATCCGAAACACACAGAGATTCACATCCTGCTCATTTCCACTGAGGCACTGTACTACACTCAGGGGCAAGGCAGGGCAAAAGAATCTCTATGTCTGTCTGCTTCCTCCTCATCCTTCTCAATCTGGCCACTGTGCCTCTCAAGAGGCACATAAATAAACAAGCAAGCAAGCTGATGCCCTCAGAAGCTGCTAAAGAAAATGTGTCTCCAATGTTCTGATGTATTTTTCACTCCAAGCATAGAGTTGTTTCAACAAAACCCCAAATAATCTGAATCTTTTTGTTCCCAAAACAGAGGTCAAAATCATGAGTAAGCAGAAATGATAACAGATGTTGACATCTCAGCATTTGGCTGTGGCAAAATCTATATAAATAGGAACTGCAGAAGACTTAACTGTCTGTGGTGGCCCATACAGCATCAGGAGCCAGAGCTCCTGAAGGCAAATCCTTTGAGAGGAAGGGTCTGTCCCTCCAACAACCTGAACAAAGGCTGCAGATTGAGTTGCTGGAGATACATCTCAGGCCTTCATGTTCTGGGCCTGTATTAACAGTCTCATCATACTGTGGATGTCACTGAATTTAATTAAAAGAGGTATCAGAAGTCCAGTCTATTTTTTATATTTTAAAAGCTCAGGCAATAGTGTCAAAACCCCAGAGAAGCCAAATTAGACATAAAACCCTCTTAGGTCAATGAAATCACCCAAAAGTAAATCTTGCACTTAGACTAGATTTTAATGGATATATTAATTCATTAAATCTGCAGCTCAGCCAGCTTACATTAAACATCATTTTCACAAGTAACAGTTTTTTCCCTGTTAAAGAAAGTATATGCACCCCATTTAAAATAAAACTGATATGACAGGCCTTTATAGAATTAATTAATGTCACATCTTGAGAGAAAGGTGAATGAAGGGCATTTTAAGCCAGGAATAAAAAAAAAAAAAAAATTACTTTATTTCACATAATCAGAGATGTTGTTCTATAGATCACAGAACACATACATGCAAATAGAAATTCCTAACAAGCACACAAAAAAAGCAAGTGTCATAGCCATAACTGGACAACAACCTACTTTTGGAAAATATATTTAAGATAATTTGGGCAAGAAACTTTAATTGCACTGCTATAAGCATTTATCTAGACTGTGAGCTATTTCAAGAGGCCTTGCAGTTCTAAAAAATGTTAGAAAACCATTCCTACTGGAATTATATTCATACACACTTAACTTACTCAGATCATGGGCTGTATAAATTCTTACTTTTAAACCTGAGAACTTTGTTAGCGCATGCACATTCGGAGAGCTTTTCTCTGACAAGGCACTGTTGAACTCATATGGCCAAATTTTTGGGTTGGATTAGAAAACCTACTGTGCAGACAGAGCACTGAGCTGGTTCTTTGAAAGTGCATTTATTACAGCAGTCTCTGCAAGAGGGAAAGCTCTTCACCCACACTTGCTTTGGGTTTTGGCAAAGCCACCCCTGTTATGACATGTTTCATACAGAGCAGCTTTGCAGATCTACCAGGATTGTTGTCATGGCCATGGTGTCCTAAGGGTTTGTGCCTCTAGGAAGGCAAACTTTGGGGGCAGAGTTTAATCTCCATCAGGCTGACAGACATCGTGCAGGGGAAGAAACACCTTCTAGGAACAAAAACCTTTCTGAAACAGAATTAATCATCTTCTAAGCTGAATGTGAGCAGTAAGACATGGGACTGAAGTCACCACTTCAGACACCTGAAAGAAAAGCCAGCTGACATCTGGGGCAACATAAACAGTGTTAGGAAAATCTGATTATTTCATTGACTTTTGGCCCAAGCTCAAGGCACAAAAATACAGCATCCTTCTGCAGTCTGTAATAATTTTCAAGTGAGATTCATGTATAGACATCTTTGTTCTCCCTCTTTTACCCAACAGCTGGAAGTGCAGAGCCATGAGAATGGAGACTTGGGGCCCAAACTGTTGTGCAAGCTGGGATGTGTGCAGCCCTGGCTGGACCTAGTAAATTCTTTAGGGGAAGCATCCAGATTGGAGGCTTTAAGGCAAGTTAGTGAGCTGAACATGGCTCCTGAGGGTGCAAGTTTTGGATCAAGGAAATAATGGATTTTCTGTTATAATTTCACCAGAGCGTTCTCTTTCTCTATTAAAACCAAATCTCAGATATTTTATATTCTGAAACCTCTGTGGTAAAAAAAGAAATAAAATCCTGAAACTTCATCTCATGGGCTGCCTTTCAGTATAAGTCTATACTGAAAGAACTCCCCACAATTCCAAAGTTACAAATTCTATTTGCTGAAGATCAGGCATCAGAGTTTTTTCTCCTCATAAACAGAGAAAATTAACTCCAGATAACTAGAATAAAGCAGCCAGAGCTTCCCCATACATTCCTTTCTGGGATATGGTACACAGTACTAACTTTTTTTAATGTACCAGAAACAGCAGAAAATTGGCACATTTGTCTTTACAGACATAAGAACTGTACCATGATTAATCCAAACTGCTTATAGTTCTTTTTTAGCCGTTTTCTTTCACACAGAAATATTGTGAAGCTATACCCAATCATACCTAAACAGTGTGTTACTGTTTGTTTGGGGCTGTTGGAAAGAGAATTATGCTTGTTTTTCCAAAGGCACAGGAGATCTTCCATATTCAACTCATCTCTTACATTCTGCTTGTGTAGGTCTGTGGAGGCATCACCAGAGGGAAATAATAATGGAAATTAGAAATGAAGCAGACTGCTAAAAACAAAATTAAAGACCTCCGAGAAATTACAGTCTTCAAATTTGATTTTTTAAAAACTGACAGCCTGCTGAAACTCAGAGCAAGATAAACACATTATGTTCAACTTCTGGGTATCTGCCTTACAGTGACAAGAAAATATCCTTACTTCAAGAAAATGCACTTAAGAAAAAGGAAATAAGAAACTGAATGTAAGGATGGCTGCAAATAAAACAATTTCAAAGGCTTTGACATCAAACAGTTTATTATTATCTGCTTTATAATTGCATCTGCTAGATTTCTAATCTATCAGAAATAGAGAGATTCTGAGCTTCTCATGGGAACAGTCAGGTTTTAATGAGAAATGCAGATGTGAAAGTTAAGCTCTTGCTTATCAGGAAGGAGTGAGGGAGTGGGGGAAGGAGATGGTGATCTTACAAGATAGAAAAGAATTCTACTACAAAGGCTTCTCTTTCCAAGGCAAAAAAACCCCCACAAACTTCTGTTGTGAATCATTTCATTAAAAAAAGGAGATCTGGTTTTAACAGCTTTCAGTCCAATTTTAAGAAAAACGGAATGAAAAAAACTCAAAGACAAAAACTGGTTAGTGACAAGAAGAAGCCTTGGCACACTTCTGCATTTAACACTGTCAAAACTATTTTAACCAGGACAGTAAAAACATGTTGCTTTACAGCAGTACTGAAAGGAATTAATGAGGTATTTTGCATGTTAATTTTCCAAGAATATGTGGAAGGACGGCAAGAGGAAAAATATATGGTTTTGGGTTTTAACAAGGAATAACCTGGGCTAACAGAACAAGAGTGCATAGCTCAAAAGCAGCTGAGAAGGCACATGGATGCACTGTGGAAAATCAGTTTGCTTGGGAGGAAATGTTTCTACAGAGAGAGGCTAACAGGAACTGGCTGTAATAAGACAGGAGAAAAGTCTTTGTAGAAGAAAGTGGCGCCACAAGAAAAGAATTTGGCATTTTCACACCCATGGACAGATGCAGTGAATTGGTTTCTGCAATGGAGATGGAGATAGATACAGGGCCTGGTATTGCAAAGTCACAGATGAGGGGTGATATGCACAATGGGGCATAAAGAGCCAACACAAGGCAGGGATTTCTGCACAGCCAAAAGGGAAACCATGTAAATGAGAACCTGATGGTGGGGAAGAAGGGTCCTGGGTGGCTGTGCTGAACAAACACTGGCTGTACATGGGCAGGTGGAGACAAGGACATGCAGCTGTGGGGCTGCCACCAGTCCAGGTGGGGACAGCAGGTGACCTTGTGCTCTGGAACAGCTCTGCCTGGTGTGATGTGTGTAAGGGGAAAAGCTCTCAGAAAAGTGGTTGAATCTGCATAAATGAAGCTTTGTAACTAGTTTTTCTCTTTAGGAGTTTCAGGGAAATCAAGACACAGGAACTGACTCCACTGTCTCCAGATAAATGGTAATGGGTAAACTGAAGAAGCTTAGTAACAAAAACATGAATTTTGGATACTTGCATGGGCCATGAGGTTTTATTGCGCAGCATCCTCATTGCAATGATGGTGTCAATAAAAATAATAGCAGGGAGCTTCAGGAGAATGATAAGGGAGGGAAAGTCAGGGACACAGGAGAGATTTTGAGATGAATTAGATGAAGGTCACTGGGATATTGGTGAGGATAAGATCAGACTCTGTGCAGGCAAGAAACTTCTACATCCAGTGCCAAGAGATAAAAGGCAGAGTTGTGAGAGGGGAAGGGAAGGCAAGCCAAGGGCTGGGGTAAAGTCAGATCATTTATAGCCAGTTGTCTCAGAAAGGGCACATGAAAAGGGAGAAGTGGAAAATGGATGTGATTAGAATTGAAAGGCTGTGAGAAGGAATTGTCTAATCTGCTTGAAAGAAAAGTGAGCTGTAAGACAAAGACAGAGGACTGCATTTTTTCCCACCATAAAGGCTCTTGGGTTGGATCTGGTAAATCAGCCTTTGTTTCAATTCTCTGGTGGTAGTGTTTAATCTCAAGCAATTATCATTGCTTTGCAGTATTCTCTGCATCTCCCCTAACTAAAACAATATAACAGTGAATAGGAAGACATTTTAAGGAATTCATCAATTCAAATATTTATAATTTAGACAGAATCTCTTAGTTTCTGTTTTTTTTTGAAACAAATCCCCATGACTTTTGTTTTTCCCTAGCTGTATTTTACTTAACTTTGCACAAGCTATTTAATCTATATTCAACATAATTTTTTGCCATTAATCATATCAGCCTGATTTCTTGTCTGTGGTTTGGTAACTACATTTCTGTCACCCTTCTAAAGTGCAACCTAAGAATTCATGCTAAATGTAATGTTCATTAAACACTTTTTTAATTTTTCCCCAACAAGTATGAGAATTTCAAATACATGAATGAATTTATTTTTGTTTTTTGTATAGGTAGGACTTAAAAATCGCAGGTTAACATAGACTGGAAGAATCCTTATGAGGTCTCCAGGATTATCAGCAGTATGGAATTTCATCTTAAATGTCTGTGAGGCTAGGAAGAGAAATTCCATCAAAAATACAGAATACAGGATTTGTCCACTTAAAACCTCTTAAAATACAGCCAAGTTGCTGCAATTAAGGCTAAGAACAATATTACTGGCTGTAAAGCTCATCTTTCCTTATGAGAGGACAAAAAGTGAATGGAACATCTCAATAGTGATGCTGGAAAAGAAACACTTCTAGACAGAGCTGGATGGAATATTTATACAACCTCTATAAAAAGTAATTTCTGCTTTCACACAGGGAGAAAAGTAGCTTGAAGTGCAGCAAATCCAGTTTTACTTCTTAAACTATTTCACATTTGCTGCACTGATTCAGCTGAAGTCAATGCAGGCTGTAAGCACAAACAAAATGCTTTTTGGTGTTTCTTCTGTGCTAAAAGTTAGGCACACTGGATTACAAATCCTATTTTCACTGCTTGTAGTTCTTTGCAGGGATACTAAACCTTGCAAATCAACTCCAGTTCATGAAGGTTACCTACACTCATGATTCACATCCTATTTTTAGCTATAAAATATAAGAATATAAATTGAAAATATCAAAAGCGTCCAGTGGTGATTTAGCTCTGCTGCCATTAAAAAGTCAGTCTTCTAATTCGCCCTGGACAAAATAAAGTTAGTTAAATCCAAAGCAATTGCAAAAATCTACTCAAGTGTTATAAAGTGCACGGTTACTCACTAGATCAAAGGAGGTTTTAAAACAATCCTTAGGAGAAAGGGGTCAGCTTATTCTTTCATTAAAAATAATGGAAAATACACACTGGTCCCTACTGCAGTGGAGAGATACCAGGTTCTTGTGTATATTTGTACATTCTGGGGAAATGGGCCTTGTTTGACTAAATTTAGCAGCTTTTTCCTGTGTGCTACTCTTGTAAATGAAAACACAATCCCTGTAGGCAATCTCACAATATCCCTTTGTCACAAACTTAAAGATCTCTATACAATTCCTATAAAGACCAAACACCAGTATTCCCTATTTATGGTCCCTGATGTCTGTTTGCTGAGTGAGGTTTTTTCTCCTTCAAGCATACCAAACTTACACAACCCTACTGTGTATGTATGTAAGGGACATGATGGCCAATTGCCAGGAAATGCATTACTATGAACAGCTTCTAAAATTATTGCCACTGGTGTTTTCAACCAGATTTGGAACTGCTTCTTCTGGAATGTACCTGTACACGAGAAAAGGAAAGCTCTGCTTTGTACCACTCATCTTGGATTCTCTCTCTTCCAGTTTCCAACTTGTAGAATTAATATTTCAGACAGAGATTTTCTCCAATGATATTCACTTGATTTACATTACTTAAGCATCTTTCAGGCCTGTGTAACTATCAGAAAAAATGCAAGATGAAAATTTAAATTTCGCAGTGGTTACAAGTTTCAGATTAAATAAATTTTTTTACTGTTACTCTGAGGGCTAAGGAAAATCAGAATTCACATTTGACATATCCACATAGCAAATGCTATTCCCCCCTGAGTGCTCCTAAATTTTGTCTAGAGAACCCCAATCTCTGCAGACAG
Organism: Melospiza georgiana; assembly: GCF_028018845.1. Classification (NCBI taxonomy): domain Eukaryota; kingdom Metazoa; phylum Chordata; class Aves; order Passeriformes; family Passerellidae; genus Melospiza; species Melospiza georgiana. The sequence continues at coordinate 13,759,413 of NC_080439.1, forward strand.
CAATAGGGTTCCCTCTGCAGGCAGACCACCCTGGCCAGCAGTGCTGGTGCCCCACCACACAGCCCAGGCAGGAATTAAACTGGAATTCAATCATGAACCCTGTATAAAACACTGTAGAAATTCCAGGGTGAGAAGGTTTCTCTGGTGCTCAAAGCTGTCCCTGTCCTGTGGCTGCTGGAGCAGCAGAGCAGAGGTGTCACCTCCATCCCCAGGGGCTCAGGGCTCCTGATCCTCCCTGACAGCAACATCCCAGGAGAGATGTTCCACCAGGAGCTGGAGTGAGTGACTGACCTCTCAGAGATGGCTGCAGGGCCTGACAAGGTGATGACACCCTGCATCTTTGTTTTTACTGCATCAGCTGACTGGAAGGATCATATCTCAAGCATTTTAAATGAGCAAAGGTCACAGACATGCAAATGTCAAAAATAAAATGTGTTAAAGTGGAGCCAGGGATGTCTCAGTGAATAACTCAATCGACTCTCCTGGATTAACTGAATTCTTTTTTTCATTATACCAATGTTAGTTGTTAAGAAACAATTTCTAATTTACTTATTTACATTTTTAATTATCTACATTGGACAAAGAGATTTCACTTTCATCATGTTTTAAATAAATGAAATATTCTTGTTTTATGAATTACTTGAAAAATACTGCAGATGTTAACTGAATTCCACTTGAATACCACCACAGAAGTTGAAAATTTTCGTCTCTCCTGTTCAATACCTCGCTACAACTATTAATTTTTCTGTGCTTGTCTGTATATAGAGAATTTAAAAGAAATGTTTCACTGCATTCACAAAAGAACTAATGAGTATCATTGTGAATATAAAGAAAATGAAAAGTTGAAAGAGGCAAAAGCAAAGAGTTCCACAAATGAATGAATTTAAGATTTATTTTATGTATTTACTGCAACACCACAAAAATTCCCACTTCCTTGTAGATGATTTTTCATTCTCTATCTTCATCTTTTTAAAAAGATTGGTCTTCAGCTGTGATGCTTTGACTGTGAAAATACTAACAAAAAGCAATTCCACCCAAACAAAACCTATGCAAAGTACTGACAACTCATCCGTTAAAAATGCAAGAAATAGAATTTTCTTTTCAAGGAAAGATATTCAGAAAAAGAAAAGAATCCAGGAGTGCTATTTTCGTTCTTGCTGTTCCTTTTCTTTCTATAATAAAAGTATTTTATAGTTTTGACCTTCTATACTCATATGTTCTTTCATTTTCCTTTTTTTTTTTGAAAACTCTCCAATATGGCTGCACTGCAGCATCATCGAGTTTCTTTATTTGACATACCTATTTCATTTCCCATTCAAAAGCAAACTGAAAACATAGTCAAACCTCTTGCTCTTGATGAAAAGAGATTAAAATTATCAACTATTTAGGAAAGTTTCTGACATCTGGGCTTTTCAGTTTCTTCAATAAAAAACTAAACATTCTCAGCTGTGCAAAATCAAAACATTTCCTGGATAACTGCAAACAAACCAAGGTTTCCAAGCTGGTTCTGGCATGCCAAATGTCCTTAGGACCCATGGCTAGATCCAGATGTGCTGTGAAATGAAGCTTCCCTTCATTAATCATCTCATTTTTTGTACCTTTATCAGCTTACAGGATATGCAAATAACTAACAGCAAATATCAGGGCACACCTAATTAGAACAAAAAAAAAAAATTAGGGGCCAAACAGATAATGCACTTTGTAAGGTATTTGAATGAGAAATAAAGCCACCTTCAGAAGATTTCTTGTCCTATTTAGTCATGTATTGCTGTTTTGGGAAAAAACTTTGAAGTGTCTATTCTGCCAGTGGAAGGCAAAAATATTTTGTTTCATCGTTTATTTATACTTTTAGATGGGGAGCTGGAATTATTTTTCAGTAAGCATTGGCAGAGGAAACAAACTTGATAACATAACAGTTCTTGCCATCTGCACATACTTCACACATTGTCATACAGAGTCACTTGGATAGGAAAACAAACAGAAAATTGCCGAGTTCTCTGAGTTATGTAAAACGCTCTGCTTGTCAGTACAATTCAAGAGTGCCCTCACCTACACTGAAGGAAAGATGTTAATCTAAATTTGACAGAAGTGTCTGCAAGAGGTTGGGAGGATTATCTGTGAAGTTTAATAGTAGCAGCAGTTTAGGACATATTTAGACCTTCTCAGTTGCACGAGGCAAACTTCAGGAGTGGAACGAGCCATCTGCTTCTGCACAGAACGGCCTTTAAAAAGTAATCTTCCTGTCAGGCAGTGCTTGACTCATTCTCAGAACCTCTTCTGATGGAAAACCACCAGCCTATAGCACCTGTGAGTATTGTCTTCTGTGGCTGTCAGAGAAGGAGGCTCACTGTCTCTCCCTGGCTCCTCTGCAAGCGCATTGGCAGCAGCACCTTTGTGCAGTCTGCTACCTTTTGCTGGCTTTTCCTGAAATCACATCTTCCCTTTCCACTACCAGCAGCCTAAGGACTATCTTAACTTGATTCTGGTCCTGCAAAGAGACTAAAGCCAAGCTCAAGCCCACGCTTTAATCTGAATGGTTACATCCATTTTACCAGATTGTGGAGCAGTCTGGGTGCATTCTGTGGCCAAATCCTTCCTATAACAATGAAAGCTCTCCAGCATAACATTTATCCCTGTTTCCCTCCACACTCATGAGCAGGCCCTGACATCACAGTAGGCCCTCCTTGGAGAGAAAATCTATGGTGGGCAGCAGCCCATGGTCATTTCCAGTAGGGTTTGCCATCTGAACAAATGGGGTACAGCACCCCTCCAGCAGGACAAAACACCCCCCCACCCTGCAGTTCAGGTGCTAGAACCACTGCTATCAAGGACAGCACATCCCAGAATGTGTTAACTGTGTCACTGGTACAGTGATACAGAATTTCTATAGGGGGAAAAAGCCCAACAAAACAAAAAACATCAGCAAAAGCAACATTAGACCTAAAGTTTTATAGAAACCTTTAACAAAAGATTATTTTTTGAGAAAAAATAAGCATCTTATCCCACACAAAGGATATGTCTTATCACTCCCTGCTGTGGTTCTAAAACTGTCAATCAAATCAGATTAAGCATTATAACATAATAACTACATATCATTGTTTGGTAACAGGCTGGAAGTCACCTGGACTAGTAGTAAAATGGACAAAAAAACCAAACCCAAAAACCCAAAACAAACCAAAACTGCCTCCGAGAGATCATGCAACTGAGATTATTCTTACTCAACAACACAGTTTTTGTCCTTTCTTTCTGTCTTAGGGTTAAGCAAGCTAGCATAACAGGTATTGTAAACAGCACTTAAAATGAACTGCCTGTGCATGATGTATTCTGGGGGAAAAGCCAGAACAGATGAGGAATACATTTGAATACTAAGGTAGAGTCACTTCCACCCCAAACCCTCTTCCCTACAGAAATATCTGGCATCTTTAATAAAATACATTCCTAGTAGTTAATTGAACACACCTTCCTGCAGCTTGTTTAAGGAAAAAATATCTTAGTAAATATATCAAGATGATAAAGGAGATATATTTAGAAATCCTGTGATATGAAAATGCAATCACAGCATCCTTTCAAACAGTACAAGGGAGATCATCTGAAAGAGTCACTTGGAAGCTTAGGCTCACACAGGAAGATTGCTGGTGTCTGTATTATCAGTATTCCAAGCCAGGGGGGTTTACAGTGCTGACATTCCTCTGAGAAGTTTGGCTATGGCCAAATAAGGTGGGGGGAAATGTCAAAGGCTTTGGGTGTTGGATAATCATTTTGTTGGGATTGCACTCAGAGGATGCAAAACAGAAGAAATAGGAAAAATATCAAGAGATAACAGTTGCCATCCTGTACTTAATGCAGAAATTTCATAGATCTTGTAGAAGCTTCCTTGTGCTCCTACACATATTGGTCAATGTCCTCTCCTCTGCTGCAGGGGCCAGCGAGAGATGTCAAGGCAGCTGTAGGTATGAGACTCTAAAAGCTGCTTGCTGGAACTCCAGCCATGCTCATGGGGGTTCTCTTGTCCCCTGTGTGCGCAGAGAGGAGGAGCCCAGAGCTCTCACTGACAGCCGGGTTCCAGCTCAGCAGGGAGAGAGCAGGAGGGAGCCTCAGGCTGAGCACAGGGGCAGCACCCAGCTCACACACACGGGGAGGCTGCACAGCACCTGGCCACGAGGGGGAAACTGGGCAGCTCTCAAAAATTCATCTCGCCTGTAATGGGACACTGGAACTGGGTAAAAGCTGAGAAAGGTAATGAGAAGGTGGCCCTTGCACAAAGTATTTGCCAAATTGCTTCTGCCCACGTGAATGGAAGAGGGATGTGAAGCCATTCTTGACCACTTGACTGGTTTTAAAATGTCAGACTATTAGAAAAGCAGCAAGGAATAATACCTGACATACAAAATTCAGTAATCCAACTATTTAGCAGGTGTTACAAATTTTTCTACTGGGAGATTACCACAAAGAATGTCCAGGTTTTGCAATAGACTCCTGGCATTTCTGTGGATTACAGCCATGGTCTTACAAGGTGAAATGGTGATGACACACACAAAGAAAAAACAGAGAAATGGACAGTCCTGGAACAAACCCCTGTGTTTTAAAGCTCATGCTAGATATTGCAAATTTTTAGCTTTTTCAGAAACTATGGAATTCACAGATAACATTCCATCATTTTAATCATCAACAATGTAAAGTGAAGTAGAAGCAGGAAAGTTAAGACACCTAAATACAGAGATGATACCTTCCTTTCTTTTGATTTTGTACATGAAAGGGGCTCACATTCTAAAAAGTACCTCTCTGCACTTAAATAAAAACCTTAGAAGTCTAAGAAAATGTAATAAATGCAAGCTGTGGCTCCAAAAATGAAAATAATTCAATTTTGGACGCTCGATTCACCTCAGTGTCAGCAACAAAAACAAAAAACCATCTGTGTTCCTAAACTCTCTTATCAATTCAAGACTCCACAGGGACCAGCATCCTGCACTTGCAGCAGGTAACAGAAACTAAATGCTTCCCAGTTAGTAGGGAGATACTTTGCAATGTATCAAATTACTGCTGGAAAATTAGTTTATTACTTGCATCTACCACACAAGATTAGGGCATGATGTAATCAGGAGGCAAAGACTTCTCAGGAGAAAAAAAATTATCTGCGTACTTCAGTCTTTAGCCTGTCTCTTGTTTCTGGGATAACTCATGTTTTGATGCACTTAGTTGGCTGATCTAATGCAAAACATCTTGAGGAACACAGAACATATGGCTTGGGAGGTTGAACATGTGTAAGGAAGGAGAAATGAATTCTTCAAAAGTTCAGCTGCAATGAAACTGTCACAAATGATGCACTTCTTATCTATTAAACATGTCACTATTAATGTCAAAACAACTCAGAGATAGGCTTAAACACAGTGAAAATCCCTTGAACAAAAATCCATGCTTTGATGAATTTCATGCATTCATCATACAGCAGTGTGTTATATACATAAATGCATTTTGCTTGGAAAATTAACTTACTCCATTTTTAATATGAGATATGGATATGATCTTCATAAAACTTTTTACTGAATTCCAGCTGCCTTTGCCTCTGCATGCCTTCCCCCACTAGAAAAGAACTCAAACCACATTCATACTTCAAACTGGAGACTAGTGTTGCACTGTTTCAAAATATATAATTTAAACCTCTTACTAACAAAGAAAAATGTTATCAAAATACGTTTAAATCCTAAATCCTAAATTTCAAAGAAAGGCTATAAGAGACTGTTAGCAAAGCTAGGAATGGCTACAAAGACCATCTTCACTTATAGCTACCAATATGGCTTGGAGTGACAGGAATCATGAGCACTAATTCCATTAGCTCTCGTTGCCCACGGTGCCTCTGTTTCTGAAGCAAAGACATGTTTTTCCTGGTTTGGCAACAACTGATATGAGGAATATGGTGTGAGGATGAGGTTGGACTGGCTGTAAAAGCAGGGCTAACACAGTCATGCCTTCTGTTGTGCTGCCTGTGGTACCAGAGGAAATGCAGAGAGCCTTTCAGGATCTCTTTGAAGCACTGCTGGAGTGGAGAGCTCTGCTGGTGCTGCTGTAGAGTGTGTGAGCAGGGAGTTTATACATGAAACTTTGAAACAGAAAAATCTTAACCTTTGTGGTAAAGACTAAAGGAAAGCTATGGGCCCACAAGACTGCAATAAAAGTTATGTATTTAATTCTTTTGTGTGGAAAGAAAAAAAAAAAAAGACCATGTGTGTTTCTGAAAGTACTAATTATTTTGCCAGGTTGAATCACAGCTGAGATGTATCACTGTCATTAACCTCATTGTTAATAGTCTTTTCAATAAATTATCACAGGGTGTTCCTTACACCCCTTTCAACTTAACATAAAAGAAAATGATCTATCAAATTTAAAGGCTTGAGAATCTGAGTCTTAACACAGAGATGAGTGAAGCAGCCCTCGGGGGCTACAGCGAATTGTGGACTGAAATGTAATGAAATCAAAGACTGCTCTATTGCAAGGCAGAGGGAAGCACAGCCTGGGATCTCCTGCTGGATGTGGCCACCACCAGCATCTGCAGCTCACCCTGGGCTGCACAGGAGGAGCAGGATGTGCACACAGAATTTGAATTTTTAATAGCAATGTGTATTGCACAACTGCCAGACTCCCGGTAAATCCATGGTTCAGCCACCTCACCCTTCTGCAATCTCACTCCTCTTCAGCCTGGATCTCCTGCCCCAGCCCCACCTCCTCCAGAGCCCCCTCGCTGGCTCCCCCAGGGCTTTCAGCCACAGAGGAGAGTCCTACAAAACAAACAAGGCTTTGGCACCTGCGTGGAAGCGGGAGGAGGAGAATCTCTGCTCACAGAGAACCAGCCCTCTCTAATCCCGTGGGGCTCAGCCTCTGAAGGGGATGCAGGCTTTGCGAGCAGGGGCAGAGGCTGTGACAGAACCCGACCCCTGCACACAGCGGGTGCACACAGACACCTCTCAGGCTCTCATAACCATTCTAAGATTCTCAATAATGCCCAATATCATTTTCTCTTCCAGTGCCTCAGTTTTAGAAGCTGCTCCTCAAAGCAGATTTAGATACTTGCTGATGACAGGCGACTACAGGGAATGTTGGGAGATTTTGTTGAAATCTTAAACTTTTCATTGTTTGTTTCTCACATATGCAGCTATGCCATACACCTTGTTGCTAAAACTATCATTTGAAAAAAGTGTCCTATCCATTTCACAAGTGCACTTAAACACATGGAAGGAAAAAAAAGAATGACCTTACTTGGGAGGATGGGGGAGGAAATCAATGTTTTAAGGGAAGATCAAAAAGAATTCATGCTTTGATTAGTCTCTTAAGTTGTAATGATAAACTAGTTTTGGGACGATTTGAGGATTCTGCATTCCTCCTCCTTGTATACTAGGATCTCCTTTCAAATAAATTCACTTTTATTTTCTCATTTTGGGGCAATACACCTGTACAGTTTGATAAACTCTATCTTTTCTAAGTTTGTTATTTCCTTAATCTAAAAAGAGTTAAAATACAGAAGAATTATTTTATATGTGCAGAAGTGCTGAATTCTGACATTTTGCAGAGGATAAGTACAAAATAAGAAAAAAAAAAACAAAAAACAAACAAAAAACCAAAGACCCCCAAAACCCCAGCTTTTAAGGCAAACACTGAGTCCTCCCTTAATCCAAAAGTGTATCCCAAATCTGAAACCCTTGCAAACTGTGCAATAAAGTGTGCATTGCTGAGCAATGTCCTGTTCACCAAAATGGGAGGAGTTTGTTCTGCCATAGCCAGCATGGAATGCTCACCACATCACACGGATGGATTTGGGCTCTGACCTCCTGAGGATGCCCAGACGAAGCTGCCTTGGGTCTGGCTCAGAGTTTTCACCAGGGAAGGGCACCAAGGAAATGCACTCCCTTGCAAAAGAGAGCAATGCAAGTTTCCAGCTATAATTAGACAAGTCATGGAACTTTTAATGAACTGTACTCATTAGTGATACAGCTAACCAAGGCAATTAAACCCTCTTACTATTCTGGTAGCTATAAGACTGATTATGGTGTTCTCTTCTCTTCCCTTTTTTTGTAATTTTGCCTTTAACAATTAGAGCAGCTGCAGCAACCCAAACTAAAAGAAGCAGATTTTTGTTGTGAGCTAATAAATTCTACTTTGTATTGCATACAGATCTTAATTATGCAAGATATTTTAATTTTTCACAAGGACATAGCACTAAAAAAGAAAAGATAAAAGAAATAAATTATTTCTGGAACATAAAGCAGACAGACTCTAGGTGGCAAAAACAGATAGTAATAAAAATGAGAAATAATTTGAAATTGGCTTTAACAAAGATAATTTTTGAACCTGTAATAAGTAAAAACATGAAAAGAGTGTCTAACAATGATTTAATTTCTTTCTGGCAATAGACTAAACAAAGTCTGCTTATTTTCATTTATGAAGTAAAAAGTTGTAGCAGTGTCTGCTAAGCAGAAAATAAACCCCAAACCAACACTAACTTTATTAAGGTAAAATCATTACTGTTATTTGCAATTTGGCAGTGCACAGAACCCTGGAATGACGTTCAGTCTGTTTCTGCTCCAATGTATGGTAACAAGCTTCATGAAGAATTTATAATCTGAGGGCAGGAGGAAATGAGAGTATATTCATTGTCATTGCTTTACAAAATAGTCAAAAATCCATTATATTAAAAGAAATACTCTCCAGCCTAGGTAGGCACTTAATTTCCCTTGAATAAAATAATTTTTTTAACTTAAGACTACATATGCTGAATCTCTGACATCACTCCTCAAGCCTAAAGAGGACAGGAATTAAGATCTTGCTGCGTATTTCCTTTTTCATCCACCACTCTAGAGCTAGAAGAATTCACAGATGGAAATACTCAGACATTTTACACACAAAAAAAAATTTAAGATACAGTATTTTCTAAAAAGAATCCTCTATAAAGAGGTGTTGATGTTATTTCACTGGACACTGCTATATTTGGCCACTCTGGGCAGAAAAAAATATTTAAAAACTGCACCCAGATAATGAAATTCTTAAAAAATACAATTGAAAGACATGTGAAGCTTGCATTTTTTGAGAAATACAAGGCAGAGGTACCTCACATGTGGAACATGTGGAAATAGAGAGTTTTCCAAGTATAAATTCATATTTATTATCATTTATTATCATTATCAAACATCTCAGTTTGCACACTGCCTTAGTATTTAATATACTCTTAGTATGATAGAGAAGTATTTTAAATTTAGATGAAAAATGAGGAGTATATCTCAATTTAAATAAACCCAGATAGGTATATAACAAAGCTAATTATAAATCTCCTATTTAGATGTAGTGCAGTTTGTTCGCTTCCTGAGGCTCCTGCATGCAGAGATGCACAGAGAGCAGGATGCTTCATTACAGATAGAGGAAGGCACCAGTTTGAGGCAGAGAACAAAAGCAGAGTCCTGCATTCACAGGATTAAGCTGCCTGGAACATCCAGAGGCTCGTGCTAAACACAGATTATTATCTGCAAGAGAAACAGCATCCTTTGGAGACATTTTTTTCTCACTACTATGAAGCAAAAAGATGAGGTGAGGACTCATCAGACCATTGGTCTTTTAACCCACTCAGATAGAAGCTGAGATACGAAAATGTTAGGATAAAATTTAGCAAAAATATGTAATAATATTTAAACAATATTGTGTTTTTATTTATCCAGCTGGCAGGGGATCTCAGTTTGTTCACATGCCAAGTCACTGAAGCACCACTGGACATGCAAGGGCACATCTGAGGCAACTAAAGCTGAGCATTTTCTCAGTCAGAAAGGGGAAAAACAACATATCCCTTGACTGGAGATGCACTGGAGCATCAGTGCTGTGCAGGGGTGCCTGCTGCAGTGCTGCACGAGAGTCTGGTGTCTACAAATACTGAGGCAAGTTAAAACTACATGTCTCCTTCACTAGGGAAACACTATCTTCTCTCATGGCATTAAAAAATAAGGTTTTGTATTTTTTTCCTTCCACTCTATTAATATTCTATATTAGTTTAACAAAGGATTCAGATTCTTTGTTAGTTAAACATAAGTTTAGCACTCATTTTACATCTCTGTAAATAAAAACACAGTTTGGGGACATTTTTAAAATAGAATTCTTTTCCTCAAAGGAAAATGATCCTTTTTTATATAAGGAAAAAGAGATTCAGTAATTTTACCACATTTCTGCAATAATTAATTTTTTATTCTAAAATTTAGAATTGTAATGTATTATTCAATATTTTCCTTGCTAGAGCTGTACAGAACAGGCAAATTTCCTGAAACCAACAGAGAGGCTCCATTTCAAGCATTTTGCTGAACATGTTGGTTATAGCTTTATGTAAATTAATCAACAGGACAGCTATTCTTTTTCATTTTGGCCACATGTATATTTTGACTGAATTTTTTTAGAGATAACAATAGAAAGCGCATCATGTGAGATATGAGAATGTTTTAAATAGCTTATATCAGAACTAAAGCATTTGCTAATCCAGATACAGACAGGGAAATTCATTCACACAAACACATTTGTATTTCATTTTTTTTTCCCCAAAGGGCCCTCAAAATATGTGAATATTTCATATGTGAAGAATATGAATACTGAGTGTTTAAAACTGTAAGCAGGGTACTATAAAATGCCTGGATCTGAACTGAATGTACAGGGATGATTCACACAATCAGCCCTGCTATTGTGCAGTAGATTAATTCCCCTGAAACTCCTGGTACCTACCAACCACTGCACATCCCTTATGAAAAACACATAAGCCTGACACCTCTAAATTTATACTTTATAATCCAAATAATGCTCAGACTAGGGCTCAAATAGTAATCCCCCAGAAAATACACAGCTGTGCACTTGTCTAAGGAAGATAGGCCTGAAATACCTTGGGGTAATTAAGAACCAGTGGGTTACCAGGGAATACACATGACAGACAAGAAAATCCAGATCGCAAACTGCACCCTTAATGAAAGCCCAACAAAATGGTAATGGCACCTGAACTGCCTTTTTTCCTCAGCTTAGAGAGGAGCTAATACTGAGAGAGAGCAGGCAAAAATATATCAACCTCTTTTTTGCTGTGAATAAATGAAACGCCTGATTCTGCCCTAAAATGCCTGATTCTGCCCTATAAATCCATTTAAGAAGCTAAAAAAGAAAACCAAAACCAACCAAAAATATAATGTCAAAAAACATGCCATAGATTCAAATAAATAGCCCAACACCCCTCAGCTGATGTTTGACATATCAAAAGCCAGAGGGGAGCAGAGCAGGGCTCAGCAGCCCAGGGATCCACACCCTGGGACTGTGGCAGTGCCTGGACAAGGACAGAATCCACAGCCCAGGGGAAAGGAGTGGCTGGAACAATTTTGCACTCTGCTGAGGTCAAGGTAGGTCTCCAGCCGTTCTGTTTTAGGAACTTTTGAGGTGTTAGTCCCAGCTACAGGTACCATGGCAGAGTTGTGTGCATGGTACAGAGCTCTCCTACCTTTGTACCAGTGGCCAGACTCACTCTTGCAATTTCTTGTCCCTCTGCCCCATCAAGGTTTGCCTGAATCCACACCACATGGTGTTATTTACAGCCACATACCTCTGATGTGACACAAACTTCCAATAAGAAATTTTCCTGGATATCTCTGCAATACTGCCACAAGAGAAGACCCCAGAAAATGCACCAACATTGCCCCTGAATTACTTCTTCAAGTTGAATACTTCTCATCTTGTAGTGTAAAATGAGAGACAGAAGTGTTCATTCATCTGCCATGCAACATAACTGTAAACTTAGAAAAAAGATATGCAACATACCATCTTTAATCATATCTAATTTATACAGAGAAGTCTAAAAAGGCAGAGCAATCACATGTGAAGTTTTCAGCAGTCATTTTCCCTACATTGCTCTTTTATTTTCTAAAAATAAGTAGGAAAGGAAATTGCATCACATTGTCAGAAATTTTAGATAAATCTTCCTTATTCTAAGGTCAGAGATCATCTCACCATTCTTTAAGAGGGGTAGAGTGCTAAATAAGAGAATAAAGGGTGGATGGAAGCATCTGCTTCAGTTCTCCCAGAGTCCTGAGTGATAAAAATTACATTAGAAAAATTTCTTCATGCAATATTAAGCTGCTGTTCTACACTGAATTGTCATCTGCAACAGACAGAGTTATCTATTGGCTATGACTTTATTACAGAAATTACTTATTACTACAGTGTTAGCTCAAACAGATCCAACAATGAACTGCAGTCTGTCATCTAATACCATGGATTTTGCAGCCTTTGGATTAAAGCCTTTGAATGATAGCTTGGTGCCATGTTATGATGTGCTTGGATTTTTTACTGCTGTTGGGCTTTTACTGAGTGCACATGGCTATACTGAGTTTATTTTCTAATCATAAAAACCAAGATGACATTTTTAAAACAAAGAAAGTTTCATCCTTCTCTTCCTATCTGATGCTGACGATATTTAGTAATGAAAATCTGGTTTTTAGCAGCCTCTAAGTATTAATGAGTATTATTTATCATAAATAAGAACAGTGTAAAAGACATGGAAAAAGAATGGATCACAGTGTTCAAGTCTAGGTGGATATTGAAGGTTTGCACAGATCTTGTGGAATATAAAATATTCTAATGGCAGCTTCAACTTTGGCCTGTAAAATCAGACAAATGCACACACAGACCATGACACACCATGGACTCCAGGAAAGCAAATGCCTCAGCAGCAAAGGAGATCAATCATTGCCTCAAAGAACTTCCTCAACAGAAATTTATGTCTCCCCAGAGTGCTTGGCCCCCTTTGGCCCTGTGTCACTCCTGGCACCTGCCACTGTCCTGCAGAAATCTCCTGACACGAACATTTGCAAAACCAACAAACACAAACACACTCTGAATTCCTGATTTAAGAAGATACATTAAGTGTTGCAGGATAACATGAGGCATCTAGCTCAGGAAGTGATGATAAACAACATCTCAGAGAAATAAAGAGCCTTTGATTCTCAGTGTTGTCAAAACAGATCTTCCTGGGCAAATGGACTGCAAAGGACTCTTTCAAAATGGGCCCCACACATTGTCAGGAATATTACAGACTGATAGAAATCACATTTGCAGCATTCATACTGCAACCAGTTTGAGTTTAAATTATGGATTCATTTGTAATCTAAAAGTATTTTAATCTCTAAGTTCATGGTAAATTATCAATAGTTTATTTTTATTAACATTATAAGTAACTGATGTAAATTCATTTTCCTGTAGAACTATTCATACATAAATACTTTGTTTTAGGCTGAAGTCTAGATGGCTTAAAGAGATTTAGGTCAGTTAATAATTTGAGCCAGCATATTAGAGAAGTTTTACTGTGCAATTACCAAGTGACTTAAAGTTATTTCTTTTCTTATTATAGCCTGAAAGTTCCTACCTATCATTTCTTTTCCTGTTGCCCTAAATTCTGATAATTTTAATTTCTCTTCTCTTTAATTAAGCTACCCTTGGGCTTAAAAACTCTGAAAGTTTTTCCATTTCATTTTTTTAATAATTAAAACTGATTCAATTTGTTTCAAAGGTCTGATGTTTAAACAGGCAACATTCTCATAAACCCTCAGCTCTGATTGTAATAAGAAATATATTTGTCATCCTTAACTTTGCAATGTATTTGGAATGAACTGTTCATTGCACCATTCTTTCAATTTTTTCAGTCAAAGTAAATTAATGTGTGTTCACAGCTTGAAAAGTGCTGTACTGCAAGGCATACTCATATTAATATGTGTTAAGCTTTCTGGAAGCTAAAACAAAACTGTGGTCCTGATCTGGTGTCTTCACACTTGAGAAATGTGAAGTTAAAATAGGCAGCTTCTCTAACCATACACCATATCAACACATATTGCATAAGAGGGCTTGCAGAACTTATAAAACTGTTTTAGGGAAAAGTTTCAGATGGAAAATGGAAGCTTCCAGCCTTAAAAGAGGAAGTCAGAAAAAAACTGACTTGTTACCTCTTATCTTATTCTTAGAAAATGAACTTTTCAAAGTTTTACCCTAGCCTTTCATACTCCGGCAAAAACCTTTTTTTTTTTTTTTTTTTTTTTTTTTTTTTTTTTTTGCTGTTCACGGCAAAATGGTCATCCTGGAAACTCCATGTTTCACCAGTTGCTTCTTTTTTCACACTGACACACCCTAAGCAGGCATCAAGCACTGAGAAAATGGAAGTACAAAAGGAAAACAAGAAGCATAAAAAATTAAAAATTATGAACCACAGATTTCACTTGTATTAACAAGATGTAAAATATAACATTTTGTTTAAGACCCTGACACAGTTCTCAAACAGCTTGCTTTTGGAACAGAGTGTAAGAATTCTATATAACCCTGAAATCTTTGCATTGCAGGTGCTGCAGCACAAAATGGTGGCCACATTCTTTCAGGCAAATCTCTATGTATGGGTTCATTATCAATCTTAGCACTGGATCTATATACCTTTCCATTTTGTGTGTAGTTGCTCTAGAAGAATGAGAAAATAGTTTTAAAAATATATTGTAAGACAAGTTGATATTTCTTCAGTATTGCAGAAATTTTTTATAAAATATTAAATATTTCCACTGGAAATCTCACTGCTCTCAAGTATATTTTAATATTGACAAGAGCTTTCAAGCAGAGGATGTAATCTTGACATGCTCTCCTTAGCTGGTTTCTTCTGTTCTCGTACATCTATAATTCCAACGTGTTGGCAGATCAAAATGCCAAGTGGATTACAAGAGAAGGCAAACACAAAAGTAGACAGAAATGACCTTGCCATCAGTGAGAGGCAGGAAGAAAGACATAAGGTGTCAAGTTTTCAGTTTGGTGGCTGAAACGAAGAACTAATTCTATCAGCTCTGTCCATCTTGAAGGAACACCTTTTTTGTTTGAAGTCTGTCTTTTAAGGAAATTGAAATAAATATTACTTCAGTTGCAATGAAATATTTTGACTCAAAAAGTGCAATTAAAACAAGATTCAGGCAACACAATTCTGACCAGACAGAACCCAGGACAGGTTACCAGGTGTTCTAGGTCCTGTTTCTTCAGCTGCCAAATAATTTAAATTTCCTTATTTCATACTATTAGTTAAGATCTGTGCAGTGTTTGTGACCAGTGCCTACAACACCTTACACATCAGTGGCCCCAGTATTGCTTTTGGTTTTAATTTGCAGGCAACAGCATTTCTGAAACATTTTCCCAAAGGCTGTGTGAATAAAAAATAAACAGAATTCTTAGTATTCCCCTTTTTTGACAAGTTGAGAAGTACTTTAACAACTTGTCCATATGCCAAATCTAAAAATGCATAGGAAAGAAGGAAACAAATATTAGAGAAGAAATATGCAGAAAAAGAACCTTATTAATGTTCTGGAGGGAATTTAGAATTTCTTTCTCTCCCCCTATCCACTGCACACATAATTAATTAAACAAGGTCACTTTATGAAATAACATACATTACAACGTTAAGGATGATAAAAACCAAAGGAAAGGTTTCACTGTCTCACACAATAGATCAGGCTCTCAGTTACCAGTGATTAATCCTGTACCTAACCACCTCTCTGAAATACCAACCCCTTGCTTTGGAAAAGCATCTATGCCTTTTTCCACCCTCTGGACCTCAGAGGAGAAAGAAAGGGATACGACAGCCATAAATGCTGCAGATGTAACTCTTGCCTAAGATTCACCATGAGATGGTGGAGCATAGCAAGTGCACAGAATCCACCCCTGGCTTTGCCTTGCTCAGGGCACTCAGGCTCAGCATTCACTCTTCTGTCCTCCTCCACAGCCACAGACTCTGCCCTGGCATCTCACTGTGGATGACCAGGACGTTTATTCAAAAAGACAAAGCTAGACACTTTGCTCTTTATCCCCTCACCACACCAGCAGCAGCTTTCCATAAAGAATAAAGCAAAAAGAGGAAAAGCATATATCTTAGTGACATGAGTGATTTATAGCCCCAAGGAGCGATAAAATGATCCATGACTAGAAGTCAGTGTTTTTATTAGAAATGATGATTCCCAGTCATGGTGCTTTTTCGTTGTGTGCATAATTAATGTTAGCTTGTGAAAGCTGCCAATGACGCTCATCACCAGCGGATGTTCTTATAATATATGTGTGGATTTGAATGCATGATGAAGCTTTTCCATCTTTTGGGATTCAAAACAGAAGTTTGTGAATAATGCAAGACTGAAAACCAAAAATAACAAAGAAACTGCTACTCGCCCAGTAAGCAGTAGAGAAAAGAGCAGAGAATACAAAGTAAAGAAACCAAAACAGGCCCAGACTTTCCTCTAAAAAAACAGAATTGTGTGAAGATCTATTTGGTCTTAGCTTAGAAAATATCTGCAAATGAGAAATTCAAAACCATTTTACTGACAGCTTTGGAAGCAGCAAATTGTCTGTTTACAAAGCCATCAAAATGGAGAGAGGCAACACTGGAAGTCTGCACTACAATGTCAGTCTGTCTGAACCCTGGCCCTGAGAGTGCACCTCTACTGCTGGCAGAGGAGCCACCCATGGGCAGCAGGGACCTCCTTTCCAGAGCCCAGCATGCCCCATGTTTGATTCCTGGTGCTGTGGTGGGATCCAGCAGCTGTCGGTGTGCTCGTACACGAGGTGTGCCCAGCCCTGGAGAGGCGCCCGCGCACGGACAGCGTGAGCCCTGTGCACATCAGCAGGGCTGGGCAGGGCTGGGAACCTCAGAGCACCTGTGCACACACAATTGCAAGACTAGAGGCTGCATCCTCATCTACAAGTTGCAACACAGAACAATATGTATTAGTGTTTATACTGAGAACACTTCCCAACTTACATTACTGCAGCGCCGCTACTCTGTTTTTACTCTGTTTCCTTCCTGAATCCCACTGCTATATTCCAAATCACCTCTGCGTGCAAAGTAGCCTTTTCTTGACTACACCAGTTTATTTGGAATTTTTTCACTATTTCAAATACCACAGAAAACCAAACAGTATTGACACTCCAAGAGGAGAAATACTGTCAATAGTTATGTTTCCAAGTAGCATTTCTTTTTATCCTGCATAGGGTTTTGGCTTTATCAAAATATTTACTAATGGGAATGACTTTACTCAGTGCCTAGTGGATCACCAATTACACATTAAAGAACAAGTCATAAAATATTGATAAAATCATTAACTACAGTTTTATCCATTTACGATGGCTAAAACCACAAGCTGCTACAATCTTAATTTGATTCCCAAGGAAATAAATTATTTCAAGCACAGTATTTGATTGCTAGAAGACTTAAAAAAAAAAAAAAAACGGGAATGAAAAACATACCTTTCCTCAGTTTCAATTTTGTGTTCATGTGTTTGCCTCACCATTACACCCTGGTGATGAGAAGTAAATGTCCCAGACCCAGAGTTTTTAGGCATGCTGTATTCCTGAAATAGCACTGTGACTAAAGTTGCAGCTCATCAGAACTATCAGCAATCAGGCTCTTTATCAGATTAGGAAGTACCCTAATCATGGAATTTTTTGTCTTGATGTTCTTGACTGTTACCCCTCCATTCCTTTTATGAGACACTCGGGAGAATGTTGACATGAGGCCAGATATGAAATATTAATTTGGTTCTTCAGACAAAGATTGTAACTTGTTTCCAGAAAGCTACTCTGGTACCTTTTCTTTCTGGACAAAGTGGTTTTTTCACTCTTCTAGTGATCAGTCTAAATCTTCAACAACTTTTACTTCAGAAGAGAAGCCACTGGATTTGGAAGCAGAACTGGCCACTGGCTCTGCCATCATTATGGGGCACCACTTTTCCAACTTCCACAAGAAGATCTCCCGAAGTCCAGCACTTAATTAAACAACAACAGCAACAAAAATTAGTTATCCTGTAGCTCAAATATACAGCTAAGACCACTAGTGCTAACTAATTTGTCAAAACTTGGAGTAAAATCCTAGAAAAGGCATAGCAAAAGTTTAAAGCAAAGTGTCTTTGTCCTGCCTTGGCAGGGTCAGGCCAGAAGAACCACAGAACTCCCAGCACAGACATCCATGGAGACACAAGTATCCACACACTTCAAATGAGCTGCCCCACACAACCTGGAGAAAGCTTTCAGGAGCTGTCTATGCAAGCATAATCCTCCTGTATAATTTATACCAGTTTTACAACCTTATTTTAAATCTATCAGCACAACTGAGAAGCAGGTATTTTGCTCCCCCTGTTGTACTCAAGTTGTTTTTTCTCAGTTGTTTTCCAGAGTTCCTACCAAGTTGCTAATGAGCTGTCAATTATTTGTGCAAATTAAGAGGCAGGCACGGAGAATTAGCCGCCAGAAAAGAAACATTTCCTCTGGTCTTCTGAAATGCAAGGCTACTTTTAAGGATTCTCTTAAAATTGGTGAATCTTAATCTATATTAGAACAAAAGCTACTTTATATAAGGCAGCTGACCATTTGAAATGTGCCTGCTGTAGTAAAAAAAAAAAAGGGCAGCAAAATACTAAATACAGAGATACAATTCAGCAGCTACATTGATAGTAATATTTTGAAGGGGAAAAATGAAAATGTTGCTATTGTCTTGGAGAGAGCGCCATAACCTGATTGCAGCTCACATCGCTACTGATGACAACCTGTTTACTGAGTTTGTTTTCCATAAACAGTTATCAGTTCAGGTCTTTGTTCTTTAAAGGAGCTTCCTGTTTTAGCCTCTTGCTCTTGACCCTGCATGCACCACATGTCATTTCCCAGTTGGTGCTGAGCCACACAAAAACTTCTCAACCAAGGAAGAGATTGTTGGTGGCAGAGGTAGCAGGAATATGGCCAGGAAATCTCAGCACCTTCTCAGCACAGATGGAAGAGAAATTTGCTTCATCTGTGTTGGAAAAACCATTGAGTTTTCTCTCTCCCCTTGCCATATTATCCCCTGCTACTCATTCCCACCCTGCAGTTGTGTATGGCTACATTCTGAGAGCCTGGAAACCACTAATGTGAAAAATGAGAATAATAATATTCTAACCATCTTTTTTCATCTCAATCACCAGCTGCCCTTACAAGACAAAATTAGCAATTTTAATCACAGTGACACAGATTTTAAATCATCCTCTCCAAGAAAAAATAATGATGTTTTTCTAAGTTTTAATTATGCAAAAGGTTACTCTAAAGAGGCTACAGCAGGCTATTTCATATGCTTAAGTTTAATCACATGCATAAGTCATTATAGAATCAGAGACTGGTATTTTTGCTGGGAGACCCAGCATTTTCCCATTAAGGGAGGACTGCTTCCCTTTCTAAGTCCTCCTGACTCTCATGTTTGAGAAAGCTGGATTCACACTGAGCAGATATCTGTGGATATCTAAAAAGCTGCATTGATCTCCAAAGAAATATCAAGGCTTTTGTTGCAGGAGGGGAAGTTGGGTGACTTTCACCAGGTGCTTCCTCTACCAGAGGGTACGGACCAAAGGTGAAACACAGATGCCAAGAAGAAAAGGCTTAGAAATCCCTGAGAATTATAAAAATAAAAACCGCTAGATCCTTATTCTGCTTGAGAGACCAGTACTGACTGAAAAATTTCTATTTTACATGAAAATTTTGTAAAAAGTTTAAAACTTATCAATTAAATTGTGCTGGTCTTTTAATGATGAAAATAAGGACCATCCAGCATAAATGCAGTGAACAGGATCATGTACATGAGCGTTGAGAGCAGGGAAGTTTACATTTAATTCAGATTTCACAGAGACTAGAAGGGCTTTCTGAGCCTGCCCCACTGAAGCTAACAGGTAGACAAGAGATTATAGCCCAGCATCATTTTATCTGCTCATCTTTCACCCAGCTCCAGGTGTGTGAGCTACAGGGTGATGTACGAGCCACACTCAACACCATCTGCCTGACTGGAGCCCAGAGCCCCGCAGCAGGTGCCAGTCTCTGTTAGGTCAGAATGCAGTGCTAGAGGTTGTTGCAGGAGCTCTTTGGGCTTCACTACAGCCCTGTTGTAATGTCTGTTCTGAAAGCTCCAGCTCTCCTGCTGCTAACCCGAGTCCCTGCTGGGCAGAGGTGTCCCTGGGAGGAGCTGCAGACCACCCCTGCCCTGCCAGGTGCTGCAGGGGAAGCTGCCTATCAGTCTGAGCAGCCACTCCCTGTCTCACCAGTCCACAAGCCAAAGAATTTTAGCTCCCTTCCACTACCTCCTCTTCCAACTCCTTTCCACTACCTTTCACAAACAAGTCCACTTACGGAGGGGACACAAAATGAATGTCTTTTCACCTCAGGAAGATTTATTTCTCTGGCATCTGCTGAAATCACCTCTTTAGGAACACAGACTCTCCAAAGGAGTGATTAAAGCTTTCAGGCTGCTGGAGTGGGGCCAGCTCTGAGAGCCCATGGTCTGCTACAAAAACTCAAGTGCAAAACCCCCAACCACACAACAAAACCCCATCAAGCTAAGTATTGCAGGGAGTGGTGGATTTTTCTACTCAGAAGCATAATGCTTTTCATTTCCATTAGCAGTGAAGCTTAGACATGTCACAGAAGATTGCCACAGGAATGTCCAGGAATGGATGCACAATGGGTGAGGGAGCTGATGGACCAGCCTGGGTTTGTTACTGCTGTAAATCCATACAGAAGTTATGACTGAATTATCTGTATCACAGTCAGACCCAGAGGTCTCAGGTGACATAACTGGAGGCAAAGTAACTTGCCTATGGCAAACAGACAATGAACAGAATTAAAATCCAGGTCTCCCGAGTCTCAGACCAGATCTTTATTTTTTTTCTTCTGATACCATCTGTGATACTTATGAAGCCAATTACAGTGGGAAAAACATTTCAACAAAAAAAGGGAAATTATTATAAGTTGATTTCAGAGATTTTATCTTCTTCCTAGGTTTAGTAAATTTTCCTGAAACTTGGATGTCTAGAGGGAAAATGACACTTTTGCCTTGTGTTATAGAAACATCATCTGGCAATGGAACATTTACCTAAAAGAAACCACAGACACTAAGCCGCATTACCTCAGAAGACTGCACATTTAAACTACTTATCAACTAAATTCTCTATTTTCGAAAAAGGAAGAAAAAAATAAAAGAAAGAGCTTCTATATTCCTGAATAATAGGCTGCACAAAGCCTATATTTGAAATTAAAATATGACAAGAAATTTGCCTGTAGAGAGAATTCCATGCATAATATGAAAACATGAAAAATAAACCCACATAACTTTTCTTGCACCTCAAAAATCAGCAGTGATGGAAAAAACTGCTGCATTTTTTGCTACGTGTTAAATGCGTTTTCTAATTATATTTCCCATGATAAAGGACATAGATGCTCATTTAAGCTGACTTAAGACAAAGTTATTCTCTAAAAGATTTGTATCTTTTTTTTCTTTGTAAAATTACTTAAATCAAATAACCCACCCCTTGTTTTTATCCTCATTCAGCAAAATATCTGTCACAAACCTGTGCCATACAGACCACAGACAAGGCAGACTATAGAAACTGAGGAGTCAGGAGTGTGTGCAGCATCCTCCAAGACACTGACTCACTTTTATGTCCCATTGATAATATTAATAGTAACTTACATATTCAGCTTTAGCACTTCTATGACACTTTATTTCTCACAGCAAAGAAGATGGTGGTTTCCCAGGAACTGTTAACACTGGAAAGTATCTTCTGATCCCAAGATAGAAAAGGTCTGAACACTGATGTGTTCTGTTGTACAGACTTTTCTCATTCACAATGTTGACTGGGATGGGCAGATTTTAAAGCAATATAAACACATGGCTTTAAAGGCAAAACATTTGAAATAAACGAAAACAAACATTCTCTTTATTTGCCATCTTTCAATTAGGAGTAAATTCTTGGTCTCACTGAACCTAGGATTTCCTCCCAAGTATTACAAATACATCTGCAAATTTTCTACTGGCAAGGACCAAAATAAGGAAATCAAGAGTAAAGACATAAAAACATAACTCATAGCAGTTGGCATCTTTCCCTCAACTGACTGGATGCCAGTGCAAGAAATTTCACTGTCAGTTATCTTTGTATAAGAAAAGGCAAAATTCTGCTAAATATCTTTCTGAGCTTACAGCAGTGTCTACCCAGGAATGGAGCCTGAAATGCTATTCCCTCAAAAATGCCTCGTTATGGAAAGGTTTCTACAACAGGAGGCCTTCAGTTCAGTGAAGTACTTTCAGGTGAATTACACTGCACACACAGAACAGAGCTTGATAACTTCCTGTGGAAAAAGAACTCAGAATGAATTTCAGTAGGAAGTTGATTCAATTCCCAATGTGCCCTTAATGCTATTTAAGAAAAACACACACAGGCTATTCAATGCCCTCTAATGGGAAGTGCATGCCTACAACTCTAGAAAATGCAAATCAAATGAAAAGGACAAATGTCATGGAGATATATTTTGTAAATGTTAAGTATTATGAGACTTCTTTTCTACCACAAATAAAGTTTATTATGCTACTACACTGCAATCAACTACAACTGCTTTTATGCTGTGAGTAATGGGCAGAATTAAAGAAAGCAGCTGGTGTAGTAGAATTGACCTCTGAAAACAGCTCTGCATTTTTCCTCCCACTATTTATATTATTTTATTTCTGTAGCCTTTGGAAAGAAGCAAACTTAGGACCCAGCCTACTGTACAATTATCTCTGGTGTGACCAAGTGTCCCTCTGCTTTTGCTCAATGAGCCTCTGTCCCCTGCAGCCCTCCCTGTGCACCAAGATTTGACCTGGCCCCCCTCACAGCAGCATCTCACCTGTGTGTGCTCCCACCTTTACACACCCACGTGGCAATAAAGCCTCAGAAGCCACACACAGGACATGAGTTTGTGGAAGTGAACAAAAAAAAGAACATGAGTACCAAGTCAAAAATTCCTGTCTAAAATGAAACAAGATACTCCTGTTACATTCCATTCAACACAGTATCATTAGATTAATAATAAAGATTGCACTGTGCCCATCAGAGCTGGTGAAAAGCCTCTGACTTCCAGTTCTCCCAGTGCTGCAGGGTGCTCAGTTACACTGGTGCCAGGACAGCACCCTCTGTTTCCTCCACAAAGATGCAGGGCATGATCAGCACTGAGTCAGCCCAAGGCTCCTGACCACTACAGGCTAAAGCTGGGGGCCAGGATTGCTCCAGCCCAGCTGTGGCAATGAAGGATGCCATCCCATCCTGGGATAATGAGGCAGGAGGCAGCCCCAGAGCCTTGGGTTCTGTGGTGCCCAGCAGAGAGTGAGAGAGGCAGTGGCTGTACAGAGAGAGCTGGGCAGAGAAAACTCCTCCTACCCTCAGGGAGCTCTCCAGCAGCAGCACAGGAGTCAGGGCTGCATCCCCAGAATGGATCACACGTGTTTGGTGCCCCAAACAGCCATTCCAGACTGCTCCTTTGTTAGCCCTGATTGCAGAAATCCCATGAACCCTTTGGATCACAACAGGATCCCTTATTCTTCACTGCAAAACTTGCTGGCTCTCAAGTTTGTCATAAACACAGCTGCCTAAACTGAGAATTTCCCTTATTTGCCAATCAGCAGGCAAACCTCATGCCCAAGCAAAGGCAGTGTCTTCTCCAGGGTAGCATTTTAAAATATGTGGAAACAATATTCTTATTATTACCTTTATCATTTATGACAGGAAGATCTTTAATATATGGGTGAATTTCTATTTGGAGAAATCAATAGTCTTAAATAATAACTAAGATTTCAGGTCTTTCAATCACAATACAAAATAACCTGCTATTAACTTTACAAATGAGAACCAAGTTAAAAGGCTTCTAGCAAATTACCAGTGAATCACCAGAATTTGCTTCAGGCAGAGATATTATTCCTAAATTGTTGCCAGTGATCTATACCTTTAGTGTTTTTTATTGCTAATTTGCACTGGTTTCTCATACTCTTCTTCTAATGGATCATTACAGCAGCCAGATAATTTGTACTGCTGCCAATAACTGTCTCAAGGTAAGACAGTTTAGGTAGAGCAAGAATAATGCACAGCAAGAGTGAGCCTTCGAAAAGAATTCCAAATTAAAGCATTGCTATGTAAAAAAACAGGAACTACTTAACACAATAGAAAGCTACATTTTAAGTATCTCGCTTTCAAAACCAAGGCCATCACAGCTGAAATACTACTTTAATGATATACTGATAAAGGCTTCCTTTTTTAGTTTTTGAAATTCTGTTCACTTTCTTGTATGCCACAAAAACATACTGGGTCAAGCTGTACTTGAAAGCATTGCAAAGTGACACAGGCATCCAGAAGAATTAAATTATAACAGTATGGAAAACAAAACAGAAAGAAAGAATTACATATACTCTGAGATTTTTCAAAATGCTCCAAACTTTTATTATACATAAACCACCTCAAACTTTAAATCTTGATATAAAGCTGGTCAGTTATTTAAAGCATAATGATAACAATAGTTTATAGATCAATAAAAAATGATTGAAACCAAACCTAATAAAATCTGAAGATGCATTAGTCACAAGTAGTACTCAATTTATCTTTGGTATGGCATGTTTCTTTGACTACGCTATGGATTTTTCCTTCCAACAAACCTCCTCAGTCTATTCCTGGAGGGCAGCTGAGCAGCCCATGCAGCTGAGGCAAAGGGCACTGGAGAGGATGCTCCAGGGAGCCAAGCTCAGACTCAAAATCCCCTCATAAGCAGACAGTCTGCAGCACCTCCATGCACACACTCCTGGAGTGTCACAAGCATCCCACAAATGGAGCCAATCCAGCTCTCTGCTGAGCACCCACATGTGGATGTGCAAGTACTGGAAGCCTCTTGCCTCATCCTCGGGGCTCACTTTCCCATCTTCCAGCTGGATTCAGCTGGATTTGCACACAGCTAGTGTGATCTTCACAAAAGGCAGACCACCTCTATGCTTATGGTTGTTGTTAGAAATGGTTGCTAATTGCTTTATCTGCCCTCTTAATAGCTACTAATTTTTTCAAAAGCTTGGTGACATTCTTTAAGGACATATACAAGTATTTTGACCTTTCCTTGTGATCAGTGAGCTGGAATAGCATCATCTATATAAAGCATAAACTTACAGTGTTAGTTATGCATTTAATGCACTGTATGACTGTCACCTCACTCTCCCTAACTGGTTTTGGGCAGCAGGAACACAGGGCACTGAATTTGGGTCACACTCAGGCTGTGTCACTCTGGCCTTCTCTGTACATGTTCCTAAGCCAGCACAGTGACACGCAGCTGTCAAGGACTCCAAAGTCCCTCCTGAAAGATGACACCTCTGCAGTGTATTTATGAGCTCACTGTTGGTGTTTCAGGCAGATTTGAATACATTCTCTTTTCAGGAGCCTGGCATGTTTCTGTGGAGCTTGGTGACAATGTGCTAGCTTGTCCTGGGGTGATGTGACCAGAGAAGAGATCAGATCCAAGGAGCAGGCCTGGCCAACAGTCCAGCTTTGTGCTGCCATCCTAAAGGGTGCAGAGAGGAGCTGACTGCTGACAGAGCTAAAAGAGGCTGAAAACAGGACTCTGTCAGGGACAGCTGCCTGGTGACTTGACAGCAACAACTCTTACCTCCTTTCAGTGAAGGAGGCTGAAAACACCAGGAATGTCAGGCTTCAATTTTCCCTGCCCAGGCAGATGCCACAAAAGAAGCTGAACCTCACAAAGCAGTATATAGTAAAGTAGAGATACAGATTTTCCAGAATCCTCCTCACTTTAGTTCCATTACTTTAATAACATTTCTACCAACTACTCTTTATGCTACTTATCTCCTTAACTTAGGGGGTATATTGTGTTTCTGAGAACTAATTTCCCTTAATATGCAGAATTTTCATGAATACTGGGTTTTCTCAGTATTTCTGTAGTGATTTCTTTCTCTAATTCTGTTTCTAGGAGAACACTCCCACTGAACTGCAGAATATTTCACCCTCTGTCCCTGTGCAGAAGCAGCATTAAAGCCATCCCCTATAACAAACTGGTACAGAATAACCAGCCAGGAAACCCCAGCCCCATCAGAGGGAGAGCACAGAGTTTGCTTTGTTATTTCAAACACAAAGGAAAACAAGAGTGGAAAAGCATTTGAATCACAGTTTTGGCCCTTACCAGCTACAGTTTGTTCATGGAAATAAGAACCTTTTTTTGAGAGGGGGCTCAGTACAGTCACCTGGATGGACACACAATTTACCCTTTTAATGAAGCAGGGTCTTTAAGAGGTGCAATTGAAGAGTCTGACCTAAAATCTCACTGGCATAACAAGTGCTTCCACAAGCTTTCTACATAAGTTAAATAAAGACATGACAGGGAGATTAAACAACAATTAACAAAATGGCTGACACACAACAATAATAAAGGAAAGTTACCTGGAAAAAAAGGGAAGGGGTTTGGTTTGAAATTGTCCTTGAAGATATGATCAGTGTATTCATAAGTATTTTCCAAAGGGCCATCCTTTGTCTTCATTCCTATCTATTCTGTTTGATATATTGTGCTATCATGGGGCATTCTTCTGAACTTATATCAAATAAGCCCATCCATTGCTTCCTTTGTCAGTGCTGCAGGTATCAGCTCTGCAGCAAGGGCCAAACTCAGATGAATGATTTGATAAATGTGCTGGCACTGCAATGCTTTCCACTTGGTGTGCAAAGACAACGAAACTTTTTCCTAATTTAACTCTACTAATTTTAAAATTCCTTTTTACTTTTAATTATGCGGAAATTACTTTTATTTTCCTCTCAACTAATATTCTTTACAAGGGTAGAAGAAACCCTAATTTAAGAATATAGGCACATTTTCACTTTTTGAGAATAATTAACCAACTTAAAAGACATTCTTTTTGAGAATACCGGAATATGAATATAAGTCTTCAAAATTATTAAAGCTTATTCAACCCTTATATATATATAATTATTATACAGAATTTCAAAAGCATGGGTATGAATTTATTTATGAGTATAAAATGGAAAATCATAGCCACTTGGATTTTTATCTATTTTGACTCAATTTGCTGACAAATCCATATGCAAAATATATATTTCTATTTACCTATTCCTTTAAATCCAGGAATAGTTTACCACTGAGAAAAACTATTTACTTTGCATTTAACTACAGAAAATTGTGTTACACCCATTTTTATGTCCTAAACAACAGGGCTATAAAAAGAAAGAGATAGAAGGATCAATACTTCACTCAAGTGATTCATAAATCTGAGTATCACCAAATACTGGAAGTCTATATGTATAAATTACTTACCTCAAGAGCAAGATATAAATTACAAGGTGCAAACAGCACTAATGGAGGGTTCAGAAGAACTTTGTGAGGAAAAATTAAAAAAGCAGATCAGGATACAAAAATAACAGCGAATCAATTCAGCTTATTGGCGTAGCTAACAAATCTTCTCTTAGAGAAGAAGTGTTATGATGTTCCATTTAGTAATAAAAGCATTAGGAAAATGAAACTTCAGCTCTGATAGTAAATGACCAAGACCATTCAAGTTTTAATGTGTCGTTCTGTCATAAATAAACTTTCTCAATGGTTTGTATTTGCTGTTTTTTCCTTAACTACTGGATTTCAATATAATTATTTCAGGTTGTCTCAGGCAAAACCAATGACAACAATATGGAGGCGAAGTTGTAGCCACTTTACGTGCACTAATACATGGAACTGTTGTCATCTAGAAGGCTTCTAGATCAGTACCTGAGTAACGTCTCATATTTTAAATTGGTTGGGATTTGCTGACTGTAAAAGAAATCAGGTATGGAGATTGTTTTCATTTGAGCTGCAGATATGTCAAATGTGGCCTTTAGATAATGTCAGTGAAATAGCAGGGGTAAAAAAAAATTAAAATAAATATACTAGCATGTAGTCGGCAGCTAGCTCACCATTTCCAGCCTAGGCTATTTTTCCCTTGTGGCTGCTCGGGAGAGAGTTACTTGATGTAAATAATTCAATATATTGATGGAGGAACTATTTATAAAAGGTTCAGCACAAAGGAAGATGTGTTGCTAAAAGCAGTGAGAGAAATGGCTGCCATCATTTCCAGCATATTCTGATTTGATTTATCAAGCCATGCAAACCAGTCACAGTCTTGGCACAGCTTCTTTCTCTGGCTATACACGTTGGAGGAACTGCCCATCCATAGCTGCAAGCAGAAAACCAGCTAAGGGATGGTTTAATCCTCCTTTTCCTTGCACATTCCCTCTGCCCTGTTCACATGAACTCCTCATGCACAGCAGCTGCTCTGTCCTTTGGCACTACCTCAGATAAAGGGTAACCACCTTCCACATGCCCTTGGGAGCCACAAGGCTCACCAAAATCAGAAAAGAGAGGGAGTGAGGAGGGTGAGAGGTGATGACTGTCCATCCCTTCATGATAAACTACTGCAGATACAACTGGATTTTGAATTTTGAATTTTGAATTTTGAATTTGATTTGTCCCAAAGCTGTATGGCAAAAAAAAAAAAAAAAAAAAAAAAAAAAAAAAAAAAAAAAAGCTGAGACAGGCCCCTGAGGAGCTAACCTTGAAAGAAATCTCTACATTGGTAATTAATTTATACCAACAAGCTGATTGACTTACGACTTGTGACTGCCAACACACCACAAACCCAAGGTTAATTGCAGCCAGAGAAGGAGAATTTGGCAGTGAAAGCTGCAGAAAGCAAAAATGTGCTGACAGAACTGTACCATCACCCCAGCACTGCAACCACTCCTCAATAAATGAGCTGAAGGACTGGCTGGGCAGCTGAGGAATGGGAACACATGTGAAGACTACTTAAAGCAAGTTAGAAAAGGAGTTATGATTAGGGAAAAGTTAGGAAGCCAACAGAAGAAATAAGACTGTGATTCTGTTTTTTGTTTGGGTTTTTTTCCTGTTCAGAATCTAGGAAATGAAGCAAGGACAAATAAAGAAATTGTTTTGCCACTCTGGAAAGAAATCTAAAAGGGAAAACAGCCCAAATTCAACCCACTACTGCAGATTACTCAGAAAGTGCAACTTATCACTTTGATCATCCCTTACTCTATTTACATCCTGGGGCCAAGCTCACAAATATCCTGTGCAGGGGCAGGAACACTCAGAACAACTTTTGCAGTGAAATCTTCTCTCCACAATGGCATTGACAGCAAATTGACTCAAGTTTATAAAGAGCTCTGGCTTCTTTAACTGTGTTCTGGGTCACTATCTCATCTCTGGAAATAGGATACAGACACTCAATAGCAAGTTTAGCTTTTATTGAAGTGTTGCTGTGCTCTGCCCTCAAGAGCTGCTCTCCAATTAGTGCCAGTTAACCCATGACTAACCAAATCCACTGCTGACCTTTTCATGATCTGTGAGAATATTTTAAAAGTAGTTTAAAAATTCAAACTACTTTTCTTTTATTCTGTTTCTTGGACTTGGTTCCATTTTCCACATGAAATGTTATGTGGATACAATAACTTCCACAGCAAGTTATGTGAAGAACCTCTTGTTACATATTTATTTTTGAACACTGTATTCAGAAAAAAATGATATCAAATTTTCCATCTAAGTGCACTTCATAATACCAGGATGTAATCTGTACTGGTTTTTAAATTTAAATGTAATTAGCTCATAGAAAATGTCAACATGACACCGATACTTTCTTTCCACTGTGGAGTGAAGAACATTTTGGAGAAATGTCACTAGAGTGACTCAGATCATGTTCTTTGTAGGTGTTTTACAGCTCCATCATCAACACCTTTTTTTCTGTTCTTTATTATAAAAAAAAAATGGATCTCAACAATGCTAAAGGAGGGATGAAGGAAAAATACTTCATCTAGCTCTACTGATTTCCCAGATTTGGAAAAGGCTATAATTTGCTCAAAATGTAAAAATTGGAGATTTTAAGACAAATATTCAGCTGTGCCTTGAGCATGCCTAAACAAAATTATGACTTAGCAGGATTTGAAGTCTGAAGAATCTTGATGTCTGAAGTACTATTACAAGACTCCAATATTTCATGTTGAAGGGAGACTTTCATTTTATAAAGGCTCAGAAAAACACTGGTAAGCTTTAATGACCAAACTACAGATAATGGAAATACTTTCTCTAAATTTAAAAGTTGATTCTTATTTTTTTAACCAGAGACAATGTTCAGAAGAACACAAAAATACCAGTAGCAACAGAAAGAATCACCTTCCAGCATGCAGAATGAAGATTATTTTCACCAAGTAGCATAGCAGACATATCAGGCAGAGTAATGATCCCTCACAGAGGGCCTGTGTTTGTCTTTTACTTTATTTGCCACATCCACTGGACTTTAAGCTAGAGTGTTCAAAAGCCAATAAAGGGAAAAGCAACCTAAGACATCGATCCAGGAGTTAATGTGCAAATTAACAATTCCTGTGTTGCAAACATAAATTTTCACCCTTTAGGAATCTGCTCAAGTGGTCTGGACTGGCTGCATCAAGAAGGAAATGTTAATTAAACATCCCTGTCCTAATACAGCAGGGGCATAAGGCATATATAAATTAAATACCTGAAAAATTAGTTGGCGTGGTTAGATTAGCAGTGGATGAACTAGATAAATATAAAAATGATAGGTTATAGGATGGGATCCAAGTATGCACCCTTGAACATCAGTCATGCAATGATTTCCTTGTCACACACAGCACGTCCATTACCACTGCCTGAGTTCTGAATAAAGACGATTTCTCCTTGCAGAAGTTGTACTGGGTGAGGAGAGCAAGGTAGTTACACACCATAAGTAAGGGAGGAAGAAGCTCAGACTTACTGAAATTGGGATCCTTTTTCATTCAATTCAGTAAGATAGAGTTACCTTCTGGCCAGTGAAGGAATCAAGCAAGTAACCACTCCAAATTATGTTAAAAGCTGCCTTTTAACATTAACATTCTAAACCACAGTGATGCTTGAACATGTTAAACTTTCAGTACTCCATGCTTCTACCTTCTGTTTATATAAGACGGTCCCTGCCAGAATTTTGCATGTAAAGTTTCCTTCATTTGCAGATAGATTTTCACATCTAAATTTACCTATTTTAAGCAAACTCAAAAACCACTGATACTGTAATATCACTGAATATTCATTTCTTATATATAAATTGATAATGCAGCCACATGATTTCATTATCTTGCTTAATTTCACTCACAACAACACACAGATCTCAATGGTGAGCTATAATACTTCATATTATTCTCCTACCTTAAATCATGAACAACTTTTCTTTGTTTCTGCTTCAGAAACACAAATGTAAAGTTACTAAAAAAGTTATAATTTAGTACTTAGACAGACTTGCTGTGTTTTTTAATACTACATGGTGCAGTATTGCCAGAATGTTCAAAGCATATGGATCCCTTCTATATAATGTAGCATTGGAATTAAACATAGGGATGATTTTACTTTTTTATTTTAAGGTAGTATCCAAATTCCTTTCCCTGAACATTGCATTAAAAAAAATATATATATATATATATAAGTTTTTCCAAAGAAAGGCCACTGCAGTAATGAACATATTCAGCGACAAGCTCATACATGCTTTTCAGCAAATTGGAATGAGAAATCCCAAAATGTGAATATAAATCGTTCAGCTTCACTATATGCATAGACTCTTTATTTTGATTTCTCTCCATCTTTCCTTGCACTGTACTTTAATAGAATTTTGCCAGAACATTTACATTTTATAAAGAAAATCCAGATAAAATATTTTCTCTCAATACAGCTGCATTTTCAGCCAATGCAAACCTTACCAGTGGGAATCAGAATATGCTCTCCTATGGAAACCACTTTTCTTAATCATATTAAAACTCTTTAATATTGCCATGCAATGAAAAGAGCAAATTATAATTGGTGTCATCGCTGAGAGATCAATGTTTTTCTCTTCTCTATTAAGAACTAAGAAATCAATACTTTTTCTTGCTATTAATCCCCACCTGATCTGGCTTCTGACATTATCATAACACCAAGCCCCTCTATGACTGTAGAAAAGTTGACCAAAACAGTCTTTGACCACAAGAAAATATCAGAATTTCAGATGTCATCTGTACTATGAGTCCCTCACCAGCTCCTGATTTTTACATTTTATATGTTTTTAACCAACGGGTACAACAGACATTTTTGTTTGTACCTGCTAAACCATCCCCTTTTGGTTTTAAACAATTTCCTCTCCACATTGTCTTTGTTTTTACACCACAAATGACAGGCTCAAAATAGTCTACATCATGCTGGAAAGTTGAATAAAAGTTCAGACATTGTCTCCACAAGAAGTAGTGTGTTATTCTATAGTGATTTCTATGTTTATTTTATGACTCCAACATAAAATTTCCATTAGGAAAGGGAAATAAAACTCAAAAGGCACATATTTAAGATTTTGCCTCTATCCAATCCCCAAGAAGTAGAATTTTACCAGCCAAGGAATCTTAATTACATCAGAATAACTGTGAAATTACATTTTTCATCTTTCTAGATGCAATAATGTTCCAAACACCAAGATGTTTACTGATGTTTCCAAATCAGGGAGGAATTTTAGATGAGGAAGGGAAATATTTGAATGATTTTACTAAATACGGGAGTGGAGAAGATAGAGGGTGGTAGTAAAGTGCAATTCACCCAGAACATATAACACTGGTCTGAAAAATGAGTAGGAAAATGGTACCTACAGAGGAGGTTTCCCCGAGGGAATGGAACAGGAATGCTGAGGAATGGACAGCTGGACCCTGTGGATTACCCTGCCCATTGGCTGTAGGCACCACTTCATTTGAAACACTGTCAGTTCTGAACACCTGAAAAGTGAAAATTACCATCCATGACTCAAATTAATGTTTTTCTTCAAATAAGAGCTTTTGTTTTCAAAACACATGGGGGTGTTTGCAGTTATTATAAAGCCTATTACAGCTAACATGTAAAACCTTACAGCTACATGTTCTTGTGCAATGTAAATAAGTACACCTACCCCAGAAGTTCCTAGACTTAAAAACAATCCTGCTCTAACTATACTTGATATCAGCTAATTATATATTTCTTCCTACAGCTTTTAAGTCACTATAGAATAAATCAGACTTCATAAAGATGATGTCCCTCGGGAGTGACTTTCCATTTAATTTATTTATAGCTACACTTTATACTGCAAATGACACTGGGAACCCAGATAAGCTGATTGGAAGGATTTCTCTCCCCTATTAAATTAGCTGCTACCTTTAACTAATTAAAATCTTATTGCAAAAACAAAAGGCTCAAACAAGTTTGGCTTGTAACAAGGAATTGAAATGCATTCTGTGCTAGGAACTAGTGAGGAAATGATGACTACAGCAAAGACTTCTCCAGTTTCTGAATGCCTTTTATGCCAAAAGAAATAAAGAAATCTTTTCAATGAGTAGGAGAGCTTTCCAAGAAAGCTTTTCATGTTTTGAAAGATGTAGAGCTGTTCTAGAGATGTTTTGAGCAGGCAGTGAATGCAGGCCTGAAGAAGTGCAAAATGCCTTTGTCTGCTCAGTCCCTAGGTTTGCTCAGTGGAGCTTTGTTTTAGAAAAAAAGTGGATTCCAAATTGTAGAAAATATTGTACAGAAGTATAATTCTGATTGTTTTTTAAACACTACTCCTACCTGTGATAGCAGCAATTGCAAAGCAAGGTTAGTTTGGGATCTTCAAAGAAAACATCTCTGCATTGCCATGAGAACTTCCAAATACCAAGACAATGACTATTCTCCCAGCAGGCAAACTAAAGCCTGAATCTTGGAGGTAAATGGGGTTAAAATGAAAATCTAATACAGACATTTTATACATTTCTTTTGTGACTTGTGCTTTAATGGGGAGACACTGAGTTCACTGACCTTGTCTCTATTTTTTACTCAATATCCAGTGAAAAGGTTTTTAGATCTTTGCACTAGTACTCACTGTTTCTCTAGCATGAATTTTTCATCTTCCTTTCATTGGATAATCAGTAATTGAACATTTCTTAGAGAGCTGGGACTGTTCTGCCTTGTAACCTCAGACAGCTCCCACATAAATTGCAAATCTAATAACAAAAGGCTGTAAAAAAGAGAAATTCATTGGCTGCAAGAAACCTGGGCAAAACTCGAACTAATATGAGACCCACCTTGGCTTTCCAAGAATAACCAGGGCTGCTTGAGGCTGGTTCCAACACCATTTGTCTAAGCCAGGAGCTCAGTGTTGCTCATCCAGGCTTCATGGTTTTAGGCCTCTCAAAAACTTGTCAGTCAAACGGAAGGACCACCATCACAGACAATAATGTGGGGATCAAACTGGTGCTTTGCTATTCAGTCACAACCAAATGCTTCCCCCAGTCAAAGTGATGAGCAGACTTGGATGATCACCTGGTTAGTCATGTAAGGATTTTGTGCTCATCTCTGGTCTTTCAGGTGACAGGCAGGGATCTGGGGCAGTCACTTGCTCTCAGCTTCAATGTTTCTCTGCAACATTTACCAAGCTGTTAACAAACTTGCACCAAAAGAAAATGCAAGTGAGGACTGGAAAGTGATTTGCAAAGGTTTTGTTTATTTACTAAGCTATTAGGCTCCATATGTACTGGTAAGGATAGAGGTCTGTTTGGTGCTTTAACTATAAACACCTTCCCCATGCACAGCACTGAAATGTCTCATCCAAAGGTTGGCATTAACAGGACATTATTTACTTATTAGTTCAGCAGTTTATTACACTGAAATTTAAATGTACTAATCAAATATTTATTTTGTAATCATGTTACATTAATGCTAATTAGCTATGTATTTATTGCTTCATGGATTACATTTAAATGCTCCAGTCAAAATTTTGACATTAAATTGCACCTACCTACTTAAACAGTCTCTAATATATTGGTTACTTTTAAATACCATTAGACAAATTCAATTTTTTTTACTGTAAGGATGAATTTTCTTAAAACATCACCTAGATAACTTTCTAATTTTTATCCCATGGATTAAGTATTTCCTTCATAACTACAAACATGTAATTATGAACCAAATGTATTTTAATTTTTTTTTCTTTTTTTCTTGCTAGTATAATATAGAGAAGCAATTTCAGAAAAAAACCCCAGCATTTTAGGCTAGACTATTAAAACGTACCAACTCACTTCAAACTTCCAAGGAAATGAATAGATTTAGATGTAATTCACAAGGGATTATACCTGAGATTTAATTATCAGCTACTCACCAGCTGCTTTTGTTATAAAGCAAGGAAGGAATAGCCTGCACCTCAAGACAGCAACAAAAAAAAAGCCCCACATATCAAGGAAAATGCCAGCCCAGTTCCTACAGAGCCATACATGATTGTGGCCGGTTTCTGCATGTCCATAGTTCTGAGGGAGATTCAAGCAGTTTTAGGAGAACACAGCTGGAACAATAGAAGAAAATAAACTATAAAAGCAAGCGTTCTTCAGTGGAAAAATCAGTGTATGAAAACTTGAGTGTACATAGGAAAAAATCTAATATACTTCACAATTCCAGCTTTTCAAATATGAACACGCTTTGTTGTTATCAACTCCCATAAACTCCCATTCAGGATGGAAAAAACTCATGAACAGACTTTACAGGTAGGACAGAGACAAATGGAGCTCAAGATGCAAAGATTCATCATCTTCACAAAGCTGGTTATAAATGACACAGGTCAGAATCTCCTTTTCTCTGCCAGATATGAACATTCAGTTTCATTAATTTCCCACAGGCAGAGGCACAGTACATCTCTCCTAAGATATGTGAGATGTTTAGAGGGAAAATGGAAATCTTCAAACTCCAAAGTCTGGATGATTTATTTCATGACCTTTTGTCCTTCCCTTAGATGCCAGCATTGAGTCACAAGGTTTGTTCTTTCTTTCTTGAATAATTGGCAAAGCTTTAAATTTATATTCCAAATTCCAAGGGTTTTTTGTTTTGCTGTGTTAAAGATTCTAAGTTTCAGTTACAGAATTATCGGAAGCATATTCCAAAAGCATTCTGATGTTAGTGCTCTGTTGAAACTTTTTTTATTTTTTAGAAAACAGTAATAATGTCAGGCTACAGTTGAATTCCCCTTCCCTTAAGAGCTTATTCAAATACTTTATCAAAAAGAAATAAAATCTTGTTGCTCTCATAAACTAAAATATGAAAAAACGAAACCAGCTGTCATTTTCTTTACATTTGCTGGTTTATATTTTCACTTGGTTTTTCCAATGTCATTTAGTCTCAACTGAGCCTTCCCTAAAGCTCTTCAAGTTTGTCTTATGCTGCTGAAAATTTTGCATTTCCACAGTGCCTAAAATAGTCTATCCAAGGTAATTTATTTGCCAATGGCAGTGTCTAGAGCAGAGATCAGACACTCATAATCCCACCCCACTGCTCTCATCTAGAAACATCTCCTGAAAGACAAAGCTCAGTTTAAAGCAACTTGAGGTCAACAGGCCTGAAGATTTGTGCAGATGTATTCTGTTATTGGCCATTCAAAACACAGTTTTGGATTCAAATTTAATATAAAATTCAAATTCAATTAACAAAACAATAAGAGTAGTTTGGATAGGATAGAACCTACAGTTTGCAGTTTTTCTAATAAACTAGTGTTCAGAAATGTAGTGCATTTACAGACGATGATGCTGGGACTAAGCCTATAGTGCCTCTGCCAGTGCATTTACTGAAGGAAGAGAATGATCAGGAAGAATATTTCCTGAAAGGGAAATTATGAGAATTTGGAGATAGAACTGAGAAAGAAAAAATGTCAAATTGTAAAATAAACAACAAAAAGAAATCTTAATTATAAATAAGAAAGTCTTGGAGTCAGCCATGTAGCAGAAGACTCTCAGCATCACAGCAGTCATTCCAGGGATCAGAAGAGAGTATATAATACTCAAAATATATATTGTTCTGGTAGTGAAGAAATTTTGGAGTTATATAGCCAGGATAATATCAAGGCTATACAAATTTTGGAGTTGTATAGCCAGGATAATATCAATAGGAGCATTCCTATTTATAGGAATGTCCACTGTTGCGTAGCAAGACACTACAGTAGAAGGGCAAGAAATTTGCACTTTCAAGTCTACTTTAGAATTTCTCATTACTGTGCCCAATAGATTGTTAAGAGAAGAGATCCTTAAAGCAGCAGCTCCCTGGGAGAAGGGTAGGAGGGCGAGGGTGACACTGACCCAACCCAGAGCCAGGTGTGCTCACCCAGCCAGCACCAAGTGCCCGTCCCTGTGCTCACCTTGCCCTGCTTTGGGACACGTCCCCAGCCCTTCACAAACCCTCCTGTGCCCCTGGCAGGGCCCAGGCACTGAGGCAATCCATGAGATTCTCCCCCTGCAGTCTCAGTGGCTGAGACCATAACCCCAGGTTCCCTGCCAGGGCCAGGGGAGCCAAGGCAGCAGGGCTGGGGCTGGGAGGAGCAGCAGGACTCAGCACAGGCTGCCCAAGTTTGAGGAGCTGACTACACCAAAAAGCAGAAGGAAAATATTTAAGTCCAGTGCAAGTCTGATTTTGTGAGCTACTCTTTCTTACTGCTCTTCTGAGAACGGTGCCAGAGCTAATTTATGTCATCTGTGACAAGATGGCCCTTTTTAATGAACTTGCTTTTTTTCGCCTGCAACTGAACTATGCCCCTCACATTTGGAATGCAGTGTCACATACAGATACTATCACATTTGCCAGAAATATTGCTGCAAGTTTTCTGTGTCATTGCAATGCTTATTTATTCCATGCAAAATTTATTTGAGATACTGACTGAATAAAGTAGTATTTTTCTTTGTCTGACAATTGATTAAAAAGTAATTTACCACCTCCTTTCTTTAGAACTTTTTTTGTATGTCACATTCTGATATTTTCTCATTCTAAACACAAGCAAAAGACCTTTCAGTTCAAATGGGTATTTTCTTGATTCTGCAAGTATTAACGTGGATTTCAGTATTTATAAGAAATTACTAAATCTTAAATCTTCCTTAGATAAAAGTTATTTTTCATTTACTTTCATAACAACCAGTCTTAGAACTTAATGAAAATACAGTTTTATTTAAATTAAAAAGTAGGTCAGATTTTCATTTCCCTGAGAAAGGGGTAGCAGTGCACTTTTACCTGCTAATTTACTAAAGTCTACAGAAGTAAAAATATATGAAGAGGTCAGTTCCCACTAGTACTGCATTTTAATTATATACAGTTATCCCCAAATTAAATTTTGCCTGCCAGCTGATTATCATAGTTTAAGTTCTTCAAGCGCTCACAATTATTTTTAACATACTGTCTTTCAGATGTCTCACATGCCATGTCAATATTCTTACAAATGACTCCAAGGACAAGAAAAATCCCTACTAAATAAAACACAAAGAAAAATTCTTGCTTCATGATCCAGTAAGCCATGAATAAAAAGGAGTTTAGCTCAGAGCTGAGAATACACTGTACTGAAGAAACCTCAAATATGGTCCAGTGGGTTTCTTTACTACATAAAAAATATTATTGATGTTATTGATTCCTAAAAGCAAAGGAGATTCCTCAGCAGCTGAGTACCGCACATGTCCAGGCTGAAGCTCTCCTGGAGAAAGGAGGATGGACTCACAAACCCCTGGGGAGAGCTCAGGGTCTGCTCTGCTCCCCAGCCCCACCACGGGAGCCCTGGCTGCTCTCGTCCCTGCCCATCTCCTGCTCCAAAGGCAGCTCCCACAAACCGGGCCAGCCACAGGGCACACACAGATATCATTCCCCAGGCTGCACAACCCACGTGCCAGGTCAGTGATTATTCAGTCCTTTACTCTATTACTGATATCTCTGTGTTTTATATTGTTTTCTTGTGCTTCATTTGCTTTTTTTTTTTGTTTCATTTAATAGCCAAGGACTGCATAGAAACACAACAAAATCACAGGGCACTATGTCACATATTAAACAGCCCACATTCACTAAAAATATTTCCTTACACCTACCACTTTTTTGTTTGTGTTCAATCCTCTTTAATTTCTTTCTGCATCATAAAGCTGCAGCAACACTGATGGAGGTCAGTTTAATTTCAGACACTGCAATTTCACACACAGATAATGGAGTGCAAGTGCACAGAGGAGAGTCCACTGCTCATTTCCTATGTGTACAGGGCTCAAATAGAGTAAGGTGCTTTAAAAAGTGAAGGGAATAGTTAAAATAAGGAGATTTTAACTATTTTACGAGATCTGATGCTTTGCTACATGTTTATATTTTTAATGAGATCCACAGACACCATGGCAATGTAACCAGTATGAAACTCAGGCAGGTGAAAAAGAAAATTAGATCTGATTTTTGAGAATATGACATATAGGATATTGGAAGCCTTTACCAACTTCCTAAAACAGGTAGGCTATGATCCAAATTGCATAAATATGATGAAAAATTGAACTGAAGAAAAGCCAACAGATATTTAAGATTTTTCTTATCAACTCATTAAGAAGCAAAATTTAAAGTCAGTTATCCAGTGCTCTGAGTGGAGTTCATTAGCGGAACTTTTTGCACTAACTTTTAACTGATGGTTCCTGGCTGCACAGGGTGTTGGTCTGTTTGTATTTCATTTCTTTTCACTTGGAATCAATATGTACGAGATTTGCTATTGTGGGCTGCCTCCATATTCCAGATGGCCTCCCCGAAATATTGGTCCACCTCCTGGTTCCACCTCCCTACAAGATGTTGTAGGAGTTTTGTAGACTATATCAAGCAATGTCTCCAGATAGTTCCCCAGTGCTATTTGAAAGCTCAGAAGCTGCAGCCCACCCAGCCACAGAAATGCAGTCAGAGAGCACCAGAGGATAAATGGGGCTCTGCAGGCAAAAAGGTGATTTAGGAAGTCTGCTGAAAAACTTAAGCTGAAATTTATGTGCTTTTAGAGAACACAGTTTGAAGCTCACAAGAGCTGTGGTTCCAAATACCTCAGAGCAGAAGAAAGGAGATGTTGGCTCACTGCAAAGGTTTTGCTCAGCTGGAGCTCTGGCTAGAGCTTACTTTCTTCGCAATGCGAACATGTAAGAGAAAACAAACTGAGAGTGGGATAAAACTTAAGACTGGGATTTAACTTCTGTATCCAGCACCTGATACTGCACAGTCTGTGCACTACTACAGGTTCACTCATCTCCCTTCACAAAAGTCCAGCATACACTATATAAAAAATAAAAACCAAACCTTCCAATCCCTCTTATTTCTGTCTTCAAAGGGAATCCAAAGATTCTTAACAGTTACCAACTTCCAAAAAAAAAAAAAAACCAAAACCAAGAGGTTTTTTTTCAAAATCTGCCAAGTTCATATGTGAACTGGAGCATATCATTCCACAGCAGCCCACTAGCCCAAGTGAGCTCAGTCACCATCTGACAGAGTGAATCTCAAAGATCTCTCCTGATCTGGGTTCATTTTTCAGCTGTCAAAACAGAGGCTATCACTACTGCTGTCAGAATTATCATCTGAGTTTGAAGAAAAATTTTTCTTTAACTGTTCACACCAGTCTGAGCTCCTCCAACAAGAGCTTTAGAAAAGTTAAGTAGTGTCTTTGGTAGAATAAGCAAATTACATAAAAAGAAACACAGAAACAGTTGGAAACTTTGCAAAGTTTACTTTTGAAATCTCGTTCCACTTGTCACTTAGGAAACACAAGTTCTAAGCCCTCTTTCCCCAAATGACAATATTTCATGCTCACTGAAGCAGCACAATTTCTGCCACAGTATTTAAGGTTGAGAGAAATGAGATTTCAAAAGCTTATTAATTGCTAAAAATATGTATCCAAAGGGAAAAACATGCAACACAATGCATCAACGTCATTCCAAGTTTTCTGACAGCCTGAAATACAAGCTTTGACTTAGCTGTAATATAATCATACAAATGTCAATTAATTGTTCCCCTAGTGATCAAACTTCCAGCCTTTGCATCTGCTGTAAATCCCTGCTAACTCCCAGACTTAACACAGGACCAGAAACCTGAGCTGTCCCTGGCCCAAAAAATGACAAGCTTTTCTTGAGAAAGTGCTTAATATTTTTCCTCTTCAAATTCTATTGCACATTGAATCTTAAAACTAAATAAAGCTGTAAAATAATCAGCTGTAAAAATAGGTACAAGGGGGGTTGTTTTATTAGTATAATATTTGCATATTTGAATTGCTGCTAATCTTTGAAACTTATCTATTGCCAAGAGCTGTTTTACCTATACAGAAGATCCCAGGAGAATTATAAACACAGGGTAATTTTTGCAAGGATTTCGTCAATATAATTGTGCAGTGCAAAGTAACCTGGTTTCCACCCTCAGTTTGTGTGTGCTTCTTTTTGCTTCTAATTCAGGACTTCCTGCAGGAGGTTGTTTCCTCCCTTGCTTTTTTCCCAAAACATGTCTCCTGTATTAAAAAAAAAATGTGTCCTAGAATTCAATACTCATTCAGCAGCACTCACAATTTTACTCCAGAATAGTCATATAAAACCATATTTCTCTTATTTATTCATCTATGGCTATGACTTTTCCTCCAAAGCCCCAGTAATTGCTAAAAATTGCTAGATCTAGATTTTATTTAATGGAACCTGAATATAATCTGTTCTGGTGTGACCCAAAGTACAGCAACTTTAATCAGACTTAACGTCTTTATTAAAGTGATTTAATAACCACTTTATTGATTTAATTCATATCAGAAAGCATCTAAACTTGGCAGACTTAAACCTCTCAGAACATTACCTTTTTAATTCCAGGAAGAGAACTGAATCCTGGCTAGAAAAGCTCCACTTTACATATACACATGCAGGCTCTGCACCTTTACCCACCACAGCCCGCATTTTTCCATATGCAGTGAACCAAATCACAGTCATCCATAATACTGGGGAAAAACTTGGTAACAGAAAGGCAGTTTTGTGCTTCAGAGATGCACAGATGAAACCATTAAATACAGAACTGGCCTGGGTGTAAATTCATCCTGCTCAGAAACCTAATGCCACAGTCAGCACACACCAGCTCAAGATTTATGCATTGCTGGGTCCAAATACCACTGAAGTAGAAGATGAATAAGCGTGGGCTGTTATTCAGTGCATGAGTGAATTAAGTACAGTGGTCCCAATTTCAATGGAGATGGTGCAAATTAAAGAAAAAATAGGACAGCAAAGAAAAGAAACTCTGATCTTATCACCTCATTCACTTTTGCAACATATATGTAACTACACAGACTTGAAATGGAAGAAGCATCCTAACTAAAAATAACTGAGTTTATATGAATTAGTGAATTTTTCCCTCAGTGAGACAGGTGTGAAAGTAGATGTCAGGTGTCTCTGCTCAACCTTCTTTCAAGTACTGATTGACAGGAATGGTAATGGCTCAATCTGAAGGAATAATTTCAGTAATACTTCTTTACCTATCCTCTTCCCCATCCAAACACCAATGGTTTTTATGACTGTTAAAACTGTAACATATTAGCACCTAGTCATTTGCCTAAAGTGACTATAACCTTATTTTAAGAACCTGTGTGACCACTGGTAGGTTTTCTGTTCCCGGTACTCTCATTTTGGCGAAAAACAAGGAAGAAAGAGAGAAACTACATTTTGCCTGAGCAAATAATTTTGCATTATCTTGTTGAGAATGTTGCATGTCTCAAAAATCTCAAAAAATGTTTACCCAAATGGTGCAGAATGAGAAGAAGGAAAATAATTGCTACCTTCTATAGGAAGGAGAAGCAAAGGAGACCTTGCTCTTATCTGGATCTACTCAGTGTTTCTGGCTTCGCTGTAAATTCTGAAGTGATGTGCATTCAGTGGCAGGATAAGAGTTGCAGGATGA
The DNA here is from genome assembly GCF_028018845.1 of Melospiza georgiana. Lineage (NCBI taxonomy): Eukaryota > Metazoa > Chordata > Aves > Passeriformes > Passerellidae > Melospiza > Melospiza georgiana. Next base: position 13,802,037 of record NC_080439.1, read on the forward strand.
GTCCCTCCTGCTGGAGCTGCTCTTCAGAGACAAGATTTCACAGCCTGAGACATGGGGCAGGTTCCCACCTCAGCATCCCAGGAGGTGCAGCATGTTCTCACCCATCTGGAGGCTGGACATACTCAAACAGGAGCCTTTCACTCTCTTTCCTTATACTGGTATTCCTGAGTTTATCCTACAAGACTAACAGTGATAAACTCAGAAATTGCAATTCTAGGAATCATTACACAAACCAAACATGATGGCTTGCATATACTATATGTCTCTGGAGGAAAATATAACAATAAACTTAACAATCAAACAAACCAACCACCAAAAAAAAACTTACTCTTTCACAGTTGGGTCAGGATTAATAAAACCCATGTGGATTCTGTGGATCTGGGAAGAGCTTATTCTTATGAAAAATTGATTGAGATAAAATTTATGCTCTGCTGTACCTCAGTAAATCTGCAGACTTTAAGCCATATCAGTGGAACTGCTGTGGAATATCAGCAGAATAATTAATATGGTAGTTTAACTGGGGAGTTTGCTTCAATATAGATCAATTTCCAGACTTAGACATGTGGCATTTCTCACACTGTCATTCATAGATTCTGAAATCAAAATGAAAGATGACACCAGCTAACAAAGCAGGTCCCAATATATGTAGATATCTTACATCAGTATCAATAACTTTTTTCCAAGAAAGATTATCTCCCTTTAATCCTAATAACATCAATGTTTCATACAGTTTTGGTATGTGTCCACCTCTTTGTCTTCAGTGCACTCGTGTATTTTTCAAATAAACCTGTTATTTATTATGACAGCTGGAAATTGACCTGGTAAAGTCATCTATGTTCACTCCATGTATTATGTTACCCTCTAATTCCTGCCCAAAACAGAGTTGGAAATTAAAAGAAAAATATGTCTTCACCAAATTTTGATTTATAAGACATTCAGTGCACTTTTAAATGCTAAATTTTTCTACAGGAAGCAGTAAACTGCAATAGGCAGCAAAACAGAGTTATGGCACATGAAATAGAAATTAAAATGCAAGTGATTGAATACATATTCACAGAAGTTTAAGCTGGGTAACATTCAGCAACAGAAAAACATGCAGTTTTAGGCATACCCTTGTTATCCTGTCAGTTGATGCACATTTGTTTGAAATAAGGCAAGAAGGTATAAAGCAATCTTTATCCTGAAGGTCTCCAAAAGTATTTCTTGGGGTCAGGGTGGTGCATGTAGACACATATAGCAAATGGAGACCTACAGCTTGGAAATCTCACTGAAATGAGAAAAATCCCTCATCAATGTTGCCTTGAACTCAAGGCAGCAATCAATATTTCCTGTGGGTTTTGGGGCCCTCAGGAGCTGCAGAGGAGGTGATGGCCTGGTTAGAGCCACCCTCATGCCCTTTCCTCCCCAGGCACTGCCAGCACAGCAGCAGCAGGTTCTGCCCTGGGCTGGCTCCCCTGTGCCACTCAAACAAGGCACAAATGGAACATAATTCACACTAAAATATCTCCAACTGCAAGACAAGATTGATCAGAGGCTTTTGTGTCTCCTGCTCCGACATGCGGCCCAGTAACACCTGAGCAGGCCTTATGTACTGACACACACAAATTTCATGGCTGTGTTTGGCTTGGATTTTCCTCCCACAAAGTAGGCATATGCTTTGCTAGGTTCTCTCTAAAGTCAGTAGTCCAACACAAATGTGACAGTATTTGAAATTAAATCCAGGACTGGTGGACAAGTCCTCCTCAGATTCTGATTGCAAGGGGAGAGGCTGCCAGGGCCTCGGGGTACCCTCAGACACAAACAGTAAAACCCCAGTAGGGGAACTGCTGCAGCCCTAGCCAGGAAAATATCAGCATAAGGCAAATCATAATAGAAACAGAGCTCTATTAACCAAAAACTTGGATTTTTTTTCAAAGACCAAAAGATTATAAGCAGTCTTATCAAAGGGATAGTAGCTGCCCAATTTTTTCAATCATTTTAATTGCAGGCTAGCATTCATCTTCTTATCCAGCTGTGTAAACTCCATCACTTTGAATGCACAGCATATAATTAATCCAACCAGAATAGACTCAATTTTTTTCTACTTATCTTGTTTGTAGGAAGGCAGCCTTTTATTTGCACTATGTTACCTCTGATCCACAAAGTGACCCAAGGGAGTGTCTTACTACTCACCAAATCCCTGTCTCATAATTTTTTCATAATGCCATGATTAAACCTACATGAACCAATGACAAGAAAAATGAAATTAATAAAAACAACAGAAAAAAAAAATAACAAACCTCACATACACAAGAAAACACATAGAAGAAACTTCAAGACAAAACCCTAAGGCCTTCTAAATTCCCCACAAGATGTTGCAGTATACAATGTACCTAATCTTAGAACCATTTTGACACATTACTTCAACATTCTGTGAGGACTTAAATGGTGGATAATAAGACAGGACTTTTCCTCCTGGAAATCCTGCTATAGGTTGAGCACCTGAGTGAGGAACTGTAGTGCCCAAACCATTCCTCAAGTCAACACTTTCTTAAGGGTGCACAGCAAATTTTGCACATGATGAAAACCATATTTAAAGTTGCAATCCATGATAGTCTAGATCATTACATCCAGAAAATTAATTTCCACTTGTTGATGAACAAAGTCTGCTGTGAACTTTTAATATTTTTCTATTAATTTTTGAATGAATATTACCATAAATGGATTTAGTTTCTTTTAATGTATTACTTTAACATTGGTTTGTCTAAAAGATGCTTATTAATACTTCTGTAACAGGGAGGTAAACTGATACAAATCATGTTAAATTTCGCTCTCAAATGCCTGTTCCATGAGATTTAGCAATAATCAGGGTATAAATTGGGATGATTTTCTGATTGGGTTTTGATAAATATATTTTTAATCTTATTAAAGAGTATGTCCTGCATTCCACTGTCATTTCCAATACTGTTCCACAAGGCTTGTGCTACACTGTCATATGTGTTGTAAGGCTGGTAACAGAAAGCAATAGAACACATTACATCCAGTAGAAATCAAATATCTCAGATTGAAGCATGCAGGGAAGATTAGCTACCAGAGAGACTATCCATTTTTTAGTATTAATCCTTCCCAGGATCTTGTTTACTGAGGAACTTTATTTCAACACATATGTGAGTTTTACATGCACATCAGTCAGCCCAAACAGTCCTTGATATTAGGCTAAGCAGAAAACAAGAGTGATTTTTGTGAAAACTTTTTAGAGATTTCCTTCAACCTCAGAAGGTTCCAGCTGGAACAACGACAGAAGTTACAAAAGGTAGAACAAGGCCCAAATGAGCATCCTGGATCTAAGGTTTGTGAGAAGGGGTTTGAGCTTCAGTCCCCTGCAATGGAAGGAGGTCACTGTAATGATTAAACTATTTGCTATGCAGATGTACTTTGCTCTCTTGAGGAACTTTACTAATCTTTTTAATTTCCCATGAGCTGTGCCCATTTAGAACAACCAAACCAAAAGCCCTGCTAACAGATGAAGTTTTCTAAAGACAACTCTTACAATTTCTAACTTCTCTCTCTGTATGCCAGAGGCATCAATCATCCTTTCAATATCATCAGCTCTCTGCAGAGATGAGATATATTTACAATATGACACTGCACTGAACACTTGACACATGCCTTGGTTTCCTGGCTCTCAGTGCACAAGCCTAACGAGCAAGAACCAGCAACAGCCAATCAGACTGAGGTTTCAGGACACATCAGACATTCAAAAGATGCTTGGACAATTAATCATACGCTTCCACCCATTTATGTTTCTCATGGATTGCCTTGGATCGGCCCAGGCAAGGAGGGACAATGTTTCTCTTGTCACTGAGCAATTGGTAACCCACAGGCTGGAAGCCAGGCAATGTCTCTACTGTACCTTCTCTCTCACTCCACCATTCCCTGTGACAGTCCATGCTTACATGTCAGACTGCAAGATGGAATTAAGGATTTCAATTGACCCATAAAAATATTTTCTACTCTAACCAGCCTAGAGAAACTAGCACAGGGTCTCTCCCTAAGTACTTCCTTTTCTTTCCTTGACTTCTTCCCTCTTCCTTTCCCCTGTCACTCAAAATTTAATCAAAACAGAACTGTATTATAGATAAAGGATTAAAAAAAAGAAAATCCCCATCAAAGTAAAGCTCTCATCAAACCTTTTTCATATGCTGATTGGAGATCCTGAAATATTCTGTTTATGAGGTTGCACAAAACTTCCTCAAGTGACGGATCAGATGTGTTTCCCATTTGTAAATGTGGCTGACCCAACAGGTGTGCACCAATGCATGACTCAATCAACAAGCTCTAAGCATCATTCCCTAGATGAAACTTATCCTATTTTACAGATAAGAGGGAAAATTTTGAGACCTACTTTAAAATTAAACTCTAATATTTAATATTAACACTTTTATAGCCCAATAAAAAAAAACCTATATAAATATATATAAACAATTTGGTTTTCTTCTCACATATTTTAAGCAATTTCTGTCACCTAACCTTTAAAGAAAGATTTTGCCCAGTAGGGAAGTGGCTGTGCAGTTAAAATTTATCTCTTTATTCCATCCTTTTGATGATTTTTTTTAGACATTTAAAGCACTTGAAATAATGCCCATCTTCAGCCTTTGTTTTTGGGTTATAGATGTGGTTTAGAATCTTTTTATGTTCCTGCATTTAAGACATTTATATTTTAAAGAGTAATCACAGGCAGCAGAGTTTGCCTGATCTAGTGTCACTAATGGAACTTAAATGACTCTCTTTTTTTGCAATTTAGTTCCTCCTTTTTTCTTTTCTTTTTTTTTCTTAATCCAATACATTGTGTGGCTGAAAACTGTAAACAAGAAACCATAGGCAATAAGAGAGCAGACTTGAGCATGGACAAAAATCAAATTATCTCAGCTTAACTCTTATCTGCCAACTACCAGCTCCACCAAACTTTTAAATAATTTACAGAAAGGTATGAGAAAAAAACAGGAAACCAAATATTTATGTCTTTCATGCCTCTGTGCAACTCTTTCAGTTCCTAGGATGCTTCTAACATTTCCAAGGAAATGTTGTTTTCTCACTCTAGTACCATAAGGTGCCGGCATTATACTTGAAGGTACATCAGGTGAAGTTTCATAATGCAGCAGAACTTGGAAAACCCATTATATTTTTGACCGATCAGCCTTGAACTGAAACCATTTTTAGCCAGAACAGTGAGTAAAAAAAAAATTTGTACCGCCAAAATAAAGTTGACTGCTACAAGTCAGGAAAATATTATAAAAGATACCGGAGTGTCTTGATAAAGTAGCTGCTTTTCTACTGCTTCTAGAGGCACCCTCTCATTAATTTCTTTTCTAGGTACACAGAAGAGTGGGCAAGTTACAGGGCAGGGGAACAGACCACTGGCTACCCTGCAAGGACATCACTAAAGGTCAGGAGGCTGCTCATCCGTGGCTACAGCAGCCCAGGACAAAGGAGGCAACATCAGAGGAGGAGGAGAGAATTGATTTTTCTGCATGGACAAATGGGGATTCTCTTCCTCAAAGCAAGGAAATACAAGCTACTGGGAATTTTCAGGGGATATAGATGAGCAAATTAAAACCCTTCATGGACAAGGTTTGTGTTGCCCCTCTGGGTTCAGTGGAGAGGATTTGTGATCCATGCCTTAGCAAGCACAGCTGTTAGCCAGGGGCAGTACAACATCACAAGAGAAAGCAGACTTACAAGCAGAACTATCTGCAGTTATTACAGGTACAGGGTTAATACTGACAACATGCTTGAGGGCTAAGACACTTCAGCAATCAGCATCATGCTTAACTCCAGTGGATGAATGTAAGTTACAAACTGAAATTATGGGGAGAGGGAAAAAATTTCTGTCTTTAGTGTAATCCTGAAGGGAGTCCAGAAAGCATATTTGAGTCTGCAGGCTTTTGCTGTTATCATCTCCTTTCACTCATCCACACACACCCCTTTGAAAAGCACTTAAATACACAAGAATACATTAGGATGCCTTTGTTTGCAGAAATGCTCTAACTATAAACCTCTAAAATTTCAGTAATTTAGGTCTGAACACAGAAAATGAGGATAATACATTACATAAACCACAACTGTAATTTGCATTCCTCAAAGTGTTTGATATCAGGGATAGTGTTCAGTCATAAATGAAGGCACAGACAGTAAGGTGCAACCAAAGAGGAAAGAAAATAGTTTGCTAATATTGCAATTGCATTTATTTTTATTTTAGCAATATATTAACAAGTATGGCCCTTAGCATGACTGAAGAGAAGAAGTGCTGCAGAATTGAATTTAAATAATGCTACCAGGACTTTATGTCTACCAAACTGTTCAGTTCACTTAGAACATGATTTAAAATATTTTTACAGTTTGCCAAGCCATTTGCAAGGACTGGTTGCAATCACAGCAAAGGCTATCACATCTGAAACATTCCTGCACAATCAAAAATCTTTGGTTTTTCTTTGTTCAGATTACTGGGACTTGCCATCACAGCCTCAACTTGGATCTCAACAATGGGTTAGAGAAAGAAGGACCTGAAAACTCTCCTGATCCTTTCAGTTACAGGGACTTTGCTTTCACAGCTATGTAAGGGTGATCAAAATCAGCTTGAGAGGAAATGGAATTCATCCTACAGCTACACTCAGAGCTTTTCTTCACATTATCTATGAGGCTAAGAAGCATGAAGAAATAGATACATATATATGCAAAATTATACCAAACAGAATAACTAGGAGTTTTATTTTGGTTGGGTTATTTTTTGGCAAAATTTAATGGAACATATTCTGCTAAAACAGGGAACTACTCATGCAAGAAAAAGGCACAAACACAAAGGTTATATAAAATTCTCAATATTAGTATTCAGTGGTAATTTACACAATATTTTCAGCACCATATTTCCTGTTTGCCAGTTTTTAAGAAAAAATAACAATTCTATTACTGATGCATATCAAGACAGTAAAATATTTTCCTGATTAATTATACATCCCTATCTGTACACTGGTCATGCAGCTTTAATGGAAAATATTTAAAACCTTTCCATGAGAATTCAGCACCTTCTACTGTTCTCATTAATATTCCAAGCAATTTTCTGCTTGTTGATCAACTTTCTGGTTTAACAAAACTATAAAATGTGGATGACTACGTGGATCTTGACAGGTACACATCTCCTGTTAAGACAGCATTTCCCACAAAGAATTCAATTATCTACAATATTGTGCAATTCATTATAGCACTAAAATTTTCAGTAAAGCATTGAAAGAAAAACATTTTTTTACTGAAAGAGATCTTATACAGTACCTTATCCTCCCTCTTTAACAAGGGAAAACAAGTTAGAGAAAGACTGGGTAACTGTAGACCTAAACTTCCTCTCATCATAGTTGAAAATAAGAGTTGGACATTTTAAGTCTCATGTTAAGTGCCAGGTGATAAAATTTTCCATACCCGAGGCAGACAATGGGGCATTTTTTTCTTCGTCTTTTAAATACTTCTACTGCAGAAAACCTGTATTAAATGAAGACCACTGCCACAGCAATGCAATGGTCACTGGGCACCCAGAGCAGTAAAGATGAAGGTTACACAGCAGTCTGCCTGTAGCCAGTGTCCATAACCTCGAGGGGCAGAGCTGGAGGAGAGGCAGCAGGCCCTGCCCCTGCCTGTCCCCTCAGAGCCCAGCTTTGTCCCCAGGTCAGTGCCAGCAGGGCCAGGCTGTGCCAGCACAGCCTCACACAGCTGTGACACACTCTTGCAGGCAGGTGACATTTGGGGACACCAGAGCCAAAAACCATAAGGACACGTTCTGACCCTCCAGCAGCAGACAGTGACACACTGGGTTAGCACAGGCATTTTACTTTAAAGGTTAAAATAGAGGTGCCAAAGGGCGCACAGACCTTTCACTGCTTTGCAGAAATCTCTGGTTTTTGTCTCATTCAATAATCCTTCAGAAACAGTTCTGAGACCCTTGACAAACCAACCCAAGCATGCAAACAAGGCATATGATGACCAGATGGCCCATACTCTCATCCTTCAGCACCCATATGCTTCAAGTGTATTTTCAGATTGCTGCTAAAGAGTGGGGCTTTGGAGTTGTAAAGATCCTACTTGGCAGGAAGAATCCTTACAGATGTTGGAAAAAAGGCTTTCACCACAGACAGATCTCAACTAAGCACACATTGCATTAAGAATTAAGTTGATTTGCTGCATATCCCTGAGCCAGCAAAAAATTGCCGTTTTCTCTGACATCCTACTGAAAATACTAATTTTATTTTTTTAACTTGTTTTTGGGGGAGCAAGTCTAGAGTTTAAACAGTGTGGTTGTGATTGGATTCTTCTGGTTGACAATACTTGACACAATTGATAATATTGAAAAATACTAATAAAATAAATCCTATCAATTTTGGTGATGCCTTTATCTGTAGATTAAAAGCCAAGACAAAATCTTCAAACTCCTACCAATGCATCCAATTTTCTACAAATCACTAACAACTTTTGAGTCATAGTAAAACAGCATATTTTATTAAGTATTAAACATTATACAAGATTACGAGAATGCAAAAATATTAGTAAGAATAATTTAAAATATTGTACACATTTCATTGAATCAAAAGTTCATCTTGAAGTTTAAAAACAGTTAATATTTTTGTATTTAAGATAAGCTTTTCTAAACTCACTGATCACAAGACAGGTAATAGATGATACCTGAGGCACTGGTATTCAGAAGTCTGCAAGACTCAGGCCAGCTGAGATAGCTGAGCAAAAAATATTAGCCTTCATACCTTTTCCTGTGCTAAAGTCATTTCTCTAGGGTGAGCTGTATATATTCCCCACCACCACATTAAGAAATCTCTCATAGTCTATAGGATCATTAAATGCTTAAAGATCACTTGTTCCAAGCCCTCTGCCACAGGAGGGGCATTTTCCACTGGACCAGGCTGCTCAAATCCCCATCCAGCCTGGCCTGAGCGTGAGGAACATTTGGCATTTGTTGCATAACAGCTTCCCCAGAGTCCCTTCACATAACAACACACAAACGCACAAGGACTGAATTCCTGACTTCATCCCCCACCAACAGAAGCTTTTGTTGTTAAAGCTACAAGTACAAGGCAAGATAGATTCAGCTATTCCCAATGATTTCATCAATTTTTTTGGTGAAAGAGGAAAATGAATTAATTATTTTATTAATTCCTTTTAATTCATATTAATTCACAACCACCATGGCTGTGCCTAGCTCTGTTTGTAGTTGATGAAGAAGACCAGGCAATTTTAGAACATTATGTAGCTGATCACATGGAAATATCTCCTTGAGGGTAATGCTAATTAAATCCTAGTTTTCACTGAGTTTATAGACCAGATCTCCAGCAAGTCCAAAGGGAGCAAAACATGACTAACTCAGCAACTCATCACATCTTGTTTATTTATAAAATCATGTGGCTTAAACTGAAACATTTCCATTTTAGCAAGCTGAAAATCCAAAAGTAGAAACATATACCCAAGGGCCTGGAAGAGTAAGTCTTTGAAAAATCCTATCTTCTTTAGAAGTGCATTTATAAGCCTCTAAATATTTTTCAGAGAGTTCAAAAGCTTGAAATAAAATATGATATGGTAATAGTGGTACATTTTGTCCTGTCTACTCATGGTGGGCCTATCATGAATAAAAAAGCACAAAAAACAAACAAACAAACAAAAAAAAACCAAAAAACCAACCAAACAAAAAAAATTCCTCTATTTCAGCCTCTAACTGTCAGAAAAATAACATGGCACTGAAGAAGAAAGCCCAGGAAATACATGGACAGTGCAGCTTTTGTCCCAAATCACACAAGAGGGGCTCACTTGGGGCAGAGAACCTAAGCCATAGCAAACTCCTCTTCCTTTTCTAAAGTAGAATATGCTTGGACATGTGCCAAAACTCTGGAAGACTCTCCCCTTTCCCATTGTCATTGCCCTTCCTCTGGTCATGCACCACCTTCCCTAACCCCAAAGTGTAATGACTGCCAAGATACAAATTAAATTATTCCAGAAAGTTCTCTATGACTAGGCTTGACAAACCATGAGTAAGGTCAACATGGGCTTCAGCCACTGTCACTGATATGAAATTATGATCTATTTAGACTTGTCAATATTCAACTCTATACAAACCAAAATGTTGGTATATATCAGTCAACAAACTCAATCTGGATCCCTCCATTAAAATGTGCAATCATTTCTATTTGCAGTCTGCAGTGTATTTCCATAACACTGAAATAACACAGCAGATGCTAGTGTCCATAAATCCTCTCTTGTGACTACTATTCCACTGCTTAATGCTCCAGTTTTCGATATCTAAAAATAATACATTTTTAAAACTATGTTTTTAGTTACAATATATTTATACCTTTCTAAGGGAACAAAAATATAAAGATATATTCTTGCATTCCTAATGAGCTCTTTTAGCCCATTTTAAAATAAAAGCAAATCTATTATATAATATTATGGAAATACCCATAATGCCAATTAACTAAAATATTAAAAATAATATTAGCAAGATATCAGTCTCAAAGACAAACGAAAAAAGTATATTTATCATCCACTAGACAGGGAATAGAATAATTGTTCTTAAGTATGAATTTTCAGAAGTGACATGATTTACAATTTTATACTTTGATTTATAGATCCTGAAGTCATAAAATGTTAAGTGACTTTTCAGAAAGAAAAATAATTTAAAAATGCATCAAAAACTATTCATCTCAGTGTCAAAGCACTCCAGGTCACCTCTACTTCTCATTTAAGTATTCTAGGGATTTAATTATATTACTGCTATAACAGCACCTAAGATGATACTTAATATAAAAGAAAAACCCTGCAAATGCTATGATACAAAATATCCAAAATCAGCAGCAAATTCAGTCTTTACCTGTAATAATACCAGCTTCTTACACAGGAATATATAAGTCCCTGCAATGTGTATATAATTCCCTACAGAGCAACAGGATTTTTCATGGGAGTCTGACACTCTGGGAATTTTACTGGGAAGATCTCAAATTCTGCAATCTGCCACTGAATTTTCCCTCTTCCCCACAGCTGCATCCCACTGGCAACTCAGAGTCCTGCAGAATCACAGAGCAGGTCAGGCTGGGAGGGACCCCAGCGGATGATCTGGTCCAGTGAGGAGGGAGACTCCTCACGATCTCGGGGCAGTCTGTCCTAGTGCATGGGCTCCTGCACTCTAAAGTTCTTCCTCATGTCCATGTGGAACTTGCTGGGTATCAGTTTCTGCCCGTTGCCTCTTGTGCTATTGCTCAGCACCACCGAGCAGAGCCTGCTCCTTCCTCAGAGCCCTCCCTGCAGAGATTTGTGTACATGGGTGAGGTCCCTCTGAGTCCTCTCTTCTGGAGGCTGAGCAGAAGAGCTCCCTCAGCCTTGCTCAGAGGAGAGATGCTCCAATCCCTTCATCATCTCTGCAGCCTCTGCTGGACCTGCTCCAGGAGCTCCATGGCTCTGTTGTGCTGCGGAGCCCAGAACTGGACACAGCACTCCAGATGTGCCTCACCAGGGCACATCTGGATCAATTTATAGACTATCCTGTTCACCCCCCTGAAGGGAAGGGCAGTTAGTATAATGTGGAATTGTTTTTTGTTCCCGACATGCATTACTTTATGATTTTTATTGTGGAATCTAATCTCTCTTTTAAGAGTGGAAGAGATATCATAAAACAAAAAGAAATAAAAAATTCCACCTTCAATGTCATTCCACACTTTCTGCCCGGCAATTCAATTTGTCCTGTCTGTTGACAATGCCACCCGACTTTGAATCTTTAGTAAATTTCAACAGAATACCACGCTTTTTGTGCCAAAGCCATTACTAAAAACATTAAACAAAATTGGTTCCAGGACTGATGTTCAGGAACTCTATTAAATAATCTTTCAATACATTCTGCTTCCTCGTTTTAACATGATTTATTCAGAGTCAGGTTTATCACTCCATTTAATGCTTATTTTCTGGAAAGTGTACAGAAATGTAAAATAATTCAATTCAACACCCTGGCTCGAAAAGCACTTGCTTGTGTGTGTAGCCTACAGTTGATGTATTAAATGACAATAAAATGGATAAAACAACCTTACTGCACTAAAAGTTACTGCCAATATACGACATTGTTAAATTAAAAATTAATTGCCTGAAGAAACACACAGAAATGCATACATGCGTACTTCCAATTTTTTATTTAGGGTTGCTTAATAATTTATGGCTTGGGTAAGAACATGCCTCCTTCAGCAGAAAAATGCTAATTGCATTAAAGAAGAAACAATCCCTGGAGCACAGAAGCAAGCATTACTACTTGTTAGTCAAAAATTAATACTCAGCACTGTAAGTCATTTTTATTAACTTACTCTACAGTTGCAATGGCTGCACAATTACATACAACAGTGAACTATTCCCTAAGACTTGAGATAAATTATGAAATTAATTCTTAGTTTAGTAAAATATTTTGTTACTTCAATCTCTCTACCAAAGACTGAAGCCTAGAATTAAAAATCACATTTTTCCTTTTTTTTTTGCAGTGTTTTTATGATTTCTGCTTTACATGCTACCTACTGTTGTGCTTTCAAGTACTGATATCAGTCACAATAACCATTACAGCACAAAACTAATGAAACTAGTTTTGGTTTTTTCCCTCTCTAGCTGAAAAAAATGACAGCTTCAGCAAAATATTTCCTTAATTTTTAGTGCATCAGGACTCCTTTTCTAAACTCAAACACTTGCAAGTGATACTTTTCTTTAGATGTTTTGGGGAATTTTCCCATGTTCCTCTTCTCTAAATAAAGCAACCTGTCAAAAGTGTGCAGAAAAACTGCATAAGTCACACTGACTTTCTGGCAAAAACTTTCACCTTTGTCACAATTAAGTGATGCACCACATAAAAAAACATACCAAGCCAAAATCCAACAAAACAATCAAAAAGAAAGCCACTAACAACTGCCATATTACAGCAGAAAAGTCTTCTCTTCCTCTGTGCCCAAAACACATATTTGTGTCTTGCTTTACCTCTTGATTTTTCCCACCACAGCAAAACTGGAGTGTGTACCCAAAATGCGGGGTGTGCATAAAGTTCACAGAGCTCGTGCCACATCAGAAATGATGTTTTTGAGTCTGACCCTCTGCTAGGACTCCAAAGTCTCCTATAAAACTGCACTGCAGTGAAACCATCTCAAGGCAAAAGGGTTTTTTTCACCATGAAAATAGTTGTGGGGGACAGGACAAAGGATGGGACACTGGGACAGGACAAACGATGCAACTGGGAGAAAAATAGGTAAAAGCTGGAAACATACCTCAAGAGGAATAACACATAAGCTACATCTGGCTCAAAATACCCTTCAGAGAACTGAATTTCTGGAGGCTGCAGGTGTTTCCCACAGGGAAAATATTACTGATTTTTTCTGTTCTCGGAATCCTTTTTTATTCTCCTCCCTACACTTTTACTGCTGCAGAGGATGGGGTGCCATGAGGACACCAATCCAATGTGGATCACACCTTTTGATGGTAAGGAGGTCAGCAAACAAAGATCTAGAAAACAAAGTTCTGGCTCTGGGGTTATGTATTGGCATCTTGTGGTTTCTCACCTCAGACTGCTCTGCATTTCCACCCCAGAGCAATGGCACAGCTCTCTGCAAAGAGCTCCCAGCCCTGTGGATACCCTGGGTGAGAGGTGCCCAGCACATCCCTGTGGGATTTTGGCTGGGACACCTGCGCTGCAGCTCCCTGTGTCCACCATTAGGGCAGACTGCAGAGCTGGGAACACCTTGCTTACCCAAGAGATTATATTACAGGATGTAATATAATCTAAGTAAACAACCAGGCAGCCTCTCCAGAGCAACAGTTTTCAGTTTTTAAATAGAAAAACATGGCTTGGGAAGGAGTGCATCTGCAGGTTGTCAAGAAGAGTTGCTCTTTACAGGCAGATTTTAATTTTTTAAAATAGGTAAGGTTTTGTTCAAACCTTCCATAAAATGTCACAGCTACAAAGTTGAATTTCGCCAAAGGCTATGAACAGTGTAAAACATTGTTTTGATTACTTGGTCAGCATAGAAATTTTATTTCCCATCAGAACACATTACTGTAGAGCATGTTGACCAAATGAACTCTCTCCTTGTTTGTGTCTCACCTAATTAAGCATTATAATTATAAACAGCTTCAGGCTGTCATGATTAGACTCCTGTTGATTTTACCACTGTTGTATCACACGACTCTCTGCTCCCTGTCCAGTCACACAGAGGCTGCACACAGGCTGTCCTTTAAAACTCCTGGCAACTGGGTAGCAGTGGAAGTTTTCAAAATCAGCATCAAACTGTGCACATTTAGAACTAATTTCTGATCGGTCTTATCTTTAAAGAACGCCTAAACTTGGTACTCATCTGCTTTTTCTTGAGAGCAGAACTTATAGACAACCAAAACATTTCTTTTTGAATGTTTGTATTTTTTCAAACGAAAGCAGCTCAAAGCAATTGCTTCCTGGTCAAATGTCATCTCTGCTATGATGTTAGTAAAATATTTATCAAAATTAATATTCAATTTTTGGCATGCATGTCCACTCTAATTGCATTTTCGTTTTCACTGCTCTAATTATCCCAGTGGCTTTAATATGAATCAGACATTGATACTGTGCATGGTCTCAGGAGATTTAAATTCCAGAAAGTGCCATGGTGGCTCTGAAATGGCCCAGTAGATTTGGTTTGCAGAGCCCATCTCAAGCAGGGAGGTTCTTTCTCTGCAGTGGCATGGTGACTAGGGCAGAGAGGAGTCAATGAAAATTGTTCATGACCTACCAAAATGTAAAATGCCAGCAAGGATAGGTCACACCATGGGGCTACAGCTGAGGCTGGTTGTAAAGCAGTTATACTGTGTTAATCTGAAGAGTAATGCACTGCATTTTCCTTTGACTTTGTATCATTTGAAACCCCTTTCCATGCACAGCTCTGGGCTCTCTCTGCCAGGCATCTCAAATTTATCCCTGCAATTCCTCCCTCTCCTTTCTCTTTCTGTATCGCTGTGCATCAATGACCATTTTTCAGTGCTTCCATTTCTTTGCTCATTTTTTGCCAGCTAGCACACTGGGGAAAAAACCACAGAACAAAAACCCCAAAACCAGCAAACACTGGAGTGTAAGACACGAGGCAGTTTGAAATTATTCCCACTGCAGTAATTCCCAAACACACTCCAGCAGACGAGTCAGGAATGCGCCAAGCACACTCGGTTTTCCCTTCATGCCACATGAGCACATTGTGAAGGAGGTAAATATACTTGATTTTCTAGTAGTCTTTACTCAACACAATTCCATGTGTCTTGGGAGGACTCCCAGCAGAGAGGATGAGACAGTACTGTAGAGGGGTGGTAAAAAGCAAGAGGATAACAACCTATCTTTCCTCTAATACAGTAGAATGCTACAGAAATACTTTGAGGATGTCTCAGCATAGATTGCTCAGAACACAGAGTTCTGAATTTTTTACAGAAAGAAGTCCTTTGGGAGAAGAGTTGGTAGGCAGAGTTTGAACTAACTCTAGATTCAAAAAACTACCAAACCTGAAAATGATGCTGTTTTTTCCTCCCCCATATCTGCTGACATCTCTTTATTCTTTCCACTGTCAGTGATTCCCAGCATGATGTTCAACAGGGAATATTTCTGTTCTAAACTTTAGATCCTTTCAAGATGCATGGCTCATGTGGCAAAGTCAGTGTAAACTCCCATTGTCTTAAAGATATACCATAAATTAATAGACTTCTCTCAGCCAGTTACCTACAGAAATTCTTTGGTGTGCATTTTTATAGCGTACATAAAACTTTAATAATATCTTGACCAAATGTTGCTCTTTTTGTTTACTCCTGAAAGCACAGAATTCCCCAATAAATGAACAAATTCAGGCCTCCCAAAATGGTATTGCTTTTCAGAGTAGAGCAAATCTTCAGAAAAGCATACCCCTATCAATCCACAGAGGGAATCATCTGCCAGTCCCACTTGCAGATTTGAAAGCCAAACCCTTTGCCTAATTTCCTGACATCTAACCTGGCCAAAGGGGTAGCTTGCAAGGAATGCCAGTGAGCAAGGTGAAAACAGCACATCAGAAAAACAGTGATTTTGCCATGTGGTGGGAAAGAGCGGTATTTATAACCTTTAAAAGATCAAACCATGAATAAAAATATATAGGAGCAAAGAGTACGTAAAAAATTCCTGATGGCATGACACATTCTTATAGGTATGGGTTAGAATGACAGCATTATTCCTAAGTGTCTGTATATCATTTGTATAACCATGGTACTGAGACTTCTACACATGCTACATATTTTATAGAAAAATGATTTTTTGGGAGTTAATTTTTTACTATGGAGTTTTGAATTTTATTTGTACTATTTTTCATGCATTGTAGCCTGTAAAATAAGTTCCTGCTGGACTATGATTCTTGTAGCACACATTTTGCAGAAATAAAAAAAGGAGAAAAAAATTCATATGTAATAAAACTTTAGAACCTTTTAAAAGTTATCTAATCTAGCTCTACCTTCCATAACCATGTTATTGCAGTTTTTATGTCTGTGCTTGTGTGACCAGCCTGGGTTAGCAACAAGTAGGATTTTTTAAAAACTATTTTTTTCAAATCCTATTGGCTTTGTCTACTGGCAAATTTCAGAGTTTTGTTCTTCCTTTACATAGTCAGTATTTATTGAGGAAAAGAGCAACTTAACTTTATCCTGTTCCTGCCATATCTACATTTCTTTGATGTGGAAGTAAGTTATGCCTAGAAGTTGGGACCCAGAGAACTCCTGAAATCTCAGCGCATTCTGATGCTGCCCTTAGTGCTTCACTGATCATCACCTGGCCCAAGGTTCACTCTCAAATAATAAATGCATTAAGAGAAAGGAGGGAAGAAACTCAGTCCTCGAACTTTTTTTCACTTAAAAGGAACAATCAGAGCACAGGGTAAGTTTGAGAATTGTGCATCACAAGGCTCCCTGTAGTGCAGGTACTCCCAGTCCCGAAACAGCTGAGCAGATCCAAGAGCTGTGATTCACATGCAAGAACCAAACATTTTGAGAAAGGATGAGCCCATACTGAACACAATGCCATGACCAAGGGCTAGTGCAGAACGCACAGTTTTGTGGTGTACTGTCAGGATTCCAACCTCTGACACACACAATTGGAAAGCAAAAGGTATGAGAAGCTGATAAAAATATACATTGTCCAAAGTCAACATTCAAGGCTGAAATTGTGCAACTGAATCAAAAATAGATTAAAGATATAAACTAGACTGTGCAGGCTGAGTATCAAAGGGTTATCAGCAAAAATTAATTACAAATACTGCCATGACAACAAGATGAGAGAAGTTACTTTTCTAATTTAGGAGAACCTCATTTACTTCTGATCATGCTAGAGAACAGAATCCTTTACAACCATACAACCCAGAATTAAAAGGACACAAATACATACATACACGTAAATAAATATATAAATAAAACCATTCAAACCATTTGTATAAACATAGAATAGCTACATGTAAATATAAACATATGCTCATGTAAGCCACTCCTTGCCACAGCCTCTCCTAAAAAGAGCTCATATCATCCCAACTCTCATGAGCTCAGATAATTTATGCAATAATTTTATGCAGTGGAATTCCCAGAGCAGAGCTCCCCACATGCACATGGAGCAATCCTTCTTCAAGTGCTGTAATATCCTTTGTGAGTCTCATCATTAAAAATGCCCATATTGGGCTGGTTTCCCTTTATGGCAGCTCCCTGAAAGCACAGAAAGCTGCACTCTGAAGTTGATATCATCTCTCTGAAAACCAACATGGACATAAGGACTATTTGTGCCTGGAGCACATTATTGCTCGTGTTAATATTTTATGTTTATTGACTCTCTTTGCAAATCGCACCACGGAGTGTGCTCTCAGTATTGCTGCAGTTTGGTGGGATGAAAAGAACCATTCTGTGGGGGCTATTCTCTGTTTGTTTTACAGCAAGGGGTGGCAGGAATTGGATGCTGTACTTACTGCTCAGCGCTCCAGATGCCTCAGCTGTGAGCGAGTAGGAACAAGAGCTCACTGTCACAGCAGGGAATCCCAGCAGCATCAGAGCTCCCCAGCAGCTGGCACGTTCAGAGCAAATGGATCACATCACAGTGCAACTCAACACCAAGGCAGTAAAAAGACAAAATGGTTTAGATGAGACTGTTAATTTCAGCCTCACAAATCCTGCTTGTACATATTGAATTGAAAGCGCAGTAAAATAGAATGCCCAAACTTTGATTAAGGAAAGGAGTTGTTCAAATCGACTTAAAAGAAGTAAGTCAAGGGTGTTTTGATGCAAAAACTTCATGTGGAACTACAAACCAGACAGTTGGGCTGGAAGCATCTTTTTGCGCTTGCAAAGTGGAGTTTTAAAATACACTGCAAAAAATGGCTCTACACAGAGTCCAGGGATAAGCTGTGGAGCTCCTTGCTCCAGACAGAGATGGTAAAAGAAGAGACTGACATGCTCATGAGTGAAAAAATTGAAAAACAATCCTAAACTTGGAGGTCACCTTTGGCTCAGGAAATCTCTCAGCAATAAATTGTTTACTGAGTGAGTATTACGGTAAAGTATTACTACAGATATGTTCTGCTCCTATGCCTTCCCCTAGATACACACTTCAAGCCACTTTGTACTTAGATCTGAGCCTATAAAGATTTTATGTTCTCATGAAAAATAACACAATCAGATTATAGATTTTATAGGTGAAAAATTTCAGTCAGCAAACAGTAAATTCTAACTGAAAATGTTTTCTAGAGGCAAGAGTATTCCAAGGGGAGATGTGACAACAGAAAAATAAAATCTCTCTCTAAAATTGATGTAAAAATTGAAATAATAATAAAAGCTGTCTCAAAGATTATTTACATTTCATCTTGGGATCAGTGGAGTCATAGTGCTCTTGAAAAATGCACCTATACCATATGTTGGTCTCCTAGTAGAAACAAGAAATAATTCAAAGTACCAAAACAAAGTTAGAGTGAAATCCAGGTGAATAATGTTTGCACATTTGACTGCAACTGCCAATTATGGGATGTGTTAGGGCTATGTTCTAGGCATTATTTGGGGACTTAACTCTATGTCCAATATGTACATTCACAATTCATATAAGCAGGAAAGAAGTTAAACTGCTTCCTTCAGCTTTTTCATGTGGTTGTTTTTGCTATTCAACCAAAACAAACTGAGAAATCAAAGCTTGGAGCTCTGGTGATGGTTTTAGCAATACATACAACAAAAAAAATATATATCGAACCATCTATTTGGTGAATATTTCTAGACTTTTTCATGGCCTGCTTCTCAGTAGTTACATTGATGAGGCATTGCTGAGTTTTTAGCAAATTTTAAAACAGCATTTTCTTGCTTCCATGTGAACAAGCAATGTAATAGTGCTCCACTAATGAAACACTGACAAGATCCAATTGTTTAAAAAAATACTGCAGTAATTTCCATATTTCATATTTAAAATCCCTTTTCCCACAGAACACAGAAGGCTTAGAACAGCTCTTGCCTTGGGCTTGTGTTCTGTTATATTTCACACACTAGAAAAATGTCTGGTTAATGGTTTGGTAGAAGAAATCTGGCTGAGGCAAATTTCTCCATTGTTTACACTGCATATAAAAACTAGACTAAGGAATTTCTTGTCCTTTCTTCTTACACTGTTTATTTACTTTCATGAAAACCTGAAAATAGTTATGTACTCCAACAGAGCAAATTGAAATATTATTATGTAACATAGTAAAATAAAATGTAAACAGATGCATTTTATTATTATACAATGAAGTATTCTATGGCTCATTAAACCATATTCATTACTAAGCTGGATCCACAGAAACAATTTTGTAGCTTTAACAATGTACCAGATGTCAGATGTTTGCTGTGTCAGATGGTTTTATTCTTTAGCCACTAGGAATTTACAGTCAAGCTTGCCTCAATAAACACATAAATCTGGTAACATCTATCAAATTTGCGAGTATTAGTTAGAATTAAATTGTAGACAGTAGTCAGGCCCCATATAATTTTAAGCAGAATTTTTTCTAGATAGAGTTCCCAAGTGGAAAACCCTGGGGAGTGGGAATTTATTTTGGTCCAATCAAAACAATTTTTTTCAAATCACTCTTTCTACCTACAAACAAACCTTGTCACCTTGAATGAAGAAAAGGTTCAGTTGAAAAGCCCTCAACTGAAATTTTCTGCCACTTTTAAGGGATTTCTTCTTTCCGCCTCTCCCCATTCTTCCACTCCACAAATCAGAGGGGAAAAGACTCCAAACAACAAATCACAGACATTTATCTCTGAGTTACAGCAGCCACGAAGGACGGCTGGAACCCAAGCTAACAAGTCACAATAACTGCACCTATTGCAACTTCCACCAGCCCACTTCTGTGCTTTTTAAAAGAACTGGAAAGAACCTGATCCACAGGATCTCTTAGTGAGAGGAAAGATCAGTTTGTCTTTGCCATTACTTACATCCAAGCTGTAGAACCAAATGACCACGTGCTGCTAATGAACACAATCACCACCCCTCAGAGGTGGATTCCAAGAGCTTTTGAAGCTGTCTGTACCAACAACTGACCACAGACAGTTCTAGTCTGTTATTTATGGCCACCCTAATGGTTTCAGGCTTTTTCCAGTCTCCACTGAGCAGAGCTGTGCCGTGCTCTCGTGTTATCAATCTTAATAAAAGCACTGCAGCTGATAACCTAGAACCTAAATGATTTAGTTTAGCTGCCAGATCTAATATTAGTCCCATTTTCCACTTGTAAAATTTGGATCTTGCAGCTAACAAGCCACTTTTAATCCAGCATTCTGAAATCTCCTGGCTCCACACACTGAAAATGGTAACAGCTGCCTACAATGATGCTAACCTGAATCCAGCCACAGCTGATTTCACTTCTACTTGAATTTTCTGCTTTCCAAGTTAAAATGCCATGTAGCTTTATGGGAGGTTTTATCAGCACAATATGGTTTTAGAACTATCCCACTCATTTATGTTGTCTTTTAACTGATTTCAAAGGCATGGATGTATGCCAAGGAGCTAACATCCAATCACAGCTGCAAAACATCCCAGGCTATCAGAAGCATCTTTAAATAATAGTCTAAAAGTTATAGCAAAGAACTCAGTTGTACATCTGGAAATCAAGCATAGATCCAAACACAGGCACAACTACTACTCTGCCTTTACTCTCAGTTCAGTGTGAGCTGACTTGAGTTTTAATCACTATTTCAGGAAGACAGTCAGGGGTTTGGTAGTTTATTTTTTTAAGTACATACAGACAACTTCAACATCTGCTCCTCTTACCAGACCTTTACATTTTTTAAATTAAACTAATTCCAAAGATTTCATAATTCCTCTCTTTATCATCACGACAAGGCATCTCTCTGAGCTCCAGCAGCCACAATAATTGGCAGCTGTCTGCACTGACCACTGGAAAATATTTTCTCCATCCATACACCTGCAAAAAGAAATTCCCAGAGCAGTCTGCACAGCTCAGTGAAGGCAGCTACTGGGAATGCCTGGAGACAAATAAAAGGACCAACAGCAAGGATGGATTTCCCATCTTTGCCAGTTACATTGAAACCAACTTGAACTCAGGCCAGACTGAAATAAACATTTTTTTACAGATATGCAAAACAGACATAGGAAAGGTGACTAGACCAGAACCATTTATAACTTCTCTCACAACTGGATCTGTTAGATCTCTCTTTATCTCTCTAAATCTAATCACACTGCTCACAGACACTGCTGGCAGTTCTGGGCAACCTCTGCCCTCACACTGCATTTACAGAGTTGGATCTGAATCTGAACACCTTTTCTCCCCATGGGCCTCTAAACCACACCAAAAAACTGACCCTTTCCAGGGATGTACAACCACTTTGGTTGTTGATCTTTCATCTGGTGGCAGTTTTCAAGCTGTCTGTTGCATAAGTCAATAGCTGCCTCCTCCAGCTTCAGGGTGTCTCATGAACACAGCCTGCTGAAATGGTCATCTGCCTCCTTAGACCCAAACTGTGCTCTCAGTGTGTAGATCATTAGCAACAGATCATTCATAAAAGCTTAAAATAAATGTCTGCCATACCACAAGAAAATAGTCAGACATCAGTGTTAAATACTTCAGTCACCATGCCAGATTGCGAATTGGGGGGCAGAAAATAGCTCTGAAATGGTGCCTTGTTAAGTGCCAGTGCTAGACTCAGCACTCAACATTTGGAACCAGGCCAAATTTAGTTAAAAAAAAATTTTACTCATCAGATATTCATCTGCTATGATGCTATGTGGGGAATCAGAAAAAAAAAAATCCTCCCAAAGCATCACAAAATTGAGAAAAGGCAGTTTGTCTTGAAGTAACTTCAGCCAAAAAAAAAACCTCCTCTGGACTTGCTGCAACTGCACAAACAAAAACTGAGATCCCTTCTCTGCTCAGGTGAAACCATCTCCATTCAGGGTTGTATTTCCTGATGGTTTAATGAAGCATTTTGACTTAGTTTGAAGAAATCATACTGGGTTTTTTCCCCCTCCCCTGCTGTTTTCTTTGTGTTATCTTACAGTAGAATATTGAGTCAATTCAGGGATATTAACAGATGTATTGCTCTTTTTAGAACCTTTTCAATGCTCTTTATTGATCCAACAGCTGATAATTACAGTGGTAAAATGCTGTCAAACCATTGATATTCATTATGAAGATGAAGCACCCCACATAGAAAGGATATTTTCCAGATGAGCCTTCAGAACACTAAAATTTCAGCTTAGTTTCTAGTATATGTTATCCATAATTAGGGTATCTGATTTATTGATTCCTATTACTATATTTTATTTCCACTTTTAGTCAGACCAGCCTTTCTGTTTCTATAGTTACTGATCTGATGTTCTCTTCTACAAAGGACAAAATAAGGAAAATTTACCCTTTTTTTTTTTTTTTTTTTTTTTTTTTGAGGGAAGAGAGCCTGCTCCTTCCCAGAGGCAGAGGGCAGCAGCTTCTTATAGAAGAGAAGTGGGCAGACTGTGGGTCTTGGGCAGCACAAATCTCCCATCCCAGGGCTCTGAGACATGGCCAATAAAGGATTGTGCCTTCATGGAAATCCTAAAGTTCAGTAGGAAAGGTCGCTTAGTGCCACATCTCTTGGTCAGGGCCACAGCCCAACTCTTTCCAACTTATGCATGTGTTTGCTGTCATGCACTGATGTGGCCTCAAGGTAGCTTCACTTTCACTGAGAATTCTCAGAGACAAACACCTTTCCAGTCTGGAGAAATAGCTACTAAAATTAACTCTTCCAAATCCTTCAGATTCAAAGAAAACATTGATTCACTCACAGCCTCCATCCTCATGCACTCACTAATTCTGCCCTGACAGTAAAGTAGGCATTAGAAGACAAGATTATTTCATAGACTTCATCTGAAAAGACTTGCACATTTCCATCAGTGCACATTTTGCAATGCTTGAATCACAAATGTTTGCCCAGAGAATGCACCTGGTCTATTGCAGTTCTCTGCACTGATTTCTGTGACCTATATCAAAAAGGTTTTATGTGCTAATTCCTCTGTCAAACCTAATCAAGTGGGAGCTAATCTAGCCAGGATGGAATCTGTAGAAGAAAATTTTTCACAAGTGACAGAGAATCCGTTGTAATTTTTTTATCCACTCACACTTAATATTTTCCTCAAATTGTGAGGAGGGGAAAAAGAACCAATGCAAACAAACAAACAAGCAAGAAAAAAACCTCCCAACAAACCAAAGCACATCAAAATGGAAGGACCATAAGTCCTGGAAGCCTAAATACAGCATTTACAGAGGTACATGGCATTTTGTCAGCACGATAGAGATTATGTAGCACAAGAGAATAGCATCACCACTTGTCATATCCTTTTTGTCAGTATTCAGTGTTTTAAAAATACTTCATTGTGTAAACAGAGACCCTTCAGATAAGACATGAAATAATTCTCCTACAGCTACCCACAGACTGATAAATTAATCACATTAATAAAATACTGGTTTCTTTGAGTCTGACTATGAAGACTCCATATATTTGTGTCTGACAAGTTCTTCTCCAGATATATCCTTGCTGAATTTTCTCAGGTTCCATTGTACTAAGTGACTTTCCAGAGTACAAAGAAAATAAAGCAACAGCCCCCAACACAGTGAGGGGACACTCCAAGGTAGTACTGGGTTTTTTACTGATTTTAGGGAACAAACAGCAAATCTGCATTGCAATTTGGATAACGTGCACTGAAAATAGCATGTGACATGCATTATATATGAAAACTTGATAAAAGAAAAGTATTTAAAAGACATGTAAATTCTTTTTTACTTAAATGATTGTGTCTAAATTTTTGCACAAAACAGCTAAGGAGAATACCTTAGGCAACAGCCCTGCTGTCACAAACTGTGCTGTTGCATGTGAAAGAGACAACAGGATGAGGTTCCAGCACCCTATTTCTGACACTGCCTTTTTTGCTTGCTGAATTTTGTGCTCTAAGTATTAGCTATTGGAAGTGCCATTAATGCTGTCCAGTTTGTGCCAACATCCCTCTGCCATCACACCACAGAAGGTGCTTGAAGAATGAAGAGTTTCATTTCAGTTGTGGATGCTTAAAGTGATGAGTCTCAAATGCTCTCCACATGCTCATGAGCCTCTGGGTTTCCCAAGGCCATACACCTGTGATTTCAGCAAGAAAATTCTACCAGCACTGTGTTTCACTAAAGTATTAATTACTGGGCTTAAACCTCCAGGAACCATTTCTCCTACAATTAAATGGATGCTTCTGGTTGGGACACTGATAATCTAAGGGCCTTGATTTTACTAGACTGTTAGACCTACCTATGTAGCTCATTCAAGATCTTTTTTGTACTTTAGCAGATATTAGACAAACAGAAATATTACCTAAGCAGACATCAAAGAAAGGGACTTGCATTCAGAAGTCCTAATTGACTGAAAGAATATATAAATCCTAAGCATGAATTTCTGATAAAACAAAAAAATTGTTTCAGCTGCACATTGCCCTTGACATTGTGCTTGTTGCTAATAGATTAACATGCAGTTTATGTGACTCTGGGTGAAATTTAATTTTCATAATTCACGAATGATGAAAGCCTTGTAAAGCACTAGAGAGGAGAAAACTAATTTGCATCCTATTGTGACTTAATGTCATTTAACATTCCATACATTTCTGGCAGAGCTGCTTCAAACAGTTTGTAGATCCCACTGGTTATGTCTGCATTGTAACGTGTCCCAGGGGGAACTGAAATACTTTTTACAGATCAGTGATCAATAATATTAAAAGAATCAAGAAGACCGTGAAAACAAAAACTGACATGAACTGCATTTTTCCAAACACTTATGGCCCAGTTCTGACCTCTGTTCCTCAGCCCACGAATCTAGCACCACTCCAAAAGTATCCATGGTTCAACTTCCAATGAAGAGCTTACCCAATAAAGTTTGAATGTTTCCTTTGTATGCAGAATCCCAACCCAAATTTCTTACAGTGTTACTTTTTTGGATGGCACGCAAGAAGCAGGTATCTCATAGCTCTCATTTGTGCTTCCCCCATTTGTTTTTATGACCAATCCCTTTCTTTTACATACTAAAAAAAATGAGACATCCTGAATTATAATTCTGATGCACTGAAAAGGCCAGAAACACTCCACAGTAGTTTGGAATTTGTTCTCTCCAATCCAAAGGAAAAGTGATGTTCAGTCAAGGCTCAATGGTGGCACATGCATAGTGGCATGCACACAATGTCAAAACAAAAGTTTTCATTTTACTCAGTTGGGGGGGAAAAGTCTGTGTAAGAATTTACCATTAATTATTGAGTTTGAGTAATCCTGATTCATGTGGATCAGGAAATTAGCTGTAACTGGTCCTGGCTGCTCTCACTACTTTGAATTTCTCTGACAACATGATGAAGATAAACACTGGAAATTTATGGATTCTTTTGGAAGGAATTTTTTTTTTTTCACCGTGGTGTGAACATCAGCTTAATATTCTGGGGAAAACAAAACCAATACAGAATCATGCCAAAAAGTAAGCGTTCCATTTGGGAACTCAAAAACTAGTTCAATTTCAAATTCCATACCATAGAAGCAACCCCAGTGTTTCCTGTTCCGTATTTGCTTGGCTATGACACAAGAGAGACCAGAGGAGACTCCCCGCTTTTATGACACACTGCTCTTGCTGACCAGTCCATCTTGCCCCAGTGATGGGAAGCCAGAGTGATGGGAGGGAAGGTGGAGATCCTCACAACACCACTAAGCAGTGGGCAATGCAGGTCAGAGCCACATCCTCTTGTGCTACCCACAACCCAGGCCTGGTTAGCAACACCTCTACCTAAAAACTCAAACCTGTGAGTTCCTGTCACTCTTGGAGTATCTGACCTAAATTATCTGCAAAGCCCCTCACAACACTGGGATAAATGCAGAAAACAAACCACAACCCCTTGTTTGAAAATACCAGCTTACAACATTTCTAGGCATGGAAAAGACAGTTTCCAAGTATGATACAAAAATTTAGAATAGCTGAATATTAGCCACAAACTTTGTCCTGGTGACTCTGTGGTCTATAAAAGCTCCCTACAGGCTTTCAGAGATGCTTTTCCTTCCCCATTACCCATTTATCTGAGTACTCCTCATTCATTTTAATACTGTGACACTTACAGAAATAATTCTATGCTACATCATTTCTGTTGCAAGCTATTTGCTTATTAGGGCACACACATATCCCCGAAGGACAAAGTACTCAAACTGTACAACAAAATGCATAACTCTCTGAAACAAATCAGATCTATGCATGCACTGCAGATAAAGCATCTGTTCAAGAAAGTAACAGGTGAAAAAGTGTTACATACAATTTGTTCTCATCTGAGGGGATTACAAATAGATTGCTAAACATCCGTGAGACACATGAATGCTGAATGCTAGAAAGCAGGGAAGCAGAGAAATGTGCCAACAACTTAAGCTCTCCTTTGTTGTTTTCCATTTACAAACTAGCAGGTACACAAAAAACCCAGTCATGAATGTTTGATTAGTTTTGATTTACACAAAAGTATCTGTTATATTTCTTTGAAGGGTGCTTGTTTATTTAGTGTCTTTACAATGGCAAAGCTAACAAAGACTATGCATTAGCTCAGCCTCATGCTGAACAAGGCTCTAACTGATATTATAATTTGAGAGGGTGAAAACTCACCAGGTTTCCTCATGGTAGCTTTGCATTTTTCTGTCTTGGTTCTCTAATAGATTGGATAACATATTCCCTGTTTCTTTCCAGTACAGGCTACGGATATTCATTAGAATTTTTAGAAATGTTTTGATTGAATTAGGTTTAAAATAAAAAACACTACCTTGCTTAATTTTATTTCATAACTATGTTTCCCAATCAAAACACTGCCAAGTGTTTCATTCACTTCCATGAGTACTTTGAAATAATTTTTCTATTTCTGGAATCACTAATCTCAAATGAAAGGTCATAGAACACTAGTTGACATTAAAATGCAGGTGACAGTGCCTTTGTCAAAGGCAGAATTAGGACTTCACTAATAAGATTAAGTAAAGAAATAGTGTGTCAGAAAGGTATGAGGAAATGGGTGTAATTACATTTGAAGACAATCCATGTGTAGTATGAAAAATCAAAGAAAAATATAGAGTCAACCTGAGCAGATAATTTTAACAATGAATAAAAACGTTCAGGATTTTTGAAGGGATATAAAAATAATACTCTCATATCTTACATGTGGAATTAATGCCATATGCAGATGCTATGTATACTGATAGTAGTTTTTAGACTTCTAACAGAAAGAAAGGGAAGAAAATCTAATGCTATATCAACTTTTTCATGGATATAATTTAAGTATTTGGAAGCAGAATTATTCCATCAAGATAAAAGGTTAGTACAGTAGGTTAAAAGCCTTTGCTTTTATATCTAGCACTGCTGATTAAGTGCAGAATTGTAACACAGGTGAGCAAGTTTCAAGATTTCAAATCTCCAGGTAGCCAGCAAGATCAATTTTCTCTGCTACTAAAATCAGTGAATTAGAAAATATAAAGCTGCATATATAAATAGTTGGGCGTCATTAGTTGCCATCAGCACCTGCTACACCATAAATTCAGAAGGACCTGCATGGATTTTTGGACATCTGCACTATTGCAGCATCCCTCTACCACCTGCAGAGGATACAAACCCTGAAGAATAAAACCCAAACAGGTGGAATCACACATTGCATTAGTTGGCAAAGAAAACCTGGTTCAGTAAACATTATTCTGTCAAGAATTTAAGATTTGTAACATTAAATAATGTACAGCAGATGGAATTAGACCATGGAAAGTCCTGAATTGGTGTAATTTCCTGCTACTTTATGTGTCAGCCCATCTGGGTGAACCCCAGGCCCCTATCCAAGTGAGTGCCTGTACATTTAAATCTCCAATTCAGTTGATCATAAGGATGGTAATTCATTTTGCCACTCATAAAACACACCCAATAAGAGAGAGCAAAACTTTTTCCTTTACAAGATGTGAGTTCTTCAGAAGCTCAAGTATTCCATTTTAATACTAACACTTGATATATGCATTGATCATTGGAAAGTGAAGCTTGCTGTCCCCTCTTTCTAATCATCAAGAACAATCTCCTTGAACTGGTCTTTGCCACACAATAAATAAATTAATCTACTGCACCCCTCTCTGAACTAAGCATTATTGTTGCCACTCCTAAAGTAGCCACAGTCTTTTTTTTTAATAAATAACTTTTGCTTATAGTTTGACATACAAAAGTTTAGGTTGCTTCCTGGTTTATTCTGTTTATAATTTCAGGGGAAAACCAGCAAATCCTAGCCCTAAAGCTAGAGTACTCTTCATTGCTGTACATGTCACTCCTAAACAACACAAGGTGAAAATACAACCAGGCATTTGCCTTGCACCTTTAAAAGATGGATGGAAAGGTGAGATATTAGCTTAGAGAAACATTACGTAACAATTTCATATTTTAAACTCCTTTCTCAGCTTGCCACAATACAGACAGCAAGACTACCAAAGTACTACAATAGCAGCAATAGATACTGAAAATTATATCAAATATCAACTCATTATTCATTAGGATATAACAGCAGAATTATTTTTGTTTATACACATGATTGCTTACACAAGTCCAAAGTACATCAAAGGTCTGATTTTACCTGACATAAAAAATAAAAAAAAAAAAAAAAAAAAAAAAAAAAAGAGAAATTCAAAATCTTCCACTTAATAAAGCACACTGAAGTCCTTATACATATTAATTGTCCTAGTAAGCCTTTTGTGAGTAAATTAATGACAGGAAGTTTGCCATTTTTATGAGTAAACTTTGAAGAAAACTCTCTTACAAGTGAATGACTTCACAGGTTACATCTGTACCAAACATCAAAGCCACACAAATCCTGTGTGACTGATGGTACTGGAACAAATGAATTGTAGATGTAATTCCACTGGAATGAGGATAAAGCCTCTGAAAACTCAATATTTCATAGGCATGTATTTTGATCTTTTCCCTCAATTTTACTATTCAAAGTTCTTTTTCAATTATTTCCTTTTTTCAAATTCTTTATGCAGAAAAAACTCCCTTTCAAAATACAAGAGAGCAGTTCATGGTTAGCTCACAACTATTAATATTTGAAAAGTCAGCATCATATTATGGGTCTGAGTTTCTGTATGCATGGAAATATCCAAGTGCTTTAATACCAACGTGAATATGTGAGCAATTCCAAGCCCTTTTTGGATAATGGATATGTAAGGAATTAAAAATAATGTCAAGACAGCAGTGAAATTAAATTATTTTTTGGCACAAGCCTTTACCATAAGGGATAATGAGGAAATTTCTATTCCAAGGGCATTTCTTACAGGAATTCACAGTGTAGGCTTAAGAGAGACTGAACACCTTACAAAGGAAATAATAGAGCAACCTAAGAAATTCAAGTGCAGTGAATCGCCACCGTATGGTTCTTGTTCCAATGTTCTGGAAGAAATGAACTATGGAATAGCAAAGTTACTGAAGAGTAATTTAATGAACTTAAAAGTATCAGCACTTCTTGAGTTTAGAGGCCCTCTTATTGAGCCTGAGTCTTCCATTGGAGACAAAAGAGATCTCAAAATACAGAGCCAGGGGAATAACTTTAGCCTGAAGAAGCTACTTGAGAGTCTAATTAAGCATAAAATAGTGTAATTATATTTTAATTGGTTCAAATTAGAGCGACTTGGGCAAGAAACAATAATGCCTTTGCAACCAATTACTTGTGTTTGAGTAAAGTTAAGAACAGTGGAGAGATGTGACCAACCAGCTCAATGAAATGCCTGTGGCTTGTCATTCACCCTGTGCACCAGCTCAAGTACCTGCAGAGCCACAAAGAAAAGTCCTACAGGCTTGTTAGTTATTTTTTGTTTTGGAAAGTGACAAATAATTCATCTTGAGAAATTAGTTAAACAATAAAAAAAGTAAACTACAATTTTACCTTGTTCATTTTCAGATCCATTTCAATTACACCCACTCAATCAGGGGCACATTCATCTCACTTTGTACAGCAAACATTTACCTGGGCAGAAGTGGGATGCATGGTCAGAAACCAAACCTGTGATACACTGCAGGAACATCCCAGTTCAGTGTTCCCGGGCATCAGCACCAATCCATGGGATTTCCTGCAGGTAATGGAATGCCTCCTCCAGGTCTCTTACTGCACACTTTTATCCCTTTTCTCTGAATCTGAAGGTGCAAAGTTCTAGCTCACCCTCACTATGCATCCCTCTGTCTTCTTGTGTAGATGAATTTTACCTTGAACTCCCTGGTAGTAACCCATTTTATTCACAGAAACCTTCAGCTCCTCACAGCTCTCACTGCAGGGCTCTGGTTGGGGTTTTTTTCTTTACAGCATAATCAGCTTATGCTGTTGACATACTCCATAATTTCATAGACCTTGTATGCCTTGATATCAACTTATCAATAAAATACTTTAATCACAGGAGAAGTCTCAGAAATCACACTCTTAAATGTTTATTCTGCTACATTAAACTATGCAGAGGGAGGGAGAAAATTACTTTGCAGCCTAAAAATTCATGAGGAGCTGAGTGATTGCAGTCTTCCAGAGGCAGCATGAAACAGGCAATTCAGCCTTTGCTTTCAAAGGGAATGAATTAACTTACAAAGCTGGTCAGGTACATCTGTGATGTTGACAGGACCAACCTTCCAATTCCAGATTGTAGCTACTTGAAAACTCATCTGACAAAGTGATCTGGGTTGAGATCTCCCTCATCAATTATCAGCAAGGTGTTTAATATCCCCTGGAGGATGGATAAATGACTTATCATCCTTCTTCTTTCCCCAAAAATTTCAAAGATGATATTCTGAGCTTGATGCCAGAATATCACACTTTAAAATATTTGAAAATCGTGCATTAGAGAAAGAGGATAAAAAGCATTCTGAACTATGAGTTAATTTCCAGGGCTGATGAAATTATAAAGGATGGAATTAATCTAAAAGAGACCAACCTGCTGCTGCTTGTTTTTATTGAAGACCCAGGAAAATAAATAGCCTTATGACAACCTTATGAAAAGTGTACTAAAATACCAGAAGCCAGGGAAAGGAGACCCTATTAAAAAAAGTACATGAAAAAGTTAAAGAAGGGAGAAAGTGAAAACAAACCATTAAAAATATAAAATAGCTGAGATTTTTATGACAGCAGTAGTAAAGGACTAGGGCAGGTGTGTGATTCAGGCTGCATAGAACAAAAGTATTTAAATCAATGAAAGGGTCTTGTATGTTGTCATTAAAAGTCTTTGTACCTGCCCAGGTACAAAAATATTTGCAATGGAAGGTTACTCAACTACCTGTGAGCAATTCTAAGGTGCTTTTAATAATGCTCTTTAATAGCACTAAACCTGCAGCAGAAAAACAGCTCTGCTGATTTGGACCTACACCTTTCTAATATTCTTTTACCTATTTTGTGTGAACATTACTCATATTAATCTGAAAGACAAAAACCTCATTTACTACACACTGTTAGAGACTGAGTAGAACTGAGAGCTGTAACTTCCAAACATCTGGTTTCTATACAGCCACTAAAAGCTTATATTGATCCACTTTGGGTGTATTGGAGTATTCTTCCTGATCTTAAAGGCTGTTTAAAATGCATGTCTGCCAGCAGCATAATAAAATTAAGTAAGAAGAGAAACAAACTTTTTTTTATACTCCAAGATAAAAGAAGGAAACCACTACAACAGTCCACAAGAGGAATCTGACTATTTGTGTCTTTTGTACAATTTATAGCTGTACCTGAAATACCCTCTAGAATTTCAATAGCTTCACTGCCAGAATTGCCCTTAGGAGGGAAATCAGAGAAGAACAAATATTCTTGAAGGACTGGTGACACTGACTGGGCAAAATTACAATGCCAGGAGAGAAACCCTAGCCCTACTGCAAATAAATAGGCAACTCCTACTGCTTTTGTTAATTTAACATAAAAACTCCATTCCAAAAGAATGAATGGCAGCAGCAGCATGGCACACCCTCGTCAGAAAGAAGCCAACTTCCCTCTAAAAGTAGTCATTAGGGGAAAAATACTGAGCATACAAAACCATTGCCTTTCATTGCAGTTTTGCATTGAAGGTTATGCAACATAATTCAAATGTAACATTTAAATCCTCTCAAAAGAGCACAATGATCACTCAGCTGTGTCTGTAGCCAACAGCAGCAAAGAGAAAGATCAGTGTGTTGTAAATATTACAAGAAGTTTTTCTGTTGCTGAGAGTTTGACCTATTGAACTTTCTTCTGGAAATCAAATGGCTATTTGAAACAGAAAATATTTTAAGGTTTAGTAGTAATTTCCAAAAATCAATAACCAAATTTATGCCCAAGACTGTGTGCAATCTCACTGAAACTCCTTTTCTGCCCACCATCACTTTCCAGTACTTGGCTACACATTAGCAAACCACAAAAACCACCACATCCAAATGAAGATCTGCAATCAAGCTATTGAAGTGAGCAGGTCCCAGGGCCTGCCAGGGAATTGTCCCAGGGCTGGCACTTGCATGGCTGTCCTGCCATCACCCCTGACCCTTTGCCATCTGAGCTGAGCCACGGGAGCACCAACCCTACCCCAAAATGCACAGAGCTGAGGGCTTGTCCAGTCCCCTCTCCAAGGCAAGGCTCACAAGCCACTGGCCACAGAGTTCAAAATCCAGCTCAGTATTTCCCTTTCCGAAAGAAGGCAGAGAGGACGAGCACATGGTGAGCAGAAAAACGTTATTTCTTCAGCCATCAATTATTCTGCCAGATCCTGCCCATAGCCCCTGGGGTTTTCTCCCTCCAAAAAGTGCAGGGCATCAGAGAGCAGCAGTGCCTGGCCACAGTCTCTTAATCATAGGGAACAGGATTAAGAGAAAAATCTGATTTAATTCTTCCTCAGCTTAGCTCCACTGTATCCTTCTGTGCAGTACCACCTACCATATGACTTAACCTGGGAACTAACACTGGAACCAGAAGCTCAAGCATTGTAGTATGAAAACAGAAATGACACCTTTAACAAAGATTCTGTACAGTGAATGCCATTTATTGGCATCCATCTGCAGCTTTTTTAGTCCCGGTCTAGAGATTTTTCACAGGAAATGAAAGACAAAATTTAAAATAGTTTTACTAAACTTGCAATACAATTTACAAACAGCACAGCTGCTGCTGGGGCCCAGCACTGACTGCCCCAGTGGTCTGCACGGCTCCAACCCCAGCACACATGCGTTTATTATTGTTCACCTTCAGCCAGCACAATGCCTGGCTTTCTTCTGGTTTGCTTTGGGTTGCTTTTTTCCAACCTCAATGATGAAACAGCATAAATCAATGTCCCATAAGCATCATTGCACCCACTAAATGGCCCAAAGGAAACTTTAGCTGGAAGCAAGACTCAATTTAAAAAGCACCCCTGTGAACTTCAGCTGAGAGCTTAGCAGCTTTTTTACTTAAAAATTAAGTATTAAAACAATCAATTTGTTGAAACAAACACTCGTGGAGTTCATAGAAACAGATCTTTTTGATTTTCAGAATGTTTCATAAAAGTTGTAATATTTTTAATGGGTTTGAGCTCAGGCTTTAGAAATCAAAATGTTCAATGAATTAGTTTGACTCCATAATAAAATATAAAAGTATACTGCACTGACACCTGACACATCAACCCCCCCTCCACAAAAAAAAATAAAAAACCAGTAAAAAAGACCAAATTTAGGTTCATGTTTTGACAGAGTTCAATAATCTTTTTCAGTTTTCTCACATAATGGGGGGGGAGTTTATTTTAAACTTAACCATCTCCATTGTCAAAAGAAGTTTTACTAAGAGTGAAAGTGCAGAGATGAAAGAAATAAAAGACAATTTACTACCAATTTAAACCTCAAACTTCAAATTACTGACTGCAATACATAATAAAGTTTAAGAATTTGACTTCCCTTCAAAAATAGACATCTCAAGAAAACAAAGTAAAATCAGATTTGTGAGCTGCTTTCAAGTGGGAAATGAGAATGAAGTAAACTGTGGTAATATTTTAACAAAAATTAGGTAGTCTAGGGAGGGAAGGGTTTGCAAACAGAATAACTTTGTATCATTGGGGATCCTATGTCAGTTAGGAATTTTTTGCAGTTTAATGTAATATACCACACAATGTGACCCATATAACATTAACTAATCATCTTAGTTATTAAAATGAATAATTACAAATGTTAAACCAGAGTCCCTTGTCACTCATAAAGAGATAATTGGGTTTTTTGAATACTGACTGATGCTTACAGAGCTAGATCCAACACTGACTATACCAGAATTCTGGTCATTATTTCCCTTCCACAGAAAGGAAACTCCTGATGAAACTGGTCAGAACAGAGGTGTCTGAGCACCAAACTGGGGGCACTGACAGAGCAGAGCAGTGTCTGTGCACAGAGAGTGACCTTGACAAAAGCCACCAGCAAAGAGGAGCACCGGCAGCCGCTGGCTGTGCGAGCTGTGACAAAGCAGCAGCAGTGGGTGACCAGGAAGGAAGATGTCAATTAGGGTGACAAACGCTGCACAGATGGCTTAGCAAAGCGCAGACACATCAAAACCTGAGGCTCAGCCTCAGGAACAAGGGCTTTGCTTCAAGTACAAGTTCAAGGCTGAGGAGCAAACTTTCCAAGTGTGGCTGTGAAGTGATCCCTGTCCCAGGCCCTCAGCACTGCCTGCCCACTGGTGCAGAGCTGCTGCCGCTGCCAAAGGGGCTCTGGGAAACACAAGGAAACCTCTGGCACTTGAGAGCCACAGCAATGGGTGGGAGCATCCGTGGGACAGAGTTCGACCCCAGTTGTGAATTTGGGAATCAGAAGAGGTAACAGCAAGGTCAGAGTGGGCACAGTGAGATTAAAAAAATCTGTCATAATTTCGATGAAAAAGGAAGCTTGGCTGTAAATATGCTATATTCTTAGAAAATTACTTGTTGCAGTGAAGGGTAATTGCCTGAGGAAGCCCCAGAAGCGAGTGTGCATGTGGGCATGGTCTCAGCAGGAACCAGTCTGAAGTCTCTTACCCTTCCTCTCTGGGTTTCATATGTTGCTCAAGGAACTGCTGAACAGAAAGTATTGCAAGAACTTGAAAAAGCAGGCTAGGAAGAAAAGACAGGGCCAAACTTTAGGGACAAAAATATTTGAGATGCAATGACAGAGCTTCAGGCGATTTTGGGATTATCCTCATCTCTCAGACAGATGTCTCATGACATGGCAGAAGGAATTAATACTTTGACTTTGCTACAACAAAAACCCAGAATGATACTGAATTCTACAGATCAAAATTTAGGTTGGAAGGCAGCATTAATCTTGAAAGTCTATATAAAATTGTAAAGCAAGATTTAGGAATCATTCAGGGAGCTTTTTAGCAGGCTAAATGCAATCCTTCTGCAAGGTAAACTTATATAACCTGTAATGCAGGGATTTATTCTGTGCCATTTATAAGGAAGTTCACATTTAATTTTAAAAACATCTGAAAGTACTTTTTCTAATCTACCTTCTAGTATTAAAAACTCTTTTTTTAAATACATTGTTTGAAGTACAAGTACAAAGAATTAATGACTTGTGCAATTAAGCATTTGCTTCTGCATCCTGAGCATTACATTCATTAGAGCTTAAGCCTGAATTTTTTTCTAAAAACATGAAACAACGCGAAAAGAGTTTTGAAACTAGGCAGCAACGTTTTCAGCATTGATATGAACAACACCATTTTTACAGGTCTGATAAGTGACCTCATGGATTGGTTTCACCCAGCCCAGCACACATCTCCCCCTTGGGGGAGCAGCTTTCACTGCCTGTGCTCATCTGGTGTTGAACACACACTCACAGCCCACCAGCAACGATCCTGCAGCCTCAACACAGCCTCAACTACTGACTTCTGGTGGGTTTAAACTCCCACTGAATCTTACATACACGGATCTATGTCGATTGGATACACCTTAAAGACATAATTATCTTCTCTACACATAGTGATCATTACAAAATTATGATTTAGATTTTTAAAGGGGTCTAAGGTGATTTGGCAAAAAAAAAAAAAAAAAAAAAACTCCACCAAAATCTATCAAGAATTACTCTAATTTTTAATGATTATAAGAGTATTAATTTAAATTGAATAGGTTATCAAAGATAAGTTTAAAATTCCAATATTTCATTTAAGAGCAAAATCAAAAACATACTTTTCTGCTCAAGGGGAAAAAAAACAGTGCAGCCCTTTTTAAAACAAACTACTGAGAACATTTTCATAATGGGAAAAAGCAAAATCATTCTTGTTGCTAGATATAAGCTGACACTGGCCAAAAGCTGTTTTGCATTTAACAAAATGGAGGAGTGGAAAAAGAGAAAAGCCTATTATCAGATCCATGGGTCAATTCCAATCAGTCACAATTCCCTTTTACAGCTTTTAAAAGGTTCTCTGAAATGATGGACAAAACTACTACAGGCTCATTATTTTTACTGTAGTAGAGTATGGATATTAAAATTTATGAGTAAAATAAAATTGTCCCCAGGCCATAGATCTCGCGTATAATAGGTGCTCATTCACTGGGTCCTTTTCATATTAATGAATGCAGAAAATACAAGTTAGGCTAAATTACAGGCATATAAATACAGTGAGATGGTTCAGATGGCACATAAAATGCAATGTTACACTCAAAATTATTTTTATTACTAGCACAGAGCACAGATACACATTTCTTCATGTTGATTGTTTCCTCTTGCTTTTGCCTATATGTTTGTACTAATTAATCTTTATTTAAAATTTCATCAGATGGCACTGCAGTTAGGAAAATGCTATTAATACTTTTTAAAAATAAAATTAATTCCCACAATTCTCTGTTTGTATTGCATTCATAACTGGTTTTTGACAGCAGAGCACTTTAAATGCAAGTCCAGATATTTTGGACATGTTCAAATAATACATTCTAGTTTATAAAGAGAGTCACTCAAGACTAAATTGTATTTCACAACTCCAAGATTTAGACTGGTATAATTTTGCTTTGATATTCCCAGAGAAATAAAAAAGTTTTTTAAAAGTTCTTTCTCAAAATAAGTCTTTATTCACATAGCTAGTGTCTAGTGAGATAAGGCAAACTTTATATACCTAAAGAAAGGTTAAAATTTCATTCCTCTCTAAGGAAATGTAGGTAGATAATTCATTTCAGTTTCTTTTCCAGACTTCCTCTTAATACCTGTATTTGCAATCCCTTTGGAGCTCCTGTCAAATGCTTCATTGCAGGAAAGACTTTAACAGGGCAAGATAACTTCTGTATACTGTTTTAACTGGGTGTATGTCAGCTGTGTCAAATTTTAGCTTTAAATATACTTGTAGGCAAATAAAGCTGCTGCACAAGCAGTTGCAAGCTATTAGCTTTATGAAGATTTATAATTAAAACCAAAATTTCAAGGTGGACATGGGTAAGACTGACATTAGAGCAGTAAATCACAACTCCTTCAAATGCTTGACTCATTTTAACTACCCACCCAAGAATTTTTCCCCTTTTCTTCCAAATGACTGGAGAATTTAGGAACATTCTAGCTGAGAAAATTAAGCATTTCACCACCCATAAGCTTGTAAAGAAAAACTGCTTTGGAATTCAAAGGCTCATATGTTAGCACAAAAGTCTGCTTCATTAATGAAAATTATATTACTCTAGGCTAATACAGCCTAGGAGCCATCTTACCTGGGAAAAGTTACATGGACTAGTAGTGTGTGAAGAGAAATATACCAATTTCATCAATCAATGGAGAAAATTAGGAAAAATATTAATTCCTGAAGGAAAAAATTACAATTCCTAAAAATTTCTGATTGCTTTAAAAATCAAAGTAGAATCACCACTATTACAAAAAAATGTGCATGCCTGGAACCACCTCCAACTATTTCTGTACAATTTCAGGGGAGGGATTGCAGCTCAGTTTGGTTTGGAGTGCAGTGCTTTTTATTTTTTTTTTTCTATATTTTTATAAGAAAGAGAACACAATTAGATTTAAATCAAGATCCAGCAGCTGAAAGTGAGACCCAGCTGTGTGCAAAAGTCAGAGCCCCTTTACACCCCAGCTTCAGAGACAGGCTATGCTCCCAACAGACGCATTATTTTGAAACTCACACACCAAGTGCTGCACACACCTCACTGAAAAATGCACATTTGAGACCCCACTACTGGATGTGGCCTAAGACAAAACAGATGTGGGCCACCATGGGATAAAATGAGAAGAATAAGAGTACAACTTTATCCCATTTTTGTTTATCCAGTTGTTATGAGACATGTGGAAAAGAGAGGAGAAATTAACAAGATAAAACAGCAGAAGAAAGCAGTAGAGATAATAATAATACTGTATAAAATAATCTGTATATTCCTGTATGACTGGTACTGTATTATTAAATTGCAATATAGTTACATATCATAATATTGGTAATACTGACACAATAAAGGCAATGGGGGGGTAAACACCTCTGTATTTTCTGTTTTGCTTCCAAGAAGGACATTTTCCGAAAGATCACTCTTAGAGCTGGGTTCTCCTGTTGAGCAGATGGCAGTCCCAGCAAAATGCCACCAGTGTACACAAGAGCTGCAAGAGCTGCCCAGTGAGTAAGCTGGCAGCCCTTACATTCCTTTTATATCTTCTTTACACTTGCAATTGTGTCAAAACTACTCAGACTGAAAGGATTGCTAACAAATTTAAATATTAATGGCATAATGTAGGAATAAAATTTTGCTGCCTCACTGTAAGGACTTCGCTTGTGTAAAGAGATGGGGTTGGGTTTTATTTGGTTGGTTGTCCAAAGCTGTTTGAAGAGAATTAAAATTCCTTCACTTTCTAAATTATCAGGCTGCAAAGAGATTTAACTTATGCAACGGCATAAAACAGTAACTACTGAACTTCTTACTACAAGAATTTTAATGAATTATTTCAGAAGAGCAAGGCAAATAGGTCTTTGCATAGGTAGTAGTTCATTCAATCAAAACCCACTGAGAATATAATAAAATCATAAAAATTTTAAAATGCAGTTTCCTACCCAAAAAACCCTCAAAAACCTCACAACCCAACATATCTAGGGCAGATAGAAGGGGGACTGCAGCAGAAAAGAAATTCACCTCTATACACCCCTAAACAGTTAACCAGAGAGATCAGCACACCAACCTGGACCTCAGGATGCGTTATCCCAGCTCACTGGGTCCCAGAGGAAAGCATGCCCCATAACCAGACACGGGGGAGGAGATCTCCTGACCATGCAGGGAGAATCTAGCTAGTGCTGCAATCTCCCCAGCCATGGGAAGATGGGAGTCAAGGAAGATTTTTGGGGCAAATCTTCAGAATCTGCCTCCTCCACCAGCACAGCAAATGCATCCCCGCTATTTTCCACAGAACAAGGGCCAGCAAATGGCTCCACTCCAGATGAGCTCCAAAGGCAAAGCAGCTATGTACCTTCTCAGGGGGACTGGAAGATTTCTGTACATTTGTACATTTCTGGACTCTTTAGATAGAAGTGCAGGGACTCTATGAGAGGTGCACTTTTTATTTAAAAGCCTATATTGCTTCTCTGTCACCGTATGACAGGAATGGAAGGGTGTGGAATCAACCAGGAATTACAGACTGCAGCTCCCCTGTTTGATTATATGTCTCTCTTTGTTCTCTGCCCTTTTCACATTTCTTCTGAGTGCCTTTATTTTTACTAGATGGGCAATTACTTTTTTTTTTTTAAATCACAACTGCACTATCTCTTTTACTTTTATCTTACCTTTCTTCACCTCCTCTTTGGTTGTCTTTTCATTTTATTCTATTTCTTCCAATTAGTGGGGAAAAAACAACCTGCCAAACTAAGATGGAAAGTACAAAGAAAAATGAGCAGAGAACGCTACTAATGTTTTTGTAAAGAGATAAAAATGCATCATTAAAAATACACCCCAGAAATTCTAATGCAATCATTCTGAAATATATAAAAATCCACCAACAGTGATCTATAAGCAGTACTCCAAATACTGCATTGGTTTTTTTCATATTCTTCCCTTCTGTAGGTTTATTCTGTTGTTTGGGGTTTTTTTTTTTAAATCACCACTGGCAGTCACAACATTTCTCATGGAGATTGATTTCAGACAGAAAATCTGAGCCATACAAGACAGTCCATGAGGGAAAATACACACCAGCTATACCAAGACCACAACACCACTGTAAATATGAACAACTTTAGGCTTAAAGGACTCTGAAAAAATATCTAGCACTTATAAATAATAGAAAATCTACACAGCATCCTGAGAAATCATCTGGTCCATCTCACATCTCAAAACACATCAGATATGGAGACATTTGACACGTACTTTTCTACCTGCTTTGTTAAACCATGTGTGATGGATAACCCAGACTTCCCTGGCTGATAGATTATCCCTGTAGACAAAAAATTCCATTCATGTCTGGGATGGTCAATCAAGACTACACTATGGATAACAAAAGTGGCACAGCAAGCCCAAAGCACAGCACAGCCTAGTCCTGAGGCCAAAAGCTTCACAGCCCTGGTACTAATTGCTATGATCTATGCAAGAGCATGGACCCTTGGCCAGACTTGCTGCTATAACATCATGGATCAGTGTCCCAGCCAACATTCTGAGGGTTCCTGACCTTCTTTATTGGGTTAAGTATTCTTTTTTTTAATTTTCAAATCAGATTTCAAACCTGACATTATTTCCCCATCTCCCCTGCTGTCTCTGACCCCTGGTCTTTCTTGAAGAGCAGTACCAAAATTAGCAGTCCCATAGCTGAAAGTCTTACCAGCACTCAGATAAAAGGATTCCCTTTGCTCCTATCACAGCTTTCCTATCTCTAACACACAAGGGGAACCTATGGTTGCTTTTCTGTTACTAACATGAAGACACAATTTATCATTAGAAAATTAATTCTCCCTACCCCAAGATACCTTACAGAGATAAGGAAAGCAAAATTAAAAAGTAGAGAGACCCACATCAAATACTGCTTTTCTTTTCATTGAACAACTGCAGACCCATTCATGCATTATGAATGTCCAGATAAGCAGAAGGCTTTTCCTCTACAATTTAAGATAGAAGAAACAAGCTTAAGGCAGGTTGGTGCACTCAGCTGCTAAGCTATACTTAGTTCCCAAACATTTTAGCAATTCAAAGCTCTCACCTTTTATAAAGGGCTATGACTTCCAAGGTAACTGAGGGCTGAATGGAGAACTGGTAGATTTTCATATGCTGTTGTTCAACTCTAGTCCTGAGGAAGGCACATCTGCCAGAAACTCACAAACTCAAAGAGGGAAAAGCCTTGGAAAAGTTATTTGCCTTCCACTGTACATATCCTGCATACAGACACAACTACAATCTCAGAGAGAACACTAGCAATTTATATGAATTGCAAATATTCCACTTTTTAATAAATAAAAGATCAATACATCCTTTGAAATCATCCTTGCATCTTGTCTTTTGCTAACCCCTTACCCTTAGAAGCTGACATTACAAAACAGGGTAACTTCTATTTCATCATCTTGCATGCAGAAAGGAAGCAGAATCTCTCTCTCATTATTATAGACAATGGGACTCAGTGCAGCTTCCTAAGTATTGAATAAAGTGTGCTCTTTTCTTTCAGGCACAGAAAAAAATATTTCAGCCCTTTTTTTTATTTCCTCCTGCTTTTCTTAACACTTTGTAAAGATTAACGAATGTCCCTGAAGAAGCATGACCTTCAAGGCAGTTATGAAATGGAAGTCAGGAACTCCACTGTACTCATTAGTTTTATTTTAAGTTAATCTTTTCTGGCTTTCATTGGTAGTAGTTTAGGGCTCTTTTCTAATTGTACTTAACTAGAAAGTATACAGATATTTAACTATCTGTATATAACTGTTAAGGGGTTTATTTTCATTACCTTTTACCATGAAGTTGTTCCTTCATAAGCAAACAAACTGAGATCACTGCTCATTTCTCAGAGCACATAGAGATTTTCACATTTCCTGAGTGAGTGCACAGCTGGTGCATCACTCACCAACCATCACAGACAGCAACACTGTAGTAAATTGGTATTAAATTATTCACCAAGCTCTGTGTAAAAGGAAGTTTAATTTTCTTTCTGGAAAATGCTATTAATACCTAAAGAACCAGGCATGTGAAGAAAAATCTGCTGAACACATCCCTGTGTACATACCCAACAGATCTAACTAAAATATGATTGCTGTGTTTCAGCAAATGAAGCCCCAAGGTAGCCTAAAACTGGAAGTAAATGTTTTGGATACTGGCTTTTTCTTTGGTTTTATGGGAAAGTTGTTAAACATACATACAGAGATACATCTATTTAAAGTGCTCAAACTGATATCCTCTGATTTTATGTAAAAATAAAAATTACTCCACTGCTTTTACTACTGCAGTACTAAAGCACTGTAAACTAGCTTTTTTTTCCTCTCTTCTGCAGTATCTGAAGAACTC
Organism: Melospiza georgiana; assembly: GCF_028018845.1. NCBI lineage: Eukaryota > Metazoa > Chordata > Aves > Passeriformes > Passerellidae > Melospiza > Melospiza georgiana. The sequence goes on from NC_080439.1 coordinate 13,845,002, forward strand.
CTGCACTTTCAGTCACATATCTGCACCATAGGCCAACTTTCAAAATTTCATCTCACAGAAGTAGTGAACTGTTAAAAGCTCTGAAATGTTTTTAAAGTCTACAAACATACATACAAGTATATGTTGCCTGAAATTACTACAGCAATAACCACAAAATTTGGATATCATATAAGACCACATAAATAATATTGCATTTCAGAACATAATTTTAACAACCTAGTTTCAAATTGCAATAGGCTATTTTAATTTCTCTAGACACAATTTTTCCTTTTTAGTACTCCTTCATTGCACAAGCATAAAGTCAATAGGAGAGGTATTACTGCCTCATCCCCTTAGTCCTCCATTCTTCACATTCTGTTTCATAAGTAGAAGGTATCAGGGCCCCTCTCAGCCAAAATTTCACATTGAACAATAGGAGATACAAGGGAAGAGCTTCATGCAGGCAGTTTCCCCCTCACTGTCCCCTCATGTGAGGAGGAATATTTATTCAGTCTGTTATTCCTGGGCCTTCTGGATAACAAGGACTTCATTGCTTTCCTTTGCCATGAGAGATGAGAGCTCATTTTCTGAGAAACTAATTTTGAAATGACTTGTAGCTGCAGTAATTTAAAGCAGGAAAAAAAAAACAAGGCAAAGTTATGAATAGGCATTTGGTAATTTCCATTTTCTCTTCAAGATAGATTCTTTTCTTACGCAATGTGAAAGACAGAAAGCGGAGCTCATTGCCACAGTGCAACACCAGCTCAGACTGAGAGCATCACGACTTTGCCCCGGCATTGACAGCAAAGAGACAATGCTGCTTATTAGCACAAGTGACATTCATTACTATAACCAAAGCAGCAGCATCCCCTACTCATAAATCCACAGGTAATCTTACATTGTTATAGCTGCAGTGCCTGTGCTTCCTCTTTGTCACTTATAAAAATAGTTTTTATTACAGTCTATTCTGGGTGAAGGTCAAGCGAGAGAGACAGGATTGGAAAGTGAAGTCTTGTAAATGGAGACAGCACATAGTGCAGATTCCTTCAATACAAATTCTCCTGCCTGCAGCATAAACCTTGACCTAGAAGGCCCCTGCATCTTGAGCATTTCAGGGCTTGAAATAATTTACTCTATATGCAAGAATTTACCAAAGATGTTCCTGACCTCAACAGCACAACCATTTATTCTAATAGACGGAGGTAGAGTTACAGGCTGGTTTGGATTAGATTCCGAGGGGCAGGGACACCTTCCCTTTATCCACATTGCTCAGAGCCCCATCCAACCTGGCCTTGAACACTTCCAGGGATGGGGGGCACCCACAGCTTCTCTGAAAAACCTGTGCCAGGGCCTCACCACCCTCATTGGGAAGGATTTCTTCCTAATAGAGAATTGCTATCCACCCTGCTTTGGTTCAAAGCCATTACCACTTGGATAGTTCTCTTTTAGAGAACACTTTACACTAGGGCTTGCTCTGTGATTGCCAGACTTTGTCTATTAAAGAATGGAAGAATGACTTGACAGGCTATGAAAGACAAAACCTTTCTCTATTGCAGCTCTATTGTTCAGTTTTCTAATTTACAGATCACAGTAGTAGAAAAGGTAATTCTATTCAAACACAAAGAAATGTGTTAAATTGTCTGAAAAAAAATATTAAGTATTCTACAGAGAAAGGGAAAGAGGTGTCTGCTTGTCTTCTGAAATGGTACCTGCTTTTGAAATAGCCACAGAGGGATATTAAGTGAATCAATATAACCAGTACATTTATCTGAAAGAGTGGGGACAGCCGGGTCATAATTATTACTGATGCGCTGCTAATACATGAAAAACAGCAAAAGAAAAATGTTGATTGATTGCTATGAATTTCTGGCAGCTGTAGCTTTTGAAGCATGAAATACATTAGCATTGTATTCTAATGTCTTTGATAATTTTTCTGAACTGATGCTTGTCTTCTGAGCAAGGCATATTATTTATTTACAAAGAAGTCACTGGCTGTAAAAAATTAAACATGTAGAAAATAAGCTGACCTCCATTTTTTTCTGCAAAATGACATTTCTTTGAAGGACAAAGGAAGAAATAACTTACACTGTTAGTGAGAGATACAGGTCTAATTTCATGTTCATTGTCCAAATACTTTTGCCCTTTACAGGTTATTAACTGTAACAAGCTTCTGGGTGAATTTATTGCATCGTTACACAGCAACTATAGAATATTTCTAGTAGAAAAACCCACAGTGATATAGCAGCTCTGTTAAAAGGACCATTTTTTAAATACAATGCCTGATTTGTAAGAGTCATTAAATAAGTTTCTTCAGACCAAGTCTTCACATGTACCATAAAGGTTCTCAAGTGCCATAGCTTTTACTGTGCTTACACATTTATATCTTAATTATTTTTTGCAAACTCCTATCATCCTCTATATATAACTGACCACTGAAGAAAGTAAAATGAATTATTTTATTCTTCTCTGATGCTTTAATATTTGTTTCTGCTTGAGCACAGAGATTATATTGGATACAAGATGTAAAATAGAAACACTATTACAGGGATTTAAACAGTCAGAGCTGAACTGGTGGTACTTTTCGAAAATTTCTGCAAACATCTCAAAAGAAGGAAAAAGAACTGTAAGGGAAGCATGATAGAGCCAGATAATCAGCAAGAGTAGGTGCTGCAGTCATTGTCACACTTTAAGCAAGAAAGATATCAAGAAATAGAAGTAACTCCAGTTCCTTACACTCGGCAGGGTTAAATGCAGTGGTATTAATTTCAAACCAGCAGAAAAACCCTCAGTTAGAGACTTTTTTTACATTTATGAGAACTCTGCATTTGTTTCTGAGATTTGCAATACAAATGCATGATTAGTGTAACAGAACTTTTGACTTATGAATCAATACAAATTTTATGCCAGTACAAGACTAGCAATGTCTCTGTCAGGCTGTCAGCTTTATTGGCACTTAAAGCACCTGTCTGCCCTCATGGCATTGCTGACTAATATTTGTATTCACATTACAGGTAATCCAGGCTCTTACCCAGCCATTTTTTCCTGACCTCTCCTGTGCCAAAGCTCAGAATTATCTGACCTAAAATTAATGCTGCTTTTAACTTCTCTAATTGGAGTGCTTGCCCATTCTGTCTGCAAGAAGGGAAAATGCTTGCAGACCCTCATTGTCTGCCCAGAGCTCTTCCACTCTTGATAGAAGGATGGACAACTCCCACAATTTATGGTGAGGAAATCTATATGGCTCATCTTTATTGAGAAGAAAACAAAATGCCTCACCAAGGCATTCACATAAATCCTGCACAGGCAGAAAAAGCCAAAACTGGAGACAGCACTGCTCACAATGGCACAGCTCCCTGGGTGATTGCCAATACAGAGACCCTATAAGCACTCAGGTCTGGAAAACCATCACCACAGCAAAGACACATCCATGAGGGTAAAAAAAAAAAAAAACAAACAACTCTTAGGTGAAGTAAGTAACAAGGCAAAGGCTCCAGCTGCTACATAAAATACCTGCACAGCTGCTACATAAAAAACCTGCAATTCTTCAAGCTCACCTTTAAGGGCTCTGGAGGGACAATGCCAAAGCCAGATATCTCAGATGTGCCTCTTGAATCCTCGCTCTATAATCACTAAAGATTTATTTCCAGCTTGTGTGGTCTCTGATGCTGGCACAATAAAGCACAGCAGCATCATCTGAGTGTGACTAATTCCCATGCCTCCACCTCAGCACCCACTTATAGCAGTGTAAGAGAGACCCTGGGGTGGGATCCAGACTGTGGCTCCAATTCATGAACTCATACTAATATATTTTAACCTTGTTGGTACATTCTGAATCTTGTATAAACATATGAGATTAGACTGTGAGACTAAACAGACATGCTCAAAAGAGCCAGAAAAATATTAATGCAAAATAGGTTTCTTTCAGAGGAAGAAACATACATTTTGGCTTGCAGCACAGATGCAGGATAGCTAACATTAAGTTCATGGGTTTTTTCTGTTTCTTCTAAAGTTATGCGTACACATTAAGTGTGCTGGCTCTCTCTTCAGGAAACCTGATCTGTGCCTAGGTAAAACAAATTCTATAAATTCAATGCTAACATTTAAAACTGCAAGCTTCATTGTAGTTAGCATTGCAGTGTGATTTTTCCATTCTAGTTTGACTAAGGCATTGCTCAGCCAGGATGGCTCCCTTGCAATAGGAAAACCTGGCTGTCATGGCATGACACCCATCAGTGGGGGCACCCAGCGCTGACACTGGCACACTGTGACTCGTGGGGCAGCACTTTCCAGGCCTCATCACACCTTGAAAACATTTCAGTAGGCTCTGAAAATCCCCAGCAGAGCAGATTCCAGTGTCCTGTAGGACACAGAGCAGCAAGGCTCAACATGTACAGCCAGAGGAAGGAAACCACACACTTTGCAATAGTTCTGAGGCCTGTCAAATGGCTTTCTCTGGCACTAATGAAGATTTGCCACTATTTGCCCTCAGCACAGTCCCAGCCAGAGCCCCACAGGAAGCCAGAGCTGGTATCTGCAAATCTATTTCTGCTCCTTCAGAAGCTGCAATATCAAACCACATACCCATCATGTGAAAAGGATTTTACCTTCCACAGCCTAAAGGACCCTTAAACAAATTAAGCCAGCTGTTAAGAAGGTAATTTGTACTGAAAAGAATCTATAAGAAACTGCAGGAAATCACAAGGAACAATTCTAATTTTCTATTGGGCTCCTTCCACTCTTCAGAGCACAGATTGGAAAAGCTTCATATCCCAATCACATCCTACCCTGGTTCTTGCTGGGCATTCTGGCAAAGCGCTCTGGGACTAGGAATATCTTGCAGGATTTAGACAGATTTAAGATGCCCTTGGTGCCTTGGTACTGCTGCAGAATAATATTCAGGAATTTTAATTTACAGCTGATTGAAGTATTCAGGTGTAAATGACAAAACACAAGATAAAAAATAGGGCTCACCTGACTTCTCACACTGACTTCAAAAGGAGGATTAGAGTTTCATAAACAGTCCCATATTTCCCTGTTCTGATGTTCGTGGGAAAACATGTCTAAAATAATGCATGCAGGATCACAAGGTTTATGACATTTTAAGCCAGAATAATCAGGTAAAGAATTGAAAATTTAGGAAGCCACCCTTCTCCAGGCACTGACTCCCCTGCTTCAATATCAGCAGCAGATCCTTTAGATACAAACAGCCTAAAGCAAAAATTATACTCACTTTTAATCACAAGATATTTCTGTTATTTCAGGCTGTAATAGAATAGTAGCAATAAAAGCATCATGTATAGAGTTTTATTTGGCTCTTGCTTTGTAGTGGTTTTATTTTGGCTTTTAAATGTTTAGTTGTTGTTGGTTTTTTTAAATAATAGAAAAAAAGTTGTAATTTCCAGGAAAGGTTTGATGCTTATTTCATTTGCTCTAATTTTACACCTCTGCAATGCCTCAAGGCATATCTACAATCTGCAAATTGCTCTATAAGTGTGGAATAACTTTACCAAAGGCAGCAAACTGTAATTTACATCAGTGTAACTAAGAGCTAGGTATATCTGCTAGTTTTTAATGGCCTATCCAGCTTATTCTAAATGCTATTAAAGTGACAAAGTAAAATAAACCAAAATGAAATGGAGAATTCCTCTGTCTCCATCTGCACATTACAAGCAGATATTGCATAAAATATATTTATCAGCACTGTGACCAGCTATAAAACGTCGTCTGTGCGAAATGTTTATATACTGTAGCATAGTAAAATTGTCCCCCTGTTAACTCTAAATCAGCTTCTGAACAGGTATTTCTGCATCTTCATCTGCAGGCTTGCTCGAAGGAAAGTGTCATTTATGATGCCTGGAATATCATTTTTGCTGTGAAGGATGTCACAGTTGAATTGCAACTTCTCATAAAGGTAAAAATTGCTGTATTTGGTGTTAATAAATCTTAGAGACAGATCACAGCATTATTTGCCTTTTTCTTTTTTAAAAAATGGTTAAATTTAAAGTGAACAGCTCAAGACCTGTAAACTTCAGTTTGATTAATATAGTGTGTCATCTGCATAGTGCAGCTAAAGGAATTCATGCTGTTACTTCATCAGATCTCACAAACAAGAAAGTGCCAGGCCCTGTCACCATCCTCACCACACAGTCTGTGTGACTGTCAGCTGCATCCAAACATCTGAATTAGCTCAGGCAAAATGCAAGGAAAAAGCAAAACCTATGCCACTGCCTTGTCATTATTTCCTGACTCAACCAAAGTTTAGGATACATCCAATACATATCAGATGAAAAAAATACATTACAGGGTTCAGTCCCTCCCTCCCCAAAGCAAAAACTAAATTATCAGAGATCAAAAAAACTCCTCTACATAACAAAATACTCTTTGTGATCCTGAACTGGTTTTTGGCAGCACTGTGTTTTCTCTGGCATTCTCCACACTCTCATTGGGAAAACTAAAATTCAGCAGTAAAGAAAGCAATCTGTGTCATACAGTTGCATAAACACCAGCTTCACAAAACTAACAAGTTAAAATGCTCTTTAGTGCCACACTGACAATGGAAAAACCTTCCAGTAGCAGATCCAGATGCAAGCTGACAACTCAGCTTTCACAGTACATTGAGCCCCAGAGACTTTGCATCAATAATTCTTTGGGAAAGAAGAGTCAAGTTTTAATTGAATAAAAATTTTTCCCTTTATTTTGTATCAATTTGAACTAGCAATTGTAAACAAATACTGTAACTGTCATAACTATATCAAATCTGTAACAGAGCCTTAATTCTTAAAAATATTGCCTTTTTCAGTCATCCAGTGCTTTTAAGTACTAATTTTAGTAACCTTCCCTTCCCTAGCCCCTACTTTTTAGTGATGAATATTCTTTCTTCCTCAGAACCCTATGGATAGAAATTATTCTTACCCATTTAGCCTCAAGTATTTTTCTAGTGTGGTACAATAAAGCTAGCTTCCCTTCCTACAGAAGCAACGAAGTTCTCTACCAGAGAATTATTCTGTGCTAGTAGTATGAAGATCCAGACACCTTTAAAGTGAAAGCTGACATTTCAGAAGTAACATCTTCCTTGAAAATTAAGTTTACCATTGACCATACATCCATTTATTTCTGTGTAGGTTTTTTTTTTTGCTTGATCATAAAGTAATTTCAATTACAAAAAAATTGTATCCATAATTGAAATAATTTCAAGAATAAAAAGCCAGAATTAGTCATATCACATTCCCTTTCTTTCCCAAAGCTTTTTTATGTATGTATAAATAAACACACCACAATGCCTTGCATCACAGTAGCACAAGATCTATTTTAGCTAGGAGAACAAGCTCTGACACAAAACTGCATAAACTAAGAGTAACAGGGTTAGTAGGTTTAGAAAATGTAGGTTTTTTTAAGGAAGATAAACTAAGGCAGAGCTCTGAATTTTCAAAACCTTTCATCACCTTTATTTCCTCGGGTAAGAGCAGATACATGACCACTACTGCTCCCATTATAGACTCGAGGCACACTCCTGAGGTAAGAGCAATAGTTTATAAAAAATGACCCTCCAGCACTGTCAAAAAAACCCCCAAAACAAACAACTCAAACCCCCTCCAAAAACCCCAATCAAACAAACAAAACATTCAGGGTACAGATACAAAAGACATGTACTTCAGAGCAACCATAATTACATTTTTTTTACAAATTTTCTTTGACTGGCCAAATGGAAAGATATCTTTTCCAGCTGAACAGAGCTCTTTTTATTCCACTTTAAAGAAATTACTTCATTTCTTTTTCAGTCTCACAAAGTAATCAGAAGGCACCAGTCTAGCGTTTTTTACTAAATTAAGATGGTTTCCCACTTTTTTAGCATAGGAAATAGCATTTCTATGAACTGGACACCTCTCCAGGACAATGGCAATAATATTCCTCTCCCTCCTCTCCGGGAGGTCCCCCCAAGAGGCTGCTCCTCCTGGCTCCCAGGTGCCCTGAGGGATGAAGATGTCCCTGCTGAAGCAGCATTTGTTCCACAGGGGCACAAGGGAAAGCGTGGCAGGTTCCCTGTCAGGCTGCACAGTGTTCCCCATGCCTTTGCCTCTGTCCTGATTAAAGTTTCATGTGACCTTCTCACAGCAAACACCACTCACAGCGCCCAAGCAGGCAGAAATAACCAGCTGGTGTTTCAAGCCATGATCTTGTCCCCAGAGCCCGACGTGGAGCGCTCCCAGCTCCGCACAGCATTTCAAGCACCAGGATGTTACCAAGGGAAGTGTGGGCACCACTTTCCCCCTTCGTTGTTCTGGTTCACCTCATTTAGGTTTCCATATCACTCTGCTTTCTCTGGTCACTTGGATTTTTTTAAGTGCTAAATGAATTTTTCTTGGCCTTCAGGAAATTGCCTGTGAAAGTCTCAGGCAGATTGCCTCTTGTCTGAACAAATGGAGCCAGAACAGCTCACAGTGTCACCAAGTTGACTGTACCAGATGTGACATAGCACAAAATGAGCATTGCAAGGTTGCACCAACCAATTAGATGGTTATTACAAATTTTTAAAAATATATCTTCCTCTGGCTACAGAGGTATTTTCTCCTCTGTAACTAATGAATGGACTGTCATCATCACCTATTTTATAGCAAAGGAATTATTTTAATTTAGTAGCTATTCACAGGTAGACTGGTGACTAATTGCTAGCTTGAATGTGGTTCATTTATTAATAAACTAATTAAAGCTGAGATACAAATGCTAATTTTGAGAACAGGAAGAATTACATAGGGAGAAAGCTGGATGCTGGTCAAAATGCTCAAGTAAATGTTAGCAGACTGAAAGCAATTACATTGTAAAGGTCTGTCATAAGTGTTTGTGCTGGAAAAACTACTTTGTTTCTTATTTTAATTTGGAAAAGTCTCATCTGTCACATTTTCTTTCTTTTTTGACAAGTACTCATAAAGTATGAGCAGTGATGCAGCTTAGACCTTCAGCACTCTCCTGTGACCTTTGCAGTCACACTGATGAATTAATCCAGAGCAAAATGATGCAAAGGGAAGTATTAAGGCAGGCATATAAGGTCATAATATAATTGGCATGCAAAGTGTTACATCTATCACTTCCATTATTGAATCTGATATCAGGATTCTTCAGATCTGCAAAGCACTGAGTTACATAACTGACTTATGCCCACATACACACAAATGACCATTGTCTGGGGGGTTTTAAAACATCCCATTACCTGCAGTGCCAGTCCAATGCCAAAATGCTCTGTACTTATTCTAGATAGAATCCAGACATGAGCTAGCTTCCCTAACTCCATCCACAACCAGCAACGAGGACATAATGTTTCAGCAGCAACAGAGTCACTAGCAATACATTAAAATAGATTTTGAGATAGCTTCATTAATAAATAAAACTCATTGTGAAGAGTGAAAATTGGCTTCCTATTTATTCCAGGCCCTAGGTAGATCTGAAATGAGCCTTTGCTGTATTTCAGCAGCAAAGGCTTAGATATTATATGTATATTCAGACAGTGCTCACAATTTCTCAGGCAAAGCAGAACATGTAGCTCTCTGAAGATTGCTTATGAGGTGTATCATAAGTCAGTTGCATTTACTTAACTAGCACATTTTCAGGAATGTTGAGCTTATGATCTCCATGATTAATAGTGATATGCTTATGAAATGCAAAGAAAGGAAATTAACTGCTCTGTCCCTGAAGAATTTCTGGCTTTACCAGATAATTAACAAGTTCTGCATTTTTAGCTTATGATTAGCGGCAATCAAAAATATGATCTTTATTATGCTGCTTTTTTTCCATCAAGACTCCTGCAGTAGAAAATGAAGACAGCAAAGGAAAGAGCAGAGCAATCCAAGGAGATGAGTACATACAATGCAACAGAGCGCAGCAACATCCTCATCTATTCCACAAAGAATGTTTAAATATTGGAGCATTCTAACTTTTAACTGTACACAGAACACTAAGCAAAGATTGTACTTCCAAATCAAGCCTCCAGGAATCAGTTTTCTAGCCTATTTTATAATCCACATCAAATCTAAAGGCAACAGTTGATTGGGAGATGAGGTACAAATGGAAATGAGGTCAATAAAACAAACTTGAAACATAAAATACTGTATGACAGATTACTGTTTGGACTGTACATGTTGTGTAGTAATTCAATGCTTAGATCTTTGCATTTTTCCTGTACCAAAGAACATCCTTCACTTCCAGATTTCAGCAATTCAGGTTGTTGAAAGTTAGTTCTTTTCAGAAAGCTATTCCTGCAAAATGCAGCTCAGAGAGTACAATAGGGAATAAGCCTTCATTGTTGTTAATGTGTTTCTTGCTTCAGGGAAGACACTTAAAATCCTTAGTTCTCAAGCATTACTTAAATTGGTGACAAAAAGACATTTTAATTGTTTTCAAGACTGGAATTTCTAAATGTGACATCTCTGTAGCTGGAGGTATGCATTATTTAACCAGAACAATAGTTCTCATTAAAACTTAGCTTAATTTTCCAGCTTTCTCAAAACATCTGCTACACATGGGATCTGGTTTTGTAATGAAAATAAACAAAATTTTCTAATGATGCTCCTTTAGTAGCAAATCCAAGAGATTTCTAGGATTTCTTCACAGCTTTGATAAACTAAACGTTATTGCAGCAAAATAATTAGTAGATATTGTCGTTGTTATTTTAAATCTATTACTTTAAAAGCTGATGCCACAGCTCTTGACTTAGTTACCATCATTTAAACAAAGCTCTGGCAATCATGTCTTTACAGAGATTTAATGAAAAAAACTTTTTTTGTAAGGTATATTTTGAAATTAATACATGATAAGTCACAAGCATAATCTGAAAACTGTGCATGTGCCAGGGATGCAGAGGATACAGATGTCAAAGCATTGAAAGACTTGGGGCAGCTTGTAATACTTGATAGCAAAACAATTTGAAAGGGATTAAATACTTTGGAAAGAGGCGTCATAAGCATTTTTTATAGGTTTTGATACTGATTTTCTGGATTTGCAGGTTTGTCAACTTGCCAAAAATATAAAATACAAAACAGTGCCGATCTCTTGACTGAGAGTTGTTGTGATCCCAACATAAAAGTTTCCAGAAGATACAAGCCAGGCCTGCTTTTTTACCCCCAAACAGATTTACAGCAGAAGGATGAAAGCTTTTACTTGTGAGTTTTGGATAATGCTCTCTTTCTTTTTGCTGAGAATAAAAAGCTAAAAACAGCATCCATGCTAGGATAAGTGTGTAAATGTTGATTCTCAACAACACATTTTCCAGTGACAGCACATGTCCAGGTTTCAATCAAACATTAAAAACCATCCAGATGACATTTCACCTACATTGTACCTGTACAGCCCAGGTGAACTGACTGTGGAAAGGGACAGGAATAAGCAGATATTTCTGATAGGAAACATATCCACATGGCTACTGGCATATTTCAGTGCCTCTAGACTGAATCTTCAAGCACCACAAACTGGCTGACAGACACACATCTATACTGGATGGAAATTTCCTATCATTATCTTTTAGTGAGAAATGAGTTTTGGTGAAAAAAGATGAAAGTTGTTTTGCTAAAAACCTTCAAATACAAAGCTGATTGAACTTTTCCAAGTGAAAGGAGTTTTACCGCATTTCCATTTCTTTTTGTTTCAACTGCATTTGAAACTGACTGCACATCTTTTAATCTTCTCAAACTGAGCTCCATCAATTCCTTCATCTGTACTTTTCACTGGTAAATAAGGTTCCATCTGGGTTGTAGAAACAGATGAGGAGGGTACAGTGGGACTGAAAGCTTCCAGCAACCAATTGCCCTGAAATGTGCTCTGGTCTCTGAGCACTCTGGACCCAAGCAGATAAGAAACCAGCTGAGGCAATAATCACCTTCTTTTTAATATTTCCTCCTATTATGCCTTCTATTTCCATTCTGGGTCTCATCCCCAAGCCACAAATTATTTATATTTATTTTCTATTTCATTTTATAGACAAACATGCTATTCAGATTCAAATATTTCATCTTCTTAAGGTGTCTTGGTAAATATCACATATGCCATAGAGCAGTGTTAAACCTAATGAACAAATTATATATGGGCTTTTAAAAGGGATTAACTGATAAACACTATGACAAAAAGCACTATCTGCACTATACTGGTCAAAGAGGCACAGGTTTCTCTTTCCAGAACTATCTGGGCCACAGAGGCTGAATCCACATAGTCTAAATTTTAGACATGTTGTAGTCACATTAAGGGACAGGGTTGGAAGAAATCATGTTTCATTAACAGATTCAGGGGACAAGAATAAGATGTATATGTTCCCTGTGCAGTAGACATGATGAACAGAAATCCTGCAGAAATTTCATATTTTGCAGTAAGAATGAAACAGAGCACCAGTAGAACACCCGTTCTGCTTGGCCTCTCTCGCTGCTCCCACCAGAATCAGCCACCCCACCAAGAGAATTGAAAATAAAATGTTTGGTGGACATTTTGGGTTATATTTAGCCATTGTCTAGTCATTATCTCTAGTTCATCTCCTCCTTCCAGTAAAATCTCCATTAGCACAGCTGAAATGAAACCTCTCAAGTCTTTAGATCCTCCCTGAGGTCTAAACCAGATGAAACACAGCACAAAGAAATGCACAGGAGCTGCTTCTGGACCAGAAGCATCAGAGTGGGAGCTGAGGCAGGGAGTCATCCCGAGATGAGTGAGAACACCACCTTTTACCCCAACAGGTTGGTACTGTCTATTTGTCTGCCTCAAGGCCTCCTGTTTCTCGTGTATTTCATCACTTGGAGAATTAATAATTTCCTACTAAGACTGCGATACTTTAGTTCATGTGTTGAGGCAAGTGAACAAAACCTTAAAGCTTGCCTGGTCTGTGAAGTGTAAATAGAGTTGGGATACATCACATTTAAATCTTCAGTCTATTTTTTTTTCTTTAATTTTTTTTTTTAAGTTTTTATATAAAAAGTTTGAATCACTGAGAAGTTAAGCCAGGACTTGTTCTCCTGCCCCCAAACACAAGTCTGTCTTTTTCTCCAGCAGCAGTCACAAATTTCCTCAGGACTCCCTGGTGGTGCTCACCCCGTGTCCAGAGCTGAGAGGGTTTGGATGAGGCTGCCCTGGGTGCCCCTGGTGGGCTGAGCCCAAACCTCACCCAGAAACTACACCGAGGTTTTTGGGAAGGCTGCCTAGAGGTTAATGAACAGCATCTCTTCATACAAGCCAATACATTAAAGATAAGGATTGTGTTTGTTTGTTCTCTTTTCCATTTACTGAAAGCTGAGTAGATGCCAAATTATGTTTGTACCAAATTGTTATTAGCTGTTGAAAACTACTGCTTGGGTTTTTTTCTTTAGCGGCTTAAACCAATATTAAGGACAAAAACAGAATAAAAATAGTTATGCATCCTTTCACATTCAAGTGAAGAAAATTATTTTGCACAGCAAGTATTGAGATCAATTAAAATCCTTTACTTCAGATATAATTAACAAGCTTCACAAGCATAAAGTGATTTAATTTCCTGTATCAAACCAAATGCTGTTTTCTGTCAGTAAATGACTATTCTCTTACAGCAATACACATTAATAATTCATCATTGCTGTATATTCAAACAGATGGGACTCAATGAAAACTTCTAATGAAAATTGCATTAACTTACATCCAGCATGCACAATCTTTAAAGGAATAGTATTTTCTTAAATGCTAAGGTTTTTCATTGCACAATTTCCTAATTAGACTTAAATTGCTACATTACCAAAATAAACCAGTCCTTACACTGGGTGAAAAACAAAAAGCAATCTAATACATTTGTAAAAAATAAAAACAAATAAGCCCAAGGCCTACTCCTTCAATAAATAACCACAAAATAATTTTATGAGCATTTATGCTTACTAATATCCATCTTTGTATTTGATTTAACTTTGATGAGGTTCAATTAATCTGGCAAGTGACGTGCACACTGTAGGATTTCACTCTCTGGGATGGCAGAGCAGAAAATGGGCACACAAACCTCAGAGAAGCAGGTGATGGAGACCTCAGCCACTCAGCACCCTGCAGTGCAGAGCAAGGCTGTGAGACCAGAGCCACTGCAGCTCACTCCCTGCCAGAGAGGAGAACCTTCCCTCTTCCCAACACCTCCTTTTTTAGTTCCCCATTTCCTTTTAAGATCTCAAAGGATAGAAATAAAATGGGGGGAGTGTTGTGTGTGTGAGAGAGAGATTACTCCAGTTCAATAAGGCTGAAAAAGACAGTGAGAAAGAAGGAATTTCTTGTCTGGTCTTAGGTATACTGAAGTCAATAGGAATTAACTGACCATAAATATTTTCATTTCAATGCTCCCTATAAAAGCAGCAGCACTACTGGTCTCTAGTACTATAGTTTTGAACACGGGAAATCTTAGATCTGCCAGTATAAGTTGCAAATAAGCTTGATAATTCTACAAGAAAAACCAAAACATAAATCTGCAATATGCCAGCATCATTAATCCCATTGTGATAAAAGCCCCCTCCTTTAGTTTTACAAGGGATATGCACCACAATGACATGACATGAAAACACTTTTCTCTCCTGAACATTTTACCATTGCAGCTGGTACCACTCATTCTTATTAAGCACATTCAAACAAAGAATGAATTCTGCTCTTGTTTTCTCTGTGTTTTCAGGACTGAGGGGTTGGTGCTGCAAAGTGCTGAATACACTGACTGCTCCAAGGACACCCACAGCTCTGAATGCATGCACAGCCACAGCCAGGATTAAAGGAATTTCCCATGTAAATGCCTGCATCCACATTGTGATCCCTTGCTGGTGAGACAGCACACATTAAGTACATGATTAGAGCAAGTACATAAGTCAGAGAATCTTATTTATGCAGATGGGATGAAAATATCACACTGGGATCCCCTTTCTCTTGAGCAGTGAACAGAGATACTGGTAGCAAAACTCATTTTTCTCCATTATCTAGGATACTTGAATTTGACATTTTCATTCTACATCAAGTTCTAAAACTGCAAAAATAAAATAAAAAACCTTAAGGTAAATACTTTGCATTTGCAGCAGACCAAAGAGCAATTATTTATTCACATCTCCATTACACCTTCCTTTGAAAGGGCAAGTTTTAGAACTCTAAGGGAAATTAGGCGAAATAAGTTATTTGAAACTGAGGGGAAATGAGTGAAGAAGGAATAAATAGAGCTTTTAAAGACATGGTGAAAGTGCCAGCTGATATCACACAGCAGTGTCTTTAAATAATATCCATGCTGAATGCCAAAAAATACCTACTTTCTGTGTGGTTCTTGACACATGCCATAACTCAGAAGTTTACTATATTGCACTATGAGAATAAAGTGTCCTAAGAAACCACAAAAATATATTATAAATGCAATTTTAGAAATTATTTTTGATACAAAATCCACAATGTCATTCCTTTTAGATTTTTCTACATAAAATAACAGTGCATTTATTGGAGTTTTGCACCATGGCACCAGAATTCGCTCACTGCTGCTCTAGAAATAAGCCTCAAGGATTTGAATATCCCATCTTAAATAAATGTTTGGTTCCTGGCTTTGTAAAATATGATACTCAATCTGTGTTTTTAAAGAAAAAGCTGTAGAGAATGTGTTGACATAAGTCTTCTGGATAAATTTTTCCTCTTCTAACAAGATTACCCATGTGTATTTTTCTGACAGGGACCAGAAACAGAAAATAACTCCCTTTACATTGCTCTATCATAATGCAACCTCAGAAAGAACAATAAATTAAAAAATCTGTTGCCAAAAATTGAGTTGTTTGTTTCTTGGCTCTCCCAGATGAAAAACACTTTTGTTAAATCATTGCAAGTGAAATTAGGCAGCTTGTTACTGAAGCCTAGTCGTTCATTAGCATTTTAAATTCCTGCAAAGGGACAAAATACTTGAGTATCTGACTGTCTGAATATTAACAGATAATGTTTTCTGTTTATATGCAAATACATAAAATCTGTAGCAGAAATTAAAGAACAGTGAGGAAAAGTGGGCAAAATTTCTGCTTTTTCAAAAGTTCTTAGAGCTCACAATGTTCTCTTAATTATTTTTTCCCCTCATCCTTTTTATTATTTCCACGTCATACTTATTTTATAACTCTGCCTAACAAGATCTTTGTGCTTTCATTTGCCGTAGGTCTTAGGACTGGCTATAAATTAGTATATTTCTTCCAACGTACTGATCAAAGATGGACAGATTTAACAGAATTTGTACTATAGAGACTCAGCATATTTGTTCAACATTACACTACAAATATATACACAAAGATATATGGAGAAGTCAGAATTATGGAGGAAGGTATCAACTCTTAATTAATTAAGTATAAGAACCTATTGTCCTGGTCTACTAGCAGGAAACAAACAAGATTCAATCAACTGAATCTAATACTAGATTTTATCTGCCTAAATGAAGAATCCATCATAAGTGGGCAAACATCCTAGTGGACAACCTAAGGAAGAAAGCCCAATAAGAAATCTGTTCTCTGTGCAACTGTTACAACAACTTTGGCAAAAGCTGATAGAAAGATCTCAAAAAACTTTCCCAATATGCTGTTACCAAGTCAATTTTGTGCTATTTTTGCTGCTTTTACTATGGGAGAGGGTGTGCTACAAGAGAGAGGCAACACACAGCTCCAACCATTTAGGCCTGTGAGGCAGGAGCTGGCAGACAGAGCCTTTTCTCCTGTGCCCACTGCTCCATTAAGTTCTTCTAGAGGAATGGTTGGTTACTGATCAGTCCCAAAATGTACCAGAAGTTGATAAGGAAACACTCCAGCTTCTACAAATTGACTGAGATTTCTAGGAGTGAAAGTGTGAATTGCAACAAGGATGGCATTCCTAATTAAACAAATATAATCCTTCTTTCCTTCAACTTCCTAATTTCTCAGGCTTATGCTTGCAGCCTCTAAGATATGCTGCTTTAAAAAATACATCACAGCAACAGCACAAACTGGTATCACATTGCCAGCAGCCTCCTGGAAGTATGAAATTGCAGCAAAATGTATAGACAATAACACCACGTATCACCTTCCTGCTCTGTAAGCAATCTTAATTTCAAGAGCATTTTCAAAGCACAACACCACAGTGCTAAGTACTAATAGCCCAGGCAGGCAGGCTACCACCATGCTTATTAACTCACCTAGGGGTTCTAGCTACAGCCCACATGCACAATTTCAAAACTTTTCTCTACCCTCCTACTCCTTTGTCTAATATTTTTCACTACAATCACACTCAGAAAGAAAATTATAAAGCCAAGAATGACAAGTGTGTCTTGCCTCAGCTAAAACTATTCAGAAATAGTAAAAGGCAAGATCAAGAGGCATAGATATAGACAGTCTTTTTGCCTTTCTAGCGACAGAAAAATAAGTTAAACTCTTGAAGGTCATTTGATGAGGAAAATGCATGGTTTCTGTTTTTCTGGTTGAGAGTCCCAAGGATTTCCACAGCTCATTTTCTGTAGAGGTCAAATCCAAGCCATGAAATTTCCTCCAAACATACAGCCTTTTTACTGCAGCCGTACACCACAGTCAGCACCCTCCTACTCATCTACAGAAGACTAATCACCCCAGGGTGCAGCTCAACATAAATGGCTGTAACAAGGACTTTGCACAGCAATAGCAAGAAAAAACATCCCCAAAGTGTCCACAACAAAGCCTGGGCTCAGATTTCCCTGGGGAAGCTCTTTAAGTCAAGCTTATGTACACATTGTTCACAGTTCATTTCCAGTCTCTGCTTCCCAACAGGCAGATATTCAAAATGCAGTGTCCAGCTCACCTCCCCACTCTGTCAGACACAGGTGTGGAAGGGGCCAACTCCATAAACCAGACACGGCACAGCTGGGACAGCCACCATTCCCAGCAAGGCATCACACAATTCCAGGAGGCTGCAAGCATCTACCCTTCTTGTGCTGTAGCCCAGCCTTTTATCCCCTCCTGTTGATGCCCTGCACCTGTGTGCCCTCTGCTCCCTTGGGTGGTTGGTCAGTGCCCCCGGGCACTCCATGGCTCGTTACCTTCAATGCTGCTCACCTGCTGCTCACAGCTGAAACCAACTGGGGATGGGGCTCAGCCCAGCCCAATCACCACAAACTGTGTGCCTACATAGACAGGGTGTAACCCAGAAATGCACATTAATTTGTTAATCAGCCTTCTGGGGCAGATCAGAAGGCACAGCAGAAATCTTTATGTTTACAGGTATTATCTTTCCATTTTCTGTAAGAGGAAAATTTCCATTTCTGTAACGTAAGAGGAAGAACCCCACACAAATTCTCTAGTGACAAGAAACAGATACCCTAACTGCAGAAAAATCTTGATTTGAGAACTCAAATTACCCTTAGAGGAATAATTCAAAACTCGGGGCTAAAGAGCTGCTTTAATTTCCCCCCACTTTTTTTCTTTTTTTTTTTTCCCTGTTTTCCTGCAACAAATACAACACAACTGCACAGTTAAAATGGTCAGAATCCATCACTCAACAGAGAATAAATTTTTTAAAAAGTAGTCTCTCTTACCTTTGAGAAGCATTTCCTTTTGACTGCTTTGGGTTTCCTCCAGATGAAGGGGCAACTGGCAGGTCTTTGTTGATAGCAACTGACTACAGGTGATGTGAATCAGCACAGGTAAATCTCACATTTTCAGCTTTCTGGTGCATCACAGAGTAGCAGATCTATTGCACAACATCTGGAATTGAATAGGAAAATAATTCAACATTAATAACTTTCATATCTTGCCTTAGTGTTACAGGGGAAATTGCCAACAATGGAAGGACACTAATTATTACATAATCAAGATTAGTCAGTGAGCCTAATTGTGTGAAAGATGGTGGGGCTGAAGGCAAAAGGAGGCAGTTTTAGTCAACCTCTAAATATGAGCTTCAGCAAGCAGTTCATGCAAAAGCATTTGCCTTCCAGAAAGCCAGGAGGCATCTCCTCTTAAAGCAGTTTAAAAGCTCACAAAACCAAACTCCACAGAACCCTCCAGCCATGGTTTATTTGCTCCTCCCAGAGCTGCTCCTGAGCACACCTGACATAAGGAGGAATTCTGCTCCTGCTCCCAGGGCACAGCGTGACCCTGCAGCCTCAAAGGGCAGCACATCCAACCTGGCACCCAGGACACTCAGCCCATTTTGATCAAATCAAATTTACTGATATCAGCTGTTCTTATATTTGGAAAAAAAAATATGTTTTAGTGCCTAAGCAAGCATTAAATAAGCATTAAATCAACCTACTAAAAAGTAATCCTCTGTCCCATAAGCAAGCAACATAATTCAAAATGTAAAAAGACATGAGTCATAATAATTCAACTTTGAGATTCAGTAATTCTTCTCCAGACAAGCTTGTTTCCTCAAGAGAACAAGTTGCCCTGCAATCCTGGCACAGTGGAGCACTTCAGCTAGCAATGAATCCTCAGCATAATATTAAAACCCATCACATCACACAAATCTAAGACATACACAATAACATAATTTTATATACACATAAATTCAATTAGAGTCCTCTTTGAATTTTTTTGGTTAAACCAAACAGTATTTATCCACTCATTCTTTTTTTTTTTTTTTACTTTCTAGCTGAAGAACAAATAAATAGATTCTGGCAGAGTTGCACCCCCAGAAGGACTCATTCTTGCCTGTTGTGGGACAGGCTGGGAATCCTAGCAATAATGTGATTTTCTTCCAGGGCTGGAGCCTTCATGAGGACAAGTGGCTGAGTAGGGCTGCCCACAATCCCCTCAGCTGTGATCCCACTTGCTCCCACAGTTCCCTTTAGTGCCTCTGGACATTGCAAAATCAGTGTGTGGGAGATTGGGAACACTGGGTTTCTGTTTCAGAAGGGGTGAAAATGGTTATTTTCAGAATGAAGTCATACTGATGTATAACTAGCTAGTAAAGATAATACCACTGACCTCTGCTCTGTTCAAGGGCTCATAAATAATTAAAACATAAAATCTTTGTCAGTGGCTGGTTAAACACAGGCATCTAAATCCCATTTAGGCACCCAGATAAGAAGCTTGATTTTAAAAGGCATCTGTTTACTACCTTTCACAATACTTTTCACTGACCTCTCATTTACATGCATTTCCTTACCTTAAGAATTGTTTTCTTTTAATTCAGTGATTTACAGGAGAACCTTTCTGTGCATTAAAGTGTCTGCTCTAATTAGTAAAAATAAAAGGGGATTGTAAGTCACTGCTACTGAAACAGTGTATCAAAAAATCAGAACTGAGGAAAAACAAAACAAAAAAGCACAGTTTCTCAAGATCACTGTATACCTAAAACTACTTCCACAAATGGAATTTATCTAAAGGTCAGACTTAAAAAGCAGCAATTCATAAATACTAATTACCACCTTGCCAGTGATGGCATGATAACATTTACTGGTGCATAATTGAATAGCAGAATTTAAAAAACAATGAGCGTGGGTAGATTTAATAATTAATTCCTCCCACACTAATCAGTTTCTGACTATTTCTTATAATAAGCACAATTCAATATTCTTGGTTCCTTTTTCTTTTATTTTTTCTTTGTGAGTAACAAACTATGAGTCTGTCTTTCTAAAACTAAAGGGAAGGGGAACCATTGCAAATAAGAGTAAATAAATTTTTTAATGGTTTTAAATTTCTAAATGTTTTAATTATATCTAAGTTTTTGCTTCATTGCTGAATATTACTATGATTTTTTGTTTAACAAAACATTGGTTCTTTTAAATTATCCCATTAGAATTAGATCACCTTCCCTCAAGCCCTCTTCCGAAACTGCACATCTGTAATCCAGTGCATTTATTTATGTGTGCTATTATACACATAATTTAATAGCCATCACCCTCTATCCCAAGAGCTGGGTTGTGGTTAAGGACAGCTCATCTCCTCCTGCTCAGGTCCGAGCAGACAGAAATCCCTGTGCTGATCCCAGGGCAGGGCTGGGTCTGTCAGGGTGCAATTACCTGGATTTCAGCACTGATTCACTGGCAGCCACAGTGAGCTCACTCATGCTCTTACTGTGCAAGGGATAAACAGGGCTAAAAGCACCAGAGCATCTGCCAGAAACATGGCAGGAGATGGGCTCAAAATCACACTCTGGTCTAGTGACTTGGGGTATTGTGAGCACAACACACCACAGTAACTGTTGGCTGTAGGGGAAGTGGCAAAATATTAAGTCAAATATAATATTTTTTGTTATTTCATTTTTTAATTGCCACCAAAATTCATATTTTCACAATATTTTGTTAGAAAAATAAGTTCTGCTGTCCTATGCTGGAACAATGTTAATAGAAAAATCCCAGCAGCAAGACACACAAATCTGTACAGGCAGCATGGAGACCACATTGCTACAGCACTTGTCAGAACACACAAAAATATTCAAGATTATACCATTATAGTAGAACGATTATTATACAAAATTTAAATTTCAATGGACAGAAAGCAGTCTCTGAGGAAGGAATTTTTCTGCCAGCAACTTCAAAGTGCTCTCTTTTTTTTAATTGCCTCACAGTGATTACCTTGAATATATTGATCAAAGAATCCCTAGAAGTATTCCTCAACAGAGAGTAACACAATGATGAAAAACTACCTATTCAGCCACAATACAGGCCAGAGAAACAGCAGTTATTCCCATTGCACTGAAACCATCAGGGGAAAAAAGAATTTTTCATGTGGGACTAAGGCCCTTTGTCCAAGATCTGTGAGGCAAGACATTCCCCACACCCGGAAAGAGGCAGATTCTGGGTCAGTGCCTCAGGTCTCACATGACACAGCCTTCAGCAGAGGGGCAGAGCACAGATGTGCTGTGGGACAGGGATGAGCAGCAATTCCTGCCTTTGCTAACCCCAGCCCTTAGCCCAAGGCAGCCTTTACCACCTAGGGTTAGGGTTTTTAAACCAGAAAGCCCAGAGCTCCAGGCACCCTGCAGCTGCAAAGGGCATCCCAAGGGGAGCACCAAACTGCCATGACATGGCTTCCTCCACAGCTTATTCCTTAGAGCCAGCCTTAGCCCAAGGCAGCCTCTACTGCTGAGGTCATTGCTTGACCTAACAGCACATATCAGCTGCTTGGTTTCTCCATGGAGGCTGATTTCCTGCATGGAATTCACCAAAGCTTTCTGGCTGTGGGAAATGTGCTGCTCTGTGGTGGTTGGTTGTGTTTTTTCACTCCCTTCCCTAGAAGTGATCCATTATTTCAGCAGCTGTGAATCCCATCAAACTACAGCTTCACAAAAACAATTTAGGAGATTACATAAGCCCATGGAAGCCTCTCCAAAGTTAGTTTGCAACTTCTATTGGACTACAAGAGGAAAGTAACCAAGTTTGACAAGACAAGGAGCAAGCGGAGTGACCCTGAAATGGGTCACACAACCACAGACAATCCAAGGTCCTCCCCACAGCCTAACTGAAGGTAAGATACACAACTCACATTCAAACCACCTGCAGCACGTTCACTTTCTACTGGGCAACAATCATTACTTTAAAAGTTCATCAGGAACAGAAGGGGAACTGGAGGAGGTAAAAGCACAAAGATCGACCAAGTACTTGAGGGGGACCAGCAGTACTGTTATTAATATTTCACTCTTCTATGAAAAAATGTTACAGTGACTTTTCCTGGTAATTCAGAAAATCATTTAAGATCTTTAGTAGACGAAATTCACCTATAAAGAATTCTGCCAAAGTGAGAAAGCAATATGGGAATTTTGGTTTGCTTTTTTATGTGTTTTCTAAAAATAGGTTAGAGAGCTATATTTTAATGTCTATATCGTAATGGCAACAATTAAGATTTACAGAAAGGAAAAAACACATAAATACTTTTTGGTTTTATCAAAGCTCCCATAATTTCTACAAATAGGCTAGTACTTATTTCAAAATCTTTCTCCCATCCCCTGGAAACACATTATCTTTTCTGAATTTCTTCAATCTTGCACTGGTATTTGAAAAGAAATAATGTACCAAAATACTCAGGCTTAAAAAGCTTGAATTTTGTGTAGTTTGCTACAAAAATTTCTACCAGAATTTAAATTAAAAATCACTGTTCCTTTGTCCAGCAGATAACCCTTCAAACATTTCACAGCCCAAATAAAACTTTCTCCTTGGGAATGCATGAAAGATCATTTTAGGGAATATGGCAGACAGAGTATCTATATTCTGCCAATGATTAAGCAAACTGTTTTCAAACTTGAATGGATGAGGGGGCCTATTTAATATTGGGACTGCTTTCTGACAGTCTTAATTTACACATCAAAAGAGAAATACACTCTAAGATTTTGTCACTGTAATGGTTTTGCTATTACATTAACTAGCAATTACTACACAATGCCATGCAAGCTGACTAGGCTTTAAATGCCAAGTCCCAATTTTGAAACCTCCTTAGGCTGTTATTTCAATGTCTTCTACATTTTGAAGGGAGAAAATTACGAAGGTTACAATTGCATGGATTAATAATGGCTAAAAATGCCTACAAATGCTCTTTTCTAGCCTCTGTGCAAGGAAGCAGAAAAATATCAGTTGTGGTTTACCCTTTGCTGTGTTCTAGCTAGTATCTATAATGTAAAGCACAGCAGTGGAAGCTGTAGACATGTTCTCTTCCTGTTCTCCCCCTGGGAAAGTGCTGGGCTACCCTGGGACAACTAATTTTGCATTTGAGCACCATTACAAAAGCACATTGCACAGTAGGAGTGCCCTTGGTTGTGTTGAGTGATAAAGCATTTTCTCTGGGCTTTTTTTTTTTTTTTATTTTTGTCTCTCACAGCTATGAGGTATTACTGACCTAAACCCTGCGTATATTTTGTTTGTGTTCCCAGTAACCACAATTATGAACTGGCCAACTGCAAATATTCAACTCTGATTTGCTGATTGTTTCATCCAAAGGTTCTGGCACAGATGGATTCTCCCTTATATACTTGGATTTGTCCTTTCCACACTCTGGTTCAGCTCTTAGAGCATTTAATTAATACACCACTAGGCAGACTCTCATCTGGTACAAATCAGAGGTTCACTGTGATATAAATATGTCTATTTTTGAAATAAACAGACCAATGTCTTTGTTGAGGAAAGCAATAAGCATTTGGGCATGATTTTCTCTGCAGTAGGATTTAATACCTGATATCTTTCCTTGCAATCACCTCATTTTCTGTTCTGCAGTTGTTCAAGTTTTTTTATTGTGAAGCCAGTATCACCTGCTAAGGTGCATAAGCCAAATTCTTCAATACAATAACAGAGGCTTCCTAAAATAGAGACAACACTTAGGGTTGTGCAGTCAGGTCACACAGCTTCCTAATTCATCCTTCAAACAAAATTTCAAAGGGTTGACATTGATTTTGGTGGATGCCTTTTCCAGGATACTTGATGGAATCAAGTTGGCTTGTAACAACTTTGAAAGAGAAAAGAGTAAAATAGGTAATCAGTACAAGTAATAAAAATAGATAAAATAGAGACTTAAGAACTTAATGTACTTTTTACATACTGCAGTTATTTATGTTTCCTAACCAATAGAACTTCCAATACATTTTTTGTCCATAATCCCTTACATTTCCTCCCCCACTATTCTGGTATTGTTTCCTATCATTAGGTTTTCCCACCCATCTCACAAAATTACATTAATTTGACCAAACCCAGAGTCACTGGGAGGAGTGACTGGACCAGGAGGACCCTTGGTTTTGCAGTAGTTCCTGCCAGGCAGGGCTGGGAGCACTGGGCATTTGCAAATGGACCTTAACCCTTTAAGTGTTCCTTGATGCTCCTCAAAAGGCCCGTTGATGGCCTCCCCACACTTCTTTTTGCCATTAATATTCAAATTCACTGTGCTGAAAATATGGCCTCTAAGTTGGTAAAGATTTGAGTAATCAAAATACATCCAACACATTTTTCTGTCTAGAAAAGGCTGTGGAAAGGAAACCAGGCTAGCAAATGAACATGTTTCATACACAAACATCTGGGGCCTCTGTTGAATTCACTGTACAAGGCAGTTTTAGTCTCCCTTTTTGAGAATCCCTGACAAAAGAAACACTTCCATTTGCTCTCTATAATGTGAGGGTCCAGCTGCTATTTCCAGAATAAGGTAACAGACATTTTACTCCCTCTGGACACCCCACACTGGGAATTCACCAGCCAGTTATGCAAAGGACACATTTGTAAACACACAGATTGCTTCCCTAATCTCAAAGCTTTCTGTACTGTAATTTTTCTCCTCTTCAGCATCAGTATAAGCAGTGTTTGACGTTATTTACCTCAAGACAAGAATCCTTTTATTAGACAGAAAGAGCAAAAGACCCCTCTGAACAAGAGAATTAGCAGTTCATTCTTGCTATAAAGAATTGGATTTTTTCCAAGTATTTGTTGACTACATTATTTTTTTCTCTTCTTCTCTTGTAAATTGGAAAACAAAAAAGTGAGCTTTCAGGGGCAGTTAATTGTTTCTTTAAACCAACTATAAAAGAATTCTTGTAAGGCAAGAGAACACTTCCCTTCATTTTTAGCTACTAAAACCTTCACTTTCAGAAAAAAAAAAAAAAAAGAAGATATGATGTACCCATAAAAGGAGCTAAGAACTATATAGATAACCATCTGCTTTTGAATTTGCCACTCAGTGACTACAGATATATATTTAAAAATTACACAAAGCAAGCTGGGAAAAGTTAAGCATTTTACTAGGAGATCAAATTACTTATTTACATTGTCTTTCACCTTAACCTTTAATCCTAGAAGAGCAATCTGTTTAACCTAATGGTGCTATTCAACTGGGTCTTAATTTTCTTTAATTATTCATTTCCTGTAAACAAACATTCCAGGCATCTATCAAGTCCACAAACATGAAGCAGAAAAGACTTCAATAATTCATTTTATACCAGTTGAAAGTTTCTTCTACTCCTCTATTAGTGTTGCTGTGCTGCCAGAATCTGATGTTGAGAAAAAACTAGATGCCAAATTTAATATAAAAACTCAGCAAAAACTGCCACACCTTACCAAAATAAGTTGCATTTATGAGGAGCTCTCACTAAAGCTACTGAGAGGTTCGAGGGCCTCAGGGTGCTGAGCCAGCTGTGCACCCACACCTTCAATTGTGCCCTGCCCTTGGTGATGGGGCTGCAATCACAGCTGCAAAGCACCAGCCAGGTCTCAAATAAACCTGCTCCTGCTGATGGTCTCTCTGATGCTTTGGCAGGGGAAAAAATAAAAAAGCCATGACAAAAACAAAGAGAGCAATATCTTCATTCTGAACCAGTCAATGGGAGTGTGAACACTAGAGGTGCTAAGCACTTCATGAAATACAACCATGAGGAATCTGCAGGCATGGATCGTGAGCAGATGAGATTTAGGAATTCAGTCGTCTGCATTAATTCTCTTCATTATTTTTCTTTTAAAAGCTGTAGATTCTCATAGTTATGATTTCATTGTGCTTTAATTCACTTATGCTTTAATAAGTGAAAAGGGTTTTGGGGGTTGGGAGTGGGGAAATAGGTTGTAGTTATGGTTTTAAATAATTTATTCCCCAGTTAAATCCAAGCTATTTTAATGATTTATTAAACATTCTACAGTAGTTGTATTAAACGGAGACCAAGAGAAATTAATGATTAGGTGATAATAGCTGGAGATCCTATCGCTGTTACTCAGCTAAATTGATTTTCTCAGAATAGCTAAATTTTAAAAAATTAAAAGCTACATGAAAAATTGCAAAATTTTTTTGTTGAGCACACTACGTACTGTTAGATCCCAAAGGGGAAAAAAAATAAGAAAACGATTTTTTCCTAATTCTTAAAATGTCAGAACACATTGGTGTTTTTATTAAACTCTTCTACAAGATAGGACTCCCCTCTTCTGTGTAATTTGTATTTCTTTAGTTGAAATTCGTTTCTTAAAAGAAAGTGCTAAGTCTCCCTGACACAGCTAACACTCAATTCCCTATTCATATTAGCATCAAACTCCCATGTTCTGGGCATTGTCTCATCCCTAGTGCATCCCTCTTCACTCACAGCTAACCCATCTCTAAGATGTTATTCAAGTTATTCCCCTGTCCAATAAAGGTCACCTCCCAGTGCATTGTCCCTAAATCTCTCTCCCAGTGAGGCCAAGCAGGAGTGAAATCCACCCCATTCCCCTTAAATGCTGTCACCCACCCGGAGTTACAGCGGCACCAGAAATCTAAACTGGGGAAATTACACCTCTTAGAAACCAAAAGACTCTGAAAAGCCTTCCATTTAGAGAAAAAAAAAAGTATGTTCATTTGCCGGGCTTAGCATCAAGTCAGAGGTTGCTCCCTGAATAATTACTGTCATAAGAACTTCTTAACCTCCAATTAAAAAGAAATCTTACAGATGAAATTAGCCAGCTGCAGATGAATAGTCTTCAGAAAGATATTAAAAAAAATCTGAAAAGACTGTCCCTTATGCTTTCTTCACAAAGATCTGGCCACTAATAACTTCCTTAGTTCAACAGACTATAGAAATTACTTTTTTTTTTTAAATAGAAAATGGAAAACGAACTTCTCCAAATTTATTATAGTCCATTTATATTCAAGACTGTAAATTCTCAAATTCCATCTGCAGTAAATTCCGAGGGAAGCAATTTGATAAACCTTCACATAGCTCTTGATCTTAGCATGGGTATCTCCATTCTAACTTAGGCATGTGTCCAAGATCCAGTATGCATTCATGCAGACCTGCTAAATGATAAATACAGACCAGTCCAATGCCATAAAGCACCTCAAACGTCTCACAGAAAGTCGAGTTATAAATCACATAAGGAAAATAATTCTCAGAACAACTACACTGAAGCACAGTCAACACTTAGCATCTGAAATGCTGAGTTCAAAGTTTAAGGCAGGTGTGAACGTCTAGTGCAGCTGAAATGCAGAACAGGGAGTGGGACCAGCACTCCACAGCATTTTGCATTCTGCCTAATGAATTCTTGCCCTTGCAACCATTCAAACAGCTCCAAAGCTGACTGCTGCAATAGCAATGTAGCTGTTGAGAAGTCAGCACTGTGCTGTAATCTGTGAAATAATGAGCAAAACAAGCTGAGCAAACTCAGCAGGAGATGAGGGCCCACTTCAGCAAGGCAAACAATACCCTGTATTCTCATGATGTACAGAACTTTTACAATGCATTGGGGAAAAAAGTGCCTGCCTGGAGACTCGTGTAGGGGAAAGTGCTGTTTTATCTGTACAGGTTTGGTTGCAATCATCTTGGCCAGGCAAACAGCTCAGGTCCTAAGATGGTGTGGGCAGGAAGCAGATGTCTCTAGAGGTCTCCCAGCGCAAATAATCCATTGGTTGAGGCTAAACAGTATAAACTACATTTCAGATGAAAACAACAGGGACTCAAGGTTATTAAACAGAGTAAACAATAGCTGTAGGAATATTTATTAGGGCTGCTGGAATGGGATCCTACAGTATCTACTTAGATATTACATCATGTGATCCACCTTGGAATTTTGCTTCAAGTCATTTGCAAACTCTTGAAACACGTGTGCTATGCGTATAACCTGGATTTCTGGATATTACCTCCTGTATGCAGTTCTAATGAATATTTTAATTTTCTCCTCTTTTCATAATGAGACTAAAGATTACATCCTACTGGTTTTATTATTATCCAACATCAATTCGGGGCAAAATCATGGTGTACATTCTTGAACTTCTCTTTCCAGCCACTGAATCAGCCTAGCTGATTCCCCAAATCCTGTCTCAGCACATCTGTGTATCCCAGCTACATCCACTGGGAGAGTGCTGAAGTTCTTTCTATGAGCTCTACCTCTAGCACTAAGCACATTCATTATTTAATAAATTGATGAAGATATTTTTAACAGCAGTGAAAGCACAGTATGGAACACGGTAACTAAAACTACCTTAAAAGATGTAATCCCTGTGTAAGAGGAGCCCCTCACAGTCATTTTTAGGGAGGGCAGAAATTATTACCTATCTCACAAAGTTTCATCCAGCATAAACCAGACTGAGAACAGCTGAGCAGCTGACACTTTGTACACACAGATCAAGTCTGTAGTCTACTTTTAGAGTTTTATGTACTCTAGTTTTTATTAGAGTAACCATTCTAAAATCAAATTATCTGAACTTTTATAAGGCCAATCAAAATCAGGTCTTGTTAAATATTTATTAAATAAGAGAAGCTGTAGCAGTCTGAAGAGAAGGTATCTGGTCTGAGTGGAGTTTTAAAGTTGCATTCTGTAAAACAGTGTACTGAATTGCTGGCATATTGGGCTGGTTGAAACAATAAACACCTTCTATTTCTTCAAATAGCTATTTTGGATTCTTGAAAATTATTGTGATAAATAATAATGAATAATGCCCGCGTCTCAAGCATTCCTATTTGGAAAAATGGAGTGAAACACAACCTGCTTTTTTATAGCTGACTGGCAAAATTTATCCTTCTCTAGCAATTTATTTTGGAGATAGAAGGGTGAAAAATAAATTTTTAGATATTTGTGTAAATGGAAGGAGGAAATAATTGAAACTCAGTTGATTGGGTGGCACAATTGTTTTTTTGGTAGGTTTCTTTTGATTTTCTGTTGCTGTGTTTTTTTATTAAAGTGAAGATGTCACTTAGAGTAACTATTCTTCTTTTATGTAGAAAAGGTCTTGGGATGGAGAAAAATGTTTTAGGTCCCCTCCATGAAGATGCATATGTATGATACAGTATAGACACCCCTTGAAACAAAAGCATTCTTGTAGCTGTAGATATTGCCCACCCTCAATGACTACTTTAAGCTCTTCACCACATCAAGCAGTGGAGCATTGTCAGACTGTAGATATATTTATCTACAGAAATGGGTACCTTCTCTATACATACTTCTTTAAGCATTCTATAAAATCAAGCTATTTTCAAACGTTAAACAAAAATTTTACTCAAGATCTCTCTGTAAATATATTCAAATCAGGATACCTATATTGTATCAATGTTACTAACTTTTATTATATATAGCAGGATTATAACTTGTATATTCCCTACTCTTTCCAGAATTGTAAGGAAACATCTTTTGTGGTATAATAGCTCTCAGTTTTTTTACAAGTGTGTCTGTGTGTGTGCTTTTTTCCTTCTTTTTCCAGTTAAAACCTAAACATAAACAGATGAATAATCTAACTTTGTGTTTTTCTCACTCTTTCCCATCTAGATTGTATCTATCTGCTTAGAACAAGATCAGAATTCTGGAAAAAAACTGTTCCTGCAAAACATACCAGTAATTGTGCGCTAAAAAGGTCACACTGCAATGCTGCAGGCTGCTTCTGTGAATAAGATTACAGATGTATGTATGATTAATTTGCCATTTTACTAAATTTTTTTTGATCTGAAATATTAAAAGTGTCATGCAACTTCAAGAAAATAAAGTGGTTATCACTTCACTGAACTACAGGCATTAACAAAAATACCAGTGACACATTATCAAAATAATCTGTGATCAGAAATTATTCCCATGTATTTCCATCAAAGGAAGAATATATCATTACAAAAGTCATATTAACCAACTCATATCAAATGAAGGATAACAGAAGGATTGATAGCCTCAAACTCCACTATAGGATCACTGAAAGTAAATATGTGGCCATAATTCCAAGACATACACATTCAAAAGAAATGTTTCTTCAGGCAACATTATTAAATAAACAAAGAAGCTCCAATTATTTTTTTTTTTCTTTGAAGAAGTTTTCTGCATGGAGCCATGGAACCACAGTTTCACTCTTCCAACATCTCTGTGCCCCGTTCTCTCTGCCTCAGGCTCCTCCAGGAGCTTCATTCTGGTACACACCCTAAGCTAAGGTTCCCAGCCCTGGCCCCTGGGGGAGAAGGAAGCACATGGACAACTCACCTCAGTTTTATTACCTTGGGTGGGGCCACCACAGGGTCAGCCTGAGGAAGCCTCAGAAAAATGGAATGGATGAAGGGACGAACTCAATTCCACAGGTATGACCTCAAAGAAAGACCACTACTGTGACCTTCCAGGCCAAGAGAAACCACCCAATGGATAGCAAACTTCAGATCAGGCCCCAGGAGTTTCTATGAAATAAAGACTTTAACAGCCCTCCAGAATGGAGGGTGGGGTGGACAGATAATTCTCAGGTCTGATATATTTTCATAAGCTCAAGACTACATACTGGCAGCCACATTGTGTACAGGTGCCCTCGCCTGATGAGCAGTGCTGTCCATCCCCTTGGGACACTCAGGGAGGGATGGTGTTCACTGCTTTAAACAAGAGCTGCTGCACAGTGCCCACCCAGACACTGGCACACCAGCAAGACTTCACCCTCTCCTCTGCTCTTCGCTAACAGTACCACAAAATGATAAAAACCTCAATCAAAGCCTTCTAGCTGATCAGTAAGGTTAAAGCCCTTTAGCAAAACAAGGCATGCTCTCCACTTTTTATGACACTATTGGCATAATCCTAAAAGCAGATGATACAGTTATCAGCTGGTCCTAGACCTAAACCTCTGTAGAAGACTTTCAATACAAAAATCTCCATTATCATCTCACAAACCAGCACCGATCCAGCTCATAAACAGTCACAGTTTAGTTTTGCATTTTACTGACTGTCTTCTAAAGTATCTTTTGTTTATGTCCCACCCTGTCTCCATATTTTTCATAATAAATGACAGAATTTGCTGTGCAATAAAGTGGGCATTTTTAATCTGGATACTTTTTGCTATTCATATCTTTCAGAAGTTGATATCATAATGGAAATCTCCAACATCAAAGATAAAGCAGCCTTTACATTGTGAAATTCTTGCAATTAAAAGAAAATTGGATGCATCCATAGCATTAGTTCTTAGTTAATTGCTAAGCATTAATTTTTGTGCATGGCAGGAAGGCTCATCTAGATGCAAATGTTTCTCCATAGAATCAGAATTACTTTTATGACTATTTTTGTTATTAATGCATTACTATTTGGGGGCTGTGGTGTGGGGAGTGTTTCTCTCTGGCCAAGGACAAAAGCAGCACCATAATCTTAAGGGCTCATGAAGAAGGAAGCACCTTCAAAATATGTTTTTTCTTTTTGAACGTGCCATGATGACTGACAAATACATCTCTACCTCAGTTCACACTTCAGTTTGTTACTGGCCTATGAAGAAATTCATTCTCCTCAGCTCATCCCATGGCTTCCTCACATGCTACAGTTATAATACATCAGATTTTTTCAAAACTTTGAAGTGACAGTTCTGATATAAGGTCACACCTTGTAGAAACAAGGGTTGAGATTCACAGCTTTGAAATACAGTGACTGTTTAGCCTCTGTATTAGCTTGATACAAGAACATCTGAGTGACCTACTTTGCTTATTTAATGAGACTGTAAAGAGAACACTTTGCATTTCTGACAAGGATATTTTTTCATTGCCAAAGAAGAAATAAAGAAATGGCAATTTGAAATGCAAAGGTTTATTTTAATTGGAGTAACACAGCATGCATTATAATAAAACCAGACTATTGCTGGTGTTGCTGGGTCCTGTAAAGCAGACAGCATGTATAAAGAGTCAAAAAGGCAATTAAGATTTTGGGAAGATAAAATAAAGATAAATGAGTCTGTGGGCTCTTTAACTTTCAAGGGCCAATACCATTCAAGACATACACATTCTATACATTCTAGTCTTAAACCCTACATAACAAGGGCTACAAAAATAACTGTAATTATTCCATTTACAATTAGGTCCTTTGTCCTTCTCAGTGAACAATACTACAATTACTAGAGATTTACTTGACATTTAAGTACAACTTATCTAAACTTTGCAAGATAAGGACAATAGTTATTGAAAAGTATAGAGAGAAAAAAACAAAGCTCTTGATTTATGACTTCTCTTCCCAAGGTTTCATAAACTCTTTTCTATGCTCTTTATGAAGATATTTTTTCTTCACTCTTCCCTCACAGCTTCTGAAGTTACCTTATTGCCACCAACTCTTCTCAACATCTGGGTTTCCCTGGTTTGTGGGACTGAGTATGTATTGAAGTATGATTTGTGACAGTATTTCCTAAGGCTACTGCAAATGCCCTGGGAGATGGCAGCAAATAAACACCTCATGCTCTCTGCTTTAACCCCAGTAGATCAGCAAATCTACAGAACCTGTCAAAATCCTTGGGATTAGAAAAGCTAATGGGATTACAAGTTTTCATGTTATTTTGTAAACTAAAAAACTCACTGACTGCCAAGAGACTTTCTGGACACTTATGAGCATTCTGGCACTCCTAAGAGATCAGATCTTATGCTGATAGATCACAGCATACCAATGGAAAAACAGTGTTGTGCAAGCACAGTACCTATGAGCATTACCAGGAATTGAAGATCCTTCACTACTTGAATAAAAACATTTTAAATAGCCCACTATAGTTCTCCACATCAGTTTCATTATATCCAGAACTAAACTACCATGCCAGTCATTTAGGCAATGCAAAATCTGGCCCAGATGGAGGGGGGTTTTATATATAAAGTTTCTGTTGTTATAATCCAGAATTATAATAAAGAAAATAATATTTTTCAAATTAATGTAAAATAGCCACTGATCACCCTTTCAGATAGGAGTGCTTGGCTCTCCCTTTTATGGTCTCACCTCAGTTCATGTGTCTGGAACAGATGATACAAATTGGTCTTTTCTTATGCCTTCCTCCCACTCACTTCTTGTCATTGAATGGTAGCAATCATATGAAAAAAATCTGAATAAAGCCTTTTTTGGCAGAAAAGGTTGCATTAATGAGAGACTAAGATCATTCATCAGATCAAACGCCACATCAAAAAATGGTTTGTAGCTTAAGTTTGCCCTTTCTTGCATTCATAAGAAAATTCACAGTAAGCTCTGCTTCAGGTTGACATTTCATTGATGTCATTTTGATTCCCCATCTGATGAAATACTGCACTTTAAAATTTCACAAAGAATAACAGGGCTAAATTGAAACTAAAACATTTCAAGTCATGACTAAAATGATGAACTTTCTTAGTGGAGAGCCCTAGGGCAGAGCTCCATCTCCAGCTGTCCGACAGGGCCGGGAGTCGTGCTGGGTTTGCTGTGGGATTGCCTGCCCAGCCTGCAGAGCTGGGGCAGAGCCTGAGCCAGCCCAGCCTCGGCTCCCCAGACCCCATCAGTCACTGGGGGAGCTGCACAAGCCCTGGGCTACTTTTAAAAAGAGTTCTTGGTGTGCTGGGAAGCTGACTCAGGGCACCTGCACCCTCAGACACAAGGCTGTTGTGCATCTCACCTGCAAACACTATCAGAGCACAGATTATATAAGCATCACGTGTAAAAAATACACATCCAGTGCCACCAATTAGCAAGCTTAAATGTAATTACACTCAGGATAATAAATGCATTTGGGTCTGGAAAGACGTAGCTTCCCTGTTTTAAATAGAAATGAATGAGATATCACAGGACAAAACTACATCTCGAATTACAGGCATTAATAGCAATAGTAATCAGTTGAAAATAAAAATTAATTGAATACAGCATTGTTCCAAACCACTTATCTAATGTGATCAAGGTATCATTAACTAATTAAGTAGCAATGCTTGAATGTACTGCTTATTAAAGCCCAAGGTCATATGAAGGCCACACTATCAGCAGAAAACATGGTTGAGGAGGGCTATCTTTAGAAGGGTTTACACAAAAGTCATGTAACTGCACATTTACTAAGTGCCTTCAGAGCTGACCAGTCAGTTTAAAAATTGCCAATCCTTATTTAAGGGTACGAAACTACGTAATAATGCTATTATAACCTATAAGTAGCTTTTCTCAAAAAAAAAAAAAATCCTTTCAATGCAGCATACCAATAATCTAAGCACACTTACTTGTGTATTTCAGACACAGTCCTTGAGGATGGGAGGGTTACAGAACTTGTCTATAAGCTAAATGTTATTCAGAGCCAAAAACTGACAGAAGTTTGCTCAGAATCCTTCCACAGACATTCAGGACTGTAGAGGTGGGGGTGGCTGAGACATCACTAATATTTACATTGCAATGTGGCTTTTGAAAAGTTACCCCCTTTTCTTGAAAAGGTTCCACTGAGTTGCACTGTGAAGTGAAAGGTTCCACAAGTTCCACTGTAACTTCCTCAGTTAAGACAATTTAATTTTCCTCCCTTTAAAAAACACAAACAAAATAAACAAATAAAAAAACCCACCTAAAGTACACAAGAAAGCCTGGCTTTTTAAAACAAGTGACTGTATCTCTGCTTCTCAGAATTTATTTCCCTTCTCATCTTCACTTGGTTTGGGGTTTTTTATTGTTTGTTTGGGGGTTTTTTTTTGGTTGGGTTTTTTTGGTTTGGTTTTCCTGGGGGTAGGGGGTTTTTGTGCCTTTTGTGTGTGGTGGTTGTTGTTGTTCTTTGAGGTTTTCATTATTATTGTTTGAGTTCTTTTTCATGTTGAAAGGTAAGGGCTCAGTGAATAACACAGTTTCAGTAAAACATACATAGCAAAAGCAATTCCAGGAAATATAGATTTAAGAAATGAAAGTAGTGTGTGCCTATGACAAGTAAATTGCATGACTGTTGGGTATAGTTCAATTCTACATCAAGAAAAATCCTCTTATACAGTGGAAAAATTAATTTCATTCCCCGTGGCCTGAATTTTTTTTTTTTTTTTCTGACATTTGAGAAAATTGTAATTGCAAAAGTACAAAACCACATCTACCTTGTCATTTACTTGTTTCTGTTGCGGGCTGAATATTATCACATACAGCCCTGCGGTCCCTGAACAGTTCTTTGGAGAGCTGGGATTGCTATCCCTCGTCCTGATGCTTGGTGTGAAAAAAGACTACTTTTCTTTTTCCAGTGAGACAAGAAAAGTTTCTTTTTGTTTATAGAACTGGCAAACAATTTCTTGAGTATTTGTTATTTGCCTCCCTTTTTATAATGCTATTATCTATTTTAACCTGAGCATGCCAGAGTGACCATCCCTGAATGCCAAGTGCTGTAGCTCAGGAGTGAGGTTGGACCAGGCAGGAAGATTTCCTTCCTCCTTTCTGCCCCCTGACCTGGACCAGCATCCTTGGGAGCCTCTCCTTGACCAGCTCCAAATGCCTGGAGGAATAAAGCTCAATAAGGGTAAAAAAGGAATGTTGGAAAATCAGCAATCAAATCTATACTCAAATCCATGCAAAAAAGAACTGAACTTCCCCTAGCCTTGTAGTCAGCTTTTTTTTTTTTTTTTTTTTTTGATTACTTATAAAATGAGAGAAGTTAGGAACTGTAAATAGTGTCCTGGGGTGGGAGTAGAGACTCCATCCCCAAAAACAAAATTCCACTGAATCTCAGTAAGAAACCAGTCACTGAAATGACCAAAAAGCCTTGTAATTGATATATCTTACATAGAACTGGGTAAGAGAGACCTGAGTCTGTGACTCTTTATATAAGGCAGTGGATATGGAATGAAAATGGGAATTGCCTCCCTTTAAAGGCAAGTCTAAATACCAACAGTGAAATGTGGAGAAAAATAGACAAATGCTCTTGTCTAGAAAGGCACTAGGTACACAACAGAAATATCTTTGCCTAAAGGTAAGTAATTGCATTTTAAAATTGTAGTTCAATCAGTAAGCCAAAAAAAGAGAAAACCAGGAACTTTTAATGTGGAATATAATTTAATATTCAAATTTAAACACTTTTTCCTTTTTATTATCAGTAACTACAGCCCTGAAACCAATTGGTGTTTCTGTGCTTAGTAGGAAACGTTTGTTGTCCTAAACAATTACTTTTCGGTCTTTGAGGCACCAGAAACACAAAGTAAAATAAATTATCCAGATTTCTCCAGTAGAATTGGATAAAAAGAAAACAACCAACTTGGTAAAGCTTCAAACAATTATCTATTTCACCTCAATGACTCAGCTCTTTATGTTAGGTTCCTATCTTGAGTACAAATCAAGTTTATCACTCAGATTCTAATCAGGAAATTAATTAGGAAGAAACAAGAAAGCAAAGGAAGGATGAAAAAAACATTGTATTGCACATCAAACTTTTAAAACCTGACAATTACACTTTACGATTTCATTTCCATGGCAATACAAAATATCTGCTTCGCTGATTGAATCATTTGAAAGAAACAAACTCCTTAACAAGATAACTCCAGTGATGTATAAGATGATTAACAGAGGTGTTTTACTGATCCTCTTCAGGCAGGTTTGTTTGGGAGTTTTTTAAGTGATGACTTGATTAGAAATGATTTTGGAACAAAAAGGCAAGAGACTGCTACATTCATGTTGAACCAACTATAGAAATCGCATTTTCAAATTTCACTCCAGGAAAAATGCTGGGAGCTCATTTAGAAAGTTCCTCCAGAATCTGTAAAAGTGGCATACATTCATGCTGATTTCAATGGCCAGGTTCTTAGACCTCAAAGTATTTACCCAATATTTGCTCTTGTTTGGAGAGGATTACTTTTTTAACAGCTTTCTGAAAATTACTGACTTGGGGCTGTTTTCTCTTACTATCCCTTAGCAGACTCTTGAATGAACCCCTTTTTTTTTTCTATTCAATTAATTTTTGATTTTCATGAGCAAGTTCAATGAATGACAAATTATATGGAACACATTTCTCCCCATCATTCATGGGCAATAAGATCCTCTTCTTTCCCTAAGGGAAAGACTGGCAATATCCCTCTACTGTATTTTTCATGATCCATTTTTTCCAGTACAAGATGTTGGTGTTGGTCATGGCTCACTGAGAACATTACTTTTATTGCCATAATGGAATTGAATTTGGTCTTTAATTTACATTTTGACTTCTTGAGAATAAATTAAATTATCCTTCCATTCAAAGGGCTAGTTCATGGCTTGTGGCCTCCAGAAGGTAAAAAGCTTAAGCAAGAGGCCAATGAAGCATAATCTTTGTGCTTTTGCTTTGCATAAACATGATTTTCAGTCCATTTGTGAGCATCTAACTGTGGGGCTGGAGTTTGTTTGCACAATAATTCATGGGAAGGTTTTCTCTATTGTTAATATGCATTTACTCAAAAATAAACTGGATGATTCATCATAAAAATCTGTAAGAGCTGGATGGATATTGCAGGGCTTACTTTGGCAGGAGGTTAAATAGGAGGTTTTTAAGTTAAACAGATTTTGCCATTATTCATTTAATCAGTTAAACATTACAGCAATTGGAAATCTTAAACAGGAATGCAATTCAACCTTCATGGATTGTTTGAAATGAAAACCAAGCCAGCCTGATGCCCATTCAGCAACATTTTACACCACCATGAAGAATCTGAAACCCTTCCTCATTGTCTCCCTTACAGCGTGTAATCTTCCATGGTTTGCACAAAACAGAAAAGCTTTTTCTCATCTCCTAGACAAACATGACAGGATTTAGGCTCTGGCAAGACTAAAACAACTCAGCCAATTAGTTTCTGTAGGCTGCATTTGCATCTGAGCTGGGACCACTGCCACCGATGGGTTACATTCAACAACACGCAGTTACCCAAAGCTTTTATTTTAATTAGCAAAGTTTCACAACAGAATCATTTAGTCATTTTTCTGGATTGATTGGCTCAATTTTAGGGAATGATTTTTTTTTTTGTTAGGCTGCTCCTCTCATACTTCATTAATAAGGCAATAAATAAACACCACAGGTTATCGAATGACATAGCTGGAAAGCTGATTTGTGATAACTCATCATTATTGGCTCCAATGAATTACATGGATATAGTTTGTCTACTGCTGCCATTTCTTCCAGTATGTTTTATATTCATGTTCTTGAAGGAAACCAGAGTTGTTTCTTGAAGTAAAAAGTGTGATTTTTGCTTGTCACTTCAAAGTAATCTTTACAGAGCAACAAAATTGTCAAGCTGAAGTTTGATTTTATCCTTAGGAAAAAAAACAAAACCCAACAAACAAACAAAAGAGTGGCAATTTTTGTTCAAATCTCAACAAAATACTTGTCTCACAAAAATACATAAACATCTAAAGCAGTCCCTTTCGATAAACAGCAGCACCAACTCACTCTAAATATATATTTTATTGTTTAACCATTTTTTACACATCTTCACCAATTTTCCAGTTACATTCTGGACTCAGACTAAGATGATCCAAGCAGCCCTCATAGCAATGTCAAATACAGGAACTACTGCTCCCACTAAACAGTTCCCTTTTTGTAAATCTAGGCCCAGAATAAGGGCTTTGGGGCGAATTCACCCTGAGAGATCATAATCTGTTAATCAGCCATTATCACCATCCTCTTGCTTTTTCCATAACTCAGGTCCTTTCTCAAATATTTAACCTCTGTTTGAGCATGACCAAATCAAAAGCCCTCAGACAGAGGGAGTGTGTGGTTGACTGAATTCAGCTGCCCAAACCATGGAGAACGTCTAGGACCTGAGGTTGTTGTTTAGTAGTCTCGATTTTCACAGATATCTGTACATGTAAGTAATGATTAAATACTGCTTTTACTGTTGTACCAAACTATTGAGAGCAATATTTTCTGGAATCTAGAACTATTCAAGCACAGTGACCCCTTGCTATTTAAAATTACAGTTTGAGATTACCATAAACTACATCCTATTCACATTATGCAAGTTTGCTACACTCTGCATAATTACTTTTCTTGTTTATTTACATGGTGTCACAGTTAAACATTGAAAATCCCTTGTGTCTATGATCTATCTTTAGTACTGCTTTTAATGAATTAGCCAAGCCTGGAATTGAGTGAGAATGTCATATAAAGTTAATATGACAGTATTGTCTATCAAAAAGTTATGTTCATTTCCTCAGATCCATATCCCTCTTAACTGCATTCATCAAGGACCCCATTAGACACTCATTATTTCCACAGTCATACTGACCAATTCTAATATAGGTAAATAATCCTGTTAACCCTTTAAAAATACTAAAGAAACATAATCTTCTTCCAGAATGCCAACATTTACTGCCTGGGAGCTCTGGGGGAAAGAAACAAACAAAAAAACCCATCAAACCAAGATTCCTTTGGTGAGTCTCTAATTCCTTTGGACACTTGTTATCTGCAACTGCTAGTAGGAAAGAACTTTCTCAGGCACAATTCAGCCTCATGAAAAAGTCATTCACCTGGTTTGGATGAACATTGTTACTGCCATATGCTAAGAATATACCATCACAGATATGTACTTCCCCTCCTTCAGATCAGAAATATTTATATTCCTATAAACTCTCTTCTATACTACTATCAACAATTTTATCATGTTTGACTACCAAATTATCATTTGGACTTCATCTCCTCTCAATGTATTAGAACCTACATTTTACAGTCTAACTCTGCTAATGCTGGATTCTTCATAATGCCATCTTGCTATTTGATCACAATGGAGAATTGATAGAGAAATTAGAAATTCATCTAGAACAAGATAAACTGAATATGAAAACATTTTTGGCTTGATCAGGACAGTAATCAGATCATTGCTGAGTATGATTATTTAGCTCACAGGTCTTAAAAACATTGACAAAGCCTCCAAAAAAGCCTAAATAATGTTAAAATGCATGCATAAGCACAAATCTTAAATGGAAGTCCATCTTCTAGTAATGAGTATGTCAAAGAACGAAGTTAACTGTTTTCTCAACACAAAAGTCACAAGTGGAATTTTGTATGAGTCTTCTTAGTTTAGAGAAATAAAAAGCAGATGCCAAAAGTAACTTTTTCAATGCACTATTACAGATCTGTGCAGGATCTTTGGCCACTAGAGCAATTGTATTAGATTAATTACTCTGGGCTCAGAACTCAATCACTCCAAGGCTACATATCTGCACAGTCATATTTAGCAAAATTGAGCTAAATCTGTGAAAATGGAAAATATCCAGGACTGGCATCGGAAAATCCTCTGCCACAATGTGCCTTCCAAACAGGAACTAGACTGGGATGCATTTAGGAAGGAAATTGCACTCTGAAATAATTAAGCCTACTCCTCCCTCTCACAGCAGGTTGAAGACAGTATGCAGAGATTACAGAAAACCATATTTCATGTCAGCATTTCATAAAAACACTGCAATTCCACAGATACAACCACTTGCAGGTATTTAGGCTTAAGGCACAAAATAACCCTCCTGCACCCGCCCCTGCCACCAGGTTCTGCTGTGCTCACAGCTGAGATGGCATCTCCTGGCTCAGGCGTGGCACAAAGAGCAGCTGATGCCAGCACAGGTAGGATGAACATTGCAGGGCAATTCCTGATTCATGGGAACAGCCTGTGCAGCTGAAGGGCACCTATTGTTTAGCATATGGTGTATTCAACCACATCCCACAGTCTTGTATAAATCTGAAACTATCAAGACAGCAGAAAGGGGGAAAGGCAGTACAAAACAGAGCAGTCTGATTAGTTCCAGACCTTTTTCTACTACAGCTTTAATGAGCTCCCAAGCAACCTGCCCAGGCTCAAAGTAGAACAGGGAGAGGGTACCTGGGAAGAGCATTGGGATGATGCATCCAGAAGGCAGAGGAAAAATACAAATGCTATAGGGAGAGATAAGATTTCTCTTTACAATCATCTTCATTCAAGAAAAATGAGATTTCTCAAATACCTGTCCTATGATGACAGTATACAAGTGAACACGGCAAATTTTACAAATTCTTTCTATTCACAGGCTCTTATCGTCCCTTGATCAGTGTATTTAACTCATCCTCATGTGCATAATTTCTTAACTCCCAGAATATTTTTAACATAAAAATCTGCATTGTGTTCCAATGTTTCTAACAATAACATTAGAAACAATCCAATTTTGCAGCGCCAAAGAGTGAAATCATAATTTCTTACATTAAGTTGTGTAAAGCACTCAAAATTACCTTCTCAACCATTTTTGTGGCAATTCACATGCAGGACAAACAGCTGCTTTTTATGAGATAATGAAATCAATATTGCAAACACAGAGAACCCCATGTTATTTGACTTGAAGAAATCACTAAGGCCAAATGATTAAGAAATATAATACATAACCACACAAGAGTTAGAATAAGGTCTCTATTCCCCCCTGTCAGTGCAGGTACATTGAAGTGGCAAAAACCTCAAGGTTTAATGCAAAAGCTTCAACCCTGGTCTTAAAAAACCAAATGAAATCGTAAGAAGGTCTATTGCAGGCCCCTTGCACATGTGTAGGAGGTCTGTAAAGGTCAAAATAACTCTTATCTTAAAGCCACAAAAATTATTCCGTTTTTCAGATCCACCACAACACTAGCTTAAAAACGCACTGCACATGGCCATACCAAATAGTCCAGCTTTTTTTGTGAGTGAGCAATCATCCCTTCATCATTTCACTTCACTTTAACATCCACAGCACTCACTCCTGAGCAGGGCCACCACTGCTCCAATATCTAGGGACAGCCAGCAGGGAAACAAGCGCTGTACAAAACATTCAGCTGCTTCAGAGGGAAAACACTGGCACCAAACCAGCAGAAACATTTATCTGGATTAAGATACTCTATTAAATACATCTATTGTGAAGTCTAGTGACAGCAGGGGTTGATTTCAGAGACGTAGTTTTGTCTAAACACAATGCCATCCCCTCACTCCATAAAGAACGGGGTTTTTTAATGAGTTGCAGCAAAGCAGGAACCAAGAGAAGGGGCTGGAGCAAGATCAGATGGTCAGTCAGTGCCACCTCCAGCAGGACACTGACCAGGGCTGTCCTGTGCCATGCCTCTGCTCTGAGCTGGTTTGGTTGGGCCATCCCAGCTGAGAGCAAGAGATGCCCAAGGAGGTCATTGCTTTGCTTAGGTATTTGCCCAGGA
The DNA here is from genome assembly GCF_028018845.1 of Melospiza georgiana. Lineage (NCBI taxonomy): Eukaryota > Metazoa > Chordata > Aves > Passeriformes > Passerellidae > Melospiza > Melospiza georgiana. The sequence goes on from NC_080439.1 coordinate 13,887,607, forward strand.
ATAACAAGTTTTTATGTAATCTTCTGAGCAATGCTACACCTTTCAGATGCTGTAATTTGAACATTGCCTGCAGATTTAATGCATTGCTTGGACTCCCAGTGGAGCTCTCAGTGCCTTGCACAGCGACCCAGAGAAAGCCATGGCACACCAAAAGCAGTGAAAGAGTCCCACTTTTACTAAAAAAAACAGATGTTTTGAGAAGCATCAGCAACTTACTGTAATTATTTATGCTTTGAAATCATGAAGTTCTTGTTAAGGAAGAAAATGATCCCAGCAGACACATCCCTTTCTCTAGGTTCCCACTGGAATTCATTCCCAGCCCCTGCTCTGACATGCAGGAGCAGAGCAGTGCATGGTACCCAGCAATTACAAATTCCCATCACCTCTGACAGATCCAATGGATCTGACCCACAGCTTAAAAGAGACATCATCAGCTGCTTCTCCTCAGACTTCAAGGCACTTTCTAGCTGACTCATCTCTTTCAGGCCATAAAACCACTATGCTACCTTGCCCTGAAAGAGAGATCCTAAATATGAAGGGGAAAAGCAGAGTGGGAGACAATTCCTGCATTCCCTTCTTTTCTTACAGCAGCTCCAAGTCAGGTGTCCAAGCCCAGGGCTCACTAATATTAAAGCAATGCAGTAACCAGGCAGAAACTCAGGACAAGCTTTACTGACCATGATGAAAAACCAGTGTCAAAAAAAGGAAAAAGTTTGTGTTTAGTGGAACTTCACCAAGTCGTCTCATTCTTGTAAAGAGGGGAAGGGAAATGCCTGTTTGAAACTACCAAACCCATCTGTGCAGCCAAGTTATACTGAAGAAAAACACACCAAAAAAAAATTAGCTGTAGACTGAAGATCAATAAGTGCATGAGTGCATGGGCATGGCTAATGACAAAATAAATACTGCTGGAAAGCTTGGAGGGAAATTTGGAACATGGCTCAGAAGTCCTGGTCTACTGATTATGTATCTGTAAGATTGTGATCTGCATCTCATTGGCAGAGGCAAGTTTTTACAAATACTAATTACCCAAATGTTTTTTAGACAAAGTCTAAAATACAGTCTTTTTAATGAAGCCAGATCACAGCCATTTAAAAACACCTGGAAATAATTCTGGGGGACTGTTTCAAGTGCAAATACAATTTACAAAGTGTGGCATTTCAACCAGCTTACTTGCAAATAATGAATACAACTACATAGCCATAGAAAGCCAGCTCCTAATAGTAAAAAGCAGTATGATAGATATCAGTGAATTAGGCAGCAGTAAAAATATTTTACTGAGAAAACAAGTTTGGATAGTAATTCTACCTCTGGACTTTCAAAGGGTATTTAAAGTTCCTCAGTAAAGAGGGCCTTAGTTCACTACAAGTCACCCAAACAGGGTGAACACAAGGACTGGCTTAGCCCAGCTGCTCATCTTAAGCCCTACAAGCAGGGCTACCTGGATACCCCACCCCCAAAATGGGATCCCCAGGATCTCACTCAGGCCAGGAGCTCTGAGCAGCTCAGTCCCTGCTGCAGCTCCAGGGGCGGTTTCCATGGGGAAACCTCAAGCCAAGAGGCTGTGCTCTTCAGGATGGGCTGCTGAGGAAGGCTGCAGGCTCACAGGGTCAGGATTTGCACAGGAGAGCAGTGCAGGGCAAGGAGCACCCAAAAAACCCCAAAACAGAACAACCCAACTGCTCCCACTCATACTCAGCACTGCAATTCCTGCCCTGAAAGCACCTGGTGCCTTAAGGAAATCAAAAGCAGGATCATGAGAATTGCCAAGTAGAAAAACCTGGCAATGCTCACCAGGATGGATCCATAGCAGGGAGAGCTCCAGCCCAGCCCTCTAAGTGCTGCTGGCTGAGACCAGGGCAACGCTTTCCCCCCACATAGAGAGGACTGAGAAATTTGCATTAATATTCACCAATTCTAGGCTGACTTCAGGGAGGAGAGCATTTCATTCTGAGGCAAATATCAAGGTGCCTTCCCCTAGAGCACTAAATTCACTTCTAAACTATTGTTGTTACAATGAAGCATCAACTAAATTATTAAATAGGCTATAATTGTTTCTTGCCATCTCAAGCCCAATAAAGATATATTCTACAAGCCCTTGTGGAGACTTGGTGGTGGAAAGAGGTTTGTGACACAGCAACCATTTTCAAACTGGAATTAAATTTATATTTGGAAAAGGAATCCAAAGTTTTAAAATCAGAACCACATGGAAACTTTCTTCTTTGATGATTCAATTTGTACTAGCAACCTGAGGGTAAACTGCTGTTGCAACTAATATTTTGTAAGGTACTCTGTGATGTAGCCATATATTAACTGCCAGACTGCTGGAAAACATTCATTTTCTGCCAAGCTTTCCTTTTGTTTTACAAAGCTATGAATAAATATAGTGGAATGTTATACAGAATGGTTGTTTGATAAAAGCTTTTTTCTTGGTAGACCTAACTTTCATCAGACTTCTTTAATGTACAGCTGGCATGCAAGACAAAAAAATTCAATTTTAAACAGAAAAGTCAGATGGTGGTTGAATAATTACTCTCACCTTTTCTATTGAACTTTGTAGTATAAACTTTGGACTGGATTTGACACACTTCTAGATCCATGCAGAGCAGTCTGCAGTACTGCATACAAAGCAGAACAAGGAAACCCAGACCCATGTGGAGTGCAAACTCAAAAAAGGTTGGACCCACCAGCTGCTTTAGGTAGTAGCTTATCTGGAGATCAACCAGCTGTTTTCAGCTGCCTCTTCACCAGAGCTGAGCTACTGTCTGTAAAGGAGCAAAACAACTTCTTTTCATTCTATTAAAACCTATAAAGCAACAATACAGCCAAAACCTCCAAATAAAGGAATAAAAAAAACCAAACCTCAAAATAAAGGAAGTTAAACCCTGTATTTTACAAAAAAAACCTACACTTTAGAGGAGAAGCCTTTTCTTCATGCAAGTAGGAAACATGACAACTTAATTTTAGTTATAATTTAATAACTGAAGAAATTAGTCTGTGCTCTTGTGGAACCATATTAAGTGGGTAGATTCATATCCCAACAGAGGCATTTACAGCATAGTAACTCCAGAGACCATTAAAACCCTAAGAGGGAAGTTACTCTCTGCCTCTGCATGCATACAATTTCTCAATAACCATGCCTAGCCCTTATTAATGACCATCTTTTACAGCATGATAATACCTTCCACTAGAATTCCTAAAAATCACACACTAATTCCAACAGAAACAACTGCTATTTTTTTCAGGAAGTCCTAAATATTTATTTTGTTATTAACAAAAGTAAAACAAAAGCCTTAATAATATTGGTCCAATGATTACAGACAACTTATAGCACACATCAGCTCATGTATTTGCCTAAATAGATGGAATATTTTTATGATTTTCAAAAAACACACAGTGAGAATACATTAATAGAACATCTTCCAGCCTAGCCCTAACAGAGTGCTGATTAATTGAGTTTTCCTGAGCTATTGCACTGACTCCCTGTACACACACCCAGGTTCTGGGCTGCAGCAGTCACCAGCTCTGATACTGAGACAGAAAACACATGGACTCTCATGCTTACAAAACTTTGTGCCCTTCAGTGAGAACAGGAACAAAACTAGGTAATAAAGAGTTTTAATGGAGCTCCCACACGTGAGAGCAACTTTCTGCCCAGCTCTTTATACATCCTTTTACATCAATTTCAAAAAGTTTTAATTGGGCAACAAAACAATTTTCATTTCCTGCAATGTATATCTAATTTTAACTGTGAAAATGCCTTGAAAATTGGGACCAAACATGAATTTAGGCCAAATGTGACTTTCATAAGGATTTATTTTAATTGCTTACCTCTAACAATTTAGTTCTACCTGTAAGCTATCTAGGTAAAGTTTAAGATGTAGCAGATTAAAATCTGTTCAGAATAACCTCCTACAGAAAGCTTGCTAAAGAGGAAAAATTTTGCGATATTCAAGGACAGACCTTACTTTGTTGAGTGACCTTACTAGAAGACCTACTCTTGTTGCTCTTCTACTATGTTCAGAGAAAGACCACGCTGAAATTTTGTTCTATGTGAAGAACAATTGCACCACTTTTCTTTCTGCTACAACCCAGAGCCACCAGACATTTCAGGTAGTGGCTTATGTCTGAATAAGTAATTTCTATTCAAAGGTATCAAGTTTTTTTCCTCTTAGAGAGTCTCAGAGCATGTATAGCTCAGGATATATACTTATACATGCTCACAGTGATGAAATAGGATATTTGCTGAACATAAGCCAGACACTGGTCTTGGGTATTTAGCAACCAAACAGAACACACACATTGCACTGGCAAAGAGAATTCCATAAATAAGTACTTGCCAAGCATGTCCCATCTTTGGATACCATGTGCTCTGTGATAGGAAAGCAGGCATGGCACAGTAATAAATTTTATTATCTAAATTCCATTATACTCAGAGAAAGCTGAGCATTTCACATTCAGCAAAGTGCTATGGTTGTTCTTCCACTGAAGTGTTGGGACTTCCCACTCCCCCCATCCCTTCAGTCTGGAAACAAACACACAAGATTTGTCTTTGTAACAGATTGCACTAAAATAGCTGGCATCCTTACAATTCATAAATGTTTGCCAAATAACATGTATGCAGAGATATCTTAATAATAAACACAGCAGCTGTGTGCTATCTTAGGATGCAATAGAGAAACAGGGAGAAATTATCTGTTGTTATTGTGTTACAAAATGAGAGTTGAGACAAAAATAATAAAGGCATTGTTTATGACGCAGGTTACAAACAAAATAATGTCTTTCAGAACTTTTAGATAAAAAACCTGGAGAGCTGGAGAGGCAGAAACCCACAGAGGCAGTGTCCTTAAATAATCAAAGCAGTCTAGCAGCAGCAAATGAAAGTCATCTTTTGAATGTGTGTTTCTCAATTTATTTTTTTTACATTCAGTTCAGAATCCCCATGGACACAAACATTAGGGACAACAAACCAGGGAATTTAGGATAAAATGGGTTAATTTCTCAGCTGGCATATTCAGTGCAGCCAGCTCCCAAAAAAGTGTGCAGCACATAGGTCAACCAACAGGCTGAAAGACACAATTCATTTGTAACAGAAACTGTATTTGAAATTTTGTTTCATTGTACCTTTCTCAGGTCACAGGAATCAATGACAGCAACCAGCAAAGGCAGAATAAGCCACCCTTGCAAACCTGACTCCTATCAGATACTGGATAAAAACTGGCCACAATTTCCACTGAGTTTGTATTTCCAAGTATCTCACAGAAAGATAGAGCCCAGTTATTGTTAAAGGGACATTGTCAAGAGTGGCAGACCTGAATTAGACTTGCCTGACATGATCTGAACTATTGATTCATGCACATACACCACATCTTAGCAATGAAATACACAGCTCCAGCTCTTTGAAGTGTTTCAGAAAACAACATTCTCCACAATCTCAGTGCCATCCTGCCTGTTTGAAAGACAAAAGTTCTGCACAAATGTCAATAAATATTTCAGACTCTCAGTCACTATGAGAAAGCATCACCTTGTCAGGTTTGTCCATCTCACATAACAGTACTCTGCAGCTTATAGACTTTCCAGGCCAAAGGAGCCATTGCTATCTCAAACTGAATTCAGCTCCAAGCACCAAACAGTATTTTACCTTCTTTTGTTGCATATTTGGGAGGGAATTTACAGTGTGTGTGTGCAGAGGCCACTTGGCTGGGTGAGTGTAACTATACTGCAGCTTTTAAGTAGAGAGGCATCAGAACAGTGTGAGAGATTCCTTTGGGGATTTCCTCACTTCCATTTCTTTTCATAAAAGTGCATTTTAAATGCAGTCTAAAAACAATGGCATTTTCCTCCTGTACAAAGATGCCTGCATTAGAGAGAAATCCACTTACAGGCACACTAATGGCAGCCAGCATTTCTGGTGATTCACAGATTCCAAGAGAAATAATTTTTTAGTGCATAAAAGTTGCAAAAATAAGTTCCAAGCAGTTGTGTAACAGTGAAGTGGCACTTAGGCAGCTGCTAAGGTGTAACCTCACTTTGAAGTCACACAGGTCATCTGGAGACACAGTTTGGAGCAGAATTTTAATAACTTATCTCTAGGTGGAGACAAGGCCATGCAGGCTTCCACAGGAGTCCATGAATTATGTTCTGTATTAGAAAAACAGTACTTTCAGAGGGTCCCTAAAAGCCATCAGCCTTAAAACAGAAGATAACACCCATTTTATATGCCTTCCACCAAGAGGGGGAACAGCAAAACACAGTGACATATGTTGAGTGTCAAATTCACCACATGAAATGACAATTTCATTTACATGAAAGCAGCATTACAAGGTTTTAATTAGGACTAATGGTTGTCCAACTCAGAAAAAAATCCAAAATACGGTAGAAAGTGAGGAAATACAAGTAGGGTAAGTGTAAAATACACTGCAATACATTCTTTGCTCATTTGACTAGTACAATTTTTACCACATTCCATAGCATGATATGAAGTGTCCAGCAGTATATTTTTTTGAAGGATAAATAAGTTCTATAACCATTATTACACTAATCTGTACTCTGTAAGGGCCTCCAGTCTACACCCACTGGAAGCATTTGAAATTATTACATTTTGTTTGCACAACACAAAATACTGTGTGGGGTAAAGCTGATGGATTTAGGTCTCCATTTCCCTTCCCCAAAGGAGCTCAGGTTGATGGCATTTCAACAGATATTTCAAAATCATCACTTGGAGGTGCTGAAAACAGTCAAGACTCAGTCCTGAAGAGAGTGAGGATAGCAAGATGGGATCCCTGAAGTCTGGAGGGTCTCCTCTTCCTCCCAGCCAACCTCACTGCTCTCACCCTGGAGTCAAACCTTTGGCCAAGCCAACTGAATTCATCAAACAGCAATTTTCTTACCAGACAGCTTTGCCAGTCTAATCTTAGTGAGGTCTGGGCACACAGGCAACAGAGAAACACTACAAATTTGGAATTTGGTCTGCTCAGTCTTCCAAGACTCAAATAAAAAAAAAAAAAAAAAAAAAAAAGTGGGGACTTTAAAGTACTACACATTGTCAATGAAGGCACCCAAATTTTGCAGTTGGTCTGAAAACTTTCATAAGACTGGTGAAAGGTTTGCATAATTTGGAAAAATTATAATTTGTATAAATTATGACTTTAGGGTTTGATTTAATAAGGACTTGGTCTGCGTTAAAGCACAATGGTCTGCAGGAATCACTACCTATAATTGCCTTGCAGAAAAATTGGAGGTCCTCAGCACTCCATGCTGTTGTATATTAAACTCATAAACAAGAGAAAGGGTTACAAATACATACAACCAGGAATAACTTGCTTTACCCCTCTACCTTCCATTTTTTAAGCCTGTAAAGACACTAATTCACATCAGTCACATCCCCCTACTGACAACATAGAAAGCAGAAATAAACCCAGAGAGAAAGACAGACACTAGGTTTTGATTATCTCAGCCCAACAGTGGTTTTACAGCAGTATAACACTGCTGACTTGCATTCTGTTCCCTTTGACTTTGGTGAAATCACAGTCATAAAACCTTTGTCACTGGCAAACCTGCCAGATGCCAATACATCACTCTCTGTTTTGAGAAGCATATATTTCATCAGGTCTTTTTTCCTTCTTCCTTTCATAAAAAATTAAAAATAGCAAAAAATCAGCCAACCAACAAAACTAAAAAATCCACACATATCTCCATCTGGGACATGTTTGACAAAAGCAAGGAAGGATAAAAAGTGCAACATGACCTGATCTATTTAGTAGAATACTTGAGGAATGAGGTGGTGGAGAGAGAGCAGAGCCCATGTGTGGAGAACCAAAGCCAGGAGATTCAGCTCTTTAAAGATCCACTATTATGTGGGGCCTTCTTGGGAACAGCTGCAATCCACTAAGCACTTAAACATTGCTTATGAACTTCATTAGTCAGACTCAGGCTGCCTCAGCTTTTCTGTGTATATATTTGTTGGCTATGCATAATTTTACCTAAAGTTATCCCCTATTCCATCATAACTATCTTTCTTTAACACACACTTGAATACAAAACCACAGAGCTCAAACACACAATTCAGATATTTCTTCCCCTGATCAGCTAACAGATGGAGCTGAAAAGTAACTGGAAAATCTTAGTTTGCCAGCCCAGAAGTGAAACTCAGATCTTGTAACCATTTTCACCCTATATGTTAAGAATACATTAACTACTATAAGTGCACACCCCACTAAAGACATTAGAACAACTGAAGTTCCTCTTGCATTTCAAGACAAGCACATTTCCAAACTGCTAGAATAGATCACCTTGATTCTTTAAGTAAGCAACATACTAGTTTAAAATGTCCCAGAAAACATATTAAAAGATCAGTTAATTATTTTCTGCAAGCACCAAAATGAAATAAAACTGTACACCAAAAAAAAAAAAAGACAGAAAACTATTTCTTAAGTACTCTTGAACACAAGTTTCACAATTACTTCAAACCAAGCTAACTCATTCTCTGATAGCTTAGTAAAAAAAAAAATAAATCTGTGGCCACAAGGAATAGGAAGCCCAAAACTTTCCAGTCTTGAATTTTAAAAGGACAAACTTGAACTAAGTACCATAAGGCAAGGTGACACACTGAAATACAGTTTAGAAATCAATCTCTTTTTGCGATCTCAGTCCAACTCCTGCTGTTGTCGTCATATTGCAAAAGCTCCATACCTTCACAGTGACTTCTCATGGTCATCTCCTCACAGCACTGACTCCTTCTTCACAGCACAGACAACAAACTCCAACTCTCTCCTCACCCAGCTCACCCACTCTTTTGTAACACTCAGCTTCTTATTGGACACAGCTGTGGCCAGTTAAGGGCAGGCCTGTTCCTAATCTTTGGTGATTGGTACAGCTGCAACTCCTCAGGTGTGAGATTACCTCCTTCACTATCTTTATTTTCTGCCATTCTGTCCCCCCAAATCCTGCTGTGCTTTTGTTGTGCCCAGCCCTCAGCATTGGGAGGCTTTGCAAGGCAAGGCTGAACAGGGGGATGCTCCCAGCCTGTGCCTGACTGCACATCCCAGGCTCACCCTTGAGGAGATGCTGCTTTTCCTGGAGCTCCAGGGCCACAGGCTGCCCTGAGACTGCCAAAACAGCCTCACAGAACAGTGACTGACCCTCCTTTCTCCTGTAGGTAACAGCTGTGCTAGAAACTTAAGCATCCACTGATTGCACTAACTCAGCAATAAGTTGTAATTAGAAAGATCAGCTCCCATACACTAAGGCCAGCTCAATGGCATTAATCCCAAGCTGGAAAATTGTTTGAAGTTTATACTGAGAAAATCACTCTCAAATACACCTTTTTAATTTCCTATTCCTGTTCCCCAAACTTAGGCTCAAACATAAACTGACTTTTTCAGAATTTTGAATCAAAAATTGGAAAATATCACTGTGAAGAACCCAAGTGGTCACTGAATAATAAACTGGTTTGAAATTAATTCATAGGACCACCTGGAATCCAGACATTTCCTGTTCTACGAGGGAGAAGTGCAAAAGCAGTTTGGTAAAAAAGGGAACACAAGAAAAATGGCTTCAGATAGAATCAATTTCTATAGCAGAAAGTTATAGGTAAGTAGATTAATGCAGTTCCAGTGCAGCTTTGCAACGAGAAGAAAAATAATTCTTGCTTGCAAGAAGTTCAAGGACATGAAGTAAGGCACAGAAATTTGTTGTTGAAAACAAGTATTTTATTCCTGCACCTGCAGTATTGTCTTGCCAGACACACAGGCTTGGCCAGGCAGATGTCTTGCCTATTGTGCCAATTTGGTAACCTAGCTACGGTATCAAAAATCCACTTAAAAGACAAAGAGAAATACTGCATATTCCAAGAGAAGGATAACTGGTTTTGTTAATAAAACCAGCAGTATTGAAGTAACCAGTTCTAGCTATTTTCAAAAATATATCACAAATAGACAAAAAATCATCTAAAAAGTAGGGTTTCTGCATTCCCTACTTTTTGCATGTAGCAGAAAGTTCTGAGAAACTTCCTTCAGGCATATGTCAGAAGGATGACTTTTATTTGGGGTTGGAAACCAGGTTACACATCAGAAAAGAGTCAACAACTGGGTATATAAGTCAGCTTGTAATAAACAGGTTGTCCTCACATTCTGGTGAAAATCCACATCAATCATTAACCACAAATCTGACCCCAGACTGAACTTCTATACAAATTAAATTCATCATTCCTTGCCTGAGCCCAAGTCATATATGGTTTGCTTTTGTGGTCAAGGATTGGGTAGAAATTTGTATGTTAATAAAAAGAATTACTTTCTTTACTTACCCATCAGAACCACTCAGCTTAGTGGACTAAACTGCAAACGAGCTGCCTTGCACCACAAATAATGCCTATCAAGAAAAACACAGGAGTGAAGGCAAATATTCTTCACCTTATCAAAAATCCTTGTGTGGAAAACTGCAGGCTTTTCTATAGTTCTTTGGAACACAATGCTGGAAGAGGATTTCAATCCTGATAATAACTTGTCATCTTGATGGTGAACAGAAACATGGAAAAGTACTGAAGATCTAGCAAGAAGAGGACACCTCATCCTGTGGAGCTTAAAACAGCTTTACAGCTTTTAAAACACCCATTCAAAATTTTTCTAAATTAAGAGTTTCACACAATGCCAAAAAAATCCAAAATCTGGGTTTCTAGAAAGCTTTCTTTACAATGGTTGTCATCTTTATCCATTCTTGACTGACATTCAGAGCAACTCTTACTCATGTTGTCTTTTCACTGTTTATTTACAGTGCCTCTAAACTGTAAACAAGGAAATCATCAGTTTTCAAACAGTAGCAGCAGTAGTAAGACAAACGGCTTGTATCAAGCCTTGGTCAATTTGATTATTGTCAAGATATATCATGTTTTCACTGGTCGATTGTAGAAACCAAGAAAAAAAGTTCCACAATTACTTTGGGACAACTCTGTTAGTTCAGATAATGCAGCACTTCCAAAATCATGTCACTTCCAAAAGGCTTCCTCAAAAATGAGATTAAAGAAGCAGTTTACATTGTAATATTCAATTTACAAGTTAGGAATATGACCATTAATCAGGTCTCTAAGGCTCAGTGTATTTAACCAATGCCACCTTTACAAGCTCTCCTCCCAGCATACCAGTTGGTTTTGATACAGTTGCTTCAGAATGAATAAAGACCTTAATTAATTACAGGAATGTCAATAACTGTAGGCACTAATTGGTCAGTTAGGACCATGAATTTTCACAGTTCCCAAGCAGTTATCAGCTCCTGCTATTCCTTATGTAAGTTCCTATTCCAAATATTATGTATTTGCTTTGCTGACACTAAAAAAAGGTTTCTTTTCTGAATTCTCAGTATTTCATTCATGAGCCCTTTTTATGCAGCGATTCCACACCTGACAGCAGGCCCTAAAGCAATCATACACCCTAAACAATTACAACAACTCATAAAAATAAGCAGTGCATAAAATGTTACAGAAGAACATTACCTTACAATACTTGGCACCCTCAGGGGATCCATTTTCCTTTCACAAACACATAGTTCCCTTTGACATTAATGGGAGCTACATGAATAAGAAAAAAAGCAATAGATCCTTGGCTTGAAAAACACATTTGTGCCAAGTGGGTATTGGCAACCTGTTTAGCCCAGGTGATTGGTGGGGGCCCTACCCAGGGATATTCCCCTGCAGGCTGCTGGCTCATATTCCATCCACAAATGTCATTACTGCTCCGAGCATCACTTGCTGATTTATCGTCTTGGTGCTCTGAACATTCACTTTTAAGGGAGAGCACTAATTGGGGTGTGTTCTGTAAAGTGGTCCTTCCAGTGTGTTTAGACACACTGGTACACTCCAGTGTTAATTATAGCAAAGCAATTTGTACAGTATTGGAACAATTCTCTGCCATTGGGAAATATATAGTAAATTAGAGATAAACTTTTAAGTTTCCAGATCTCAGCACAGTTAGACAAAATTAGATGCAGGTCATTAAAAAAAAAAAAAAGTCAGAACTGCTTTGTAGTCTGTATTTTCCTTCACGTTCCAGAAAATAATTACACAACAACAGAGGTAAGTAAAACAAACAAACAGGTTACACCTTTGGCATCAACTGTTAAAAACAACAGTATCTATATCTAAGATATATATCCATATAATTATATTTATATCTATTTGGTTACAGAATTATAGAGACCAGTCATGTTACAATATGCTTCTATGGTACAGTTATGGACCAAATATTTTGAGTTTATCTGTTCAATCTCAGCTTGAATTTCTGATATGGAGCCAAATGCAATAGCTTTGAGAAGGTAAGGCAACAACATCACCAGCCACCAAAACCCCAAACAAAACAAATAAATAAATAAATGAGTAAAAACAAACAAATTAACAAATAACCCAAAGAAAATCAGGAGGCACAAGAAATATGTGGTTGTCTAATAAGCCTCAAAAACTCACCCACTTTCACAAAAAGAAAAAAAAATTCTTCTGCCCTATTCGCTCATCCTTAGCCCTCCTGTCAACTTTCCATTTTCTGACTGTTCTCCCATAGCTCAATTTGTGTTCTCTTTTCCTCAGTGATGCCTGGAAATGTAAGCCTGCTTTCAGTCACCTCTGTATATTCCACATCCTGTGCCATTAACTTTGCTAATGACTGTATAATTATTTTCTGGTGCTTTCCAGACCATTAATTTTTAAAAATCCAATCAAATCTAGATTTGTATCTAGATCACATTTTCTTATTACCAAATGGTGCACCATCACTGACTCTTGTTGTCACAGTCACACCACAATTTCTGTAGGCCTTTACAGCGGGAAAGGCAGAGGTGCTTAAGATTTCCATGGTTCTGAACTAAGTACTCCTTCAGCAAGCCTAGCAGCCTAACCATGCCTTGAAATTGATCTTGTCTTCATAGAACTGCTTTCCTCTGAAATGGAGATCAATTCTGCTCATATCACAAGACTTCTTTTTGGTTTTGTCATTAATCTCATGAGCAGGATGCTCAGATAAAGCCATTCTACCATGTAAGTCCATTTGTCTCTTAGAAAACTGACAAAAATCTTTCTAGTACCTGAGATTAAATTTATTAACACCACTAAAAGCAATCACTGATCCCTTCATGAAAACATACAGGACTTTCTGACAAAAACAAATTAAGAAATCATCTACAATTTGGCATCTTGGACAGAAATCTAGATGTCCCTGTTAGGGACAGAAATCTAAATTACTGTTGAACATAATAACTCTCTAATTTCACCATCTGCCTTCAAAATTACTCCATGTCAAGATGGCATGCAGGACAGGGGATATCAGTTGACTTTAAAACCAGAGCTGTAAATAAATTCATTGTCCTTAGTCACAGTGAAGCAACTCTTGACCTTTTAAAAAGTTAACTCTTCTACCTCTGGTTGCCCACTACAACAAAGAATTCTGCAATATTTTCAAATAAAAGAAATATTTAGGGATAACACACAGTTGTAATCTCAGAACACAAGGGAATTTTTACTTTGCAAGCAGTTTTTGAAGTGTACATTTTTATACTCTCACCTTGACCTTCTCACCCACTGTCTGCCCATTAAGCAACTTCAGTAAGGATTATTTTTATCACATGCCTCTAAACAGATACTTCTCTAGTGGTCATAGAAATAAAAAAGAAATCCCACACCAAAAAGAAGGCCTTATCCCATTCTTACATCATTATCAAGTACAAGGCTAAAAGGATTTTTGACATCCAGGCAAAAACAGCTATAGATTTGCAGTTAAGTTTCTGAAATCCATAAACTAGAATGTTAATTAACATTTGCAGATAAAAACACAGAAAAAATGCAGTTAATGGACAATTTTTTAAATGAAGGGAGATCGACAAGCTTCAAAGTGCAACAAAATAACAGATTTGCTCTGTTTATCCACTCCTCACAGAAATATCTGCAGAAACATGTCAAAATAGCATCAGATTTAAAAGTAACATGAACCATCTAAATAATTGCACACTTGGCTGTGCACAAGTATTCTGTAGCTCTGTAAATCATTTCCTGCAATGATATAGCCCTGCCTGGATGCTAAGCCTCTCTGAGAAGAGCTCACAATTCAGTTATTAAAACACTCTACCCTGAGACAAGACAGACGAGAGCTGTCTCACACCTATTAGAACTCTGTACTGACTTTAATTATGGCCCAGATTTCCTAATGGCTCTGGGTAACTCCTAATAAAATGAAGATGATGTATTGATTTCAGCCACCAAGGACTTTGCAATTATGGGGCTTTTTTCTAGAATGAAGAAATGAAGGAGGAAAAAAATGCGCAGGGTGATTCACTGGGCCACAAAGAATCATTCTCAAAAGAAAAAAAATCATGTTTTCCCCTCTTCCCTTGTGCAAGAGAACAAAAAATAAAACCATTATTCTGTATTTCAATGCCTGCAGCATATGCTTTTACAGGGTAATCCCTTGTGTGCAGAGACATTTTATTACACAAGAAACATTCCAGAAAAGAGCAAGAAAATCCAGTGAAACTAAGGGGTCACAGAAGGGTAACTTTTATTGGGCACATTCTTTACATCTTTGGGGCACTGAAGCAGTTAATGTTTTAGGAACCCTTCAGTCCTGTCATTATTTACAGGAACTCATCCCCCTGCACTGCAAAGCCCAGAACAAGCAACAATAGAGTCCGTGACCCTCTAAGATAAGAAATCACTCATCTGATATCTCCCAGATGCAGATAACCTTTGGTAAATATTCACAGAACCTCTTTTGACTTCTATGCTGTGAATTTGCTGGACTACAGCGGAAGAATACAAGGAATCGTGCTCAGGGATAAATTAAACTATTTCTCTTGCACATAAATGGGGGTTTCATCCCTTTCTGCTACTGCTGAATGAAAGCAGAGACATAGACAGAAATTACCACAGTGACAAAATTAGATTTTTTTAATTGACATAAACCCCAAATCTAGCTGGGTTGATCTGCACAGGGGCTCCACAGTCAATGATTGACATTAAGTCCCCATGATGCATAAACTGCAAATTTTACAGGCATTTTTTTCTCCATTTTTTTTAGAGTTACAAAACCAAAATAAAACAACAACAAAAAAATCCCAAATCCAAAGAAACAGAGAAGGCAAAAAAATGAGCTGGAAATAAATGGGAGAGTCACTGCAGTCACTGCTGATAAATGTTCAGATCACTGAGCCACTAGAGTGATACTAAATATTGAGAAAGGTAGGATGGCCATAAAAGCAAACTGGCTTAGCTGGCAAGTTAAAGCTATTCACAGCCAAACACAAGGTCAGACATTTGGTAAAGGAATTCAGAACTGGAGACTGTATCCTGAAAAGCAGTATCTAAAAAATTGTTCAAGCAACATATTGGGCAAACAGCAGCATTTCAGGATTCTGGCCCCATGCAGGGAGAGACTGGGACAGCTGAAAGCATCTCAAAACCAGAGCTGAGGTCTGGTTGCATCCTGCATGGTATCACCATCTTCTTTAACCAAGATTATATTTCTGAAGCCTATTTTAAAAATAAATGAACTACTTACAATCCTGAAAAGTAATTTAGACCCTGACTCAACAGCATTTAAATATGTGTCTAAACATCAATAAATTGTGCTGTAAGACACAGAAAGACTCTTCTAGAGTCTTCAGGCTCATTTCCAGGCATTATCATTTTTAAAGCCAGCCATTTTCTCTACAATTCAAGCTGAATATGCTTCTTTCAGACAAAAGAGAACTGCTGGCCACACTCTCAAAAGGCACATTGAGCCCAGAATAAATAGCTTGCAGCTCCTAAGCAAGGTCACACTTCCATCAGCACAGACCACAGCAATGCCAACAGGTCAATGTACTCTCACTGAGAAGTACATCACATTGAACTCACTATTTTGAATATTTCTTTTGTCTCCCATGAAAAACAGAAGTATTTGTCCGCAAACACCTGATGTTTTTAAGAGCCTTTTACAGAATTCAGTATGAACAGTAAGAACTGCTACTTTTACAGCATTTTTAAATAAGAGGGGATTTAGTCTTTTTAATTATATATAAATTTATTCCGATATTTTTGTATTAGATGTTCTCATTATTTTCACTCACATTAAAGGCCACATGCATAGCTAGCAGAGGAAAATGAGCAGTAAACTCCTATAGAGCTGCAGGCAGGGGAGGGGGCAATGCATTTTCCCCTAAATGTTCATCTAAACACACAGCAACCAATTCAGCCTATTCAGACTGAACAAGTATTTAGACTGGCCTATTTAAGCACAATGACAAATAGAATTTCAATGTCATGTCTTCAAGGATAAGTTCTCCCTGTCCCCCTGGCAGGCTGTGGTGGATTGACCCTGACTGGGTTCCAGGTGCCCAACAAAGCCCCTCTGTCACTGCCCTCCTCAGATGGACAAGGAAAAACACAAAGCAAAATGCTCTTAGGTCAAGATAAGGGCAGGGAGAGATCACTCACCAGTTACTCCCATGGGCAAAGTAGACTCAACTTGGGGAAATTAATTTAATTTATTACCAACCAAATCAGAGTAGGATAATGAGAAATAAAACACAAATCTTATCACACCTTTTGCCCATCCCTCTCTTCTTCAAGATCTTAACTTCACTCTCAAGTTCTCTACTTCATCCATGCCAGCAGGATAGGGGAACAGGAATGGAGTTCATCACACATTTTTTCTGCTGCTGCTTCCTCCCAGATGGATAATATAAGATTATAATATATAATTATAAAATATAATACCAGAACTTAGTGACTCAATCCACCTACTTGAAAATAAATAGTTCAGCTACTAATAACTTCTGAAATAAATATATACTATAAGGACAGTAAATAGCTCTCCTAGGAATTACAAGTCTTCTTCATATAAGGTGAACCACAGCCAAATACCAAGAGACAATATAATAGGTATAGGAAAAACTGATTTTGAAACAGGTCAGAAGGGAATCTCTGATTTAAAAAAATCCCAACCAAAAATACAGTCAACATTTATTCTTATATTCTATTTTTTAACAACCTGCTGTAAGAGTCTTAGAATTAAGTCGGTCCTTTGGTATCTTGAAACATGCACTTGCACGTTCCTGTGGATTCAATTTTTCTTTAGTAATCTTCTGCTTTCAAAGTCTGGATATTCTCAGAAGACTTGTGCAGTCCTCTGCAAGTATAGCAGAGGGAAGCCTGTAAAAGCAGTTTACTGGGTGCTGAGGCCTCAATCCATGATCCAGAAAAGGCAGACATGAAAGGTGTCTGTATATGTTTAAATCTAAAGTTATAGATAGGCATTCCACTAAGTGAGGGGAAATCAAGTGATTAACACGCTTCACATCTTTTCCCAGAGGCTCTCTTTTGCCAGTGACAGCACCACAGGGTTAACAAAAGCTCAGTAAATTATTCCAGTGGCAGCTACACCCTCATCATCTTTTTCCCCTGTGGCTTTTCCATCCACCTAATCACACAACAGAAATGGAGCCCCAACGTTTGGGAGGTCTGCGAAGCAGCAAAAAACCAATCAGTTCTGGTGAGAACCATCAGCTCCAGCCTGCTGTGGGATGGGGTAGGATATCAAACCCACATCTCAACCCCATGAGCTGTCATGCTGAGGTGAGGCCAGACCTACAGCCGAGGTCAGAGCTGTGTACTCAGGTCTTTCAGAAGGAATCTAGTACCCCAAATATGTGGAATTCCTCTGGATACAGAAATTGCTTGTCCAGATCATTTAGGAAGCCAGGCACTACCCACATGACATAGGGATTGTCACAGCACCTCCCTCCCTGCTGGTTTCTCCCCACAGGCAGGCTGGCAGTACATTTTACAATGATTTGATTTTCTCCTCATCAGCAGCAGTATTCTGTTGAAAACACTGTGCACCAAGCCACATTACCCTTGGGGACACTCATCACTTTTATGGATGCAAAAAAAGAAAGGAAGTTGACAAGAAATAAAAACTGCCCATCATGACAACCTTCCAAGGGTCCAAAGTTTTCTGACAACATGATTGTCATTAATGCACTACAAATCCTAATTAATGTGGAAATGCATGCCTTGTTTCTTCTTCCTTTCTCTAAAAGCAGTCACCATTTTCAAGTGCTGTCAAAAGTGGCACCATTTAAAGCTCAAAAAGTTGACAAAAATGTGAGCAATTAGCTGCTGTCAAGTAAAAATGATGGTCTAAGGGATTGCACTGCTAGAAGATTGCTGCATTGGCAGAAAATATGGAACTAGATCAAACAAGTAAGCCTTAATCTGTCCATATCATTTTTTTTTTCAGAAGTGATGATTCACAAGAGACCAGGTCCTCTGCTGCTGTACCATCTCTGGAATCGAACTGCACTTTTCCTGGTTGCTGAATTACTTGTAATTCTCTCTTGAGCTCTAAAGGAGAAACAGTGGCAGACTGAATTTGTATAGGTACATTTCCCCACCAGGCAAACTGAGGAACAAAAAGGTAAATTGAGTCAATGCAAGTGGCTTGGCCCAGCCTTCACTGCTGAACGTGGCCCAAATTTGGCTTTCAGTCAGCTCCTGCCCAGAGGGAGCTCCACCACATAAATGAAGTCCAGAAGGACACAGGCTCTCCTTTCTGACCACTGTAAACTGACTGCACAGGCTGTGAATTTAACAAAGCTCCCTCATGATTCTACAGATACACAATAAACACCACATTTCCAAATTACTTTGAGTTCTTCAGCTGAAAAACAGTGCAACCCCAAGGTTTCGTAATATATTAGCAAGTTCTACTTAGCTTTCATTTTCAGAATCAATTTAGAACCAAAGCATTAACCAACATCTAAGACACTCAAGAATCTGAGAGGCGGATAACCATCTATATATGGATTCCAAAGAGGGAATGAGATTAACTATTGTATTTTTTACAATTTCACTGCAGCAGTCTAAAAATACCATAAAGTATACCACTATTAAATAATAACTTCTATAATAATTCAAGAGAACATAAAAGAAAGGTCCATTAGATTTTAAATAGAGCTGGCATGTGATAAAGGTTACAGTCACATTCAACTGGATTTACTTTCAAACATATGGGTTGGTTTTTCTAAAAAAGTTTTTTAAACAGAAATATATATATATTACAGCACCTTTGATTAGTAGGATTGTCACACTGAGAACAGGCTCTAGCACAGGATGGAGAGAAAAAACACCCAAAGAGCTGGAATTACGGGTTGTCAGGGCTTTAGAACGAATAAAGCATTCTGCCCTGTTTTTTCACTAGATAGCATGGCAAATAGGTTTTATTTGCTGTATTACAATTATTTTTATTTACCAAAATCAATCTCCAGATACCTGCATTGATCCTGCTACACTTGAGGCCGTTTAATCTAAGGAAAACTGTTGTTAAGAAAAATGTTTTTAAAAAAGCCAACAATAGCAACAAAGGGCATCTTGGGGAGTTTTAATGAGATTTTTCTGTTCAGTGCAAGTTTAACATTCCCACAGAACAGATCAATACCACTTTTTTCTCCCAGATACGCTGGGGAGCATCCTGCACTTGAACCCATCCAGGAAGATCAATCCCCTCTGGCACTTTTGAGTCTCTTGTCACTTCTCTGCAGCAGAGTATGGGCCACACAGCTGGCAGGAGGGCAGAGACAAGACAGGTGTTTGCAGCATCCCACTCCTTCCCAGCCACGGTCAAAAAGGTTTTTGGTTATTTTTTTTGGAGAAGGGAATACTATGTAGTCCAGACTGGAAAATGTGTGTTCTTTACTTAATTTACACACACACAAACATCTGTGGACAGATGAAAACCTGGCATTGCAGTGCTGGCAGCTGTTCTCCAATCAAAAGTAGAGCACAGCTTTGAGAGGGCACTAATTTAGTTAGGGCAGCAAAAACCAGCAGTACTCAAGGATGAAATTGTCCTCCACCCAGTCACTTAATGTCTCCTGGCTACTTTTAAATTTCCTTTGAATTTTTTCATTCTCATTTTCCTGTTTCACTTTACTCTTTCAACCACTCATAGTTTCTCAGGACACAGTGTGGCAATTAATTTTTTTTCCATTTCTTTACTTGTAAGCACAGCCTTCCTGAATTTATAAACAAAGCTGGGCAAAATTATAGAAAACTTCAGCTATTTGGTGTGTCCTTTTCTTTCTTAAAATAGACTCACTCACAATGTATTTCATAATAAAAATTACATAATCACAATTGCCCCTGAGAAAATCAGGTTAAAAGGACTAGAGTTAAAGTCACCCACAAACACAGCTTCTCACTTCAATGCAGTGATTGGGATTTGGTACACAGAGGAAAAGCCTTTTATTTCACTTTTTGAAAAGAGAGAAAGTACTCTGTAGTGAATTGGTTGTCCTTGATCTTTTCCACCCACACAGCCCTTTTTCTCTTTTCTCCTGTTTTTGGGTCTCATTTCCATGCTTTATCAATACAAAGTGTGTGAAACTGATCCATCACATGTATACTGCTATCTCAAACTGCTAAAAAACCCCAAAAACTGAAAAAGACCACGAAAACAATTGTACAGGCATGATCTTAAAAGTTTCTGGCTCCCCTGCCAAGGCCACAGACAGCACTATGCTGCTGGCCCTGCTTGGGAGAGCTCCTTGAGATAAATATCATTGCTTCATCCAACCCTCACAGCAAGTGCAGTGATAGAAATGAGTATAAATAAATGCCAGTTGAATGCCAGTTCCTAGCTGGTTTTTAATGAAGATGCTTAAACTCAGCCCTAAGAGGTTTTGCACTGTCAAGGATTAGAGCAAAGAATGACACAAACCACACACAACAGACCTGATTTAAAACTACCCACATACTCAAGCCATTCTCCATACATCTTTATTCTCAATTCCGTGACATTTTCAGAGACAACAACAATGGCACAAAATACTCTGAGATTAAAACACTTCCTCGCAAACCCTCTCCCCCATCTCCATTTGCTCCCAAACTGCTACTCCTGTTACAGTTCATACTCAGTGTTAATTGCAGTTGTAATGGCAAAGGTCGGTATTGATCCATCAACCCATCTACCCAGCAAGACTTCACAAGCTCATTCTCATTCATACAGAATATTGAACAGTATTAAGTATTAAGAGCTATTGACAAGTGAAAACAGGGTCAAGGACTGTGTCTGGGCTACTCCCTGCAATATTACCCCACCACAGGCATTCCAATAAGCTCTTGGACTGGGCAGCAGAACGAGACTAGAAGAGATCCAAAACTGCAAATCTGGGATTTTACTGACTAGAAACCAATTGCCAAGCATTTTCAGTCTTTGGAAATGCATCTCTTCCCAGCAGAAAAATACCAGTCCAAGAAATCAATCTCTCCACAGGATCCTCCTCACCAAAGGGTGCAAAAGCAGCTGCTCCATCCTTGGGTGTCCTGTCACAGCCTTTGGATCAGCACAGGCCAAATTATTACTGATTCATGATCCAGTACAACTCCTAGGGTGTGGGCATCAGTGAGTCCCCCTTACCTATGGCAGAATGCCTGTCAGAGGCCGAAGCCTGAAGATTTTTGGGGAGGTGAAAAGTAAATAACTCCCTGGAAGGCATGGGAAATCTCTATCCTGGAATCTGAACCAGATCAAAGCCCATATGCTCTATATTCATAAACTATTTATTCCTATTATTAGAAACACCTCAAAGGGACCAGCTTGCTGAAAAGAAAGGGGCTCCTCATGTCAGTGTGTCAGAAGTAGGTCACCCTAAAGAGACCTAAATTTATTTTAGAAGTACATAATTCAAACAATTCAGCAGCACCTGATACAGATTAGTGCTTTGGCATGTATTTCATACATAGTTGCCAATGTTCAAGCTGGTGGCTCCTAAAGGCTTTTAAAAGATTAAATACTAAGCCCAAGACTAACCAGAATGGAGCCCAGGAACTCTCAGAAACGAAGAGCTTTGAGAAGCTTGGAAAGCTTTTCCTACCGCACGCTCTCTTATCCTGCAGGATTTAAAACCCTCCTAAATGTAAAGAAAAAAGATAATGAAATCCAAGGGATGAAATCCACAGCACCTGGTTGGTGGTGGCATCTATGTATAAGTAAAGTTTAAAACTTCAGGATTAAAATGATTCTGTGTGAAAAAGAGCAATTCAAACACTATTGGTCAGGATACAAAAAGCTGATCAGCCTTGCTGCCATGCAGAGTGTTATTTTATTTTTTCCACAATCTTTTGACATAAATACTACTCTTCCTCATGTAATAACTATTTACTGCCATGCAGGGCTGAGACGTTCCCACCAAAAGGCAGAAAATTTACTTTATCTGTAGATTTCCCATCTCCTTTCAGCTCCTTTTCCTGCTAGCAATGGTTTGCTACTGCTTCTCCCCAGCCCAGAGCCCCCAGGCAGCACCCCCAGTGCTGGGAGCCGTGTCCCACCCTGCCCACCCCATTGCTCAGCTGTGGGGCTTTCAGAGCAGCCAGACACCAATAGCAACAAGGAAGGGGCTGCTGCTGGGACAATGTTGATGTTCGAACATAGGACAGCACAGTGAGCACTGGGGTGGCCGTGCCCAGGCATGGGGGCTGGAGGGTGACACTGAAATCAGCTGGAAAACAAAATTTCTAGCACAATTTGAAGCATTAGAAAGCAGACGTTTATCAGCATGGAATGCACCAAAGGATTGGATGTGTGTGGCGAAACTTTCCAACAGGGTATTTATTCCACCAGGATCATGCACATTCATTACAAAGTCCTTCCTAGCTCATACAGAAACAAGGCTATTGCAGGAAGGCACATCCAGAGTCCTGAAAGACCACACTGAGGGGAAGGGTGTGAGAAATCTGGCTGGGGGTCAGGCTGCAGCCCCTGGCCACACTGACCCCAAGTGCACCAACATGCTGGATATCCAGAAAACCCACCTGTGTCCCAAGGGGAGCTGGAGGATGCAATCCAATCAATTTCTACAGCAAAGCACGGGTCACAGAGCCAAAATCTTTTCTGCTGGGCCTGTAGAGTTCAGGGTGCTTGAATGGCGGTGTAAGACAGAGAAGGAACCCAAACAGCCTGGAATGCTCTGACTGCCAACCTGTGTCTGACAGGTAGCAAAGGAAGCAGCTTTGGGTTCAGCATTGGTTAAGCAACAGGGGAATAATAATTACCAAAAGATACAATTAGGTGTACCAGCTCAAAAAAAATCACATTTGGAGCCTGCTTACACCTAAGATTTTGTGCAAATTGCTTTCAAATAAACACATCTCTATTAGTGAAAGGAACCTCATCACCAATTTTCGATTTCACTCATAAGATGAACAATATGCAAGGTGATTTATATTGAATATCCAGTTGGATTAAAAACAATTTGGTTTTGGTTTGTTTCATTTCTTCGTTTAAAAAAAAGCAGTAAAACCTATCAAAACCAGAAAACAGGCACATAAAAAAAGACAAAAACAAACAAAAAAAAAACCATGCCAGAGTTAGGAACATAGGAATAACTCAGGCACAGATAAGAAAGGAAAAAAACAAGTCTCTTTATTACAACCTTCCAGAGTAGTGGCAGCAGAGAAAGAAAATGCAACTGATTTTATCCTCCTACTTAAGCCGGGACACTAATGAGATATGGCTATAGTATAAAAAAAGAGGGGAAAATAGCTTATATCTACACAAACTTGTTGTACCTTTCAGTTAAACATCTCCTTCTGCTCTCAGTAGCAGCCCGAACACATCCTCCGGGTTTGCAATTCCCCAGCATTCCCTTCCCTCCAGATGCTACCCAGGATTTTAAAAAATTAAGTTACATAAAAATACTTTCATTACTAGGAAATGGAATTTCATTTCATCCTATTCAGACAACTTAATAACTGTACAGATTACTGTACCTCATGTTGCATAGGAAACCACTTCAGAAAAAAAATGAAGTCTTTTCAGTAGAAGAAGGAAGAAAATGCATTCCAACAGATTTACATTTGCAGTAGATTTGCATCTGCTGCTGTAGCAAAGTGCCACTGGTAGAAGCAGAATTTAGATAAAATACATCCTTATAAAATGAGTATCATACCCATTTACCACAGGAGAAATTTAATAAATCAAGACTGAAAAAATTATTATTCATTCAAAAGACGCCACATGGTAGGATGTGTAAAGATAATCTTGACATGAATGCAGTTATCTTCCATGGGATAATTTATATGGCTTCCTTTCATGGAAGAACCAGTAACAAGGTATAACAAAGCCCATAATTAATCTGAAAACAAGAATGCAACATTAAGTTTCCCAGCACCTCAGGTTTTCTAATGAATCAAATATTTCCTGCTGTCTTTCATCAAAAGAATAATCTAATAAGGTTTTATTAAAATGTACAGTAACAGAACAGATAGGTTTAAAGTACAGCCTCTGTACAGTGTAATGAGGTTTTGGCTCATAAAAATGCTTAGACTTTCATTAAAGAGATCAATGAAGCCAAAAGGAAATTAGTTTAGCAGAAGTACACACGCAGGTTCTGCAGGACACCATTGTGTGTGAGCAGCAGGATGAACCAGGGCATCCTTCACAAAAGAATATAAATGAAGGAAAAGCCACAGAAACACAATAACAAGACAAAGTCTTGACAAAGCACTGAGGGGCAGTGCCAAGCTTAGCAATAACCTCGGAGTGCAACACACCTGAGCAAATTCAAAGAGAGAAAGGTGGTGTGAGGAAAAGCAGAGCACTGCACAGCCCTGGCATCACCAGAGGGTGCAGTGGATGATTAAAGGAGGGAGGCTTTGCTTCCCTATAGAGATGTCCTGCACAGAGCCAAGGATTATATTTAAACTCTTCTACACATCGAGTTCTGAGGCAGATTTATGTGTTTTAAACTGGGTGAACACCACTGCATTGCTCTGCAACAACATACATAGCTCAAAGCACAAGGAGACAAACTAAAACCAAACCAAGTCTAGGACTTGGAAATGTTTGTATTTTCATTCCAGTCACAGTGATATATAAAAATTGACTTTAAAGTTTCCTAGGCATAAGACATAAATTTTTAGTAGTAAACATTACTAAACAAGTAATAACAGTCATGTTGTAACAGCTAAAAGTCCCTCGTAGATCCAAAATATGCTTTCATCTTGTGACCACTGCAAATTTCTGAGGTCACTAAGTACCCCTCTTATTCTTCCCACTAAAGCAAGCCCAGCTATCCTCAGACTGTTTTCTCCAAAAGTGTCTGGCAATAGCACTGACAGTTATTGTTTAGCTTTTATTGCACTCTTTGGAACTAAGGAGCACAATATGTATTTATACACACACAGAGAGAAAAATACAGTTATCAGACTCCTTTGGGCTTTCATTGAGATGGTTTTACCTATTCACCTGCTTTTTTTATTTAATGGTCCAACAGATATAAATATATTTTTCCAAATACCTTACTGGGATGCTCCCCACTACCCAAAGTAAAATAAATATTATCAGTTAAAATTTAGATCTGTTTCATATGCAGTGCTTGCAAGAACATTGAGAACAGCCACTCTTAAATAATCAAACATGATTAATAACCTCCAAAAGGAATAACACTGCACAAAGTGCACTTTGGAATTGTCACCAAGAAAAAAATAATCCAATAAGCAAATATAACTTCTGAAATCCAAACACTGCTGAGGAAACTAGCTAAACATAAATCTAATCTAATCTGAGACAGACAAGTTTAGGGTATTACCAAGCAGCAGCAGGAAAACATTGACCTTCCAGGTATATCCATTTTCCAACCCATCCATTGAAACACATTTTTCAAAACTATAGGCCAGAGTTTTCAAAGTTGCATCACCAAAACAAAAGTTTTATGAGGGTCATATGCTGGAATGCAATCAAACACTTATTGATACTCCCAGTCTTGGTTCATGTTTTATCTAGAGTAAGAGTGGGACAAATAGCTTCAAGCGCTCTCACAGCTGTCAGGAAGACTTCTGAACACAATTAGTTTCCTTCTGATCATAGGAAGATTTAAAAGTCATGTACCTGTAGTCACATTACAAGGGGAGGTGGAATCCATGGCAGATAAAAGTAATATAAGAAGATTAGTCCTATTCAAACTGCTCACACAATGTTTATGTGGATAGCTTAAGGGATAACAGCTCTACATGAAAGGTTTCCAGCTAAAAGTGTGTGCACACCAGGTTTTGGAATTGCTGTGCTTGGGATTCTGGCCCCAGTGGTGCACAGCAAACTCCTGGCTGCCATTAGTCAGCCAATTCCCAGCAGAGAGAAATTTGACATCTGAGAATGAGCTACATTCAGAGGATTGTGCGAAGTCCATGTGTAGTACCAGGCTTGCATGACACATAACTCTTCAGCTGGATGTGTTCCACTAAGGCACTTTGTCAGCCCACTGCACTCTCTGGGTAAAACCAAGTGTTTGGCTGGCCCTGTTCCCTGGGTCATAAACAACAGAGACAGCAGCCATGGAGTCACCTGCTTCTGCCTCCCCGCAAGCCAGGCAGCCCTGGGACACTCCACAGGCACCATCCACAGCCAAGAGGGGCCAGAGGCACAGGGGAGAACCAAGGCCCTGGGCAGAGCTGTGGGGCCAGCACCAGGAAAGGCAGGTGGCTATAAGAGAGCAAAAATAGCCATAGGTGCTATACTGTGGAGAGACTTTAAAACCACAGAAAACTGCAGGAAAAAAAGAAATCTTAGCCTGGGATAACACAGTCAGCTTCATTCTCTCCCCATACATCCCCCAGTCACTGCCAGACATGTTGCTGGTCAGTCACCCACTGCCTGGGAAAGGGAGTTTGTAGCAGCTGATTGAGAGTGACTGCTCATCAGTATTAACTGCCTATTCCTAAATGGCTTTGTCCAGTAAGACAGACCCAAGATGATTACTGTTGTCCATAAAAGTCTATTGAAAAGGGAAAAAGAAACAGGGAGGAGAGCCAGAAATAGATTCAAGATTGGCAGGTTTAATCTGGAAGTGAAGAGTGATAACCAAGGAAGCAGAGGAGGGTTTCAGCAATCAGGGAAGCCACAGGAAGATGTGCATGTGAGCAAGCAACAGAGCAGGAACTTCCAGCAGCTCCAGTGGAACACTGCTCACTGCAGGGATTGTGCTGCAGGATCCCTTCAGCTCAGAGACTAAGGCTAAAGCCTGTCCTCCCCCAAGTCAACAGCACTGTCACTGTCTGCAAGACAGTGAGATTTATCCAGGGATTTGCAAATAGGGCACTAAAAGTACCAATTTCTAGAATATTTTTACTCACAAACAAAAACCTGTTTTGAGAAAAACAGGTCAGTTTAAATGAGACAATCACATGCTTGGAAAAACAGCTTGTTGTACGACCAATAATTGATGTAAGTTTTGTAGCTGTCTTAGGTTTGCTATGCTAAAGTCTAAGCTGGCTGCCAAAATATCCATAATATTAGCCTTGGGCTTCCTCACAAACCATAATACTTCCTTATTAAAGGCTATATTGTATTTTAAAATGTCAATTAAAGAATTTGCTATAGATGGTACTTTTCCTAGAGTTTAAAATGGCTAAAATTATCCTTAATTTATAGGAAGAGTGTTAAATCTTTCTCAGCTTTGTGAGCACAAATGAAATTACTTCCATTTAGATTTTCTTACAGTGTGTACCTGTGCAGCAATATATGCTTAGCACAATGAAATTAAGAACATTTTCATAATTACAGTGATTTTACTAAAGATTAGTATCTCCAATATAACACAGCAATGTTCAATTGGGTGCTCAATGGGAAAAAAATACAAGCTTAAGTTTCAGATGAACTCATTTAGTAATCTAGAACAGCAGCTAAATAATCAATAATATAAGAGATGCGCTGCTTATTCTATTGATTAAGAACACAGGCACCTATTATTCCAACTAAATTCTAGAAAGGACATAAGAAAAATTAAAGTGAGACACAGAGTTATATATTATCTGTATATATGTACATACAATGTTTCAAGAAAAATTGTGTTTAGGGAACAGAATTACATAAATTTTCTACAGAGCTGAAAGATGCATGATTCCATTCTTTGGTACACAGAAGAATGGGATAAAGCAATCAGAATAGTGTTATGCTTTGAGATATACCCCAAGGAAAACAATGTGTACTCTAAAAAAAAAAAATTAAAACAACAAACCACAATCCTGAAAAAAAAAAAAACTGGACGTTCACAGCTGTCTACTCACTAGGATTCAGAAATTTAGAATCTTCAAGTCTGTGTGAATGTGCTCTTAGCTAAAATATGGATTAACCCTAAATAAAACAGAGAGGCAGCAGTATTTCCCTCTCTCCATTTGCCCTGCCTCATGGTAAGTACTGTACAGCACACAGAGCTCCAGCAGAGTCACCAAGGACCGCAGGGATGCACATTGCAAACCTGGACTTTTGGAGACCTGAACATTTCACCTTATGGGAGCTCCCATCTTCCCCCCAGCACATCCCTCAGAAGCCAAGGGAATGAGGTGAGATGCACCTGTCCCAAGCAGCTGGGGACTCTCAGGAACAGCCCTTTGGAAGCAGCACAGCCTCCCTCAGCATCACTACAGGGTCCAAATGAGTGCAGGGGAAAGGGGGGAAGCACTGCTTTAACCTCAGCAAATTGATGGATTAATATTTTATATCATGTCTACATCTTCTGTAAATGGATGCACCGAGGTGATAAAGCAGGCAGGCAGAAAGAAAAATCTTTCACAAAATCTGGAAAGCAGAATAACTTCCTCGAGGCAAATTTAATTAATATTAACTACAAGGAGTGCCAAAGAATGTTGGGGGCAGGGAGGGGGTAGGGAGACTGGCATGATGGATTGTCACCTCTAAAGAGAACAGAAAACTATTGCTTGGTTCAACATACATGGCAGAAGAATTTTATTCTAATTGATTGGCCAGTGTCTTCTAAGCAGTTTAAGGTTTGTGTCTCCAACCACTTAAGTGAATAGAATTTTTGACATTGATTGCAGTAACCACAGGAATCTGCTTTACTGACTTGCCCACTGCACAACTATAAACCACTGTAGTTCTCAACATTCTTTTGTTTGACCAGACATTCCCCATGTGACATTTTCCACTTACTCTTGGAGGAAAAATATCTAAAACTTCTCAACAAAAACAATACAAGACTTCCTAGTACATACACTTTGGGCTGAAAATCTCCCTGTAAAATCTTAATACAGCCAATGAAAAATTAGTACTGAAGGGGATTTTAAGGGATAGGCAAAAATATTTCCCTGCCCCAAGGAAGGATTAGCTGCTTCTTGATATTGCTGAGAGATGCTTATTTCAGCTGTTCTTCAAAAGTACCCATGGCATAAATGCCATATTTCCACATTCAATGTACCATATTTCCACATTCAACTCTTTTTTCTTCTCATACCTAACAGAAATCAGATTCATCACCTTAATTTTGTCTTATCTATTGAACTATTCAGGTTATTCCCTTCCTTTCCAGAGTGGCCTATTTCTTGCCCTGAATGAAGGAGTTGTGGCTGCCTGCTTCTAGAACAAAGAAACCCACACTCTCATACCTCCTATTTTCTACACCCCTGTGCTTTCTCTTTGCTTCCCATCTGACCTTCTCCACATGGTCCAACTCCTCTTTGATATGCAGTGAATGGAGAACCAGGAACCTTCTCCCAGCCTAGATCTATGCAATTATCTCAAGAGCATGGCCTGCTCTCCCTGACGCACTTCCAACACAAGCCAACACCTGTTGTGCAGAGGATCTTCTGCACAGGGCTCTGAAGCCCAAAAAGCAGCAGATGTCAAGATGGGGACAACTTTTTAGATTTTTTTTGTTGTTGTTACAAGAAAAAACTACTAAAAATTATTTTCTGAATACCCCTAAGTAACAACATTACATTTCATACAGCCTAGTGAGCACTCCTGTATTTAGATGCTAAATGCAGCACTCTTGGATTCCAAGCACTACGCCTCATGCACTTTGCCTTTGCCTGTCATTATTCTTCCAGCCTGATTTGTATGGTACACCCGAGCAGCAAAGCATGGTCAAGAATTTCTCTGGCTTCAGAGTGAGAAATTAGAGAATAAATACATGGAGAATGAAATCTAAAAATAGAAAGCATCTTCTAGGATAAGAAGATAAGAAGAGGTAATACATGGCCCATGCCACAAGCCAAAGAGATGCAAAAAGAAATGCCTAAACTGAATGAAAAGATGGATGAGGTAGCATAATATATGATAGTAAGCAGAGAAATTATTTTCCTCCTTTTTTTTTTCAGTTCAGGGCAAAAAAAAATGCAGGAAAAAAGGAAGGTATTATCCTCTGTTCCTTTCATATAATGCAGCTAACAAGTTCTATTATGATATTGCATTACAACCTACTCCACCACCACTGAATAAAAGCATGTATATATTACTGTCAGCTACCAGTTTGAGAGCTTCCAATTCCAGAAACATGAATCTATTTGGAAAAAAAAAAAAGTGATCCTGCAGAGTAATAAGTATTAAAATTCTTTGTTCCCTCTGTGCTTACATTGATCTCCTCTAGTTTCCCTCCAGAGGTTTTAAGAAATGATATTTCACCACAAACACTTCCAAGCTCAGGCTGCAGGCTAGTAGGAATCTATGCTTACCCTTAGGACTTCCTAGAGATATTCCCAAGATTGATGTAGACACCTACCAAAGTAGAAACATAATGGTATAAATGATAAATGAGGACTATATATAACCATATCAACCCTTGGAATATAAATTGTGGATTTGACTAGGGATCTTTTCCTCTCTAATGCAGTCCTAGTTTGCAATCATTTTTTGCAGACTGTACCTTGTACTTCAGGTGTAGTTCATGCTGAAGGAAGGGTTCACAGGGATAATGTGTTGTCATTGGAGTCAGCCATCCTGCAATAAACCATTCCCCTTCCACACCAACCACCCCTGCTCTCTTTCATTCAGAACAAATTATGAAACCTCAGAACAAAGCAGTACCACACTGTGAGATTCTTTCTGCAGGTTTTGTAGCATGTGATCAGTTGTGTGCAGGATGCAAGAAGCAGGACCAAGCAGAGCCAGCACACTCTCAGGTCACTCATCCATGAGGTCACTTTCTTGCATTCTCAGCCTGGCAGCTGCACCTTCATTTATGAAAACTGCACCTCCAGTGATGATGCAGCATGAATTAAAGTGTATTTCCATTCAAGGCTCAGTGAACAATTAACAACCCTGCAATGATACTGTAGTTCAGAAATTCATGCAGTTTCAAACACCTCAGACCATCTGTGTTCAGAAACATTAGAGCTTTGGTGTTAAAAGTGTTCTTATCAGTAGTTAGCTAATCCCATGATAAATCTGAACAGTGAACTTGACAGTATAGAAACAGAGTCAAAAGAAGCAATGTATAATTTTTATTTCAACACATTTCTCTAATTCCTAATTGGACCTTCCTGGACTATTAAGATAATTAGGTTATTTTTTCCTCTCAGTTTGTGATATTTCAATTTTTGCATACACTGTGCCTGGGAGAACACAATGTTCCAGCTGAGGGAAAAAAGCCACTGAAGGATGGTAATTAGAGAAAATAGCAATGCAGAGTTGTGACCCATATCATGAACATTAACAAGTACTCCAGAAAGAGATCCCACTAGGAACAACAAGTTAATGATTGTATGAGAAATGCCTTAAGTTGTTCTACTTGAAAAGGTGCAAGCTACTGAGCAGGGTAAAGTGTCTGCTGGCAAACTGAAAACAGGATTTGCTGACAGGCCCCCACCCAAACCATAAATCAAGTTTGATATTCACAATTTAATATGTTTGTACATTGAGAGCATATAGAGGAGAAAACTGTTTCAGATACAGACAGCATGTCTGGTTAGGGAGGAAAAAAGCTCTAATTTCTTGTTTCATAGAGTGAAGAAAATGTGTTTCATTATATGAGTGAGGTAACAATATCTTTATATTTTTAAGATGTCTGTATATGTTTTCACATATGCATATATACTTTTCAAGAGACAAACAGGTTCCTTGGCAATTTGAACATTTGGATCTTTATCTGAGACAGTGTTTATGCATGACTCTTATTTAACTATGAATTTATTTATCATCCTTCACATCTTTCAGTAAGTTTATCCTATAAAACTGAAATGAGAAGGATGATATAGTTTTGTCTGCTTAGTAGCAACCCTCGACTCCAGAATATTCAGATTAGCTATCTTGTACCCACACAGATTAATCTCAAAACTTTGTTCAAGGTATACAGAATAGGCAGGCCTGAGCAGAGACACCTCCAGATACTTTGTCCATATGAAAATCAGGCAGCAATTAATTAACTCCTTTTTTCCCTTCTTTTCTTTCCTTGGGATTAGCCAGCTGAAATGCTTACAGACAGCACTACATCTCCACCACCTAAGGCTGGTTTCAGCAGTGGAGAAGAGATGTGCACTCCCATAATTTCACATTAGAAGACTGCATTCAGCAGAAGAATCTGACTGGAAAATCCCTCATCAGTGGCAAGTCTGAACTCAGGGGGAATCTTTGTAAAGAAAATTACCAGCAAACATTGTATTCAGTGCTTTAACATCACACACCAGATTATGTCTAAAACTTCTAACCTTTACAAAGATTTCAGGAATAATACCTACAAGTATTTTAATTATGCATTCAGATAGAATAGGCTGGGCATATAAACACTATGGGAGAGAGCAGACTGTAAAATGAATATGGCTTTAAATAATATTTTAAAATCAACAAATAGATTTCATAGGTTCAATAAAGGAAATGCATTGTAGGAGCAACACTTTATAGGCTAAAAACAAATTAACATGTAGTATGATAGTTATCTGAGTCACATATTTATGATCTTAAACAACATTAAAACACTAACTGGGAGAGAAGTGTGACAATTTAATACTTAGAAGAAATGCCTTAATAATTGAGAAACTACTGTTTGTTTTTTTTTTGCAGTCTATCACAAATATTGCCATCAAATTTATCTCACGTTTTTCCTAAGTAACTTACTATGAGATTTATAATCCCTTTAACCTGAATCAATCTGTATCCATAGAGATAAAAGAAAAAAAAAAGGGAACAATATGGAAACATATTAAAGATTCCATTCAGCTTTCCCTGAAGGCTCCCAAGCAGTTTCAATTATAGCTGTGTCAAACAAAACACTCTAATGGTCCCTATACACGTTGTTTCATATATTTATACTCCGTGAAATTACTGATAGAAAATAAGGACCAAAGTGAAAAGTTCCTAGCAAAGCATGACTGAAGGCAAGCTTTAGATAAATTATACATCAATTACAATTCTATTCTTGTAGCTATTACTGATACAAGATGTTCATGTGTCTAAATAAAATCCTCTCATTGGTGCCTCAACATTTCCCAAGTTGTTCAGGTGCACCAGGGTGTCACCAGGTTAAAGACAGATAGAAGTTGTGGGATTGTCATTCTGCTTTAATTCTCCTACTGAGAGGTTTGGGTTTTTTTTAAATTTACTAAAGGCCTTTCATTTTTAGGTACCTCAATATTTTTAAGGATTTCATATGCCCCCCCCCCCCCCCCAACTTCAGCTGATCTTCCGCTTAAGCCAAATCCATACACTTTTTCAAGTGTTTGATTTTGGCCCTTCAGAGATGCTGTTTAATTAATAGCAAAGGCTATCTGGTAGAGGCTTTATATCCAGAATACAGGGCAAATAATTTCCAAAACCTACTGGAAGGCACCTGGAAGATGACAGGGAAAAAATGTAAATGTATTTTGAAAGGCTCAGTGGAAAACCCATGGGCTAAGAGCAAGCTTAATTAGCAGGAATATGTGGGACACTGGTCTATGCAGCTGCTAGAATTAGAACAATATATGCACAGTCAACTGTTTTATATTTACATAGGTCAGGTACATAATGTACAGTCTTGGTGCTGACTTCATTAATGTTTGGATAAAAGCTTAAAATGCTTGGGGTTCATAGATCAGAGCAATTAGAAACAGGAACCATTTGGTGCAGGTTTGAAGAGTGCCTAACTTCAGTGAGTGACACCTCAAAAAGGTGGATGCTGTGAAACATCACAGGGAATAGTTGACAATGAGATAGTTACTATTATCAGCACAGTAATATGCCTTGCTCACTATTTCAAAATAGGGGGAAAAAATCTGGCTTCATGTCAAATTATGATCCAGTTCTTGTCAACAGATTAGCAATTAGGCCAAAGAAGCATATTGATATTCACATTTTGTGGAACTAATATGCACTATATTTATCAGCTTCTGTGCTTTAAAATAAATATTGACAAAAAAAAAAAAAGATGGGAAAAAATTATTTGTTATCCCATCTGCCACTCAAAATGTCAAGTCTGAGTAATGCTATTTTCCAGTCTTTCCTGATATGTGATCATCAGATATTGTTTATCTTGACTTTGTGATGGCATTATGAAAGAAACGTCAAAACTACAAAGGTCAAGTTGTTCCTTCTGGTTTGTCAAACTGTATAATCCTCCTTCAGTGGACTTAGATTTTGGGAGAGATGTGGATGACAGCAGTTTAAGAGAACTGAAAACCAGTTCTGACACTGAAAAGCTTTTGGAGAAAACAAAATTTATTGATCGTCGGACAACAAAGAAAGTCATGTTATAAAAACTAGTAAGGATTTATGTCATGGTACATTTGCCATCATATGCTCCCCATGGCTAGTGAGGATGAGTATGGCTAAAGGGAACCCTTAAGCACATTATCAGAAGGGCTGAATTCAACATAACAGTGCTTATCAATTTCCCTGCTGTGAGAATGGTCCTTGGACACTTGCATGGGAACAGAATTTTTCATAAGCTCAAATGATATCTGCTGGTGTTTGGAGTCCCGGGCTAAAGCTGCAGTCCCATAACAATGACTGCATGTGATCCATTCAATGATTGGGATGTGGTTATAGTCCATACAGGGGGGGGGCAATGTTATAGAGACTAAACAGAGTTGGTACTCAGGTGAATTAAAGGATGATGCCTCACTTTTCTCTGTAGGAACAAAACTGACTGAGCCCTTTGGAGGCAGGAACTGCAAAGGAAACTGGCTTACATCTACTTCCAAACTGCACCGTTTGGAGAACATTTCTGAAAAACTACCTACATGTGTGACATTTGATATAAAGCTTAACAGAGGAGCTTGGCCCAGGAATATACTTCTCTTGAGATTTGAAAACTATCAGATTGGAGTAAGAAAAGTCTGTGGTTGAGTGATTTTAATTTTTTAACTGAATTTCATTTCTTAGAAACAGCTTACAGCTTGGAGCTGTATGGACAGATGCCACTGAGTTGGAAAGGTTATCTATAACTGTCCCACAAATTCAGGATATGGATATTGATTACACAACTCTAAGTTGTCCATACTGCTGGATTTTGGGGGTAAATACACATATATCTGCAAAACACCATTATGAGATCCAGGTTTTGCTAGCAGCATATATATTTAATGACAAAAGAGTATGACTTCTGTAGGCTCAACCTCACATACTCATTTGCAGATGTTAATGAGGTGGAAAATTAAAAAAGACAACAGTATGTGGTATTTGCTAATTCCAAGCACTAAAATAACTTATTTTACATGCCTAGATCTAAAATTTTCTTAGCCAGAGATCACCATGCTCCAGATTTAAATCACTGAAAATGCAGAAGTGTAAATTACTGAAATTTGTTTTCACTTGGGGCTGTTTGGCTCATCTGTGAAGATGTACAAGTTAATTATTTTTATTCTATTAGAACAATATCACTAATGAGATGTGAGCAGAAGGGAGAAGAAGCATGCAGCTGAAGTTATTGTCAGAGTCTCTGCTGGCAGTGCTATTTTATATGCTCCTGAGAATAGAATAACAAGTACATCCATATAATTTAAGAAGTCAAATTGCATTTTTTCTCAGCTCACTTCACATAACAAATAACATGTTCAGTATAAAGTCCAAAACTACATGTTAAAAAAGCAACAGCCTTGTGTTGAATAAGTACCCACAAGAAAAGGAATTAGATATAAAAGAAAAAGGCATGTTTATATTTCAGTACTATAAACAGTTCTCAAATAATTTGTAGATTGGCACCTTGGTTGAGCAGTCATTGGCTTAGTACAGAGACATACATTTTGTCTCCATTGGCCAGTGGCTGGGTAACAAAGCACCTTTCCTTGCCTCAGATGGATCTCAGAGCCTCATACACCCTTATTTTCCTCTCCTGGGCAGTGGCAGAGCAGTCCTTGCCACCATTCCCAAACATGCATTGCTGCAAGAGCCCTCAGTGCCACAAGCCACTCACATCCTGTGCCACAGCTCTGCGTGCCAGCCTTGAGCACAACACAAACCCAGCAATGTCAAAAACAGGGTTTTTACCAATTCTCAAGGGCTCAGCTGCTTCCTGACGTGATTTGAAAGATTTATGGTTGCATCTGACCCCTGGCAATAGCCTCATCTTTGTTGGTGACTGACACAAGACAAAAGAAGATTTTGTTCTCTCTAATTTGCACTTTTGCTTCCAAATGTGTACACGAGCCTCAGTGCTTGAGCACAGTTCCTGCTGGTTTAGACACAGGGAGCAGAACTGAAGGGACTAAAATGGCTCAAAAATATTGCATTCACCCTTCAAATATATCTTTAATTTTTTTCTTTTAAAACCCTGAAAGATAAGGACTGAAAAAGCGCATGTGACATTTTTCATTGACTTTGTAGTCTTTCCAAGTCCTACTGATATGGTATAACTTTAATGACACAGTTACTATTTTTTGCCTTTCAAGCAATCATGATCTCAATGGAAGTGACACTAAGAGATGCTCCCACTGAAACTGTGTCTCAGGAGATAGAGCTTTATTGGAAGAAATTCAATACACTTTTGACACAATGAAAACACTATTAACAGTACACTAAAATATATTCATAAAAGAAGTTTCTTTTCAATAGCAAAATCCTTGGTATTTACACTGTTAAAGAAAGGAAGGATCTCTGTGGAGCTTTCCAGTGACATTGTGCTCCCCTCCCTGAAGCCCTGCAGATGCAATGTGACTCTCATGGCACAGCTATTTTCTTCTCTTCTCAGAAAGCTTGGTCTCAGTGGAAGTGACACTAAGAGAGAGATGCTCCCGCTGAAATTCTGTCTTTGGGGATAGGAATCTCAAGGAATTTATTTACCCATGGCACAGTGAAAACTCTAGTAAATGTAACTCGGGCATATTCACAGTAGTGGGAACTTTACAAATGCAAAATCCTCAGTAGCTGAGACTTCAAAGGACAGCAAACACCACAGCTGGAGCAGAGCCTTAGAGCATTTTGCAAAGCTCAGGGCAAACAAACTGGTCTACCATCAGTAAGACTGCACTATATTTTGAAGAGAAAGTTGATAAAGTTTCCCAAATTCAGCATAGCAGAACAAAAATTTTCATTCCATGCTTAGTTTCTGTGCCTAAACTCTGTGGCAGAAAAGATCTCCTTAAACTGCTTCTAATAAAAGACAATGCTTCCACTACAATTACAAAAACTAGAGAGGCCAAAGTGACTTTGAAACACAAACCTGACATGAGGTGGCTGCAGGGGAAAAAAAAAAACAACAAACAGTCACCAAATCTACCATCAAAATCACACTCTGTGGCCTTAACCTTCTGAAGGTGACCTCATGCAACCTCACCTGACAGGCAGGACAAGATGGGCAGTGTCAAGCCCACATTGTTCTGTGTCCTGTCCACAGAAGCTACAACCACACTGATTATGGATCCTGCTTCCTGTACAAGAAGCGTTTGAAAATTGCAGCAGCAAGCAGCTCTTGGTCTTTATTGCATGGGCGTTAATGGAAATTTCTGCCACAAACTCTTGATAGTAAATTCTATTCTTGGGAAAGATAAAAGAAACACAAGCAAAAAAATCTGACCAAAAGCAGAGAGAAAACCCACACACACAACAAGAAACTGGAACAGTCAAACAGCCGTTTTCTCCCCTTACAGATCTCAAAATGTGAAATCACTTAAACACCAATTTGGACGACTCAAAATAATACTGGGAGTGGGAATAAGCTCAATTTCATTCTGAAATTTTACAATTAAAAGGCAACTGAAACACACAAATTAAATTGGAATTATTAGGAAAACTTTCATTGTTATGGTTACCTTCTGTTCTCATGTTATGACATCTGGCTGTATTGAAAACTTAGCAACTCACCTTTCTTGCAAAAAGCAAAATTTTTCTTTAGCACCAGCCTTATTTTGTTATGCAATTTTTCTTCAGAGATTCCACTTTTTCTGTGGCAGTGTGTTTTATAAGAACAAGCAATGGAACTGAAACAAAACACTGTATGTTACAAATACTTTACTTTTTTTTAAAATTATGAATAGAACCAATCTTACTGCAATAACAACAGTAAAACA
The DNA here is from genome assembly GCF_028018845.1 of Melospiza georgiana. Lineage (NCBI taxonomy): Eukaryota > Metazoa > Chordata > Aves > Passeriformes > Passerellidae > Melospiza > Melospiza georgiana. Next base: position 13,925,828 of record NC_080439.1, read on the forward strand.
AAAGTAGTACGAATGGAGAACTTGTAAATACTATCATTGCTGACACAGAAAAGGACTCAGAAAATGAAAATTTAATCTCCTCAAATAAATGGGATCTTAGCTGTTGACTTTTATGTGCATGGTATTTCATGCAAAGAGCAATAAATGTGTATTTTCCTGAGAGTGTGAGAATGACAGCAGTGAAATATGTTCTCAGTAGCATATCTTCTGGGCAGTTACACAAATTGAAAGAGCAAGAAAATGAACCACTAACGAGGCTGCAGGTATTACTATTGTTACCATTGTGCTGTCTTCCATATTAATTGAAGAGGATTTGAGTTCTCATGTGTTCTAATCTACAATAATTCATTCACATGCTTTGTTTTTAATTAAACAAATCTAAAGAGAAAAGAAAGAGGGGGAGAACATATGAGATGACAATCAGGAAAAGCAATAAAATGCCTTTTTTTAACCCTTCTGCATCCATTAGATGCAGATCTGAGAGGAACAGGTATGATGATAAGACCTTTATGATGCTCTAAACTCTGAAGTCAGAAGACTCTGGGCTACTCCTGGATGTTGGCATCCAAGCCCTGTGCCCCCAGCCTGAGCCTGCAGTGCTGTTCCTGCTAACAAGGAACTCTGCACTCGCTCCTGCCCCACCACATCCCATCCCTCCCTCTGACATGTTGATTCCTAGGATGATAATCATAATCTCAGTATTCGTCCATGTGTAAAATTCCCCAGGATCCCGTTTTCAAAGAGGCCCCAGACTGATTGCTAACATTTCAGCAGCAGCTCTCATCTGAAGCTTGGCACACACAGAATTCTGTCTGTATTTGTACAGATCAGGAGATCTTGCATCAATCAAGCAGCAGAGGAGCTCTCTGAACTGTGTGCTCTGGCAGCAGCAGTTGTTTGAAGTTCACAAAGGAGCTATGTCATGTTCTTTGCTGCTCAGCACTGCCTGGGAATTTATTGTCCTCTAGTTTTTCATGCAAAAGCTCGATAGTGAAACCATCAGTGCAGAGTGCTGAAAAGACAGATTGCAGAAGCACTGGAACAAAGATGATTTTGTTTTTGTGTTTCTTCTTTCCTTGAAAGCATCACTAATGAACAGGTTTTGGGTAATAGTTTTCAATGTTTTACCTTGTTCTTATTTTATGTTAAAAATACACTCGTACAAAACAGAAAGCTGTATTCCAAAATAAAACATTTTGGCAGAAAAATAGAAAGAAGAAACCACAAACAAGTGTTTCTTGCATTACTCTAGAGAAGCATCAGTTTGAAGGCCAGATAACATGATGCAGTCACCAAATGATACCTTGTCTGCTGGTCATCAAACAAGAATCTCAAGATGCCTCTTTGGATTCAGGCCAAAATCATGTGTTCAGAAAGCAAAAAAAGCACACTGTGTTTTGTGCTTCAAGTACCAAATAAGTTGTACTGTACCAATGGTGGGCTCCCTTCCAAGCCTCCACAGGCTGCAAAACAGAATTGCAAGCAAGAAATTGTCCTACGGAAAGGCTTCTCTTTCAGTTTTGCACCCAAATATATCCTCATTTTTATCTGGCTCTAGATTTTAATTTTTTTTATACCATGATTTTTAACCAGTTATTTTTAAAAGAAATTATTTTAATCATAAAATGTGCTGCTTTACAATCTGAACTAAGAGGAATAATCTCCCAATTCATTCATTCATTCATTCCCATTCACAAATACCTTTGGACTAAGAGGGATCATGGCTTCCCAAAGGACAGCTCAGTGCTGCCCCAAGGCAATTATTGGTCCCTCTTGGGGGTAACCAAACCAATCCATTTAATGTTAAGCAGCTGTTGAACCAAAGCAGATACATGATGGTCCTTGTGTCATCCAGCCCCTGAATAAAACAGGAACACCATTTTTGCACCCAACAGAAAAGAGGGCAGAGCAGGGAAAGTGAGTTCCTGTGGACAGCCCCCTCAGGTGGGAACAGCTCTTGTCCCTCCTGTGCCAGAGGGCTCGACTCCAGCTGGAGATTGTTGGAGCTGTTGGGTGCCTTCCCCTGTGCTAGGCCCAGAGCTGGTGGGTGAAGGGTTTGATCCCAAATGAGACTGAAGAACAGCCACAGCCACCCTTTAAAGCATTAGCTACCTGGGTCTCATGGTGACACACAGTGAAATTAACAACGTGGAAAACTGAGTATAAACTCATAGCAAATTCACAAAGTTCCATTCTCTTAAATAATTATTTCAGCAAATATTAGGTTAATGTTTAATTCACAATTACATTGCAAGTTTCACCAATGGGATCGCTCTCCCAAGAGGTGACGTTCCTTGATAAGGTAAAACAAGGTGTGAATTGGAGAGGTGCTGTTTCCTGTCACATCCAATATTTCCTAGTCCCACTACACATCAGTGACACTTTACAGACAGATGTTACTGTCTGTATGAGCAGTGCCTGAAAAAACACAGAGGTGTTTGCACAACAGACTGTTTGTGATGGGATCTACATGCGCTGCTTTGGTAACATCAATGAGGACAACTTCCATAAGTAATATATTATAGTAAAGCCACAGAAAGCCTAAGAAGTCATGTGTAAGCAGCCCTGATTCAGCAGTTCTTCAAACAGAAATAGAATACCAATTAGTGCAGCAGAGAGATGCAGCACAACCAACACTTGAGTCAAAAATATCACTGAAAAACTCCCATTTCCTCACTTTTACAAAACGCTCTTTGCTTCCACCATCCACTTCTCTCCTCCTCCATTGTTTATAAAATTGTGAATTGAGACAGAAGAGAGAAGCTGGAGGTGACTATAAGGGGCAAAAAAATCTGTACAAATACAAAAAGCATTTCAATCTTTCACAAATGGTTACAAGTTATAGTAGTTGCAAAGGAAATTATCAGTAACAAAATAGACAAAATGTAATGAAGCAACAGTTTTAGCACTAGTCCCAAGAAGGACCAAATCTTGATTTTTGCGCTCAATGTAACAGATTAAATTTCTTTGCCACAGGCTAGAGTTGGCAACACTACATAGTGGTTCTGAGTGTCAGAATCTGTTATTAAACATAGAATACCTAATTCTACACAGCATTCTGCATTCTTTAAATCTTAAATATAGTCTTGCATATATTTTTACTGAGGTACCTGCTGAGTTGAAACAAAGTCAGTGGAACTGACAGACAAGTAAGGAATTAATTGTTTGTCACACTCAGAAGTATCAGATCATGGTTGAGAAACAGCCCATGCTAAATAAAGGCATTTCTTACCCAAAGTCTTTAACAAAGGTTGGGAAAATCTTTGTTCATTATCACTAATAGAGAAGAGTGTCACAAAGGCCTGGTAGAAACAAATTGAAAAGTATTTGGCTTCTCCCCTTTGCCTTTCATGCCAGCTGCTTGCACCATCTATAAGGCTGTCCCTGTAAAATTTCCAGCTATTTTTGCTTCCAGCAGAGAGGCACAGCATGAAGCTTATCCTCATCAAACAGCCTGCTCCAGAGCCTACCAGTCACTCATTTTAATGTGTTTCTGTCTTTCTAATCAGCTTGGTCAATCTCTGGGTTTTTGCATCTCACATGTATATCTACACATTATGCTGCTGATGGTTTATTGAATTTATGAAATTTCTTTACCCTGGTAGACCAGCCAATGAGTTTTCCACTGATAACTGTGGTAAGTAAGCTTCATCCATCATTTCCTTTTTTATCTCTGGAAGCAAAAGCAATAGTCAGAGAGTCTTTGAAAAAAAAGGTTTGTGACCTGACCCTGTACCTTCAATGAAAACTAATAATGAATTGATAATAATGGGATTTTTCTTAGGAGTATGAGACCTGTCAAAGCATAGGCTGGAAAGAAAGTTCCATTAAATAACTTGGCAATGATGCGATGTTGGTTGACCTGATTATTCCTCCTTCAGGAGCTATAAATCAATAGCACGTGCCCAGATTCATGAAAAAGTTAAAATCTCTTTCATGAAATATTATTCAAGGGACTTTTGCTATGTATTTTCATACATTATTTAATAATTTGATTTACATTAATTCTTATTATCCAACCATGAAAAATTTACCATTTCCTGTTCTTTGTATTACAGTCTGTACAACTGCATAATGAAAAAGTAGACCTAGAAAGAAACAAATTGTTGTTTCCATCCTCCATAGAAAATAATAACCAGATCCAAATACAAGCTGTTTTACCTGATTGCGAAAAAAATGCTGTAGTTTAAAAAATTTCCTCTGACATTTTTCATGATTAGTTTTCAACAGGCATATTGGGTTTCTATTTTACATACAGATAAATGTTCACCTCTTTGCCAGCAATGAAAAATATCTCCAAAATAATACAAAATGAATTCTCCATGGTACCTTCATGAATCACATGAAATTGTGTGCATAGAACAATATTTTCTGGGATGTCAGCATCTCATTTTGCATGCAAGACACTGAAGCAGACTCTGTCTCACTCCAGCATGAGACAGATCCTTCAGAAGAACCTCAGCCCTAAACAAGGCAACTACCAAGAATACAAATTTTTTTTTCTCTCTATTTAACAACCAAAAAAAAAGTGAAACTTTTAGCTTGAAAAGCCTCAAATGGAGCAAGAGTCACAGTAATATTTCATAATCTTTTGTACAGTAATTCGCTGAGGGGTCTATAAAACAGTTGCTCATGAGAGACAAAGAACAAGTGGGAAATGAAACTGAGGTACTTTTGGGGGGCAGCACCAACAGGACCTCCCTGCCTTGGGACTGACCTTGCCAGACTTCATGTTTCAGGTTAATCAGAAAACCTGGAAGTATGGGAATGTAGAATTTGGACAGAGCTTTGACCCCAAACATTCCTAGTAATGAAGGTGGTAATATCCTAAGTTCCTGATTCAGGGTAAACACAATTTATAAAGTCTGTCTTGAGATCACACTTGTTGATTTAGCCACACTGTTACTGTTCCTGTTACTGAACTGGTCCAGAACTGGTTGATTCCGATAATTTCCTGTATGAGAGAGATATTTATTCATCAATAAGTTATCCAGACCTTCGCCTGGGTCAGAAGTTATCCTTTCTCTTCAACAGTTTCTTTCTCCTTCTTGGTGTTTCTCCTGTTCACTCTTATCCCTTTACATTGTATATAATTTAAAATAAATAAGGGTGTTTTAATTAAATCCCATTAAGAAGAGCAAATATATCCTATCTCATCTCTCCTCTTTTTATTGTGCTAAACTAAACAAAGTTTTGCTAGTCCCACAGTTCTTTTTCCGCTCATTTTTCAAACTTGTAGCCTTTTTCTGAATGGTAATTTCTCTTCATATTGCAGGACCAAAAACTAAACTTTTGCAGATAAAAAGGCCATTAATTACATAACAGTACCACTGCTCTTGTGTGTCCACACTTGTCAGGAAGGAGCAGGAAGGAGCATTTGCTGTGGGAGTTCCACTGGGCACAACTGAGTATGGAACTAAGTGCACTTTTAGTACAGCAACATTTACTCTATTGAGGCAATGGGGAAAAAGGAAGCTGGAAGTGGAAAGAGTGAGACCTGCAATTTGATCACTGTCTGGGGAAAACATTTAACAAACAAAACAGAAGAGTATTTATGTCAAGGTAAATGTTCCAAACAAAAGGTGCAACCATTTCCTCAAAAAAATTGTCAAGGGAAATCTTTTATCTTTTGGTTCTCCTTGCTCTGCAATCACCTTCTCCCTCCATCTGCAGGGTGACAAATATGCAGGAGCACACGTGGAAGTGCTTGCATTTGTCATTGTCTGTGGGCTTTCAGAAAATGCTTTTGCTCAATGCAAGCATTGGATCTTTGTGTAAAGGCAAGGCACTCTTTAGTGCTGAGCATTCTGCTGCATTATTTCCATGCTGGATTTTATTCAGAATCACACTTGGTATTTTCCAGGCTTTTTTTCCCCAGCATAGCTAAAAAATTCCAATTCTTTGTTTTGCAAACTAACTCCTCTGAGTCATTATACCATCTTTCTGCCAGAACTTCTGTGCTCTCCTACTTTAAACAATCTTGTTTTCCCTAAGCCAGACTTTGCAGCAATCTTTTAGTTATTTTGGGTGTTCTGATCCCTGATACAATCTGCCCTCAAATTCCATGAGTCTCAAAGACATTAATCCAACCTCACTAACTCCAGTGGAACTGCTTTGGGTTTTGTTTTGACAATTCAGCATTCTTTAAGTCTCTAAAGTGCAGTCTGATTTGTTTTGTTCACTTTCTGTAAGCTGGGAAAAAAAAAAAAAAAACAAAGAAACAAACCTAGGGTGTTACTGAGCTTAATATTTTTAAAAAATACCTAAAATTTACTCTTCTTTTCAGCTAAATCTACTTATTTGAACCCTTTTAAGTTATCTGCACCACCTACAATTACACTTCTTTTTGGTAACATCTTCGCTAATGTTTATTTTTATACTAATTTTTTTATCTCCCTGCAATTGCTTCATTTCAAGTGCTATGATTAAAAATAACCAAAGAGTTAGGAGTTCTGACACAAATTGGAAGGGACTGCTAACCCTCCAGCTGCTGTGCTGGATGTTCCAGGAAGGAGCTTGAGAGAGGAGGAGGAGGATGGGCACAGGTTGACTTCAGTGTCCCTGCCCCACAGTTCCAGCCCTCCAGCCCCACTGGCTGCTCTGAGGCAGCTGAGGGAGGAGCTCTGCCCTTCCCACACAGCTCCCACCCCTCTGTACATGCTCCTAAATCTCCTGTGACGCGTGGCCATGTGCAGCACAGAGGGTCAGGGAACACAGAAGGGTACATAGAATATGTTTAGAGGTCATTTACTGTCTTTACTGTCTGTTAGAGTGAAAAAACTCTGCAAGTGGGAGGTCAGATGATAGCCACCATAGTGCACGATTCCTTTCTCTGTAGAGCCCAATGATAAGAAATATTTCCAGAAAAAAAAAAAAAAAGTTATTTTCTTAGGTTACCTGCCAAGCTACAGCAGCAAGATATTCCACATATCAATGCACAAGGTACCCCATTGAGTCAGTTCCTCTGCTAGAAAAATTCAGCTCAAATGACACCATGGTGGATGTGTATCTCTGCTGAAGGAGTCTCCAGGTGTGCTCAGCACCCTGCCCAGGCTGCCCCCTCTGAAGCCATGACAGTTACCACAGCAGCCACAAAGAGATATTGCAGGTTACCCAGAGAGGTAACCTGAAATGCCTGAAGAATGTCATTTAGCACACAACACTAGTCTCCTTCAGAATTCAGCCAGGATTTTCCACTTCAGCGCATTTTATACTCTTTTTACAGACCTTGTACTATAAGACAACATTTTCTCTATTTTGTTTGATTAACTTGAGTACTTTTTTCCCTTGTCCAGAAGATTCTCTGTACCAATTTAAAGGTAAGCAAAACCCTTGCTCTTGAAGCCATAGATTGCAGGGAGGGAATAAAAAGTAACCCGTTGATATTGCCACAGGCTTTCTCTGTGTCTCTGTCACATCCATGTCACACTATGAAGGGAGATGATGGTGCAGGGATACTGAGCACTTTTAAATGACAATATTTCCCACAGAGAATCCAGCCTCACTGATATCCAGCAAATACTGAGCAAGCACAGACACATTCAAATGTAAAGCCTGTTATGCACCCCTGTTTCTGATGAAGGATTTGTGTTACCTAAGTGGAAAGCATCTTATTGCAGCCCTGTTAATAATTCTGGTATTTGCCAGACTGTTTAAATTTCACACCCTGCCTTGTAGTTAGGTATGAAAAATGGTCCAGAAGTGCTCATGTGATTTTGGAGATGAAAACCAATAATAGGCAGCTACAGGACCTGCCAGAGCTACACTGGTATCAGGATACCAGCTTCCATCTGGGAACATCACACCAAGTGCTGGGCTGTGGAAACAGCTCTTTCCTAAGTCACTTAAGTCCTTTTTAATTTCTTGGTAGCAGTGTTTGAAGAATTTTCTGTGTTACAGCTAATTTATTTCAAGAAAATGCAAGCATCTTCTATTTCAAATAACATGAAAAAAAATATCACTGAGGGAAAATGAAGAGAAAAATAAGCAACAATAATGGGAGAAATCATAAGCACATGTGCTTGGTAAAGATATATATACTTTAACTGAAATGCATAGTCAACGTTTCAGAAAGTTGTTATTTTTTCCTTTAAATAAAAAAAGCAAAACAAAATACATGGGGAATATTCCTTTTTTTCTTATGGAACACTGTAGATATTGCCAAGAGTTAAATCTTGGACAAAAACAAAAATCCTAGGTAAAACTAAAATAGCACCTAACAAGTAGAATCTCCCAGTAGCAGGGAGCAAGTGAGTTGGAGAAGTGGTGAGGAGAGCAGAGAAGAAAACATGAGCCCTGTGCAAGTCAATTCTTCCTACAAAAATAGAAGCAGCAGAAGGAACAAATTAGCAGGGTTTTTTTAGGTACAACACAGTGCAGTTAAAAAGAAGTATGATGTAATTGGGGTCAGGGAGATTTGGCTTATGCAGGAGACTGGCTAAGATACCAAACTGAAAAAGAAAAGGAGACTCATCAGAACTGAAAACAAATACTGGAAAAGGGGAGATTCAATACCTACATTTCAAATTGCAGATTTGAAAAGGAACAGAGGACACATCATCATTCTAATTACAGAGGCGTGGAAGTGAAAGTATTAGATGTTGGGGTACCATAATAACCCCATGTCTTAAAAGGCAAAATATGCCATATGATCCCATATACTCAGCAATGGGGAACTTCTCTGCAGCCTGCCTGGGAACACAGCAGCCTATTGGCCTGCTGGGAATGGAGATAGGAGCAAGAGGGAGCAGGAAGCTGGCTGAGATATTACAGCCAATGCTCTTTGGGATCAGACACCCCAGATTAAGCTACAGCTGTTGTATCTGGGGTTTTTTTCCATTTCTGTTGAATTCCCTATATTTTTTAGGACCTGATAGAAATAATATTTTTGAAGTTCTCCTCTTTCAAGATATTCACGGACAAAATTATTAACTTATTTCTGCAATGATAATTAGAAGAGAGCACAGAGGTGTGGGTGAGGAGGGGTCACCAACTGTCCAGCAATTGCTGAAGGAAACAGAAGTAGTGGGACAGCAAATCTCTGACAGACTCCTCATCCAGCATGATGCAGAGGAGCCTTCCTCTGGCAGGAATTAATGAACAGCAGAATCAGGCAACAGTCTTCTGCTTACAATACAAATCTGAATTCATGACTTCAGAAAAGACTGAAATTCCTAAAGGCTGACATTCCAGATATAGTGAAATTGAAAAATATCACTGCTGTGATGGGCCAAGTACAGGTATAAATGCAAGGGTGAGGAGACTGCATTCTGAAAGACATCTTCAAAGGCTAGAAGTGACCTGCCTTAGAAACAAAACTGCTCTGAACTTCTGTATCTTCCAAGCCAAACAATCCTAACATCTGCACAAAGATCCAAATATCATCTTTGTATAAACTGCTTGAAAGTCTCACACACACCTTTTACTCTACTCAGAAATGCCTTCCTTCCATCTTAACATCTTCCTTCCTTTCCATCTATTAATTCAAGTAGATTCATCAGTTACCAACCTCAGGCAGATCATTAACAAACAACTAAATATGATATAATAAGGTACCCACAGTGTCTCAGCAGTTTCCTTTATCATCCCTGTCTTAAAATCTTTATTAAATATTAATGAACTTTCTTGAAATTGCTCCTGCAAGGAGGTCTTTTCAAAGGAAACACACATCTGATAATGTGTTTCAGTTCAAGTATTTCCAAGTGTGTTCTGCTTCCACCGTTGAGAACCAGTTAAATGCAATTTTTGCCTCATCTTTCCTCATGCAAGCTATGGCTGATTCCAGTAAAGTATCTTAGCATGCAGCCTGGTATAATTCTTTCAATTAACTAAATATAAAGGGAAATGTATACCAGAGAGGTAATTAATGAGAACAAAAAAAAAACAAAACAAAACAAGTCTCAGGTAAAACTCTGCAGACAACTTTACTCTTTCTTTCAGACTTGTGCCATATTTTTGTCCATTCTCCTTGAGCTTTGTCCTCTCCCCTGCTTTGCTGAGCAGATCTGCAGACTTTAGACTCAGGTTTATAAAGGTATTTTCAGAATACAGACATTGAGCTTTTTCCAATTCAGTAAATTATGCTTAAAATTGACTTTCTGGTCATTCCTTCAAAGGTGTCCTTCTGGCTTCAATATCACAAGGCTCTAGACCTTCAAATGCACTTGTCCCCACACTTCTAAAGATCCCCAGAGCATTTTATCCTATTCCCATCCTTTTCATTCTTTAAATTTTTATAATTATGTTTAACTATGAATAATCTAGTAAACACCTTGAAATCCCTTGAATTTATTTAATGTTAATCAAAGATATTATCATGTAAAATAAGTTACAATAGTTACAATTATTTAGAGAACCTTAGGCACCAAAACAGTTTAAATAAATTGACACAGCACTCAAATATGCTAGAGTGATGAATTATTTCTAATCCATTAATATTGCAAACTCCTTTTTACCATTTCAAGGCTATTTTTATGTGGATTCAGGGCTTATATTCTAATGTTATTTATTTGAAATAGCAAATAAAAGCAAACACTCAGCCTGTGAACCTTTCTGCTTTCTTAGGATTCCATTTCTCCACACTGTCTGCTTGGGCTCTTTAAAATGCAATATTTTATTCTACAATATTTATATTCTATCAAGCAGCTACTTGGCACACACAAACCATCACACTTATTCAACTGAGAGGTGCCATTCTGTAACCATTGAGGTGCTGGGTACATACACTTTGGAGGGATTATTATGGAATTCTTGATTGCATGATTCAGCACTATTTAAAGTCTGGGTATTCAACAATAGTTGGGTGTAATTTTTCAAATATTTTTGAAAGAAAATAAGTCTGATATAGGTGCACAGAATTTCAGATCTTCACATATGGAAAAATTTGGCTTATTTGGTCTGCTGGAAGTAGGGTTGACTACCATGTGTATAGAGAATGGGGATAGTGGGAAGAGAAGGAAAGACAAACACCAAGGAAAACGGATCAGGGACTGTTACGAAGTCCTTAGCTCCTCTGAAACAGAGAAAGAAAATCACCATTTCTAGAATTCAGAAGTGTTAAGCATGATGGAAAACATGGAAAATGATGATGTGCCATAAAAGCAGTATCTCTGTAGAGCTTGAGACTTTAATCATCTGGTTGGAGTTCCAGATGATCCTTGGACCATCGTTTGACAGTGTATTAATGGCTCTCCCTCCGGGGCTGAGGGCTCCTGGTTTATTTCTTTTTATTTCCATGCTCACCAGTTTCTTGCTTACACTGGCACAGTATTGATGAGGGCAGGCATTATCCTCCTTAAAGCATGTGTTCAGCATCTGTGAAATCTGGTATTTCTACTATGCAGGACAGTCAGCAAGAGAGATGTTTTGTCTTGGTGTTAAAATAATATGTGTTCGTTCAAATTCTTAGTGTTGTAGGTCCTTTTAATAGCACTTTATTTATTCAGTAGGCTCAGTGATTAATATAGCACAAGTAAAAGGCTTCTGGAATAATACCTGAAGCTCCCAAATGACTATTCTATACAAACTGTATCTTTTAATTTGATCTCATTTTTAGTTTGGAAATTAGGGAGCGAGAAATTTTAAAATGTTGCACGTCTGCTAAATTTCCTTTCCCACAGTAAATTATGGCCATCTGAGAGCAAATTTGAAAGACAGATAAAAGTCTGAAGCTCTTAGGCACATTCTGGAAATCAGCAGCTGTACAGGAAAGAAACAAATTAGTGCTCTAACAGAGGAAAAGACAGGATTCAGCCATTATAGACTTCTCTTTGGCAGCTGCATGTTAACTGCAGAAAGTGCTATTTCCTGTCAGTGGGATCATCTCAGGAGACTTGGGAAGAAGCTGGGAGTAATGCAGTCAGAAGAGAGGACTTAGGACACAAAGGACAAATCCATAGGAAGGCAGACATCATTAATTTAAAATCCCTGATTGTAATGAAATATTCTTTCTTAACAACTACCTTTTGCATAATAATTGCAATTTTATACATGAGTATACATTTACTATACACACAATTGAGTAATAAAAATAACAATTTACAGAAACATTAGTAAGTGCATTATTTAACCTCCTTTTTTTCCTTCCTTGCTCTTCACAGAGCTCAACTTGCACATGTACACCCCCTCACCCCATCTCATTCGCTAATGAGATGTTGAACCTATTCAGTGAGAGATTTATCAAAGAAAGATTGCATCAGGAAAACCAGCAGGTGAACTGCATATCAAGGAGAACACTGAGCAGTAAATATTTTTCAAGGTACAAGAGATAAACCACACAGGTATTTCCTTTCTTAGAGGGGATATCAGATTTTTGAGATTAGTAACAGTAATGAGAGAAAGGATATGGATCAATTTCAGAAAGGAGGGTGTGAGGAATGGGAGAGAGGGAGGAAGGAAGGGACAGAAAGAAAGGGAGGAAGAAATGGAGAGAGAGGGAAAGGGGGGAAGAAGAGGAAAGGAAGAAAGAAAAAGAGACAGAAAGAATGAATAAAATATTGATAAAAATTGAAGAAAATTAGATTACTACTGACCAAGAAGAGTTTTGGTTTTGCTCTCAGTATTTTCTCTAGAAACCCTAAAAAAGGGGGGAAAGGAAATCGTGTTTTCTTCTTTAGCTTTTCAACTACAGCTGCCAGGTTCTGGAATGCAGAAGATGGAACGGGACAGCAGTGTTATGGGCAGGGAAGATGTGTGGGGAGGGGAGAAGAACATTTTGATAATGAACTTGTAGTTTAGCAGCAAATCGTTGTTGGAAATTCAGACTACTACCCAAAATAAGTAAAAAATCATTGTGGGCAACAGATTATTTCAGTATTTCATGGTACCAATAGCTCTTACCAACAGAAAGAAGCAAATTGTATTTTTAAACTGAAGTCACAGGATAAGTTCTAAGACTTTAAAGGATCTGTAGTGCAGTCTGAGCTATAAAATGCTGCTCTAACTGCCGGTTATAAATCTCCTTGACAGTTATGTCTGCAGTTCTAAAACTGAACTACTGAAACAGTGATACAATAATAATAAAAGCAATGCAACATAAGTCCTGGATGTACTAGATTTATGAATAGGATATTCTTTCTTGAAAAGGGCAAAGAAACTCCAATTAGCTAGGAAAAAAAAGATGAATAGAACTTCGTCAGTATCCACCAATGTGATGACCGTCATCCAGATAATGAACTACGCATTCCTTAAACTAATCTGATTCTTTAGTAATGTCATGTTTTAAAAATTTACACTTACAATTGACACTTTGTTTCTGTATTTTGGTGTAGCAAAGGAGATCACTGTTAATATTTCACAGGAATAAGGAAGAAATTGAGAGTAAAAAAAATAGGAAGAGCTGTCTACAAACAGTCTGATCAATACCAAACATCAATAGGGCTTGTGCTTCTGTACCACTGGGTTACCAGAATATAAGGGTAGTGTTAGAGCAGTCTTCTGACTTGATTTCTTGTGTAGAATATTGTACAGATTTTTAACAGTTTTCCACACAACCTCAGCATACCACTAATTAGAATCCTTATATCACTATAGAGATGCTTAATAACCTTGAACCTTAGGAACACTGGATTGAGTCCTATTTACATAGACCTTAATGCTGCATTATGTATTTGAGCACAGGAACAATCTCATCAATTTAAATTAGATTTAAATCAGATTTGAGTTTAAATTAGGTGCTCAAGTTAGACAGGGACATAAGTATTTTGAAACCTGCCTCTTTTTCTTCATTGATCTAGTAGAACAGACCAAGGCAATGGCAAATCTGAGTCAGAGATTGTTGATCTCATGCTATTCCTGTAGTCCCATCAGCATCAGACTGCAACTGGGGAAAGCACAGTCCTTTGGGCTGCCTTTGAAAGCATCATGACACCAGGTAATGCTGATTGTGACAAGAGGTTGTGGCTCCACTGGCTGGCCACACAAAGAGTAAATATCTATGGGCCTATCTCATACCATTAAAATTGTATTTGACATGTCTGAATATATGATTATATTAAAATTCTTCAATAATTTAACATAATAATAACTCAGCTTCCACTGTGCTTTGTATAGACATGAGGTGGGGAAGAGTAATCCCACAGCTCTATCAGTGCATCTCATTATCAGTTTCTGACAGCTGCTTCCTCGTGCTTCATCCTGATAGAGGAGGCAGAAAGCTGTTTCAGAATTCCAATTGTGCTTTGTCTAAGAGAGATTGTACAGTGTGCATCAAACACGCAGTCAAGAAATCTCAGTTCTCATTGACTGCAACAGTGACAAAGGATTTTAGACTAATCTTGTTCCACTCAGACTAGAAGAGTCTTAGCCATGTCCTCCAATGGGACAACTCAGATGAAAGAGTGCCTAGTATTTTTCTGAGAGGGAGGAGTATAAATCCTTTACTTTTATAGCCAATCTCATTAATTTACAACACAGATCAACTTTCTCTCTGCTCATTAATATAAGAAAATCAGTTCAAGGAAAAAACACAACTCATTTATTTATTCAGTTTCCCAGCATAGCCACCCTCAATGCAGTCAGTGTTAGGAGAACTGAATGGGTCGAGGAGACTGAAAATTCAGTATACTAAATGCAATTCAGGGAGGTGGGGGAGGGGGATTTCAAAAATTTCAAAGAAAGAGCAGTAAATGCCCAAAAAGTTAACAGTGCAGAAACAGTGATGGATTCAACCTTCCTGATTGAATAAAATTATGGTTCTGTAAAATCAGTGTGAATACAATATCATGCCAAGTTTTCTTTGAAGCAGAGAGCAAATTGCAACTTCTACAGAATTTTACCCTTACTTTCAGGAAAACTGATATGCATGAGCCAACTGTCATTCACCTACTGTCAGTGAGTGACACACTTGGAAATAGCCATAAAAAACTGCAATGAACTTGTCGCCCAGTACAGTGAACAGAAACCTTTCTTTCTCTAAGAGTTCATTCCTTGCCACTGCAGTTGCCCCACAAAATTAAAGAGAAAGTGGATGAGGAGCTGCAGTTCCATTTTGGCAGTGACTTTTATCACTCCTAGAGTTCCAAAATAAAACAAACACAAATATCACCCAGTGCTTGGAGGATATACATCTCCATCTACACATGGATGTACAGGAGCTGGGGGTGGGGGTTGTTTGTTTTAGGTTTTGTACATGTGAACACCATCCAGCTCATTTCAAAAGCAGGGAACACTACCCCCACTATATCATCAAGGTTGCAGGAAATGACAGCTGATGAACAGACAGCCAATGTTTTACAAGTGGTGATAAGCCATCAACCCAAACGTTTTATTAGTAACTCTTCTCAAATGATTTTGTTCTCTTAGAGGAAAAAATCCTGCACCATACTGTACTGTAGAAAAAGGATAAAAGTTAATTTCAAAACAAACTGTCAAGAGTTATGGTGCTAAAAGCATCACTTTCACAATAAAATTAAGCTTTTCCTCATATGAATTATGTTGCCACAGAAACCAGCAGCCATAGGATCTGAGACCATTTTCTGTAGAATAGGATTCATGTGACCTTGAGTTTAATCAGTAGTGATGGTATTAATTTAAAAGCTGGAAAATAAAAAAAAAAAGGTACTCTATCATTTTCTGAGTTAGTAGTTTCACAGCTGGGGGAAAGGGCCGCTCCTTTTCAGTAGTGCAATTTTGTAATTTGAACTCCACTGCCATGAACACTCTTGGACACAGTGGCATCTTATTAACTTCACTGGAGTTGCTCATAATTGCAAGCACAGCTGACACATCCAGCAACAAGACTTTGGACGGCAAAGCTTTTAGCTTAAGAGACTTCAAAACAGATTTTATCTTTTTATTTGTCAGAAAAAAACCCCTCCAAATATAGCTGAGACACTTCAGAAATGATTGCTAGTATGCCTTGGAGAGGCAGATAAGGAGATCACTCGAGGGAGTTCTCCCTCAGCAGCTCCATATTCTCTCCCACGCCCTGTAATTTCCACCCTGGGGAGGCTGACAGAGATTGGTTCTACCTATGAAATTTCCATAAGTACCAAACTAAGTGCTATTAAACCCATGGAAGAGAAATTTGATGTTAAATTGGACTCTCATGCTCTACAAATGGGAAAAAATTAAGGGATAAAATGGAAATGCTTGAAGGTACACACTCAGCTATAAATGCTCAATATATTAAAAAAAAAAAAAATCAACCAGCTAATGTAAGAAATCTTTCTGCTCTGTTAAAAATAATGGTATTTTATGCCATAAATTAGAAGCTCTAGAGAAGCAGGTGTTTTAGCATAAGTGGTGTTTTCAAAGGAAGCTGTGACATTGAAGGAGTTTCTGAGTATTTCACTTCCACAGCATGGCAAAAAGTGCATCTGACCCAGAGAGCCTGCCAACAGCCACTCAGAAATGTGAGCTGCCTGCAAGAGTTTCTCTCTTCCAGCTAAGCATATTCCAATTTCACTGCTACTTTCTAAGTAAACTTAAAAGTCTAAGAATCTTAGAATTGACTCAATGGGAACAGAATTTCTAATTTAGAATGGGTTCAAAACACATCATATGCATATTTTTATTGAAAGAAATACCATTTTTAAGTTTTTTCAAATATGTTTCTTTATGGAAGAAGATAAAGTTGTTTTCATATGTATTTTGTGATATAAAAGCACTTATTTTCACACAAAATGTAAATGGGATAGTTTCTTAATATAATGTATATTGACAAATATAATTGTAATCTTATAAAAAGTAGAAATAGCCTAGAAACATCTTTACAGTACCCAAGTGGGGTAGGACAGAAAGAGTTTTAATTTTTAATGAATGAATGCAAGTCCTTAGTGATGAAATGGCTCTTCCTACTGTCCTAATCTCATTTTATTCCAAGAGAAATTTTCCTCCTTCCAACAACATGCTCTGTCAAAAAGGTGCACAGCTATCCCTACACCTGTCTTAAGTGCAAATAAACATACAATGTCCTTACTCTGATACCAAGGACAGATCACAGTGGTGAGCACACTGTTTGGAAATCAGACATTTCCCAAGATACATCCATTCTCAGCCCTCTCCTGAGATCTGTGTCAATCAGATTTTGCTGTCATTCCGGTACAATTTCAAAACATGGGCTTCATGACATCCTGGAAGTGAATAATACAAAGGTTGCAGGAAACAGCCCCTCTCTGAGGGAACCAGAACCATTTCACTGATATCTGATAGTAGCAACATGTCAAAAATAGGCAACCTAAACCTATCCTGCACTTACAAGAGATCAGGGAGAATTTCTTTTGTATCTCCAGTGTCTATGATTTAGCTTTTTTCTCCCCTACATGATCATGCACTTGGCAGAACATTCCAAGATACTTGCAGATTATTAAAACTACATATAATAGAGATTTTTAAAATGTAAAAACTTGCCATGATGTGTTTTGGTTATAGAATCAGTGGTTTGTAATCTTTTTTCCCATAAGGGGCACTCTATGTGTACCACGTAGTGCAGAATGCAGATACTCTCCAGGTCCCTGAGGTAAGAAAACATCATATAAAATTTAACACTCTCCTCTGACACTTCAGTAATAACTAATGGCATGAGCTGAAACTTGGTAAGAGGAAAAAAATAGAAAAACAAAGGAACTAAAAGAAACACAACCAGGGCTTCGGGCTCAACACATTTTAGCATAACAAACCTGACACGTTTTGCGGCTACATTAGAGATTTCAGACAATACTTCAAACTTATTTAACATCCTGGTTCCTGCAGTGCTCATTTTCTTTCCCAACCTTTATTAATTATCATTTGTGTTGTGCTGAAACACAAGAACTCTAGAGTTTTTTTCTTCTTGTTCATTTGTTGTGGATGCCCAGTGAAATATGTGACTGCTTTTAAGCTCTGGTGTGCACAAAATACAGTAGCAAGAAAGTATTTATCCTAATTAGTGTCATTGTAAAATAGTCAGATAAAGAACTGTACACACAGAAATAAAGAGGTGATGATTAAAAGAACCCAAAACAACCTTTTCATAGAAATCAGTGCTATTCAAAAAGATTTTAGAACCAGAGCAGAGCTGAGACTACACAACAGAAGCACTTGAGTTAAGATGGAGCTCAAAAAGTAAATATGGAAATATGGATTGGCAGTCAGGAAATGCTACCTCTACCCCAGTATGTCAATGAGGATTTTGGTGGGCTGTGGCATTCAGCTCCAGTGTCCCTGTTTAAAAAGATAAATTCCTAGACCTTAGCAAAAGTGCTACAGTAATTATTTTACATTGTAAAACAACCTATATTTTGAGAAAGAACAAAACTAATTCTAGTTCTGAACAAAGTCCTAAAAGTTCTAGTTCTAAACAAAGAAATGATGGTACAGGGTCAGTTACCCAAGGCTGCATAAGATTCATCATCAGTTCAGCTTTTTCAATCCTGATAAGATTTTTTAGAATTAGCAGAAGTTCAGAAATTCAAAGACATTATTTGCCACAAGCACCATTACTGGAATTCAGGCTGTCTCTATTTCTGTAGAAGTCACACCAGACAAGTTTAATAATCTCTTCTGACTATGGCAGTCTACAGGTCTACCTAGAACTAAATGTTAAAAATATTGTTACAGCTTCTCAAAGTATTATCATTGAATTTCACCAATATTCTTTGGTCCTTAAAAAAGCCTAAATAACACTCTCATTTTGTAAAAGCAGTGAGGCTGGACTGCTGGCTCTGAAGAGCCTATTTGGAAGAGCTTCTGAAGTTTTCTCCAAATTTAACCACCCCATTCCTTTGAATGTCTTTATGTCTTGATAATATTTTAAAACACTAGATCACAACCACCCCTCCATAGCTCCATAGTCTTTTCTCTTGAATTATTTGTAGGAGGACATCTAGAACCAATTAGCAATTCCTAAGTCATAAGAGCGGGTTTTTTGGTTTTTTTGGTAATACAGTGTTTTCTTTCTGGATTGCAAAACTTCTTTTTGCTATTATCCAACAAGAACTAGTTCTTGTTTAACAAATAAAACTGCCTGCTGAGCCTACCTTACTTTCTTTAGGTTTTTGGTGGGGTTTTTTTGGGCTTTTGTCTCCTACTTCATGTCATCAACATTTACTAAAGAAAAAAGACAAAGCACAGGATCTAACTCAGCTCTTACACATGAGGAAAGAAAGTAATCTTTTTTACTTCAGACCAGCAGACTATTTGAACCAAAAAAAAGACATTGAAATGAAAAACTGATTATATAAAACCAACGCTGACTATGAAAAATTGTCTAAATCACCAAAAATCACACCTTTGGATAACTACATTAAATTGTAGGCAGCATATTCAGGTGGAAGTTTTTGGAGGTAACACAATTTCAGTGGAATGCAGGACTTCATCATTGTTCTCATTTCTTTAAAGATACTATCCTTAAGCAGTGGGTCAAGATTATTCTGACAAGATCACAAAGTCATATTTCTAGCAGAAGAATAACCTGTGAATGCATTTGATCACCTGGCAATCACATTTATCTTCATCTATACCAATAATATGTAGTAATCACAATGTTAGAATAAATGCTATCAGAGAATATTTGGAGATTATTTTCTCAGTATATGTTATCAGTATAAATTTAATGTCTGTCATGTGCATCCTGTTTTCCAAGGCTCACTCGAATGTTATCAAGATAGAATTTGGCAGCAAAACCATTGTAACTATCTATGTCTAATCTAATCCATCTAGATGTTAGAGAAAACATTTCTATTGAAGACTCAATCTGAGGATTAATATGACATGGTTTAGCTCTCAACAGGTAAAAACATCACAGGTGAAATACAATTTACAAAGAAAATTATGATGGTCAAGCTAGCAAGGAGTAATTTGTTCTAGAGCCACAATTGAACTGCATATGCCCCTTTTCTAAGGTTAGAGTCAAGCCTAAAGTCACCTACTCAGGGAATGTGCCTGGATGCATCTAGAAATCCTGCTATGGGCTTCTCTTCAGTGTTAACTGTGTAAGTACATTCCAAAATTTGATTATAAGAAGCTGTCTGAAGTTGAGTATCCTCAACTGAACCAACCCTGGTAACTTCCTTGAACAACAGGACTAATTATCACTTAGTTATAAATTAGTAAGGAACAAATAATTAGCTAGTTATATACTATTGTCCATAAAACAGACCCAGAATAATTCTGCTTTCCACTTGCAAATACAAACCTGCAAGAATCCTATAGACACTGTTTTTTGTAATCCTTTTATCACCTTGAGGCAGCATTTTCAAAGCAAAAACATGATGCTTCCTGTATGTGTCATTTTTACAGTTTTAGGATAGTCAGCCCCCAAACCCTCTGTAGGCTCATTTCACACCTTGGCCATTATGCTACTTGCATACTTTGCAAATTAGGTAACTTTATTAAAAGAATCTTGGTTTGCTGCTTGCTTTGAGGCAGGCAAATTGCACTCTAATTTTGGAAATGAAAGGAAACTAAATCACAGAGACTTTCAGAGTTATGGGGGAAAAAAGTCAGGCCAAAACAGAAAGGCTTACACTGAAAAACAAACTTCTGGTTCAGAAGTCAATGCACCATGACAGTGATTATTCACCGGGACAAAACTTCAGAAATGCCTGTACAGTTCCTCCTTATTCACAGAGCATCCACACAACTTTGAGACACCTGATCTGAAAATGCTTTTCCTGCTACACCTGTCAGAGAACCAAGCTCTCAGCAGGAGCTTGGATCCCACTCTTGCCAGCCAGCTTTCCTTGCTTACCCTGCCCAAAACCTCATCAGTCCTCTCTTGGTCACCTTACCAAAGCTGGGTGGCTTTGGGGTGCTTCTTTTCATTAAAACAACTTTCTGCCAGTGGAGAGCCTGAAGGAATTAATGCCAACTGAGTGGAAACGGATCTGGTTTGGCTGGTCTTAAGAGGCAGAAAAGTGTTACTCTAAACTGAATGTCAGAGGAATTTGAGGTTCAGAAAAACTAGAGATACAAGGTGGAAAGACAAACATCTAATAAAACTTATGACTGGAATCTGCAAAAATGCAAAACTACATGCCTGGGCTTGCATTCCTCAGCATTCATAGCATTCCTTACTGAAGTCTATTCTTGACAAGACATATGCATGTACAACCATTTTTAATGAGACTGCTCAGAGTCAGATTTTAAAATCTTAGAACTCAAAAACACAGGACTGGTAGATTGGTGTTCCACCTGATCCCTCCATCTGCGGCATAACAGCATCGGATGACTGAGGCAAAGGGAAGATCACCTGCACTATGCACCACCTTTGAACATTCTAGGGATATAAGAGCATTTGAGTCACTCCAGGTCACCAGATTGTTGGATAGCTTCAAGTTTCAACTTCCCACTCAGTGAATTCAATGGAAGACATTGACTTGGAAGGGATCACAGATTCACAGAATTCTGCAGAAATATCTATTGTCAAAAAAAATTTAAAAGAAACACTAAAATTGTCTTCAATGCCATCTGCTCCCTCATTCTCCAAACCCAAACCATGGCCAACTGTACTTAAACATTTTTGACAAATCTAAAAAAAATTTCCTCCAGTAATGAAAACTCCATAATCTTTGTTGGAAATTCCTTCTACTACTCAATTTTTAGTTATTATTAGAAGGTTTTTATAACATATTCTAACTTATCCTGTTGAAATGCAAGGTCCCTATAATCTATTCATTAACTACAATGAACATACAGTTGCTTCCAATTCCTTAATAGGGAAATTAAATATACATCTGTATCTTTACACTGTTTTTCTGATAATTATTTTCATTCCATACTTGGTTTTCTAGACGTTTATTAGTTTTAATTTTTAATTTCAAAATGGCTTATAATTTTAGAAACAGATTTTTTCTTTAAACTAAAAAACTGATAGCTCTCCACCATCAAATTGTGCTCTAAAATAAAGATACCTATTATTTTTTTAAGTTAATATCAGAGACTTATTGAGCCTCCATAAAGAAAAGTTCAGAGAGATGTGAGAAAGAAGAGAAAAAACTTTTTTTGCACAATTCACTTGATTGTGATTGGTGCAATTATAGAAAAGAGTATGCAAAGAACAACAGTGATGGTTCTGTGGTATTAAGAACGCTTTACAGTAAGAGGGCCAAACAGTTCAACCTGTTTATTTTATCAGAAAAGAATGAATGGTGCCCAGAATAGGATCCAGAAGCACATTTGCAGGAAGAAAACCCACAGCTAAGGCATCTCTAGTGCAGAGGAAGAGCAGAGAATGAAAGAAAACTAAAATAAGCACAGAGAGATCATTGGCCACTGCAAGAGTCCGTCACTAGCAATGGTGGATCCCCAACTATCACAACCTAGAAGTCCGTTGGAATTCTATGATTTTGGCAACAAAACTGATGTACAGAACTCTGGCAACTCAAAAAGGTAAAATGGCTAAAATGACCTGATATTTAGAGAGGGTCTTCCAGCTTAGAACTTCACTCTACCCAAACTGCAAAAAAGTTAAACCATTACTGAAAAAAAAGGAACAAAACAACCCCAGAGAAATGGTTTACAAAGAAAAGTATTCCTAAGTCAAGCCTCTCACAATTCTGGTTTGTCTTGAGGGAGAGCAAGGGATGAGCCAAGCTGTAACTCAAAGTATCTGTCAATTGCTACTCATGCTTTAAAAAATGGGCAAATAATAAGAGTAATCAAACAAAGACATGTTTTGTCCATGATCAAGGACTTGTAATGCTGCTTTCTGAAGGAAGGACCTCTGATGTAAGGTTTTCATCTCT
The DNA here is from genome assembly GCF_028018845.1 of Melospiza georgiana. Taxonomy (NCBI): domain Eukaryota; kingdom Metazoa; phylum Chordata; class Aves; order Passeriformes; family Passerellidae; genus Melospiza; species Melospiza georgiana. The sequence continues at coordinate 13,948,492 of NC_080439.1, forward strand.
TGTTTGCTGTTCACAGAGCCACTGAGAAGTGAAACATGCAAACATCATAACCTTAGCCTGCAACATAAAGCCTTCTGGCAAAAGATCAAAGAAGATGGAACATAAAAGTTACAGATAAGACTTAAAACTATAAAGCTTGGACCAAAGGCATGAGAATTCACAAGTCTGTTTGTACAAGAGATATCTCCAATAATAAGCATTGCCTCCATGGAAACAAGGCCTTGAGTCTGGGCTGGATCCAAGGAGTGACAAAGGACAGCAGACAGTGAAGGTGCTGCAATCGTTTTTAGAATCTGAAACATCACAATCCTCATAAGTACCATTTCTTTTAAGGAAAAAAACCAAAATATTGCAATTTGCCTCCCATTCTAATCACCAAACAGCCTTGCAGGAAAACCAGGCAATTTGTCAATAACAAAAGGAAAGAAAGAGAACCAGACACTGGCCAAGAAAATCACAAAGAAAGACTGCAGATCAGTTTTTCCAAACACACCAAATGCTCACAAGTGATCACCTCATAAACAAAACCTGAGCTCACAGAGCCCTGCCCCTGCACAAACATCTGCCTCTAACAGCTGTGCCCCAATAACTCACCCAAGAGCCTTCTTCCTGCTCAGCAGGAGCAGTGGAGCTGCTCTGAAAGATTCACAGGATGATGTCTGGGCAAAGGACTCTGGTGCCTGAGCTCTAGTTATTACACACAACATTTACTAATATGCATCATCATACCTTGATATATTTTTCTTTTTTTTGAAGAGGATGTTTTAACTGGTTTCCAGTCTAAAACAGGTGATAACTTCTTTCGGTTTCTTTATTCTTGTCCACCCTATTCCTGGTGTGAGTCATTTTTTAAACCACTGCGATGATAATTTTATTTATTGTTGTGATAAAACCAGTACCCATTTAATGTTTATGAATCAGGAAATTCTACAACCACTATGCTAATAGGAAGAAGGAACCAGAAAAAATCTTGACTAAAATCTTCTCACACTTTTAGTACACGTACTCCAATCACTAATTTATACTACCCTGATCCTGCAATTTTCCCTTACCCATAAGGCAGTGTGTGAATTAATCACCCCTAAAACAAATACCTTTTACTTCAAATTATGGAAATAAATCTTTAAAATTTCATGCCAATGTGAATTTAAATTAGAGAGTATTTATAGATGAAGTCTTAATGATTTTCTTTATTCACTCATTCAATTTGTTTTTAAGCAAAAATTCCCAGCTTGCTGGCTTCCCTTTTCCCCAGGTACTGCCACTGCAAGCGTACAGCCCTGTGCTTGTGACACTGCTGCTGCCTCCAGGAGGAAAATGCAATACCCCAGACATTATCTTATGATTTTTCTGCATTATTAATCAGCAGAACTAGCAGTGAAAGAACAATTAACTTTTTGTTTTAGCACAAAAGAAAAGAGAACTAAATTAGGAAGTCAGACAACAAGAGATAAGCAGATTACAACTCTCATGGAAGAAATACAGCCCAGTCTTCTGTGACCAAGCTTCAGATGGAGGAATTTCATGGTGGAGGGGTTTAGGCAGAGGGAAGCAAGTCTTGGCCTTTGACTGATATTAGATAGAAATGCTTCTTTCACCCTTTCTTATCCCCTTCACAGCACTGGCACTTCTCTTTGAGCCCTGTGCTTGCCTGACTGAAGGAGGGAGTGGAGAAGAGAAGCAATAATTCCTGGGATCCAGCAATAACTTTGAACTCTGAGTTGTAAGGTGGAAAACACTTATCCATGGCATTGAAGCTACCTCACAAGGAAGGCTTTGTGAGATGAAGTTTCATGAAGAGCTAATACAAAGCTATTTCTTCCTTTTGCAAATCAGGCTTGGTCACCAAGCCTGGTGTCCTGTCATCAAGGCAGTGGTGCAGTTCAGAGTGCATGGATCTGTCTCTCATGAACAAAACCCAGAACTGCCACTTTGGTCCCTCTCTCCACAAACCTCAACAGCCCCATCTATCATATATCAGACATCTTTACTCTTTGATAAACATCTTACAGATCCAAATATAACAGCAACAACTCCCTTTATGCTAACACAGACTCAAAACTTTTTCCATGGGTTCAGCAAAAAAACAAGTTTTACATTAGGACTTTATTCATATTTCAGGGGTTTTTGAAGCATGCTCTGAATCTGTAACAAGTGTTTGAATTGCATATGGAAAGAAAAAGTGCTACAACCATGCATTTTCTATTGCAAATTTCTCATACTCAGTGAAGCAGCAAAACTCCTTTTCTGGCAGTCTGCAGACTTAGACGAGATATATTTGGTAACAGGTGCCAACATAGCTTCCCCTCTAAACTCTAATCAATTTAATTGACTGAGTCTTTATTGGCTAGGAAGGCTGAGAGTGGTAGAAGAGCAACAAAGAGCTTTAATTGTTTTAACCACAGACAGGGTACAGAGACTGGAATGGTGGATCCAGAGAGCAACGTGCTCACCAGTCAGGACCACATGGAAAGGAAAAAAGGTCTGTAAATGTTTGTGTCTTATGCTGTGCAACCACCTCCTGCTGGAGCTGCTGGGTTCAAAACTCCTCAAAGGCACCACAGCACCTGCATCTGTACCTGTTAGAGCAAGGTGAGCACTTCAATGCAATAGTGATCTGGCAACATGCAGCTGAAAGGGAACAATCTAGAGCAGCCTTGGGAGGCAGAGGCTTTAATAAAAACTACTGGTGATGGGTTTGCTTTCCAAAGCTCAGGAAAAATGAATGTCTGGCTGAGAGAGCCAGTTTAGCTGTATTATCTTGGCATCAGTTTGTTTTGAGATTGCCAGCAATAAGTGAATAGTCCATTTTGCATGTACTGCCAGCAATCAAAAAGAACCAACTGAGTAGCTACATCCTCTATTAGGTATGGTGCTGCCACTGCATTAGCTCCCAGCAATCTGTTGGCTCTGTTAATAGGAGCTGGGATCATTTCAAAGTAATGCTGTTTTGGCTACTCACTAAACTTCCAGAAAAAAAGAAAAGTATTTAAAATCTGACGTTAATCATTCAACAAAATCACAGCTGATAGCTGACCTGAGCAAGATAGATTTTTTCATTTTTAAACCAGCTCTCTCAGATCACATCTTTAATTTTATACACAGTTTAGAAAAATAAAATCCTATTGAAATTAACCAATTAGGTTATGCTGGTCAAAAAGTTGAGGAAAACATTGATGACATTTCTATGCAGATTTCACTGGCCTTTAACAAACAGACTGTTGATAAATTGTTGACTAATTTAAAAGCAGAAAGTATACCATTACTCCCCAGAAACTGCACGTGCTTTTTTTCCTGTATGACATTCCTAATCTCTCTAGCAATACAAAACAAGATAATGGCATAAGAAATAACGTGAAAGCAGAAGAGGAGGATGGCTCTGAATTCCTTTTCCTACCCTGTGCCCCTCTTTTATGTTTTGAGAGATATGGATATGCTGATCCCCCTGTGTCTATGCAGATTCTTGTTATTGTTTCCTTTAATATTAAAAGCACAGACAATTCAGCTGATGCATATTCCCAGATTCATAAATAGAACTGAGAGTGTTTTGATCAAATTACTGTTCTTGAAGCTTCCCTCTCAAGGCCAGAAGCTTAGTTGTCCAGATTTACAATTCTCTTTTCAATATGAAAGAGTACCATGGCAAGCTAGGTGATATTCTTGTACAGAAATTCAAAGGGTAGTTTATAAACTAAAATTATATCTATAGAGTTATTTAAATTGGACTTTTTGTTCCAGAGAAAAATTATGCTGCAGAACAAATCTCCTGAGAACCACATACTTCCCAAAGTACCAGCATCCTCCAAATCCCTGCTCTGCTAAACTGAACAGACTGTGGCTTAGTTTTCATTTAATTTCTTCACAATTCCTGTCATTCAGACACCTGAAGTTACACAAAAGAGAGCTTCTGGAGCTCAGGTAACCCTTCAGTCACTTTCCATTGTGATGGAATGGATTGCTTCCCTATTAATTCCTCATATTATTTCAATTTTGAGGCTTTTATTACTGCTGTTCTCAATTAATTTTCAGCATAGGAACAAGAGACTGATTAGCAGGTACAGACGTAATTTTTTATTCTGTTTTAAGGAAAACATTCAGATGTTTAAGTTTGGAGCTGTTGCCCCAGTATAATTTTTAGAGTTTTACTTGCTTCCAAATTCAGTTCTGTGTCAAATGAGAGGAGTCAATTTATTTCTCTTTGTCGTTATTAACTCAAGTGAGCTGAGACTGCACTGACAGAAATGTAAGCAAAAGTTGGCATAAAATTTCAATACAGAAGCTCATTTAAGAACCAACTCTGAAATTTTGCAGCTAATATATTCATAACCTGGATGAACTCTGTTCAATTCTACTCTTACTTGAGAACAAAAAGCATATTAAACCAGCAATTTCAATATTAGTCACTTCTATTTTTACATTACAATTATTATTCTTTTTTATTTTATTTCTTCTTTTAATATGATGGTGATAAAAACTGAGAAGCATCTATGAAATCCTTCTAGTGAGTAATTTTCTGCTCAGTACAAACTGAAGTGGCTGTAGCACTTCATAACAACATAAGAAAAATGTGGATGACTCCCCTCTGCTTTTCCTTACAGACTTACTGTATTCTCTGGCTTAATCATGATGTTCTATTTTAGCACTCAGATCCAACATATGAAAAGAAAGATTTGGGTGGATGGTTGGCTGCTCTTAATCAATGGGTCAAGAGCAGCCCTGCGGAGAAGCACACGGGGGTGCTGGGGGAGGAGAGGCTCAAGACGACCCAGCCATGGCACCCCCAGCCCAGAGAGCCAAAGGTGCCCCGAGGGCAGCAGGGCAGGGAGGGGGCTCTGCCCCTCTGCTCAGAGCCCCCTGCAGGGCTGTGCCCGGCTCTCTGGGGTCCCCAACACAAAAAGGAAAGGGAGCTGTTGGAGCAAGCCCAGAGGAGGCCATAAATACAATGCAAGGGCTGGAGCACTTCTACAAAGGCTGTGAGAGTAGGGGCTGTTCAGCCTGGAGAAGGGAAGGCTCTCTTGAGATCTTACAGGACCTTCCAGTACCTGGAGGATCAATACTAACGAGATCAAGAAAGTGAGTCAAGACATGTCCAATGCCATCTGCAGTTTCACGGGCAGAAATCTTATCTACTTGGCTAATTCACATGTGGGACACCTGGTTTAACCAAGCCCAGGCACGACAAACACTCAGCAGCAGCCTATCCCAAAAGAGTACCCATACATTCACTGAGCTCTTGTGAAGAGTCAAATTCCATCCCTATTGCATCAGGCAGCTCAAATATAATTCAATCTTACCTCTAACTCTCCCATTCTCAGGTGAAAAGCTCCATAAGTTAAAAAAAAAAATCTTTTGGAAGTACTTCCATGATTGCATGGCACACCAGAGTCTTTGAATGCTATCCCACATTTTCCAGCAGGAATTGTGAATGTCAAGAGGTGCAGGTGGAGCTAATAAAAGGTTGCAATACTGTCACAAGTGCCATTATTTCTGTTGATTCGTCTGTTGTAGAGCTACTCTAAGCCAGGTTTGTGAAAGGATGAGGGGAAATCAATCAGCTTCCTGCTGCTCTGGAGCCAACAGTTTTGATGCCCTATTTTCTCTGCTAGTGTTAGTGTAAGATCCTTTGAGATATAACACAGGCTCTGTTTGGAATCATGAATCAGTGTAGGAATGCAAAGGCTTTGTCACCATTTATTTGTTTAAATACAATGCTGCCAAGTCAAAATTTAAGCTTCAACTCAACTCATTTCCCAAAGAATTCATGTGAGGCACCACAACATATCCTGTGCTAGGTGTAGTATATTCTCTGCCAGCCACAGGCTCCAGCATCACAACTCCCATTGCTCCATGTCTAAATTACACTCCCTGCAAAGCAGTCATGAGAGGGTGATAAAGAAGAAAACATGAACTGTCATCTCAATTCACAGTAAATTGCAAGTTTCCCTCATTTCTTAAAAAAAAAAAAAAATCTATAGAATTAAATCTCCTCTGACGTCAAAGCTGGGTAACCATGGCTGGGGCAGGTGGGGCTGCCAAGCTCCAGAGCAGCAGGCACCAAGCCCACATCTCCACTGCCCTGGGGAAGCCCTCTAGGAAACAGGGGCTCACTCCAAGGGCATCCCTTTACATTTTCGTACCTTGGCCTGATAAATTTTATTTTTTCAATTTTTTTAGCATTTACCAGACTCAGTTCTCACTGACAGAATTTTTTGTAAGCCTGCAAGGTCACATGGATTTATATGCCTGGGTAATCAGAGGCTGGAAGCTGCACCTATCAGCTGGCAAAAGTAGTTTTAAAAGTATTAATTTCTTATTGTTTGCATTCTCACCTGATTAGAAAAAGAAACCACATTATTTCAAGATTAATACCACTGCCAAGTCCAAGAACAGAGCCCAGTTTAGGGCTGAATTACACATCTCTGAGAAGTGAGTTCATTATAAAAGTGCAGCATGAGTGGTTTCATCACTCCTCTTTGCAGTGCAGAAAACACGTGAAGGTATCAGCCATTCTGGCTGTTCCATGCTGATTCAAGCTGCTCTTCCCAGCCTGCCCAGGAAGGCATCAAAAACACCCAGTCATTAACTGAACAATTACTCTTCATAGTGTTTTCATTTTTATTGCCTAAGTGTTCAACATAACCACCCAACATGTTCTGAAAGAATCACTAAAATTAAGAGCACTTGCTCACCTGATCTTAGATAGCATTTTGGCTTTCACTAAAAATGCAGTTAAAATTCCTTTAGTATCTTGTTCTAAGTAATACACTTTCCCTGGGAAATCACAGACAATAACTAAATCAGCATCAATTAATCAGGGCAAATAACTAAATAAAGCATTAAACCAGAAAGTAAAATTCTAAGCAGAGGTCATCTGTCCTTATATTCAAGTACCTGATACTCAAGTAACTTCATGAATTATTATAATCAAAATTTTTCAGAAAAGAAAAAAATTAACACCCAAATACCAGCACTGAACTACTGTTTCCAGTGCTACCAGTGACTGTGTTCAAAACCGAAAATGGACAAGCAATGAGGAGAGGCAGAAGGGGAAAAAAAAAATATCTGGTCTGTGATTTTAGGTAACACAACTGTGAAAATGCTTAACAGAGAAATATTTTTTGCTATACTATGGAATTCCATCAGCACTCCTTTATTTTCACTCAAAGTGCTTGAACATTGGTGCATGTTTAAACACAAATATGTATCATCTAAGCAGTGAAAATATAATCCAGGCTTGAATAAGTTGTTTCAATACTATAACCATTACATTTTCCTATTTGGTGTGAAGGTTTCTTGGTACTGCCAGCTATTTACCCAGATAAAATTTTGGAAAGTGACTTGATAACTATAAAAACATTTATGCTGAAAAGCTTCATATTGCAATGTATGCATACTTATTTAGTAGAAGCAGATTTTCCTTAATGCAAGTTTTAGCTGCACATTAAAAACATTGGAACCACCCATCATATTTTGCCGTTATTGTTTGCACTTACTGTATAAACAGAACATTAAATTCAAGATAGAAACTAAGACCTCAGCTTTTTCATTAAGTTTCATAGGCAGTAAGAAAAAGGCTTTCCAGCTAAGAGTCCAAATTGCACAATGGTGCAAGGTTAAATAAGACTGACACAGTTTAAAAGCTATGCCCCAAATTCCATACCTGTGGTGCATCTTTGCTTGATGGAAACAATTTTTTAACAGAGGGAATTACACCTTCAAGAATGCAGGGACTTGCCAGAGCCAGGTGGAGGGCCCAGTGCCCAGCAGCCACTGGCACTACCCATGTCCCTCCTTCCTGTGGCATTCACAGGACAGCAAACAGAATCCTTTCCAGGCAGGATTAAAAAAGGCACACAAGACTCCCTATACTCACATGAGCTCTATCAAGTTGCCTTTCCAAAAGCATTAATGAATATAATTTCAGAGAACAACTTAGAGCCAAAAGGAGTGTGATGCCAATAAGAGCATTAAACACAAGGAGTGCCATCTCTCAGCATTTATCAGAGTGTTTCATTCGCACACAAAATAAACTGGCAGCTTTGGAAAGGGATACTTCAGGGACAGGTAAGGTCCTTCCCCCAGGAAATCACTCCTCCTTTGAAAGCTCAGCTTTACTTTCTGCAGCCTCTAAGAGCTCTGGTTGCTGCTACTGGGGTGTCCCATGAAGCAGCCACGGGCCTCTCTGCACTGGCACCACACCCGAGCATGCCATCCTTAGCCAATGTCAGCAAAGCAGCAGCCCCAGAGATGGTTCTGTCCTCTCCACAGAGGGAATTGCCTTTCCATCCCATCCCACAGGAGCCCCAAGAGGGCCCCCTTGGTCCCAGAGGTTTGTCACTCTCACTGAGATGGAGTGTGTACCAGCCAACAGCTAGAGATTACATCTCCACCATCCCAGCCACCCCTGGAGCTGCAAAGTCCTTCACTTAGCCTTCACCAGGATCACCCAAGGTCTTTTTATCCTGCTGATTGATTCTAGTGCTTCTCTTGAAGACCTCTCAGTATTGGCCAAAGGACTCCAGCTATGTATTTTCATCTTTATCATTGTAGCTGACAGAAGTATTTAGTCTTTTAAATGTAAAATATCTCTAAATCTTGAGAGAAGTGATTTAGAGTCATCTATGCAGGAACAAAACTAATGATAAAAACCACCTGAATAGAAACAGAAATGAATTGCTATAGTAATAGGTGATCTATAACTACAACACATCAGTAAGATTAGATAAACAGACTGTTATCTTAATGAATTTGTCCATACAAGCAATTCCAGAGTCTTCCTTTATCATATCTTTCTTGTAAGCCACACATATCAGTTTACACACATGAAGCAGCTATTGATCTCTGGGAAAATGTGCTTAGATAGGACTTTCAAAAATAAAAAAAAACAAGAACCAAAAAAAAAGAAAGAGAAATATAGCAGAGCTGCCAGAATAAGGAACTGCCGCATTTCATTTCCTGTCCACACACACTGGGTATGTTTCAGTATTGGTTGTTGCTATCTGAAGTGTAAACACTGTTACCAGAGAGAAGAAAGCTGGATTAGCTTTGAGGCACGGAAAGAAAAAATATTTCTCTTAATTTGCATCATCTCACTTTTGTAAAATTCAACTCGATCATTATTAAAAAAAAAGTAATAAACAACAACCAAATAACAATTGAGAAAGGTACTGACTAGCCTTGTCAACAGCCTTTGTCCCTTCCATGGTTAGAGGAGTTAGCTGTACTAAATTCTGGGATACCATCACTGCATTTGGATTATGAGGGCTTAATTCACAGCTTGGGAAGGTGTGAAAACAATCTTCCTCTTCACAGCTCCACATGCAGACATGCTCTACCCTAAGTCTTCCTTGGTAGTGAGAAGAGACAGAGGAACAAAACATAGCTAAAATTCTTGCCATACACCTTTTTGCTTCTCCTTAGCATGAAGGAGCAGCAAGGATGATTTAAGTTGATCCTCAGCTTCCAAAACTTCTGGAACATGCTGGTGTCTTAAAACCCTTCACTGTCAGCACGCCATTGCCTTTGTTAACACTTGATTTAAATTATTATTCCACACTGCATACATTAAGCCCCAAACCACACTAGGCTGAAGAGCAGAAAAACTGCATCCAGTTTTTATCCAGTGTATTACCACCAGTCTGAGCTCTGCAACTCACATCTCTGCATCTGCAGAAAGCCACCCACACCCTTCCAGCAGCTGAGCCTCTAATGCTGATGGGAAGGTGGATCTCACCATTGAGATTGTTATGCATTTAAAAGCCACACTATGCAGTATCCACATTAAATGTTTCAAACCCTGAAACTAAGTCAATGAACACAATCCTAATAACAACTTCCTTTTCAGGCAGCATAAAAAACATACATATATTTGTAAAAAAAAAATTTTTTAAAAATCAAATATTCGACTGTACAGATCTCCTTAGGTGTTTTCTACACTATTTAAATCAAAATCAAGTGAAAAAAAAACCCCAACGCTCACAGGATAGCTCTTCCTCTAAATCACTGCACAAAATGCAGATTCCACACATCTTATTGCTGGAAGCATGGAATATTAGCAAAACTCAAAGCCAGCTCTCTGTTCAGCTGTACCCATGAGAGTTGGGGGGAGGGCTGCTTGCATACATCTATTTCATTGCATATCCAGAGACCTTTATATAATTGTTTTATTAATTATTCCTGACCATTAAGAAAAAGGATCTTTAAATTAAATTTCTTTCTAAAATCATTATTGCTTATTAATGTACAATTTTCTTACCATTGCCCATTGTTTTCTCAAGTCAAGTTTTCATTAGAACAAAAATGCACATGAGAAAGGGTTCTGGAAGTGCAATCAGACCTTTTGCATGGGTTTGTGCTAATTACCAGAGATTCTTTTGTTATCAGCCTGGACGTTAATGACAAAAGAAGACAAGTGCAGAGTCTATTTTGCTTGAGCTAATTACCAACCATTCCCCATTCAATTTATGCTCGGAGGAGTACAATAATCACGACACAGTGCATTAGCTCTGTCCCGGGCAGTTTCTGCCATGCTGAGTGTTAATTGTCAGGACAGATTCCAGGCAGGAATAACAGTGTCTCAGGCATGTCTGCTCACAAGCAGCGCTCTAGCAATCTCTTCTGTGCAGTAAGAAAGGCCCCTTTAATTTTTTTATGTAGGGGAATAACAGAAAATTTCCTCTTTAGCAAAGGCAAATGGCATTGCTTTCAGTTGCTTACAGTTTTTATGATTAAACATTGTACCGAGTTAGAAAAAAATAATGAACCAGAACTAAGAATATGACAGAAACTGAAAAACTCACATGGACATTTTTTTAGAAGTTTATATATTGGGAAAATGTATCAATAGAACTGAGCTGTGTACCTTGCACCAAAAGCAGGGAGCTTAGAGGACTAGTCATAGGTAGTAAGCCATTTTGTATTATCCAAAACCCACTGAATTTGAAAAGGTTTTAGAGGATTTAGCATTGCTTCAGGGTCTTTGAGATCTTGAAAATTACCGGATTTATGGTAAATCCTCCAAAAATCATTTCACAGAGTGTAATGAATAGTGATAGATATTTCAAAGTCATTAGTCTCCTCTATGCTGTGCTTTGGTGATATCACACTCTAAACTAAAAGCACCTGTTCTGTAATGATCTAATGTATCATCAAGTCTGGAGGGTTAAAGGAAAAGAAAGCTCATTTCTCCTGTGTGCTCACTCTTCTTTAACAAATGATCTTGGAAACCCAAAGTGCAGCCTCACAAAGTCTGCTCATAAATTTCTTCAGAATGTCAGCCAACATTGGCAGACAATGTACCCTCATGTCATCCTAAGAAACTTCATGCATAAACAAGAAACAAAAGTTTTAGCAACCCTCAGTGTGGTGGTTGCTTTGAGGATGAACATCTAGAAGATACCAACGGTGCAGGCACAAAGAGGCAAATTTGTGTGAAACCATCCACACTTACTCTAACAGCTCCATCTATTAATTTTCCTGGTCCAGTCTGCAAGATCATTCAACGTACTAATCAACCCAGAATAACACTGGGGTGGGTGACAGGAAAATACCCTGATAAAACAGTGAGTACTGTTATTAAGTTATTCGATCTTAAAGAAGGTACCAAAGCCTTCTTATTATCTAAATGCTAATGGAGACATAACCAAAAATGCCTCTTCTACCCACTGTTAACAAGGAAATCATCGCCTGAGGCAAAATGTTTGAAGTTAGTGTTTTGCCACATGCTAGTATCACAAAGCCATGTCATGCAAGATTAGACAGATTCCACAAATCAGCACAAACTTTCCCGAGCCAGCAGGAGAACAGCAAGAGCACAAACTTGTGCAGTGTGGTCCACAGCAAGGTGCCTGAAGGACTGGAGGCTTATCCTGCCTGAACACCACTCTCACAGCCTGCTGTGCCTTGTAATGGTACCATTCAAGTATGGAGAGAGATGCATTCAAATATAGATCCCTGTAGAAAAGCATCTGCTGCCACTTGCAAGCCTCAGCACAACTTTCCCAGTCTGGAATTTCACTTTCCAGTTTAGTGCAGAGGCTTTATTTAATTGAGGAAAAATATACTCAGTCCTGCCCTACAACACAGACTCAGTATCAGGGGAAAAAAAACATTATTTTGTTTCATAAAATTGTTAACTTATTTTCACTTATTAAAGTCAAGTATAAAGGACCGCTCTTTTCCTAGGAAAACAATCATTTCCATGGCTGACAGTTCAAAAACATAGGATTCATGATTTAGCAGCATCCTATCAGCTCGTTAGGAGTGGTGGTCTCAGTCACACAATATGACCACGTGTTCAGAGTTACACAGAAATGGAGGTGTCAGCTCATAAGGCTGATATCTTTTTCTTTTATCTCAATCATTTTCCTTTATCTCCTCTCCAATACAGCAGGAAGTTTCCCTGCACATTTACTCCCGCATTTACAGCCATCAAACACCAAACTGCTTTTGGTTCTCTTGCTGTAACAGGTGGGTTCATTGACACGCTCATTAATTTGTAACTTAAAAGCAGAGGGAAGAGAAACAGCTAATTGCTGTAGCTGATGGAAGTGGCTTTTCCATAAACTGCAGCACACACACATCCCTGTAGTTTCATCTTTTCAGTGTGGCACCCCCTCGTTTGATGCAGCTGAACTGTGCAAGGCAGCCCCATAGTATGGGTTTCAGTATAGCACAGCAGGGAGGAACATCACAACAAATGAATCATCAGAGCTCTTCCAAACATCAAGACCTCCATTCTCCTAATTTACATTTCAAAAGGGTCTGCAGTTTGAAGTAGTAAAGAAATCATTTGCTTTTGCAAGATAAGTGCTTTTCCAAGTAGGAAACTCAGTGGCAATTTTAAAAAGTGGTCTGATTATAATTTTTGTCTGTATTAGAACAGACACGAAAGACTTTTAGAATCTCTCCATCAAAAGCTACCCAGTATTCAGCATTTCTGCAATCTTTGACCATGTACTGCTCCCATGGAACACTGGGTCAACATGCTCAGCTGCCTTGAACGCTTGGAAGAAACAGAGCGTTCTTTAAATAGATGTTTGTAGGCTACAATACAATTAATTGTGTGGAATAAAAACACCTCCAAGAGCCATTGCCAGAAGCAGCATAAAATGAGAAGATGATATAAATCTTGTTTCTTGAGACTCCTCCCAGAAGTTTTTTGGAGCAATTTGCAGCATTGTCCACTGGTGAGCTCCTGAACAGGAGGAGGAGTTGGTGCCTCCAAGCTGCCACCATCTATTTGTACAGTGAGTTTCTTAACTCTCACTCTCTCATATTTCTGTGACCCAGGATACTCTAAATATTATAATGGCCCATCTGTGGTCCTAAAGGAAGGTGAGGAAAGAAGCAGAGCATGGTCTCACACTGTCTCTCACCCACACAGTCACAACCTCTCTCTCTGCCAGGAGCAATGAATTCCCAAACTGGGAATGACAGCAAAGTAACAGTTCCACAACCTTTCTTGCTCTGTATTTGGGCAGAATGGATCTCATCACAGGCCCCAGCACAAATTATATTTGTTTCTTATTCATCTGGACAACAAATATTAAGCCTCATAACACCAACTTTCCATCATTTGCTCTTGGGTGTGGCTCTTCTTCACCACAGCCTGCCAGGTTATTGTTACATGTTCTTCCTAGAATTGAAACTCCAGCTAAAAGGAACAAAGATACCAAAGATTCCTACAGTTAAGCACACAGTAACATTTCCTAGCAAGTACCTGGGGCTTTCACCAAGCTCACTAGTCCTTGTGACAAAGCTTGTCATGAGAAAAGGTAATTGCAAAACAAATTCATTTCCATAATGCTGAGAGGGATCAAAAAGAGGCTGTTATACTTTAAATTGTTGCTACTAATTCTTTAATTTTCTCTTCCTAAAAAACCATAGAGCTGCCAAAATTCAGGCTCCTCATTAACTGCATCCAGGTAATTACAGGGCTTTTTAGACAGAGGAGACAAGAGAACAATCCTTTTAAAAGCAAGGAAGCAGAAAATCAGAGTGGCTCAGGGATCTCCCTGTAGCCACCTTGTTGACTAATTTTGGAAGGAGAAAAATTTGCAAAATAGATAATGTTGCCATCTTATTGCAGGGGTTCCATACTGTTGTCCCTTTATTACAAAAGTTCCGTACCTTGTGGTGTTCCTCATGGGCAGCTCCTCAGAGCACTGACTCTTTCTTCTTCACAAAGCAGTCACCTGACTCCAGTTCCCTGCTCACCCAGCCACCCCAATCTTTTATAGCACTCTGCTTCTCATTGCTTACAGCTGTGGCCTGTTAAAGTCAGACCTGTTCCTAATCTTTGATAATTGGCCCAGCTGCCACTCCTTAGGGGTAAAATTACTTTCTACACTATCTTTATTTTCTTATATTCTATCTCCCTACAGACTGACATTTTGTCCCCCAGATGTAACAGACATTTGTCCCCCAGAAAGCAACTTAAAGTTGGCTCCCTCTGTCTGGGAGATGACATTATGCCTTCAGTCAAATTCATGGAGTGTGGATTCCTCCTCCCATCACTGTTTACCTGGAATACTCTAATTATTTCACAAATACATATTTGCACATAATGAAGCAATTATGTACATAATTTAGTCACTCTAATTGAAGTTATCAAATACAAAATTCTCTTGTCATTTGCAGGGTTCAGATCTTTAATGCCCTAAATGCCCTAGATAACTGTGACAATACAATGTTGATTGGGAGGAAGTATTAACATTAAAAATATTGAAGAAGATCTAATAATCAAGGTAAAATTCCCATGAAAGCAAGGCAAGCTGGATACTAAATCTTACATGACATTCAAATATATCATGTTTAATACATCCAATGAAATCTAGCATGATTGCTTGTTCCAGTAGATTATTCCTTTCAGGTGTGGGTAAAAAAATCACTGAGACAAAAGCCATGCTCCTTTTAATGCCATTATGGCACTCTCTTGGCCCATGCAGTAGTGAATTCCAATACAGAATAGCCTGAGCCCAGCATCCAAACACCTGTTTAGGGGTTGGGAAAACCCCTTCATACAAAGCATCATCTTGGGTGCCCTGATTTGAAAGCCTGAGACAGACTACAAAATAAAGATTTGCACATACTTAACTTGGAATTTGCTTCAGATACAAGCTAACCTCTTGAAAAACAGAGATTATAAACACTTCTTTAGGATCTACAAAATCATCTGTGTCCCATTCTCATCCTTTCTACCTCTAGAGACAGTCTCTGTCTAAAGGAATGAGCGTTAATACAGAGATGATTTGATGCATGTGAACATTTCTGGCAATTGTTGTTTCCTGGGAAACAAAGGCAGCTCCTCTGGGCACACAGGAACAGCAGCAGCACACACACCTTGCTCCTGAGCTTCACCTGGTGCACAGGACCAAGCACTGAATTCACTCAGTAATTAACTGATCCACTTCAGCCTTTCATTTGCACTATGAAACACATTTAAAGGATTATTGAGTGTTTCCTTTCCACTGCATCTGTACCTTTTCACATTTGTATTCCAGCTAATCATTGCATTATCCCATCATGTTTGCATTTGATTATGATGGCACACATGTGGCAAAACAGTACAAATCAATCAGGAGAGTCTGTTTTCACAAGGAACTGCTTTGCTCCTTCACAAGAAAACTAAACAAGTATTCTTGGAAAACCTTGAAGTACAATTGAGAACCAAAGACTGGCTACTCTCAATGTCAGAAATTTAAAGAAAAATGGGGGACAAAACCAGACAAAAATACTTCCATTTCAAAGCTTTTCATATGCAGGGAAACCTGTTCACCAATCTTTACTTAGTAGTGAAGGAGAAGAATTAAACTGAAGAGCTGAAGTTCAGAGAATTGTTGTGTCTAGAGAGGCTCTTATGCTGTTTATTTACCATCAACAGGAAAAGCACAATGCAGATCTCCTAGGACACTGTCTTGTGCACACTGAAAGTGCACAGTACCTAGGCTGAAACCCTTCCATTTAACAGGAATTGACAGGACACCACAAGGGTCAGATACCTCAATGATCACAAATAGGTTTTGTTGTTGTGTATGTAAACAGGAAAATACATTTCATGTTTCTGAAAGCTGAACCTGGCTTCTGTTTTTATTCTGGATAACAGCAAAATGTGGACTTTTGTGGGGGTGGTGGTGACGGGTTGGCCCAACCTGGAGATGGGATCCTGTGTTTAACAAAGCTGGAAGATAATGTAAAATGGCAAATCCAGGCTTTGCTCTATTGTTCTACCTCAGATAGTGGAAAACATTGCAGAAGCAGTTTATGCACATGCAGTACTTTAAATTACATCCCATAGAAGATTTGGACTTGAAATGATTGCAAATTTTGCTTTGCATCTACAAATCTGGAAGCTTAAAATTAGTTTTGGCAATTAACAATCCAGCGTGTTCCAAGGTTACAGCTGGTAGAACTGCTTTCAAGTGATTTATCAGCCTTTTAGTGATACACCCAGAGCTTTATGAGCATGAACCCCACTGCAGCCACACAGCCCTAAGGATATTTATTCTATGCTGCTCAAGGATGCCTCAGATAGTTGGCAGAGACAGCAAAGCAACTTGGGTTTGCCCTCCAAAGCCATACAATAAAGTGCTAATAAGAACTCCCCGCGTGTGATATGAAGATGCCAGTGTTTCTCTGAGAAAGCTTTTATCTTTCTAGGACACAATTATTTTTTTCCTGTATAGACAAGCAGAATGGGATTTTCAAAAGAATTCACTTTAGCTTGACTCAAAAAAGAAAGTAAAATTTCTGGTGATTTCAGAGGGAAGAGATGAAGAGGTACTTTTGAAAATGGGCCCTATAAAGTATATGAAACCACCACTGATGGAGAAATGCAATAAATATAGCAAGAATAGAGTAACCTACTCAGTCAGGAGACTTAAAACACATATCACTATCCAATGGACAGGGACTAAAATCATGAGCAGAGAGAAGAGCTGGCAGCTCTCATAATTGTATCTGATATCACTGTTAAGTGAAATCTTAACAGAAAAATCACAGAAGTATAAGAAAATATGACATTGTTTTATGTTTTGGACATATTTCCTATGAAATAAAACAAGATCATAGAACAGAGCATATCTGAGAGGTGCACAGCATTCACTCTCAATCTAATCACATCAGCATGCATTGCAGTTTTGACAAATTTATTAAGCCTAAATAAAAGTGCTCATTAATAAAGACTGAACAGTTGTTTTCTGAGGCAAAGCTATCATGCATTACATTGTGGAAATAGAAAATTTATGCTAAGCATTAAAGACAGAATAAAAAATATGGAGATTGCTTCATTTCTCTTTTCTAAAACTGTCGGCTGTTAATGATCTTTCAGGGGTAGAATTACTTCATATATCAAGCACAAATCTGCCTTAGATTACTGCTTCAAAATGGAGCTTCTAGACAAAATTCTACCTTTGAGCATTATATGGTAGGCCAATGTAAATGTTTTACAGTGGAGAAACCGAGTAAAACAATAACAAGGTGGACAGTTTATATTTCTAATGAATATTAATCAATAAATCAACTGTCAAAGTGTTTCAGCTAAAAATTGCTTCAGGAATACAGCTAAAGATATCAGTGATCTTCACAAAATGGCAAGATGCTAAAGATGAGAATGGCCAAGCCTAGGATTACATTTCTGTGGCAGGGTATAGGGGTGAAGATTTCAAATTTTTCTTAGTGAAATGAGAAAAAGCAAAAATAGAACCTTCCTACTTCTGGGAGAATAGTTCATAACAAATCATTCATTTAATTAATTTCACTTTACCTATTCACAAATTGCCTGCAAAACACTCATCATTTTCTCCAAGGTGCTACTTCAATTAATTCACTGTATAATTTCAGTGAATAACTTTTCAGCTGCAGATTGTGACAAGAGTTCAGTATCCACAACTGGAAAGGTATTGATTAGCTCTGACTGATCTGGGGATGACTGATGGAAGAACTGGAGTCAGCCCTGCCCACAGCATTTATTACTCCTGTGTAACCTGGCACTGGCAAACCACCCAAAGGCTGAGCTACATCTGCCATTTACTTGCAGTAGTTCAAATGCAGCTTTGAGCATTCCAAATGCTTTACAATGAGCATGAACACCTTCTGGTTAAACTTGACTGCAGGAACTCAGCTTTGCTTGGAGATAGATCACCATACATGGATAGCTCATACCTAAATGACTATTTTTTTTTTTCTGATGGAAGTAAGTTTGAAAGTAGCTCAATCTAGCAAGGTTTGATGAAATCAGCATAACTAATTTCAGTAAATGTCATCTCTTACTGGGAATAGCCAACAGCCCAGACAGATTCCAGGCCTGAACAAAGTTTCTGTCTTGCTTCCACTGACAGCTACCAGAAACCAGACCATTTAAACCATAAAGCCAGTCAGCAGTTTGTGGAGAAATCTCATGATCATGCCTTGCCAGAAAAAATAAGCATGACCCAAATATTTCAAAGGGAAAGCCTTCAGCTATTTAGTGGTAAGGGCTGAGTCACACAATGGATGTTTTAATTGCTTGCACATTTAGGTCAGGGTAACCAGTACTAGTTATATCTTTAAGAAATTAAGCATTTGTTATATTGTGCTATCAACCAATGTGTTTTCCCATTTACTAAGCAGCAATCTCGAGTTATCTTTGAGAGTTGAAAAGCAGGGGATTCTATAAAAGAGGCTTCAGGAAGAAAATCAAAATGAAATCTGCTGCCTGCAGAGCCAGAACTGCCTCCTGTATCCAGTGCCACAGAACCACACTGTCCCTGAGCTCCTCAGCCACCACCTCCATTTGCCACCTCCACTGCTGAGCTAGCTGCTCTGTGAGCTCCTATTAATGGTCTGTGAGGTGTCTTGTCTATGGCACATGACACACCAGCTACACCTTTCAACAACTGACCTTTCGTTCCTCAGTCATCTCTCTTCCTTCAGGACTAGATTTCAGTTTCACTGTCATTACTTCATGTTGTTATGTGCTACTTTTTCTGACAATCCATTTCGCTGCACATCTCTGACCTGAGCCTCAGTGCTCACCATCTTTAACTCTTCCCAGGCCTCCCCTCACGCCTGCAGCTTTGCTGGTCTCCCACACCACAGCTCTTGCCTCTTCATCGTCCTCACACACACAGCACCCAACCTGAAATGCACCTTCAGCTGCTGGCTGTCACTCAGCACCTCCTCTGGAGGGGATCTCAGCCTCTGACAAGCAAGCTGAATTCCATAAATTTCACACACACCTTCTTCTACTTATTGCACATCTCCCTAATTTTAGTAGATAAAATATAACATAAAATATTTAGTAGATCTTCAGGTCAGAGGGCACCATAAGATCATTTACCTAGATCTTAATCTCTTTCCTTATGGAAACCTTTAAATTTCCCCACATACAAAACAATTTCCCCATATATTTGTCCATAGATTGCTTCCAGACAAACTACAACATCAAGAGGATCAAGGATTGAAGACACTGAGATAAATAAGCGAGTTTAACTCGCAAGAGTTCCAGCCTTGCCCTGAGGCTGGTGAGCAGTTTGACCCTGAGAATGTGAATGGGGCAGGTCCAGCAGGCCTGGAGGAGTCTGGCTCTTTGGGCACCAGGAGGGTTTGTCAGACATGTGGGTGGCCACTCAGAGGCACTCCTGAAGAAACCAGACCAACAAAACCAGCAGGCTGTTGCTGTGCTGAGTGGCTGGGAGGGGAATTGCTCAGCTGGGCACTGAAAGGAGGAGTTTGGCTCACGCTCCCTGCATTTGGAGCTGATGGAAGGGCTGCAGGTGGGCTTGCAGAACATGGATCCCTGGTGGGCCATCCCTGCACACAGCTGTCCTCCTTCCATCTTCCATGTACTTGGAAAATGTGCTTGGAGATATTCTCCTCTGAGGTGATATGCAATGAAATGTCACAGTGATGCAAGAAACACCACTTTTGGATATGTCACTACAAAGAAGTGAGCCAATGCTGGCAAACACAACAGATCCAAAGCAAGAGGCATCTGCACATTGTTTTCAAGGCACTGACAGACTTCAAAAATTATCAGTCAGAGTAAGATGCTTGAGCAAAACAGCTCAGTTACAGGACAGTGCTCCTCTAGATTCAAAAATGTGTCTCTCTTGCAGCACTTTCCACTGGAATTAGTGTGACTGGTTGCCAAGTGGAGTTACTATCAGGGTTGGCAATGGCATCACATCACATTCTAGACCAAACAATCTGCTGTGCAAGTCCTCCAGGACATGGGGTATCTCTGGAGTTGCACAGGAGCAATCAGTCCTAGAAAATGTTCAAATTAATTCATAAACCTTATTTTAAGACACTGAAAAAAATCAAAAACACCAACCACCAAATGTTTTCACAGGGAGGGTTGCCTAATGTTTTCTGACTATTAGATGCTCTACAAAGTCTCTGACTTGATACTCAGATACATTCAGCCAAGACTAGGACAGTAAACATTCCAAATTGCCTAAATATGTACTTTTTCCTTTTTCTTTTTTTCATTAACCCTCTGACCAATCTGAGGATGGTGAGGAATTTTATGTATACAGCTCCCATAAAAGGCTATGGAGTTACAGCAATTAAATCAACATACCTTTCTAAGTTTTAGCCTAAGAAGTCGAAGCTGAAATTGGCAATATTCTTCATCTCTTTTCTCACTCTCTGGTTTGGTCAGCAGATAATCTGAGATTATTTTTAAAAATCTTTTAGACTGTGGCTTACCGTGAGAACTGGTGACTTTCTTTAAGTATCTAAGTCAATTTGCAGATTCAATAGGGATGAACAAAATTAGGGATAAGTCTCAATGGAGTGTTAGGAATGATCTCAGACTTGGAGCATGTCACTGGCACATAGATATGTAGAAACATCTCAATTAAACTGACACCACTATTGAGAAAGAGCTTCGATACATCACCTAGGCCACACTAAAGAAAGTATTTCATCACATTGCTGGACTTTTCACAGCAAAAACCGGCTCAAAAGGCTGTAATTCATAAGATATTTATTGCTTTCCTGGAGTTTAAATGAAGAATGTGATTAAGAATTTAAAACTACAGCATGAGAGATTATTCATTTTGTAACAGCAATACAAAACACATTGGCTTTGCCACAGAATATTTCATTAAAAGCTGTTTTATAATTAGTTTTACCACAAACTAAAAAACCCAAATGCAATTCCTTTAATGCGATTAGTCCATCTTATATTTCAATGATGCAAAGTCTCATTGAGCCATAATAAGATCAAAATAGATTTTTCTCTGCATTCCCTTTACATTAGTGATTTTAAATCAGAACTTAGTATCCAAATTCTGATGAAATTTCCTCCTCCTTTCCTACCAACTCTCATAACAGTTGAGTATTCCTATCTCTTACTGTACCAGTCTGAAGTTCCCGTTCAGCTATGAGAGGGAAAATAATACACAGAAATCTGCAATGTTTGTGTTACATTTACTTTTTCCATCTATTATGTGGTATTAGAACTCAAAACAATATGGTTGTTGCATATTTAATGGAAATTAATAGGAAATTCAAGATGTGGTTCACCTTAGAAGATGCTTGAGCTGCCTTCTTTGCAGTGTTTCTCTGAATATTGCATGACCATGTCAAAACACTGAATTCTGAAACTCTAAGATCCATTTATTTCCTAGTTGGTATGTGCTTCCATTTCTAATTTAAAAGATAAATGTATTCAATGAAATAGAAATACCTTATTGATATTCAAAAAAAGCATCTGGGAGAGACCCTGTGGATTGTGAAAGTATTTTACTGAATAATTCTGCAGGATACTAATCTTATGAGGTTTATTTTGAAAACACAAAGACAGGTCTATACTTTATCTTAAATTAAAACTGAGAAAAAAAAGTTCTTTCACTGCAGCTGCATTCTGGTTTATTTCCTCTGCTTTGCTTTGGAATCTACAGTACCTCATAGGCATGGAAGATAATGTTTTCTGCCCCCAAAAGCATTATGAAATTTTTAGAGTAGGCCAGTTTTCTCGTGACAGGTCCCTATTTTTAGTGTTAAGTATTGGACAATATCTCTAACTAAGCATTAATTTATTTACTTGTTTGCTTGGGCATAAAACATCCATTTTTCTGCAAATGCACACTAAAGTTTGATCTTAATACCTGTTGTTTTATTCCTTTCAAGGAAAAAAACTGGCTGTCCTCCTGTATTTTCCTTGCTGAGAGGTCATTTTAAAACCATTTCAGAATGTTTTTTATATTCCACAGCAGCAGCTAAGCTCCATCTGTGCTTTCAGCAGCTCCACTAATTAGAGATATTCAGATTATTTCCCTCTTCAGCTCATAGTTTATAGGCCATTTTCTGCCATCAGTCACACCCATGCAGCCCATCTTTAACTGCACTGATTTCAATTACATAACTGGAATGACAATTTATCCATTGTGCTACCTGGCTTCATGACCTGTTTAGGTCTCTGGATATCAGTTAGCCAAATGCAATAATTAAGATGTAAAATTGTTTATACTGTTCTGTGTAAGACAGCTAGACAAAGGTGAATCACATATGGATTTTTCTCTCTCCAGCAGTGGCATAAAAATAAAACTATCTTTAAATTAATGAAGCAGTATTCTTTTCTAAAGACTTTTTGCTCTGACTACACAGAAGTGTAGATAAACAACTATCACAGAACAATTTTTGTTTTCCCCTGAGCACGTAATAACCTGTCACTGAAAATAACCCTCTGAAATGGCAAGAACTAATGTGTATCAAAAGTATGGGTTTTAATAATATTATTCAGACTCCTGGCCAATGGGAGAGTCACACAAAGTGACAGGGGACTTCATTAATCCCTCTGCCACATGACCATGTGTCCTGCAGTGCAGGTGCAGTCAGGTCCTTGCATCAGGTGTGGATCTCATTTAACAAGTGCTCAGTATGGGGATAAAAGTCATCTCTTATCTCTAAATCCACAAGGCTATTTGCCTGTGATTTCAGACAGACTCATTGTTTTTATCAGATGTCCATAAATCTTAAACAAATGTGTTGCATGGAGCAAGCAATGGGACATGAATGGGACACAAAACCTTGGTTTCATCAGGATTTCCTTGTACAAACAGCTCCTTATCTTCAGGGAAAGGTTGGAAGAAAAATCATAATAAAGTGTTTCTTTCAAGCTTTAGTTGAACATAGCAACTAGAAAGAGGAAGGTACTGTATGTGCACAGGTAGGATACAGGATTTTAAACCAACTGCAAATGAATTCCTGGTAATTCTCTCATCATTCTTAACTGCGCTACTCAATCACTTGTCTTTAACAAAGAGTAATTCTGTACAAAAATATAGCAAAGATATCCACAGAAACTGTCTCAAACATCTTCAAGCAGCTGTACCTTTATAAGTTTGAATGTCTGACACAATTTTAAATTACATGTTCCATAAAGCTCCCTCACTGATTTGCCTATTTTTTTTTCCCAGTGTGCGCTTCAGACCAATCTTTCATGCTATCAACCATGAGAGCAAACCCTGGGAGTCTTAGAAGAATTGCACAGACATAACAGCTATCTTCACATCTTAATATAGATATTTTAGCAAGACAAATGTGATATAGACAGGAGTCAAGTTGCACATGTATTTCCATCAGTACAATTTGACTGTTGTTCACATGCTTACAGGAGGAACAGAATCTACACCTTGATTTACTGGTGTAAATTTGCAAGGCTGGTGTTCCTTGCAAGTCGCTGGATGGGTCACCTTAATCTGAAAAGAGAATCTCTCTCTTTCTAATGAATTTAGGATAATGGCCTAAATTGTCTTTAAATTATGACAGAAACTGGATTAATCCAAGTCCTTATTAGCATGATGACTTCTGCCTCTTATCATATTTATGGAAAACTCATATTTAAGGAAAAATCTGTTTATTGCTTCTTCAACCTTAAAAGGAAAAGGACTGGGGATTACCTAAGGTGAAATGTGTCCTGCTCAAGTCTAGTGCATTATTCTACAATCCTTGCTCTGAGAAACTACAACTGTTTTCCAACATGTGAGATAAAAATTCTTAAGATAAAGTAAATTTTCAGGAAGCTAGATCCTTCTAGCCTAGCAGTGAATTTGGACCAATGGGAGTTTTGTCTTCATAAGCATCTTGCAGTGAGATGCTTAATTAATTTCTAATGAGTTGCACTGTGCTTTTGCTGAGTATGTGTTAATGTGTTTTTTTTTTTTTCCCTGTAATTGTGAATCTTCTTGGTTCAGAGCACAACTGTCATGTCCCTTTGATGTATAATAGATATAAAAAGTCATAAAGGCAAGCCTGGAGCTCTCTGGTTTAAGTGTATTTAGGTATGCAACCAAATTGGTTCTCCTAATGTTCATTATGACACTCGCACTATACACGTAATCTGAAGCCTACAAAGTAAAACACGAAATTTCTTACAGATTCTCCAAACTACATTCTAAACTTCATCAAAGCATTGCCTTAAGGAACTAATCAGTTTCGGAGTTATAATCAAGTGAGTTATAATGACTGTGTTCACAATGGAAGACATATCAGAATTAAAACCCATCTTGCTCTCAAAAGGATACAAACCCCACCCCACTCCCCCTCAAAAAACCCAAACAAAGACAAAATCCCCTGGGCCCTAGGCCTTTGTCCCATTACAAAACATAACAAATAATTTTTTGGCAATTTCTCATTACCTTACCTCATCCTTCTTATCCTCTACTTTGCTCTGACAAGGCAGTGGCTTTCATATGAGTTTTTGTACTATGAATTATTTTCTCTTCTGATTCTTTGAAAGCCTGTTGACTGTAATTTGATGCTACACTCTATAGGGGACAGCACAGGCTTGTCTTTTCTCTCCTTTGCAAATATTTGCCTTCTCTAGAGCAAAGCAAAAGAAACATCATTTCCTTCCAATCAAATATTTCTACCTCTAGAAATCAGCTTCCAATCTTTATTTTGTTATTCATTATAACTACAAAGTACCTTGAGCACTGATATTGATGTCAACCCAAAATTGCACACTACATGCCTCAGCAACCGAATTTGGCCAGTTGTGATTACCTGGAGAGACAGCAGTCAAGATTCTGAATCTGTCTGGGAGCACAACAGTAAAATAATTGCCAAAAAACAACCCTGCCATTGAGACTTGATCCTCAAACTCAGCAATGGGTTTTGTGAGCTGCAGCAGTTCTGCAGTTTTGGCACTTACTGCTACTATAAACCTGTGAGTAGAGGAAAGTGGTTCCAGTCTTTGGCTGGCAAATTACACTAACACAGAAGACTAAAAATAACCCCAGCCATCCCTGCTGGTCATAAGTCATTTCATCCCTGATATGCTAGAAAAACATTATTATTTTCACATTTCACTCATATAACAGATGAGATGTGAAATGAGTGTCATGGCTGATAAACACCACAGTGGCTGCTAAGTCTCTCACTATGTAAACAAAAACTTCTCTGTTCACTGTACACAAAATTAACAATAAAAATTACTGTGAAATCTGGGTATAAAACCAAGCACAACTTCAGAGAGAAAAGGGTCATTACAGAAGAAATGAGTTGGTGACAGCAGCTCTCCCAGCCAGCTGCAGCTGTAGGAAGCTACCCATTGATTTTGATGGGAAATCCAGCCTATACACAAAATATTGCTTCAAATACTCTAATTCCTACCCAGTTCTAGGGTTTAGTGGGACAAAAGGGGAAGCA
Source organism: Melospiza georgiana (assembly GCF_028018845.1). Classification (NCBI taxonomy): domain Eukaryota; kingdom Metazoa; phylum Chordata; class Aves; order Passeriformes; family Passerellidae; genus Melospiza; species Melospiza georgiana. Next base: position 13,974,133 of record NC_080439.1, read on the forward strand.
AGAAAGCACAGAGCTCAGTTCTGTGCAATGCACCTACACGTAAGGCCACCACAGTGACTGCAGCATGGCCCAATAGATTTCTGGCACCTTTCAGTCAGAGCTGAGAGAACAGCTCTCACTAAATGCCATCTACTGCTCTACACTCCTAACTTTCTATAATTAAAAGTCTCTCAGAAATGCATTAGTTATGCTGCACCCCTACATGACTATAATACAGATTGACTAACACACCTGGAAGAATGAGAGAAAAAAGAACAGAACAATTGCAAGCACAGGAAAGTGCTTGATTAACTGCAGCTTCCCCTCCCACACCTCCCTGTTAGAATACAGAACATCTGCTGTGAACAAGAACTAACCTGTTACTAACCAAATTCCAGTACTGATGTGTGCATGATTATACACTCCCTCAATCATGACATTATCCCCTTAAATGGGGCTGAAATAATAGCTCAAAATGCTCAGGTATGCTCTACAGCAGGTGGATATTGTTTCAGCTTTCACTAAAAGCAATGTAGCACTGCATTAAAGGTTTATTTGGGCTTGACTCTTTCTTAACTATTGCTACTGAACAGGTCAGATAAGTAGGTCACTCCCTAGATTACAACAAAATCAGCTGATGCTGTGTGACTCCAGGTATGTTCTGGGTTCTGCCACACAACTTCTGAGCAGAGCTGAGTTTGTAGAAGTTTGCAGCAGGCAAAGCAAGTCTCCTGCACTGCTGTAGCTGCTCATTACTGCACTGCCCCATCACAGCAGGCTGCTGCAGGAGCAAGGGCTGAGCAGCCTGACTGCTGAGTGATTGTCTTCTACGGAGTGCTCTGTGAGGCCCATTTGAGACACAAAATGAAATGCTTTCCTTTTTCACTGAACACATGCTGTGGGCCAGCATGTGATGGCATGCACTTCCATAGCCTCATGCCACTAAACTTTTTCCTTCTATGGAAGAAGGCCCTACAGGTTCTTCACACTTAACAGACGTAGATTTCCACATTCCAAACTGAACCAGTAAGAGTATGGAAATGGCTTAAACAAACAGCCCCCACAGCCTTTGCTTTTCCACTGCAAATCAGACACCTCAGTGATATATGACTGTGGGTATGGATAAGTGCAATGACTCAGGAGCTACAGAACCAAATAGGAATAAAGACACTTTCTAGAAGACACAGAAAGAATTAAAAAACAGATATTGGAAAGATGGGGTGGGGGGAAATACAATTTTTTCACTCAAAAGGTTCCAGCCCTCCAAACTTTCAGCAATTTCTAAACTCTGCCCAAAATGAGTGACTGTAAAGGGGAAGAGCTCTGCAGAAGGAGAGATCTCCTATCTTTGCCACTCCCAGGCCCAGAATTCTCATCATTCATGAATGGGAAGGATGCCAGCAGAGAACAAGTGCAGCACAGGACACAGATGCTATTTCTTGTGTATATTACACAGATTTTAGTATGAACAGTGCATATATAAAGGCATAAGTGCAAAACTTTTGAGAAGCTTTTTGCTTGAATATAAAGTAGCAAAGTGTGGAAGCAGAGGCTTTTAAAATAATTTTCATTGAAATACACTGCAACCAGAGAATAGCTCCCATTAAACAGAATAGAAAGGGATATTAGGTGAAGTAATGAATGGGTACCATTGTTGGTTTGGAAGATGGAGATCAAGAGGCTTGCATCAGGTTTTTTGTCTGCTTGGTACAACAGTTTCTTCCACTGTACAAATGTAAAGGAAGAAGTGCATTTTTATACTCCTTGGATTAGCTTCAGCTTTTCTGTGATGAGAAAAAAAAAATTGTTTTCTTAGATGTGCTGCCTGAATTTGCTGGCTTGTGCCACATTAAAACTTAGTTGTAAAGTGTGAAAAGTTTTCTGAAAAAAATGCAGCTTAAAGTAGATCATTTTCCTCTGCAGCATTTGCAGAATAAATATGAAACTCTTCAAAGTCCCCCAGAAAAGTTCTTTGAAATACCTTCCTTTTCAAATACTTCTTCTTTCTCTCTACTTCTGTGTCTTTAAACAAGCACAATTTACTGGCAAGCAGGATTCTGTTGTATGCTGAACCTGCTGAACCTGAATTTCACAACTATACATATGATAGGTGAATATATTATGTAAGTAAAGATACTTATTTCGATACAGCCATTTTTCAACATTCTAATAAAAACTTTTAAAGCTGTAAAAAACTGGTATCTGATAGAATCTCTCCTCGGTAGCAGCAGTGTTTAGTTAGGCTGGTTAACACTGCTCATGGTAAAGATTTAATTTCCTTTTAGTCTTTAGTTTTTGTGTGGTTTGTCAGTACCCACAAAGGGACTCAGACTGTGAGCTCTGGAAAGATGAGCTCCCTCCTTCTGGTAAGGGAAGGGCAGCCACTGGCCATGCTATGTATTTTGAATTAACACAGCCCCCAAACATCTCTGGCATTTCTAAGGTAAACCAGGCCTTACAGACTTCTGAAATGTAACTTCTCTCAGGCAGTCACTGGCTGCAAGAATAAACAGTTGTGGTCTTTCCCTTCCTTGCCACAACCACTTCTGTACTCAGCAGATGACAAGCACCAAAAAAACCTAGCTGTGGGATTTCCAAAAGGAGATAAACACATACCCAATGCAATGTGATATCTCTTGGCAGTCTTTGACACTTCCTTTTTGGAATTTCAACACTTTGGCATCTAGTGGTATCACTATAAAACACAAGCAACAAATGGCAGAGACGGCACTACACAGTTAAATGCCTATTCTGTCTTTCTCCCAAGAAGCAGAACCAACTATTTGTGCCATAATTATGAAGCAGTTTAGAAAAAGACAATTGTTCAAACAAAAGAATGCTTTGGGTATTAAGTAGATCCTTTTGAATTTTAGAGCTAAAACATATATTGTTGTCCTGAGTTACGTGAGAGCTCTGTATGGCTGAGAGCTAAAAATTGTGTGAACAAAAACGGTTTTTTTCAGTGCCGACCAAGTAATTTATAAGAAGCTGAGACATTCACACTTGCATTGACATCAGCAGGCCTGGAGTACTCAGCCCTTTAAAAAAATCAGGACACTGCTCTGCTGTCTGCATAAATGTTTGTCACAACATTTGGGCCTTATTAAACCCGCACAGAATACTTAGAGATAAGAGCCTCTGTATGTTATTAAGCAGTCCTTCCAGCCATGCACTTTTACATTACTTTCCTGTCATTTATTCAGGCCCCTGAAACTGAGCTGCACAGCAGCAATCAAAAAATATACAGTAGCCATTATTGGCCAATAGAATACAACAGCCTTTGTTTCCCTGCAAGTTGCTTCTAGGGCTGAAGAACTTGTTTCCCTGCAGTGCAATTTATGAGTGTAAATCCACACAGGCTTCACTAGAGCAGGGCACTCCTCCAGAGGCAGGGCCAGTTATGAAAGCCTTGTTCCACCTTTGTTTATCAGATCTCTATTCATCACCCTTCCAGACACTCCTGCTTTCCCATGTTTTCCCAGGGAGGGGTGGGATGGTTGATGGTTTGTGAGATAGATGATAAGACATACCTGATCTGGGAGTTTGAATAGTTTGTTTAAAGAAACTGTTGAGTTTTGCAGACATCCTGTCATCTGACTGCTGGAATTTTCATTGTGTGTGAAACAGCTGGAATTTTCAAAGCTGCTCTTTAAAATAAATACATGAATGCATCCAAAATGTATTTCACATGCACCCTGAACATATTTAGATAAAGTACCCTGATCCAAATAATTTTTGGTAGGGAAAAAACAGCTGCCAAGCACTATATTCTTGCTTTTCCTGGCAGTCATGGCTTATTCTACAGCACTAGTAAAAGAGTCAAACAACCCTTTTACACAACCATACATTTTCATTTGACTTCATATAACACTGAGAAAAGTACTGATATGTCTGCACTCAAGTGCACAACTTTCTAACTCAGACCTAACTATTGAGGTAAAAAAAAAAAAATGAAGAAAAAAATCCCCACAGATTAAAATTACTGGTCAGAAGCAGTGCCATATATAATACCATAGTTTGTGTCTATTCTCAGATACACATGGTTTCTGGAAGACTTATTACTTCTTATTAAACCTGTGTGAGCCAAGACCCACAGAAACATCTGAAATTCAAATCCTACAGGGAAGACATTATTTACCTGTCAGATAAACTGCTGCTTAGTTTTGTCTTTCCTAAAATTTGCCCAGTCAAAGACTTACAGAAGTTAAACTTCTATTTACTTTTTTTTTAAAAGCAGCTGATGCTAGGGACTTGAATTTATCTCTGCAGGTGTTAACCATAAAACCAAGCGGCAGTGCTTAAATACCTTCACTTTAACTGTTTCACTATTAATCATGTTGGCAGCCACACCAAACCAGTGATTATCAAAAGCACACACTGTTATTTTACACAAGTAGAGATGCAGAGATAAGAGCTAATTCTGCTCTGCTTTTACAACACTGAGATATGATCAAGGGCAGCCTTTTTAACGAACTGTGATCGGTACTTCCCCAATGGAGGAAAGAGGGAATTATATCCTTTCCCAGGTACAAGATTTGCTTTTGCCACCTGCATGTCCAACCTGGAAACAGACTACTCCAATCTTTTCACACCAGAAGACTCCTTGAATGAGCTCTGAAAGCCCGCAGCTTCTCTCCCTCTTTTTGCCACAATCGTTTGCCTTTTATATTTTCTATCTAAAAATCTGAAGGACCCAAACAATCCATGCATTTCCTCAATTACCCAAGTAAATACAGATATCTAACTTGAGAAATAGGAAACAGAGCCATGTGAACTGCAATGGGCATTGAAAGTCTAGGGAAGGCAATTTAAGGGAGAAGCACAGCACAATCCTGAGACATGCAGAATCCAGCTGTTATACAATACATGAATCCTATCCTTATTTCCTAGGATATTCGAGAAAGGTATTTTCCTTCCTCCTCTGACACCACAGTCATGCAGCCTCTGTGTTCACAGACCAAAAACACTGCCCTGTCCTATGCAAGAGTGGAGAAGGACGGCTTCATTTTAAGCATGTAGGAAAAGGAACTGTTAAATGAAGCAGCCTGCAGTGACCTAATTCAAGAAAGCTTTGTCAGGTGATAATCTTTCTCACCCTTTCTGTGTCATTCCCTGAAGTACATAAGTGTTCAAAACAGCTTTAAAACATTCAGAAATGTGAGAGAAGTAGCTGTTCTCCTGGGCAGCTCTGACAAAGATTAGAATTCCCAATATAGTTGCTTGTTGCAAAAGTGCTCTTAAGCTGCTGTTTCACTGGGTTCATGTCTGAGTGCCACTAATCAAATTAACTGTGATGGCTGCAGTAAGCTGTTTATAGAGATGAAAGACCTACCAAAAGAAGTTTCTGTTACAGCTTATGAAGCTGAATACTGTTAAGCACATAAACACCCACTGCACAGAAAATCTTGACTTTTTCTTTCTGCAGTTCCTCACTAGAGGGTCAAGAATACATAACTGCTCTTGTTAAATCTTCCACAGGCCCAAAAATCCTTCTTCCCATCATATATCTTTTTTTTATTTTTCCCCAGAGGGAAAAAAATATAAAAAAGCATTTATTTTTGTTACCTCTCTTAGAACAAAATAAAATGGAAGGTAATAGAAGCAGTAAACAATGATTTAATAGAATAGATTATTATAGTATGATGGTTGTGTCAAGCTGCAAGCTCTTCCCCATGGTGCAGTTAAAAAAATCAAGAAGCAATCAGGAATCTGTTCCAAACCAGGGAACTGCCAACCAGGCACTTTTAGCCTGTCAGACTGTTGTGACTTTGAAAAGGAATATCAGGCTGTTGATGTTTGTGGAAAGCATCCCAGGATAAAAAAAAAAAAAAAAAAAAAAGATAAGAGAGCAGCTATTGAGATGATACAGGAGGCCCCTCACACACAAGCAATTACCTGTAACTACAGCAACCCAGGAAGGCAAAGGCAGGCAGAGACACACTCTGTGCACAGAGGAGGATGGATGGTGGCCCCAGCTCTTTACCAGCAGCTGGAGCAGATGCCTGAGGACTCAAGGGCTGGGAGCTCTCTGCAACATTACAAATCTCCTAAGGGTCACTCACACAGCATCTCTAAGGGGCTTTCTCTCAGCTCACATCAGCCCATTTCTTTTACTTCATCATCAGAACACCCTCCTTCATTGCTGGCTGAGCAAAGTAATGCAAACAAAAAGTGCTGAAAAGATGACTAATTTATGGAGCATACAGATGTTCTCTAGAAGTCTTAATAAAAGTTACAAAATCTGTCTTCTCCCTCCATTTTCTCATTAAAATATACAAAAGTCATAAAAACCCGTACTTTTAAAATATTTGATACCAAAATATCTGTTCTGAATTTAAACAGGTTAAGTGGAAAGAAGGAAAATGAAGCCTTAGACTGCTTCGCACATGCAGCCCTTGCTAAAGGAGTACAAGGTAAGTGTGCCACTAATGAGTGCCCACTCTGGAACAGCTACACAGGAGGCACTGTGCTGGAAATCACAGAGGCCCTTCCAAATTAGGCCTGAGAATCCTCCTGACAGGAAGAATTAATTAGTGGTATTAATAATTTCAGAGGTCTCTTCCTTTGGTAGTATAAGAATTCTCCTAAATAAATATGTAGCATAAGATTTCTTTGCATTTCAAAGCAGAGAAAACCACGTTTTCCCATCTTTTTGGCATTAGTGACCATTTATGTATCCACTGGATGTACAATCATTATATCTAATGATAATATCCAGTCAAATGACTGCCAAGTTTCTCTATTGTATCCAACAATGAAGAAAGCACTTCATCTTCTCACCATTCTGACATCCTGATATCTTCAATTTTTTCCCTCCAGTTTTAGCTTTTAAGACAGGCAGTGCTAGATTAATACATGTTTAAAAATGGTTCTCTGTAGACTTCACAAAAGGGGAGAAATTTTTTTAGCTCAGCACAAATTTTTAGCAACTGATAGTTCACCAAAAACTTTTTTTAATAGTTTGCTCCATAAAATAAACCTATTCCTATAATTCATCTCAGAACCACACCGCTTCTGTACTTAAAGAGAGTTTCTTTGTGATTCCTGGGTGAATTTATCTATGATTAGAAATATTACAATCAGTTACATTAAGAGATTACAGTAACTTCTAAATTGAGAGACCAAACTTTTGCTTAGAAAATACAGAAATACTAACAAACCATCATTTAATCAATCAACAGCTATTTTTGAACTCAGATTAAGATAAAATTGAGTAAAAAGAAAATATTTTCATTTTATACATGATGAACCAGATTAGCTCTCAGTGCTCAAGTATTAAACACTGCAAAGGCATAAATACATAAAATGGGACAAAAGGCTATTAAAGCTTAGCATGGAGAAACATGAAATAACCCAACTCTTCCTGATACAGCATCCTAGAAACTGCCAGTGTTAATTTGACCAGATAACTTTCAGAGGCAGAATTATTTTTCTGCAAATGTAAGTAGTCTCTGATGTTAGAGAGAAAACCTTCTCTGTCAGATAAAAGCTGGCTTTTAACAAAGCACATCTTAAGCTCCAGACTAGCAACATATTATAGTTTGCTTTGAAACATGGAGTGCTGCTGGCATGGGATGTGTCACCCTCACGGTACATCAAGCCAGGGAATTCTGCAATGGGGAGCACATTAGTAAAAATTACCTTTAAAGACCAGTGTTTGCATTCATATGTACAGCTGATGTACAACAGACGTCTTTGTGCTTGAGCTCCTGTTTTAAGGCCAGACACAAAGCATTTTGTGCCTGTTCAATGGGAAGTGCTGCACCACCAGTCCCGTGTGTGCAGAGCTCTGCAGACCTGGCTGCTGGGACGTTCTGCTGCTCTGCCATGGGGGGTCTGTGCTGCCTGCCCCAGAGCTGGGCTGAGGGGGGCTGTGCACAGGCCCAGGGACAGCAGGGGGGGAGCAGAGTGTGCAGGGCTCCCCCAGGCTGCAACATCCTCAGGCTCTCTGCCCAGATCTGATAAGCACAGGAACACGACAGCTGATGGTGATTCCATCTGTCTTGTGGAGGGGACTGACATGGCCTATCATGAGAAAACACTTTCTTATCTTCATCAACAGATAATGAAGTCTTAGTGGGATTTTCAAGAAGAAAGTAGCTAGACCACGAAAGATGCTATTAATACTTGATTTCTTGCCAAAGGAGACATGCAAAGCCCACCAGGCAAGCCTGCAGCAACAGCTGCAACAGGAACACCTTGGAGAGGACTTTGCTCTCACACATCTTGTAAGGGCTGTGAAAGGCCCACAGAGACCTCTGAAGTTCAGGCGCTACCCTTGCCCTTTTCCCAGCAGGATGGAGGCAGGAGAAGACACCTGCCTTGCTCTCGGTGCCAGCACTGCTGCTGAGCAAGGCAAGGCAGACCCACCAGACCAGTGCCTGGCAGCCTGACCACCCTGCCAAGGCAGGAAAAGGGGATGCTCACAGCACAGCAAGGAGTGTCCCCCTCTTCTTGATCTCCTCACTTCCCCACGTAAGACAGCAACAGACCACATGGCTGCAGGATTTCACCCACCACAGCCCAGATTTTCCCCCATCATAACTCAATGGGTCCCTTTTTCCCCTGAGAGTTTGCACACCTTGAAGATAACAGGATCAACCAAAGCCCCACTCAAGTCAGGCAGGCAGACTCTTCCCATTTCCATGAGGCTTTGGGTGTGCTCCTTAATGTACTGCTGATGAAGTGTATTAAAATCTCTACACTCAGCTTTCCCCAGCTTATTCAGTATAAATGATGCTGCTTCTTATCTACAAGTATAAATTGTTTTGTTGTTTATGTGTTTTTGTGAAGTGAGTCCTTGCTGCTCTCTCTATCAAAAGGCACAAGTATGTGTCTCACTAGAAGCAGTATTATCTATTGCCAGAGACTCCAATTCCATTTTTTGATTAGAGAAACATGCACCAATGCTGTTCCAGTTAATACAGCAGTTTTACTACACAGGTCACACGGGAGGCAATATATTAACTGTCCTACTGAGGAATGCAAACAGCACAGAGTGTTTGGATTTCCAGCATCCTTGAAAAGTGACTTTGCTATTATACTAACGATGCCCCAGTGAGTAATCATTTTCAGGTACTAACAACTCTTGAAAATAACTCTTTCAGTCTAATTACACTGCTGGATTAGAGAAAGCCTTTCAGTGAAGTTTATGGGCCAGATTCTTGGTCACTGTAAACAGCCAGAATGCCACAGGGTCCAGAAAGAGTAATCCAATTTATACGCTGGACCTACCTCTCTCTTCTGTAAACCCTGAATTAAAGGTTATGTAACAATTAAGGATGAAGGAATGAAAAAACCAAACTCCCTGACTTGATTCAATGACTTTGCAAATACTGAAATGAGGATGAAGAGAACCAGGCTTCACCAGATTAATTATAACTGGGAGATTAGTTCAGTGCAATAAAGCCCATTTAGCACAACACGGAGAACTCTCTGCTGCATTTTAGAAGAATGCATTTTAAATCTTCTGCTTCTGAAGGTCCCAATCCTGCAAAGCTCACTCATTATTTAACTTTATGTGGTATACATAATCACACTAAAATCAGACTATTCACAGTGCAGACAAACAAGCAGAGTTAAATTAGTGGATAAATTAAGGGTTGGGCCAGGGGCAAGTTCCCTTTCCCTGGATTCTGTGTCTCCTTGAGACTTGACCTATAAACACACTGGGAAATTTTTGGCATTTTGCTTAGAAGAAATAGCCCTCATTTTCAGTGGTTTTGGTTCTACTTCAAAGAAAATAATCTATTATTTCTCAACCAAAAAGTCTAATTCTCTACAGACATGTTTTTAATGCTTCTCCAATGTAGAAAAAAATATTCAATCAAAATTGCCAAAATAAGGAAGCACTCATAATTCATTTTCATAAATCCTGCTACAATTCCTGCCTTCTAAACTCATTTGAAGCCTGTGTTCTAGATCAGCAGCACAATGTTAAAGCTGGTTTGAGGCAAAGCACTCTTAGATGTCATATACCAAATGACAAAATATTCAATAAAGACACTGCCTTGCTTCAGCAAGAAAAATATTTTTCTCAACATGAATATGGAGGATTAAGAAAGATAGGTGCTTTCACCTCAAGTGTGTTTTAGAAGAAATACACTAACCAGAGCCAAGGCAGAAAGCCAACAACTACTACATCAAGAACCTGAAATTTGCATTTAATCAACCTCAATTAAGGACCAGAAATCAATTTAACACACTGTTTGCAGAACATTTACTCTGGAAGCATCTTATATGATGCAGCACTGCTAAAATTACACCCACAGAAATCAGATGTTATTAAGGAAAATACAATGGCCAAAGAAAATATGCCACAGAAGTCACTGAAAAAGAACAAGGAATTTCTTTATTTGGTTTCCCAAAACTTCAAACGTAACCTTTGATAAGTTGAATGTTTGATCTTTTAGCTACCAGCACAATTTCCTAGTTACTTTTATAAACTGGAGCTTTCAAACTCCTACCTACTCGCAGTGATCTCTGCATACTGGCTTATTTAATATTCCCTCAGCTTATCTCAAGTCTCAGTGCAGCAAGGCTTTTTAGTTGCTATGGCCCTAAGCATAGAACATGAAAGAAAAGGATATCTGGGAGCCTCATTCTATATTTTTCATTTAAAAACAAGGTCTGGGAGCCTGAGGCATGTCCCCAGTCATTTTCATTTGTTTGGGAGCTCCCACTTACACTTGGGGCATTCCATCTTCACAGGGTCCTTCTTCAGATATTCACTGAGACACAAAGAAATATCAAAACTGTATCAGATCTGTAATTCTGTTTCAGTAAGAAATGGGATGCCTGCTTGCACAATTAGCAAAAGGGACTGAACTGTTAAACTGGTCAAAGGGGTTTTGCCCAAAATCCCATGGCCTAGTTTCCTATTGGTCACTGTGGTACAGTCTTCCTAATCCCAGGACTCATACAAGAAGCATTTTCTTTGCACAGCCCAAATAACTCACAGCTCCTTCAATGCAGCACCATTGCACTAATCTGGTTGTTGTCACAAGCCCAACAAGAGCTGATAAGCACAATATGTTACATAAAGTATGAGCAGACAGCAAGAGAGCACTACATTCACACTGTCTGCTTTTGTTATTCCCAGTAAAAAAGCCACGATATCTTTGTGAGCACCTTTGAATTAATGTGCTTGTATCATCTTAGGCTTGCAGAAAAAGGTAAAGCATGTGTAAGAGGGAAGGAATTTGGAATATCTGAGCACAGCTTTTCCTGGCCAGTTGTACCACTGACAGAGAAGAACTTTTAGCTTGGGAGCTGCACTGACACCAGCTCTGAAACCTTCGTAAATTGTAGCGTGAGGTATTGCAGAAAGGCAATGACTCTCATGCTGTAAAGACACCACCAGGTGGATCAGCAATGCAGGGTGACAAAACACACAGACTACACTAGATTGAGGTGCTGACAGCTCTTCTGGGAGAGGGAAGCTCCTGTGGCAGAGATACAGCAGAAACAAACAAAGCCCCTTGATCCTATACCCCTTCTCCAGGCAGAGGGGGTGCATGACCACAGTGCAATTGGTTCTGCCAGCTCAAACACCTCGTCACAACTGCCTGGAGCTGGGCCTGGACTCATTGTGAGTCAGGCCTGAAGAACACAACAGAAATTACCCTTTCATTTCTGCCAGTGCTCATATTCAAAAAGTACATTGTGCTTGGTCCTTTGGGCTTCTTGCTTGAAGCACCAGGAATACTCCATTAGCTCAGCCTGAACAATCATGACACCAAGCACTGCTAGTGAGAGAACAGCTCCACTGTATTTGGAGACCCCATGGAAACTTTAGGATCTAATGCAGCCTGCACCTCAAACTTCACATTGCTGTACCTAAAGTCTCCCTGCTATTTTAAAATCTGGCTCAGCCTTGTGTTGCACTGCAATGTGCAGTGTACTTGAGCTCAGTTTGCCCTGGCAGGATGGCACAACCCAATAAATTCACTGCCAAGGTAAAAGTGCTGTTGTCTAGAAATGTGAGGATTTGCTGTTCCCTTCAGAGGTACTCTGACAACAGCAAGAATCAGACCCTAGGTCTGTCTCTAAATCTCTCTCCTTCAGCAAAGAATGTTGTATACATGAAGTAATCCAAACACTTAAGACAGTATTTCACATCCAGCTTCTGGAATATTTCAACTTTGTCTGGGGGCTTTAAAAGAGCACTAGCTATAGAGATGTAAATATGGGTCCAAAGGAATCTACCAGCTATTATAGATATGATGAAGCAAAATGATTTCTACTGCATTTAAAATATGCTGTAGACTCTCATTTCCATTTTTCCTTTGCTGTAAAGACTGGCAGACATATATATATACACACATATATATGCATGTATGTATATATACACTTGTATAGCAGAGAAGTTGGGAGCCTTTTATTACTGGGGAGAATGCAGAGGTGGTGGATAAGGGTAAAAGCTGAATATTCTCTTCTGTTTGCCTCCTACCAGACAAAAAATCCTGCTCATTCAAAAACATAGGAAGGCTGGCACACAATGGTGAAGATAAAGCCTGCCTAAGAAAAAAATTTCCCAAGTAACAGAAATTTCCAGCTAATAAAGACACAAAAGATGAAGAACTTCTGTACAGAGAAAAAGGCTTAAATACATTTTTCAACTTCGAATTTCTGATTATCTGAAAATCTTTGATTTCTACTCTTTGAAATTAACCAAACACTATGCATGATATTTGTAATTTAAAGCTTGCTGGTTTTAAATTATTGTGTTCACAAGCAGTTTTATTGACATTAACATACAGTTATTGTTCAATTAATAAAGAAAAATCCTATCCTTGGAAGTCAGCAACATTTTAGATGACCTTAGAAAAAGACATTACAAAACTACCTTTCTTTGTGAACTCAGCTATGATTTATATGTGCTTGCTGTTGTTCATTAAAGTTTCATTAAAAATAATGACTCATCAGTAGAAAATGAAACTCTGCTACAGTGCAAATCTTTTGGAGACTTTCACCTGAATTTCTCAAAGAAACCTGAGTATTACTCATTTGAACTCAGCAATAACTATGACATAGATACAAAGCATTTGACAGATATTGCTGAGCACTGTGGAACACGATTCAAAAATTATATAGACCATAAGTCAGCAGATATTACTACTGTGTCAAGTATACTGCAGCACTCAGGGAACTTCAGCTTCTTCTCCACTGAGAGTTCCTAGTAGTCACGTGCCTGAGCAGTTTAATAAAACAGGTATCTTATAATGCTGCCAGAAAAAGGAAGATTTCTGTGAAAAGGAAAATATATACTTGGGGTGTTATATGCAATTTAAATTTATAATGAATTCCAGATGTTGTCAATTGTGCTCTGTTTTAAAGTAAAAGTAAATGGAGAAGAAAATAGCTCATATTCACTATACATTGTATGCAAAACTCCATTTACTTGCTTTATGAGGGATTTTTGAAAGGTTTAAAGCTGGAGTGATAGGTTAGTTTTGTATGCCAAATTAACCTAAAATTTGCAATAGGCAAATGGAGCATGTAGTAAGATGTAATACTTTAGTACTAGTTAAAGAGCAAATGTGGCTTATCTTTGGAGAGCTTTCCCGCACTAAAAACTCAGTGGAAAGACATGAATCACTGCTTGCTTTCTACATTTAGTTTGATGTAATGCATCCATGAAAGAAATATTGTGGGAGCTTGGAGAAAATAATAGGTGTTACAGAAAAGGAGATGCTTACTTAAAGAGTTTCTTCTAAAGTCTTGTGAAAGAATTGTCTGAGCAGTGTGGATGGGACAATACCAAAACATGCACATACCGCTGTTCCTAGAATTTATTATTCTGCATTCATTTAGATTTTTACAGTCTCATTTGTCATCAGCACATGAGAACTTTCTCCCAAAATTCAACCCAACTTCAAAGGACAAAGTCTATTTACAAAGCTACTCATACTTTGCCATCTTTCTGAGCATTCTCAGAGTTGGAATTTCTGAAACACTAAGAATTTTTTTCTTTCATGGTGACGGGAAAAAATAGAGAGAATCATGTAGAGTTTCTTTTAAGAGAGATCACAATTTCATTTTGCTAATAAAACAGTCTTTCATGCAAAAAACTTCAAATGAACTTGCCCCAGGACCAGCTTGAACTTTTGGCACCCAGAGTGTTCCTTGTCAAGGAGATCACAGGCCTGCTACCCCTTAATCCTGCTCATCTTGTTTGTTTTGATCCCCACCCATCCTGGCTTCCTTCAATGCCCTGCAGTCACTCTTGCTGGAGCAAACAGCAGCAGCCAGTCCCCCTGCACGCTTTGCATGCTGCTAATGATTTTATAGACTGCAATCATGTGGCTGTTTGTCAAGTTGAGAGAGCCTGGCCTCTGCACTCACACACCAGAGCCAAGCATGTCAACTTTGCTGTTTTAACTGTATTTTGCCTCAACCTCTTTGTTCTGATCTTCGTGTGTGGCAAATTAAAAAAAAAAAAAAAAAAAAAAAGAGAAAAAACCCAACTTTACCACAAGAAGTACTGGCCTCTTAGAAAAATTCTGAAATTTCTAGTGAGTGAAAAGCATCAAGAAAAAAGAGGAAAAAGAAAGTTTTTCTAATGCATAGGGGCTGTAAACAGAGAACAGCCACTCTACTTTCTTGAAGTAATTTCCATAGGACTTTCAATAGTTTCAGCCATCACTTGCACCATAATGCAGCAAACCCAGTAGAGAAGGCTACCTCTAGAATTTATATTCTATTTTTCCTTTCTTCCTTCCTCTCTTGAGTATCCAATGCTTGTCTTTATTACTTCTCTCCTTCCCAGTTGTTTTATATTCTCTGAAGACCATATAAGATCTTTCACTTGGGCAAATGATTAAAATAACTAATTTTCAAAAGTGGAAGGGATGTGGTTTTTTTCAAAAAGATGAACACTGATATGATCGACCTGGCATCATATGGAAGAAAAACTCTTAAAAGGTAGAGGTCACAGGCAGCAAATTTCCTTATTGGACTGTTCTTATGCTTTCAGTCATAAACCAGCTCTCAATTTCTAAATTATCTTTAGGTGCTTGCCCAAGCTGAGAGCCAAAGGAGAAACACCCTCCCAAGAGCAAGCTAATTATCACCAAAGGTTTCAAAACTTGAAAGGAAAACTGAAGAAAAAAAAATCAGAAAAATGAGAGTCTGGCTGTTCATCAGTTCTATTCTTAGTGTATATTTGATGAGATGGTTTAAACACTTTGAAATGAAAGGATCTTGATCACCACAATGGCTGATGCAGTTAAACTGTTTATGAGGGAGGGAGACATCACAGACAATTCCTATTCAAAAGACTGAAATCAAGACTTCTAAAAAAAAAATACTCATTTTATCCCTATGAACATACCAATTGCTGACTCTCAGGTAATTGACAAAATGGTTTACATCATTTCTATAACAAAGGCCATGATTCTATAGTGAAAGGTGTAGTCAGAGTGACTTTGAAAAACCCTGTACTTACTATCCACAGAAAAAGGGAAGAAAATAAAAGTTTCTTCTAAAGGTCTGGAAAGGTCTAAGTTAATAGTGTGAATTCCCTTGAGTAATTTCTAGTTTGACTATAGGCATAACTCAAATACAAGATTTGCATGATGCCCTCAAGTGCCATTATTGCTGCTTGATTGCATTAATTAATACATTGCCAGCATCAGTTCGATAATTGCTGGTTCCTGCTTTGTGAATGCTTCCTTAAATTGTAAGTCAGTGCAGGAGTTTGTGAAAACAAGTTATTGTTCTGCTTACTCCAGTAAGCTTATAGATCACTGCAATTATATAGCAATACAAAATTTTATATGCAAGGAAAAAAATTTGCATTTCTAATGACTTGGGTTTTTCCCCTTCAGAATTTCTGCTGCTACATTTTCAACTGTCATAATCAGTCAGAGAGGATTCTCTCAAGGATAACAAGGCAGGATGGAAAATTCAAACCAACCTCCGTAGACAGCAAGCTGTCTTTCATTAGATTTGGTAGCATACAGCTGCACTTTGTTCTTTCAACCACACAGATAAATACTTTCATTGTGTATGTTAATCAGACTGGGAGAAGATACAGAAAATGGAAAAGTCAGATTTAAACTACATTTCTGAATAATTACATCAAGATCTGCCACTTACTGGGGATTTCTTTTTTCTTAAGTGAAAAACATTAAAGAAAATATACTGTAATTATTTTTCTTGGAGGATGCAAACCTTTAAACTGACATGAAAAAGGAATGAACCGGTATATCTACTATAATAGATATTAATAGGCACCCCAAGGAGAGCAGTACACACTGTCTCACAATACTTCAGAAAGGAAGGAAAATCAAAGCAGTTCAGTATAGAGCAAACAAGGCTTTCAATAAGCTCCTTCTATATTAAAGGCTTCAGCAAAAAGGTTCAGAGACCTTCCAAGACAGGGAAGGCACCAGCACACACAATTCTCCTTGGACACAGAGGTTACAGCCACAGTCCTATTGATTCTGATGAGACTATTATGTACTGAAATGAATGATGTTTGATTCAATGGGACTTCTAATAGATACAAATTGCTTTCCTTAATTGTGATGGGTAGAATGGAGGTAAGGGAACAGTATTGGATCCTCAGTCTTTTTGTGTAGAGAAAAGAGCAATTTCCTGAGCTGCAGGACTGAAATGTTCCACTCCATCAGGGAGGTAGGAGGTTCTTTGTCATCTTTGATTTTAGGGTGGTTTTTTCTTAGTATTATTTCTGAACAAAGTATCCTTCATCATGTTAAAAAAACCCTACAAAAACCACATGCAGCTGTCATCTTCTAATGTCTTTTAGTTATTACTGCAACAGTATTTAATTATCCTTTATCACCTGACCTGAGCCCATTACAGTTGATGAAAAAAATTTTGTAGGCTTTTGACTAAGCCTATTATAACACAAAACTTCTCTTTCTCAATTTCAATTTGATATAGAACTACAGTACACTTTTAGCAAGTTCTGTCCAAGAAAAGACAATTTACTGAGATTAAATTGCATCACACTCATATGCATTCTAGATGCACTGACTACACAAAATCTCAGTTGAGGTTTGTTTAAAGTAAAAACCATACAAGCTAAATGAACAATTATTCAAACTATAAATTCAAAAATGTGTCAGTATTTAAAGTTTATCTGCCTGGTATGAAATGGGGATGAAAGGACAAGTGTTAAATAGTGACTAGTGAGAATATACATGCAGAACATGGGGTGTTCCTGTCCATGCTGTAAGCATGAGAACCAACCTGTGAGTGGATTGGAACTCACAGTGCTATGGAGGTGATCCAAAGAACAAAGCAGGTCTAACACCCCTCAGCTTCATCCTTCTCTCTGCACACCTTACATCATCACCAATAAACAATACTGCAGAGTAGGAGTCCAATCAATGTTTTCTTGACCTGTTTCACAGACCCTTCTCTGTGCAACATAGTACCATAACACACACGATAGCTTACACTGAATTATTTTACCAGAATTCCATGATAGAAGAGATTCCCATCCATTCCTATTGCAGTTAAAGTTGATTCAGTGATTGTTACAATGACCTTCCAACTCCTGCTGAAAGTGACAGATTTTCTGTGCTTGTTATTAAAAAAAACACACATACACACAAAAAACCCCTACCCTAATTCTCTGTTCTAAACACAGAGAATTCTTTGAATAAAAGGACGGAAAAATATTAGTTAGTTGACTTAACATTCTCCAAGAATTATGGAATCCATTCTGATTTGGCATCTTAAATTGGCCACACTTGTTGAAACACCCAAGGCAAACCACTAATTTTTACCACTGCTATAGGGCTGCTGCAAAGGAAATGTATTCTGACAGACAAATTACAACCTCAGCTTCTATCAGCTTCTTTGGAGTACAGCAGTCAAGATTATGAAATGCTTAAATAACTAAAGGACTCAAACCACTTAGTATGTAACATTCTGACTTGCTAAGAATATAAACATAAAATTCAAGTAAAAATGTTCCTCTTCTCCCTCTAGAATGGTTTAGTCCAAGAAATCTCATTTTCATTAAATAAAGAATATAGAACATGCTACATATGTTTTCAACAGTTACTAACTCAAGGGAATTAGTGAGTAATAGATCATTTAAATTCAAAAAGACAGAATTTCCCTTTTCAGCCAGCATACCACACAGAATTATTTGAAATGGTGAGAGGACAGGGAATTGTTTCAATGCTTTTCACTAAGTAGATGAGCTCAAACAGGTAAAAGACAAATTATACCTTTGGTGGGTAACCAACCAAACCTCTCCCTGCCAACAATTACAGCAGCTGCCTGAGACTTGGAATTCTGCCACTGGAAAATGGACAAACAGCCATGGCATAAAGCAAAACCTGAGCTCCTTTTAGGATTTTGCTGCATCTCCAGAGCCTGAGCAGCTGTGCTGCCCTTGGGGGGCCCTGGGACTGAATTCCCCAACACACACTGCCAGCTGCACAGCCCAGGGGTGAAGTGTCAGGGGATGGGAAGGAGCAAGGGATTGGTGGCAAAACCCACTAGCTGCCCTCCTGTCTCATGCTCTCTACTGGGAAAATTTCCCACTTTGTTTCTCTTGCAGTGTATTTCTGTACCTTATTTCCTATTTTCCTTAACACAAGCCAAGTTTGAGCATCATCTGTGTTTTAGTGCTTTCTTCTCAGCTGGGAAGACCTGTAATTGTACATGTTTCTATTCATGTGAAGGATTTAATGAGCTACCAATAAAATCTGCTATCAAAGGCAAATAGGCAAGCCATAAGGACAAAAACACGTGTGCACCTCAGTTAAATTTCAAATACCCTGAGGATCTATATGAACTTTCATATAGATCCTGCCTTGTGTCTGTCTGAAATAGCATAATACATAAAAATGAACCAATTAAAATCCAAGCCTTTTACTTGCTTAAATCTCCAGGTTCATCCAATGGAAGAGCTTTTACTCTGCTGTGCCAGTGTGTTCCATGTAATGACGGCAACACAGGAACTGAATTGAATTAAAGCTTCTGACTATAATAAACAGCATGTTGCACGAACAATATCTGATGCAGGGGGAAAAAGCCCTGCACTGATGTTCTATACTTAACAACAACAAAGAGTAAAAACAAAACTTTGTCAGAATGAACACACAAAAATCCAAACCCCACAAAAAATAAACCCAAACTAAAAACTATGAAATATTATGTTCCCAACTATTTCTATGGCATTTGCTCATCTTTTTCAATGTTTTGTTTATTTTGTTCTTCAAGAAAATGAGTTATCACAGTTCAAAAATTATCAAAAATTGATACATTTATTATGGACCCAGTCAATTTTACAAAGTTATGGCTAAAAGCAACTGAATAATGTTCTTAATAAAAGTGTAAGCAGTAGAGAGTTGTGCTGTGGGCAGCCTCTTGCACCTGTGTCAGGTGCTCTGTGACCAGAAGGAAGGCTTTTTTCTCTTGGGGTGAACAGAAGAGAACAAATGAACTATGTAGAGCCTGGCTCTGATTTGGGAGGTTTGAACTGCAGTACAGGGAAGGGTCCTTGAAAATTATGATTTGTTTACTGGAGTAGCTCATTTGACTGTGAAATTCCCTTTAAAAGCTGCAGCTGACGTAGCATAACAGACATGCAAAAAATTAACTCCTCAGCTTGCTTTGGTTTCCAGTAATGTCAGAATTTTGAACCATTTGAGGTGTGGAGAAACAGCAGCCTTCCCTTCATAACTGGTGAACAGGACCAGCACTGAAGAGGCTCCCCAGGGAAGCGGCCACAGCCCCAAGGCTGACAGAGTCTGAGTGTCTGGACAAGGTTCTCAGCACAGGGTGTGACTCTTGGGGTGTCCTGTGCAGGGCCAGGAGCTGGACTCAATGATCCTGACAGCTCCCTTCCAATTCAGCATATTCTGCAGTCCTATGATTAATGGTCTGCTAGATGACATTCCTGTCCTTCACACTATTTCATACTACAGTATTTCAGGCAGTTTAGCCTCCAGCTCACCTATAAATATCCTTGATAAATCTGTGGCAGTCCAACCAACAATAAGGAGAACTATTTGAAAGAGGAGGGAAAAATTTGCAAAGCACACAGCACAGTTCAATGCAATTTGGTAGCTGTACTGTGACCAGCCAGTTGTGCTTTACATGGCACAACATTCATTTCCACATGGACTTTATTCTTGCTCAACATCTGTACTCCAGCAAAATGGAAAGGCTCTCTTGCTTGGAGATCTAACTTTAATAGTAGGGCAGAGGGTGATGAAAATATCATATTTTGCCCTTACTGCTAATATATTTTAAAATAAGAAAATAATCAATAATAAAGTAATTTCCTTGACTCCCCGGGGAAGAAGTAGGAAAGCTCTGCATGATTATCTGGATGACCTCAAATTCTTCTTTAATAGCTTTTCATTTATTTTCAGACTAAAATTTGACACCTAAGATTGCTGATATATACCCTTTTTTGTGGGCTGCTGCTAGACTGACTCCCTTTACTTTCCCATATTGCATAGTACAAAAGAGAAATACATTTCAAGTTCTGCAGGATTCCAGTTTCACTGGCGCTGAAATTGCGATTTGACAAACACGAATTGGATGATATCCCACCACTGACCAGGCGTTCAAGAACCCAGGATAAACACATGAGAAGGGCATTAATGGCACAGTCCCACATATAACAGACAGTTACTTATTCTAGAAAGAGTAAAGCACTTCATGAACATCCAATGAGAATGGAATTCCGTTACAGTCAAAAAAATTACTAATACAACACATGCTCCTTAGATATCATATCAATATCTATACTCCTTTACATTTTAAAGGGGAAAAAACCCCTAACTATGAACCTGAATAACTTCACACACTTTGCTAATTCAGGGTCTCTGGTGATTTACAAATTACCAGTGATGGGCCATAAATTTTCTTGTCTAATACAGACTGATAACTCTCATTGTGTGCAAATGACTAAGTCAGCCCCCTTTCAGATGAGGGGGAAAGTTCTGACACTAATCAACTTCCAACCATTTCGTCACAAAAAAATTGAAAAATTGTCCTGTAATGGGAAACTCGTAATGACTTCTCCACTCTGTGACAGGCACACACTTGTCAGTGTGCATGGGGTTCTTTATTTGGATCATTGCAATACAGAGAGACAAATAAGCTGTAAAACTGAGATTTTTTGGTATCTATAATGATCCTTACTAGTGGCTTACAATAAGAAAAAAAAAATCTCATATATGGAGCCTCATATTAAGGGGATATTCAAAGTGCAGAATAAGAAACTCATTAGATCTTTGAAACTGTAAAAGGCTAGGTATTCATATATCAAAATGTTAAAAAATACTCTCTGCTCCAGAAATTTAAATTACCTCTCTGAGAAAAGTGGAGAAAAAAATAGACTAATTAGATGAAATATCTATAATCAGTTTGCTAAAGAACC
The DNA here is from genome assembly GCF_028018845.1 of Melospiza georgiana. Classification (NCBI taxonomy): domain Eukaryota; kingdom Metazoa; phylum Chordata; class Aves; order Passeriformes; family Passerellidae; genus Melospiza; species Melospiza georgiana. The sequence goes on from NC_080439.1 coordinate 13,995,497, forward strand.
TTAGCTACCCATTTTTTTTAAGAAGATGTATAATACCACATTCTAAATTATTATACCTTTTTCTCCTTACAAAGGTATTCTACTTGTGAGATTTATTCATAAAGGGACAGGTCTATGCCCTAAGAAAGACAAATGACAAAACACATTAACTCATAAGAGGGAGCTCTTTGAGGGTTATTCAGCAACTCACTGATTCTCCATATGTTGTCATGCACAACAGTGGCTTTATGCTAGAAGATGAAATCCCCATCCTAGGTACTCTAGGTAGCTTTACAGAACTGCACTTCCCCAAGAATATTTTATTGTGACCATAAATAAGTATTTGTAGAGTACCAGAGATAATTGATGTGAGCTGAGAGTAACTCTGTTAATAACAGCTCCCTCCAATGCTCTAAATAAAATTTATTTATGGCCACACAGGAACCATATAAAACACAGTATACACACTACTACAGACATCAAAAACTGGTTAAATAAATGATGTTTCATTTGCATGTGAAGGTAATAAACAGTCTTGCATTTGCTGAATTTATTTGTGCCTTACATCACTCTCTGGCTCCCCAGAAGTACATAAGTCTCTGCATCCTCATGAGAATTCTAGTCTTTCTTGACTCTTCAGAACTCTTTATATCCCCAGGATTATTCTTCTCCCATATATCCCTACATTAGTTACTAGTATTCCTATATCCATTTTCACTTATGTCTCTTTTTTAGAGTAACTCAATTTTTGTTACCAGCCTTTAAGCCTTTCTAAAATCCTAAATACGACATATAAATATTGACTCTGTCTTAATTTGGGTCAGTAAAGCCACTGGCTTAGTCTTGCTCTCTAACAGATACATTCATGTAGGGTTTACAAAGTTGAGAGATAAGCATTAGATATTTTTCCAGATGCCAGTCCAATGTGCAGCAGCAGGTCATTAGTAAGGATTTCCAGATCTCTGTGTACAAATACTGCACACAAGCACCTTGCACATGCCAAGGCATTAAATGTTACCCACAGAGTTAAAACTCTGGAGTTAAAGAAATGTGCTTAAAAATTTATATACTATCTTTGAATATAATACTAATTACATGAAAGATGAATTTACTTTTAAACTTTGATAATCATGAAGATTTAAGTCAGACCTCTCTTCTCTGACGTAGTACTCAGAAAACAAAATATACCTACTCAGCCCAAATCACATAAGACTAAAATTCTTTCTTGAGCCATCACTCCTCAATTTTTCTCCTAGCATGAAAAAAAATTCTGATTTTACTTTATGTTATTAACACTCACTTTTTTTTATTTTCACATATACCTTCTACTTTATTTATCCCAAGTACCCTTGGTCTAGGTATGCTTTATGCTCTTATATGCACGTGTTCAGCCTTTTTCTACTTCTAGGATACCTTCCTGCATTAAGTAGAGCCAGAGCTAAAAATCAGCTGAAACGGCTTTGAATTCAACTAATCTTTTCAATGGCATATCACAGGATTTTGGGTACCAGAAAAAAAGGAATATTCCTTACTTCTAAGTGATGTTCTAAGGACCTGCTCCCACAGGAACTGACTTCTAAGGAAGATGCAAATGTCAGGGGAGTGCTGTCCTGAACAGATTTCTCACATGAGCACTTCTGTACTGAAATGAAAATGTTCACATACTGAGCTGAGCAGTTTCCCCTGTAGGTGAACTCAAGTGAGCATCCCCCAGAGCAAGTGCAGGCCCTCAGCTTCTTGATAAGTTGATCATGTTTTCTGGGTGGCTCATTTTTCTTACAAATGCACAAGATCAAATAAATACCAACACTTTGGAGGAGCAGACTACATTAAACAGAGCCCCAGCAGATGAAGCCATGCCCTGACAGAGCACAGCTTCTTGTCAGATTAATTCCAGCATCACAGGCAGCACAGGAGGGGCTGAGCCTTCCCCTCTGCTGCTCACTCCCTGTGCATCCACCCAACAGTGCCAGGGCTGAGGTTTGTGTCCAAACCTGGATCAGAGCTCTCCTTGTGCAAAGATGCCTCCAAAAGGGAGGGCAGGAACAAGTGAGCCTAGAGGAGAAACCTCTCAGGCTTCTCATGAAGTGACAACCTCACACCTGCTATCCATGAGGTCCCCCAATCTGATGTGTCCTACAAAACCCACCAAAAGAAATTAATTTCTTTCCAGACTCTCTAAAAGAACAGTTATTTTCATTAATCTTCTTTAATATTCATTTAGAATCCATTCTTGGCTGTAATAATTTCTTTTTTGAGGTCCTTTCTTTTAGACCCACAAAACAACCAGGTCTTTAAAGAAACCACCATAGACATTCACTTAAGTATAATAATCGGCTCTAAAATTCGAGATTGTCCTTTCCCAAATCAGAGATGGAGGGAATCATTTACAAGTTGGAAAATTGCTGAAGCAGTTACTCAAAGGCCTAGCAAGGAAGACTAGGAAAATGCTTGTCTCTCAACTACTAGTTGTGGTTTAATACTAGACTAATTTATGACACCTTAGACTGATTTTTTTTCACTTTCAATAAATGCATTCACCTCAGTTTCCTGAATGGGATCTTTTTCCTTCATAGCTCCTAACATTAAACAATTTTTGCAAAAATGTGTCTTTCTACTTCATGTTCTCTGGTGTCTAGTTTTTAAAAAGGCTTAAGTAAATTTGTATTTTTGGTCTAATATTCTAAACACTTTCTTTCATCTGTTCTCTCTGTATTCCATATGCTTTGCTCAATACAAAGATCACTAACAAGCTAAGGCATGAATTTGATGTGTGTTTCCAGGATACAATTAAACTAACAGCCTCCAAGAAACCATATTAAATAACACGGGGCCCTAAGGGCTTAATATATTTTAAAAATCCAAAAGATTTTTCATATTTTCAAGTATATTCTCCTGTTATTTTTGAACAAGTGTCTACTTACTGTGCATAATCTATAATTTGTGCTACTAATAGAACGCCAGAGAAATGTGGAAAAATATTCAAAATATACAAAAAAAATCACTTCTCTTTAAGGGGGGGAAAAAATGAAAATAACAGAAACCTCTCCTAGGAATTATGACAGAGCTGTGTCCAAGCTCCTCTTATCTCAGGCTTGGCATCAGCCAAGAAGCACCTTTCCTAAAAAGGCAGATTTTTGGCAGACACAGCAATGCCAAAACAACAAACAGGAAGCTCAGCACAAACACTGCTGAACAATTCACCAGAATGGGAAAACCACAAATTTTATGTTCAAAACTGCAATGGTTTAACAATAAACAAATATATTCTTAAGCACTAGGTATTCATGACAATGTTTCCCAAATCTTACTAAAGACTACGAAACAAAACTTTCCTTCCTAAAAGAGCCTTTTGAAGGGTAAGGAACCCAACCCTGCCCAGAGAGTGCTGCAGTGGGGGAAAAAAAGCTGAGTAGTTTCAAATGGAAACTTTTACAATTAAGAAAATTCTCCCATCATTGAAATACAAATGTTGATTTTTTTCAATTTCATATTCTAGCGTTATCAAAAAAAAGACATTTTTATGAAATCCTATAACCTTACCTTGCAGACTCTTTTTTGTCCTTCCACTTGAATTTTTGTTATGTTTTTGTATTTATGTTTTGTTGCTACTAAATATTCAGTTATGATATATGTATTCCATGCTTCTGTCACTTTCCAATCACTTTAAATGATTTTCTTTTGAAACAATATGTATAAAAAAAATCATTTCTGCTTCAGAAGGGCCACTCATGTGGAACTAAACTAAATCAAACAACAATTAACAATATGTTAATGAACTAAGCCAGAAGTTTAATGGAGATGAAAAAAGCATTTCTAGCAGTTATAGTGAGGAGATTATCTTAAACAAAAGCTTCCTGCAGCTAAATACATCACATAAACAATAAATTCCAGGTTTTTATTACAAAAATTGATTGTATTTGCAATAATTGGCAAATTTACCAAAAGGCAGAGAGTAGAAATGGAGCATTTCCTGCTACAGATAAAGTGGTAACTTATTCATCTCATAAAAAGTGGAGCATGGCAACCATAAAACACAGGGGGTTTGGCAAGTGATCACCACATCTGGTATTATTTTAATAGGCAAAATCCTAGCAGAAGGTATAGTTGTTTCAAGCTGAAGATAACGAAATACTGGCTTCAGAGAGACCACAAGACAACAAGAAATGAGTTCTCACATTATGAGATAAAAATATACCTGATATTTAAAAAACCAGGTGGTTAATACATCCTAAGTAGGTATATATCTTGTTACCATAAATCCTGTTAACATTAATCTCCATTTTCATATACACATTTTAGCTCCCCCCTCACTTGCTGAATTGAATTCTACAATTATTTACATGGAGAAGTATTAGGCAAAGGAAGATTAGGTTAGAAATAATTATGAATATTTTTTCATCCCCCACAAATTCTTTTAATAGTATTTAATACTAAAACTAAAAAAGAAACATAAGACAAAAAGTTATTTAGCTAAGAAATAGTTAGCTCAGACACTGTTTGGAACTCCTCATTACAGTTCCTCACCATTGATTCTCTATAAATCTCAAGAGGAGCCAGCAGTGGTGTCCCCAGCACACAAATGGTGGGTGACACCTGTCTGGGCAGGTTTGTTGTATGGAATTCAGAGGAGAAATGAAATTCAGCCTTGCTCCAATGGCAGCTTCACCCACTGCTGCAAGATGCAAACTCTGTGTGTGACACACCTGGGGAAAGGACTTGGGCAGCACCTGTGACCATTCCTGACCACCACCAACATTCTGAATTTCACTACCAGATAGACACAAGCTCATCTGGGTACATCAGTTTTGCTGCACTCCCAAAAGATCTTTGATGTCCAAATAACATTTTTTCTTGCTGAAGACAAAACAATTTCAGCCATTTTATAGCTGCCATTTATATAATCTACCTTGTTTATTAATGGTTGTAATTCTGCTTAGAACTCCTTGTAAATGTTTTTCCTAATGTAGTCAACTAATTTTTCTGGCATAGACTTTTCTGTTTGTCTATTGTCCATATGTTCATCAAACCCAAAATATAATTGACTGCAAGCTTATTTGCATGGCTTCCCATCTGTCCCTGTCAAGTAAACTTTGTTTTATTATTTACTAATGGAAAATTAACCTTCTGTGCTCTTGTAAAATGAATCAGTCACCTCCATTAGGTAGTTTATTGTCCTATTAAATTTGTAAGGCAGATACCCTTTTGCATAGGAGGACCCTTTCATCAGCAAATATTAAGGGAGGAGAACAAGCACCTGGGTGCTACCACTTCCAGCACTGGTCTGCATAACAATTTCTGCTTCCTTATAGTTGATTAAGCTTTTGTCTTTGTCTAGAGCCTCCACAAGACACTGCATTATCATTCTGTAATTCAAAATTTTAAAAATTATAACATATAGAGGAATTGCAATGTCATGGTATTATAAAGTCATTTCTGGAAGGATGCCACAGTTCATCTGGTTAATAAGTATGGAGACCTGATTTCTTCCAATGCACATATATTTAATAGATAAAATCTTGTTCCTACTCACACTTAACACATACCAAAATTAGATTTATAAATGAAAAGTGAAATTAACTTCAGATTGCTTTATAATTATGCAGCAAGTAGGATTTGCTTAATTTAGACCATGCACACCAATTGCAGCCATAACCCCAATTCCACAGCCTCTGAGTGCACCCAAGACATCAGTTGTGCCACATGCAGATAGAAAGCAGAAGGATATAATTCCCCAAAAGAAACAACAGAATCTACAATTTGTCTTTGCATATAAAGAGGAAAATACCTCTTTAAGAGTGAGGGAAACCTATAGTAACAAACAAGGAGGGTAGGAAGGTACAGCATGTGTGAGCAGTCCTCATTCACTCAGCTGGCAGGGAACAGCTTTCACCAGCAACAAAGGTTGATAAGTTTGGCTTCAGCACTCTTGTACAGCTCTGTCTTGTGCCAAAATTGAACATAAAAAAGAAACTGGAGAAGTGCCTGGGAACAAAAATTCACTTCCCTGAGGTTTCTGAAAACTAACATGGTGTAGAGCTGGGAATCTCCATTATTGCACAGGTGCTGCCATGCAAAGGCATTTAAAGAGCAGCAGCCCAGAAACAATGTAGTGTGAGGTGTTATACACCATGTCCCTGGCAGCAGGGCCAGATCCAAACATTGCAAAACTGCTTTGGCAATGAGATTGCAAAGCACGCGAGCACTGTCTGAAAGCATGCACAAATATTTACCCTATCTACACAAATGGGATCAGCAACCTTTATGGTTGAAGGATATTTCTCTACACCAAGCAGAAATAATCAATTAAGCTTTTAATTAATTCCCAAACAGCAAGACTTACTGGTGCATTTACTTAGCTCAGAAGCAGGTCATGTCTAGGTCCTGTTACTGCCCCTCATATGCTACTATGGTTAAAAACTGAAGTTTTTCCCCAAGGCTGGTTTGCACTGCAGGGGTATCTCCAAGCAAAGCTGGAAAAATGTACTATCTGTTTCAGCTGAGCAAAAGACCCACAAAAAATGAATCCATAAAGACACTGCCCAAACAGCATCAATACACATTTTCCTGCCATAAATTCAACCCAGGTTTGTTATGACACAGGAGCTGACTGGCATTACTTTTGACTGATTTTGTAGCTTAGGTCAGACTCTCAAGCAATCCGGCTGTTTTCAATCAAGAGCTTTGGACTTAACTAAAGGAACATATAAATGTATTTGGATATCATCAGGAAAAGGACATATGTACATAAATAGGTATATAAATACATATATATATATATAAATACACATATATATGTATATATGTGTGTGTATATATATATATGTGTGTGTGTATATATACATACATATATACGCACACAGACACCAGTTTGACTCACTATTGATAGAAGTCCGTGTGAGAAAATGCTGAGGATTCAGATGCTCATTGCCAGAAACTAAAGAGTAATTTATCCCCTCATCTGTCCTTTCTGTGTGTCACAGAGGAGGAAAGGACCACTCTCCCACCATTTTAGGCTTGTTCTGGCACAACTGGACTGGGATGCAAACACCAAAGTGGCTCACTTGGAAAACTAATTTGGCCATGCTTTGTGCAGTGACATGGTCCTTTTCTACTTCCCCTTCCCAACGGGCCCTGGGAAGAGGAAGGCAGAAATGGTCAGAAGTGGTGGCCTGGCTCTGCCACTTTGTGCCTCTAGAGAAGCAGCAGGGGCAGGGCTCAGCAGTGACACTGCTTTGCACAGAGCAGCACAGGTTACCAGTGTATTATCCACTGTGCATTTCCTCAGTCTTCCAAAAGTTAGAATTTGAACTTAGCTAAGTATTTCTTGGATTTGAGTATGTATTTACAATATATGGTGTAGAAAATAAATGTGAAATGAAATAAAGAAATTAATGTAGACACCCTGGACAGGTATATCTACTTTCAAATAAATACAGCTCTCATATTTCTGTGGGAGTCCTGCCTGAATAACAACCAAATAAAATCTTTGCAATCTACCTTTATGTGTTCTTATACATTACAACTCATAAATATGCAATATGAACACAAAATAGCCTCAGAGAGACTACAACCACCCAAAAAAAAAAAAAAAAAACCAAAAAAAAACCCACAGAAATGTTATAGCTTCTCTTATGTAATTTTTAAAAGCGACAGTGTTGTTGGCATACTTGTCTAACTTTTCAGAAATTCAATTAGAATACACCTTTTGCATTGTTCCCAGATTTTGCAAACCTGCTCCTTTGAAATACAGGGTGCTGCAAATGGAAGTTTTTATGGATGCTGAACACAGACCTGAGCACAAATTAAAATAAAGACATCCTATGGCCAGTGGTACCCAGGCAGTGGCCTTGCTTCCAGCAGCATCCTGGGGCCCTTTGCCAAGGCTGTCCCAGATTTCAGATCCCTGAGTGACACAAGGCAGCTCGTTGCCATCCCTGGCACTGCTGTGTGGTTTGATGCTGTGCCTGCAGGCTGATCTGTGCTCTGTGAGGCTCTCAGGCCGGGCAGAGCAGCCCCTGCTCAGAGCAGGTGTCACAGCCAGGTCCCTGCACAGCTGCAGCTGCTCCAGCGCTCAATCCCAGCTGATGGTGGAACCCAGACAGCTGCCCCCAGAGCAATCAGCACCTTGCACACACTGAGCTAAAGCTGGAGCTGCTAAAGCCAGCGTGAAAGAGTCTGCAGGATTAGATGTGCAGACTACTTAGCAAGATTTCCTTAGCCACAACAGACTGAAAATAAAAATCATGATGTGATAAATTCCTCAGGATGCTGCTCTAATCAGTGGGGTTTACATAAGCGTGTCCTACCTGCGAACTGCACTCAAACATGGAATTATTTAATCAAAAGGAAATTTAAGTGCTTGAAAGGAAATAAAGGTTTTATTATCTGCAGGCAATTGTTCACTTGTAGTGTTCTCGTTCATTGTCTGGGGGAACTGAGGTGATTCATGAATATATTCTGCTGTCACTTCCACTGCAGATACAAGTTAACCACTGAAATATCAGAACAATTTTTACTTTGGTTCTGCTTAACTGCACCATCTTCTGTCAATGTAAAACATTAATTGCCCAAGGACAATCAATCAAAAACTAAATTAAAGTCAGACATGAAAATTTCCATGTCACAGACTCATTTTCGTCATGTTAAAGGTGATGGAAGTTCATTGAAGCCCAATAGTAAGGTGAGGAAAATTAGGCCCTGCAAAAATGGTGAACAAAAAAAGTTTAGGAAATATGAGGGGTTTAGTTAGTGTTACAGCACAAGCAGCCCAAGAATCACCTAAATGCATTCTATAATAGCCAAAAAAACCAAACAACAACAAAAATAATAGAAAACCCGTTGAAAAATAAACAAAAGGAATTAACATAGGATTTAATGGAGGATTATTTTAAATAACACATTGACAGAAGTTTGGTGGAGTTCTTTTATTTGATTTTTCTTTAAATTGTAAATTCACCTTTGTTGCAAAGCTCTTGCTTCAGAGTGGGAATGACCATTATGTACCTGTTGCTCAAGATTGACAAAATGACAATTTATGATCTTTTGCTCAGCACATCCAATTCCAGTATAGAGCAGGAAAAGTCAAGAAATTCTCACATATTCCACATTCTTTAGATGAAAAAAAAAAAAAAAGAATAGAACACAAGTCTGCAAAGCCTTATCTTATTGAATTAATATTGACTCAAAGTTAAATTCAATGTACTCCATTATTTACTTCTGTATAGATTATATTTATGCTATACTTTCAACATCCTGATTTTTGTCAAGTCATTGTTTGCTGACATACTTGATTTAGGTGTGATTTTGACTCTCAAATGGTTACATAATCATTGGCCTCCTTTCACAGTCCATTATGTTAACCCAAATCTGCAAAAACACAATTATTTCAGTCTTCAAGCAGTTCAGAGACATTAAATATTCAAAAGTTTCCCTTTTAGCTGCTGAGTGACTCCTGAATAACCATTTAAAAAAAAAAAAAAAACAGCTAATAGATGCAATTGTAAAAAAAAAATAAAAAAATCCCTGGCATATGCAGACAGTGCTTTATTTCACACTCAGTTGTTACCCTCTTTTGGCAGCGACAAAGTGACAAAATGAAGGGAAAATGAAGCACCTGAACTCTGCTATCACAGCACAGATGTTGGACCCAGTGAACGGTGCAGATCAGGTCGAGTGTGCCCTGTGTGTGGTGCCCCCAGAGAGCGCCTGGCATATCTGCAGCTGCAGGGGCAGAGGTTGCTGTGTGTAGCAGTGTGACCTACATTTAAGGTGCACGTACCCTTTACATTTTCAGTAAACCAGTAACCTGCAATTAACATTTCAAATGCAAAATGTACTGCAGAAGGGCGGTGCTGTTCAACCTACTCTGTCACAAGCAATCAGCATTTCCCAGTCCTTACACCACCAAGGCACATGCATAAAACATATTTCTTCATCTGTTAGCATCCTCAGATTTCTGCCCCCTTGCTATGTCTAGCATCACACTGACAAACTGAGGCTCCTTTGACCACACAACCATAAACAAACATAACAAAAAAAAAGCAGCTGTATGAACACAAAGGCCTTGTGGAGAGAAAAGAAAATATACAGGTGTAAACAACAGAAAATCTATAGAGCGTGCATGGAGAGGCAAGGCTGAATTCTTCAGACCACTGGGAGCACTCCCCTTACTCCACCTGCAGCACTGAAAGATCAGACCCTGTCCAGGTAATTGCCCTATGTTATGTAAGGTTGTGGTTTTGGAGTAGACCTGACAGAACAGCTTCACCTTATTCATGGGCCAGCTCCTCAATTGTGACTTCTGGCACAACCAGAAGAGGAGGCAAACCAGAGACACCTCAAAATTAAGTCAGGAAACAGCCTGTTCTTATCTCCCCCTGGTATCAGAGAGCTTAATCCATTTGGGCAGGATTCTGTTTATTTGCTATGGATGAAGCAATGGTTACCTGACTGCCTGTAGAACTGAAAACAGAGAATCTGACTTCCAGGCAAGGTTTGCCACCTCATTGTCACACACCTGCTCCCCACAAACCTGACTGCTGGGTGCTCACAGGGACTCGGGCAGTTCTCCAGGTATCTGGAGCTATGGCAGGGGCCAGCTGCTCCCAGTGTCTCAGGCTGACAGCCTGTGGTCAACCCCTGAGACACCCCAGCGAGGAAAGAAACAGGGCTGGGAGCACAAGCTGGAAAGTACTGATGTAACATATATGGAAAAATGAATACAACCATGAAGACAAACTAATTGAAACTAATTCAAACTAATTGAAAAGCCTTAAATCCCTTGAAATGCATTTAAAGAGTTATTTAAAGAAACCAAAGGTAAAGACAATTTGAAAGCAGTCACCAGTGCTAGCAATAGAAGAAAGTAATATCACTATTTGTTGTATTGAAGACTTCTGAAGTAATTTTACTGTGATAGCACCATTGAATGCTCTGTAGAAGTGTGTTAAAACTGAGCTGTTAAATGTTTGGACGTTCACATTTATACAACATTCTGTGAAGATCCTAGGAAGGCTGAAGAAATGATGCCCTTTAGAGACAACATATAAAAAAAAATTATATCCATGAAGTTCAGCAGTGACTTCACAGCTAAGAAGAACACAAAACAAAAACAATCACCAAAAAGTAAGCAGATAATTGAAAGTAGGCCTAGTTGAAACATTACCCAGAGGATCTGTGCTATTTATTTGATTTCTGTGACAAATCACAAGTGACCAGTTGCTCCAGAATAAAACAGGACACTGGGTCAGATCCTGATTTTAGTGAGAAGCACTGACTGCAGCCCCAAAACTGAGACCCTGAGGTGAAATACTTTGTGTTTCCCATGTATTTTAGCTTGGACAACCAGTGAGTTGCTGACCAGGAGACAGAGATGCAACAATTCTCAGCCTTGATGCAATTTGCTGCATCTAAATCACCAGATGTGCACAAGAGTAAAAGAGTTACATCAAAACCAAACATTGACCATCTATCCCTGCAAACATGAAATTTAGAAATCATCATGAAAATTGTAGGCACAGGAAACCAGGCAAGCATAAAACTAAAATATGGAGAAAAGCTTATTATATTTTTATGGTCTGCTCACATGCCTAAAATAATATTTTACTGAAACTAGGTCAGAAAGCTCAGAATCTTGCAGGATCAAATGCAGAAAAAAAAAAAACCAACAATATTATTACTAAAAAGAGAACTGGTGAAAAAAAATTGAGTCCTGTTTTTGAAGTGCTCATAAGATGTTTTCAATATATCCAGTCTCTAGGCTGCTCAACTAATTCTACAGCATTCTTACACCTTTTAAAAGAAAACTTTTACTTTTTTCCCTCTTGAGGTATATAGATATAATTCTATCAGATTGACCAGGCATGAAGTTATGGTGTTTGGAAAGCAAAAGCTCAGCTGGGGTTGGCACTTAATTACCAAGACCAAAGAGAGATTCTGCAGCCACACTGGTGGTAAAATATTCCCCTCAGACTTCTCCCTGCTTTCAGCTGGAGTTGGGACTGAGGTTCCTTCCATTCTAAATCATCCCATATTATTACTACTTTTAAGTTATATTAGCATTTAGTAACTTAGTTAAATTAATTTCTATTAGTTGGAAGTACATAGAAAAAAACCACAAAATTAAATAAATAAAGGGAAAAATATTTGCATGATTCAGAAATAAGTTGTATGAGAATAAAAGTTTAAAATTTGCTTTTTATAAGTGTTCTCTATTTTGTATATCAACAAATTTTGCAGTCATTTGTATTCCATGATTTCCCTAATGACCAATTCATCCAAAATTCATCTGTCATTTTTGCATGTATTCATTCAATGCTCATTACAAGCCCATTGGACCACTGAGGTGTTTTAGAAACCCATAAAGTGGTGGAAATCTCTACCATATTCCTGATGTTTCAAAGTTTCTGCTCACTCTCCAAGAGGACACAACAAAAGACATTTTGATGTACAGGGTAAAACTTTTGGCGTATTTTCATCTGTGGTAAAAATTTTGTTAACATCCATGTACCTGGATATTATTGCTTATCATTCCAAGTCAGGGCCAGACAGACACAGAGTGGGGAGAGCACCCCTCTCCTGCAAAGCAGCCAACTTCAGCTGTGGGGGAAGGTAAGAGGAATATATTGGGAAAAGAAATTAAAATTGTTTGCAAAAGTTCCTCACTACAGACTAGTCCTTTTTTGCAAAAGTTGATGATTCTATGACTGCCGTATAAACGTTGAGCTAAACTAAACCAGAGGTTGCCTGAACCAAAAGCAGCAGGAAATAATCTTACCAGATGGGAGCTCTAAACATTACATTTCTGACCCTGAGACAAGAAACAGTGTGCAAACAGATAGACACCTTATTTAGACACACACTAACACATTTTTTGGAGAAAATGTGTGTTTTCTGACAGTTCTATTCAGGTCTCTTCAAATGAATGATGAATTGCTTGTGCTTTTAAACACAATGAACTGGGAAAATAAAACTATGCTTCAGAAGGTATGGAGGGCACACATCTCTATTTAGTTTATGTCATTTAAAAGGAAAACATTGGAAGGAACACAGCAATATGTAAACAGTGTTTTCATTGCTAGAACTGCCTGTTTCCTGCAGGCTCCTCTGTGCTAACAGCAGCCTCATAAGCAGCAAAGTCCTCAGAAAGGAGGAAAAGGGGTTGAAATTCAAATACTAGTTCTTTGAAATTTCAGCAAGATGTAGAAACATAGAAATGCCTGGGCCCTGAAGTGAGACAGACCCACACAAACCAGATCAGCTTTGAATTCTCTTGATCCAGCCAGGAGAAAACTGTAACCACATGACAATATCCACACAGAAGATGGAACAGGTAGAAATAATAAGATCTTGGCCCTCTTACCCAAGAGCTTAAAAATCTTTAATTGCCACTGACAAAAACAGTGATTTCAACTTCTTCCTATGCTTCCTGCAGTTCTTCAGACTATTATTTCTACATTTTATCACATGTGGTGAATCTTCAGGGACTGTAAGATAACAAACACTTCATAACAAAACAGTGTTAAATCTGCTGAAACTCCAGTGTACATGTTAATATTTGCCCTTGCAGGAGAGTTATTAAAACCTCTGTGCTTGACCCTGATATTAAGCCAATTCACAAATGCTACTCTTTGTGGGATGATTTTGCTTTTCCTTGGAAGCAAAATTTCAGGCTTTTACTTCATTTAAATGCATATATTTATTCCTCAAGTCAAAACAGCAGTTCTGGGATCCAAATTTAAGGTACTATTTCCCTGCCAGAAGTATACCAAGTGAAAGCAGAATTATATAAATATTCATTTCTTACATTACATTATTCTTCATTCTAAGCTCATGGCCTCCTGACACTGTGATCTCCAAATATAGTCACATTTTTGGAGTCCCCTGGGTCACTCAAAAGAAACCTGTACTAAAGAGATGTCAAACATTAAAAAGTTGGGGTTTTCTCTAATGTATCTCTCTGCGACCAGGAGTGAAAATAATTTTCCATGTCACAAAACCTCAGCCTGTGCCCTGGGAATTTGTAGGTAACACCTCAGGATTCCTGGGACCTGAGCCCTTCTGCTTCACACATCCCTGTGCTGGGACTTCACACCAGGAGAGCAGTGGACATTATGGATTGCCTAAAGAAGATCAGGACAAGGAAGAGCCATCATTTCATCCAGCCTATGTTCTCCAGAACAGTAATGTTTTCTTTCAGCATCCCTGGTCAATGCTGGTGACCCCAAAGAGTGGAAAGAATTAAAAAATCTTAAAAGCAGGAACAGAAAACAAAGATCAGAACAAACACTTAACAAGACAAGCACTGAATGCCTGGAGAGCAGTACAGCAAGGACAGCCACAGCAGCAGATGAAATAGAGGCACAAGAACCACTGCACACAGCCTCAGTTTAATCACAGGTTTATATACTGCGACTGTCTCTATTCAACCAGTAGAATTTTAATCATCAGTTTCCTGTTTTTCTTCCCTGTTATTTTGATCTCAACATGGTTCCAACCTGTCAGGTATTAGGGATTTAAAGCTTAATTAGTTATGAACAGGAATAAATTTGATTTCACTCTATGGAATTTCACACTTACTGATTATAATCACAGAAAAATAAAGCAGAAATTTAAAGTACAATCCTAGCATGACAATACTGGAAATTATTCTAATGATTTTTCCAAAGTCTAACCACAAGCTTGGTGGAAACTGTCCTTTCCAAACTACTTGTAGCAGCAGGCGTCAGATTAAACCCAGGAAACCTGGATTCAATTTCCAATCTCATGTTCACCTAAAGGGTCATTTTCCTAAACTGATAAAGAGGGACTGCTTCTCTAACAGTTCCTTATTTCCCAGTCTTGCCTGCACAATCCTGCTTTGATTTGTTCCAAGCCTGGGGAAAGCACAGGCTTGAGAACCTCTCCAGCAGCAGGTGTTCGACACTTGAAGAACACAGCAAGCAGCTGCTGTTTCCTCTTTCGCAGCAAGGATCCTGCAGTTTCCCAGGGCAGCACAGAAAAACACTCACTACAGAGAAGTGGGACAGAAAACCTTAAAGAAGTAAAGCATTTGGGGAAATACAATTTTTAACACTGATTAAGAAGACTTCACAGGAAATATCAGATAGGAAAAAAACTTAGATCAAATTATCTGGGGTGTACTGATTCTGTTTACCTTCTCTTTTTGTTCCTCTCCTCATAGCCCTTCACATTTCTGTTTCAAATTGTCAAGTTTCTATTGTTTGCATATAGAAAATATCCTTAAAAAATGGGAAGAAAATTCTGCAGTACACTCTCCTTCCCCAAGCTCTTTGCTATCCAAATCTCCAGCTAATAAGATGCTCTTCACCAAGAGGCTGCTAAATCACATCTACCTCCAAAAGTGACATGCAGCTGAGTGAGTGCTGCAAGCTCTCAGCTTGAGACAGAAATGGTGGATAAGAGAAGGATAAGCAGTATATTTAGTTAGCCATTAATCTGAGCTGAGACACAGGCTATCAGGAAAACTGCCTTCCCCTACCACTCACTGCAGTTACAGTTACACTTTATAAATGTAACCATTAGCATGTTCTGCTCCAGGCTAGGGGAGATAACCATAACACAAACACTGGTGTGTGTAACATTTCAACAGAAAATGCTTTGTTTTTAAGGGAAAGAAAAGATGAAATTCATTTGACTAATGCACACTGATGCTGCTCTTTCTTGAATGAGTTATATGCAGCATCCATCAAAACTGAGTGTGAGCAAGAAATAATGAATTTATGGATGGATGAACAATGAACATTTCTTATGTTTTATAGATCTGTGGCCACTATGGAAGGAATTTAAGCAGGAGGGAACATGCTAGTTACTGCACAGTAGAGACACAACTTAATGATGGCTTGCAAAGCAGAGGCTTTTCACCTAATGGGAAAAAAGACTAGTAGTGCTTAAAGAAAGAAAACCTGTTTTCAAAAAGAGAGAAAGGTCTTTAACTGTTGTTTTCTTGTGCATAGGGAGGCAAGAACTGCATTTTCAGTACTCTCTCATTCCCAAACTGGCCTTAAGAGTAATTTCAAAGTCTACTGAAAGAATTAAGTTCCCCTTAACTGTGTCACTGTCTGCAAAGCTGCAGCATCTTAGAGAAATAGTTGGCTTCATGTGCACTAAACTCATGTTTAGTTTCCCTGTCATAACTGTTACACTTGCATAGCAGAAGTTTAGACTTCTGTTTCACTGCAATATGTCTGCATGTTACTTTTTGTCTTCAGTTTGTTTAGTACCAAAGGCAAATCTGGGGGAAGATGACAAACCACAGCTGCATCTGCTTGTGCAGCAGCCAGGGCTGGCTCACAGACAATCTCTTGGAGTTTGCAACCCACCGTGGAAACTTGGGCTTGGGGACTTTCTCCTGCCAAGTTTCCATTTCAATTCCAGGTTTGTAGCTGACATTGCTGAACCTCCTGTGAATGAGCTTCCAGAAAGGGGAAGCACAGGAAGAGAAGCCACAGCTGCGAGGAGCCCTCCCTGCTCAGCCCCAGCCCAAGGCAGAGGTGTCGGTGTCGGTGGAGCAGAGCTGATGCTGCACACCCCAGTGTCCACGCTGTGCTCGCAGCTGCTCCAGTGGTGTGGGAGGCAAACTGCAACCTGCCCAAGCTGCCTTCACTGTTACTCATCAGCACCTCTCTGGAGAAACCGGAGTAATCCTTGAAGAACTAGAAACAAGCTGCTACACGCATGATAATGTGTTCATCAGGAGTAAAGGGAATAAATTATTTCACTTTGTTAGCTTGTAAGTCACTGAAACCAGTTCTTATGGTTAAGTCCTACAATTTTTATTATAATCAAATTAATGATAAGATTAATTTATGACTCCCTAAATGCAGAGATCTGTGCTTGACAAAAGGGATTTTTCCTCCCAAACAATCTGTACACAGGACTGTTGAAATTTCCTTTTGCATTCCTTTTTCATACCCCATCCACCAGCCTGTGTTACACCCATGGGAAAAAAAAAAAAAAAGAGGTCAAACTTTCCATACTGTGCAACAGGACTGTCAAACAGGCCATGGAGCTCATAGCCAAGAAAAATAGAGCAAAACAGACTAAAGGTATTCACAGAACTGCAAGTTACTTTGCTAGTGAATTTCCATGGGTCACTCAGTGTCAGATAGGAGGTAACAATGACTCTGATTTCCACCACAACACACACCTGCTCACCCTGCACATAATTCCTTGTTTTGATGGACTGATAGTCTTTGGATAGAGCTGCTAAAGTTAAGTCTGGCCCTACACATTTAGGACACAGCAATAGCAACAGAAGGCGCTGCTCTTCACACTCAGCTGAACAAAAGCAGGCAGCCTGTTCAGCTGTTTCTAATGCTCACACAGGGAAATGTTTATGTCCAGAGCCCAGCCTCTTTTACTGGCAGTGAGAAAAGATGACTGAAAGGGACAGGACAGGAATTCTATTTGAAGGCAGGCTTGGAGGGGAGGGACAGGGAGCACCAGCCACATCACTAACAGCAGAACACACTGGCATAGTGTGGGATACTACATACAAACTGCCATAGAAATCCTCAATTCCAGTTCTCTTAATAGAGACTGAGGCTTCCCAAAGTAGAGAAACATTTGTGTTTAAGTGCTGAGAAGCCTGTTGTGGGCACAAGCCTGCTTCTGACACATGCTCAGAACACAGCAATCCCTCAGCAGACATAGCTGAGGGAGTGACACAGGTACAGGAGGGCTGTCCCAAAGAGGTGGCACCATCTGACAGCCACCCAGGAGTCTCTGAGGTGACCACATGGTGTCAAACCACCTTCCGGAAGAAAAAGCTCTATGCACAATGAGCAATCCCAGTCACCCCCCTTCCCTCATTCTCCCTTGGGTTTCATGATTGCCAAGGTTATAATTAGCCCAGGAAGCTGATTAGAACATTGCTATTCCCTGCTACACAGTTGACTATTGTAGTACAGATGGAATTATTTCCTGTGTATAGTAAAACACTTAGATAAACTGTAACCAGCTCAGGTGACAGCTGTGTGTTTGACTGGGTTCAACTTATAATGTCAACAGATAACACATCCCAGTGATGAAGACAAGCCGAAATTCTGGGGCTTATTAGTATGGCTCATTTTGAAAAGGTCTCAGAAGTGAAGGTCAGCCACTTTGGGGAAGAAAGATCTAAGCAGCAAACACACAAACTTATCCCATGCCTAGCCAAAGAATGCCAGTGTTGTCTCATATAAAGTTTTTATGGAGAATAAAGATGAGTAACTTTTAATAATTATATGAATGTTGACACTTCAGTTGATGAGTCATTTTAATGATTGAATATAGTTAAGTTCTAATAAAAAGTTGCTGTAAGTTAAATGTTCTTTTGCCTATATACTCAGTGGTGCAGTTCCATGAAGGTCCTGCACACAGTACTACACACAGCACAGCTCTGTAAAACAAAATAATCTTAATCCAGACATAGAGAGAAAATTATTTACTACAGTGCTGATTTGGATTTGGCTACACAAACAGGAATATTTAGGTTCTGCATACTTAATTATCACTGAAAACAAAGCATGTTTATAAAACACCAGGACAGCAATTTTTAGTGACCGGGGAGGGAAAAAAACAAAGCAAAAATAACTTTTTCCTCTTCTTCTGCACAAATTATATCACACCCTGACAATGAGATCCAGCCTCTTCAAAGAGGCAAGCCACCCCATACATTTTATCTATATATCTAATATTTTTTTATTTCATCTAACAGGATAGGGTGCTATTTATGCTTCCTAAAGCCCAACTTTAATCTAAGTATGTTAACAGCCATATGTTTTTAACACACTCAATGGATAAAGAGTCAGGATCCTCCTGTTAAGACTCAGATTATACTTTCCTGAAGTAGCGTCTGCCATCATCATCCTCAACCACAGAAGAGTGAAAGAAAACTGGATTCTCTGGTTCAAAACTAACCCACATAAAATGCCTCTCCTTCCCTGCACCACTCCCTTCCAACTCACACTGCATATGTTTATTTTCAGTCAACATAAAAAATAGTTTAGTTAGTTTGTCTCAGGGGTGTGGGGGTATTGTGTGTGCTCCTGTCAGCTCTTTGCATACATAGCAAAGTGTAAATACAACATGGTTATCCAGGCTAATCAGCTGCAGGGAGTTATTGGCATAGTCAGTCATGGACAGGGCTTGGAGAGATGTACTGCACCAAGTTCTTCAAGGTTAGTGTGAAAAAACAGCAACACAATAAAGGGAAATAATTATCTTTTTGGATGTACTTATCTCTTTTCAACTTCTGAGAAAATAGTTCAGCACTTTTCAGATCAACTGCAATTTTTCCCAGGTCAGAAAAGAGGCCAAGCAAAATTCCAAAGAAACTAAAGTTCTGAAAGCTAAATTACCTCCACTCTGAAAGAAAATTCTGCAAAATTATGCCTTTAAATTCAGGGAGCAGCAAATAGAGAGCTCTTGGTAACCTTAAACAGCAGCAGGTATTTATTTATACTTGAGAAGTTCTGCACCCTTCTGGAATGAAAGAATTTCCATGCTTGTTCAAGCTGACATGTTAATTTTGCCTCCAATTATCCTGTACACTGCAGTGAAAGGATAAATACCCCGTGGTGTAACAGCCATGTCAGGCACCTGCAGAGGAGCAGAGCTATCCCAGATGGTGCAAAGCACTAATCCATCATACCTGCAGTGGTGTGTGCTACCAACAGATCCTCAAGTGGCCTTCAGGTACTTCCCATGTCAAGCCTACCACAGCTGCAGGTACAGTGTGCTGCTATTTGAGGAACACACCAAAGCCAGGATGTGTTCTACTTAAATAAATATATTCTGCAGGTACAGAACTACCACAGCAAAGCAGCTAGGTGCTGTTCAGTTCTGTGAAGGTTTTTGCCACCAGGTAAAATAAACAAATCATGCTTTAACAGAAGAGCAGTGACAGGAGAGCTGTCTTTTTCATGCATTGTTTCAACATTTCCCAGTTTACACAAGTGCTGGATCCTTTGTCACTTTTTTCCATCACGTGAACGAAATAAATACATTTTAAAAGTGTGGTTTATAGGAAATTTGTAGCCAAGAGAGGAAATAATTCAAAGTAAAAATTTTCTAGATTCTCAGAACATTACAAATTTTCATTCTATTAAAAGATAAAGAACATACACTTCTGAAAAACGTTTGCTTAATCCCATGACCATAAAACAACTAGACCCTCCCAGAACAAGTGAGGTCTAAATTATATGTATATGAATACATGTATTTTAAATTGAAAAAAAATATAAAAGGTCAATGTTCTATATAGTAAGAAAGAACCCTAAATCTTAAGAAACTAACTGAAGTTAAGGTCTCATTTTTGATGAAAAGGTCAATTTTGATTGACTCCCCCAAAATGCTTTAATTTACATTTGGAAAAGCATATCTTAAAAATAAATATTTTTCCTACAGCTGCTCTTAGTGTGTCCTCTCCCCTTACATAATTTCTGAAAGCAGTTTCAAGAGAAATGTGAGTAATTTTATATCAGCCTCGAGAGAGTAAAAGGGGTTGTGTTAGTTTTCACTAGCATGGAGCAGGGAGGAGATGTTCCCTAAGTAACTGGAAAATCTGCTGAGTAGGACGATCATCTTTTTAAACTGCATAATGTTCTGGGCATGGGCCAGCTTTTCCAGAGACAGCCGTCCATCTGCTTAACTGGAGTGCACTGACATTCTCTGCTCCCCTATCATCAATTTCCTTGCTCTCACACCTCCATTCGGACCAGAGAACATCACAAAATCAGGTAGAGAAGTAATTGCTTCAAATGCTTCTTGGTGGTTTGGAAGAGACCTATACTTTTTCCAAGCAGCAGCAAATCAGCCAATAACTAAAAACAGGCAGAATAGAATATTTCAGAATTAGAAGTTGAGTGCATTTTAAAAGCATAGAAAACACTCCCTTCCCTTCTGCAGCTGTTTGGGGAAGCATGTACCATGCCCTTCTTGAAAGCCTCAGAAAAGCAATGTAGCAGTAAATCTAAAACTCTCCAGAAGCCTCTTCCTCTCTCAGGATTAAGGAGAACAACAGAAGCACAGAGATTCTTTCTGTATAAAAACCTCCACACATAATTTCTACATTTAAGGTTTGGTCACTTCTTTGTTCCTCAGTCTTTTTCCTACAGCTGCAGGACCTTAGCAAAGTGCAGCCTGACTTTGCCAAGACACTTTGGAGCTGGTTCTCAGTGCCAGCAGAGGTGCCAGGGGATGTGGGTGTGAGCACAGAGCCATTGCCCAGTCACACCCTCAGCTTTTGCTGAGCCCTGCCCTGCTGCTCCGCTCCTCCAGATGTCCCAGTGCAGATTGCAGGTGTCCCTCGTGCAGCAGGGCAGTGCTGCTCAGCCCAGGTATTAATACATCTCTTATTCATGCTCAAAATAACCTCCCTGAAGGTCCTGAGATTGATCAGGTGGAAAAAGAAAGAAGCAGTACAGGAAAACAATTTTTTCTATTATTCTTCTCTCTGGCTATTCCTTCTCTGAATATCAAGTCAGTACTCTCTTTTACAGCTCTACACTCTCACCAAGCACTTAGGGCATCCTGACCTTTTTCATGTCTGCTCTGAGATGGGGGTCATAAAAAACATTAACCCAAAAGATGTTACTGCAGCTGTCTCAGTTTTGAGGAACCACTACTTGCACCTCAGTTTCTAAATAAAATTTTATTGAAGTGATCAGCTTTAGCTGTCTAACTTTCTTCTATCCTACATAAACAGATGATGGTAGTATAATTTTCAGAAGAAATGGAAATAAATTACCCTAGAAGATTTTCTGAGATCCAAACAGACATTGTATTGTCCTTGGTAATAATGAATGAGACCCACTTGACCAGCTTTGAAAACTGGGATGATTCAGGTACAGGAGGTACAGGAGGCTGCTGCACATGAGCACTCAAATGGCTCCTAGTAATTTCCAGAAAAAGCAGATCCCTACTTCTGGGAAATATTACCATTTCCCAGACACAAACACATGAGCTTTCCGTTAGGAATTACGTGAAACAAAAAAAAAAATGAAGCCATTTATGTCAATTATTACATGTGAAACAAACGAAACCTCAGACCACTGGTTAGAAAGTGGAAAGCAACAGGCTGTCTTATACAAGACAAGAAAACATACATTATATAACTTGTGAGTAATCTGAACTGCAGTTATTGCATCTGCAAGCAAAAACCAAACATTTCTTCACAAAACAAAGAACAAACAAAAAAAACCAGCTCACTAAATCTTCCTTAAGTCAATCCTGAAATTCTAGTGTTCAAAAATCCCTCTGCTCTTAATGCTCCCAAAGCATTCTGAAAACTTTTGTACATCCTCAAGGGAAAAATATCTAACCCAAATGTAGTTTTGGGACATGCCTTTGTTCCAATCATCAGCACAGATGATCCTATAACAACCACCAAACTTTTATCTTCTAGATTTCTCTTTTTATTAATACATTTCCCAGAATATTCAAGTTGCATTTCCTAATTTGGAGCAATCAGAGTACAAGGCCACATATGTTTTTCCTTTTCCTCTGACACATCTAGATGTAGGAGAATTCCTGTGGATAATGACCTGATTATAAAGAACTGTACAGTTATGATAACAGGTATCATCTGTAACTAGGATTTGTAGAAATTCACTGAGCAGAAATCTTCCAAGGTGGCTGCAGGAGATGCCTGCTGAATACTGGGTTCTTTGTACACTTAAACAGATGTTCATCCTGCTTATTCATTTTAATCTGCTAAAAGTGTCTTAGCTAGAAACATCTTAAGAACAATTTTATCAGCTTAACTGTACAGTAAGGAATAGAACCTGGGACATGATTAGAGCACAAAGAATTATAAAAGGCTTGAATATGTGCCATATAAAAGGCTTGAATATGTGCCACATATAAGTTGGCATTAAGCCGACCCAAAAAATAAACATTTTTCTTTTCAGAAGGATGCATCTTCATAGAATTGCATCATGTGAGTTAATGGCTCTTATAAATCTTCAGTAGGAACATAAAAAACATAATGAAACTTAATGAGACTTAACTATGATGTAAATCTTAATTCATCTAACTCCAACCAGTGATTTTCAGGGATTTTTATGGCAGTATTTTTAAAGATGTTTTCTAATGAACAAGAGATTTTCTCTCACAGTGTCTCTTTAGGTTGCCTTATGAAATAAGTTGCCCAGCAGTCAAACACCCCTTGCAGTCTAAAATTATATATATCCCAAATGGAAGCAGACAGCTGCTTTGATTTACCTTCTTATATTCAGCTATCTTGCCCCCATTTAATGCAGAAACTATTAAGGAGATTAAGTTAATAGATTCAATTTGCTATGTGCCAATCTATATTACAGAGTCAGTGTGTTTTTTGTGTTCATAAACAGAAAACAGCACAAGTTAATTGCAAAACCACGTATCACAAATGGCTATGAATCTGCTTTAACTATTTCCATTTTTCTTTATTTCACAATGGCTTTAGTAACCTTCAACCTGAACCATAAACCCTGATCAGGGGCACTAAATGACTGGAATGTTTCTGGGAGCTGATTACAGGCAGTTTGCTTATGGCTTATCCAGTCTTATCTACTGATAAGGTCTTCCTCATCTCCCTTCTTCAGAGTACCAGAAGTGGGATTCAGGAAATATTCTACTGGCTTTATCAAAGACATAAATGAACAGAATCCTCACTGCTATAATTCTCTGTGGTCTAAGGAAACAGCAGCTCTTTGCCAGTTTATCCACCCAGAGACTGGGTTTACAAAGCAGACACTGTAGATTCCACTGATGGATACTTATTTGGGCTTAAACATGACAGGACATATTTGTTTCAGGATCTTTTTTTAAATATTTTTCATGGCTTTAAATAAGTAGTTTTGAACTGGACTTTTCTACAGAGAAATCATCACCAAAGCCAACAAACAACCTCAAAACAAAGCAAAAGCCCAACAAAGACATCCCACCTCCCCAAGGCCACCCCCCCACAAAAAACCTCACAAAAAAACAGTAAAATAAACCAAGCCAAAAAAGCACTTGAGTACTTAAGCTAAACAATTCAACTCTATGCAGCACAAAGACATAGAAATTAAATAGCTGGCAAGAAAGATTGATCCTCCCAGCTGTACAGTTTTCCATGAGCTTTTTCCCACAAAGGCAGAGGGAACAGAAAGGGTTCAACAGGTGTCCTTTACAGCTGTAAATTTCTTGCACAGCTGATGGAACTGACTCTCCACTGCATCAGTATTTGGGCAGGAATTCAAAGTAGATCAGATCAGAATAAAAACTGGCAAGTCCTCATTCCTTGTTCATTGTTTTGGGGATTTCTTACATGAATTCAGTGAAAAATGGAAGCAAACCAAGGCTCTACTACAGTAAACTAGGAAAGAGCCTTAAGCTAAGGGTGGGAAAAGATTCTTTACAATGAAATCTGGCCATGCCTAGCTCTACAAAACAGTTATAGAACTAACTTGGAAAAATGTATGGATGTCTCAGGAATGACATCTGCCTTTCCAGATCCTCTATCTACATCACTTTTGGAAATAACAATATACAGAAATCAAATACTCTTTTTTCATATATTTATTTGTAAATAAGATTTCTATATATAAGTTTACTGAGAACTTTTTAAAGAGTTTCTAATAATCACAATGCCTCTCAACACATCAACACCCAATTTAAATCATCTGGCTTCCTTTTGCCCCTGTAACATAAATCATAAGCAGATGATTATTCATATCTGATTGAAGTAATAATGCTAACAATCACAGAAGACCTGGCTCTGCTCATACTCTAGGCCAAAGACTTGCCTGCATTATATTGACTACTCCCATTACTTGGAGATAAACATTTAAAAACCTGCGTGATTAGAGGTTCAAAGCCTATTTTGAATATTATAATCTCACAGATGCTATATTTTTCTGAATTAGTTGCATAAACACTGAGAACTGACAAACTAATCAGAGAATTAATTATTTTGTTGATGTTTGCATAGTGATTATAGACTATCTTGTAGCCAGATAATTGAGTCCTTTTTTGCTACATGTTATCCGTTGCTCCTTCATCTCATTTGTCCTGAAATATAAATATTTTGTATATTTTAATATAAGCCTAATACAGATAGCAAAGCAGTTTAGGATTACAGGTACTTAATCCTTAATCATTCCTTATTAGCTCATTCTTCATTACAGTTCTAATTTTAAGGAGGCATAACCAAATTAAAAGAAAAATAATACAAAAATAAGTAGATTTTTCATCTGCACCATACTTTTCAAACTACAGACCTTTTCTTTGATATTTTCACATAGCTAATTTTTACCAAGAAAAGTCACTGGAACAGCATGGCAATACCAGGAGGGAGGAGGAAAGAGCAGATGGATCAGTATTAGTGTGAAACCCTTGGATTTCAGAATGACACCAAAAATAGGTGGGTATTGAAGGGAACTGTGTTTGCAAAGCTGACCAAGCACAAAACAAAGCCACTCAGACACCCCATCTCCAGTGAGATGGGTGACTTTGAAGGCTTTTAAATATTTTTCAGTAGCCTTCAGTCACAAATGCTCAGGCACTGAACTAACCTTGAACCATCTTTTCATTAATATAATCTTCCACTAATCTTTCAGTACAGAAACACTTTCATGCTCTAAAATGACTGTCCAAATAACACAATCAGAAAAATTCCTCTCAGGATGAAGGGAGTCTTTCTACATTTCCCTATGAAATACAGCAATATTCCTGTTCTGCTGCTTACTGCAGGGCACTCCCTGGCAGGGAGAATGGATCTGCCCTGAAAGCACCAAACTCAGCAAGCCAGAACGGCAGGAAGGGAACCAACAAACTGCTGCTAGCCCTCCTGGGGAAGATATTCCAGCACTGCTTGTGCTAATAGGAGGAGAGGGGAGATAAAATCATTAGTTCTATAAGCTATAATTAAACATATTTTAGATTCATTTTTTAGACCTTAAAGAATGAGGCCTGAAGTTATTCTTGGTAGGGCAGTGGCTACATTCTGGAAAGCAACACAGTCAAGTCCTTGCTTTACAAGCAGAGAAAGATGTCTAGCAGAGAGAAAATTTATCTTCAACTGCCAACTGCTGTGAATGTTTACTGTAATTACAAAGATGATTTCTGGCCATCTCTTTCAACAGCCACAGAAGAATTCTAAGTTTCTGTGGTTCCCCATGATAATACAGTCATACTTCCTTTCACCACTGCCTCCAGAGGCAGCTCAAGCCAGGCTTTTGGTAGGAACTCAGAAAAAGGCAGACACACATGGTAAGTTGACAGGAAGATGAAGGGGTGAGAAGAACATAGGATTGAGAGAAATTTTTTAAAAAAGAGAAGTTGTAGCTGAAGTTTTTAAAACATGCACCAAGGAAAGTGATTTTTTTTTTTTTAGGCTGATATTGTTTGAATTCTTTTGACTTACAACCTTCAACAGTGCAGGAACTCATAAGGCGCAGGGTTTTCTGGACTTGGATGGGATAGAAATCTTTCCAGGATTCTCATCATAACATGAAGAAGAATTTAAGTTATTGCATCATATGCTATTATAGACTTAAGATTTAAAGGCTGTATAGTTTTTAACTGTTTATTGCAGTGTTCATTAACATCTCTGCTAAAAATTCTGCTACTTAGCATTCACAGAAGCAGTGTGCATTAGGCAAAATCTGATGAATAAAAATAATATTATTAATGTTTAGCAATCCCTCCTTTTTCAGCAATTACATTGCAAGCACCTGCATGCTTTGGTATCTAATTAAATTTCTCAAAATACCTTTCCTACTGATGTAATTTAGATGTTTCCTAGAACATTTAAAAGCTGCTGGAATTGTTTAAGTGAACATGCTATTCAACAATGAATGACACATGAGTCAGGGAAAGCACTCTGCTTACTTTATACAGATTCCAACATTACTAACTTATTTTAGTGATAATAAATAGCTTATATGATTTTTAGCTTGTAAAAATTACACAAATTTATTATTTTCTGAGCACGTTGCAATAAGCAGAGTATTCCTGCAGTACATAAGGGGAAGCTTTATCTGAGGTCCCTGCACCTCTACCAGCAGACTTACTGAAATTCATTTGCATTTATTTGTCCTGGTTTCTGTGGCCACAAGTGTAATATTGATATACTCCCACACAAGCATACTCCTTGAAAACCCTGGCTTTGTAAGTGTGTTTACATTATTGAGATGGGCATGGTAAGACCTACTGCTTTTTTCCTCACTCCACTCCCACCCATCCCACATCATCCCCACTGGTTAAAGCTGAACTACTTCAATCCTGCCTGCCCAACACACATCATTAGGGGCAGCAGCTGCACAACCCTCAAGCAGGTCTTGACATCCTTTAATTTCTCACAAACTCCTAAACCACAACTCTGTGGGACAGGGACAGGTATTCGCCATGTTTCCCTCAGACCTAGCTGAGGTTTTTCACACCATGGCAATCTTTGACCACAAACTGCATCAACCAGCAGCACAGTCCTCTTGACTCCTCAGTCAGAGCTGGGGATTCCAAGCCTGCAATTAATATGCTTCCAAAAGCAAAAAATGGCACATCTTACACTCCTTCATCTGTTCCCCACATCATCAACAGCAGAAATGTAGGGCTTATCTTTTGCCTGCCTCTTTTATTTCCCTTTCCTCAATCCCTTGTAGAATAACAGAAATTAAAATCTGGAATTTCACTTGCTTATGAGATTCTTTATTCTTTTGTTTGTCTTGTCAGACTTAATGCATCTATACAATTCCCCTAGTAGATTAAGAAGCCTCAGAGGCTATTGCTCAGATTAAGCACTAGTTCTTACTGTAATCTTCTTATTCTCAATGTTTCCATCTTCTGCTCTATCCACATGATTAAACAATAAGTATATTATATCTTTCAGTACATCTGTCAGTTCAGGTCCCATCACTCAGCCTATTTCTGACATAGTCCATTGCTATCTGTCCTTCATAGAAAGTGCATTTAGTCCAATTTTCAAGCATTCTAGAAAATTGTCTTATTCAGCTATGCCTAGGTTATTTCATATGCTGCCATTTTCTGCAATCTTTCAGTAGAAAAGGTCTTTAATGAGGTAACAGGCAGGCCCATCACAAGTGATGCTATGTGGGTCTAAACAAAATATCCTACCTTAAAAAAAAAGTATCAATCTTCTTCTGAAGTATAACGTGACCATTAATTTTAACACAATTTGCTGCCTTGGGAAATAGGCACGATCCCACTCACAAGCTTTCAGTAGTTTCCAAAAAAGGCTGGATTGATGAAAGTTGATTACAAATTCTACTGAAAGACAGTTCAGCACCTTAGATAATTAAGAAAACATAATGCTCTAAATGTGATGCATTTCTGTTTTCCTCATTTCTGGCTGGATCCTCAGCAGATCAGACAGTTAAATACAGACTAAAGAAAAGAGCCATACTGAGGAAACATTTTATTATCAAATATCTCAGTAGGCTAGGAAGAATATTTGTTTCTCTTGGAACATATTTATCTAACAATAAAGATTTCTTTCCTTTTACTAGCTATTAGTTGAGAGCATTATATATTGTTGGGGTTGATTAAAATATTAAAACAAATATAAGATATTAAGATGGGCCAGAATCTTAAAAGTTGCTGCAACTAAAGTAACATTCTTCTGGTCAAAAATACCAAGTTCAGTCTCAGTCCTCCAGAATGTGGAGAGCTCTTTTGGCCTGATGAGTGGGATTAGGCTGCCAACAAATAAAAGCCTGACCTTTTGATGAGAGCAACCAAATATCTTTGTTACAGCAAATAAAGCTTCACTAAGAAGTATTTGCCTACTGGCTCTGGGAAGGCTTCACTGCTGTCAGTGACTGAATACAGCTAGGAGCTGAGCAGCACTTCCCCAGAGAGAGAATGGAAGGGAGCAGAACAGTGGGAGAAAAACACAAAACAGGACAGGAAAAAAAAAACACAAAACCAGACCTTAATGCTTGGGTTTGATCTGTTGGACACTATTAGTTAAGCACTTAAGTAAATCAGCTGAATATTACCCAAAGCAGAAACAGAACTTCCGTTATCAAGTGTGGTGCCAGGACAGTCTATAAACATTCCTGGGCAGAAAAAAGCTGGAGTAATGAACCCTAACCAGCAAATACTAGAGCTACAACCAGAGTTCCTGTTTTGGGAAGAAGGGAAGGAAGGTATTATTTACATGTGAAACATTTGGAGGTGAGCAGGAGGGGATGTAGCATCTGTGCTTTTGCTTCGTGGTTATTAATACTTATGAAGTAGAATCCTAGGTCATGTTTAGATCTCCTGAACAAATTGTAACAATGAAGCTTCACCTCTTGTCAACTCTACAGGGACTAAAAGATCTTAAAAACAATCTCATTAGAAAAGCCAAGAAAATAAGCCTTAAGCAGCTGTTCATTATCTCACAGAAAACATTAACATTCCAGACTTCCCTGACACAATATACAAAAATAAATAGACAAACAAAAATTAAAACACTCTTCTGCAACACACCAGCCAAACAATACAAGTATTCATGTCAGTCATTCCGTTAATTTTGTGTATAAATCTTTTGAGTCTCACATTTCTTCCTGTGTCAGATAATGTAGGAGGAAACATCCTTTATTTTCATCTAAACTTATAATGTAAACCAAAGGCCTGAATGTGCTTTTCCTTTCCAATTCTTCTTCCTGCTTGCTTTTCTAGAAGCAGGGTAGCAGCCACTGCCTGGCCTTTTATCTCAGGCATTTTGAAACAGTATAAAAATGCAATAAAAGTCTTGAATTAATCAGGATAATGCTATTCCAGTGACATTTTTTAAGTCTGCACATAGTCTTTTCTGAGTCTTGTAGTCTGTGGTACATTCATCTTCCATACAGCATCTCCTAAAACCTACTGGAGCAGAAGCTGGGCTT
The DNA here is from genome assembly GCF_028018845.1 of Melospiza georgiana. NCBI lineage: Eukaryota > Metazoa > Chordata > Aves > Passeriformes > Passerellidae > Melospiza > Melospiza georgiana. Next base: position 14,025,340 of record NC_080439.1, read on the forward strand.
CACTTTTCAAGAAAAACCCAGACTAAAGACTGCAGCCAAACACCTGCAGCTGGGAAGAACAAACAGCAGGAGCCCTGGGAAACCAGTACCTATGGAGACTGGACCAAAGCAGGGCTGAATTTCTTTAGTTACAATGGATTGTGAAAAGTGAGGAAACTCTATTGTGACAAATAAAAGCAAGGACATTGTTTTGGGAAAAGGATATAATGCAAAAATAGAGAGGCACAGCCACTTCTTCAGTATTCCCAAACCATGAATCCCACACAGAACTCAACAAGCCTACTGGTGGGACTGTGTCTCCCAGTTGCTCCAGACACAGGGCTCCTCACAGCACACAGTCCCCACTGTCCCTCATCCCATCCCATCCTGGGTAGCCCCTGATTGCTGCTCCCAGCCCAGCCTGTGCTCACAGACCTCTGAAGGCCTCTGGAGCTGGGAATGGATAGAACAGGGGAATTGTCACCACATTAGAGGAAGCACCCTGACAGGACAGCTCTGGGCAGTGAACCATGCTGTCCCAAAGGCAGATAAACAAGAACCTTTTAGAAATGTGCTTAACAAAGTTACTGGTCTGATTTGCTCCAGGATTTGAAGTACAGAGAAGGCAAAAGGACATCCAGCTACAAAAGAGCATTGACCTAAGATACGTAGGAGTGCTAACCTTCAGTCTTATCTCCAAATATTACCTCTGTGGGAAGGGAGTCATTCCAAGAAATTACAAACGGCTTTTACAGACTGAAAGGTTCAGGGTCACTTTCTTCCAGTTACTCACAGTACAGAGATTTTATCTAATTCCAGTGCATTGGCTTCCAGCATTTGTAAGATTAAAGCACAGTCATTTGGCCTCTCACTGAGGAAATATGTTGTTAGGCTAAGACCTGATGTTAAAGATCATGTCATGCATGCAAATTACGGTGCATATTCATTAATATGCAAATTAGAACACAAAATCAGATTAATCCCAATGCCTAAAATCTCCAGCTCTCATGACCTACAGGCTTAAATTGTGCCTGTACAACTCCTTGTTCATCAGTGTGACTTTGTCTTGCTTCATGATTAAATACAAATCAGCCACATACACGCAATTTTTCCATGTAACTAGATGCTATCTAGGTTAAAACTGAAATATTTATTGTAAAGGCTTACACTTCCAAATGCCTTTCAAAGACTGCTCAAACATCTTCAGGTTTGCATGTTTATTCCAGCTACTTCAGGCAGGTGTTCAGGAGCACCAGCTTTCCTTTTTAACCACTCATTAAATGCAATGAGTTGCCAATGCAACAAGCCCATTTATTTAGGTTTTGATTGATTTTCTAAGAGTTACACAGCAAAAAACTCCACTGAGGTCTGGTCAGCTGCATGGACAGCAAGTACACAAAAACCTTTAGCAACCAATTATAAATCAAAAACATCAAAAACTGTCTGAAAATCTTCACCACGCTGGAAACTTATACAGCTATGGGATAACTGAGTTATGACAGCCTGCATTATTTAAGCAACTTTGAATTTGTGAACCTTTATAGCTAATTCCAGAAACTGCCTTCTACACTGATGGATCCTTTGAAAAAAGGGACACAGAGATAAAGTCACTGTCATCAAAAGCAATCAGTTACACTTTCCTCCAAACTGTATCAAACTACCATTTTCATAATTTCAGGGTTAGGAAAAACTAATTTCGTTTTGACTGGATTGAAAAAAATTTAAATTCTTATATGATAACTGAATCCTGCAGAGCAAAAATAGTCAAAATAGTTTGGATTTACCATGTATGTTTTCAGCAGCTACATAAGGCTTGCTTGTGTGTGATTGAAAGACTCTAATTCAATCATGGATTTATTAGTTCTTTCATAGATGTTGATTTAAGTATGAAACAGTCACCATGACATTTATTTTAGTAAGAAGCTTCCTCTGTTCTAAGGGGGCATATATTGCTGACATGTGCAAGTAAGTCTACCCTCTTCAGATCTGTCTTAAATAGACAGCCAGTCATGAAGTAATACTTTACATTCCTTAGATTAAACACTTGAAAGAAAATTATGGTCAGAGGTTTAAAAGATAACATTGCATTCAGAAATTTGTAAATATATGGCTAGGAAAAAAATATAAGCCTGACATTTTTCATCTGAAGAATTCTTTGCTTGTTTGAGCTCTGCAATTCAGGTTTTTTGCTGTATTTTAGACACTTAAACATCTGCTGTAGCCAGATCTTGGTCACTGGGTCATAGAGTGGTCACAGTTCCCCCAACACAGACATCACTGGAAAAATTGTAATGGCAAACTAGCTATTATTCATTCACAACCTATGATAATTTAGGAATGAGTTTGATTAAAAATATTGATACTTAACTTTTCACACTTATACATGCTTCTTAGCAACTTCTGACAACACATTCACAGTTACAGACAGATACTCTGAAATCTGAGGTAACTACTGAAAAGCAGAAATTGGGAGAAAGCTAACACTAACTCAATAAAAACGTATTATCTTCCCATTCCTATGTTAGCCCAGAGTAAAGGTCTGAAGAGAAAATCTGTTCAAGTCAGTATTCCCCAGAAAGTACATTTCAGTTTAGGTTTTCTGCCGGAATATTTTACATTTCCAGAATGAAATATGTTACAGGGGTCTGAAGCGGGGGAGGTGGCACACCACAGACAGGCAAGACTGACACAGGCATAATTACAATGAAGCCAAGGGGCCCATCCTTTCCAATACCACAGAGAATAATCAATAGGCAACACAAGTTACCTTCAAGCATTCTAATAATCCTATTTGTTTGGATGCTTTGCTTGAGGGACTTGGTAAAATTCAATAAGAGAGGATCTGGGCTCAATCCTTCCCTAATATTAATTTATAGGAACAAAAGAGCTGGATTTTATCTGAAGGGATGCAGACTGCATTAGAGAGCTCTAGATCCAGATGATTGCATCAGAACCCTCTTGCCATAGGGCTGGCTGTCAAATAAGGGACAATTACAGGCTCCTAGTCTAAAAACTGGAGAGCCCAATTCAGCTGTTGGACACCCCCAAAAGTTTAGAGGTTGTTTAAGAACTATTTTGATTGTATCCTTCTCAAAGCGATTTTCCTTTTTTCAAGAACTATCACATCACACTGTCAATTTCTGCTCCCTCCCTAGATTTCTCCCCACTTAAAAGGGCAAAGCTCTTGACCCCAGCTACAGCAGAACTCCTCTCCTTGCAATAAAACTCCCTGATCTCTAAATATGCCAATACAAGCAGATAAACATGTCAAAACAGCCACAATCTTCCTCATGAAAAGGATGGACAAAAGCCTGCTGGCTGGATGTACACCACAATAATCATCCAGATTTGTCTAGGAACAATACAGGATTGACTTCCTATAACCTATGGTTTCAGCAGAGGCATATTAAACATGTTTAGCCCACACCAGTGAATATTTGAAACTGATGCAAGTTGCTGCAGCCCCAACAAAAGAACAGATGGCTGTGAAAGCTGCTGTTCATACACCAGAGATCTCATATGTATGCAAATTTGCATTGCAGTATATACTGAATCTGTTCCCTCCCTCTTCTCCACCACCTTCTTACTTCAGTGTACAATTAAAATATCAAATAGTTCTGCTTTGTTCCCCTTGCCAGCAGCAGCAATGAGCACTGAACATGTGACCCTTCACCTCATCCCTAACATCCTCTCCAAAAGTGAAATCTAGACCCTAAGCTAGAATCCAAATATGCCTCAAGAGTTTTCCTTTGTTGTGCCCCATCAGGTATTTTTAATAGGGCTTTTAATGCAAAAATAAAGAGAAAACAATTCAAAAAAGGAATCTGAAAATTAAATCTCTGGCCATATTTATCAAACTAGAATATTAAATTTAGTTATTGAATTAACACACAGGCATATTTGAATTTTTTTTTTTTTTACTCTTTAAATCCTTGAGACTTCACTAGCATTGAGTATTAAAGTGAAAATCATGTAAGTTCACCTTTAGTTCAGTGTCACATTTCAGAAGAAACGGAGTAAGGAGTGTATTTCTTGTGCACCATTACAACCCAGTGTTGTAACCAACTGCCTTAGTTACTATTGTGTTCCACATAAAGATGGCTTCAGAGCATTGACTGACACTGCTTTAAGCTCCCACACAAACATAACCACAACTTGAAGCACAAGCAAATATTGACTTCATCTGCAGCCCAAAGGCTGCTCTGGTGATTACTCAGGCATTCTGGCAGGGCTTCCAACCACCAATAAAGGCAACGGAAACTTTTACGAGCATGACATAAGTCAACTATTTGTCACATTATCAACACTAAATATGTTATCATACTTCAGAAATGTTAAAGGGTTCAGAAAATATTTGATGCAGGGCCTTAACTTGTTTGGGCTTTCCAAATAATAAAGAAAAATATTGTTCTTATTTCTGTGAGAGAGGGAGGAGAACAGAGAAGACAGAGGAGGCATTGCTGTTATTCTTGGCTCTGGGTCAGACGGGTCTGGTTTATTCTGCTGAGTGAATAGAAGAGTGGAAAACTACTTAAAGCTGAACAAAATAACATTAACATAGATTTTGACTACTTTTTATCTGGTTCTCTGGCAAAAAAATAAAAAGGCACACATTCACATGCCACTATTTTGGTCTCAAGGAAAATATGATGAAAACCAATTGTTTGCACGAAACAGTGTGCAGCCATTTCCTTTTAAAATGAGCCCAGTTAAAAAGAAATAGCAACTAAAAGGTTAAATGCTTCATTAAAATAAGAAAAGAATGCTAAAGATCAGTACAGCCAAAAGCGGATGCTTAAAACTAGACTGCTCAATCCATATTCAACCACATAAATTAGATCCTGGGGATTTATGTGATTAGCTATATGAAGAAACATTTTAATGCTCATCTGAGTCACAAGCAAAAGAAACAATGATATGTCAAATAATATTCACAGACATTTGTCTGTGAGGATTTGGAATCATGTTTAGTGTAATAAATTATTTAGTGTAATATATTACTATGGAAAATGGCATAATCTGAAATCAAAATGTACTGGAAGACTTTGCCCTCTGTTAGTTATATGTCATCACCTTTTCAAATGGATTCAATGAAATTCTTAAAACCTCTGGTGAAAATACATTGATCTAATAAAAATGTAGCGTGACAAAGACATTATTTCAGACAAAAATCATATATATGATGGCCATGGATAAAGTAAACAAGGGCTTAAACATTTAAAAGCAAGCAGAGGAAATATTTAGGTTTTTAAATTGCCCTCCAGAACTAAATGTTTGGTTTTCTGCACAACTAGAGTGACTTCAAAGTTCTCAGTAGTGAAGTAAAAGGGGTGGGAGGGTAGACTCAGTGTTCGCTCACCCCCAAAATAAAACAGAAAATACAAATAAAGATTTGTGGCTTTGCATCTTCAGACATGCAGATGTTGTACTCTATCACTGCTCATCCAGAAAGTCAGAAAGAGCTACCATTAAAAGCTTCTAAGAAACAGCTCCTTTTTATGGCTTTCAAGTGCTCTGCCACAATGTAATTAATCTCAGTGCAGTATAATCAAACACACTGATGACTTGGTGACCCAGTCATATTCACAGGGCCCAGGTAATGAGGGTAAATACCAATGTAATCTTGTTAAGCAATATGGTTTTTAACTTCAATCCCACCCATATTGTAAGGATTTAAAGAGATTGGAATAAACTTGCTGAAGCCAGCACTTGGAATGAGAAATGTAGACATAAGGTTTTTTCCACCTCTTTCATACCAAAACTGTTATTTGCTCTCCTTTGTCTCAATTTAATTGACATCTTTGCAGTGCTTTACAGGAAGACACAGCACCATAGAACAAACCCTCAGCTGGCTGCCTATGTTACCTGTGCCTCTCTTGTAAGTGACAATTCCCATTGATTTCCTTCAAATTTCCCACAGCTACTGTCAAGAAGGAGTGCTTTTCATCAGTCCTCATCAGGACAGACCTTACAAGCCTCTAGAGAAAGCAAAGACACAGAAAACCTGTTGCTGTTCTTAGGCACACACCAGAGCATTGCCTGGAGTAGCCCAAGCCAGGGTGATTATTCAGGAGAGGAGCAACAGAGACTCAGCCTCATAAATGGACTTAGCCCTACTCCCAAACAGCATTTTTAGAACAGTAAAACTAGATCAACTGCAACAGAAAGTCAAACTTCATCAGTCAAAAGTAATCAGTTTTGTGTTTTTATGTTAAGCATTCTATGGAGAAACAACTGAAAAAACAATTGCTGGGGAGACCAAGAATACCAAGGAAGAAACACCCATGAGTGCAGTTCTAAGAGCACCTCTTCCAGGGGCAGTGCCAATTTGAGTAGTGCCTTTCTGCCTTCTCATTGTCCCCTTAACTGTGCCATGCACTAAAGAAATTCACCTGCACATGTTCACTGTGTTACCACATGAACAAGGCATCATCAAGGGCTGTAGCCACGATATTTTCTGAAAAATCCTTTCCTTAGGATTTTTTTTCCTGAGAAGCTGAGACCTCGGGAACAAAATGTAAACAATGGTTATCTGCTGCTGTGGAATGCAACAGGTGGATCTGTCATTGGTCTTATTGTTTCTAATTAATGGCCAATCACAGTCAGCTGGCTCAGACTCTGTCCATGACACAAGCTTTTGTTATCATTCTATTATTTTAATATAGTTTTAATATAATATATATCATTAAAGAAATTAATCAAGCCTTCTGAAACATGGAGTCAGGTCCTCATCTCTTCCCTCATCCTAACACCCCTATCAAGGGCCATGATGACTCCCCGTGCCGCCAGCACAGAGAGGGGATGTTTAAATCAGCAGTGGCACTGATGGAAATTCAGGTGAGTCTATGGCATAAATGCAAGCAAGTCAAAGGACAATTCCATGGAGATTTTTAAGGCACTTCCACTCAGACTAGAATGTGGTAGAAGAAAGTGAAGAAACTTCTGAAAGCTCTGTAAAATAAGATTTGGCTCTTCTGGTTTGATTTTTGGGGGAAGGGGAGTTGTCTATTTGAAGGTTAGATGATGTGAGGGAACAGAGTGTTTAGCATTAAACCATCTGAAAAAAGTGAAAAAGCACCAAGCTCTGTGATGCCTCCCTTCAGAAGTTCTGGAGAAAACAGGGCCTCAGGATTTCTCTCCTTTAGCACCAGGGGTAGCTCAGGTCATTCCTCTCCCCCTTCCACTAGCCTTGAGCTCCTGCCCACCCTTCCCCTTGCTGCTGCCTTCCAGTTGTGCCAAATTAACCATTTGTGGAGCTGATCCGTGAAGCTGAACACTCAATTAATTGCTTGGTGTTTAAAAAGGACAGCAGAGATACTGACTTGCATGAATCTGGTTACAATGTGCTACATCAGGGAACACAAGTGGTGGGAAGCAGGAAGAACAAGCACAGGAACTGCTCAAGAGAAAAAGAACTGCCAAGAAAAAGTTCCTCAATATCACTGCCTCCGAGACCATGATTTAACCTAATTAAGTTAATTAACTGGAAAATTTGAGAGAAAGAGTAGTTGGCATTTGAGAAAGGGAAGACAAAACCATGGAACAGAGAAGGCTGTTAGCAGGAATGTGGATAACAGATCATTGGCATCTGCAAAGCAGAGAATGGCACTGTAAACAGTGAGATCTGAAAATTTTTCAGGGGCTGATTGACAAGCAAATATGTTCACCCAACAGAATTAGAAATTAAATATGCAGAAAGCCATATCTTCTAACTTGTGGTTTCAAGTAATTTCAAATCTGCTGAGCTCCAGAGCTCACAGTCCAAACCTGAGCTTTAAATTCACACATCAGCCTCTGCACCAGTCATGTGAAGTTTGAGTATCAAAACAAATCTAGTACATACATGTACAATTTTAACTGTTATAAGGGTGATGATCTTAGGGAAAGTTAGAGGTTTATTTGAATAATTTTCTCAATGCACAAGTTTTCAGAGTCATGATATCCCAAATGGCATAAAGAGTTTGATAAAAATTTTTTCAATCTCATTTTGTGAAACACAAGTAATACAAGTTTTAGGACAAAGAAGTAATTCATAAAATCAGAACCACCACAGAAAAAGACTTTGAAACTTTATCACCCTAATTACAGTAGAATAACAATTTAATCATCTCCACACCCATATGCAATTGCAATGCTATAATCACCAATCTAGAATCAAAACACATCAAATTAGTCAGAAAATTCCACAGAGACAGCACATAACACAAAAAAGCAGGATTAATGCCTTAAGAGCAATGGCAAGCAGCATCAAAATATCTATCCAATGATGACCTGTTCCCCTAGGTTTCATTGTTTGTCACTAGATAAGGCAAGATATTTTAGTAAGCCCATCCTCACCTTTCTCTCCACCAATGGAGTAGTTTTATATTTTAGGTTAGATGGATTGGGAAAAATAAGTTGGATCATAAGACCTCACAGAGAAAGGCAAAATGTCAAGCATAGACATCACCAAGTCCAGTTACAAAGATTAGGAAAGATGCATCATCCTGAAGCAGGAAAATGGAACTAGTATGCTTGGGCATGAGCCCAGCTTTGCCTATAAACAGACTCAAATCCACTACCTTGGGAATGCCACAAGATGAAAACTTTGAGATCTGTAGATAGCTGGGCACTGCAGGATTGTGTATTTCTCCCACCAACCTCAGCAGTGCTAACTCACCTGCATTCTGATAGCTGCAATGCAGACAAAATACATTAAATACTGAACATGCCATTCCTGCAGGATCACTTATGAATATCCTAAGAGAGCAAACTGGGACTTGATATAAAGCCACCAAAATTAACAGGCCCATTCAGGAGATTTTCACAACTTAAAATAGCAGCATTGTTTTTGGATTATTATAAATATTGCAGGAAAGGGACTATTGTCACTACTGTTTAACAGTGTTTATAGATTGCTTTTGGCCCAAGTTGAGCACATAGAATCTGACTCCTGGCAAAACAAAAAAAAACCTTGATTTACTCTTTTATTTCCTTTCAGCCATAGTTTTAAGTCACAATAAATATAGAAACAGGAAAATAAGGTGGCCAAGTGAAATATGGCCTCAAATATCACTCCATTTAATTTCTCTTTTCTCTACACAAGCAGTGCTCAGAGGTAGAGTCAAACTGCCTCTGTTTGGGGACAGAAGATGAAAATTCCTCCTCTACTGGGTTTCCAAAACAGTAAGATATGTTCTAAGGGCCATTCCAGTTTGAGCTGTATAAAGCCAGGATTAACACTCACTGAAGATCATTAAAAACACTTTTGATTGCTTTTATAATGTATGGTGACAAGCCTAACTCCATTAACCTACTGAGGCTTAAAATTATTATTGTGCTCACTGTCCTCATCACTAAAGGATAATAAAGATGTCACAGCATATTATTTAAAGAAAGTTACCATTAAATAGACAAAGAAAGAAGTAATTGATACTGGTACAAGGTTTCAAATGTACTCTATATTTATGAAAGCTTTCAAGGGATGCTTGTGTTTTAAAGCAGAAAAACTTCATGGATTTGTGCTACACATTTGCAAAGATTAAATAAGAAGTGCAGCCTTAAGCCTTTCTACAGAGAAACATCAGCCACCTGGGGCAGAGCCTGTACACAAGGCAAGCAGAGCAGAGAAGTTTCTTGCAGAAAAAGAAAAAAAAAACACAAAACATGTAAGGAGTGGATGGGAACCAATTTGCCAGCAGTGGGGAGGGAAACCCCACTATCCCCCAGCTGCTCCCTACTGCGAAGGCAGGTCAGGACCACGGGGCCCTTGGATCCCCACACTTTGCTAGCAGGTGAGCATTAACTCCTGTTGTACAGCAGGATATGTGTGGCTGTTGTTATACAACTGCTTCCTTTTGGTACTTCCCTCTTTTATACTAACACTGAAATCCTTTTGGCATTATTTTCTAATTTCAGCATCATGCCCTGCTGTCCACTCACATGAAGGAAAACTAAAGCAGCTCCAGTACAGCCTTTTCCTTTCTCTCTACTACATATGACCTCAATAGACATCTGAAGACTCAGAAAAACATGCAGCACTCAAATCAGACTACAAACAACATATGCACCAGCAAGTACTTCATTTCTACAGAGCTGTTGTTTTGTTGTTCGCTTTTGAGAGGTTTTTTTTTAATTTCTCTTCTGCAGAGAGTGTGCACAGTAAAAAGGAAGGCCTGAAAGAAATGAGAGCTAGAAACCACTGACAGGTCTTCCTAAGCCTGTAAGAGTTTTAAAACCCAAGACAACCAATTAAAAATAAAAGACAAAATCTCCTGTCTTCATAGAAAAAGAAATTAAAAACAAAACAAAAAAAAAAGGGAAAAAAGGAAAAAGAAGGAACCAACCAAAGTCCAAATAAACCAAACAAAAATCAAAACTAAGGTGTTCTTCATGTATTTATAGATCCCCCACCAGATAGAGGGGCTCCCCTCACTGCCTACCTCAACACAAAAAAAAAAAACCACTTGTGGACAGGGTGGAAAATAGGCAAACATATCTCCCTAATAAAAATAAATAAGCAGCATATTTAAACAGGGAGGGCCGTAGCACTGTTAAATTAGCAATAGTGTAGAGCAGTTTAATAAGCAGCATTTTAAATAGCATCTAGACATGCCATATCTGGTATGTGCAATTTTAGCTGAGTGAGTCACTTCTATATGCTTGGATGGGATGAACTTGAATTTGGCCATGCCAATTAAAGCTCAGCACTCTAAGCTACTGAACTAAAAATGTATTTTGAAATCTCTCCTTCTAAATATTCTTCATTTCCAGGAGGTGGGGGGAGTATGAGCACCAAATGCAGTCTTTGGAAATCAGCTGAGTCATGAGCTAGAATAAGAAAAAGGCTATCTCCAAAAGAATACAACTACTTATAAAATTCAATTTAACCAAAAGCCAGGAGAAATTTAAAAAAAATACAGAAAAAAAATCAATTCTTTTATCTTTCATTTGCATAGAAAGCAGCAAAGCTACAGATAACTTCCTAAGAATAAAAAGAAATTTAAATAATTGTGGAACTTAATAGTGTTATGATGTCCAAGTATAACTTAGTACCTCTAGTTATTAAATCAAAATAATAAGCATGGAATTCCGATGTACTTTAAACAGAAAGGTCAAACAAATGCCTCCAACAGCAAATCTATGCCAATAATAGAAACCACAGATTTGTACAAAGATATTGCAAAACTGGAGTAATTTGACCAGATCTAGACAGAAAAGCAAAACTTCTGCCCTTTTCCTTTTCTTTTTAATGGCTAAGCTTCTGCTGCAGATAGACATAAACAGGAACCAGAAAGTTGGCTTTAAAGTCAATCATTGCGTTATTACTGAACCATTTCCCTAAATTTTGCCATACGTACATTTGTAACAAACACAGAAGCAAAAGAAAGGAAAGCTTATACAAATCATGCCATGTGTCCATCATGAATCCTGTCATTTCAAGACCAGAGTGGATGAATAAACATTTTCTTTACAGAAGGAATGAGAGCCAGTGCCTGGTGGCCCAGCACAGCTGCAGTGCAGCTCAGAACAGCTGGTTTCACAAGCCACAGCCCTGGCCTGTCACATGTGTTCAGCTGAAATTAGAAACAGCAGAGTTCAGGGGTTAAGAGGGAAGTTTACATGACACACCAACTACCCACAGCATTACTGGAATTTACTGGTGGACTCTCACTTAGGGGAAGAATTTGTCAGGGAGGTTTTCAGCAGAAGAACAATGGATAGGAATTCTGCACCCCTCAACTTTTTACACACTGTCCTGGCAGTAAGCAGGCTGGAGAATAAGAGACGATGTTTAATCAACCAGAAGTTTCACAGTACATTTCTATGGTTTCTGGTTTTAATTTGATCAATGCAGCCCACACTAACTTATTCTAAATTGAAATGCAGTGTTGTGTGCTTAACCACCATGAGAGCAGTGAGACATTCACTATTTCCTTCCTCTATGCTTCATGTTCAAGCTGCTCATCCCACATGGAAAAACAATTTCTACTCTGATTCTTTTCCCAATCCTCTACCACTTTCTGCAGTCAGGGGCTTTATAATTCCCTCTCAGCAGGCAGGAGACTACAAAAAAAAGTCTATAATTTCACGTGGAACACAGGTTATGTTTTTAAAGTCACTATTTTAATGCAATGGAGCTTCACTAGTTTCCACAGCCAAAACTTTGGTGCATTTAGCAAAGCTTTTCTACACATAAGGAGTCTCAAGATTGTCACAGCATGTGTCACAGTTGAGACACACAGAGTGTCACCACACAATATCAGAAATCACCAGCCCAAACAGAGGAACACCTTACCACTTCAGAAGGGTTCAGGTGTCTGCCCACATCACGTCACCTCAGAAGGCTGCAAGCAACTGCCCTTCTTGTGCTGTAGCCCAGCCTTTTATCCCCTCCTGTTGATGCCCTGCACCTGTGTGCCCTCTGCTCCCTTGGGTGGTTGGTCAGTGCCCCTGGGCACTCCATGGCTCGTTACCTTCAATGCTGCTCACCTGCTGCTCACAGCTGAAACCAATTGGGGATGAGGCTCAGCCCAGTCCCACTCCCAATTACCACAACCTCTCTACTACACAAGATCTGCTAATTATTTATTTGATTATTCTAATAATTATTATTAAATTAATTTATTCTTGGAAAGACATTACAGTCTCCTATTTATCTACTCTACCAAAGGACAGTTGCAGGAAAGTAAGAAGTTACTCACTTTACAGGCTTTACCAGCAATACTAACACTGCAGCCTTTGAAGAGCTCATGCCAAAACAATTTCTCCAGTCTAGACCCTCTTGGTCACCTGGGGGAGGAACAAGCACCTCCCCACTGCTGGGAACTTCCAGCACTGTCCTGCTTCAAAGTGTCAGTGCCAGCATCTCAAACCAATGCTTATTCCTGAGAACATCCTCACTGCCAGTACTGTCTCATGCCACTTGTCACAGCACTGAAGTGAATACTCATCATTGATGGATTCCCTCACCCCACAATGGATTCGCTATCTGACCTTCTAATGCTTTCATTTCAAGGACAGAAAAAAGGGGATTGAGAGGCATTGTTTAAAAATCAGCCCTATAATGTGGATCTTACTGAAAGTTATTGGAACATCATTCATGCAGTCACATCATCCTCAGAAAAAGAGCCTTGCATTCCAGCCTTCCTCATTCATTGTCATAAATGGGTAATTGGCATCATTAACATTCTTCCCAGCTGGAAAGAATGCCCTTCTACATTGCAGCTAAAATAATATGTTGTTCAGAGATGCCTGTTCCTCCACAGACATTCAATGGCAACTTCAATTTTCTATTTATTCCTTTTATGTAGTAGTATTTTATTACATAAGGTATTCCTTGTATTCTTAAGGAAGGTAAAATATATCATTCAAAGAACAAATCCTGAAGCAAATGTAAACCAACAATGACTATTTTGGCATTTCAGCTTGACTATATCATATTCCTTCCTATAACTGGTAAAAACAGAACTATAACTGCTAAAAGAATCTCACTGTGTGAAATCAAAACCACAAATCCCTTTTATACAGCAAGCATACAGTGGAAATTAACACCAAGTGACAGAAACTTAGTTTTTTGTTATGGAAGTTTACGCAGGCTGTGATTTGTATGTCTATTTATATGAAAAGCCAGTTCTCTTTACATAATTAGAACAGCTCTCGAGGCAGGAAGAATATAATAGGCAGTAATGACTTCAGAGGGAGAGAGCCTCTCTGGAGTCAGCACTACACCACTGCCAAAGCACGTTGCATAAGGAGAGTTCTCAAAACAAGAGACAAAAGCAATCTGGGGGAGGAGCAGCATTTAGCTGCAGACATTTTTCCTACTCCTTGGCTGCGAACATGAATGGCTGGAAAACTGACAAGTTTTCGCAGGCATGACTGAGCCCAGTCTTGACTCAGAATTAAATGGGACATAAGGCTTTGGCTGCCCAAAATTACTAGCATGGACAAAAATTAAAACTAAAATTACCTTCACTGTTTGTATCAGCGTATGCAAAAAAAAAAAAAAATAAAACCCAAAAGCACTTTTTATTGCTTGGCAGGAATCCATCATTACTATGGACTAATAAGAACTGAAAAGAAAGAAAATTAACCTGAGTGTTGTTCCAACCTTGACAATAAAAAGTAGTAAATTCTTTTTTGCCCAAATTGAAAAATAAGTTAATTTTGTTTACACCTATGATTACCACAGATTATGGCTTAATTTTTGTAAACTAACATGATCACACTTTGGCCATTTCATACTTCATCTGCACTTGTCTTTCCAGCTCTTACAAGTGCCCTGCTGGGGTGCACAGAGACTACAAATCTTCACTGGGCTGCTGAATCAATCAGCAGGAGGGGTCCGTGGTAGAGCCAAACCGAGTTTCCCTGTTAATGACGCTGCCCCACAGCAACATTGATGTGAGGCAGTTATTATTGAGCTCTACCCTCAGGACAGGGAAGGCCAGCATCACCAGAGTCCCCGTGGCAGTGCTGGCAGCTCCCACCCACAGCCTGCAGGCAGCACTCAGAGCAGGGGGGCAGAGCTCACTGAGCACCCCCTGCACGTCCCATCTACAGCTGTGCAGGTCAGAGCTGCTGCCTTCACACTGAAGGACTTCATAAAGCCATGGGTTACAGACTGAACTGGACTTTTCCATTTGCTCATGTCACAAAATAAAAGGCTCTGCAGTACTTTGGACTTCTTAGAAATGAGACTGAGCAGGCAGGCTCACTGGCACTCATGACACCTGAAACCATGCTGACTGGACAAAAAAACCTGATGAGCAAGTTCCATGGCAGAGTCTGGCAAGCAGCTTCCAAACATGCTTATCTCTTTACAATCAAACAGAAAAACTGCACTGCAGCCACGCTTAAAAATAAAAGCAGGAGGAAAAATAAAAAATTTTGAATTATGTTCTCAATTTCTCTTAAAAAAACTCTAAAAATCTGTGTCCATTTATATCATTTGCCTTATGAAATTATCCCTTACCACCCCTATTCCAGCCAATACAAGTGAGTTACTTATTCACCTTAAAAATAACTTCAGCCCACTCACTATTAACTGAC
Source organism: Melospiza georgiana (assembly GCF_028018845.1). NCBI lineage: Eukaryota > Metazoa > Chordata > Aves > Passeriformes > Passerellidae > Melospiza > Melospiza georgiana. Next base: position 14,040,352 of record NC_080439.1, read on the forward strand.
ACAAAACCAAAAGCTTAAAATAATTCCTGCTATTTTATCTCAAGGTTTCAATCTTGCAAAAACTAAGTGGATGAATAATTCTGCATCCAAGATTATCCCCACTGACTTCAATACATGCAGAGTCAGCCTTTATATCAAATTCCACCTATTTGCAAATTCCATACATCTGAGGAGATTCTAAAAACACTGAATAACAAACATTGGTTTAGAGAGATATGAACTGCACAAAAAAAAAAAAAGGAAAAATATATTATCTAAATTTTCAGTTTTAAAACTTATAATATCTACACAGGACCATAATCCTGGAACAGTATGAGGAAAGCATGGTTAGGAAATGGGAACTCATCATTCACTGAAAATGACCGGCTAGTAAAACTGCAGAATTATGAGCAACTTCTTGATTGCATTAGGGCCAGTGATGAAAGATGGGAGAAGTTGAGGTAACCTGCAAGTTTAAGACCAAATTGCAGATAAAAACAGGGTTGAATAACAGGGAAGTCATGGTGGAGAGCAAACATGTAAAACCTGACAGTAGTACTGATTAGCTTTCATCAAATATTACCATTCTTTTTCTGAAGACTGCTCATAAGATATATGACTTCTTTTTCCTGTTTGTTTGGCTTCATATTCTCCACTATACATATGCTGCTGTGCATCAAAACAACTCACAAAACATTCAAAAAGAAGGTTCAGTACCACTTTGATCTTACCATCTTTGACAGCACCAGGTTTTTCTAAAGCTGTTTGAAAGTTTTATGTTTATAGAGACAGAAGTGTTACTACCAGAGCTGCTCTCCTATGAGGTCATGGCAGGCAGTGGCAAGGCCACTGGAAATGCTTGTACATTTCCAGTATATAAAAGTACAGCAAATCACGAGGATGTCACAGCACTGTGTGTGGCCATGGCTTGGAGAGGTGATCAGAAGAGTGCTCAAGATGACAGGAGTGTTTTAGCTGTTGCTGGTCTGTGCTTGCACAGCATCAAGGCCTCTTCCATTTGTCATACTCCCTGCAAGCCAGGAGCCTGAGGGGCAGGAAGAGCTGGGAGGGGACACAGCCAGGACAGCTGACCATAGGGATGTTCCATACCATCCTGCATAGTGCTCAGCATATGGAGGTGGTGGAAGAAGAGGGTGAAATTTGGCAGTACAGTCCTAGGATTCTTAAGTAACCATTACCTGTGGTGAGGCTCAGCTTCACTGAAAATGGCTAAATATCTGCCTTTCCACAGGAAGCAGAGAATGAATTCCTTATTTTACTTGGCTTGTGCATTCAGCTTTTGCTTTACCTAATGAACTGCCTTTATCCAACCCCTGGAGTGTTCTCATGTGTATGACACAGTTCAGACAGCTCTACAGTCATTGTAGAGCTTCTAGCTCAGGTATCTAATCAGGGAAACCAGAGGTGGATAGTGCCAGTGAACTACTATCACATAGCTCACTTCTGTTCTCACTGCCAATGCAGGGCATCTTTTTTGATGTAGATGACAGTATCCCTCCCCATCTCATTTATACTCTTTCTACTGCTCCCATTCCCCTCAGGAATCTCTTGTGCAATGGTCTCATCTCACTGAGCTAAACTGATATGTAGACTATCCTCCCTTCCTAGGGAATAAGAACAAGGTACAATTTTCCTTTCATTTGGTGCTGTACTCAGACCTCAAGTTGTAACACACAAAATTCAGCAGGATACCTATCAAAGTACTGAAAGAGCCAGGTGAGCACTGGAGAGGGGTTTGGCTCCAGTCTTGATCTCAAGAAGAGCAGCTGAAACTTCACAGAAGTTAAATATCACTGGCATGTAAATCACTATTGCCTTAAACAAGTGTTAAAAAAGACACTCAGGACTGTTTCTGAGCTAGTGCTTCCTGAATTTTTCCTGAAGTACTTGAAACTTGCTCAGTATTTTTCTCCAACAAAACCAAAAATTATGAAAAATCACTACAGCAAAAAAAAAACCACATTTCTTTACATTACTGCGGAATCAAAGTTACTCAAAACACAAATTAAATTAGCTGCAGTATATAGACAATCATTTTAGCTCCTTGTATGACAAGACTGTTATTCTTAACATTTAAGGCTGCCTTCATAACTTTTAGGTCCAAAATTTCCATTCACCTCCAAAGGCTCTTAACCTGAACCCAAGTCTGTAAGATCCTATTAGCTATGTAGCTTCTACTCGTCCCTTTTCTCTATTCTAACCACAAGAATGAAACCATGAAAAAATTTCAGAGACCTTTTCCAGAGGCAATTAAGCATTTCTTAGGACATTTTGGCAAGCTGGCAAATCCATCAGCCTCTATTCATACGTGAGCTTTTGCCTCTGAGTAACTGGTGAATGCTCTTCACTTCTGAGCCAGCACATCCAGGCTGACACCCTGTGTCCCCTTGCTCTGGAAATGTTGGGTTCATGACAGGGAGGTCAGTGCACGGGGAAAATCCTAAGAAATAGTAGAGGATAGGTAAATCTCACTGCTTCAAAATTATTCTTTAAATTTCAGCTCAACCCTGAATCAAAGATAGAATCCCAGTCTTGGATAATAGCTAATATTATGATATTTTTGTTTAAGCTTTTTGATTCATAAGAGAAATTTCACTTCCTTCTCCATCCCTATTAAGAAAACTGAGTTTACATAGATCCAACTGTTTACCCAATAATTTACCACTTTTCCCAATATTTTCAACAGTATCTTTTAGCTGATCAGAGCCAAGGCTGATATCCAGACGTACAATCCATTCTCCAATACAGCAAAAGGCCAAAATGACATTTCACAAGCAGCAAGTTTTTTAAGTAGGCATCCATCAAAAATGCATTTTTCCTCAGTACCTTGGCCTTGAAAACACTGCATTTTCCAATTTCCTACATGCTGCTTAATGTATGCAGTGTCAGTCACACCACATTGTGTCATTTTATACAGCAGGTCAGCAGGAGCCACCATGTTCAGAGGTATCTGATATTTTGCCAGATCATTTGGCACATCTCACATTCTCATCAGTTTGAATTACTTGTAGATCATTTCAAAAGAGGGACATAATTATTGGCAATCATTCAGAAAATGGCAGACAGTCTGAGTGCTTTGCTGGACTTTTCCTCCATCTAGAAACTGCAAGATGGACAGATTTGCCTGAAACAATGTGACTGCATGTCAGATTAATACTCGTGCAATTCTTGCTTAGGTTTACTATTTTGGGGAAATGTTTTACAATTCTTCCTTACAGTAATAGTGCTTCATTCTACAGCTTCCCCATAGGCAGCTCATAACCAGTGTTATTAGGAATGCCAAATTCTGACCCTGAGGCAGAGATTCAATAATACTGGATTCAAGTATTAATTCACTACTATACACTTTCTAAACTAAGCATATTCCTTTCATTCTTTAAAAGAGTTAATTTTTACAGTAATTCTACACCAACTAGGATGATTAAAGCATTCTTTACATCAGACCCAAGATGATAAACCCCCTTATTATTATGCACATCTGGTTTTGTGTCACTTAACACATTGCACATAGGAGCACAAGAGGTAAATAGTGCCACAATGATGGTTAAATTCTGCTTACACAAACAGGAATGTTTTTGACAAGGCCACAGGTAGTGAGAGGAAAACAAATCCCAGACTATACGTATCATAACAGTGAGATATTTTTCCACAGATGGTTGCAAAACAGAGAGCTTCTTTCTATGTAGAAGAAGCTTGCTGTTGGAATCTACAGGGAACTGTACTCCAATCGCCACTGACTGCAGGTCAGCAGCAAGAGAGCATAGGGAATGAACATGGAAAAGCATTCATTTAAAGTGAAACAATACAAGCTCTGCACCCAGCTGCAAAACAGGCTCCCATACACAGAGAAAAGACTGCAGAGCAGCAAATAAACCAAAGGCTAAAGATCTGTAGTGCGTTTGCACTGATGAAAACACGGGCCAAGGAGACTGACCAGCAGCAGAAATCGGAGGGATCTGACAGATGATGTGTTTGGGGATGTGCCAAGAGCCTGCAGCCTCACCCAAGGGCAGCCAGTGAGATTCTGGACGAAATGTCAACACACTAGAGCCCATTTATGAAATAAAAAACCCCAGGCAGAAAGGACTTGACATTTTCATAGATTCTTTGGCATCCCCACTTTCTCAAGTAGAGTTTTCTAATTTAAAAGATGCAAACAGTAATTTAAAATGGGTATAAAAGCAAACCAAATGTACAGAATATACCCCAAATCAAAGCCAAATCCAAAGGCCCTCTGAATTGAATTATAAGAGTATCTGCATTCTACCAGCATATAAAAAGAAAAATTTGTGGTGTTTGATCATGACAACAAAAGCTGGCCATTGAGTGCATGTTGGTAGAGACAACAAGGAAGATGGAGACTGTAAAACTCATTCCACCTTGAAAAAGGTGCAGCAAGCATCTCCTCACAGCCAGACAATGAGAGCAGCTCAAACCTGAACTAGCAGCTTTCATTGTGATCTGCCAAATAGTGACAATTATTTCAAGTGAGAATATGTTATCTTGTGCGGGGGATAAAATAATTTTTAAGCATTGCAAGGCAGCTAAAGGTTACTCAAAACTATATCTAATTTCCACCTACAGTTCCACTAAACACAGGGATTCCAACATCAGGAGTTTGAAAGCAAGCCTGAAACATCTGTGACCTCATGGGCTACTAAAAAGGGGGTTTTGCTGTCAGATACAGCTGTCACCTGTTTAAGATGAAGGAGTCATCCAAAGTGAAAGGAAAAAGGGAGGAGGAGATCTGAGAGTCAGGAGAGAAAATGAACAGTTGTGTCTAGCAGAGGTGACACTGCATAATACAAACCTTACACATGAAACAGGTTTAATTTTTTTATGGTTAAATGAAATCCATTGTCAAAAGAATTTAATTTTGCAAATTCTCAGTACAAAAGGCTTGCTTAAGATGTGGTGAAAATGGAGAAAATTATTTTTTTATATTCCATTCTATATTGAACAATAGCACTTGTCTAAAAATGGGCTTAGACTCATATTACTTGTAATTGCATTTTCCTTTCAATCACCTTCTTTTCCCCAATGAAGTTCCTCTAAGTGAATGGTCTCTTTTCTCCACTGTCTATAAAAGCAGCTGTGCAGCAAATCTAAATAAGGGTAGATACAGGAATACACCACCAACATTTCTTTACTAACTTCTCCTGTTCTATGGGCACTTCACCTAGGCTACTATCATAATATTAGTAATTTGAAGCCTATCCCCAAAAAAAAAAAAAAAAAGTACAATAAGTTTTCTGATCAGAGATGACACAAAACAGAAGTCTCGTCACGGGAGAGCATGTATGCTTTCAAATTTTGCTTCCAGAAATGAATTCATTCTTTTAAAAATCAAGCGATTGTTTTCAGTCGATAAAAATAATTTCTTTTCTCCCAAAAAGTTATTTTCTTTCTCCTTTCCTAGGATTTAAAGAACAGTAGCAAAATATTTGGACATAAGTAGTCAGCATGAGATACAACCACATATAGTGCTCGTGTCCAGATGTTGATTTGTTCACAAGCTTGAGCATTAAAAGTTCCAAAGAGCAGCAATGTGAAGAGCAGAAGTACACAGCGAGAATGAAATCCTTTCAGAGCCCATCTAGTACCTATAAACTACATTGGATAGGTAAGGAAATATCAGTATATATCCTTCTGATTCCTCCAAAATTACTGCAATTTCTGGTTCATTTAAAAGAAGGTACATATTTCTCTTTATCAAAAAGGAATTTCAGTACAGAGCTAAGTTAAAAAGAGGGTAGGACAGGGGTTAAAATCTTCCAAAAACAAGCAGGTATTTACTTCATTTCAAATTGATGTCTTCTTTCAACACTGTGGTTCAGCTTTAAAAGCCTTAGAATCTGACTTTGACTTATATCTTTCGTTATTTATAACAGCTCCTACAAAAAAATTCAACTGCTTCCTTGTTTTCTACTTAGATTTGGAAAAGTTTTGGGACACAGAGCTCCAGTCAGTCATTAGCACTGCCAGAGCCCATAAGAACCCAGCCAAGGTCTGCTCTGGAACAACAAGGCACTTTGGAAGGGGCCTTTGGCCCAAGGAGCTCAAACTTTTGAACTAACACTAAAAGCTATTTTGCACAGCTTGAGCCAGGGTTAACTGCACTGCAAACAGAAGTGTCAGACTTCACAAGTGTAGGATTTTAGCAGATAATTATGGAAAAATAAAGGATCAAGCTGAAAATAAGATCACTTAATTATACAGCTGGGTATTATATAAGTACAGTACAGGCAGATGGCACCTGAAGGTACTAATTATCATTACTATTTCAAGAAAGATCTTCTATGCAGATGTAAGCCATCACTTGTTCATGCATTTTGCCAGTTACAGGTATCTCAGGGGATTTTTTTTCTTTTTTTTTTTATTTATTTTGAAATAACAATAAAAGTTTAATTTAGTGATCATTTTTGTTTCATCCTAGTACTTATTTCACTAGCAACACTTTTTGTGCTTGAAACTGAAAACACATTTTAGCTCTTTTCAGAGCTAAGCAAGAACATATAATCCACAGGCAGTCCTGTGAGACAGGGTCCCACAGACACAGGCAGCATCCCTGCAGTTCATTGAAAGAGGCTGAATAAGAATCTCTAGGGAATCTCTAACAATAAAGCTCTTCTCAAATAATGGCCACACCGAGGACTTGGCAGCACTATGGCAAAAGAAGTCCAGACAAAAAGGTTGTTTCCAAGGTGCTGTGAACAGATCCCACATTCTGTCAAACGAGCTGCTTGCACAGGACTGATAACACGGCTCTGAACAGGATGCTGTGCTGGGGAGTTAATAAGACAACACTGCAATGCCCCCTGCATGGGGAGAGGCAGATGGACTCAGCATGTTTTCATGCTTGGTCAGGTGTTATTAATCTATGACCAAGAGAGCAGGTGGCTGTCAGAAATTGCAAGAATTTTTCAAAAATCATTCAGCTCTGCAAAGCCTGAATATGCTTTTTTAAAAAGAGAAAGAAAGAGGAAGAGATTGTAACCAAGTGCTGTTTCAGTAATTGCTAAGTTTAGACAATGGTGCATAGTGAACTTAGCGTGCCAATTTTTCCCCTCTAAAACTTAGCCTAGAATAGAGCTTGCTCAGCAAAAATGAACATTTCAAAATATTCAATTTGTTTAAAAAACCTTAAACAACATATCCTCTTGATAGTATGTTCGTTTGAAGGATTACTATGGTAAACTGTAACCCAAACCCCAATTGCAATGTTCCCTGAAGGAACATGTACAAAATCTTATGTTGACAACACACAGAGGTCAGGTTATTATCTCATAAGGGTGCCTGATAAACAGTAAGCAGGACAATTTTTTACTGGGATAGTATAGGAGACATCCAGTGGGGATTTTATGGACTCATGTATTTAAAAGCCACCAGCTTTTACCTTCATAATAAAAGCAAAATTGTAAAATATTTTTACCTTTTTCATAAATTAATGCATCTGGTTACACTTTTACTTTGCTCAGCCTCAACAATAAAAATAATTTTGAACGAGCATACAAAGACAGCTGTAATGTTTCATGGGCAAAACAGTGTCTTAGTCTCTTAGTTTCTTAAGAAACCCTCTTATCAATACTGACTACAGTATCCCCATTCAATATAAACATTTACATTTTAAAAAATCCCTTCACATTATGTACAGAGTACATAGAAAGGGCAGTTTCATTCAAGCACAATGGAAAACAGACGTTTCCTCAAAAACTTCTAATACTCCCACTCTTCCATTTAACTTGGATCCCATGAACTAAACAAAACATTGCAATATTGACATTTTAAATAATTCTATAAATATTTTTCTATACACCACACTATTAATATTTCTTGGAGTACTATTTCTCACTTCCACTGTTTTCAGGGAATTGGAAGGTTCAATTAGAAGAACAAATAAAAAACGAACTAAATCTATCTTGTGTTGCAATCTAGGCAATGTCACTGGACATAATGACTCCATTTCCCATCTGTAGGAAGATAATGCAAAATTATCTACTGCAATACATGCATATTTAAAAAAAAGTACCCTTTCATTGTAGAACCTTTCATCTAACACAACCTTTCTCCTAGCAAGGAAGTGTCTGTTTTTTAGCTCAAACAATTCTTCATCCTTGTGACCAAGCTGACTGCTCAAAAAATGGGAACTGAGAAGGCAGGGCAGAGAATAGAACTGACTAAGCCTGTACAACAATTGCAAAATAACTCCTGGATATGTATCTTCAGCATCAGTGCCCCCAGGACAGAGTGTGTTAGAAAATGGACTCTAGACTTGCTGGCTAAAAATCCTTTTCAGAACATCAACAAACGCATATTGTCTGCTAATAAATACAAACCAGCAGTGATGTTTGAAAGTAAAGGAGATGCACTATTTCATTTACAATTCAGGTACAATCTGATTAGTATTTCCTTCCTAAAACCAAAGGCACTTTTCTTTAAAGAAGGAATGGTTTAAAAAAACAAACAGAAGAACAACCTTGCTATGTTTAATTGTAATGATTGTTTCTGTCAGCAAGGTCATTCATTAACTGCAGCACTGTGATAATTGCCTCTCTTTATTGCAGGGGTTGCCCAAGATTTGATATTCTGTTACAGCATTGTTGAATAGTAGAAACAGAACACAGGTTCAGGCAAACAATGTGGTCATTTATACACCACAAACATGAATTGCTGTTTCTTTCCCTGCTTGCAATAACTGATTATCTCAGTAGGCATTTTCTATATGGAGACTAGTGGCTCTAATTTTACGCATAATCATTAGAATCTAATTGGTGTGATTCTTCCTTGGAGCAGACAAGGTATCTAATGTAGTTGTAATTACTGCTTAAAACTTACATTATCCCAGGCTATTTTTTTAAAATGCAAAGGAAGGAGTACTGTTATGACAGTCACAATCTTAGAAGACAGAAAGTTACAAAATATGACCATTGGAGAGGAGCAGATTTCCCTGAACTACATACTGAATAGGCAGTGCTGAGGCACTGGAGATGGTTATTTCTGCAATGCACAGGTCTGCAAGGCTTGGAAATATTAACTTCAACATGTGAGGCAGTCATGTAACAATGATCTAGTGCTGCCTGCAAGCAAATATCCCTGACAGACCCTATCCAACACCATCCATGACACAGTCAATCTGTAAATAAATGCAAGCTGCCTACCTTCCTTCCCAAGCAAGCCAGTTTGGAATACTGCTTGCCAAAGTATTTGAGAAGTCATGCTGATGTATTGAGGCAGATGTTTCAAAACATATAAGTTTCTTCAATTGTTTAACAAAAGTTAGGTTACACTTTCCAAAAAAAAAAAAAAAACAACATGGCTTTGGAATTGCAGAATTTAAAATAAAAAAGACTAATTAAATATTTAAAATATTAAAGTTTTTACATTACTATCTAGAGTGGTAAAGAGTTTATATAAATCCTTTACATAAATGTCATTAACAGATATGAGCCATAAGACAACCACTAACATCAGAACACATCAGAAATTGTTTGAGGAAATATGCATAAATTGCAGAATAAGGCCCTTTTACTAAAAGGCACAATTCTCAGACAGACAATCTCTCTAAATCTATTCACTTTTGCTGGGAATAGCTTAAGTGAGACTCCAGGTGGATGCAAGGATCCAAAACTGCAAGAAGAGATGAGTTTCCTATTTCTAAGCATTTAATAATAAAGAATAGTGAACAGCCTTTCTATAAAACAGAGGTTGGGAATTTATTTTTCTCTAGCTTTCATCTCTCATTGCTGCTGCAGGCCTAGATTAGTATTTGCAACAATCAAAATCTGTATGCAAAAATATCACACTATTTCTCTTTGCAAATTACTTTGGCTGCCTTGTTCTCTGAACAGCGTCATTTTTAGCATGCTTTTAACACATACTTTTCCTCTTAGAGCTGTTAAAAGGCCTCAGCTCTGTTAATGCAGGCATCCCTTTATCTGACACCAATGATTTTTACCAGGTCACTGGTTTAATGCCTTTAAGCCCTTTATAAATTAATCATCAGTGTGGCCAAATGATTTTGTCAACCTCCTAACAGTAGCTGCAGTTCTGAATAACTGGCTTCCAGGGGAAGATCTGCAATGAAAACCCCTCAGCAATTTTTAAAATCTCCTTCTGTCCACGAGAGCTAAGGACTGCAAGGAGCCCACTGCCATCATTCCAATGCCACATCCCACTCTTGTAGATGGCAACAAGGCTTGACAAAGGTGGGAGGGGATGGAATTACATCAGGGCAACCAAGGCATTTTTATTTCTTAGGAATTAAACACCCACCCCTGTCTGGCCCCCTGGACCAAATCCAGCAAACTATTTCAGCTGGAGATAGTCCTTGCTGATCACAATTGGCCATGTGCATTTTTAACATTAGGCATTGTTTCAATGCTTGGATCAAGCTACAGCACTAGTTCCTGGATGAAAATGTAAAAGCACAGTACAGAAATCTTTTACACATGTAAATGCACTTATAACTCAACATTATACATCTTTGAAATTCTGTTACCTTATAGCAACTCTTTTTTGTTTTTGAAGGGGTGTTAAATAGACAATCTCCTTTCCAGAAATCATATTCCTTCTTAAAAAAATTAGAACTCTTAATCCTGTACAAAAGCTGTTCATGTGGGCCTAAAATCACTGATAAAACAGTGAAGAAAATTTATATTTTTGATGGTTCTCGTGACCTGGTGAAGAACTTCTGGAGACAAGGACAATTCCAATTACTAAACCATTCAGCTCTCTAATAGGATCTGCTTTCGTCCTTAGAGTATTACAGGATTTTGGGAGTCAGCCTTAAACCATGTCTGCAAGCTGTATCTGTGTGGGAGACGCAGAGAACGCACTGATCTGAGAGCACATCTGTTTGGGTCAGGAAGCACCACCAGAGAGTGGCAGATTTCCAGTCCCTGGCAGGGCTGCCTCTCCCAAGGAGGACAGAGCGTGGGCAGGGCAGCTGAGTGACCTTGGTACACCAAGCAGGTCACAGGCAGCATCACAACCCCACGGTCCAGGGAAGCTGAGACCTTATCAAAGCAAGACCACAGGAGAAATATTGCCAGAGGCACTGCTGCTACAATAAGAATTGGTGAGAAGGGGGAAATGAAAGAAACAGAAGTTGTTTGGAATAAGGATCATGACCGGGGATGAGTAACCAGCAGTCCAAAGAGAAAGAACTGTGGAATATGTGTGTAAATCTACTTCATAAAAATAGCAACCTGTTCTGTATTTTCACAACATTCTTGAATGTCAGGCATGATGCTGTTAAGGTACCAAGGAGCTGTGCACAGATAAAAATGTGTCCTGCGTGTTACAGTTGTGCTGAATAAATAATGAATTTACTTTTTCCTTACAGCAACTAGAAATCACTGGAGGTAGAACTGTCTGTAAAACAGATTTTGACCAGAGAGACACTGTATTTATTTCTCAATATGAAATGTAATGTCTGAAGTTATATAAAAGTGTCCAAAGCAATTTTTATGATACATATTCCTTTTCTTTGCACTCCCTCACTCATTGCTAGTTTTCTATTAGTTTGAAAAGGTGGTAGAGTTACAGCATGAACTTTCATTTAAAACACCTGAGCATATTTAAAACTGCCACAGCCCATTTCTGTACCAACACAACTCCAAATTAAACAGGAAACTAAAGGCATTCATAATTAGCATCAGCAAGTAAATAAGTTTCTATTCTGGACACTTATGCTGAAACCTCAAAATAGGACAGGAGAAAAGGAGAGAGGAAGAGGCAGGGTCAAGTCTAAATGCTTTGACTTGCTTTAAGAGTAGTTGTTTTCCTCATTCTTTGCTGGATACATGAACCCCACAGTACTTATCACCAGGCTAAACAGAAGATGTTTGGTTCACAGCATTGTAACTTCAGCATTAAAATTGCTTGCTGGCAATTTCTAGCAATTTGTAGCTGTTGCTGCCAGCAAGTGCTAACAATCACCAGGAGCCAGATTCCAGCTAACCCTGTCAGCACTTCGGTTTTTGGCAAACCTTTCACAGATAATGTTTTGACGCCTCTGTGCTCACTTGCAGTCCAGTCAGATTAGAGATCACAGGTTGAAGTACACTGCACTATTGTGCTCTTTACAACAATTACCCTCTGTTAATCTTTGCAATGAAGGAAACCAGCACTGGCTCCTTAACAGAACTTTCAAAAGTGACATGCACTCTGTTTAACCTTGTAGATGAAGGTTGCACCCACCTCCGTGATAGCTTCCACAAAATACACACAGGGGGTGAACTAGATCACCTTTGAGTTCTCTTCCAACTCAAATGGTATTATGATATGCAGGAACATGGGAAAATTTTAATACACCACCTTAAGATTCAGAAAACTTCCACATCAAAAGTGACACATTTGTACAAGCAACACATTTGCATTGCCAGGGCACCTTGCAGTTGTATGCTTATACTTAGCTCAAAGTTCAAAATGCCATGAACCTCAGTAGCCACCCAGTGAGGCATCTGCAGGTATGCACAGTAGAAATCCAAGTCAAATTAAAAATGGATATATATCCTAAAAAGGACTCGTTCTAAATTTAGCATCTTACTCTCCCTCCTTACCTCCAGTCTGGGTCTCTCAGCTTCTTGTGGCCTTCCATGTCAGATACATATTACCTATTGCAAGTCTTTCACATATTTCTTGCCTGACTTCACCTTAGAGGAAAAGCATTACTATATTGAACTCTAGCCCCATAAATGTTCCCACTGGAACACATTTTGTGCAGGAATATGCCCCATTGTGACAGCAGCTGGAAGTTTCAGACCAGAAAATGAAACAGATTTTCAACAAAGTAAAATAATGTGTAATTAACCTTTATAACAGTTTATCAAGGTATGTGGCAGGCTTCCAACACTCACCATGTCGCAAATCAAAAAGTGAAGACTGAAGATCAGCAATCATTTTAGCTAGTGGGCATGACACTGGAGCTATCTGTGAAATATTCACACATATTATATAAGGTTAGGCAGTAGGATTCCTCTTAAGCATACAGACAAGAATATCAGCCTGTAATAACAAAGAAAGCTTTGATTATGGCACTGTGGCTTTATAGATTTCCACAAGAGAAGACTACCATGTGTGTTTTGGCTGCTCAGATCTCTATGATCATTTTCAATAAAGGACAGAGTTTTGTTGCTTCATCAATATTCTTAGGACAAAATCTGTCCACAACTGCCTTAGGAAAAAGCAAAAAAAAATCTAAGACTAGAGTCTAAATAGATTACTAACAAGACACTCACAGGATATGAAGTATGAAAGGCATCTTGTTCGCAAACCAGCAACCAGAATTAGAATAGAAGGACAATAAGGCAGATGGAGTTAATATAAAGCAATAAAATCCGTTGTCTCTTTAGTGATCCCAACAGCATCATTCAGGTAGAAAATAATTATCTCTTATTTTACCCAGTTATACTTGATAGTAGTCCTAACATTTTAGGTCATGCAGTTACATCCAAATAAAATGTCTTAATGATTTACCTGGTACAAACAGTAATTTCATATAAACTCATTCAACCTATTATATGTTCTGATATTAAAAAAAATACAGACAGACAAGGTTGCAAATAAAACTCACACTAGAAACATTATAAAACAGCTAGACATACTGACATATTGACACAATATCAAAACAAACTACTGCTGTCACTTGAAACTAATAAAAGTCATCTTGCCTTTGGCATCATTCCAAACGGTTCATTCGTGTTGTGATAGTCTGTAAAAAAAACAAAACTTATTAAAGCAGTGAAGGGTTAATCTTAAATTATCTACATAATCTGAAATGATGCCTGAAGAGTGTATTACTCTCCAGAATACTGTTGTTTTCTGACAGCTGCTTAGGCAGCTGAGCTGTGCACTGAATACACTGATGATGAAGCATTTATGAGCTTAAACTGAAGCACCACTTCACCATATACTTGTGGACCACTTTCACTGTGTGCTTTTGGGATGATTTTTTTTTTTTAGAAAGTTTTTAGACTAAAAATTTAAAAACTGAAAGGTTTTTAGTTGATAAGAGTGAGGTGAGGTACTTGGGTGGTTTGTGCCTCTCCCCAGGCCTCCCATGGCTGGGCCTCAGGCCAGCACAGAGGGGTTTGGATGTCAGTGCTGCTGTCACCTACAGTGCCTGTGTGCACACTTAGAAACAATCCCAAAGCACAAGCAAAGGCAGCTCCAGAGCAGAGCAGGATAAAGTCACACCAGCAGCACTCCCAGAGGAGTCAGCATGTCGCCCTCCTCGGCCCTGGCTGTCACAGGGTGACAAGGAGGCCCTGGAGCAGGAGACATGCCCGCCATCAAAGCTGCCAGCACCTGTCCCCCTGGAGCTGTGCTGCCAGATTGGGCTCTGCTCACCCTCACAAATGTCACAGGCACCATGGAATGCACAGACAGTTTCCACAGCAACAGCATCTCACACAGCCCCACAGGGAGGGCAGGGCATGGCCGCTCCCTGGGGCACAGGCTCTCCAGATGAGACAAGTGTCAAAGAGCTGCCAAGCACCAGCAGGACTCTCATGTTCATTCTCCTCTCCCTTCCCTCCTTCTCCCAGCCATGCCATCCCTGGGACTGCTGGGTCTGAGTGCCTGTGCTCTCCTGTGATGCTGTCACCACACTGACCCTGTGTGCACCCAGAGCTGGGCTCTCCTGGGCAAGGGAAACGGCACCACCACGGCCCAGGGCCTAGCAGCACAGCAGGATTCCCAGGAGAAACACACAACAACAAAAACAAAACAAACCCAGGAACACAAATAAGAAGAGGAGAAGGGTGTGAAAAGCAAGGCTTTAACTGCCAGAATGGTCAGTAAGTGTTGACCATCCCAGCATAGGGCAAGTGATGGTATAGAGAAAACCAGAGGTACCCTTTAGGGACAGGCCAAGCTCTAGCAACAGCCACCTAGCTTTAAAAGTAACTGTTCCTAGAGGGAACTGACAATCAAATGGATGCATGAACCAAAAGCTTTTACACAAACATATGCTTAACCAAGAATTTACTGCAATATTCATTTCTCCCACTCAGCCAGTGAGTTATCAAATTCTAAGAAGTCAAAATTAGTACTGGAAAACTCATCAGCCATCTCCAGAATCTCACTGCTAGTACTTTTTTTTTTTTTTTAATTGGAATGATGTCAAGGAACATTCTTTTCTGCTACTGAGCTATACCAGTGCAACACAGACATGGAGCTGGCACACAGAGCCTGACTCCACACCATATCTATGCTAAGAGGTGTTACAGAGGAAAGAGAAAGGCAAAAGGGGCTAATTGATTTGGACAAACAAATAATTCTGAGAAAATCATGTTTCTTCAAAGTTTGTTTATGCTGATGAAAATATGCTGAACTGTTGACTCTTCTTTTCAAGCAAGACAGCTGCTGACTCAACTCTGACTGCAAATTTTAAGTGATGTGTCTTCGGGGTATGTTGCCAAACTAGAAACTAGTGAAGTCATGCACAAATAGCTTGTGAGATTAAGCTGTCACAGGTTATAAAGAGGGTCAATCATCAAAGTATTTAAATACAGATTTACTCTGTCATACTTTAAGTTAGTTTGATATGCAGGAGGGCCATATCCTTATTCCCTCCTTCATTTCTGTGTTACCTGAAATAAACCAGAAATTTGGTACCTGATACAAAACAAACTGAAGTCTGAAAAAAAATGGAGTATTGTGTTCTCCAATAACACATCTCATGGGATTCCTGTAAGCTTTATTAGGCATAGTTTTGGAGAGAAGATGGATTAATAGGAAATTGTGAAATATTCTGTAAGATCAACAGGCAAGTTGATCTTACAGTTATCTCAAAAATAGTTATCTCTTTTTTCATGTTAATAATAAACATATTTCAGTTAAATTGCCATTCTGAATTTGTTTCTTTTTCTTTTAAAATTTCTATACTCATACGGCACTATGGTTTGACCTCAGTCTCATACAATAGTACACGATCCCAAAAATAACAAGGAATCTTTACACAGATCAAATTTTTCTTTACATTTCATAATCTAACTTATAAGTAGTTCCACACCCAATGTGCCCATCCAGTTGAAGAATCAACATACAGGCAGCACAGCAACCAGCCAAGATCAGATCTTAGGAAGGAGAATTAGATGGGAAAAGCAAAAAGGAACATTGCCTCTTGGAGTTACTGATCCATGTTCTTCTACACAGCCCATAAAATATGCTCACTGGTAGACCTTTTAAACCAGTGGAATGAGATCAATCTTTTTTAATGTAAAACAGGACTGCATCTATTGTGTATTTAAAATAGTAATTGACTTTGAGATCATTTGGAGAAATGAGCTAAATTTCATTAAAGATGATAGTATCTTTAACCAAGAGGCCCCAGAAATGATGGGCTGACGTGGGCAGTAAGTATGCACACCAGAGATAACAACCACCCTTGCAGGAGGCAAATTGATTTTCTGCTTCTGTGAAGCCTAACAAATGCTACCAAATGCTTTGTTCCCAAATCACTCTCAAACCAGCTACCATGTTTATCAGATTTACTCATTAAAAAAAAAAAAAAAAATCTTCAATTTTTTTTTTAGTTAGCTATTTATCTTTCAGATCTAGTATCATCTTATTAGACCTCTAAAAGCACAGAAGTTGATAACTGTGCTAGGAAGTTTCCCCTTCATCCCCATCATAATAGAAGCAGTTTCTAAAGATATTGTCAAGCATAATGAGATTATTAGAAATTATTGAATTGCTTTCTGCCTTCATACAATTCACTTGCTCCTGATTTATTATTCACACAACCTTACACATAGAATAATGGTGGACAGATCCAGTACAGGATTGACAAAAGATCATTTCTCTCCTATTTGCTGAACTAGTTTTTTGGTTAGAACTATCCCACTAATATATAGCTGAAGCACACTGGCATAAGTTCCTGCTTGTGTTTTCATGTGCTGTGTGGGTACTTGCTATATTTAAAGCAGATTACTGTCCATAGGAAAAATAATTCATTTGGATCCAGTAGAAATGCACTGAGGTGTACAGCACACTTGTCAGAGAGATTAATGTAGACCTCAGTAATAAGATTCACCTCAGCTCTAGGGTTAAGCTCTATCTCAGCCTGCCTGCAGACAGACCAAGAAAGCCACAGCAGCAGATCTCACCCACAGCACTTCCCCACACCGAGGCCAGCAAGTGCCAAAAGCCACACACAGCCCCAACAAAACCAGCCAGTCCCTTGGGTGACCCCAGCAGCTGTCTGTGCCAGGTCTAGGCATCATCTCTGAGTTGCTATCAGGACTGTTCAGGTAAAACCCAGAAGGAACCAGTGTCCAACATTCTTTCCTACCCTCGGGCTGAGTGGCGCCCAGGCAGGCACCAGCTGGGAGCTGGGGAGGCCCAGACCAACATGATTCCAGTGCTTTCTGCCAGCTGGTCATAGCTCCAGAGATTCCACCCCAAAACGTTAAACGTGCTTACATGTGAATCATCTCCCACAATAGCAAAAGACAAAAACCATTCTTGGTGTTACCTGCAGCTCCATGTTCCGGTTTATCTGATGCATTGTTCTTAAACAACAAACAGGAAGTAGAGCTAGGCCATGCCTAAATGGACTCCTTCCAGGCATCTACCTAGAAGATCTCCTCACTTAAGCAGGCACAACTTAAACCTTCTTGATGACAACAAAAAAGCCCAACTAACAGGAATCAGCTGCACAGCTGCCGCAGTCACAAAGGTGTTAACCCCTCCTCCAGCACAGCTGATTCTGCAAGCACAAATGACCACCATCTTCCTCTCCCATCAAAACCTGCAGCCCTCAAACAGTTACTGTATTTAAACAGTTTTTATTTCCCAGGCATGAATTCAGTTTCCTACAGCATAATTGCATCACTTGGGGTAACTCTGAAATGCCCCAAGATGTCTGATTAGGCAGTCCCAAAAGCCACTCTTGGACCAAAAGCCAGTTTGTAGCCAGATGTGCTATAAGTGAATAAGCTAAATGGGGTTATAGCAAATTAAACAGAAACACATTTTGTAGGTGTTCCATACCTCTTAAAGACATTTGATTCCTGTGAGCATCCATGAACTGCTGTGCTTTAACAGTAATTGGAGATGAGAACAGAGAATGAACTTTCTTTAGTTCATTACTCCCTGTGACAAGAACAGGTTTTGCTAATGTAAAGTTAAAAAACAGGGAAGCTGCAAATTTCCCCTAATAGAAGCTAATAAAATGAAATAGTCTTTAAAAAGCATCAGTGGATCTCTTGTTGCTTGGAGATTTTAAAACTGCACTAGCCAAAACACCAAAGCTGGTACACAGCAATTTTCTTCAGACAGGAAATTGATCTAGAAAAGGAAGAGAATTCTTTGTTACAGTGAATTGATATTTATTCCACTTGGGTTAAAACAATGCAATTGTAAAGAAGCAGTAACAAGTGTTTCATTTTGCAAGACTCAAAAGGCACGGTGAAAGACAGAGATGTTCAGGTCATGTGTTGGTTATGTGTGTTGTCATGTGCTGTCACCTGCAGAGCACTAACTGCTGCAGGCCAGGCTGTCCTCACTTACACCTCTGCAAATCCTGCTGAAAGCTAATAGATTTGGACAAGTTTATTCAAAGTTGTCTCTTAAGAGAGAAATAAATGGGGGCAAAAAAAAATTTTAGTGATGGCCTCATTTAGCCTGTAGTGTTCCTGCAAACAGCAGAGGAGTTGGAAAGGAACATATCCACCTTGGCTTTCAGATTTAGCTGAGGATTACAGAGCTAACAGGGATCACAGAAAATCTTTTATGCATAGGAGAGGACAGCTGATAAAATTTCATGACAAAAGAAAAATTCTCCTTGAGTCATTGACACCTTTACAGACCTAGAATAACCAGGTTTGATTTTGGCTTGAGAGATATTTTTTTCAAGAGACCTATCTCTAGAAGGCAAAAGTATATTCTTATCCTATCATCCCTTGTCCACAATGGCACACCACACTCTCTTTCTAGAAACTACATGTACTGAGATAATTAATATTTAGAAACTGGCAATTTTTCATTCCAAAGAAGTAGTAACTACAGGTATCTACATAAAAAAGTTTTACAAATTAATTAACTACCCTTAATAATGATGCTACCAAATCCAAAGTAAAGCAATAAGGATAAGATGTGACTTGCATGGAGAAACAGCTCAAAATGAACAATGAAAAGAATGTAATGAAGATTATTATGTCACTATCATCAAGTAAGTCATGGCATTCCTGAGGGATTACTGTTACTAGGGAGGAACATGACTCTTAGATTAAGGTCAATCAATATAGAGCTAATCAGAAAACCATTGGCTCCTATTGATCTCATGCAGCAGAGCTGAGGTTAAGAACACCCCAGTGCTTGATCTATTGGCGCTAGAAGATGAACTGAGTAACATTAACATTTCCATAAGAATAAATTCTTTAAAGCAAACCAGAAGAAAGGTGGCCTCTGCACCGCAGAGTATCTACGCCATTGTCCTTACAGAAAAAGAACAAACTTTCTGCAGCTTTTTGGTGGATTTATTTTTTTTTTTGCCTCCATATTTGATGTAAGAGTGAGCCCTCTCATCTAACCAAGCACTTTTCCTGCAACTGGCAAATCAACAAAGACTGTGAATGCCAGAGGAGGTGGTGATGACCAGCTGGAGACAGTAATCTCTGGGATCTGTAAGGATACAAACCACAGTCTCACCCTAACATTTTTGCTTATTGCTCTGAGAGAAAGGGGCTACAGAGCCAGTTTTTCAATCCTGTCCTGGCTTGTGGAGCAGCATTTACTCCACTTTCTGTTTGGAAACATGCCCAGAAACAGTGTATGTGAACTGCCTCAGGAGATGAGCAGGTCTTTGCCAAAGTACCTCTAAAGAAAGCCAGGATCTCTGTTCTGTCTCTTACATGTGGAGCTGACAGTACCTCTTACAGTCAGCACATTCAAAGCTTTCCATGATAAGACCTATTTTTAGTTGTTTAGAACTTTGCCAGTGTTGACCATTCTGAGGAGTTTCCTGCGCTGCTGGGTGCTTGCCGCAAGCTGAAAGATTCTGGAAAGTGTCAGCTTAAACAAATGAGCCAATTTCAAGAAAGATACAAGTGAATAATGATCTACAATTAAAAAAAAAAAAAAGAAAAGAAAAAACAATTTCATTTTTTGATACTTTCAAGCTAGAGAGTAAGAAATTGAAATGTGGCAGAAGGAAAATATCACTGCAGTATCATGGTGTGAAAATCCTCCCAAATTTGTTTAAAATATAAGCTTCCAAAATTCTAGTTCCCACATGAACAGTTGAGACTTTTGGTACAGCCTGACAGTAAAATTCTTTGAATATGCAATTTCTGGCCTGAATTAAAGAAAGGTTTTTTTCTGCAATTGCACAATTGCCACGGTTAATTTAACACCACACTTGAGAAGCAAGAAAAGAGAAACTCCTCCTATGTTTTTGTAGTTTTGGCTCTGAAGACAAGAGTGAGCTGTGTAATTCAGCAGAAAAAAACTGGAACAATTTGGAAAGACAAGAAGTTAGAAAGATGTAACAGTGACAGGGAGAGAAAAAAAAAGTTTAGTAAGAATGACTGATGAAAATAAAAAGAATACAATTTAGAATGGAAGGCATGAAGACAAGTGGGGAATGGTGTGGAGACAGGAGAGGTACAAACACAGGACCAGGACAACCCCAGGCAGTTGTCTCAGAACAGGTGACATCCCAGACAGATGTTAACACGTGCACATTTTTGGACCTCTGTTACTTATGTGAGCACCTGTGAGGCTTCCCATCCTTCCTCCAGCGGGCAGGGTTTGGGTTCAGTCTGGTTTGTCTGAAGTCGTTCACTGTGCTCAGGAAGTGATCTGCTGAAAAGAAGAGATCAATAGCTTATTAGCATCTCCTTTTACCCAACCCACAGTTATAAAAGGTGGAGTATTTTGTGGGGTTTTAAGGATTATAAAAGCAAGCAACCCTTGGCAGGCATTTAGTCCCAGTAAGGGCATTAAATTGCATAATAGCACTCTTCTGTTCTCTTTTTCTCAGCAGGGTTCAGTTTCTCCCTTCTCCTGCCAATGTAACCCTTTGTTGGGGAATATGGCCAAGACCTGCTAGACTTGAGCACAGCTGTTGGTTATTAAATAAAACGACAATACATTCTCTAGTTTGCAGGTTTCAGAAACTGGAAGTGGTTGACCTAGGCATACACTGCCTAGGAAGGGCTGTTTTCCTCTCTTGTTTTCTGCTAGAACGTGTGGGACTGAAGGCTCTCCAACAGTATTCTGGAAACCTTGATCTTCTAATCAGAAATCAGGGGCATGCAATGAAGGAGATAATTTATTAGCTCATGAGTTTTATGTGGCGTGATTATTTTGTATAGGATGATGGAGGAACAGAAGGGCAAAACTTACCAATTGCAGCTGTCAAGGCAATGCAGACTTCACTAGAACCATAATAAAATTAGGGAGATGTCTCTGATCAAAGAAAGTGGTGCTCTTGCTTTTGAACTCATTCTGAGGAAAGGCTCAGTCAGCACTTCGCTACTGTAAAACTGAAGCCCTCAACCTTTGAAGTTATTAAAGATTTTGGAACATTTTTTGCAATGAAAAAGCAAAGTTTAGCTAAATCTCTAAGTACATTATATTTGAAGTAAGCATTTCTTCTAAAATCCTAGCTAAGTGTTTCACTTGCTGTTCTAAAGCATTTTTCTGATGTTGCTTCACACAGCTAAGCAATAACTGCATCACATTTCAGCTTTCAGTGGTTTAGTCAACATTGTTCAATTTACATGGAGAAGAACATTTTGGAAGGTACAAATTTACTCCCTCCAGCTGCCTGCAGAATTAGCTAATAGGCATGATTATTTTATTTCAGAGACATCCAGTTCTACCCTACCCCTAAGGAAAGGATGTCTGGGATATGAGGTAGGTCATTCCTGCGACAAAGTCTAGAGATATCTGCAGTGCAGGCACAAAGTGCAATGCTGCCAGCCACTGCTAAAGACAAATATTGTGTTTGTTCTTGTGCCCTAGATAAGAAAATGGTGCATTGGAGGACCTGTATCCTCCAGCCTGTGTTGAATAAGTGACAGTGGAGACCACTATGCTTTAATTACAAGTCCATCTCCATAGTCAGATTGGCCCTCAGTTTCCTCATGGATAATGGATACAGAAAGGCAAAGGACACATATTTCTACTGTTTGATTATGGATGAAAATCAGATACATGTCAGATTAAATCAGAGATTTGGTGTTTAGATTCTGTGTGAGCAAAACCTTTCCATTTTCACAGGCAAAATACTGTCAAACTATGGGTAACTTTGCACCACTTTGCCATTCCTCAAGCAGAAAATCCCACAGAGGTTACTGGTACCTTTGTGAGGCTCTGGCAACCTCCACAGCTACCTGTGGGCACTCTGAACTGTTTCCTTTGATGTTAATAAAGACTTGGATGTTTGTGTTTCCCCACACCCTGTAATTTTTTAACCAGTTCTTAACCCAAGCCATTTTTCTGTTCATCACAGAGCTTCCAGCCACTAGTCAGTGGCTATTCAGCTTACAAGAAATAAATGATCAAATTTTCAGCAGGATCCTTCAAGATTAATTTAAGATTCTGCATGGGAGAAACAGAAGGTTTATGTGAGGCTTTAAACCTGTTTTTAATGAACTTGACCAGATAGTTTTTTCTGCTGTTGACAATAAAATATCTTGTACACACAGTCAGTGTAAGACCAGAATTGATTGAGTTTTACAGCCAAACAGTCACTGCTTATTTAGTTCCACATTTGCTGAATGTGGTCTTCTTTCATTTTCCTTTCCCCAAAGGAAAGAGAGAAGATAAAAGAGAAATGAGCATAAAGGAGTTCCATTCCTTACCTCTGAGCTCCAAAGACAGGTTTTCTCTGGCAGGGGTGATTTGTCCTCCCTTTCCCAGTCACTCTGCTGTGCTTAGACACAGTTTTTGCAGAGGAATGCTACCAGGTAACATCAGGACTCAGTACAGAACCTAACCTGTTAATTAGCCTTTCAAGCAGACAAGCTGCCACTTTATGGACAGCTGGGGGTTGCAGTGCTTCCCTAGTGCTGGCTCCTTTTCAGATTATGTATTTGGGATAGCAGCAAGAGAGCCTCTGCTTCATTGATCAGCTTTATCAGTGAACTGCTGTACTTCCAGTGACATCTCAGAATAATATAATGAGTGTATAACTTCACACCTTCACCATAGGCCTGACATTTTATTAGTGCACCAACTTTGTGAGCTACATTGCATTAATTATGCTAAATTACTAAATAGACACAGCTAAATCCGGATACGGGAAAATGAGGCTTCTGCTGTAAAGCAGTTTCTCTTGAAAATAAAATCATTTCACAAAGTTTAAATACATACCTTTGCTTACTAATAATAGTGTTCTTGATATACAGAATATTTTAATTCTACAGTCTTTCATGTTCCCTGAGTCGTTAATTTGACTAGCAAATTCCACACACTGCCTGGAAGCAAAGATCTTCTTGTTGCATAAGTCCACAATGAAAGATAAAGACAATAGACAATTAGACTGCATCTCAAATTATGGGTTTAAGACAGCATCCAAAAGCCTTAGAATATGCCAAAAAATGTCTATGAAAAGGGACCTGCATTTTTCTTGGGTATTTGACAGTTTTTCTTCCTTATTCCACAGTTTTAAACATAAAGTTGCTTCTACATTGACTCTCGATTTAACTTTAAATTTTGTAGCCAGAAGCCTTTTGGGACTATCTGATAACACACAGAGTTCCCACAAATGGTAGCATTGTATTACACCCTCTGACTTCACAGATTTCAAATTTTCAGCTCTTGGCTAACAAAGCATTTCTGAAAACCTTCAAATACCACCCCAGAAATATAATAATTTTTGCTTGCTTAATTTAGAATTTCATGATTTAGACTTTTCCCAGGACATTTTCCAAGACAAGTTAAAATTTGAATTTACATAACTTCTAAGTTGCACTTTTTAGATATATTTCCATTACCATCAGCATCATGAGTCAAAACTATTGTAAGGAAAAACAATTTATCCTGCTTCAAGTAGCAAGTTTTTTATTTTCTCATGACCCTAGCATCTTGTTAATATTTTCTGCTGTCTTTTTCCAAGACCATTTAAAATATTTTTCTTCTTCTTAAAGCAAAATTCATTTGGGATAATAATTATATTTAACAAAAAAGAAGAAAAAAATTCTACTTGGAATGATTTATAAGTCATATTACTTTACATTCATATATTCCAGAATGATTGCTGACCACTCATAACTGATACAGGGTCCTGGTCTGACTGAAATTTGCATATTGCAGTTACTGATAATCTAAAAATATTCTAGTATGTGAACTTGCTTTCCTTGGTAGCATCTGCAATGGCACCTCAGTGATTTTAAGGCCTACATATCCTTTTTATAATTAAATTGGCATTTATGTAGGAGCCCAATTGTGAATGTTGTACCCCCAGTATTCAATGCACAGACCTGCTGCCCACTGGATCACACAGGAAAGCATTTGCATGATTTGGGAAAGCCCAGGGTGTTCCTCAGCTGGTCTTAAGGCAGCTAAATATACCCAAAATCTGGCATTAAGTCATAACTGACAGTGACACTTGGTTTATAAACTTCTTTGCTTCTTGCTCTGACTCACAAATATTCACCTCCTCTTTGGCATGGGAGAGAGAAGCAATCCAGCAGCCTCCATGCAGCACACTCATGTTCTGTGGGGGATAGGAGACACAGCTTAAATCACTGAAAGGACTTTCATTGGCTTCTACAGGTTTTGCATCTACCCACCACTGACAAAAATCTCTTTTGATTATTTTCAACAATGCCACTTTTCATCTATTTAATTATTCCTCACAAAATCCCTTAAAAGGTTTTATGTTCTATATAATGCATTGCTAAATTATACTGATAAAGCATAACGTGACACCATTGTTTCCCAGAAAAAATGGTCATGGCTTTTGTTTTATTTTCTAGATGTTTAATGCTTAATTCTGCTATTTCTTTGAGCAGAGAAACCTAGGTATATGGTGGTTTCCAGCAAAGATCAAAGAAGAGCTTATTTTCATGGCTTATCGATAAGAAAATCTTTCATTTTCCCAACTAATGTTTTTATTCATGGGTTGGAAACTGAGATAAACTCCCACAGAAGAATAAAAAGGCATTTACTCTCCTGTGAAGGCTGCACAGTTAGAAGGAAAGCAGCTCCTGCCAGACTGGTAAATCCCTCCCTGACTGAATGGAGAGCAGAAAGCAAGGACAGTGTTAGTGCTGCCTCTTCTGCAGCACTGCCCAGTCAGCACAGGGAATTCCTCCACCAATAAAGTGGGAAACGAGGACAAAGTGTGACTTTCTGGCTTGAGACAGCCAAAAAAGTCCTCCTTTTTTGGAAAATGGCATTGCTGCTGTTCTTCTGTTTGTTCTCCCAAAAGATGAGGAGAAGAATATTTACCTTATGCAATATATGAGAATAAAAGCACAAAAAGCATTGATAGTATAAGCTGCTGAGCAGTTCTAACAAATAATATGCCATTAGGCCAGGAGCTGCCAAGAATCCTAACCTGAAATCTTCAAAGAATTCTGCCATGAATATCAGAACACTAGAGACAATTAGGTATGTTTGATTAGGGTATAGGAACAATGTATGATATAAGAATATATATTACCATGTTCTGAACCTGAATTCAGTAACAAATTCAGAGCACAATTAATTACTAGCCAAGGTTATATCTCCAGAAATAACTAAGTATGACTGGCAGGACTGCCCTGATTTAAACCAATGTCCATCCTAAAAGTGAAGGAGCTGTGAGAAATAAGGCACACACAGAATCCCAGGGAGAATGAAGCACATTCATCTTGTCTGTACTTGCAAACCATCAGCCTTGAGTAAGAAAATACATATGACTACAGTTTTCTAATAAAAGCCTGCTTTATATGAGAATGAGATTCATTATATTGATAAGGATTTTAAAGTATTCATTTTGGTTACTGGGGAAAAGTCAGAAGTGAAATTGTTTAGTAGTAATTTTTTAGCATCAGAGGAAAGTTGTGGGATGGGCTGACCCTTGATTGGCAGCACTGCCAAGGGAGCAAACACTGTTCAGTGTGAGTGTGTGCTCAACCCCAAACCCTCAGTGAAACACAAGGGCTGTGCTCACACGTGCGCTGCAACTCACAGCTCATCACCCAGAGAGCACAGAGCCTCCTGCTGCAAGGACACAAACTCCCAAGAGTGTCATTTTGGCTTTAAATACACTTCCATCCTGGATAAAAAGCCTGAACTGAAAGCACATTTCCTTGGCCTACAGGAGGTGACAGAGCTGTGTTCAGGTCTCCTGGCCTGCAGCCCTGTTCCATTCCACTACAAGGTTTAGAAGTTTTCCAATGAGGAGCCTTAATTCCAAGTTCTCCAAATGACCCTGATGAAGTTAGGGAAAATTGAAATATATACACATATATATTTAAACCCCACAGAGCTTCTTATTGGAAGAAGATGGTTTGGCTGCTGTGCTTAAAATGTAGAAAAGGATTGTGGGTTTTCTTCCCTCTGGGATTTTGTTTTGCTTATTTTACAAGGCTTACATCTCAAAAAGGTGACTTATGTTCCAAAGCCATGTGTAAGTAATTTACATAATTTGGTATAATTTAGGAAAAAAAACAGATCATTGAAACTCTGACCCAGTAAAGTACTGAATGTGAGCTTGAATGCCAATATGAATAGCTGGCTTTTCCTAAAACTGAGCTGAGCACTTGAGCAGGCAGTGGCATGAAGAAGTAACTTGCATGAAATCCCCTCAACCATCCAGCAGCCCCACAGTGTGACCCCTATGCATCCCCTGTGTGCCCCTGGTGCATCAGCACATGCCATCAAAAGCAGACAAGTGCAGGACACTTCAGGACAACCCTTAGAGGCACTGATTTTTCTTTCATGGAGGTGTCCAAGTGTGAAAGAGAAGTCAGGAAATGAGAAAAGGAACAGCTACAGAAAACTGGTGCAGTGACCCAGAGGGTAAGATTAAATTATTAGGTAAGAGATAGAAAGTTTCCAGTATGTAATATTTTAACTAAAAGTCTAGAAAAACACCAGAAAAGTTGTGCTGACAACCATTTTCACTCAATGCTTTCCTGCATTTCTTATTCTATCCTAATGTGTCAATGTAACAATATTGCCTATCTTGTCAAGGATTACAAGGAAAGACACAAAAAAGGAAAAGCTGAAGAGACAACAGTGAAAGAGTAAACATAAGTAAGAGAAATGTGACTTGACAGGAATGTTTCAGGCTTTTTTTTCTCCTAAATATAACTGCATTTTCTTAGAGTACAGTAGTGTTTAGATTTTGATCCAAATCATAGTGTTTATCAGTGTTTATCATGCAGGAGTCGGTGTCATTCAGCCTTCATTCTGATTACATTAGTCATTACAGCAAGTCCATGTTACAGACTTCTCACCCTTCAATTCTGGTTTCTGGTTATTTCCATCAAATCTGGCAGCCTCTCACCACCAGCCAGTTCTGATGAACACAAGGGAGTTCAGCAATTAGGAGGAGCTGAAGGCAGGAAGACCTGAACTTCCCCTGCCCTGCAGAGGCCTCTCACATCACTGCAGCCAAACATGAGGTCTAACAACTTGCTCTGTCTTGTTTTCCAAGATCTTACTTTAGAAAAACTTATTTTGTTTGCCCAGACTACTTCTTCCTCCAAATGGATGTAACCTGGCCTCTCCTCTTTTCTGCCAGGAGTCACTACAGTCACATTTTTGGAGGACATTCACACTTTTACATGAAATAGAAAAAAAACAAAAAAAACCAAAAAAAACCAAAAAAACAAAAACAAACAAACAAACAAACAAACAAAAAAAAACCAGAAACCCCAGTACTGCATCTAGGCTACACAGCTGAATTATACCCGGGAAGAAAATGTGACCACAGCAAGTAGAGCAGAACCAGTTCTGCAAAGTGTAAGGTTTATACAAGTCCATTAGTAATGAGGAAAAAACACCTCTAACACCTCTAGAAATTACTGTTTGCCATAAGCATCAGCATTTCACAGTGCTCTAAAGATTTGTGTTGGTATCTATCATTTAAAACACATGGACACACAAAGCAAGCCAACCTCCAGCCAGATGCAGCAGCACAATTTTCAGAGATAAACCACGACCTTATCTAAACACTCGTCCCAACTCCACTTCTTGCGCTCCGAAAGAGCAACTTTTAAACCAAAGTGCACTGGTGAACTTTGCTTTCCCAGCCATTCCTAAATGTCTCTTTTTTTTTTCCCCTTTCAATAGAAACACTTTTTTTGTGTTTCTGCTTGAAAACACTTTAAACTTAGTTCTGTAATTTCCGATATTACTTGAGCGGAAAGCAACAGGGGCTTCTAAAATGCTGTCAAAATTTCATTGCAATGATTTTTACAAAAAATATGTCAGTAATTATTGTCATTTCAGCTTCCAATGTATCCACTGTTCACAGCAGTGTTTACAGTCCTTGTCATACATGGTGCTGGAACTGTTCTCTCACAGTCACTGTCATTGTGCCAAAGCCTTTGGATCTGAACCTGGATCCATCTAGATGCATTTTCCAAGCTAGCCAAAGCAGCAATCCTGAAATTCAGTCTGCCTTACAGTTTTATGGAACATTACTCTGTTCAGATTACTCTGGCTGCAAAAGACAAATAATACCTGTTCAGCATAAATGAACTGGTACAATGTTAACTTGTCAATAATTTAAAAACTTATCAGAACATGCCCAGATTTTACACAGAGTCAGCATTTTTGCCATGTGCCCATAGCAATTTTTTCAGTACTGAGAGGGAGTGCTAAATTGGGATTTATTATATCATTAAAACACAGCCCAACTCTGCAAGCTGAGTATCTGGATAGAAGTACAGTCTCCTGAGTGGGAAGGTCTTAAAATCCATTGACAAATTTAGGAATTATCATAAAGGGAATGTATAAGGTGATAATGGAGACACTGGAATGGAACAGATTGAAGTTTAACACTGTCTCTGTCAAGGTTTAATATGACAAGAATTATAAAAGGCTCAAAATCTCCAATGTATCAAATGCTCCGAGTTCCATGCTAGGCACTGCGGGGAATTGCAGCAGGCACTGAATCCAAGTAGCAACAGAGGGACATTCACAGCTGCACCTTGGTCAGGCCCTGCCCTCAGAGGCACAGACACCCACATTTCCCTGCACGGCTGGGGGCTGTGTGCCTCAGCTCCTCACATCCCCAGGCAGACACCAGCACATTCTGCATTCCTTCAGCGTGTCAAAACCACCTCTGAACCCATGGGAATCCACTGGAGTTACCCACATTTACCACCTCCGGCCTAAAGCCTGCTGCTCCCTTTTAAGATTGACAAGACTTGGCAGCATTGCCAGGAGGCATCGACCTCTATGAGCAGCTTTAAATTAAGTAAGAGCCTCTAAACTTCATTACATGTGGTACCCTGGAAGGCTCAGCTGAATGAAGAGCTTGCAATAATAGGTCAGCACAATAATTACACCACTCTGTGTAACTGTTGGTTTGAAGCTCATCCATAACCTTCAATTTGGGTTTCACACACACGGTTACCATTGTAGAATTGTCATTTTAGCTCTGGTTTGCATAGATTTTTGTTTAACAGTTTCAGCTACCACTTGTGCTACATCACTTCTTTGTGACGACCTTCTCTCAAGATCTCAGTTCTTGGCGAAGCACAGTAGATTAAAATAATTGTTATTAATATTTTACCATACTGGTTCTTTTCCAGAACAGCTTTGTTATTTCATCTCTTTCTCAGCATTGGTGTGTTTTCTGACTTCAAAATCAACCTAAAGTGATTATTTTAAAAATTATGTAATTTTTATTATAGAAATTTCTATTATGTGGCATTCTAGTAAACGATATAATGATCAAAGTACCGTAGTTCCTAGAACATGCTCTTCTCACATAAAGTTCTTTTTTTCCTATTCCAACTAAAACAGGAACTTTTGTTACTTTGAAAAGCCCCCATTTCTGATACAAAATATATACTTAACATTTTAATGCAACACCTTCTTAGCTGCTAGAGCTGTTAGTCTAGCATTTCAGTACGATCTGCGCTACTGATTTTACACTTTAAGAACTTAAGACACTTTGTTAAAATTAAAAAAAATCCAGATATAGCAGAAATAATTAATCATTTATATTTTATAATATGCTGCATGAAGAAAAATTAAATTTTATGGATTAGTTAGCTGCCTGCGAAATAACGTTGAATACAAAGACCATTTAATGAGAGCAACCTCTGACAGAAAGTAAATGGTTACTTTTCCAGCTGAAGCTGGAAATTCAATAATTTAATGTCAGTGCAGTACCCTAAATGCACACTGGGGCATTGGCTGATAGTGGAGTGGAGTCCTGCACGTAACCCTTGGGAAGCTCTCCCCTTTAGGCATGCAGAATGGAGCCTGTGCAGTCTCTGCTCTGGGACAGGTTTGTGCTGCTCTTCGGGGCTGGCTGTCATGGTGAGGATGGCTCTGCCACGGTGATGCTGAAAAACAAACTCAGAATCTCAGATGTCATTTTTTATTCCAAAAGCCACAAGCATGGATGAGAGCCTTGGCTGTCACAATGCTAGAATGGGTTTCAGCTGCAGCCTAAATGATTTTGTGGTGCCAGTGGCACCTCTACATTTAAGGCAGGACAGAGGCATTTCCTCTCTTGGGGACCCCATATGCTTAGAATGCCATGCACATTTTTGGTGCACAAAATGACACCTTTCTTCATATGAGTTATTAACTGCTATTGACATTACCTTCTACAGTGTCTGGTCAGCTTCTACAAGCCTCAAGACAGGGCTCATATCCATCTTCAGATTGAAATAGGACGAGACAGCAGCTCAGAGGGAATTTCTGTAGCGTGCAAGCGAGCGAGTGACATGAACACACCCAGTGGGGGTTTCATGGCAAGCAGGAGGGACCTGCACTTTTCCAAGGTGCAGTTTCTGCCCTAAGCCCTGTCAGAAATGCCACCTGCCTTGCTGAGAGGCTCCCTCTGGCCCCCAAAAGCACTGAGGCAGCTGAAAGCAGCCAATCCCCAAGGCCAGCCCTGCTCTGTAAAAATAAGAAGCTACTTCAGTACCCCTACTTTGTCTCTGCCTTACTGATTTGAAATAGCCCATTGTCTGACCAAGGATGTGCTGTGAGGGATTTGGGTATTGTGTTTTAGAAGTGCTGAAGGACAGCTGTACCACAGGGACAGGTCATTAGTGTTAATTATTGGCTCTGCACAGTTACTCGGTGAGATATTGGGTGATTGCTGCTCTACTTGTTTTCTTTCTGCTCTGGTTGTAGTGTTTATTCATCAGTTTTCTGTGCTTTAATTTGGTTGATTGACATGCCCAGAGAACAGAGTTCTGGTCCTTTTATAAATTCAGAAGAAAAAACTCACACAAAATAAAGTTGCTCTGGCATTAACCTACATTCAAAAAAATGAACTACTTTGCTGATGTGCAGTTTTAATTGTGCTTTTCTTGATGCAGAGTAAAATTTTATGCTCAGTGTAAAATCTGAGCCTCAGTGGAAGAAGCCATTCTGGGGACAGGGACAAGTGCCAGCCACGTTTTCAGAGCCCCCCTGCCACGCCAGTTCAGCATCCAGCACCTCTGGGCACAGAGCACACACTGCTGGGTTTAGCCATCACTAACATATTCTCCAGCAGAGATAAATAATGCCCAGCTCCCAGCTGACCATCCATGCTCACCCAGGCCAGCTCCAGGAGTGTCCTGGGTCCTACCCCAGCCCCACCCAACCCCTCCCAGGGCTTTTCCCAGCAATGGAAAAAAACCTAGGATGTAACTGCCAAGTGAACTGGTTCCTGGAGCTGATTCAGAAATCCTGGAGCTTGGTTTTCCTCACAAGTTTCAGTTCAGCTGCCCAAACAACTGCAGGTTCGCCAGTGTCTGAGTGAGGGCGATGGCAGGGATACAGAGCTGAGGGTGCCACAGGGGAGAGATGAACCTGCAGGCTCAGCTGCTTTCTGGAAACTTTCTTCTGTGCCTGCTTGGCTTTTCACAGCTACAAAGGCAGGCAAGGAGCAAAAGGTTCTTCTCCCAGTAGCATATGTGCAGATCAAAGAGGATTCTTTTCCTTACACTTATTTCCTGAGCCAGTATTTTAAATCTTTTCTACAACGTAAACCTGAATTTAATATCAGTAGTATCAGAAGTATTTGGACAGGAATTAAGATCTTCCTCTCTAAAGTCTCATCTCTATCCTACTCATCAACAAATACTGTAGCTAGGTTCTGGTTTTGTGTCCCATCTAGTCTAGGCTAACAATACATGAATATTTAGTTATTCTAGATGCATATCAGTATAACTGAAAGCATAATTTTTCTCTCTCTTAACTAACCAAGCAGAAACAAAAAAAAAAAAAAAAAACTAAACAAATGCTCTCTCCAGGAAAAACAAAATAAAACAAAACTCCGTAGCTTCAACCTAACACCATTTACAAAGAACAAGACAAAGCAAAACCTGAAAACTGTAAAACCTAAAATCTCACCTCCCATAACACTGGCAAAGGTTGCCAGGTTTTGCCCCACCCTCTTGCTGCTATCAACTTTCTCTTGCAACCTCTTAAAAATATTTTCCCCATTGGTTGTGCATTGTATAAATTCAAATGAAAAAGTAACACACATATCTTAAGCCATCTAATAAGCTTTGATTGTAAAACTTGAGCTGCTCAATAAACTTTCCTGTGCAGTAAAATCTGCCAACTTCATAGCCTTACAAAGCTCTGAGATCCTGAATTTTTTAACAAGAAAGTAAAAAGTGAAGTTGCTATTATTGCTATTATTTTAGATAACTTGGAAAGGTTTCTGAAAGTTAGATACAGTGCCCGAGGCCACTCCACTTGAAATCTTAATCATCAGTGTCTCCAACACTTTGGATATGAAAGCTTTATTAAAACAGAGCTAATAGATATTTTTAAGAGTCTCTAGCCTTTAAAAGTGGTACGTGCACACATAATGTGCTATCCCCTGAAGAATTATTGGCACAGATTTGATATGACCTACAAAATTAAGCCATGGCTTCACTACTTCAGACTTGAACTCATGAAACCTCTGCATTCATTACATTATTACTCTGTTCTACAGATACAGAATTGAACTTCAAATCAATATATAATCCAGTTACTAACCTTGTGAGCAACAGAGATGTTTCTCAATATTCTTTCCCCCTACTGTAAATGCATGCAGGGGCTGACAGACTTTTTAATGTTTCATTGTTTATCATTTGTTTCATGATTGCAGAAGGAATACAATTTTGATGGTTCTCAAACCAGAAATCTCTCTGATTAGAAAACATTTACCAACCAAAAATGAGAAACATCTAAACAAAACCTCCTCAACAATCTGACATGTGGCATCCACAGCACCACCACTGGAAAATAAAGTACTGTGTGTATCCTAGAAAGATACATTGCATCAGTTAAAGCCGAGATGGTGAGCACTGCACACGAGCTCTTGGGGGGGATGATCTCTGATTCTCCTTGGTTTGCACAGCGCCGAGATTGCCAGGCTGGATTCACCAGCCTGGCCTCCACTGCTGTGCTGTAGATCTCACCTGGGAATTCAGGAGGACACTTTGTCCTCATTTCCCTTAACAATTATGCCATCTCCACTGCAGGGACAGCTCACAGCGTGGCTCTGGGCAAAAGCCTCCTGCAGAGGCTCTGCTGGAAATGCATCAGCACGGCTGATCCCAAGGTCACCCCCAAAGCCTCTCAAGAGCAGCTGCTCAGGTTCCTCCCCACCTTTTCTCTCCTGCTTCAGCTCTAAGATTGATTCCATTAACAGATGCACATAATATCTGATTTTACCGAGTGAGGTGTAACACTTGTTGCCAAATTATTTAATTGCTTGGGAAGCAGAAGCCCCAGACACAAATGTATCTCCAGCAGAACCATTAATATACAGCCTCATTCAAAAGTTTGCACAGACACTGTGTCTTGGTACCCTGACCTATATAATATTTTGGGTACTTTAGGGAGTTGAAACTGTGACCTCTGCATATTCTCTTTCATACTGATAAAATAAACTAAAAACTTAAGACAACTCATTACTTCAATTGCTTGCAAGTTTTAGGCAGTTGGCAGTAAATTTCGTTTTATATAAATAAATGTTATCTCATTACCAACAATCTCCATTAGGATCTAGCAGACCATGAAATAGACTTTGCAAGATCAAGCAGTGTGCTAAGGCCCAGAAAACCATTACTTTAGCTCCTAGCTCCAGAAATTATGAGGGAAATGAAGCACTATATTGCAGCGTGAAGCACACACACTAAACAAGCCTTTTTAGTCAAGGCATTAGGAAAAGAAGCACAGATTACTCATTACTGTGAAAAGTACAGTTGGGTTATTTGGCACCTGCCTCTTAGCTTAATTTCCTACTGTTATTAACTTCTTACTGAATGTGCTTTTTGCAGAGGAGAGGCTGTAATACTTCTAATACAGGATCATGAAGGACTCATTTTAGGCACTAGGGGAGGCAAATCTATTCTAACATATGACCAAAAACTACTTACCTGTTCAGAGAAAGAAAATATTTACAGATCTATGGGGGAAAAAATTAAAGTACCACAAGAAAAGCCAAAAATATTACTTTGAATGCTGACTAAAATATCTGAGCTTCCCTACTGTTTGCATAGAAATAATGTCCAGTTTATAAAACACAATGAGTGTTAATCTCCCCATGAGGCTAAAAGGATATATTTTAAGTCAGTTCACTAAAATAACAGAGAATAACATTTGGTTCCCTACATGCCGTAAGATCCCTAAAGCTCAGGCAAAATGATACATTACTGAGCCATCCTATCCACACTGGTGGGAGAACAGTGATTTTTGTTTTGTAATGGAGCTGCGGCTTCAAACTTAACCGTACCTCTCAAGGTTTCTGGTCAAGTTGGGTTTGTAGAGAAGAGAGAGCCAAATTAGTAAATCCTGAGAGGGAAGATTAGTAGAATCAAAAACTAAAGATATTTTCCCATCAGCACAATTTGAGAGTCTGCAGCCTTCCCTCCAAACCCCAGCATTGCTGTTCTTGTCGTGTGGTGAAATGGAAAAAAGGGGAAAACAACTTTAGGATATGACACAGTCCACAGCAAACATGTTTAATTCACTTAGGACCTAAAGAAACAACTTCTTGCTCTTAGCTAAAAAATATATTTTTCAGTCCATAAATATTTTAAAAAAGAAAAAAGAAAATTAACGTAGCAGGTGAACTGCTGGCCAAACGTCAGTGCATTCATGAGAATCACCTACTCACTCATCTAAGATAAAATGTTGTGATCCACAACAGGAATGCTTTTGAAATTCTGTATTTAGCACTTCTTCCAGCCTTACTTTTCCTGAATCCATATTTTAAATTATCAGCATCAATTTTGAATTGCCATTTAATATGATCTTACACAGGTGACAATTGAAACCAAAGTTGTGTGACACAGGAATCAAGCCACCACAATAATATTATAATAATCATAATGGCAATACAGTAGCTTCCACAAATGCATTCAGACACAGGTCTACAGGAGCTTTAAAATGTCCATAATTGATAAATTAAACACACTTTTGTGAGAATTTACAGTGCAGTTATCCAGAAATTCCAGCTTTTACTTTTCAAAATATTAACAGTAACCAAAATTCTTTCCAGAATCTGCAGTTATTCTGTGAAATTGGTTTTGTTATAGCTCTATCATTATTATAGAATCAAAACTAAAAGAAAAAATGTATTTGCTTGCCATGATAGCGATGCTTACAGTAATAGCAATTCTACAGGTTAAAAGTCAAGGTATTATGAACACTGTATTCTTAAAAAATAAATGAGGGAGACATTTGCAACCAATTTCACTGTATTCTCTCCTTCAAATGTCTCTAGAATTAGAGTCTCGTGTGTATTATATTATTTCTCGCAGTCACACTCTTGAAATCAGTTGAAAAGCTTCTAAACCAAGAGATCCTGAGAGCTTAAGACTAAGACTGTAATTCCTTTGGGCAATTATAGGTTTTTCAGCTTTAGCTGATAAACAATAGAGGCCAGAAGAGCCAGGCCACACTTTTACTGAAGGTCCCTGATGCTCCGTTCCTGCAGCTCCTCAGCCGTGTCACACCCTCAGCCCAGAGCAGCCACTGCCTTTCACTCCTCCCTTGGTCCAGCTCTGGGGCCATTTGCCACCATTTTTACCATCATGCAGCCGGTAGGAAACGTGAATCATGTGTGGGACTCAGTGGAAGATCACCTCCTCCACCCCTGATCACTGGCACATTTCAGGATATTAAATCAGTGCTGAACTGTGCAGCCCCGGGGAATTGTTCATTTCTGTGGAGGGAATTTCAACTGCTACAAACTCAAATCCAGTTGAGAAAAATACTGCAGGCACTAATTTATCTGTCTGTTTTTGAGAGATATAAACTCACTCACCACAGGGAACTCCAAAGAAACTCAAAATCACGCTGCTGCTCTGAAGGGGATTTAATCCTTCAGTGAGTTCAGACACAGCTGAACTGTTCCTGAGTAGCACCCATCATCCAAATGCCTGAACCAGTCTCTCACGAGTTAATTTCCATTCATCCCCTCCTGCCACAGCAAGACAACCTTGGGTAGCTCTTTCCCACAGAGCTTTTCTGAACCTGTCAGAAAATATTTCCCATTTCCCTCAGTATAATTAGGTCGTGTTCAATATATCACTCATCATCTGAGCTCATTCATCAACCCTCCTAACAGGGCAATATCACCTCCAAAATCCAAGAGACTTACACTAAGCATAAATTGTTGAAATAAACACATTTTCCCTTATAACAGCCACCTTTGTGAGTCTCCCCTCCACGGTTCCAGCTGGATTAATTTAGCATTGCCTTAGGCCAGGCCTGGGTTAAGGTTTTACAGCAGCCCACACCAGGGTGAGGTTTGGGACTGTGACTGAGCCAGGCTGGATAATGCACCAGTGTTCCAGCTGCTGCTGAGCCCTGCTGCCGAGCCCTGCTGCCATCCTGGCAAGGGTCTCTGCAGCCCCCACGGTGGCCCAGGAGCAGGGCAGTGCAGGAGGTGGGGAGGGGACACTGGGGACACCCCTGTGCCCCACTGTGGCACAGCAAGGAGCTGGGGCTGTCCTGCCAAGGCAGCTGCTGCTCCAGGACTGCCTGGTGGGACGTGGTGGGTGACTCCCGTTGTGCCACTGAGGTTTGTCCTCCACCTATTAAAATGTCTTTATGTCAGCCCAGGAGTTTTCTTGCTTTTGCTCTCCCTGTTGTCTCCACCAGCCAGAGACTATTCACATGATGAGATTTCACTGCTCAGGTGCCAAAGCCACTGGACATTTAGCACAGATGTTTCTGCATTCAGCTTCCTTTCTCCCTCAGAAACAATTATCACAATTTATAGAATAAGAGTCATAGGAGCAGAGGGATCCAACTGCTGCTAAATTTCCGCCTCAGAACAATTTGTCTTTGTTCTTTTAAAAATATTTCTGGAAATGCTTCTATGCCCCCAAAGCAATAGAGCTTCAGTGCCATGTCATGCAATGACCTACATATGCACAGAGGACTCTTGGCAAACAATAAACTCAACAGAAAAGCCACTCTTCCAAAACACTGAGAAAGGTTGGGGATGTGCAGGCTAGCACATTTTATGCAGGCATTTTCAAACCAACAGAAAATAGATTTCCTCACCAAGTCTCCTCTTTTTTAAGCAGTCAGGTTGAAAGATGGACAGTTCCAGATGGCACTTGGGTGAAAACATGCAGCTTCACTGACAATGTTTGCCAAAAATGTTTAAGAAAACCACAAACAAATAAAGACAAAGTTTTACAGCAGCATTCTAAGAAATGGTTTCTTAGCTCTTGAAAATTTAACAGAAACAAGGGGAGATTGTATGGCACTACATTTTTATGAGGACAGATTTTTCTCAGTTTCCTTGCAGGAAAAAAAATAAATCTGTGTTTACCTGCCAAAAGGCAGAGTGTCTCTGTGGAACAGGCCTGTGGAAACCCCAGTGACCATATCTGAATGCTTGGAGAAAATGACAGCTCTGCACATCTCTCATCAAGGATTAGTGTGTTGAATCTGAAATACATTTTGGTTTACTGTAACCACTCTTAAAGGTTATGAGCCATATGTAGTGGAACTGTGACATTTCAGGAAATATTCATCTTCCAAGTTCAAAATACCAAAGAACCTTTTTCAATTTTAGCCAGCTCTCCTATGCACACACTACCAGAACAATCACTTTTAACTTTTACCTTTTCAATTGCATTTGGGAAATACTAAATGACATTCACATCCCACATTCATGTGTATCTCCTATGTCAGAGAATCCATGGCATTAAATTTTATATCCATATAGCAGCATTGTATTTATCTGCTAAATTTATATTTATACATTATATATATTTATCTGCTATATTTATATAGTATATGGCTGCTATTCCTTTAGCAGAATTTCCTGAATATTATTGTTTCATTTTTTAATTTATTTCTTTTTTAGTTAATATTGAGTAATTCATATTTCTAGAAGTAGGTTTTCAATTACTGCCTGAAGGAGCCTATCCATTATGAATGGAAGGACCAGAGTATAAGAACTTAGTTAAGGGGTGGTATTGAGTTGCACCCTCAATGAAGCCAGTATTTTTAAAAATGAATGCTGTCATGCCAAGGCAAAAGAAATTTTATTTTCACTGAGGTTAAAGTTTTACCATAACTACTCAAAAGACAGTTTCAAAAAACTGAATCAATAAAATTATGTTTCCTTTGTAAACCAAGGAAGAACAGTGCTATACCACCTACCTGTAGATACAGGAGCTCTTTGATGAAAATGTGCTACAAATATAAAAAGGATGATGCATTCTTTTTTAAATCAATCTGCTCAATTTGCTGCCCCCTTTCAGTCAAATATTATTCCAACTGTAAGAGGAAGTTGGAGATCAATCTTCCTTTAAATGGATGTTTGATTATAGACTTAAGTTAGCAAAGAAGCAAAACCAAATGGTACTACCAGCGTCTGGATATTCAACAGCTGAAAATCTAACATACAGACTCTACTATTTACAGAGAATAATCCTCTCACTATTATTAAAGGCTCTATCTGCATGATTAGCTTGATGTAGTCATAATAATAGTTTCCTAAATATTTTGCTTCTTTTTCATTTTCTATTCTGATCATTAAACCCAAAATTTAATGGACAGCAATTGCAGTGCACGTTAAGGCCACATAAAAACTAGATGTAATCAATTTTCTCTGGTGTCTAATATAGGTTTACAGAAAGGATGAATATGCTCATGGTCCTCAAATGCATTTTAAACAAACACAAATGTAAACTGCATTCTGTGCAACTTCATTTAAACTTCAATTTAAAGTGTCTGTTTAAGTGCTTTGCTGAATCCATTCAGCCCTGTGGTACAGGGAAGATCACAGTGTTCAAATCTTAATCTTTCAAAACCAGTTCTAATAGGAGAGAACTCCTCTCAAACTGAGAGGACAACACTGGAGTAAATGGAATTGGGAGCACAAATGTTTATCTTTTTCCCAACACAGAACAAGGAAAAGTTCCTGCTGGAGTTACCTTTTTCCACAGAGGTTTGCATTGTGAAACTCTGTACAGGAGAATATTAACTTATGATGGCATAGCACAAAAATGCATTCACTTCACAGCATTGTTCATGTGGATTTAAAAGCTGAAGAAAAACTATAAAGAAAACTGTGTACACATAACCAGGGAGAAAGGTGGGGAAGAAGCAAAACATCTGAAAATCAGAATCATAGTCTGGATTTTTCATGTGCTTTACATTTCAGGATTAACCAATTCTTTGCCACCCCTCAGCCTCTCTCCTGCACTTCGACTTCCTTACTACAATAAACCACAAGCTGTTTTCAAGCCCTGCTCTCAGAGGACTCCTGGGCTGCTCTGAGCCCACACACCTGTATTTTCTTTCTGTGAAACCCAGAATGTGCAAAGGAAACCAGATGGGAGATTATGCCAATCCTACTGGGCTTGAAAACACTTCCTGCTTCATTCTTCAAAAATAAAGTATATAGATGTTGTAGCACAAACCTTGAACATTCAGTCCTGTGTGAGAGATTTTC
This sequence comes from Melospiza georgiana, assembly GCF_028018845.1. Lineage (NCBI taxonomy): Eukaryota > Metazoa > Chordata > Aves > Passeriformes > Passerellidae > Melospiza > Melospiza georgiana. The sequence goes on from NC_080439.1 coordinate 14,080,418, forward strand.
ACAGCTGAGCCCCACTGTAAAGCCATGAATGTGGCACTTTACTCACCCTAAAGGATTGCTTAGCACCCTTCCACAGCTTCAGCAACTCCCCGGAGTTCCCTTGGGGAAAGACTTGGCCTAGAACAGTCTGCATAAAATCTCCACGCTGTACAACTGCAGTGGTTTCCTTGGTGTCCTTCACTGCTGGGAGCTCACCCTTTCCTTGCTGAGTTGTGAGGTGGTGTGAAATTCCCTCATTCCCACAGCCAGGGTGCCTGTGGCCAGGAGAGCAGGGCAGGAGCTCAGCCAGGGACCCACAGCAGCACCTCCAGAGCTCACCAGGTTTGTTTGCTGCCATCTCCTCCCACACCATTTGCTGATCCATCCACGGCCACATCAATACTCAACTTGAGCAGATTGTTTTTTATCTTTTTTCCTTTTTAATTTCTCCAGCACTGTTTTGCTCCACTGAAAACCAAGGTGATACCAAAGTCTTTTTTTTTTAATGCAAATCTTACTGCTGTACATGGGTTCACTGCAATGATAAGATTCTCCATCACACAGTATTGTACAGAGTAGCACAGAGACATTCTACACAGCAAACAGGAGAAGTGAGAGGTTTACCACAGCCTTTTGTACAATTTAACAAGCAGTTAATGCACATGCTCTTTTATTACTAGGACAACAAGCTGGCAGTTAAGAGGCTACAGTCTAGAATTCACAGTACCAAAGCAGTTAAATATTACTGGATTTTAGCATATTCAGCAAGTAGGGTAAATGCTACCAGATTCTATTCAGCTTTGAAATGTGATACATATTAAAACATTCCCAAACACTCTGGGAAAAATACCTGCAGATGTACAACCAGGATGAATATAAAGGGGATCTGTGAACATTTTGACCCCAACACTGTACTCAACATATAAAATAAATAAATTTTAGAAACAGAGCTTGGCTTTGAAGCCCCTGAATGCATGAAATACATTTCTTAAGAGACCAAATTACTTCAAAGCCCTTCCAACACCTTGGACATCTATCCAAATTACAAAAGGCTTGGGTGAGCTGTTGTTCTTGTTTTGCCCTGTGGCTTGCTACAGACATCAAGGGCTACTTAGCTGTCTCTAAGTAGGACAACTAGCAAGAATCTAGAGGCCTTGAAAAAGCATAGAGAAGAATAGGCTTCAATACATAACACTAAATAATACAGATATTTGAATTACAAACACATGGTCTGCACACTATTAAGTGGTGTGCCTTTAGGGGAATCTGACCATACCTTTCAGCCACTGTGAATTACATCCCCAACAGACATTGGTGGAGAAAAAGTTCCCTGGAAACTGGGCTCTGGCCAGCTACAGGAATTGCAAAAGAATTTTCAAGACACGCTGCTATCCCACAGTTAAACAGCATTTTCTTTTTACCTGGTACCTGACAAGGTGCACTGATCAGCTGCCCCAAAGTTCCTTTGGCAAGCTGCACTTGTCACCAGCCTGAACTAGGAAATGATTCCCCAAGGCCTTTGCAGTCTGGGGGGCTGTGGAGGTGAAGCCCCTGGCCCTCCCTGCAGGATGCTGCTCCCAGAGCCACCACCAGCGCCTGGCCTGAGGCTCCTTTGCCACTGGGTAAGGAAAAGCAGAAGTCAAATTTATTCTGGCTCTTGAATGCAAAGCAGAAAACAGCTACCAAAATGAAATCAACAGAACAAAAAAAATCAACATCTACGTGGAACACAGGATGATCACGGGCTGCTGAACAGATTTCCTTCTGCAGATGTGACAGCTGCCTGCACCGAGGTGCTATTTCAGCAAACATCCTCCCTTCATTGTTTCTGCTTTGGAAGAAAAAACTCTTATCCTGGTTCATGGTCTTCTAATTATACTTCTTTTCTTATTGCTAAATATTAAGCACAAAAACAAATCTTAAAAACAGACCCTGACCCCCCAATACCTGCTTTTCCTGCAATTCATATGCTGATAGCATTGTATACCACATGCAAATTACCATGTGTTCCTCATGGGAACAAAAGCTCTTCTCTCTGGATGACTTTCCAATGTGTGGGTTATTCAAACATGGTTCACTCTGCCTGCAATGCATGTGAAGTGAAAGCTTAACTTCAAACCCATTGCTTTTGTATATTGTTCATTAATCCACTTTCTCTAACTTCACCAGCTCCTTTCAGTTCACACCAACACACACCAGACTGCGGCTCATGTATTGGTACCCAAACACCCATAAATAATATACAAATGAAGCACATTGCTTATTTGTTTGTAGAATAGAGAAGTTCTGGTAATCTACCACTGAACAGCTGTGCTAAAGGCCAGAAACACACACTACTCCATGTGTAACTGCAATTGGGTCCTTACCGCACATCAATTTTAGTGATGTGGGCAGCCAAAATTCAGTGTACAGAATGAACTGCTAGCCCACACACAGAAAAGAGCACATAGAAATCATAATATAAAAAAAATTCGTTACACTTTGCAAACATGTTTGTAATTACTGCTTATTTATGGAAATATATCACAGCAAAATTTAAAAATTCTACTTAAAAGGCACTAACAAAAGTTGCTAAAAAGTGACTTTTGCAAGATTTTAACATTATGAAGGCAGCATAATTATATTGATCTCACAAAATATCATCAGTTGAACTCCAGAGAAGTAACAAATACTGAAAAAACAAGGAAACAAACAAACCAAAAATCACCTATAAGAATATATCTTCTTTTCAAAATACTTTTGCCTCAAGGGAGATGGGTTACAGTTTCTCATGTCTCAAAAATCCAGGCATCAAAGGAAACACTCTGCCTCAGTTGTACATCTAGTGAATTACAGGAGATGTGGTCCTGGTGGGAGCATTTCACAATTCCTACAATGGACCCAGGTGAGGAATGCTGGCCATCTAAAACCAGAGCTGCAATCCTTCTCTCACAATACTAACAAAACATCTGCAAGTCTGCAAGAGTAGTATTCCAAATCAAAATATCTTTGTAACTACCAAAACAATCAGAAATCACAGTTCCTTTTCTGTAAAGCACCAAAATGTAAATACAACAGTGCCACGTAAACTCAGTTATCACATTGCAAATCAAAAACTTAAACTTGAAAATAACTTAAAAGGAAGAACAGGAAGATCCTTAGTTTGCTCCAAATAGTTGGTTTCAGATCAGTTTTTAGGTCCTTAACACACTAGATCTGATGAACAAAGTCACATAAAGACAAGAAGGCAGGGAAATTAGGTTATCAGACTTTCCACAAGTAAAACAATTAATTGAGGCATCATTAGTTGTGAGCCTGCAGTCCAATCTGAATTCTGCAATAGCAGCTTATGCTAAATACACCCATATGTGTACATTTATATGTACAGATAAAATCTGAATATGACATCAGCAAAAACAAAGATAAATAATACACAAACTTAACTGTAAGGAAGCTCAGTCAAAATGCAGGGTCCTCCTTCTGCCTGGTGAAGAAAACATTCAGCCCTCAGTCCGGGTTTACATTAACCCTGCTCAGGTGGAGTAGAGCAGATCAGTATGATTTCCTATAATTTGATTTTTTTTATTTGATCAGACAAAATAAAAAGGCACTACATTATGAAAATCCCATTTCTTTAAAATTATTCAGGGTATCTATTTGGGAATGTGTTGTTATACTAAGGGCACATTAAATGGAGGCACCAAGCCTCCATTAATACCAAAAGATAGAATTTGTAGTCAAACTTATACATAAGCATCATGTTCAGAATAGAATGATGTGTACTATATTGTACTAATACTCCCCTCACCCAAAAAAGCTCTTCCTCTCTGAACAGAAGCTGTTTATGAAATAGCCTGTTTTGCTTTGAAGCATATTCTGCTTTCACTGTGCTGTTCTCAGAACACTGGAGTTAACTCAAACATAAAATACAGCCTTAGACAGTTTTCCTTTTAAAGTCAGAACTTTCCTGCTGACCTGAACATGCAATGTCCATTAGTAACACCCTTAAAATGTGCCTTGATTTCCAGGCACACAAACAGGTACCTTCTCTTACCTTCAGCAGGAGAACCAGACTCACCTGCTGTCCCTCTGCAGACACCCCAGAGGCACAGGGCCCCTCTGCACCCAGCCAAGGCTCCGCAGGGCAGGACAGCAGGAGCCACCAAAGGCTCTGCCTGCAAGGACAGTGACACCAAGAGTCCTCACAGACCGTTCATACTGCAGATCAAACTAGAGAGGATGGGAAAAAGGTTCCTATCTGTCACTTCTGATGATGAAGCATTCTGCAACACTACCAAAAGTAGTTCTGTGTGTATTTTAAAGCATCCTAGACTAAAACAATCCTGAAAGACTTACTGATCTGAAAATGAATAGCTGAGATGAGGTTCTTAAAGTATTCTTTATTAATATCATTAGAAGTTGCAGAAACAACTTTCTTGTAATATAAAGGCACAGGGAGACAGTTTTGATAAAGTATTCCAAACAAACAGTAACTTACAGTACAAAAGGACAATTTTAATGCACATACAAACCCCAAACATCTCATTCAAAAATATTTCACCATGTTCATCAATAATAATGGGCAATGACTAAAAATATAAATTGTTATTGTACAATAAATATCTGACAGGTGCAAATGGAACAAGATTTATTGCTCTCCACAATGTTTTCCCTGTAGTGTTTTTGCTCTAGTGGGGGGTTTGGGGTTTATTTTCCTTTCACTTCCAAGTTCCTTTTACAAGTGGCTTTAGTAACTTGTTTCTGGAGGGACTAAACCCCAAACAAAATTTAAGAGAACATTCTGACAGTCACAGAACTGACTCAAGTAGTAACCAAAACTGGCAGTGTTTGTTTCTTTCACAACTTTAACAATCACAGTCCACTCTCTCTTTGGGAAATGTGGCAGATGTTTCAAAATCAACTGTAGTGGTAAGTCAAGGCTTTAGGGTAGGATGGTAGTGATGCCTTGAGAGGCTACCTAGAACAGAGGCCAGACAGCGTTAAAGGAATAAAGCAGGGATTTATTAAAAGGCCTTCAAAGGATTCACCCTGGGCAGTACAAGGGGCTCCACCCAACATGGACACCAGGCCAAGAGTTTTCACACTTTTCTAAGTTTTGGTCCATTTCCATATTGGGGTTAATTGTCCAATTACAGCTTTAGGTTATGCAGTCCCATCCTCCCAGACTGCTCTCCTCAACTCCCTGTTTACACTTTTTTGAGCCCAAAGCTACAACAGTGTCCTTGGTTCTCAGGCTGCAAAAGGATTGTTTTGTCTAAATAAACTGTGAAGAGAACTTGCTAACAACTTTATATGAAGTTCAGAGTTACATACTAATGCAGTACAGAATCTGGAAAATGAAAGCTAAAACTTAAGGCATCAGTAGTACCTAGTCTGAGGGTTAGTCTACTTTCTTCAAATAAGTGGATTTTATGAACAACAGCTTGTGCCAGAACAAGCACATAAAACTGTTCAAATGAGGGGAGAAATTCAAATTAAAAGCTGCACTGGGCATTCTAACTTCAAAAAACAAGAAAAGGGACTGGGAACAAATTAAGACTACAGAGGCAACAATCACATGAGTGAGAATTTCCAATTCCAAAATATCCTTAATCATAGAATCTTTAAAGTTGGAAAAGACCTTTAAGATCATCAAGTCCAACCAGCAACCCAGCACCACCACCATGTTCACCATTAAAGCATGTCCTCAAAATACAGTGACCTAAGAAATCAAAGAGCACTCTGCATCTCTGTGTGCCTCCACACTGAGCTTTGAGAAAGGACAGCAAGTCAGTGAGTTTGCCATTTTCCTCACCTGCACAACAATTTCCACCAGGCTCCATGCAGTACAGGAGGCAGAGCAGCTCTGCTCTTGGAAGCAACACACGTTACCTTGCTCAGAATTAAGTTTAGCTTGTACAAAATATACAGGCATTTAAGAAATATTAGTCTCCTTCATTACTGTTAGCAGAAGTAATATGCACACATTTCCTAAGAGCATCTTTGTAGGAACAAAATTTGAGGAAAATTAAGCATAGTAGTTGTAAAAATAAAAAAAAAAAAAAAAAGGCAAAACCAAAAACTGAGGAGCAAGCTTTCAAGTGAGTTCTTGTAGCAGTAACTGAGGCTTTTATAAAAACTGTGATTTATGAGAACAACTCCATATTTACACAAACCTCAACAAGGTTTGATTTCAACTGTACTGGGAATAGCCAAACTTAGTTCAAGAAAAGGTACCTAGAGTGAGTACAGCTTACTGGTAAACCAGAAGATGAATATTCAGAAAATTCCATTCAACACATTTAGGAAGGATGTAAAACAAACTGCTAACTTACTTGACATGATTCAAATTAGGGTTTTCTCTAGCTTAAGTATAGAATTCCAGAAGTTCTTCAGAAAGTAACCAAGGACCATCAAAATCTGAATTTTGAAAATTATTAGTTTCACTAGAGTATAGCATTCTTTGTTTACTGTATGTTCAAAAAACTAGTAAACAAAACCATTTTCTTTGGCTTGTACTTAAACTACACCAGATTAGTGATTTTTTTTTTTAGTCAATCTTCTATCCCCGATTTAAATTAACACAAATCTTTTTATTGTAGTGTCCTTCCAATTTCCAAATTATCTCTGTTAAAAGTCATGATTTCCTGTTAAACAGCCATGTGTATATACTGGCATGAAGGGTAAGTTTTGTACAATAGTTACATTAAGTGATATTTCCAATGGTAGAACCACAGAAGACATTAAATGAATGTTAGTTCAAGTGAGATTTGAGCTTATGATGATCTTAAAAAAGCAAACCACAATGTCTAAGCATAATAAAATACAGTGTAAAACCCCCTAAAATCAGACAGTAAACTCAGGAATTCTGCACTCACAGTAGGAATGTTCTGCACAGCATTAACATGAAAGCCTGTTCAGTTTGAAACAATGCAGACAGCTAGGTTTACCTGGATGTAAATGCCACTTCAAGGTGTTTAAATAAACACAAAAATGAGACAATGATGTCAGAAAAAAGGCCTTTAAAACAGGCCACCAGTTTAACTTGACTTTCCAAGTAAGAACATCAGTTTCACAAAACTGTGACACTAATGCAGTTTTAGGTAAAGTACCCTTTGACACACAAGCTGTCAATTAAGCTATCACAGTCTTTTGTGACCTACTCCCTTTTAAACAGCTAGGGAGGACAGTCAATAGTAGCTCAAGTTTTAATTCAGTAAGTACCTTGTTTGTTTGCAAAGGAACATTATAACACCATAAAATTCTATTTTTACAGTATTTAGAAAACTGATAAACTAGAGTTTTTTATTCTCTCTTTTTAACAGAGGAGTCCAAAACTTGTGTTTTCTGCGTGTCTTTGCAATAGTGTTTAGCCAGTGCTGCCAAGGACGCTCACTGAGCACTACCTGACGTTGTTACTGAGCTGTGCCAGGTACTCGCGCAGCTCCTTGGCGGCCTGGAACCGCCCGTACCTCTTCTTTGGGTTGGCACACTCATCCAGCAGGGCCTCCAGGCGCCCCTCTTTGGCAATCTCAGCTGGGGGGTGGTGCAGGAGCCCCCCCGAGGTGCCCCTCCACGTGGCGTGTCTGGACAAAAGGTTCTGACAAATGGCATAATAGTTGTGGTCCACAGTGACGCGAGCACACAGGATCTCCTTGGAGAAGGACAGACACGCTTCCTTATCGCAGTCGTCAAACTTGCTCTCGTACCACACGTCCCAGTTCTCAGGTTTGTCTGTGGAATGCAGGGAGACAGTGAAACAAGTGAGGGAGGGGAGCAGAGTGCATGTGTGCGTCTGAATGCAATCAGAAGCTCAATGCACAGCAAACTGGTAATATTTAAATTAAAAATCAGTTTTGTTTAGACAAACTCAGAAATGCTGGAGCCTAAGAATGCATCTCACAGTCTGATACATCCTTCTGCTGAAATGTTCCCAGCAAAACAAAAAAAAAGGAAAAGAAAGAAAGAGGGAAAAATAGCAAAGAGAAGGCAGGAAAAAAAGCAGCACAGTAAACACATGAAATCTACATTAACACATACCCAGAGGAAAAAATGTAGCATGAGCAAGTACAAGAGAACAAGCCAGAGCCAAAGCTCAGAGAAAAACAAACAAGCAACATGATTTATTTTAGCAACATAGATTTGGGCTCTCCAGTTGCCCTGGAAACTACTGCTAGCAAGTGGTCTACCAATGACTAAAAAAACATTGCAAAGTAATTGCTATAAACTTTTGAAACTTTATCTTCCATCTTACTTTCAACACAGCAGTAACCAGAAAGAATATAAAAAAAGCAGATACATTACTTATAGTCTTTGAAAAAAGTAAAATTCAACAAGGCAAATGGCATTTATGTACATGTACAAACCCTTCTTCTCACAGCTTTCTTCAACTTAAAACCTGATTTACATAAAATACCTCATGCAGTAATAATTCTGAAAAGGTTACTAAGTGTGAGCTCTCCTGAGTTCTTACTACTTTTTGTTATAAAACTTTGATCTTAAGTTTCCAGACTACTGCCAGCTGTGAGAAGAGGTCCTTATCATGGAGTCTCAGAGTTTTGCAGATGTCTCTTAGCAGTGTGAGGTACAAAGAAAAATTCATGTGTGCTTGGCAGCCTCTGAGCTGACTATTGGTCTTCTCATTCACAGCACACTGAAAGACACTTTAGGAAAAGAAAGAGTACTGAAGGATGGTAAAAATCTATTAAAACATGATGTAAGATCTGCAGAATTAACAGCAAAGTCAATGTGGAAAAAAAAGCCAGCAATGGAGAATGGGAAAAAAGGGCTTCAGCAAATTCAAATATGACATCCCACACAGAGCACAAACAGGTGTTACTGTGCAGTGCAACTGGACAGAAGGTACACACTGAAATATCTGAACTATAAATATCAGGCACACTGATCACTCTGGACAGAGACTGGCTCATGGAACCTCCCCAAAGATCCATGAAAACAGTAGTAAATGTCAACCACAACAAGTTTATACAAAGACTAAGAATTTTCTCATGTCCTCTTTTGTTGTCTGCGTTCTTGATTGTTAGATCATAAATCACACCAAAACCCTGGTTGAGACAACAGATGTGACACTTTCAACATTCAGGTTCTGCAAGGTACTACTCACTCCTATATTCCAGGTACATATCAACGTTTTCAGAGCTCATCTGAACATCCTTCTGCCTGAGCAATTCAGACAGGCTCCAAAAATGAAAGCCTTCAGTAATATTATTTTAAGAGGGAGGGAAATGAATAGAAGGAAAGGAAAGGGTTCTACAGTAAATGTACTGGATATTCAATAAATTAAAAGGTTTCCTTGGTAGGTTCATATAGTTTTAATCTAAGCTGCTTGAGAGCATATAATAAATCTAATAAAAAAACCCAACCAAACAACCCCAAAACACACTTCCTTGCAGAAAAGTGTGTGGATAGAAAAAGCCAGTCTAAAAGTTAATTCCACAGCACAACATAAGAAGCCTATTTGCAAAGCTTAAAATAATCCATTCACCCAAAGCAAAGAGGAATCACTTGGCCTGTTGCCATGAATTTCTGCAGAATCCAGTTTCATGTTCAATGTCTCCAGCCCTCAGGTCTGTAAGTTTTCCTTATAAGCTCAAAAAGAATATAAACCTGTGTGATGCCACTTTGTCAAACACCTCTCCTGCTGCCACTGCTTTGAGCTTTTACAGGTGACAGAAAGAAAATTAATTTGTAAGCAGCACTAGAATTACCCATACACTATTACAGAAAACCAACAGGAAGCGAAGTCAGGCTATGGGACTGAGGCAAAGCAGGCACTAATGCTGTTTGTCACTCACAGAAAGTAGAGTTCCAAGACTCCCATTGTTACATAGGTGCTTGGAAAAGACAAAAAAAGCCTCTCTCTCTTAGCTAAGGAGGACAAGAAAGCCAGGCTGCTTATCTGTCTATCTGTCCATCCACCCTCAGCACCAACATCCTCTCTTCCCATCCCCGCCTCTTCCTTTATGCACATCTACAGTACTTAGTGTCCAGGTATGCTCAACAGCTCATGAAATTGACAAATTGGTCAAGCTAATTAGTCTCATTACAGAAGAAAGCTAATTCATTTGTTAATTAGCAGTCTAGTTGTAAAGCAAACCAAATATGTATTTAGCAACCACTCATACTTTAAATATTGCAGAGAAAGAAGTGAGAGACACAGGGTGAGGGGAGTGAAAGGAGACACTTACTCTGTCTGATCAACCTTTTGTCTGCCACCAGAACGTTTTCTGCATCTACAATGATAACTTTCCCATCTCTTGGTCCCACTGCAAAGTTGTCAAAGCTGACATCAAGGAGGTAGAGTGCAAATTCAAAGTCATTATTTGTCAGCTGCTCAGCTATTTCCATTAATTGCCAGGCCAGATCCACTCGTTTCTCCCACGGTGCATTGAAGTAACTCCACAGCTCCTCTCCCACGTAGTTGACAGCCACCATCCTTCCACATGCTCCCAGGTACTTTGCAAATGGCCAACCCTCATCAGATGGAAAGCTCTGTATATAAAAAATTTAAATTTTTAATTAATACAAAACAGCTTAGATTTTAAAAGGCTTTTAAATAAAACTTAGACGAGAAAGCTGCAAATATCCATCAACACAATAATCCATATGTTTCTGAGTTTTGAAGAGAAAGGAAAAACAATACAAAATGTATTTCTGTGACCAAGAGACCTTGCTGGATTAATGCAGGAAAGAAGTTGGATGACCTGAAACAATACATAGCCCATATCTAGCTTTCCACCCATACACACATACTCACATATTTACACACACAATTTCACCAGCCATCTTTTTCTCTTGGTGTTTTATTACACATCTGTTGTAGTAATGCAAGTATATTTCCCATCAAAATATTTCTGCATTTGATCTTTTAATTAAAATCAGTTCTTTTAACAACCTAAAGAAAAAAAAAAAACTCTACAAAGTGGCACCTCCTTCTCTCCACCACCACCCCTTCCACTTTCCCAGTTGATGGGATTCCTTTGAGGTTTCTTAATTTTCTTGTATACCTTAACAGTTTATCTCTTGATTAATTGCTATATATATACTGTATGTTTATTACACACAGCCACATAACATTTTTATCAACAGTAAAATCTGTCTCCAACAGTACCTTTCTTCAAAGCTAACATAAGAGACTAAGTAGAAACGACACACTACAAAAAATTACAAAAAAAAGCACAAAACACACCAGCATGGTTTTCCTAATTCAGTTGTGCTGAATGTGCTCTAGGATTTCAGTGTGGACAGACAGGCACTTGAAAGGTACCCTCCAAACTCCAGAGGAATGCTGGAGAGGAATGCAACAGGAAGAAACTACAAAAGCAGTGATTTAAGAAACCCCAAATTTAGAGAAGTTAGCACTCTAAGAATACGATGTACACCGCTTTTAACTGTTGGGAGATACCACCCATGCTCCTTCCTCCTGCTCTGCCTCGCTATGGTGTCACCAGACACCACCCAGGATCCATTCTGCAGCAATGATGTAGCCAAGGTTTCACCACAGCTGGGGATTTTTACCACCAGCATGGTGGGTTCAGGATGAATGAAAGCCTTGGACCTTCTGGAATCTACAATGGCAGAAAATATTTACTGTCACCCAGGAAAATAGACTGGAAGGAAACATACCATGTAGAACTGAACTACAAGACAATGCAGGGAAGAGGGGCCTAACATAACCAACTTTGTCTATGTGGTACACCTGAAGAAACCAAAATTTTAACTAATATACATAACTGACAATGTTTGCTATTTTAATGGCAAAAGCCGTGAAGTTGCTCTCTCAGGTGGCAAACTTCAGAAGACAATTTCTGGGTAAGTAACCATTGTTTACCACTACAGAGAACCTCCTTTCTTGGCTGGGCAAAAAGGACATCAGAGCCACATTGGTAACAGAATAGGTAGAAAGTTTTTAACATGTCTGCATGTCTGAACTTCAATTCTATTTTTATCACATGTTCTACTCACATAAGCAGAACAGGTTGTGATAAATCCTGAGAATAATACAAACTAATTTGACAGGTTTGAGAGCAGTATGGTATTTTCAAGCTGTGAAACCATGTAACTCAGCAGAACTAAATCTCTCTCAGTAACTAAATCTACCATGCAATAGTGAAGACATTATCCAGCCTCCAGGCTTATTTGCCTGCAGGATTCAGGGCAATTAATGAAGGAAGAAGTACAGCCAAAGAGCCACCAGTTCAGCTCATGTCAAGTGTCACATTCCACAGTTAAGAGAGTTTTGGGATTTTTTTTTGTCACCTGTTTTGTGTTCAACAAAATAACCTTCCAACAACTGAAGCATGTGGTAATTCAGTCTTCCTTACTTATTCTGAACAGACTATCTAACAGAAACATGGCTGTGGCATCAGTAGATGTCACCAAAGAGGGATTTCACGTGCATTTATCGTGACTGTATTCAGTCCTGAACCAAAACAAAACAAGAAGTAAACAGCTGTTGTCCATCAAATGAAATTACTTATTTAACCTACATCATACAAACTTCTCTTTAAACTGGGGAAAAATTATCTGATTACATTTCCTGATAAACACAAGTTTAACTAATTCCACCAACTGCATGACATTGTCATATTGCTGCATTTTATGAGCACTCAGTTCGATGATGCTTAAATATTTTTATTTAAATATTACTTTAGACCATCCCACACCTTTTGTTTTCCACAGTTGTCCTTTTCTATGTCCCAATCTTGCCCTGTTTATGACTTTGCCTCCCTTTGCAAACAAAAAGGCAACCACAAACAGTAGAACCTGGCAGGGAATTGGAAGCACAGGCGTCCCTCCCTCACAGCCCACCAAGCACTCTCATTTCCATCCCCTGCACACCATGAGCAAAGCAAGGCTCGTTTTGCTGGGCTGGTGCTCCCTGGGATCAGCCTGATCCATTCCACATCCCCACCTGTGCCAGGATGCTCTGCTGGGAGGAAAACAGAAAGCCTCCCCAGCTGGGTGCAGAAAAGGGAAAGACCTAAGAGGACATTTCCTTTCCAGAAGCAGCAGGGATTTATGGAATGGATTAAACTGATTTTCAAAGTGCAGTGTTAGTCACTGACTGATCTTCCAAACATATCTATTATGCTTCCTGCGCTGTGTACACTGAATTTCATTGCAGACAAGAAATTCTAGGAGCAGTCTGGTTTATTCAGAAGTGCTCACCTTCATGTTACCAGCAGAATATCTGCATGCCATGCTGTAACAGATATATTTATAACGCTGTGGCAATAAAAACATCTTTTGACAACAGGAGTGCAGGGAATCCTGCCAAGGTCTGCACATGTACAAACAACATCTCTGCTTTGGCTCCCCTCCAACTGGCATGTAACAGCCACATCTACACTTCATTACCCAAGTCAGTAGCGGAAGAAGGGGATAAAAATATGTACAAGTGCCTCATTCAGTAGTTTTTATATTCACTTGGTGAATTTGACAAGAATATTAATTGAAGTGCAGATCTCTTGTCTTTGCAAGCAGCAGTTTGTAACTTTTTGTACTGTTCTATTTTGAAAGCTGTTTTCTAAGAGGAAACTGCAGCTAACTTGACAAGGATTTTTTGGTTCATGCATTAGAATTTTGAAAACAAATTTATATGATTAATGAACATGTATTCCATGAACAAGTTGCATTAAGAAACCAAAAGCTTCTTGCATCGCTGTCAAAAATCTGATTTCTGGGGAATACTACATAACTATGTTTTATTTTAGTAGTCTGCATATTTAATTAGATAATTTTGTTCTTGAATATGCTATTTTCAGACTTTGAAACCTGCATTTGACAACCAAATTAAAAACTAAGCTCTTGTTCAAAACAAGAAGCAGCTGTTTGACAAAAGAATTCGACTCTGATGCACCCCCTCACATTTTATCCATGAACATACAAATGTCAGAGAAACCATAGACAATTAAACTTCATCTGTTTTAAAATAAGGTAATGCATATGAAAATCTAAAACAGGTAGCTTAGTAACATTCCTCTCATTAACATTATCTTTTTTCTGTATTCAGAGAAATATGTCTATCTTCTAACAGAAAGATGGAAAACAGTAAAGATGCCAAAAACTTCTGCTACCTCCATTTCCAGTGACACACCCCCAAAACATATTTTTCTTGCTCTAATAGGTGTAGCTCCAAGATATCTCTCTAACCAAGGCTTAGAAACCTAAACAAACTCTGTGAAAGGGACAATGGACATGCTGTTCCTGAAAGAATAATACTGCATTTATACCTTTAAAAAATACACTGTAGTCTCAGAAAAAATATTAAGAATTAACAGAGTGAATTTATCACTTCACTGAAGCACAAAACACACTATCAGTGCATTTGTCTTCCTCACTTCCATCTGTCTAAACCTGAGATTATACACAAATGTGCCAGTGCTTTTTGTTCAGAGCTGTGAATTAGATCAGGCAGTGAAGACCCACCAGCTTGCAGCTGATAAAGCCTATTGTATTCTGCAGTAACACAAATCCCCCTTGAATTAAACACTTAAAAGAATATTAGTTTATCATAATGAAGCATATAATTTATCCTCATAATCAAGACCAAAAAGGCAAACCAGTTTAAGTAACTGACATTTCTGTTGCTAAAAAACATGCTTTTCATTTTCAAACTATTCCAGAAGGTGCTCTATTTGTCACCTCCAGTGTTTGCATAAAGTGAGTTCCTGCTCAGAAAAAACACCTCAGACAAAAAACCTGCCCAAACAAAGAGCTGCATCTTTTATGTGAAGAAATTTTACACACACAAACATAGCAGGGACTTGTTTCCAAGGGACCCTGAGGAACTTCAGGCAAAATGACCCCTCCCTGACACCTTCACTGCAGGCAGGACAAGCTGAATTCCAGTAACATGCTCTTCCTCAAATGGAAATTGAGTTCTGTCTCAGAGTACTGCTGATTCCACAGTGTAAACAAAAGTAACACTTGCATTAATCACCAAGGCAAATGAGAAAAGCTCTGGAGCCATGAAGAGCTGCAGAGCAGATTTACCACGATGATTTTTGGATCAAAGGAGTTACAAGCACAGTCTAAACACAGGTGCCTCCTTTGGTCAGGAACTCATCTGCAATCTGCAAGATATATATTCAAAAATGGTTTTATGAATGCTCGTGAGTACAATGGAAACCATGTAATTCCAGCTACATGCCACAGCATTTGATATTTACCTGGAACTCCCACAGGGGTTATACACACATAGCCTACAGACACAGTGTGAACAGTGGATTTCACTGACTGCTACAGATACTGGTGTTCCCATTGAAACCATGTTTTTTAAATTTATTTGACTCTTCTTCAAGTTTGACTACATTTCAACCAGTTTCAACTATATACAATTCATGCCAACAAGAGGTTCACACCAAGCTTGACACACTATAGGACAAAAAATACACAATATTCTAAACACTCGGTTGGTAAGATGAACCCTTCAGCTGTAAAAGTTGTATTTCAAAACATCAGCAGAGACGTGCCTCTTTTCCAAATAAATTAATAAACAATGATTAAACTCAAGAGCCGTAATAAAGAAAATTTAGTATCATTATTGGTTGTCACCTGTTCAAATTGGTTTGTAGTCCATAGAAGTTTTTTTTTCCAATTAAATTTGCGACAGATGCAAATAATCACTGTGTATTGACTTCTTATCAGTAATGAGCCTGGAATATGTCACTACCAAGGAGTCCTAGCAGAGATGGCCTTATTTTTAAAGTTACTTTGCAAAATTGGAGTCCAAAACAAAGCTTCAATTATTTAATTCAGAGAAGTAAAACACAACTCCCCGTATACATCTGACATACCAGAACAACACTGGCATTAGAAGGTTTCTAATGTGGGGTAACAAACTTTCTTCTGCTATTGAAAACTGCAAGAGTGAGAATTTCTCAAGAGAATTCCTATTTAAGTCTATATAGTAACTTCCCAGCAGCCTTTACATTCAGACAGCCATTCATCATAATATACACACCACAATAACTTCAAGAATTTCTAGACAATTTTAAAATATCCCTTATAATTCACCCTACATGTTTTCTACTCTAGGGAACTTTCACTATGAAAGAAGGATGAAAATAGTTTTGATAACTTAGGGAGCATAATTAAATATGACAGTTAACATGACAAGTACAAGCCAGTTCTGGTCTAATATGTACAGTCATATGTCACTGCAAAAAATGATTCTTCAGTTCTCAATAGAACCACATTAGAGGAATATTCTTGTAACATGAGGCCACTCAATTTTAATTCAACAAAGAACCAATTTTTCATTCCTTTTAGAAAGGTTCACAATGGAAATTCAGTCTATTAAAATCCCAGTATCTGTAAGAGCCAGAACTTCAATGACACAAGTCCAGCCAAGGCCATGTCAGGTAGTGCAGATATCACCTTAAATCCACTGCTTGGTTTACAGCATCAGAATTATGGAACAGAAACACCAAATTCAGTAATGAAGACACTTTTAAGGGTAACAAGTATTAATACTGACTTGCCACTCTACCAATGTATTTAGAATAGAACTACAGAAAATAACTTATGATTAGAAGAGTGTGTATGGAAAAAAATAGAAAAGAGGAATTTGCTCATTTACTTATGCATGGATCAGCAAAAAGATTCTGTGGAACATTTGGCTAAATTGCTACTTTGAGTGAATTCTGTGCAAGAAATTGTTTCAAATTGATCAGTTAAAGTTTTAATATATGTTTACCAGATGTCAACTATTGCTCTTCCCGTAACAAAACCAAACATCAAGCCCAACAATGACATGTAGAGAAACCAGAAGAATTTTAGGTTATATGGCAACAGACTGCTCATGAAGAGTAATTATACCAGGAATAGAGATACAGCTGTTGGGTTTGTTTTGTTTTGCTTTTTCCCCACAAGGAATAACAATGATCAGAAGTTGTGAGAAAAATAAAGTCATTAAACTTAAGCACTCAGAAAGCTAAAACCATATCTGAGGGAGGGGCAATGATTTACACAGTCTATTAAAAATGCAGAAATACCACTATTTGGCACACAGAGATTGGCATTTCTCTTAGAGAAATAAAAGTCCTTGAGACTTGTAATTTACATACAAGACACAAATGTTCACCATCATTCTTTGAAGAATGTTCATTTAAAGAGGTTGTTAAAAGCTAAAGCTCGAAACAAAGTTGCATTAATGCACTCTGGATTTAATTGATAGATACCTTCTACAGTTTGAAAAAAACTTCATTACAGGCAAGCATTTTATTTTAATTGCACAGTGTATGTGCAAATTCCAAGTTTACTTTGTGTGCCTATCTCATTTTTCCCCCAGCAGCTGGTGTGGGTCTGTGTTTTGGGTTTGTGCTGGAATGGCACTGGTAGCTCAGGGATGTTCCAGGCATTGCTGAGCAGTGATCACACAGAGCCAAGGCCTCTCCTGCTCCTCACCCCAGCTGCCAGGGGAACGGGGAGCACAGGGAGCTGGGAGGGGACACAGCCAGGAGAGCTGACCCCACTGATCCAAGGCACATTCCATTCCATTCCATTCCATTCGGCATGGTGACCAGCACGTGAGGCTGGGGGAAGGAGGATGAGGGAGGGGGACACATCCAGAGTGAGAGCATTTGTCTTCCCAAGTCACCATTCCGTGTGATGGAGCCCTGCAATGGCTCAGCACCTGCCTGCCCATGGGGATGGCTGAATGAATCCCTTCTTTGGCTTTGTTCTCCTTACTGAACTGTCTTGGTCTCACAACCCACAAGTTTTCTCACTTCTCCTCTCCCCCATCCCAGTGTGAGGGGAGGGAGCTGCGTGGGGCTGAGTTCCCAGCTGGGGTTAAACCACAGCACTGAAAACAAAGCAAACACGACTGACATTTCCATATGGCACCTGGCAATACTGTAAACCAACAGCACAGCCAACACAAAGGCAAGACTGAGGGTTGCAAGACCAGCTCTAGATGCCCTTTGCCAAAACAACTTCTAAATCCTGTATTTCAGTTTTGCCAGTACAGATGTAAACTGTCTTTTCAGGTAAGCATAAGATCTTAGGAAAAACACAACCACCTTACTGAAAAACAACGTTCTTACCAAGAAACAACTTCTCATTTCAGCAGTCAAGTCCCATTGTACTACCCCTAACACCAAGAACAAGGATTTGGGGCACTGTTTGTTCATGTTTCAGCAGAGAACACAGCACCGGGCCACTGCAGAAGGAGTCAGACACAGCGTGGCTGCACATCAGGGCTCACAGCACAGCCACAGCTCAGGAACAGCACCCAAGCTGCCAGGACACGGCCACAGCACCTCCAAAGAGGAAATCTGGAGCCTGACACCATCAGTGCAAAAGCTCTGTGAAAAATGAGCTATCACACATTTCAGTTCTATTAACAGTAAGTTTATGTTCCAACTTACAAGTGAAGATAAAAATTAACCAAGTTACTTGATAAAGTTGAATAACATCCACTATTTAAAATGTTGAAAATATTTCAAAATGTTTCTCCACTACATCTATTTTACAAGACAAACTAGAAGCTGGTGGTTTATAGAAAGTCAAAGGACAAGGATAAACTTGCTTACATCCAGAATGGTTCTCTGAACAGTCACACTACACTCAGTCTCTAATCCAAGTTATTTTTTCAATTTTTCTATTTCTTCCTAAGGCAACTTCAGCTGACCTATCTTTGCAAGTGTTTGATGCACACCATCATCATATTCAGTGAGAAATAGGATGCTATGCTTCAATCCTATCCTCCAGGTGATTCCCATTTAAAACACTGTTTATCATTCAATGAGTTGAAACAGCAGCAAGTTTTGTTCTTGCATTTGTCCAAATAAGCTGTTCATGCCTATATGAAACACTGGTTTAGATGTAGCATTTTGATTACAAATCTGACCTTATTTTACTAAAAAGTATTCATCTTTTTTGAAGAAAACAACTATTAGGAGGGGAGATGAAAAAACCGCAAACCTGTCAGAAATTAAATCTTTAGCACATAAATTCTTTAGTTCAAATGTGAATTCAGATGAAAATTGTGAGAGGATTTAATTAGTGAGAAGTTTAGCAAGATTCTACAGAAGAAAAATTAGCATTTTAATATCCAAAAAAAAAATCTTAAGTGTACTTGAACAATACTGCAGCTGTCATTCCATTTGTTTAACAAAGTCAAATGGCAAAAGGGGCTGAATTCTTCCCTGAGTACACCTACACAATAAATAAGTGCAAACAAAGAAGGTTAACAAGAAAGTTATGAAAAAATACAAATAATGAGTTAGGATTACAACATGTAATGTGTACTAAATGTGCAGTGTTATGCTTTTGATACAAATCCCTGAACAGTAAAATCATGCTATGGGTTAAAGCCCCACCTGAGAAATTCCCCCAGCAGAGGCTGTAAATCACTTGTGATGATGCAGTTCACGAGCAACACCACTTCAGGAATAATCCATACTCTCACAGGCTTCAAGCTAAAATCCCAGTCTCTGATGAAAAACCTCACAATCCATGAACTGCTGGCTCTTGTAGACAACTACAGAGAATTTTCTACTATAAATGAAAGACCAAGCTTTAAGTTGCTACTAAATTGTCTATTTACATTTGTCTGTAGCACAATTAAGCAAAACAGAACTTGCATGCACTGTACACCAAGAGTTCAGACATCTCTGCTGTTATGAATGACAGTGCTCAGTCACTGTAGTGTTCCATGAAAGACTCAAGGCAAAAACAAGCAGTATTTTCCCCTATGCCCTCTTGGTGACAGACAGCATGAGTTAAATGCATCAATTTATTGATTGCTTTACTTTAATTTAAAATCTGATTCTTCATACAACATCATGAAGGTTTCTTTTCTTGCAAGCAGCTGATTTTTAAAACAAGCCTACAAGTTTCATTCCAACAGCACTACCTGCCCTCATCAATACTGCAGAAACTACACCATAAAATGTCTTACAAATGTTATATACAAACACAAACAACCTTCTCAGTAGTCAATTATAAATTCTAGAAAGTAACCACCTCTCAGAGTGTCTGGCATGTTGCTGTTGCAAGAGCTGCAGAACACAGAATTACCCATTGCTTAAATATTTCTCAGATGGAGACTAAACCTGGAGCACTATGGAATGGGGAAGGGATCATACAGATTGATATACTTCACATATTTTATTCCTGATTGAGGGAAGATCTTCAAACGTCAAGTACTCAGTACCAAAGTTAATTAACATTTTTCTGGAGAAACCATTAGGAGTGTTTAGGCACACAAAGCTGGCCTGAACCTCCCCACCAAGACATGCCAAAACATCAAAATTCACAAGACTCTATGAAACACTTTTGATCTGTTAAAAGGCAACAGACTTGCTTTACTTCTCCCTGAACTGCTAAAGGCTGCCTCACTTCCCACAAATTTGACCTGCTCTGCTCTCAGCTGCACCCTTGTTAAGATAAATGTTGAACAGAGAGCTCAAGTCCACTCAAGGTTTTTTTCTCTTCAAAAGATTTGCTTGACAGTCTCAGGACTCATCTACAGTCCCTCAAGAAGCTGAGAGGAATCAAGGCTTCTTATCAAACCCACTGCCCTCCATCCACGATCCAGCCCATTAGAGTCAATGCCACAAGTGTGCCACAGCCTTTGCCTGTAGAGAATTATGAAGAAACACAGTTGTTCTCTGGCCATCGAGGTCTACACTGGATGTTGGAACCACTGGTGAAAACCGAAAAAGTAAGTTGTATGAAACACAGCCAAAACAAATCACCTCTCAAAGAATTTCCTGGATATACTCAGCGGAGCAAAGCAGTTTTGATTTTCTTACTTAAGTGGAGTTTCCTTACTCACTGTGCTCAGGAGGAACTTCACAGCAAAATGGGAGACAATGTACCCTCAAGTCTGCTGAGAAGCTTAACTGGAAACACACTCTGAAAACAAACCTAAAGAGCTGTACATGGAGAGACTGAAGGGCAGAAGGCACACTACTGAAAAACATGTTTGTAATTAAGTTCATAAATTGATTTTCTAGAAATTAGTCAGTAGGCAAACTTTCTGGAGGGTAAAGCCTGCAGCACTGCTTTTTGAGCAGTTCTTGGCCTCTCACTAGAGAAACAGCAGATGTTAATAGTAATCATGAGGTAATGTTTCCAAAACATATTTGCAAATATCATTTTAATCATACATTGGATAAAGGCAAGGACAGTTCAGTAGTTAGACAAAACAGTTCTGATTCCAAACCTACATGCTAAAAGCACACTTGTGAGTTCCCTTGGTAATATTAAAACCAAAATGCAAAGCTCCTCATCTAAACAGATATAGAACAGAAACAACAGAGTGGTGCGACAGAATAGAAGTTTCCTAAGCATTTTTCACCTAAAAATTTCTATAACATCTTAAAGCACAACTTTCAGGTGTGTGCACATAACCCATCCCCCTAATTAAAGACTACAGAACATGTAATTGCTGAAAAGAGAACACTGTTCATTTATCTGTCGGTCTATTTTCAGGCTACAAATACCAATCTCTAATTTCTACCAGCACTAACTATATTTAGTTCACATTAAGAACATGACATAGCACATGAGTCAGTTTCTGACAAGGAAAGCACAACAGCATCGCAGCACAGTCTCTACGCACTGCCTCCCAAACTAGACCCTAAGAAATGAATCACGGGCACGCACTGCTGCCCGGCAATGTGTGAGCAGCGGAACACGCTGACACCGGACCGTGCCAAAGGCACGAGTCACAGGGAGCATCAGCCCCCGGCACCGAGCCGCTCGGGACCGGCGGCACAGCGGGATGGGGATGGAGTTAAACCCTGAGGAGGACCGCAAACCGGGAAAACACGCAGTCTTTGAGGGCGGAAGGAGAGAGGAGAGCTGATCAGGCTAAGTGAGCTAAAGAAACGCCTCCTGGCCGAGGCACGGACTGGGGAGCCTCTGCTCAGCCCGCCCTGCCGGCACCTCCGCAGGAGAGTCAGTCACGGCACAGAGCCGGTGGCGGCCCCGCGATCCGCCGGGGTTTGGGGCCGCGGCCCGGGAGCCCTCGTCCCCGCTCGCAGACACGGCGAGGGCAGGAAGGGCCATTCCTGCGAGGGTCCCGCCGGGACGGGCACCGCCGGCCGCGCTTACCTGCAGCACCAGCGGCTCGGGGTTGAAGGCGAGGGTGATGAGCAGCTGCATGCGCTCCGAGTCCTTCAGGTTGCGCAGCAGGAAGCTGCCCGAGTCCTTGGTCTCGGCGTAGCGGCGCACCAGGCGGTCGAGCAGGCGCTGCGAGGGGCAGTGCACCAGGTCGGACCAGCCCTCCACGGCGCCGGGGGTGAGCAGCCGCACGTCGCCGTTCAGGCTGGCGAACTCGGTGGCGGGCAGCGCCTGCAGCAGGTCGCAGCGGCCCCTGCCGGTGGCGCGGCGGCAGATCTTGGTGTCGATGTCGGCGAGCTCCTGCGCCGAGCCCAGGCGCTTCAGCACGACGCGGCGGGAGCCCTCGCGGGGCTCCCCGTACCGCGCGAAGTACACGTTCTTCACGTTGAAGAAGTCCAGCAGGCGCAGGCGGCCCCAGCTCTCCAGCCGCAGCTGCCCGTTGAGGAACTTGCGGCACCAGCTGGTGCCCCAGCAGGCCGGGCACTTATTGAGCTGCAGGAAGCGCCGCTCCGACAGCTCGTTGCGCTGCAGCGAGGCCAGCAGCGAGTGCGTGTTCAGCACCAGCGCCGCCGCCAGGCTGCCCAGCACCGCCAGCTTCACGTAGCGGTACAGCCGCCCCAACTTCAGCGACACCAGCCGCAGCATCGTCCCGGGCCGCGCCGGGCCCCCCGCCCTCCGCCGAGCTCGCTGCCCGCCCCGGCCGCGCCGCGGCTCCGGCTCCAATAAACTCCCCGCCTCGCCGCCCGCCCGATAAAAGGCGGCCAAGTTACTGAGGGGCCGGCGGGGAGGGGGAGGGCAGGGGAGGGGGGGCGGCGCCTGCAGCGCGCGGGCCCGGGCGGACCCGCCCCCGGGGAGGGGCTCGGGCTCCGCCGCCGCCGCCGCTCCCGCCGCCGCCGAGCCCCCCCCGCCCCGGGGGGCTCCTCCCCCGCCCACCGCTGGACACGCCCTCGGGGGCGGGGCCTAGCGCGAGAGCCGCCGGCCGCCAGCGGTTGGCTGCGCGTGACGCGGCGCGGTCGCGTGCGGCCCCGCCCCCTTCCCGCCCCATCTCGGGGGCGGGGCCGCCACGCGCGCGGGAGGCGGGGCGCGGTGCCCTTCCCGCCCCTCAGCCCCCGGCCCCGCCGGACTCTCGGCCCGCCGGGGGAGGGGGCTCGGGGCTGGCGCTGGCTGCCGCCATGTTGCCTGCGCCTCTCTGTGTCCGTGTCTGGTCGCCGTGTCCGCCCCCGCCCCGTCCGGGGCAGCAGCGCTCTCCCGGTGCCCGCGGAAAGCGCCCTGCCCGAGGCCGGCCCGGGACGGCCGCGCTGCCCAAGCAGTGTCCGCCACCCGCCGTGTCCCTGCCTGCCCCTCGCGCCCGCCGCAGCCCCGCAGCGCAGCGCCCTCACGGGTCCCGGCGCGTCCCCGCCTGGTTTGGTGGTGCCGCGGGACGCGCTACACCTGATCCTGTGCAGTGTGTTCAGCCTGTCCCCACGCCGGGGGAACAGTCAGTGCTGAGGGGCGGTCCCCGTGTGAGGAACGTTCCGTGCTGTGAGGCAGCCCCCACAGCGTCCCCGGGAGTGCTGGCTCCGGCACTGCCGCAGGCTAAGAGCCGTTCTATAAAACTAACACACAACAGAGCAACAGAGATTAAGAATAAGGGTGAAAGTCTTAATCTCGTCTACACTATGCTCTCACAAGTTAAAGACAACCTTCACATTGGGAGAAGTAACTCTATTACCTGTCCAGTCCCAAAAGTGCAGTAGGGATATGGTTGTTGAGAAAGAAGTGTAGCAGACTGCTTAATTTCCAGTTATTTTAAATGCAGTATACAAAACTTTGAGTGCTTAGTATCTAGAATATTGGACATACATTTGTCTTTTCATATTGGCATGTACTGATATGTCTATATGCTGTGTTTTGACATTTCTCTGTCTAGTCTAAAGTATTTCTTTTACTGAGATTTTGTCACTGACGGGATCTGTTTCAATATGCCTTGTTAAATGCTGCTCCTAGGGTCAAAACATTCCATCAGCAAATTCTGCAGTCTACAAAGCAGTGGGTTTCTGACAAATTAAGTATATACATAAATATATATAATTTCCTTATTTCAAGTCTTCATTAGGGGATGCACTGCTTGATGCTATATCTCAAATAATCATAATTGATCTTGAAAGATGAACTGATTTTTTTCCTGCATGGAAATTCCAAACTCACTAGCTAAACATGTTTGGTCTTTACATGTTGATAGTAGTTTTTTTCATATAACAGTATCTAATCTGTATGTTATTAAATCACTAACAAATCCAAATATACCCAAATATACTGAATTAATGTTTATTTTCTGCATTGCTTATTTCTCAAGCTTTCTCATTTGCTCATTTATAGGGAAACAGCTTGATCCTTCTGAATGCAAACAGAATATTTTAATCTTTACTAGATGAAAACATTTTAAAGTACCAAGAATCATTTAAATAGTTTAATACATTCTTTCAACAACAATGTAGTGTTCTTAATGCATTTGACATTGCAAATTCATAAACAAATAAATCTGTTTCTAAAGCTGTTTCTAAACAGATCAGAAAACTTGTTCTCTAGCTATTTCTGGTTTCCCTGGCATTCACTGGAGACCACGGGGATTGTTTGTGAGAGATAAGGGAAAAGGTGGAGGCTGTCTTTCAATGTCTCTTTAACTTGGTTTCACAGATTTACAAGTTTTGGGTAACGAAAGAAAGGAGAATGAAGGGGAAATACAACCATTTGGAAGACTAAAATGTGTGGAAAGAAAAGGTCAAGGCAGAGTTGGAAAGAAAAAGCAAAGGAGGGGGACCAACTGAGTAAAAAATGGTTAATTCTGAAAGGATGACAGGTATATCTTGTAGTGTTCAAAGGCCTGATTTGTGAATGATCCATTTCAAAGAGCAGGTGAATGCAAAATAAACTAGATAATGCATTATAATGCATGCATTTCCTGTCTTTCTAGAGTTGCCACCTTCTGACTAGCCTTCAAAATCAACTGCAGTAGTTTTCCTGTGAAGACTTCATTATATCTGGCAGTGTAAACCATCGAAGCCTGCAGTCACTGGGATGCAAACAGGCCAGCCATGGAGTGCCAGTGCATGATGTTCTCTGGGGTACAGCAGCTTCTCACAAAGGGCTGGCCCACAGCACAGCACCAGGGTCTCAGTTTGCTGTGTGGTAGGAAGGGCTGTTCCAACAATTACCTAATATTGCTGCCTCCATCTGGGGATTTTTGACATCTCCCATAACAGTGGCTTGTGCACAGACCTTTTATACAAAAGACAAAATATATTCCCAGTGTTTTCAGAGACATGGAGAGGCCTCATGGTGATCACAGACTCCACAGCTGCAGAGACCTCCTACACAACGTTAAATTATCCAGTATATTGATTTGAAAGAAGACTTGAATAGATCCAGGCCTCCATAATGAGAAAGCAAACAGCCACTCAGAATTTAAACAGTTTAGAAAGAAAAGATAATCCAGCAGCTCTATTGAAATGTCTGATAACAGGCTCTGCCTTACTAGGGCACTTCACTCTGAGCTCTTGTTCCAAACTATGGAATAAGCAGCTGTTTGAAACGGCAGCTATCTCAAAATCCTTGCAGATACTGCAAAAGAGTTTGGAGTATCTGTTTTTCTTAATTGTCTAGACATTCCCACACTCAATCACCAAATCCACCTTGCCACTTTCAAAATAGGGATCTTTGTCCCTTTAGCTAGGCAGGTCTGAAAGATGTGCTGGAAGAACAGTTCCAAGTTCTGCACCTTTATAACGCAGACTTTACATTTTTATGTTCACACACATCAGACTAAGTGCATACACATAGTTCAGAAACCTGTGTCCCAGCAAGGGACATGGGTATGCCTGAGATTTCAGAATATTTTCCCTTTTTATGTTTGGGGGACAGCCACAGGTTGGGACAAACACTCAATATCCTCAGACATCTTCCAGATTTGATCCTTGTGGAGAAAGTAGAACATATCTGAAGGAATCTGGGTCTGTGGCTGGGCTGTGTAAAGGATCTGTCCAACCAACCATGCATCACACTCAGAGGGACACTGTTAGCACTTCTCTGAGGATCTGTAGCACAACTTCTGTTCTCCACTCTACCTTCTTCAAATTGAAAATCTCATTTGTTATGTTGTGCCACTTACTGATGGCAAAATGAAATTAGTATTGTGCTTCTGGAAAAATAACACCTAAAAGTCTGTTAATCTTACTAGTGGAAGGGAGTGTCTTTCTTTAACCAATAAAAAATTGCAGTAAATTAGGGTTTTATTTTTCTGTGTACAATACTAATTCTTGCTTAGAATGAAAGCAAAAATGAAAAAAAAAGCAACAAAATTATAATTTCATAAATTATCATAAAATTTCTAATTGTGTTGAATTTTATGCACATAACATACTGTATTTGGTGCAGTGTAACAGAAATACTGGTTCTGTAGAATTTTTGCTTTTAGTAATCTGACATTTTTCCTCAATTTCTACTTCCTTTTAATGGTGCCTCTTACAGCCTTTGAGCAGCTGAACAACATTACAGATTATTTAGCTGAATAAACATCCTAGCAAATATGCTTTATCATCATGAATCGGACAGTGCCTGGTTACTGCACTTAAATTGAATATCAAAAGCTGCCAAAGTATTTTCAAGTTCTCCTTTCTCTTTCCTCACATCTTCAAGTACAGATTAAGGATGGTCTTTGTCCTTTAAAGTCAACATCTATTTTTATCCTGATTTCGTGCAGTATATCCTTTATGTTGGTGTAAGAACAGAGAGACGGTGCTTATGTCCTTGGGTAAGGTCTAATTATTTTGTTTCTGATGGAAATTTTGAGATTCTCAGTAAAATAATTTGTTTTCATTTTCGAACTTTACACAATAATTTTACCATAAACACATAGCATCTTTACTTTCAGTAGAGAATTTTGCTGCTTTTATGTGCAACTTTTTTTGTTCAATTAGCTCTACGTTTATTATACAGCATCTGACATCTGTTCATTTAGAAGTATCATTGCTTAACATGGATTTTCAGGTTTGTCTGCTGGGAGGGTTTAGGCTGGATTATTTCTTTCTTCCTGTATACCACTCTATGATCAGACTGTTTTATATTATACTAATCAGAATTTTCATCGCATGGAAATTATGGGCCTGTGAACTTTCTTCTTTTTGTATTATTTTGTATAAGTATGAACCTGATAAAACTGCACCAAATGTAATATATTTTTGTTTGGATATTGGCTTGGACTTCTATGGAGTGGTCCTGTGTCTGAAGTAACTGATTCAATTAATAATTTACTTCATCAAGTTCCTTCAGTGGGGACTGTGCATCGGTAATGAAGTTGTTTTATTGTAAACATCTAAAATCCATAATACAGGAAACCACATGAATACTATCAGCAACTTTGCATTCTTGTTTACTAAAGGCACTGTTATTATAAATGAGTTTGAAAATGTCTATGGGAATGCATTGCTATGGTAACTGGGATCCACAACAGCAGCTGCTTGCTCTTCATTGCTGTTGCATATATACATTAAAGCTGACAATGCCTCTTCATTGAGTTTTAACATGTGTAGCCTGAAAAAAGACATCAGCATTTCAAAAGCTACACATCTGATGTCAAATGCAGCCAATCTGTGAGTTAGGTTTATTTAGTTTTTTGGTTTCAGTCTTAGAGTTGTTGAAAAATAGATAGAACCTTAGCTTTAGCATGGTTTTGTGCCATGAGAAGTTACTCTTCTATACTGTTTTGTCATTCAAAACATTAGAAGATTTTCCAGCAATTCAGTTTCAGAAAATGCCTTTGCTATCCATATTTATTGATTGTTATAGCAATTATAGTCAATAGTTATGAAGAAGTTTTTGTCCCTTGCCAGCCCTTCTGGGAGGAATCTATAACTGGGGCTTCTGTTCCATTTTTTAATGTCCCATACTCTAAGAACTAAAATTCAGTCAGATGGCCTCCAGCTCTGTGCTCTGTTTGGTTTTACATTTCAGAGATGCCTTGAGATCTAAGCAATGCCATTGTGCTGTGCCATTGAGACACCTCCTAAACAGAGTGTCTTTTGGTCCAGTGGGCAGAGGAAATATGAAATGTGTTCCTTATGTCAGTCAGAGTGAAATAATCACATTCATCTTCTTAAAAATCTTGTCAGAGAAGTATTTTATGTTATCCCTTCCTTAAAGATGAGGATAATATAACACAGAGAGATTACAAGTCAGATTGAAATCTCTAGTATTAGTTGTAGAGTATTATGTGGCATAGAAAAGGGTTGAAATAATTAAGATCTGAGCTTACTGTTTGTTGTGCTGGTCCTGTTAAAAAAATAAACTAGGACTGGAAAAGATTCAGAGAAGAGCTAAAGGTTGACCAAAATTACAACTTCCTTCCTAGAAGCCATGAAGTAAACTAGGACTATTGGTTTTGAGAAAAAGATATCATGGAAGGGTATGATAAAGTACAAAGTGGAAAGGCTGGGTATGTCTCAGTTGTTCTTCACTTTTTCTACCACCAGAACTACAAGAACCAGTTAACCTTGCTCCCCCAAATTAAGCTTGTAGGATCCTGTTTCAGAGCAATGAGGGCTGCACTGGGTGACAGAGCTGTGGAACTCCAGGCATTGCAAAAGGCCAGAGTTCCTGTTGGTTCCAAGGAAGAATGGACAGTTCACAAAAGAGAAGCACACTGGTGCTAACCAAGTACATGGAAGCTGACTTTGGAATTCCCTGAGCTGGAAAGGATTGCTCAGGTGCAAAAAGTCTGCAGAAGGATTAGGCAGCAGTACATGTACACCCTATTCCTGCTGCTTCCTAGACATCCCTAGTCCCTGGATGTGCTTCATGACAGCCTGCTGGTCTGCAGGGACATCTGCTTTGGCCCAGTAGCTTGTCCCTAGGGGTCCATACTCTGCAAACAGTATCACCTTTCAAAGTATAAAACAACCATAAGATATTTAGTTTTACTGTATTTGTTTTTCACACATGAAACAAATGCAAATATTTGAACATTGTAGGCAGATCAACTGTTTGACAGTAGGTCCATTATTATTCTGTTTATAAAACATTGCATCTTCAAACGCTTCAACTTCAGTGTAAACTGAAGGCCTAAAACACTTGCTTTCATGTCCATTTATTGATATATTTTTTAAAACCTAATTGAAAGTTTGCTGCCACGGGGATGCATCTTCTAAAGGATGTAGAAGTTCTCTTAACTGCATTTTGATAACTTCTAGGAGAGGGAACAATGTGAAATCAAGGAGCTCATTAAAATTAAGTCATACTGGAAGAAACAAAGAAACAGTAGGTGACTCTGAAAGTATTTACCACAGTCATGAAACACAGACCTTGACTTAGAAATAGCTGCCACAAAGGATGCTACTTTTTTAATAGCTGAGGGTTTTTCCTATTCCTTTATCACTATCACTTAAGGTACATTCATACCAGCCCTGCAGCTCACACATCATGCCCCTGCGAGAAAAATCTCACCACATAAACCCTATACAGAAATCATTGAGAAAATTAAGTATTTGAATATGCTATACTTGCCAAACAATCTTAAAACTTCACCTAGAAGATAAAAAATTACCTAAAGTAAAAGAGAAATTAAATCAGCTTTACTGTGGTATGAAGTATGTGCTAAATAAGTTATGACAGATAATGAGAATAATAGTAATGAGAAATAGAAAGCTAAATTTTAAACTATAATAATAGGAGTTAAGTTTTTGTAAGGAGGGTTAAATACAAAGAATGAAAACAACATACTACATGCTGATAAACATGTTTAAAAATTAAGATTTGATGTAGAAAAGATAGAGCACAGGTAGGAGTTGGTACATAAATTCAAGTTTTAGAATAGGGCTACCAATATAACTGTGTCTTTAAGCAGAGCTTCTGAAAACACTGCAAAGTATTGATAATAATAATAGTCAAGGGACTGCACCATTTTAAGAATATTTGCTTAGGAAAGGAAGATCTGAAACTAGTTTCTAATTGGAAGATGTTGCAGTCAAGATCACATTTCCAAAGTAAAGGTTTAAACTGTGAAAGTGTTACCAAGATCCACTAACGGCCTACATGTCCTTCCTTAACTAAGGCTCCTCTTTTTTCCTGTGAGGACTCTTCCCAAGTTGTTTTCTCCTGTGTAGGCCATAACTGCAGTCACAGACATCTCAGCTGTCAGCACTGCTGCAGTGTTCTGGAGGTACCAGTGCTAATTCCTTACAGGTTCAAGTGTCACTGATAAATGAAGCACTCATTTTAAACACAATTATATCTGAGAAGTGAGAGCACCAAGGAAGTATGTGTCAAAGCAGCAAACAGCAGAGGGGTTTTGAAAAGGCATGGAAGACTGAGTCACTGAAAACAGCACTGCTAAAGGGAATTAAGGTATTTCTGCTTTAATGCTAAGTGTTGGATAAAGCTCTAATTTCTGTGGAATGGAGAAAATCCACAAAAGGTGAAATGAGGCTTTTACATCTTACAGTAGTGGATAAAACCAAACTAGTTTTGTTACTCTTGTCTGATGCAGAACACAGAGAAGCAACCTGGAGAATAATAAACCACACCAGGACAGACAGATTTTAAAAAATTGTAAGGGCTATGCTTTCAAAGAAAAGTCTGACCACATAAGAAATTAGTACACCTCTTCCCCAAAAATACAATTCAAAAATAATTTAATTTTTTTCTTAACCATTAAAAATGTTATTTAGTGCGGAATCGGCACTATTACTATATAGGAACTATGAAAAGTTCCACATTGTCTCATGAGATGAATTAGTTCAGTCTAGGAAAAAAAAATTTCTGAAGTGTTTGTCTAATAAAAGAGAAATTTATCTGCAGCAAGGAAATAACTATCTAGAACAATTTTACCTTGACTTATGCAGGCAGATTTATCCTTTTCTTAGTCAAGCAACCACTGAGGATTCTTAAAAATTCAACAAAACAACCAAGGTCTATTGGAGGCAGAATTTTCTTTCAGTGTTGCAGGCTGGTTTACAAGTTTGGAAAATAAATTTTTGCTGAGAGGTGGAATCCAGTGTGTCAGTCAGCACCTACTGCAGCCAGTGCCTGTTGGGTCAGAGCTGACACCATGCTCACCATGGAGGCACATTTCACTTCCATCTACCTGCAAAGTCCCACAGAGCCATTCCACTGCTGTCCCACAGGATCAGAACAAGTTGATAAAAAGCCTACTAAGGTTTCATGGAATCAGCTCAAATCAACCCACGCTGGGCACACATTCATCAGGGAAATGGGCTACATGATCTTCTGACTGCCTTTGCATTCTAAATTAATCTGTGATTCTGTGATTTTTCCAACTCACACTTGCAGAATAAACTGTTGGTCAGTTAAGCAATGGATTTAACTTAATCAAGAGGTAGCTTTCTTAAATTTAATTGCATGCAGTATGTAAGGCATGCTGTCTGTGTCCTTTCTGGTCTAGGAAATGTGAAGCTCATGAAAACCCATCAATAGCAAATATACCGGAAGGAGAAAAATGAATCTGATATATGTAGTCATCTGCTTAACACTCTGCTGAGGCTTTGCTGAGAAATAAATAACAAATTGCTGTCAAGTTGTGTAACTTGAAAGCCAGTTCTAGCTGGTTTTGTCTTCAGCCAACAGTTTCACATATGGAAAAACATATAGTGCTTACCCAGCTTTGCAGATGGACATGGTAACAAGGCCTACATGTTTGCAGACCTTGTGACAAGGATGATAGAATAAGGAGATCCTGGTTACTCATGCCTCAGGCTTCACTGAAAGGGAGTTGCATCCACACAAGTGGGTTTAGGTAGATCACAACCACAGCAAATTCAGCTCAAAGGTTGGTACCTGCTGGCCACTCTGTGTTACATCACAAGGTGTCTTCACACTGAAGTGGTTTATCCAGGCAAGTTGCAGATAAATTACAAAGCAGCCTGATTTTGTGTCTGAAGTTTGACTTAAAGATCACAACATGAAATTACACAATTTCTAGCATGCACTCATGAAAATGAATAGAGCTGTACTTTGTAATTTGCAGTACAAAGAAACTTACTTTTAGGGATCTGAGGTCATAGGATTGAGCAGCAGTATTAAAGAGTGCCATTTTATTAAAATGGCATGTCTTTCAAGTTCAAAAACTCACATTTCAGAGCAAGTTTTGCAGCAGTCCTTATCTACTACTGATACATCTCATACAAGGGAGAGAAGAAAAAATGAAACTGCCTCACCAAGGAAAAACATCAAGAGCTTCATCCTCTGATCTGAAAATTCCTACAGAGACAAGGTCAGTTAAATTACATACTTTCTGTACTTTACTCCAGCTGACAATCTGCTGGTTATAATGCAAGAACACAAGGGCTCAAATAGATTTTTCTGCCATGGTGTGCCATCTGGCACAGAGCAGCCTCACAAATGCTGCTTCCCTGCTCTGCTTCTGCAGTTCCAGTGACGGCATAATTGTAAGCCCTGTCAGTTTTCAGCAGCAAAGTCAGCTTAATGCAATCTATCTGTAGGTATCAAAGTCACTCATGCCAGATGCA
This sequence comes from Melospiza georgiana, assembly GCF_028018845.1. Lineage (NCBI taxonomy): Eukaryota > Metazoa > Chordata > Aves > Passeriformes > Passerellidae > Melospiza > Melospiza georgiana. Next base: position 14,112,997 of record NC_080439.1, read on the forward strand.
AACGTTTCATTGCCCAAACTTAAAGATGTAATTCTATTTCCAAGCAGAAAAAAAATCTCCAACATTAGAAGTACATTTGAAAGTGCAGGAGGATTAAAGCAAAAAGTAGGGGATTATATCTGGGACTGGTTGGTGTATTGGTGCTTAAAAGAATAATGCATTAGGCAGCAGATGAGTTATTTCACTGCTATGGTGCCAAATTGTGATCTTGCTTTCCTCTGACATGAGAGAGATGTGGATCTGCTTTTAATAAGTGAAGCAGTACCACAATGAACCATCATGCAGTCACTGCCTAAGTGCTCCCAAGCAGCTCTGTCAGTGCCTCTCACTACTGAGGCAAGGATGTGTGTCCTTGTGCCTTGGGTTTCAGAGGAGACAGAACCATGCTCGGATGTGTGGCAGTGCTGGGATGCTGCACAGATGGTGACTGGCAGAAAATTACTCTTTCATTTGTGACTCAACTCAGAGTCCAACCTTGTGTCTCCAGCAGGGACAGGACAGAAAACCAACTCACTGCAACAGCTTTTTCTCTTTCAATTAAATTTTTTAAATATCTGTCCAAATGCTGCTGTTGAAGATGAAAATCTTGCTTCCTAGACATTAATGGTGCAAGGAAAAAAACATTGCAGAGTTTATAGTAAAAGCATCATGTATGAAGACATGCTAAACATTGAGGTCTGCTGTTCTAAAAAATACCTTTTAATACATAGATTCCATGCCAGTTTTCCCCCACACTTATTTATGTATGGCACTGACTGGTGTTGATTTCCTCTTCCTCCGTATATTATTTAGTATTCAAGGGAACAGAAGGTGCTCCTTCAACCCATTTATGATACAATATTGTTCAGTCAAGTTAATATACATCTCACACTTACAGGTACACAAAGAAATTGGGCATGCTCACTTTTGACAACCATAATTTTGTACTCCTGCAGGCGAGGTTCCAGCTTTCTGTGATTCTGCAGTTTTAGAAATGCCATTCTTCCATGTAAACCTTTGTACACTGTGGAAGTAACTTAAAAATGGAGGTTTCTGAATGACACTCCATAGTTCAGTGCTTAAAGAGAAAAGACATCTTCGATTACTGCAAATGGGACTGAAGCAGAGGGCAGTGGGAGGGAAAGTCCTCTGTACAGCTATTGGCTGTACATTGCTTCTTCCAAAGCATTTCTTCCAAATAAAGGGTTGGGCATGGTGACAGCCAAATATGAAGCCCCTCTATAGCTGGATATGTTACTTTAGAAAGATGTTGAATTGCTTGGCAATTCTTTACACTTCTGAACACTTGGCCTGTAACTACTCAGGAATCCCAAAATCATTTACAAACAGAAATAAATTATACCCTACAAGTCATAAATTATAACTACCATTAAAATATGTGCCAAGTCAGGAAAGGAATTCAGATGTCTCAGCTCTCTCAAATCTGGACTTTGGAAGAAGTTAACATCATTAGTTCTACATTTATTATTAGCAATTTTCACTCTGAGTTTGTCTTACCAAAAGCATCAATTTCTGAAAAATAAGTGCCATAGGTCCCAAATAGTCATGCTAGTTTCAAAGTAAAAACAAAACCATTCAGTTATTGGGAAGTGGCTTCCTAACACCTCTGTGTTTTTGAGACAGGTTTTCCCCTGGTTTACGGGATCCATATTTTGAGTGATGCTGCCTGCTTCCAGTCCCATCTCTACACTAGTCTCAGTATTGAGGGATCAGATTTTTTCCCTGACTCTACAAATTAGCTGAATTTCCCTGTCCTTCCTGTATGAGTTTTCTTACAATATGATGTGACTGTCCCATAGGAAATGGTTTCTGCCTCTTCAAGAAAGAGAAATGGGACCAATTCCCACTTTCTCTGTAGATGTACTTCCATGAGCTGTAACATTTGTCCAATGTTTCAAGAAAAGCAAGGTGGAAAAATACGTGGTGATTTCTTGTGAATGGTAGTTTAATTCCAAAAGCCCTTTTACATTTTCCTTCAAGATTTTGTAATCACTGTCTCGTTTTTGTTGTTTGTTGTTTGGTTGGGGTTTTGTAAGAAAATCCGTCATGTGAAAAGGAGTAGGAGGAAAAGATTCTATTTATAAAGCCCCAAGTTTTTACTGTTATTTAAGAAATAAATATCTTTTTCCCCACTAACTCACACTGTATTGACTTCTATTCAAAAAGCAACTTTTGCTTACAGATATGAATGCTGGAAACAAAATCCATTATTTACAGTACTTTTGAAAATATTACCTCACTTACAGGAAGACGTTTGGACTATTTAAAGTCATTTTACTGCTTCCTTAGGACAAAGAACATTCTATATAACAACAGTATGTGGTATTAAAAAAAAAAGGTGGCCTTAAGTGCCTAAATTCAGATGTAAAAATATCAAATGGGATTTATTTTTATAATGAATTCGGATAGAATGACAGAACACAAGTAACAAGTAGTGATTGTTTGTTTTCATGGCAATATCACCTCTGTGAACTGCAAAAAAAATGTGTCTGGTTTAGATTTAGATTGCACAGAAAGAAAAAGCCAAGCTGAAAACAACAATAATTTATGGCTGAGCAGATGGCAAATCAAGCTAACTCTAGATTTAGTTCCAGAGCCAAAGTTCTGTTTAAAATACATTGTTTACCTGGCTAGCTGTTCTTATGTTCCTTCCCATCCACTGCAAATGAGTGATAAATTTGAGGATTGTCTCAAAATTTGTCCTATTTTCCTTTACAAAATTGTAATTTTAATATGAATTATAAAATTGTTAAGGAAGGACATAAAAATTTGCCAATTCCCATTTGATATCCAAATATTCCTCTATTTGTCTACCATGACTGCAATTCAGTTTAAAAATTATATCTTAACCTACCTTTTAAAATGCTGTATATCTGTTGAAATATTACATGAAAACTTCTATGATACACTTTCATTTAAAAAAGGAATATAGTAAGAGGTTTGTCTCAGCATATAATATTTCATTTTGAGGATATGCTGAATGATGTTTTAGTAACTTTAAATAATATATTAAAACACTTTTGCTAACTTTTTTTCCTGAGAAGTCTAGCTCTTATATGAGAGGGTCATTATTAAATTCCATGGAATTGTTTTCTGTGGAGAATTCAGAAGGAGATTTTGAAATCTGAACTTTCATTGGGAAAATGCAGCCCATTGTATTATCAGAATATCAACATACTGGTTTTTTACTACTATTGTAACATGGGAAAAATAATGTTTTATTGTTACAAAATATTGTTATAGCCACATTTCAAATGTTGTTAGTAATAATATTTTTTAAATCATAATTCCTAGATAGAGGAACAGCTCCCATAGCCAGATAATGGTATTTTAAGTTTTACTTTTGTTTAAAGCCCCTAAAATTGAATCAATATGCAAAATGTAAATGAAACTCAAGGAATTGCTTTCTTTCAAAGGCAATAAGTGACCATTTGCTCACCCATGTTGAAATGGATCTTTCAACAAAAGGCCATATTCAAAACCAGAGAGCAGATAAACATAATGGCCTGTGTTCTGCTGGCAGAGTCTTCCAGAGTGACAAAGAGAACCTTTAAGATTGCAGAGGAATGTGGGAAGCTTGTTTTATGATGTAATATATCCCATTTAACACCCCAGAAGTACCCTGGTGGTTTTTTTGGTTTTGTTTTTGTTTTTTTTTTCCTTGGGGAATATTGTGAAATATAGGAAGAAGTGCATTTAAAGGCTATTTCTCTATACATTTAGAAGGTGGGAAGAAGCTCCAAGCAATAAGAGGAATGCTCAATCTTTACGACTGTTCTGCCTTCACATCCAGTAAAAGGTGACTGGTCAGCAAGTTCCAATTTCTCCTCGTTTCCAAGACCAGTTCAGTTGACTCCTCTTTGAAGTGCCAGAATATGTGGATGCACAAAAGATCTGGGGTTTGCTGCTAGCAAAACAAATTTCAAAAGGACTGCTGTGAGACATTAATCTAATAATCCCTTACTTATGGATCTTTCCATTTCAGAGCCCCTTGTTCCTGGTGGGTGAGGCCCTGCCCTGCAGTCTCTGCACACCTGCAGGGCTGTGCTCAGCAGGCAGTGTTGCCAGGTTTGGACCGTCAGCCATGGTGGAGAGAACATTAATGCCAGAGCTGAAGCTGGGCTCCAGAGAAGCCATGTCAAGCACCAACAGATGTAAATCTAAGTCCAACACCCTTTTTCCTTTTTTTTCTTGCTAGAGCTGCTTTATTAGGAACAACTGTTTCTCCTGACCTGCAATGGAGGCAGGAGACTGGCAAGGGAAAGGACAAGGTGGATAAAGAGCACTGTTAACAGCAAATCTGAGAACAAAGCAGGAAAGCCATGAGTGGTGGCTCAGCTTAAATAACTTCCTACCATTTTCTGTCTGGGATACTTCGCTGATTTATCCTAAAATTCTTTTCTTGTACTCTCAAGGATGTTGGGCAGATATGCTGTTTCCTCCTAACCAGTGTCTAACCTGTGAAAGACAAGAACATGCACAGCAGTCTCAGTGTCCTGGCAGTGCACTGTTTAATCAGTTGAGCATTTATTAGGGAGCACTTGTCAGAAAACAGGTGTGATTTGAAGACTCACAAATCTGGCTTGTTCCAAGGCTTTAGTACCTTGGGATGGTGAGCCCCAGCAGTTCCTCTCCCTGCCAGGCCAGAGAACTGCTGCAAGCTTTAATGTGGGGCCTGGATGGAAAGAAAAGCCTCAAGCAGGGAATAAGTTTCTCTTTGCCCTCTGACAGCAACAAACACAGCCTTGGGTTGGTTTGTTGCTCATGTCAGATAATGTACTTTTACTAGAAGGGCACAGAAAATAATATTTCTCTTTCAAATACCAGAACACAGTTTGTCTGTAAATCATACAAGAACTCACTAGACATCCAAGCAGACTGTGTGACTACTCTGAAATACATTGTGTATGCATGTTAGAAGACAGGACAAAATTCCTCATATGGCTCAGAAATAGAACAGATTACACAGAACAAAATTCATAAAGCTTTTCCTAGCAAAGCAGAAAATCTCACAAAAATTAATGGTTCCCAAGAATTTTTAGTATTTCAGTCTCCTGTGTCTTCCATAACAGACTGGTGGAAAATGTTCATGTAAAGCCTGAGAAAGTGAAACTTGGGCAAGAAAAGCAGCAGTTCTAATGTTATTCCATGTCCAAACTGACAGAGGAATGAAAATGCTGGAGTCAGCAGAGGATGCTTTGAGTAAAATGGAGTTTATGTATGACTTTTGAATTTCATCTCTACATTATAAATTTTTCAAAATTCTAACACTACTGAATGCAGTACTTTTGCTTCCTCTCTCTTATACCTGCAAATTAAATACCCAGAAAAATAAAAAAACACAGAGAGACACTAAGCATCTTGGAGCCCAGTCTTAGCTGGCTCAGACTTTGGATGAGATGACCCTTGAAGTCCCTTCAAATCTAAATTATTCTTTCATTCTGATTTTTTAGTGCTAAATTAATCAGAAATTCAATAAGATAATTGCACAGGATTCACAAGAGATCATTGTTTACAATTCATGAGCCTCTGCTCACAGAAAGCCTGGCATTCATAAACAGTAAGAACAAGCACTTTGACCAAAGGGTTGTGTACAAACAAAGGAGCGCCTAAAAGCTCTTTGACCAGCAGATGAAACTGATCACCAGAGGACAGCAGAACTCATAAGAAAGGATTTTTTTTTTTCATTATTTTTGTAGGAGTCTTGCACAGCTCATCTTTGGAGCACAGAAGAAAGAGAAATAAAAATGGCTGCTGCAGCAAGAAAAAAAATGCCAGGTTTTGAGGGAATTATATGAAGGGAAAGGAGAGATGGGTGAGTCTGGATTCCTTCTGTATCTTGGTCTGGGTACAAAAAAATGCTACAGAGCAGTGAGCACACCAAAAGCATGGGAGTGCCAGAGAGTCCTGATGTTCTGCAGGCATCTGACAGTACCTGAGGAGTGACTCTTGTAGAGATTTACACACAATATGTGCTTATACAAGGTGTCACTTGAGTTTTTCAGCTGTAATGGCAATGTTTCTGCATTTCTTGCTTTTCCCTTAGCAAATGAAAATCTCTACTCTGTTCATTCTGGCCTAGCTCTTCCTAAAGAGATCAATGGCATTTATTTCAGGTACTTTTCTTTCATCTAGTCATGACTGCTTAAAATGAGCAGATTGTCACACAAAATATGCATGGTACAAGTCTGTAAGAGGACTTCTTAGGTTTTTAATTTTGCAGCAGCTGTTGAAGTGGGCATGTCAGATTTGTTATTCTGGGCATGCTGAAAATGAGACATTTTGTAATCTTGCCTGCAATTTAACCCTTACAGATGGGATCAAGGATAAGAACTGTTCTGACACAAACTCACAGCAAATTTCCCCATAATTTCACAGAAACAATGAAGGAGAGAGGAGAAAGAAGAGAATAATGACTTCCTGAAGAGGCTGCCAGATAAAAGCACAAATGACTACAACAGTCATAGTATGTGATAATTCAGGTATACCCAAATGAAACAAACACTTGTGGATGGACACAGCAAATACAGTGATTTCCAGCCTCAGCTTCTACTTGAATGAGATTCCTGTGACTTAGAAAGTATCTCCAGGATACCTTAAATAGAACAGAAATAGCTCAAGGACAAAGTTGACTTGCAGACATTCTTCGGAGGTCATTCCCATAGTGTCAAAAAAAAAAAATTCAGGGATACTGCCAAGAAATTACATCCTTTGGAAGAATAGCATTATATCTACCTTTTCAGTAGGGATACCTCTTCTGTGAAGTGATGATATCTCCTTGAAAATGTTTACTTTCTTGTCACTTTTCCCACAAAGCAACAAAAGGGAAACATTTCTCCTAGAAGAACAAGAAATAGTCTAAGTACTTTAAAGATTACATTTTTGTTTCACAGTTCTTTTGTTTAAAAGAATACACATAGATCCTCACAAGGACTATATGTTTGATCTGAGAATTGACTATTTAGTCACAGAGTTTCTATAATATTCAAAAGAAAAAGATTACCATTTAAGACAGACTTTACTGAAATACAGTCACAGACATCAAAGCTTTGTTCCCAGGTTCAGCTGTTACTAACTGAATGAAGCCATACCCTGTTGGCCACAGTGCTGAAAGTGGATTCCTTTTGTTATTTATGGACAGGGGAGTTTAGGATCAAACTGTGGTCCAAGTTAATGGCAAAACTCCCACTGACTTCAATTAGAACAGAATTTGGCTCACAGTATCATTACTGAGCATAACAATTAAAAGAAGCTTTTACAAGCTGTATTGCTGTGTAAAAGGGCATGAACCATGCAGCAGATTTCATTGAACCCACAGCCAACAGTCATTGCTATAGCAACTGAGGTTCTAACAAAGGTAGTCACTGTCTCTCTAATCATCAGGTGTCTCTATAGCAACTAGAGTTTCCAGAGAACAAGGGGAAAATATTTGAAAACTGTCAGTTGGAAGAAAAGAGGTTTGTGAATTAAGAGGTTGGAAGCAAGGGCAACATTAGGGTAAAACATGGCTGGGAGTAAAGATGTATGTTGTCCCAAACATACACCGGGAATGGCAAAGGAAGAGCCAGCACAGGCCAGGAGGTAACTGGAGATGAGAGAGAGCTTCCGCTGGGTAAGGAATGCAATGTGGCACTCCAAAGAGACACTCCCAGATCTAAATTAGTTATGTTTCAGAAATAATTCTTTTAAAGAAAAACTGGTTACTACAAAAGAGTCCAAAGCCAGACTTGGTCTGCAATAGGAGTTACAGTCCACCAGGATTTTCAAAAGCACCTGCTTGCATTTCTTGTGCCCACATTCCTTTACAAACATAGCCCTGTTTGTCTTCACAATGGAAGAACACAATCTGTTCTCTTGAAACGTGGCTGCAGATAGCACAGTAGAATTATATAGAAATGATGATAACTGCTCTTAATGTTACTTATTTACAAGTTTTTAAACAGTGTTGAAATGAAAAAAGGAACAGCTGCTGTTTGGATACTAATATAGATGAAAACAACAGTGTTAATTACAGGTCTATTTCTGTAAAATACAGAGCTTTTAGGCTCTGAGGTAGGCAGCAGGGTTATCTGCACATAAGAAAGGCCAGCATATGTAAACCTAAATCCCCACAAAAAATAGTTTAGTGATATTGGCAGAGCCTATAAAATAATAACTTTAGACTTATCTGATTCCTACTGCTCTAATGGAAATAAGAACTGGGGCATGATGTTTAGTTTAATTAGGAATTATTAAAAATGTTCATGTTCATAAACTAAAAGTACTTCAGTGGGATCAGCATGCTTTCTCTGAAAATAAAGTCCAAAAGTAATTACGAATTCCAAATGGGATCCAGTCCAGTACACTGATGCACTGCAATGCTTTGTTTAAATAAACCAAAACCTATCTTTAACCTGGAAAACTGATAAAAGACCGAGCAGTGCTCGAGTCAGATTTCCATTTCACGTGTATCGAGAGCCCTCTAGTGGGACGTGCTCTCAGATTCGAGTGATGCAAAAGAGCAGCCCTTGTCATGCAAGGCAAACCAGGTGTGTGTTCCTGCATTCCTTACTAGCATTTTCTTACAACACAAGACAATTTTTATCTGAAACAGAAGTCACCAAATGATACACTGATGAATAGAGAACCCGAGTAAAACAAAAAGAACTGTACAAAAATAGTTTTTCAAGCAGCATTTGGAGGTTTGGGGGGAGGGGGGGTTGAGTTTGGCAGGGATTTTGTGGGTTTTTTGAGGAGGGTTTAAGCCTTAAATGGCAATGATAGTCAGGATGTTTGCTGCTGTGGTGTGGCCATCCTGAATTCAGCAGTTTTGTTGTAGTTGCTCTTTACTCAACACAATTGAATCAGTGATGTGGTATCACCATCAATATGGAAGTGTGGGGTATAAATATCATCAGCCCAGGAGAGATTGATCTCTGTGAGAGCTGCTTCAAACCACGAGGACCTCCCAACATGCAGAAAGTCAAGCAAACCTGGCAGAAGTTCCTGGATGAAGGAACACCTGGCTGAGCTCAAACAGGAAAAGGAAGTAGAGAAATGAAGCAGATACAGGTGACCCAGCAGGAGTCCAGAGACCCTGCCTGAGCACACAGAGCAGGGATGGAAGGAAAAGGGCAGCAAAAGTGGCTCCTGCAAGTGTACACCCAGGCCCAGTGGGGCAGAGAAATACTGACAAAGGACACAGCAAAGACAAAGGAATTCAATGACCTTTTGGCCCCAGATTTTAGCACACACATTCCAGCTTGTAGCACAGTCTGTGACTGATGGATTGCCTGCTTTTATAGGAAACTACTCTTAAATCAGCATATATGTGTAAGTCCACAGTTCTAAGAGTTGAACATGAGTCAGCTCCCCAAAATAGTCTACCACCAGGAAACTGTAATTTACACAATTGATAAAATGATACAAATTATCTAGATTTTTCTTTCCATTTATTAAAAATTAAAAATAATACTACAGGGCAGCAGTTCAAGCTGAAAATGAGCATTAAACTCACAGAAGTAAACTTGGAAATAATTCCTTCATAATCCTGACATTCAATTGTGTGGATTAATTTTAACTGCATAAACTGGTAATATCAGTTTTCCTCAATTTTGTAAGAAGTTATTTAGTTCTGAACCTGTTGGCTGAAACTGTCTAAACTGGAACAGATTAACTCTCCTGTAAGTCATAGAACCAAAGTGCTTCCTGTCTTTTGAAGCTTTTATTTCTTCAGACATGCTAGCATTTCTGTCTTATCAGTGACAAAAGCACACATGAGCATTTCAGGTCTGTCTAAACTGAATTTGGTCTCAGAAGGCAGATTCCAGCAAGAGCTGGTTGTTACATCACAGGGTGCATCAAATTTACTCATGCTCTAAGGGGAGAAAAGATTTTCCTGTGTTGATACAATGCCTCTGGACAGTGACAGATGAGCAGAAGGATCACAAGTCTAGGGAGATTAAAAGTCCAGTTCCACTCAATTCAATGTGTATTCATCATAATTAGTACAGTATTTTAATAAATCAGTAAAACAGTCTCTGAACCAAAGAGGGAAAAAAAAACACAAACCAGATTTTACCTTCTGGATAGAAAGCTGTATTGCAAGAGCAGAAATTATTCTTAAAGCTATTTTTCAGCTAAGTGTAATAGCTGCAACATAAAGATACATAGATTATGTGGGTTTATTTCTGTCTCTAGAGGCTCTGTGACCCATGTAGATTGAATACCAGCAATAAGAAAAACCAGAGTCTGATCTCATAAAAAAAAGAGAACAAGCAACCAGCAAATAAACTGGTTTCATAGGAGGACTATTCTAAGCAGTAGAAGAGATTTTAAAATGCACAGAGGCCTGGCAGTTATAAATGATGCTCAGCCCACCACTGTGGACTTAGTGGCCTTAAGTGGCCTTAGCCCACAGTGCTTCCTGGGCAGTTGTATCAGAGCAGGAGCCAGCAAGGCAGATCTTCTTGGCTGGAATGGATTAGAGAAGGATAACCACTTGTGATCCCACTAATCCTGTTCCAGTCTCTCTGGGGATTTCAGGCAAGCGAGCTGTGACAGAACACTTTTTATCTGTGTACTCACAAAGTGATTGATTTCTCAGCTTCAGAGTTGGTTTGGCTTGGTCTTTTAATTATACATACAGGTGCACTTGTTTTCAATGTTTGCTTTTACTCTTGTCTGTATTTTTCCTATGCTGGCAGAGCTGCCAGTGGTGCTAAAGCACAGTATCTTTGCTTGGAATTCCCACTAACTATAATTCATTACCATTTTTACATTATGCTCCTTTTCTCACTTCATATCTTCCAAGGTGAGAATCCCTCTACTGATTTACAAGACTCCTCTTGCTTTTCATTCCATCTTGAGAGTTCCTATTACAGCAGACTTCTACATCTGCCAAGCTAAGGATTATTATTCTGTGAAATCCATAGAGTTGATAAGGTGGACACAGAAAATTAGACTGCCTCTTGTTCATTAAAATTACATGCCAGAGGAGATGAAGCAAATACTATTTGTAGTAAGAACAGAGTATTATGAGAATTACTTGACATACTGCCTTCCACAAAATCTTGTTTGTCTCTTTCACCTGTTAAGTGATATTGAAAATATCTTCCCCATGAAAACTTTCTTTATTCACCCGGTAGACTGTTTAAAAGCCAAAATGTACCTTTCTGTTTTGTAAAGTTCCCTTCCTTCTTAATTTATCATCTGTTATCAGTATTGGAAATATGATGCAGCTGTTGCAACAGACAGTTTTCTTAATTAACCTGCAAACTAACCAGAACTTGGAAAGAAGTTATTCCATTTTTAGGAAGAGAAATTTCTGCAGGGCCTCAATATCCCTAAAAGCAGGTTTATCTGAAATAATGTAGAAAGACCTGAGCACAAAAAAAAACCCATTAACTGGTCACATTGCCAACAGTTTTTCAAGTGAGACCTTACTGGAAACCCAGGTAAAGGTTTTCTGACTCCATATTGGTTTTCTGTGTATTTTCCATGGGTAGCTCTCTTTTCTCTATAGAGCTGCTCCTAATCTACTCAGACTCATCATTCTTTACAAAACTGTACATAACAAAAATTTGCTTAAGAAACACTGGAGAGGTGATATGGCTTAATTTAGCTCAAGAGGTTTCTGACTCTGTGTACCTCTAATAAAATCACATGGCATACAGAGAACAATAATACAGCCATACCAGTCAGGACAGGGTGTAACAAAACTAACAGGACTGAAACATTTCATGCAGGCTCTTCTATGACCCACAGCTTTCACATTAGCTGTTCTCCATGTATGACTGAATATTTGAGGCATCTCTCTAAGCAGTCTATAGGTACCAAATGACACCAGATTATTAAAAGCAAAAAGCATTCCTAAGATCCTGCACTAATTCATGCCAATACATTTCCCCCAACAATGCATGTATAAAATTATCACTTACAAACATCTTGCAACAGTTATTCTGCCTTAATCATCATATCTTGGCATATTTCAGATAGTATAGTGTATAGTAATGATGAATACAATGGTTGAGAATGCAAAGAAAATCAATAGTTTTTAGATGTCAATTCTGGATTCCTCAGAAGCTGCAGCTTTGAGTGGCTGGGTCTGGAAAGCTGATTTGAAACTGTCTCACACCTCTGAGAGGAAAGCAACACCTGAAACCCCAGTCCTGTGACATGGTGAGTGCTGTTTAGAACCACACCTTCCCAAAATTATAGAAGGAGCTTTGGCAGAGTTTAAGCCCCAAGTCCAACACCTGCAAGCCTGATGCAAAACCTGAAATGCTGTTCTCATTTAAGCTCTGATCTGCTGCAAATTGCTGTAACGTGTGATTGCTTCACAAATTTGTATCACATTATCTTGTGAGATAGGATTATAAATCTGCCCTATTTTGCAAAAGAGAAAAGGCAGCTTTGGAAATTGACACCTATGTGTTTCAAATATTTCATACCACACCTGCTCTAGCAGTAAGACTAAGGAACTCCTTGTTACTTAGTGAAAAATACGAGTTTGGGTAAATTAAAATAAAAACCTGAGCTTGGTCTCCCAAATCTGAAGTGAATAGTCCAATCACTGGGATTTTCAGAATAAAATTACCTTCTTTCACTGTTTTCCGCTGCTTCTCTATTGATTTTATTATAAGAGCCTGCAAATTACTTATTTCACAGGGTGGAAAAGAACTGGTTTTCATAATAAATAAATCTTTGGGGTTTATTGCAAAAGAAACTGAATGTGATTCTTTTAAATTGTTTTTTTTTTTTACTTGCTTTTGATACTTCCACATTGGAGATGAATGATCAGACCCACAAAATTGAGGTCATTGTCATTTCCAAATTGTGACTATGAAAACCATATCAAACCTTTATTTTTTTTTTCTCCTCTGTGAAAGCTATAAGCCTTGGCTATTGACTAACATTTTTTAAACAGTTGCATTAGTTGTATATGAAATTGCTACACCCAATTCCCTTACATTATTTTTTAATTCAAAATTCAGTATTGAATAATTCTCAAAAAATACCAGTTAGAATTGTTACTCTTGCTTAAAATTGAGTTGCAGTTCATTAGTTTGGGAGGTGTCCTCTGGTTTCTGCCAGCTTTGCATCTCACAGAGGGTCCCTTGAAAATTAGTTGAGAAATACAGTTTTGACTTAACCCTGATCACGTTTGCAAATTGTAAGGTAAACCTACAGAAAGAAAGAGAAAATGAGGGAAACACAAAGGAGAGAAAATAGTGAAACATGTAGAGAACAAGACAGAGATTGAAAAAATATCTGGTAAGCAAAGAAAAAGCACTGATGAAAAAAAATTAGGGGGAAAATAATTCTTACAAAGTGAAAGAAAAAAGGGGCTGAAATCTGCTTATGCAGAGGACAAAACTGATTGATTATTGAGAACAAAATATTTTGACTGATTGAAGAACCAGTGCCTCCCTGGGAACACTCTATTATGAGCTACAGTCCTGAAACCACTGAAAGTATGGACAGCTGGGTATTCCTGGGTTATTCCCCTTTGACACCTACCTGACTTGGAGTGGATTTTGTACAGATTAGTTAGCTCCAAAATGTTTTTAAAAAAAAAAAAAGCTATGAGAATTTAACATCAAACAATGAGAAAATCATCTTTTATAACGAGCATAAAAATTGCTGGTTTTCTGATGAAGATTAGAGCTTGTTTGAAATTCTCTGTATGTAAATGCATAGCATCCTTGACCAGAGACAAAAGCCCAGGAGTATTTGCTATCCATAGAGTTTTTTTACTGTTTTTCTGGCATAATGGGATAATGAACTTAATAAATCAAAAAGTGCAAACATTTTATTCTGTTCAATAGGGGGGTTTTAAGTTCTTCTAATTCCAGGTAATTGGACCCTTGCTTTTATAGAGATCTGTCTTCTGGCAGGATCAATACAAGTGCCTAAATCTTGAAATCCTTATTCCTGATTTGTTTTCTTCTTCTGTCTTTGCACCATAGAAGTGCCACCTTTTTTCTATGTGATTTACATCTAAACGTGGGGAAGTGGGAAAGAGGAAAGGTGCTTAAACTTACAAAGTGCAGTGATAGTTTTTATGCCATTTTTTAACATAATTTTTCCCACCTTAAACTGTGAAGACAAAATAGGACTCCTAGGATTCAGACTGGGCTGCAAACTACAGGAAGAAAACATGATGAACGCACGCTGAGTTTTGCATCAGAATTTGAGAGATGGAGAGTCTGAGCCTTGGAGGCAATTTGTGCATCCACAGCCAGAGCAAGCGCAGTCCAGCAACACAATCACACTGTTAGAAATGAGACAGGGCAGCTTTAAGAGAGAAACAGGAAGCTGTAACCAGAATCCAGCTGAATTCTGAGCTGGGGCACTTCACCATGAGGCTGCAAATGAAACAGATGTGCTTGCTGTGAATTTCTCTAGTGTCTGGAGTTTTTGTACTGAAGGTGACAACACTTTCCTTCCTGGGATTTTTTTTCCTTCTATTTTTCACAAACTTTCTATAAAGGGAATGAAATGGAGAAGTTGAAGGAATATGTATCAGTGAAAGAAGATCACTTTTATCATCAGGGAGCTGTGGAGCTGCTAATCTTTAACTTTCTACTCATTCTTACAATATTAACAATTTGGTTGTTTAAAAACCATCGATTCCGCTTTCTGCATGAAACTGGAGGAGCTATGCTTTATGGTGAGTATAAATTCAAGTGCCAGCATAACACTGGACTAGTTGCATATTTATGATGAGGCACTTGATCTCAAGTGCTGACAAAGCTCAGAAATGTGCTGAATTAAATGTCATCAGCTCCCTAAGTGTGGGGTAAAATAATGATGTGACAGCATCTCTCCTGAGGTAGCCAGAGGCTGCCTGGGTAGGGGAGCAGCTGTGAGGAGCTGGTTGTCCCCAGCATGTGCATCCTGTGCCCAGGCAGCAGAGCTGGGGACTCCACTGTTTACAACAACAGCCTGCTTGGGTTTGTCCAATGTTCAGAGCTGTTAGTCTAAGGAGCCTTGTGGATACAGACAAGCTGTCTAATAAAGTTGAAATCTTGAGAGCTTTCTTTTGGCTTTGCTCTGTGCCTTTGAAAAGCACACTGAAGAATGTGTCTCAAGTTTGCTCTCAATGCTGTCATTGTAGGGTAACTCTAGCTTGCCTGCCTAGTTCTAATCTTTGATGAAGTTTTGCCATGTTGCATTTCACTCTCACACAGAACTTTCTGCATTGTTCCCCAAGTACTCTGTGCTTTAATGGCTCACACTTACATGTGGAATGACTTTTGGCACTCTTAGTGCTGTTTCACTGAGAGACTCTGCTGCCATAAGATACATACAGGAAGACAAAGTGTCAAAATGGAAGATAGAAATCAACAGCTCAGCCATTACCTGAGTACCAGCCTGACACATTCTGTGCGCACCACATCCTCTAGCAGTGCAATACCCAAAGCTGCTTTTGTTAAGATGGGTGCCTCTACTGCAGGAGCTTCCTTCTCACTGTTGTGCTGTTTGCCATGTGCAGTTGATGGCATTTTCTCAAGATTTAGACAAAAGCCAAAACAGAAATGAAATATGGGAGAATACAACAAAACAAAAATAAATAAGTGTGGAATTAGGGTTTTATTCATCATTTGATTCTGTTTTGCTGCCTGCCCAGAACATACTTTGCACATCATGAGGATAACCTGCTCATATTCTTTGGATTGGTTAAGAGACGAGTGCTCCAGCAGGACAAAGCTTTTGAATTATTAAGACATTCCTCATTATTGCAAATAAACTATCTCTTTAGTCTTGCATTATTGATGGCAGTCTTCAAACAGGAAAAAGCTTATCTGTAGGATCTAAAAAGCTAATACTGCCCTTCTTATCCTTCAAAATTTTGGATATGGGTATAGTTATCTTTAACACCATGGAATGGCAACATTAAAAAGAGTGAAATTTCAGAGGTCATAAGAGAGGTTGTCAGATCAGCTGGCAGCACCTTTGGGAGAAAATCTTCATGGCACCAAGCAAGCACTGACAGTGGGACAAGTCCTGCCCTTACTTAATTTCACCTTCCCATTCCAAACAATTCTAATTTCTACCTTTTCTGCACAAAAAGAGGTCTCAGTCCTGCCAGTTTGCTTTGCTCCAGCCCATTGAGCTATTTATTAGATATGTGAATAGCAATCCAATGAACTGAGAAACTGCCTTCAAGTGATAGGACATGGGCACTTATTGCAGAGTGTGTCCCACAGGATGGCAGGTGGGCCCCGTTCCTCGACTGTGCCCTCAGGGGAGGAGCAGTGGGGAGGACAGGGAATGAATGCAAAGTGTGAGGAACACCAGGGAAAAAAAAAACAAACATAGAAAGACAAAACCAGGAAGTTTTACAGTTACTGTAAAATGCTGAACAGCCACAAACGGAACACAGCCTGATAGAAAGAGCTATTTAAAGTAGAGAACAAATGAAAGGGGGGGTTGGGGTTAGGTTTTTTTATTTTATAGGCTTAGTAGCAGAATTCAGTTTTAGGCTGAATAGTTCCAACTAGAAAAAAAACACAACCATAGTATCTATTTAGAAACCTAAATAACTGAGGTGCATTAATTTTTTTTAACCAAAGCCATGATTCAACAATAAGTACAGCTATATTTAATTTTAAAATCTTTCCACAAAGTAAAAAAAAAAAAAGGCATTTTGAATAATGCAGAATTAATTCAACATTATTTCACAAAGTGCATATATGTGTGTGTATATATATACATATATATAGCAAGGCATTTAGCTTGAAAGTATTTAAAGACTCAAATTATTTTGTCTGTTTTGAGACCAAACTGAAAAATCACTCACAAAAAACAAGGAAGAATACAGACTTACCTTCATTCATTCATTCCTTGGTTTTCCTGAGTCTCGGAGGGCAAGTTTCCCTTCACATTGCAGTTGGGTTTGATAAACAGACCACTAATAGTAAACTTAATTCCTGATTTCTGTATACCAGGGAGACAGGTGGGTATGAGAGAGTTTCCTGTACAAGAGCACACTCAGGAATAGTGTGGGGATGATCTACAGCAGCACTGATAAAACAAAGCCCCTTGCCTGGGGTCAGAGCAGGTGAGCCCTCTCAGAACACCAGCCCCAGGATGTGGCCTCTTGGTGCTGGAGAAGCCACAAGGAGCCAAGAGAACACCAAAGTGCCTGCAGCCACCTCCTGCCAGGCCACACAGCTTTAAATGCCTCAGCCATAAACCATTAGGCACCAAATCCCCCATGTAAGATGCAAGTCAGGGCCCTTCACCTTGGTGCAGCAATAACCCAGAGCTGTGCAGTGACAAACTGAGTGCAAGCATCCAAACTGCTCATTCTCCCCACAGCTCAGGTGTCAGGCTCACACAGAGGTACCACCACAGCTCTAAGAGACTAAAACACTCTGGCAAGTAGGCAGCAAGAATTGAACTTCAACAAAAACCCCAAACCAGCAGCAACTTAAGCTGTGCCTTTTATATGGGAGGTTAATTACCAGATTTAAATGGAAATTGTTCTCAGCTTGAGTAACTGTCACCCCTAGGGAGTGGGTGGTGCCCCCCAGGTGAAGGTGGGGCTGGTTGCAGGTGTACCAGCCTTGAATGCTGTGCTCCATGGCATTAGCTGATGAGACTGGAATGAAAACACAAAAAGGCTGAATGATAGAAGAGCCATTGTGGTGCTCACATGAAATGGCTTTGGGTTACTGTGACTAGAGGTGTTTCAGCAGGTTTGGAGGGGACAGGATTTGACAGGTGTGCAGAGGGAAAGCTGACTCACAGAAACCCTCTGCAGCCCCTCCTGAGCATCCCAATTATTTGGGAGTGAGGGACAATCAGTTCTGGATTCAGCGTTGCTGGAGGTGTCTAATGATGAACACTCTCATTCTTATACCTTCTAAATCCAGTAAGCCTCTTGTGTGAAATAATTCTGTTTGCCTTCTGATGGTGTGTTCTGAGTATCCCCATACCTCACAGGCAGAAATGGATGGAACAGGTGCCAGAAGGAGAAATCTCTGAACCTCCATAAAACAGTATTTAATTGTCTTCCTGATTACAACATTCACGATGAAGAAAGGTTGTTGAGACTCAGAAGAGACATAGGAAAATCACAATTAAGGCAGAAATTTTGTAGTGGTGAGGTGAAGAGAGGAACATCATTCTTGAGACAAAGAAATTTGAAAGAAAACCTTAAATATTTAGAAAAATCAAATAATTACTAAAACTGCCTCCCTGAGTGTTATTACTAGAAAAAGCATTTAACAGCTAACTAGATGAAATCCTGGGGAAAGCACAGTCCTGTTTAGCTCAGGAGTTTGACACAGTGACTGAAAATACCACCAATGGTCACATCTGTAATTAAACATTTTTTCCTGCTTCCACTTAAGACCCTGGAGAACCTGCATTGCCTTCAGTTGAAACATGATTGAGGTGTAGCTAGAGTGAGATTTTGCTGCAAGATCCCACTTCAAAGGAGGGAAGGAGTTGAGACTTTTTAAAAGAAATCTGAAACATTAGTGACAGCCTTTTCTGTTTCAATGCTGCATTTAAATAAATGTGCTTAAAACACTTTTTAATAGTCTTTTTCTGCCAGTGTCCTCAGACAGGCCTTGGTGAATGTCTACAAAATATTTCTGTTACCTGAGAAGATTATGTAATTCCTGGTAATAGAAGTAGTAGTAGTTTAAAACATTGAGTCATAAGGACAAAAATGGTAAAGGAAAACCTGTACATTTTATGCTCCAGAGAATGAAAAATATCAAGTTTATCAAATTAAACTGAATTTTTAACATATTTGAAATTGAATTTAAAAATTAATTATGTGGTTCTTCTGGAGGAAATCTAATTTAAAAAAGCTGAAAACCCTGACAGTTTTAACTAATGAATGGTTTCCTGGTTTCTGACTCATGAATTTGGACATCTGGGCTGAGCACTGTGGAAGTCATATTTCATAGTGGCACATGCAGTGCTTGCTTCCCTTTACATACACATACCTTCTCCTAACATTTTGAGGAGTTCTGTCCTTTACTACAGCTAGATTTATTATCTGATTTATTGCATGAATGCTGTGTAACTTAAGAGAGAGGTCTTGGGATTTTCTACAGCTTATTGAAATCCTCCATCATTTTAGAAAGCAACCACACTAAACAATAGATTCTAAACAAGCAGAAATGCCTCCACACACTAAAACAGACACTACAGCTGTTACTCAGCATCCCCACAAGAAGCAACAAACCTGACTTACAGCTGTGCCAGGAATCTGCAGTTCCAAGAGTCCCTGTTAGCAGGAGATGTGACAAAAACAAGGATTCTTGAGGTCCTTGTGATCACTTGTATTCCCCTTCTGATTATGAGATCAAACTGAAACTGTTACATCATATTCTGCAGATACTTCTCTGATATTTCATGTAATTTAATTTCTTTCTTGTCTTTTAATAGTAAGTATTATCTAGCTAGATTTTTAGGTGTCTTCCATCAATATTTCATCTAAGCATTCTTAGCATTTCGTGGTTATGCTAATAATTAGTAGCTGTAAAGTTGTTCAATCTATACATGGGACTGAAAGCATACATGACATAAAAGAAATATGGAAATTAAATTTGAAACCAAATCGAAGTCCCTGAGGGTGGAAATAATCTCAGTAATATTATCTAGCTAAATATTACCTCTCCTAAAATAAACATGCAGCCTCCCAGTAGAGCCCACAGAAAGAGTCATACTGTCCAGAGGATGGCTGCAGAAATACATTTTCCTTTCTGTTAAATGTAACGGGAAACAAAATATCTGTAAGATCTGTAAGACCCCTACATTGTAGATAGTCTTATAATTCCTTCCCTTCTTCCTGATTTTATTTTTCTATGTTTTTGCAGTCTCAAAAATGCAATCTTCTACAGAAAGCAGAATGTGCCTGAGGATGTGTCAGAGTTTTGTCCCCACAAATGAAGTGTGTAAAATACCCAACAGCACAGCTGATGTTTATATGCTCAGTTCAGCACATGAGTTGTGCAGACATCTCCCTGCTCTCAATAACTATTGAAAATGCAGTGGATGAGAAACTCAGTTAATTATTATGCCAGCAACTGGATCACAAAAATAGGAGTATGACTGTGCATATGTCAAACCAACATCTGCATTCTAATGAAATTACCATTTTGGAAGAATATTTTGTGGTCATCTATGAAGTGTTGAGAGAGGTTCTGTAAATGTAGAAACACTGAAAAGGTATCCTAGTTTTGGCAGAGCTAATTTTTTCTCTAAATGTGTGTCATCAAATACTTAAAAGTACTTGAATATCTAATTTTTCTTTTTTTCTTTACTCTTCAGGCCTTGTAATGGGATTAATTATACGATATGTGACAAATTCATCAGATGTTGAAAGTGGTACTGTTTATGAATGTGAAAAACTGAAATCTGGGCCATCCACTCTGCTTATTAATATAACTAATCAGGTTTATGAATATCAATACAAAAGAGAGATCAGCCACCACAATGTCAATGGTCACCAGGGCAATACAATACTTCAAAAGGTAAAAGCTATCTTATTTTATCTTATTTTTGCTCTAAACTCTGTTTTTATTTTCAGGCTTGAGAGAGGAAAACAAGCTTCAAGTTAAAATGAGACAGAGAGAGAGTCTGTTCTGAATTTAGGGTGGGGAAGAAGAACAGTAAAGGAAAGGAAGTGTGGTAGAGCCCTGACCATCATTTAGCTCCAGGCTGACTGTGCACTCACAGAATGGTTTCCTGAGCTGTTTCAAATGGCAGTCCCAGCTCCTGCAGACACTGAGTTCACTGCAGACACAGCTGTTAACTTGGATTCATTGCACTAAACCTTTATAAACCCCACTGATATCTTTACTTTTCCTCTGCCTTCAAAGTGATTTGCTCTGGGAGGATAATGCAAGGGGAGGTTACCTCCTGTGGATAGCACAGGAAACTGCAAACTCTGAACGTTTTTCAAAACACAAACTTATAAATATGTACTTAATGTACACTTAAATTCATCACAGCATTCTCATACATTCTTCCACTCCTGCAGCGGTCCTCAGTAGGGAGACAGCACTGGGGCAATTCAGGCTGGATGCAAAAAGGGAAGTGTAGGAGTCTTTCACAATGCCATGGCCCTTTCTTTTTCCAGTATATAAAAAAAATTCACTTTTTTAGTATATGTTTCCCTGGTCAAATAATATTTGCTTCTTATAATGTTCACTTTTTTTTTTAAATGGCAGCCATTTGAAGAACACTGGAGTGCAGAAGCACTTTGTAAACCTGCATTTTGTGCTAAAAAACATTGTATATTCACATGAAGCTCCAAAGCCCCTACCAATGGCTTTTTACAATAGTGCAATGTATTATTTAGCTTTTTTCCAAGTATTATTGTTTGTCTAGCACAGTAATGCATGACCTGTGTATTATACAGTTATCATTGGGAAAACTTTTAAGTTATGCTTAGAATGTACACTGTGGAGCTCAGCAGAATTTGCATTTAACCATCTGCTCAAATTTCTTGCTGATGCAGCAGCATTGTGTGCCTGTCTGCTGTTACTGCCAGACTTGCCCTTCTCAGAAAGAACCAGACTGTCAAGGACCATTAGAGTTGTGGTGGGTGGAGACAGGAAAATACTGTGGCAGTCAGACTAATCAGCTTTTGCTGAATCTCCATTCTTTTTCCTGCTAGTTGGTTGCAGTTGCAGCTCTGTCTCAGCCAAAGTGTGTTTCATTTCCAGGGCACATGTACTAATCCATTACATTTGATCCTCTTCCCCAGACCTGGCTCTGGAGCTGACTTAGGAGAGAGGAGGAGCAATGACTTGCACAGAAATTTCTCTTGCCCCTACAGGGAACTGCCCAATCTTGTTTCTATAGTCTCAGGTTGCTGGAAGGCTCTTGAAGGTCTCAGCTGTGAATTGTAGTTCTTCCAAATTATTGCACAGACCTCAGTCTGCCTGGATTTTCACTTCTTTTTCCTTTAAAATTACCTGGCAGATGCCCTCTTGAAAAGAAAATAAATAAAAAAGTAAAGGGGGATGAGTTCAGCTGTATTTAGGAGACGAGACAATAACAATGCCTGGCAGCCTTCCTGACTGGCAAAAGCACTAATGTAAAAACCAGAAAGCATGATCACATCATGCTCTGGGTTTTGTACAACTGTAATTCCCTTTTGACTGCACTAAAAGTGTTTACTTAGTGCCTTTTATCAGAGAGAATAGATTGTGCCATGACTTACAAACATGTATTCTTCAGAACATGTTTTGAATAATAAAACATGCAGTCAGGATTTCTGATGCCCACAGAAAAGATATTTCAACATATCTGCTGAATTAATTCCAAAATTAACATTTGAGAATGTTAGTTCATAAATGAACAAAATCCTTTTTTCATTAGGTTTTCAATGGTGGTGTCAGCACAGCTAATGTTGCTGGCAGGTAATTTAGCTAGAATTTTTAGCTTTTTAATTCAAAGTGGGCAGGATGGAAAAAAGTCTCAGCTCTCACTTCCTGTTTATTGAATCAAGCTGTCTGTTAGTAAGAAGGCAGAAGTAATTCTGTAGGCAGGTCTTACTCTTTTGAAGGAAAATAATCTATAATACTATAGCCTTAAAATATCACTTCATCTGAACAAAGGAGCTGCAAGCCTTTGCACTAATTACCTCCTGTCTCTTAAAAGTATTGGTACAATACAGCCCACTGACAGAACACTGAGCAGTACACAGGCTTATTTAAGTTGGCTTTTTTAGGTTTTTTTTCTCCAGCAATGCTGTAATTTTAAAGATAATTCTGTTCTATTCTATTGAATTGCAATGGCTGAGCAATGTCCTTGGTCTTTCTCTGTGCCAGAAGTTGAAGGCCAGTATGATCAGTGCACTTCCTCATTCTAGCATTGCTTTAAAACTTTTAATGGCTATTTTATAAATTATTTCCTTCAAACGAAATGTTTTGGTGATGTAGGCCTTTTATCACCCTTCTGTACATGGGGAACTGAGGCACAACACTGCTGATGTGTCTTTCCTGAAAGTGACCAGGAGATCATGTCTGAACCAGGAGTTATGTCATGGGACTGGCAAGTTGGATGTCTGGTAGGGCAGCTGCTGTCACAGGTTAAGCTGCTTTTATGTGTTCCTTGTAATGTAGCACAACTGATTTCCTTCCTGAAGGAATACTTTTCAGGTAGTAGTCTGCATCTACAAGCTGTAAGGAACTACACATTTATACTTGCAAAAAACCACCTCAGAATAATCTCACAGACAGTGGAGGTGAGCCTGAGATCAGTCCTGATAAGAAGACACAATTAAAAAACTATCATATCAAATTAAATGCTACTTTATTTTTCCTTACCCTCTCTTTTGTCCTTCCTAGCAGATGACCTTTGATCCTTCCATCTTCTTCAATATTCTGCTGCCACCCATTATATTTCATGCTGGATATAGTTTGAAGAAGGTATGTGTCTTTCTTTTTGTGACAGAAGGGTCTGAGTGTGGCTGCTGCTCTCTAGACCCAACAGGCCAGTGACAAAGGACAGTCAGCTAACAATTTCATTGCCTGGGAAGGACTTGGCAGGAATGGATTAAAATGAATGATTCATGGCCCTCATTCTGCTCTCTTTCTGTCCCTGTGCAAAGATCTGATTGTGCAGTTCAAAACACTCAGGCCTCCCTGTTTTCAGAGGAGACCACTCTGAGTGCTCTGAACTGCAGGCAGGAACAGCCTGTGTTCCATATCCTGCCTGATCAGGACTTTGTTCAAGGGATGGGGTCATGATACCATTTGCATCAGGTACTTCCAATCTGCCATGATCCTGAAACATTTGGCCAGATACATAAAAAAGAGGTAATTTTGATAGCATTCCACCTGGGGGAAAAAAACTGAACACCTTTAAGTTGTAATTTCCAAAATAACTGAGGTAGCCAATATTGCTCCATCTTCTAGATGAGAAATGTGTTGTAACAAATGACAGTTCTAGATGTGCTTCTACTTGGTCTGAATGCTTTTTTATTTACTATATAACAAAGGACTTTCCTTCAAACTTTCCTCCCTAGAGACATTTTTTCCGTAACTTAGGATCAATTTTAACCTACGCCTTTTTGGGAACTGCCATCTCCTGCATTGTCATAGGGTAAGTGAGTGCCTTCTGCTATTATCACATGCTTGGTATTTGTTTCAATTAAAAACTAAACTTTAAAAAGAATTGCAGAGCCTGCATGGTCCATATACTTAGCAGCTGGTGTAGCAGATACAGTAATTCCTTCTCAAGGAGTGCTGAGATGGAAAAGGTATAAAGCTCTTACTGGCATTAATATGCGATGGAGGTTTCTCCTTTAATGTCATTTTAATAATAGTAAAATACATGAATGACCTATAACTTTGAGTTCAATGATTTTAAAACCATTCTTTTATGGGTATGTCATTATATCTATCTTGAAATCCTAGATTTCTAATCATCAAGCTTAGTAAGCATAATGCACCAGAGGCATTGTGGTATTAAATGTCCTGTAAGCCATGGGTGCTCCAAGTGCCAGGAAAACTTAGACTCTGCAATCAAAGTATGATCATCATCTGTGCTGCAATACAGAGGAGTGTAAACTCTCAACACAGCTGTCTCCCCTTCATGTAAAGAAAAACCACTGAAATCTTTGGGCTCAGGAAAAAGGATGCCTTCAGTTTCAGACCCAGAGGCATTGTGCTGTGTCCCATTTATTGGGGAGGAAAAGCTCAACCTCACTTTGCTTTCTGAAATTTTGCTTTTCTCAAAAAATGGCACCTCATCACTTCTTGAAGTTCACAGCTTGGGCAGCTCTATCACTCATATTTTCCCCCTGTCTTTATTTGTATTCTATCTATGACCCTTGCTCTTTTTTCTGTTCATACCCATCTGTGGCAGAGAGCACCCCTAAGACTGAAATTATAAATTCAGTAAGAAAATCTACATCCAAACAACAGTTTGAGCCAAATGGTAGCACATTTCTGAGGTAACAATGGTTCTGGATCTCAGTTGGACTCTTCCTGTGCTTCCACTCTCTTGTCTCAGCTATGAACATAAACCAAAGCCAGTGGATCTGTGAGACTGCAGGAAAGCATTAGGGTGGTCCAGCCAGTAATGCCTTTAAAAATGCATTTGGTTTAGGACTCTGACATTGCCCCTTGTAAATGGAAAGTGCCAGAGCAGCTTGGATAAGTTTGTTAAAATAAACATAATATATTGAATTCAGCCTTTATTCCCAATACTTTCATTCCTAGATCCATGCCATTTTATCTAAAACAGAATAAATGCAGATAGAATCTACTACAAAAAGTTCCTACTAGAAACAATTCCTATAGCAGTTCAAAGTTCAAGCCCAAAGTCAGGGATAAAGATCCAAAGGAAACCTTAGGGTAGAGAGTGGTGAGCACTGGGCCTTGCACTGTGTTCTTGTACAAACCCACAGCCCCCACTGGAACCACTGCAGAGAAGGCAGCAATATATCTATTCAGAGCAGGGCTTGTGTGAATGTGAAGCATGTTTGCATAATGTGCATGTCAGGATAAGGAGGAGATAATGACTGCATGAAGAAGAAAGATGACATGAAAACTTTACTGAAGGGAATGAAAAGTAAGCCCTAAAAGAAAACTATGTCCTAAAAGAGAAAGGGTGAAGAACTAGTTCTGTTACAAAAAAAAAAAAAAAAAAAAAAAAAAAAGACAAAACCCTGAGGTACTTCTAGGTATCATCACTGTAGACAAATATATTGTGCATAGGTATGATTAAACTTGTGCTTTCTTCTCATCATATGAGCACAGCACAAGCACAGGCAGTACCTCGATATCCCCAGGCTCAAGCTTTGTTGTCTGCAGCCTCTCACTGGGGCTGTGCTCTGGCTGCCTGAATTACAGAGCTCTGTGTGAGCCCCTCTGGGGCTCCCTGAAGTGGCAGGGCACAGCCTGTAACAAAGAATGACCAGACCTCTCTTTGTCAACCAGAAACAGCTGGGAAATATCATTAATAAAGAACAGAAACATCATTTGGATTTGCTGCAAACTCTTGGAGTGCTAAAACGTTGCCATGGAACACAGGGATACAATGGTGCCTGTCTGCTCTTTGTGAGTCTTTGCTTTTGTGTGAAAGGCCTCAAGAAAGAGGAGCTGTGTGGAATTTGAGTGAAAAGGCTATAATCAGATATTCCCACTGAGGCTGGGGGAAGGAGGAGTAAGAGAGATTGATTTTCTTTTAGAGAAGATTGTGCCAAAACCTTCTTGCTTTCAGCTAAGTACTGCTCTAACGAGTGCCTGCCCATATTTGCTGTAAGACTGTCCTCAGCCACTTGACTCACAGGAAAGATAGAAAGCTTTCCAAGCAAAGTGCACAAATTATGCCCTTCACACCAAATCTGACAAGCAAAGATCCATGCAGAGAGATCCCATGAGGGAAAGGGGAATTTCCCCCTCTCCAGGCCCTGTTTTAACTGCAGAATAGCTGAAGTGGTCCCCTTCACAGTGAACAGTTTGCTGTCCCTGGGTCTGCATGACGTAAGATCATAGAAGATCCAGTCTTTCAATAGATCTTTTCTCTCTCAGTGGTTCCAGCTTCCTATCTTCTGAAGAGCAGTGTGGGATAACCACTGAGACTGCTCTTTCTTCCTGAGAAAAACCATCCAGGCCAAGTCTCTGTGAGGCTCAGCCTGACACAGGGCAGGCAGTCTTCTGCTGTAGGAGATTCCTTGAGTTTCATGGACTCAGAGAATAACTTTGGTTGGAAACAATGTCTGGATGTCTGCAGTCATCCAGAGCTCTGAGATATCTGTTCCAGTCTTAACCACTCTCACTACAAAGTGCCTTTCAAAGTGTTTATCCAGTTGCAATTTCCCTTGCTTCACCTTGAAAGTTTTGCCTCCCATCCTTTCCCATTGCAGCCTTCAGAAGGGGCTTCATGTTCTCTGTACCCACCTGAGCTTAGCTCCACTCCCATCTACATGAGGGAGCTCAGCTTCTGTCTCTTCTCAGGTGCCACAGCCCTCAAATTATCTTGGTGGTTCTGTCCCATCTCTGTCTTCCCTGTCCTGCAGTCCAAACTGAAACACTCTATTCCACGTCACCTCCAGGTGCCAACAAAAGACTTAATGGCTTCTCCTGGTTTGCTCACTGTGCTTCCATGAACACAATGTGGTTTGCAGTCACAGCTGCTCCTGTGAAGTCCCATTGTGATTTGTGCTCCATTTGATATCCCCCAGGACTCCAGGGGCTTTCTGCACATACTTGTGTAGCCAGCCCTGTTTCTGTGGGGCTGCTGCATAGGGTTGCTGTATTTTTCCATAGGTACCTCATTATTAGCTGTGTATTATGACCACAGTAAGCTGAAGCACCACTGAGCTGATGCTACCCAGTGAGTGCATGAAAACTGGGCAGCTGGTGTATTAAATCAACATCTACTCCCTCTTGCCTTTTTTTTACTTTTACATCTTAGGAAGAAGCAGGGAAAAGGACCTAATCTTAACTTCTGCAAGG
Source organism: Melospiza georgiana (assembly GCF_028018845.1). Taxonomy (NCBI): domain Eukaryota; kingdom Metazoa; phylum Chordata; class Aves; order Passeriformes; family Passerellidae; genus Melospiza; species Melospiza georgiana. Next base: position 14,140,425 of record NC_080439.1, read on the forward strand.
AACAGTGTTCTCTTCCCTTAGATTCTATTTTTAATAAACTGTGCTGGGGTGCATCTTCCAGAATTGATGTCTGTAATAGAAATTTTCTATTTTGATAATGGAAGAGTGCTTAAGTATTTGGAAAAATCTTGACACTGTGATAACAACCTATCAGAGCAACATATTGAGTGGCAGAGGGTGTAGAACCATTTGCATTTTTCCCCCTCTTGAAATCCTTTGGACTTCTTTGCTCAGCATTCTCAGTGGCAGCCAGGGCCAAGATGCCTATGCATGTGAGCACTGAGATCATTAAGTTGGTCTTATCTGTGATTTTTTATTTGGTTTCATTTGGTTTCTCTCGAATTGCAATGCCAAAGCCACATTTTCGATATTCAGAATGCAGCATGTTTGCAGCCACTCACTCATATTTTTTCCAGCCTGTCTACTACGTTTGGCAAGGCCTGATTTTTCTTGAATTTAAAGCTCTCTGAGTGTGCAACTCAAATAACAAATGTATTTACAGAAAGCGTAGGCCAAGTTTGATCTGTCTTTGTGGCTGCAGGCAGAATTTTGCTTAAATAAAGCTGAGATAAAATTGGGGTTTGGATCAGAAAAAGTAGAGTAATTGTTGTTTTGAGGGAAGCTATGAAATGCAAATAACGGATAATAGGGGTGTTAGGAAAAATCATGCCAGGATGATCCCTGTTTTAGGAGGAAGGATGTTGGTGTTTTTATTAGCTGCTCAGTTTGCACAACCTTCTCTGGCTGGGGAGACAGGACTTCTCCTTATTTCAGCTGGAGCCACAGGTGGTTAGTTTGGCTTGATTCATTCCAGTATGTCTGTGAACACATGGATGCTGGATTGCAGTAACCATGTCAGATCACTTCGTGGCAACCAGTGCTCAAAATTCAAGTTCTAATTAAAAACCCTCATAGAATCAAAGTATTTCTTTTTTATATCTGTGTTTAACTGGAGTGACTAACAGTTTGGACAAAGTCTCTTCTGACATTTAAATTCAAATGTGAGGAATAAGTCATAATTGATTCTCGCAGGCAATCAAGAATCCTTTCCTCTGCCATTCCTCACCATTCTACAAATGAATATTCAAATGCTGTCCACATATGGTTACTAAACGCTGAGACTATAATAATACAACATAATAAATATAATAAATATGAAATGAAATTATATATGTGATATAATATAATATAATATAATATAATATAATATAATATAATATAATATAATATAATATAATATAATATAATATAATATAATATAATATAATATAATATACATACACTTTTAAAATTCTCTCTTTTAAAATCTGAATCCTAGATGGTTTTTACTTGAAAACCAGAGCAATTTTTTTGTCTTTGTACATAGACATATACATATATAAGTAAAATTTTTTAAGAGAGAAAGAAAGGAGTATCAAAAATATCAAATACCAATAGAAATATTTTTGTGGATCATGATTAGAATTTCCATCATAACTTTCTATGAAAGTAGACATTTTCCATTCAAATGTCTATGATATAAATATTCCACCATCACATGGAATTTTTTTTCTTCACTGTTAACTGTACTGTTACAGCAGTCCCTCTGTGCCTTCTAGAGAAGGATGGCTTGGGCTGAATTAATAACACTGTTGCTCAAATGCAGCACTAACAAGAAAAGTTCAACTTTCCTTTCCACAGTTTACCTGGGTGAGATGCATCCTGACATAACTGTCCAGTCAGAGATTCAATTCTGTCACTGTCACACCTGCCCAAACATTATTCTGAAGGTGAGGAGACACGTACCCAAAAGCCTCAGCAGGCAGGAGTTGTGGTTACTGAGCTCTGCAAGACTGGGGATATTTTTCATTTCCATAAGTACTTTGGGCTAGAGGGGAGTTTAGGGAGGTTTTGGATGTGTTTATTGCTTTCTGCCAGAAGCCTAATGGAATATCCAAATGGGGTCTGCTGACAGGGAGCAGTAGTGGCCCTATAATCTGGTGCTCTTTCTCACTGGAGGGCTATGGATAGACTTTACAGCTTGGAAATGAAACACTTGTACCTATGTGCTCCAGCAGAGCAAAGCCAAATGCTGTTTGGCTTGAATTTACTGTGCGGTGCTGTGGGATTCTTCTGGATTTTGGAACTGTTTCTGCAAGGGAAAATGGGGCCAGGTTAAGGGTAACAAAAACCAAAATCTCTGTTACAGAGCTCTACATAAACTAAGCAAATACCTTTACAAGGATTATCTGCTCTCTACCAGCTAAGCTCTTGCCTCCCAGGTGATAACTTTTGTATTAATTTAGGCTCAACTCATGTACAAGTATTTTTTTTTCCTTAATAAAATACTCTTTTGTACTGCATGTCATCAAATGACACATAAAAAACCCCCAGGTCCATCTTTCCTCCACACTCCACTTGTAAATAGCAAATGCTTAACCTCCCCACAAGCAAGAAAAACAGCTTTCTTTTTGGTATAAACAGAAACTGCTGAGGGGAAGTGTTAAAGTATCTTAGTGCTGTAGAAATTAACTGAAGGAGAAAGAGGGAAAAATTATATATAAACCACATACCCTCCTCAGTGTTAAAAGCCCCTGAACATCAGATGTCTGACTTCAATAATGTCTAACAATATTTTGAGGCCAGATATTCAGCCTATGAGTGGAAATAAAGACAAAACTAGTAAGAAAACATGAAATGAATGTAGTATAGCTGTTATAAGAGTACAGTGCCTGTGCTGGTACCCCTTTTGGAGGTTATGGCTGCTTCCATGTCCCATCTTGGAGTGAATGCAGGCATTTTTTTCACTCACCAGACAGTATTGCCCCAGTTTAGCATTGACTTGAGGAAACTCAACAGAGATTATTCAGCTGAAAAATCAAACTAAGTCTCTCCAGATTTCTCCAAAGGCAGATGAACATGCTGCATGCACGCTGCACATGTTAATGTGCAGCTCAGTTGCCCAAAGCAGTAGCTTTGATTCTTTGGTCAGCCCAAATCTGAGGTAATTCCATTGCAGTCTGTGGAGTTGCCACCTGCAGCTCAGAGCTGCAGTTACAAGGGGCAGTTGCTGATTCTCACCTTTGTTCAAAGGTGTGTGGTAAATCCAAAATGGGTTTGTAAAGTGTAAATTTAGAGAAGCTTGAAAATATACACTGTGATACTTGTGTGGGGGAATTCTGCACAGGGAGTAGAGAAGGAAGAGGCTTCCTCATAGCCATAACTCAGAGAGTTCTGGCAGGACTAAAAGTTATAAGTATTTTACAAAGCACCTCCTATTTGTATGACATATGAAATTATGGATAAGAAGCTGGATTAAATCAAGGCACTGATATAAAGTAGTGTCTCCCAGACCACTGACACCCACACAGAGTGGAAAGTTCTTCCAAGAGTACTTTGATGCCTCCAAGCATGTGTTGCTGCAAGTTCAGCCAGCATTTGTCGCTATTTCGCAATAAGCATCTGACATTGTTTACTGCAGCAGAGCTGATCATGCAAAAACCTGTTTTTCTTCTCATAAACAGATGTGCTAAGCAGCAGGAAGTAATTATTTGTATCATCCAGAAGAACCCCTCAGCATACAAAGGAAATAAATGTATGATAGGGAACACCAAAGGTGTGGGACTGCAGAGACAAATAAAACCTGGAATAGCAGGAGATTAATCTAAAATTAAAAGTATGTTTAATTGGTATTTGATAGAGCCAGCAGGTTCTCCAGGAATCCATCAAAGAATTTAAATCATGTGCTCTTCTGAAAAACATGCAAATGCCATTTGTTGCAAAACAGGCTAAACACTCAAGTCCAGATATTTCCCAATAAGAAACCCTATCCTGGAAGGAAGAGTTTGTTTGTGTAGTTTTTGTTTGGGTTTTGGTTTTTTTTTTTTTTAAATGTCTTCCCAATTGCCTTAAATGTCAAAGCTTTAACTGCAGGAATGAATACTCTTGAATAGAACTCCTCATGTCTTCTTCCCTGATGTTCATGCATCCTTTAAGAATTAACATGCAGAGTGGCTTCCAAAGACTGCCAGTCTCCTCTTTCTCTGGCAATAGATCATCCATACACCTGTGAGAAAAAAAGCTTCCTTGGCTGAAGCATCATTTGCAGTCTCAAGTTTGCAAATCTGCTGTTGCAGTCTCCACAATGACTTTCAGGGGAAACATCTTTACAGACCAGGTGAAATGGAAAATATGCATCCCTTATGGCTCCTTATCCTGAAATCCACTGCCTTTCTCAGTACATCCTTTCTTTCCAGAACAATTCCAGGCTACAGAGGAGATGAAAGCAGATGAAAGCTGCATTGACTTTGATGTCAATGTTAGTTCATTTTCCACCTCTTACAGATATTTTTCCATACTGCATGAGAAACCTGCACACCAAGCCTGTAACTGGGGAAGGCATCTCCAGCCCTGGCTGTGCACTGCTCCAGGCCATAAACACCTGTATGGCTTTGCTAGGTAGTGAGCCAGGCCACGTTTCCTTCTGAATCAAAACAGGCAACTACTGTGTGCCCTCTGTCAGGAGCACTTGGACTTGTGAGTTGGTTGCAAAGTGCTTTGAGCTGCCTTGTGGTTAAAGGTGCAACAGAAATTGAAAACAGAGGAGGAAAAACCTATTCCACTACAGTAGCATGGAGCTACCTGCAACCTGCATCTCTTCAAATTGACAGGTTTGCTCTCAGATCAAAGGCTGAGCAACATTAGAAGTGTACAGGCAGCAAGTAGCTCATTGGAGCAGGCAGAGAGGGGGTGACTGAGATCTCCTGCCTGTTACCTTGAAAAATTCATAATACACCAGCTCAAAGGATGCTTTGTTCTCCCACCCACCACCATTTTACATACCCCACTTCTGAGCCAGCTGATCAAATGGTGCTTTTGTATCTGACAAGTCTTTTACTGAGCACAACTGGCTGTGGCCTGAAATGTTCTGTAAACACAGCAGTTTTCATGATGGCCCTGGGACAGATGCTGCATTCACTGGAGACAAAACCTACAAAAGCTGGTCTGGTCAGGTAACCAGATCCTACACAGTGAGAGGCAGATGGCATTTAAATAGTACACAGGACTTTTCTTCTGATTACTAAGGTGACAATAAACCATATAAGGTGTGTCCCTAGCCTTGGCTCTCCTTGAAATACTGCTTGTCTCAGAACTCCATTACATTTGACTCCATATTCCATACATTTGACAATGATGATAACCTGCAGCAAGTTCAGTGGATGGCCACCAAGATGGACAGGGGCTGGGACATTTGCCCCATAAAGAAGAAACAGAAGAAACTGAGCTCATTTAGCCTAAGTAAGAGGGGCTTTGAGGGGAGATTACCAAGAAAGAAAAGCCAGGCTCTTCAGAATAGTACATGGTGAGTTGACAGACATAAACTGTATTTTAAAAAGGTTTGACTTGATATAAGCAAAATATTTTTCTTCATGAAGACAATCAAGCATCAGAACAGATTGTCCAGAGATGCTGGATGTGTAATCTCCATCCTTGGAGGTTTGCACAACCGAAGTATCTAAGGCCCTAACTACTCTGGTTTGAGCTCATAGCTGAACCTTGCTTTGAGTAGGAATTTTGACTAGAGACATCCTCTGGTCCCTTCTATAACATAAGTTACTCTAAATTCTATGTTGCTGTAAATAACAAACCTTACAGCAGAACATATGCTGTCCCTAATCCATTTCTTTCAGACTTTTTCTACTTTAAATTTTCTGCCACTTTTTCTGATTCAATTATCTTGGTCTCCATCCCGCCATACTCAACACTTAGCTTGCAGGATGTTTTTCTTTCTCCTCACTTTTTGTTGAAATCTGCAATAAAAAGGTCTTTCTGAAGAAAAGTTAGGATTATTTCACTTCCTTCTGAAGCAAGTACTTTATGCATGAATATGGCTCTTAAAATGCTAATTAATCTCAATTCTTAGTCAGCTCCATAGCTTAGAAAGCAAAAAAGTCACTTTCCTTTCTGTAATACACTGACTGGGCACTTCCTTGCTCTCTGCAACACCGCCTCTCCCCAGCTAACCACTCTCCAGCTGAAGCTTAGCAGCAACCAAAATTGAAATGTGAAAGGACCACAATTGCCACTCCTTTCTGACCTCTCCATGATTGAGAGCATGGGTGCTTTTATCTCTTATATGTGCACGCTGAAAGTTTTGAACAGGATGATGTCACTGATAAAAAAACATCAAAAAAAATCCACTTGATCTGCAAAAAAGACAATGAGCAACAGCAAAACCACTGCAACACGAATTTAAGGTCACGTACAGGCACAGAGACTGCGCCAAGACTTCAAATGAAAAAAAAAACAATTTTTTTTTAATTGCTCATGTTCCTTTCTTCCATCCTTACTACCCACTCATTGGTGAAAAAAGGAAAGAGCTGATTTTCCAATGAATCGGAATAATTTTCGGAGTTCTGTTTGCCTATTTTATTTAACCCAAGTGGGACTGCACATGAAAACATTAGGTGCGTTCCCTGGGAATGATCGCCTTTTATTTGATTTTGGGAGGGTTTATGCCACCTCAATGAAAACAAGTATCCTAAAATGAAAGTAAGAAAGAGGGGAACGTATCTCAAGTTGTTCTCTCTAGCAGATCATGTCATCTGGTTCATGCAGGTGCCCTCTGCTGTTCATCAGGCTGTGAATACAGCTGGTTTCAGTATCTTGCCCTGTGAATAACAGAGTGAGATTGCTCTTCACCACTCTTTTGTCACACTCAACAAATAATTTAGGATGGAATTAACTTAGGTCCAATCCCCTGACAAAAACAAGGCTTACTGCAAAAGCTGGAGCAGGTAATGTGGAGCCTGCTGGTCACATTCTGAATGCACCTCAGTGTTCCTCTGAGGAGCAGCATTACTATCCAGGTGCAGCTGCTTTCCAACCAGTGCTCATTCCCTTCTGAGCCCAGCAGGGGGGAGGCTGTGCCGCCTTCCCAGTCCTTCCGAGATGGGTGACTTAACCAGCTTTTCGTAATCTTCTATGAAAGTTGTCTGGCCCCTACAGAAATCCATGGTTTGTGCTAAAGCATAACACAATAGCTGCCTAACCTGGCTGCTACTCATTCAAAGATGTTAAAAATACCTTTTAAACTGGGCTTGATTTCTAGGAAGCAGAATATTGATCTCGCTCTAGATGTGGCACAGCGCCCTGGCTGACAGGGCACAGGGTGTGACCGCTCAGCGGTGTCAGCGACCGGGGGGAAACGCTCAGCGCCCTGCCCTGCCCGGGCTGTGCTGCAGCGTTCGCAGCTCAGCGCGGCTATCGGGAAACCGCGGCTATCTGAAAATCGCCTTTCGCCGTCACATTCAGATGGCTCAAAAACTCGGGTATCACGGAGGGAGCGCAGCCTCAGAGAGGCTGGCACGGGCCAGCAGCACCGGAGCCAGAAGCCTTATCGCTGTACTGGGATACTCAGGATCCGCCTTCCTGCCCTAATCCCACTTGGGCACCTTTCCAAAACACCCGCAGTTGCGGCCAAAGGCTCGTTTGTGTCTGATCCCCGCAGACCGGTGCGGGAGCCTCCCTTCTGCTGCCCTTCAGACTCTGAGCGCTCCCGTTCCGCTGCTGATCGCAGTTTAACGCGTGGCTGAGGCTCCACAGTTTTAACTCCTTCCGCCGTCAGAGCCGAGCCGTCGGCTTTGCTTCCCAGGCGCCAGAGAGGGGAGAAAAAGCCCATCACTTTTAAACCCAAACAAACGGCGAGAGGGGGAGCAGGCCGAGGCCGGCCGAGCCCGGTGCCGCAGTGCCCGCAGCGGAACAGCGCGGCCGGGGCCCGCAGTGCCCGCAGCCGCCACCGGGCGGCGCCCGCGCTCCGCCCTCGTGCGGCCGGGCCCCAGCCGGGCCGGGCCGGGTTCGGCTGTGCTGAGCCGGGCCGGGCCGAGCCGAGGGAGCCCACCGAGCTCATTGCCAGCAAAATTGCATTAACTTGCTTTGAATGCAGTTCAGAACTGCTTGGGGCTCCTCTTCACGGCTTCTCTAGGCCGGTCCTGGGGACACCAGGCCACACGGGGGCCTGGTCTGGGACATCCCGATCCAGCTGTGCTCCTGTTGCAGATCAGGAGGAGCCAGCGCCAGCTCTCTTGTTTATCTTGTGACAGAGCAGCTCCCAAAAGTCTGCAGCAGCATCACTTGTAGCTCCCACTTCTCTTTTCTGGGACTTTGTACTGGGTGTGCTACAAGTTACTAAACAAGCGTCATCTTTTTCTTGTCAGTTTTCCAACACTGATCTACCCTGGGGTTCTGAATAATTCAATAAATGAAGCAATTCTGATGAACAGTTATTAGAAAACTATGGATGTCTTGGGGATACAACAGAGTTTCTTAGCTGAAGCCGTTGTCCAGTCTTCAAAATTATCAGAACGTTAATAATCTGTCTGATTTTCAAAAGTTTTCATGTCATTTTCTAAGTAGGGATTTAGTTCTGGAGTTGTGACACAACGATTTCAGGACATCACTAACAAAGTTACATCATTTGTGGGAACGCTTGGAAGACTGGAAGTGACTCAGAAGCCTGCAGGAGTTGTTACAATGCCCTCTTAGCAAAAGGAATAGACTGCAAAAGCCATTACAGTTGCAACCTCTCACTGGCAAATTGCAGCCTCATTAGTAATCTTGGCAAGGTGACGGGGGTTTTACATTACTGATCCTCTTGTTAGCCCCTCAAGTGTGCCACTGAAGCGCTCTTTCGGGAGCACTTTGTGGAAGGGAATGTTGTAAATATATTGCCTTTATAGGCAAACAGACACTCTGTGTCTTTGGGGCCATCAAACTGGCACATTCACCAACTCACAACTCACTTAAAAATAAATGGGAAGAGAAGGTAGTAGTTAAACCTGCCAAAAATTAGGATCTAATGATAATTGTAAGCACATAAATTTTGGAGTATTTTCCCAGTGAGCCAAGACACATGCAGTAACATAAAATAGCTTCCTTTCCCCACAAAACTGTCTCATTAGTGGTGTGGATGTTCTAGTTAATTTGGAACTCTTCTATATGCAATGATGACATACACATATATATGTATACACATATATATATATATGTTTGGGTTTTTTTAATTGAAAATCATAATTATCTATCAGCAGCACAGTGACTGGCTTGAATGCACTAACATTACTGTAGGGCAATAGCAGTTGTTCTCAGGCAGGCAGTAGGGGGTCCTGCTCAGGTACTCCACCAAGACAAGAAATTCATATAATTAGGAATCCATCTGTCACTGCTGTCCCCAAGCACTCCCTTGGTGTCCCTCACAGCACAGTCTGGCTGACAGCATGTGGTGATGCATGTAGTCAAGGAACATCATTATCTCTCCACTGTGCCTCAGTTTTTCTTGTAGATTCTTTAAACCTGGCTGTTCTTCCAATAAACTGATCTGGGAGCTGCAGAGCATCCAAGCAGATTGCTTCCACGTCAGTAGAGCACTGGTAGCAGTTCAACACATTTCCCAAAAATTGCCCACAAATGCTCCATGAAGGATAAACAGTTCCACAAAGCTTCTCAGATAATGTTCTCCCTGATTACAGAGTCTCAGGAGGGCTTTTGTGCCAAGGAGAAGAAAATGCCACACCTTGAGGTTAGCTCCTCCTGGGCTCTAAACAAAGGTGTCCATAGCCACACTGTTCAAAACTTTTTCTCCTCTGTGTTCTTCCTCCTCTCATTACTGGCCCTTGTGTGGCTTCTGTTTTGAAAAAATGAATTATTCAGCTGCCTACATGTCTTTTTTGAACACCAACCAGCTCCATTGTGTTACAAGGACAAAAACCTTTGGTAACAGCCAGGACAGATGGCTGAAGCCCGGCAGCACATTTCACAGGAGTGCCACACCTCTGTGCTATCAAACCTGGCTTTATTTACAAACCTCCTTATCTTTGATATTTTAATTATACTGCCACTCTTGAGGATATTCTTGGTGCACAAAAGCATCATATTGAATTATTTTTAGTGCCACATTAAGACAAAAAACTGGGAAACACGATCCAGATGCAAACTAAAAGCTGAACAATCCAAAGAATAAAAGCTATGTAGTTTAATAAAAATCTTGTTTAAGGACTTAATATTTATCTTTTGCTGAGTTTTTAATATGTTTGGGATGGAAACACTGCAGTATTATTCAGCAAATATCCCTGCTGGAATACTTTTTTCTTGCCATAGTGATACTATGTAAGCTGTGCTATCTCAAGGGAATATGTAACAGTGCAGTGCCAAGATGCTGTGCTGAGGTATCTGTGCCTTCAAACTTCTTTTCCTGCAGGGTTTTCTGCCTCTAAAAAGATCTCTGAGCTGCTTTCTCACACTTCTTTGATCTGTTTGATCATTATATTCTAACCCGTTATTAATTTCCTCTTGCTGGCCCGTTTTGAAAGCCTCATGTATGATTTCCAGTTGATAAAATTGTCTTTGGGATGCCCTTGTTCTCCCACTGACCGTCATCACTCAGGAACAGATGCTGGGAGGCAGAGGATCTTTCAAATGTATGGAGGAAGACTGGGAGGAGAACGCCTGGAGGCAGATTCAAGCACTTGGAGGGGAGTAGTCACACACAGCAGTGTTAGCTTGCTTCAGGGAGGGAGGGCAGCAAGAGCTGAACATCAAAGTGCAATGGAAATGTAAAATCCTTAGTTCTGTGATTCCTCCTTTCATCTGTCCTTTTTCTCCTGGCAAGGTGTTGCAGGCAGTTCTGCTTTCTGTGCCACCGAATAGACTCAAGCTTCAGTGAATGTAAATGGAGCCCCTGGATCCGTTTTTGTATCCTTCAGAAGTTTTAACACTCTCTGAAATTAATTTCAGATTGGATATTTTCAATCAGCAAAAGCAGGCACAAACAGTGTTTCTAGGACAAACAAGGCACAGGTATTCTTCAGACTCAAGTTGCAACAAGATGGGGAAGAGCAGGAAAATTGGGAATAATCCATCCTAGGGGACTCTTTACAATACATTGCATGGTGGTGCCAGACTGGCATCTGGGACCAGCAGGATCCTGCCTTCCCATGGACACTGTGCCTCACTCCAGGCAGATCCAGGCTCGGTGTGCTGGGGCTCCCCAGCCTGGGTTCCATGGCCAGGCCAGGATCCCACCCTGGGGCTTCTCAGTGGGATCCAGATGTGTCCCCTGACCTCTGGCTGCTGGTGCTACTGCCTGCCTGCAGCCAGCTCTGCTGTGCTCACTCAGGTACAGAGCACACATTGCCATCACTGTCCCCTTGCTCTGCCCAAGGGAGTGGTGTCTCCAGTTTGGGGGTGTGAGTAAATCTGTAACATCTCTGTCAGCTCCCATAGACCAGTGTACACAAGAGACCACCACAAAAAAAAAAAAATGCTGCATAAAAAACACCTGACACCTAGTATGAAACATATATAAAGTTAACAAAGCAAGAACTCCAAACTGAAGGAAGTGGAGATCTCAAGACCAGCGTTAAAGTTTTGTCAAGAAAATCCAGAAATAATTACTAACTGAATTACCTGGAGCTATACCAACAGGCAGCATAAAACAATGCTTACTGATTTCTGAAGCACTCTTAAGTTTTGTGAGTAGTCCCAAATATTTTTCCATGAGTGAAGGCCTGGCCTGATTTAAGGACTTCTCTAATGTGACTTGAGCAGTATCTGATGAACTGAGGTTCAACCTATAGAAAAACTGCTACTGGCAAGCATTTTGAGTAATCAGTTGTCCATATGAGATTAAAGGGGCAAAAATATTTCTGCAACTTACAGCTTACAGTGAGGTCTAAATAGACCCTCTGTAAACTGTTCTTGTGCTGGGCTGACCCTGCTGACCCAGCAAAGCTGCTCTGTCCCTGCCCTCCTCAGCTGGACAGGGCAGAGAAAATGCAATGAAAAGCTCTTGGGTCAAGATAAGGGCAGGGAGAGATCACTCACCACTTACTGTCACAGCAGAAGTGACACAACCTGAGGAAATTACTTTAACTTATTACCAATCAAATCAGAGTATGTTAATGAGAAATAAATACAAATCTTTAAAAAACCCTTCTCTTTTCCCCCAGCTTAATGAGTCCCACATTCACTCCCTTCTCCCCATGGCTGCACAGGGGCACAGGGAATGGGGGTGGTGGTCACTTCATCATACATTTCCACCTTGTCTCTGCTGCTCCTTCCCCCTCAGAGGGAGGATTCCTCACATTCTTCCCCTGCTCCAGCTTCCCATGGGCTCACAGCCTCCCTCAGGCACATCTACCTGCTCTGCCTGGGGTCCTGCAGGTGGATCTCTGCTTCTCTGTGGACCTCCAGGTGCTGCAGGGGCACAGCTGCCTCTCCTTGGGCTTCAGGAGGAATCTCAGCTCCAGTGCCTGAAGCACCTCCTGGCCCTTTTCATTGACCCTGGTGTCTGCAGGGCTGTTTCTCTCCATACCCTCACTCCTTTCTCCATCTGTGCAGGGTTTGTGCCCCTTCTGAAACACCTCATCACAGAGGTGCTGCCCCCAGTGCCAGTGGGCTCAGCCTTGGGCAGCTCTGTCCTGGAGCCTACAGTCATTGGCTCCACCAGAGATAGGAGAAGCTTCCAGCAGCTTCTCACAGCAACCACCCCTTTAAGCCACCCTTTAGTCCCTCTCACCACCAAAATCCCACCACACAAAGCCAGTACAGTGTTAAAGAAATTTGGCTGCAGCTGCTGTATAAAACCAGTCCCAGAAGTTACTGTAGTTCATGGTAAGCCATGCTCAGTGATGTAGTATCAGTTAATTTGTCTGTGTCCTCCCAATGAGGGAATGCACTTCAGTCTTGCTCATTTAAGAATATAATCTTTCTCTGATCTTTGAAGTGATGAAATGAAGGAGTAGATCATGGAGGCATAGAAATTAGAGCAGTAAAAGAGCTATTAGACTGTAGAGCTCATTATTCCACCCCTAAAAGGCTACTTTGCAGTTCATTCTTGGCTGCTTTGTCCAGTATACCTAAAACCCTGGGAGCATGGGAAGAATGAAGGGGCAATTCTACTGTGCAGAAATGTCAGTCCTTTTCTCTGCTTTGATCCAGCTATAGGATGAAGCAAAGCAGTAATTGCTGCCATTATAGAGAACAAATCTATTTGCATTTCTACAGTGCTTCAGCTCTAGCTGTGAATGCCTAATCAGTCCTATTGCTGGAAAAATATTTTCCAGCCTCTTGTCAAATCTCTGTCTGATTGCAGTGCATTACTGCAAAGCCACTTCACCCATGCCCTGGTCCACATCACCACAGGGCTGGGGGAGAGTTTTTGAAGGCAGTGCTGGTGGGTAGGAAATAATACAGCAGTGTCTGTCAGTGCTTCAGCAACTGGAGCTCTAACAGAATCCTGCCCAGTGTAACATGCAAAGTTGTTTGGGTTTCTAGAACTGTAAAACCCTAAATAATGGGTGTGGAAAGATCCCCTTACACACCTTTGCAGGAATAGTAATATTTACCCCAGAATCCATGCTGGCCTTAGCTTAATAATCACATTGCATTTTCCTCACCCAGACTTGCCCAGCAGTTTTTGACTTCAGGCTGTTTTTCATTCCCTGTTCTGCATGCTTTATCAGAGTGATAAGCACTATCAAGCCACTGCTACATCCTGATGCTGCACAGTGTGACACATACTTGTAGATTTACCCTGAATCCCAATGAGTTGCACCTGCTTTTTTACTAATCAGCAGTTTTGTTCTGCCTTCACAAACCCTGGAAATTTAAGGACAGTTTAAGCTTAGTATACAGTTCTCAGGACTGATAAAGCTGCTTGGTTTCAATCACCCAGCACATAAGTGTTGTAATTTGGCCAAATCCCATATATTTGTCTTATTTACACTTGTATTTAATTTGGTATGTAATGTACGTCACTCAGACAAAAATCATTTGTCCCATGATGTTTTACACACATATTTAAGAATTTTATCTCCTGTAATCCACTGTCACTGTTAGCCCTGTTCCAAAGTCAAAATCATTTAATCTAATATCTCTATCTTTTCTCATCAAAAGAATCCATTTTTCATGTATTTACAAAGTAAATTTTTCCATGAGAAAGCAGCCAGCGCATCACAACTGCATTTCCATTTAATGAATTTAATTATCATTCATTCGCCTCGCCCAGGAAGCATTTAAGGCAATTTTCCATTTAATCATTTCCACTAAAAGCTACAGCAGTAGCTTGGGATTTTAAGGATTATCAAACCTCATCCTGTAGAATGGGAAACTTTGTTAAATGAGACACAACAATCATGACAGATCCTGTACTGGGAACAGTGTGTCCTGTAACTGGGCATGGGCATTCCTTGGTTAGAGAAGTGACCTCCATGAGATGCACCAAATCAGTCTGTCCTACAGATGTCACTGCCACAAACTGGTCAGGAATGCTGTGGTAAAACTTTCTTTTATACATCCACCTTTTGCCTGTGTAAGTCTCCTTATCACACCCCAGTACTAGAAAACTAAAATATATTTATTTAGAAGGTTTTTCTGCCTTCAGGGGAAAGGAAATGAAAACCTGGACAGGGAGTGAAGTAGATCTTGACACATCTGTAGATTTATGCTAGAGGTTCAATCATATATCCTACTGGATCCTATAGGTTTATATCCTAAATCTCAGAAGGAATAAGAAATAACTTCCACCTACTGCCTTCTGCTAGCAATAACTAACCAAATGTTTTGGCAATTCCTAAGCTTAAATGGGGTCTGTCCTTGGCTGCTGTCAGTGAGGAGCATGGATTCAGGATAGAGCCACAGAGCATACACTTACTGCTGTGTGGGTGGGCTTTGTGCAGTGTCAGCTATAGTAAAAGAAGGGAAAAAAGAATTCTACAAAGGGCTTTTTATGTGCTTAAAGCATGTGAGGATCTCCCTGGTATGTCCAGGTCTGACAGAAAGCATCTTGTACTCTGAATATCTAGAACCTTCTTGGGAGTGGGGACAGGATGTTTCCTTGGCATTTTCATCACTACTTTGAGCTTGTCCAATTGCTCACAACACATTTAAAAGCAGAGGATTAGGGAATTACTTTTCTCGTCCCACTCTTCACACTCCACAAACAGCAATGCCTGATGTTCCACGTGTTTGGTTATTATGAGTCTTTGCCGCAAGGGATTTACCATGAAAATGCTGCACCTTTTGAAGCTGAAGGTGGATATTTTTGGCAACCAACATGGCAGAAATTTTTGGGACCTTTTAGGCCAGTCACTGGCATAAACCCCGAGGCACTAGAATGGACAAGGAACATAGAAATGTAAACTTGTCTTTCTTCCCTCTTGTTATCCAAATTCACTCTTCCTCCATTCCCAGAGCTGCCCAGGTCTTTGCCATACACATTTTGAGGCATCAGATAAAAATGTCAAATCTTCTGCACATCATTCTCATTATCATAATTAGCCATAATTAAAGAACAGATACATATTTGATGCACTTTGATATAAAAATAACAAAACTAGAATGAAGAAACAACTGTGTGCTATGGAGAAGAACCAACACCACTGTGTGAAGGAGCTGACTGAAATATTTGTGTTCTACTGGCACTGAATCCATGTGATTCAGTCTGGTGGGGGCTCCCACAAGACAGCAGACTCCTCTGTAGGGCACTGATACTTGTCAAACTCATTATTACAGCTTCAGAAGCCACAAACCTATTAGTAAAACTGTTTAAAATAAAAATACAGTAGCACAATAGTAGGCTTCTGGGGGACCCTGCTCCCACTCTTACTGTATTAAAAACCATTTCTGTCTGGCACACCAGTTAAAGATAACTGTATAAGCAGGAGATAACCTGCTTGCCACAGGGTAAATGTTTTGAAGCTCATGTGCTGCTGACTCATTCTGAATCATATCACCACAAATACTTCCACCCCAAGAAGTTATTTATTGGCTTGGAAGGTTTCTGTTTCTGAAAGTTCATCACAGTAGTTTCATGTCACTTTAGGCCTACCTGCAAGCCTGTGCATCAGTTCATTTTTCTTTCCCAGCCAGAAAAACCTGTTTTCATTGAGCAATGACCATTGTTGCACATCAATACTCTTACATCCCTAGAAACAGCAGCTAGCCTGGGTACAGGAAATTTTATCATTCACCTCCATCTTTGTTCATCAGAGCAAGGATTCTGCTTAAAAATAAACCCAAACTTGAAATGTTTGTTAAAAGTTGGATGTGTTTATTTTCCTGTCTATACAGTTACAGAAATTCTCACACTTTCAGAGGTCTCAATTTTAGATTTCAATTACTGAGGCACAAGATCCAAATCCCAAGATGTAACCACACCCTAATTTAGAAATGCAGAACTTTAGTGTTTTAAAGTTGGTTGATATTCCAAAGTGTTCCCTATTTCTAAGGGAGACAGAACCAAGCCCAGGTAGGCACCTGGAAACTGTCAAGCCTTGGCAATATCCCTTTCTGTCCTAAACATATTTAACTTTTTCATCAAACAATAAATTTTACATTTGAAAACTGCACTAACTTAAATGCCTGCCAAGGGTACCTGGCAATCTTCATTTATAATGCAGGTATGAATTCCTCTTTTCTTTGTTCTTGAGCTACTTGTACCACTGTTTGACTGAGCTAATCCAATAAAAATGCTAAAACTGTTTCAAACATTTTTCTTTATAGTTCATTTCATGCCCTATTTTACAGCAGGCTATTCTCTAATCCAATTTACATTATTCTGAAATCACAAACTGCTCCTAATTACCTTTTAATGATAATACAAGCTAATTTACAGGAAACATCAGGTGCTGCAGTGAAAACCTATTGTAGAAGTTCCTTGCAAATGAGACCATGGGGTTTATGTATTTTGATATGAAATATTAAATGAAAATATTTTCTTGTTTTATGTGTAAAATTCAATACTTACACTGTAGTTTCAAATGTGGGGCAGAAGTGTTGCTGTTTCAGAATCTTTGGAGGAGTTAATTCTGAAATTTATAGAATAGCTGAATTATTCATTAATTAGTTCAGCATGAATAACAACCAGAAGCATGAGTCTGCCTTTATCATAGATTGATAGCAGTTAGGATGCAGCAATGTTTATATACTTGGAGAGGGAGTTCAAAACATTATTGGCTCTCACTTTCTTGAACCAAAATAGTTTTCTTGTGAATTTCTCCTGGATCAGACTTGTTTTTTTCCTTTAATCACTCAGATCTCAAAGGTTTGAGGACTTTCCATAGACAGGTCTTTATATTACATTCTTGACTGTCCTGAAAACTATTTCTGAAAGTAGGATTTTTCTGTCATGTGATGTTCTGAAGAAAGCTCATAGAGTTTTCTTCACACATACAATATTCCCGAGGTTGAAAAGATAAAATTATCCTCATATATCCCTCTGTCAATATAATAATAAGGTGATATACAGTGATATTAAATGTTGGCGCATTTGAAGCTTGAAAGGTGAAGAAAACAGATACAAAGTTTTGTTCTGGGTCCACAGCTAATCTGAGACACTTAGTGCTATCAGATGTGGTTAAAGCCATGGATTTAGCAGAGTCTTTAATATTGAAGTCAGACATTTATGTTGATAATGGGATGGGATTAGGGGTCTTAACATTTCAGAATACAAAGCACCCACTCAGCTGAGAACTACAGAGAAACTTCTCGTATTGGAGGCAATTTTCTGAGCTGCAACAGGTTTTCTTGAACTTAAAAAACCCCTAAATGTTTAGACCAGACTAAATTCTTCAGAATGTTGACTTCTTGTAGGTAAAGCAAAACCTTGCATGTTCTGATTGCCAGAATTATGGTAATCATTGGAGTATGTCATTGGTGAATTCATTGCTGACTGAAGGAGCCAATTAACCAGTGAACCCAATTTACCCAGCCCTGAGTGACTTTGTGTGTTAGCTCAGGATGTGACAACAGTTGTGTCATCTGAGAACTCCAAGTTATTGACATTTAATTACATTTAGATAGTAGATAATACAATCACTGCCTTTTTTTCTCTCTGTAAACTAGCTATCTTCAGTCCTTTTTTCCTAATGAAAGTCTCTTGGTGTCACTAATATTTTTTTAGAATGCCACCACCTTCTGCAAAACAGTGAATTAGGAATTTCTAAAATAATTTACATTACTGTACCTGGAAGATCTTATGTCTGCTTTTTCTAGATTTAATTTTTACTGTCATGAGGATATCTGTCTCAAAGTATGTATGTAACACTGTCAGTAATTCATCCCTTTTTCAAAGGTTCTCTGAATTTATGACACTGAGTAAAATAAATCTTGAGGTAATGTTTAAATTTGTGTAGTGCAATAAAATATTAAGTGGCACTATGATTGGGACACAGTACAGTTGACAGTGTTTCATGGCTCATTTACCCAAGTAATTATTAAATTCTACTCAGCACTCTGAGATCAAGTGCAGGTTTTTCATTGCAGAGGTTCAGGTTGTTATGCATATAATGCATAATGGCTCTAATTTAAGTGGAACTCAGGAACACAGGATCCTGAAGCTGTGTTATATTCATTAGAGAAGTATTAAAAATACATTAAATTATAGCGTGCCGTCGTGAGTGGTGGTGAATTGCTTTGTATGTCTGTGGTGCACACTGTTGTAAACCTCTAATAGAGTAAGGGCTATTTCAAAGTCAGCTGAAAATAGAGATAAGAAATTTTAAAAAACCAAACCATGCAAGACCATTTATTGACAGTTTCCAGTGAAGATTGGTGACCTCAACTAACTTTCATCTCATGTGTGTTCATGCCTTATCCCCTTTTTATTCACTCCTCACTTTTGCTACACTGTTAGCATTTATCAGCAAAATCTACAACTGTATCTTGAAATTTTGAACATGGGCAAAATGGGGTTTTTTTCCATTTTAAAGGAAAGCATCTTTGTATTTCAGTAATTCAACCCATGGTAGAACGTACTACAGAAGACAAACCAAAATAAAATTCATACTGACATTTAGCTATTCTTTACTTTCATGAGGACAAATCCATAGGAAGATATTTTTAGTTAAGCAAAGGCTCAGGCACTGAGGCTTTCTGAGCGCTCGGGCCTTCTGCATAATCTTGTTCAAGCCAGTCCTAAAGCCTTGAACACAAATATGGTTGGTCATCTCTTAAGTGAAACAGCAGGGCATGACAGCCCTGCCATTTTGAAGCCTCTTTCAGATCTCTTCACTTTTTCTATTACCAGTGGCCCCCAAATTGACTGATATAGAAACCTGGGCTGCATTTTTTTATTTACATTACAACCTGTTTGCTTGATTGAGTAACTCTGAGCAGCCTCACTTTCCAAAATTCCAGTGACACAGGACTGAGGAGCTCCCTGTGGACCCAAGGTTACTGGAACACAGCCTTTCTTTCCCTGCCTCTGAGGTGTAAAGTGTGTTTCTCTCCATTTAGCCTTCCCATCCCAACTTGTGATGTAAGAAGCACACAGAAGATGATCTGTGACTGCCTCCAAAATCTCTGTGATAGATCTTTGGCAGTGCCATTGGGAAAAGCCAAGCCGAGGCTCCCTGAGCACAGCAGGGTACCTGGAGCTGTGTCAGATCTGCTGAAGCTCTGTGAGAGCTGCAGCTCTGTAGCTCTAATGCTCAGCTCTTGGACAGTCCCTGTGCCCCAGGTAACTGGGGATGCAGTGATTTGTAAAGCCAGGCTCTTTTCTGATCTCTGTTATTTCTATAGCCAGAGGGGTTTTCTTCTTGTGTGATTTATACAGAATAACTTTAGGTAATGTTACTATTGCTTTATTGTTACCTGACACACTTCAGTGAGGTTTTCTCATGCTTTGATTAGTGAGAAAATGATTTTTTGGAGAAAAGCCCATGATACTACCCTTTCTAGTGACAAAACTGATTTAAAAGAGAACTAAAAGAAGGAAGTAGTAGCACATAGAGCAATTTGAAATAATGGATCACTGCAGCCAGAGCATTCGATATGAAGAATTCTATTATGTGGGAAAAGTTATAGAAATATATTGGTATGTTAGAAACAGAAAGAGCAAAACAAAGAAACAGATTTTTAATTTTCATCTCTACTATTTGTGTTTTTCAGCATATATTTCAAGTTCTGAAAAATTACTTTTTATTTCTACTGTGGTATCAGTCAATCACTATGATACTTCAGATACAAGTGAGAATAAAATCATCCCCTTTTCCTATTGTTAGTTTATTAATATCACTACTTGTGAAAAAGAAGAAATGTGAAGGAAGAATTTTTTTTTTCATCCTTTACTTGCATGATTACAATCTGTAGCTATGTTCAGCTGGCTTCAAGCTACAAGATAATCATGTCTAGATAGGGCAAAATTCCTTAGGGAGTTAGACTATGAGATAAAAAATTCTCTGCAGGCTAGAAAACATATTTGGTAAGAAGGATGTAAATTACAA
The DNA here is from genome assembly GCF_028018845.1 of Melospiza georgiana. Lineage (NCBI taxonomy): Eukaryota > Metazoa > Chordata > Aves > Passeriformes > Passerellidae > Melospiza > Melospiza georgiana. Next base: position 14,160,686 of record NC_080439.1, read on the forward strand.
GTCTCTTCCATGCTACACAGCATAATTGCACAAACACTTTAAATCTGGAATTATGTTTTTAAAACGTTTAACACAATAAAGACCCATGGTGAGATTCAGCAGTGATAATGCAATGAATAACAAAGCTGAAGAAAATGCAACTGCTGATAAAATCATCAGGCAGATGGGGCTATCTGTATTGAGGATACAGGGGATGTGTGTGTGCTGTATATCTTCACTTAGCAGGTTCTGTTACATTCTATTTATGTCCCCTAGAGCTTTAAATTAGGAGGAGATTCTTTTCAAACTGGTAGGTTTCCCCATGTTAGTTTGCATGAGAGGATGCAGTTAGTTTTCAAAGAAGCAGTAGCCTATAAACTAACCTGCCAATATGTATTTATTGCCATAATTTTTTCATTTTGCTCCATTGCAGAGGGATAGGTGCTGTGATGCCAGGTCCTGCAAGCTGCAGGTGTGGCTGGGATTTTTAGGAGGCAAAGCTCAGCACAGATTTCTTGCCTGACTACACCAGTGAGGCATATTTTTTACCACAAGGGATTTAAAGGATTTTTTTCAATTTGCATCTGTCTCATCTCACATGTACCCAAGGTACCTTCTGCACTGTCATCTTGTCCCCTTCGTGCACTGTTCAGAGCTGCTCCCAGCAGTTCTTTTAGATACCCCTGCAGTCTCACATGCCAGGGGTGCTGCTCCCAGGCTCTGCCTTGGGAACAGCCCAGCCCCTGCTGTGTGCCTGCCTGTTGGGTGTGCTGTGCTCACTGCCTGTTACTCACATGGCCTTTCTCGGCCTCCCAGAGGACCAAAACTCCTGCCAGCCTTTCAGCCTCCCTGTCTTGAAGACTCTGGTATCTTTTCCCTTCGCAGTGTGCTGTGATCCTGTTTATGACTGCTTGCAATGCTTCTGTCCTTCGCATCTTTCCTGCAGCCTCCCCATTCTGCATCAGACATACCCCACCTCCTCTGCTCCAAAACTACCAATTATCTCTCCTCCACTGGCAGTTTGCTGAAGAGGTTTTGCTATTGAGAGCTTTCTGACAAGAGCTTCCCAAAAACCCCCAAAGCAATTTTGCTCTCTTTTCAGATCCCTTAAAACAGATGCTACTAAAGGAAACACTTGCAAACAAAAAAAAAAAAAAAACCCAAAACAAAAACAAACAAAAAAAAGCTTCTGTTGAGCTGCATCTAAAGCTCTTCCTGAGCACTTAGAAAGTTTTGTGTGTAGTAATTACTCTTTAAAGGCCTTTGGAGATGGCTTTTTTTTCCCCTCTACATGTAAACTGCAGCTAGTCCAGGGATGTCCCAGTCCCAGAAAAGCCTTCCTGGAGAGCAGCTTTATAAACAAACTCACTGGAACCTCCCAGCAGTACACAGACAGCCAGTGTGCTTTCCAAACTCCTTTCCTCAGCATAGCAGAACTGTGCTAGTGAAAAAAAAGGACCCTGCACAAATGGAGACTCTTCACCCTCACTTTTTTACACTAACGAGCTTCAAAGTTCAGTCTGGCTTCAAAAATCTAAGGACAACCCAATGCTCAGAATAATTAAAGCCTTGAAGAGTTTTTCTGGTTCTTCAGTGTCTGTTACTTAGATCTATTTTTGTTAGTTTTGTCTTTTAAAGGGGGGTTTTGTGTTGTTGGGCTGAGATTTTGTGTGGTTTGTGTGGGTTACTTGCTGGTTCATACTGGAAATTGTGGTGGTTAAAGTTCAGTTTCCCAGAAGAGTCTTACTTCAGCAAGTCAAATATTTATATGGTGTCTCCTCTACTGTGTAATGACAGCATTCTATGTAGCATTTTTTCGTGATGAGGCACTTTGTGAGTGCCAGACTTGTGTAATATGGAAAATTCTGAATTCTCATGTGTTTCATTATATTACATTACTGTTTTTCTCTTTTCCTGCTGAAGTGGTAAAATACTTGCTCTAACTTGATGGGCTCCTCCCCAGACTTTAAAAATATGTTTGGGTGTAGAAAATGTCAGAGCCCCTGCAGCAAAGCTAATATGCATTTTATTCTTCTGTTTTCTTTATGACAGTTCCAAGTCTATGACAAATCAGTTATTCACATTTTCTGAAGAACCAAACCATTACTAAGTCCAAGTGAGAAGTTTTCAGCAACTTTTAATTACTGATCAATTTAGCTGCAATTTGTTTCTAAAGTATAATGTTTCTGATAATCTGCTTTCTGATCACAAAAATACATTGCTGAATTTGAAGATTTATTCATGACAAAAAGAAGTTATAAGGAAGTAGAACAATTCCAAATCAACTCCCTGCTCTGTATTGAGTCTATGTAGCTTCTAGAACAGACATAAATACCTAGATGCAAAAAAAAAAAATTGCATTGTTTGGCTTTGTCACCTAGCAGAATTTGAGACACACAAAGCTAGAGAGACAGAGGGAAAAGAATTTGACTTCAAAGTGTAGGCTTAAGGTCAGATTTCCATCACCCAGGATAGGACCCCTGGTGCCTGGTACCACATCCCACTGTCGCATCCATGCACATTCCAGCTGCCTAATTTAATGAAGAATGGCTCATTATGAGCAAGGTGGAGTAGCTTGTAGGAGCTGGGACCCTGTTTGGCATCTGAGTGTAGGAAAAATAAGTGGGGTGAAGCAAGGTTTGGCTGTGAGGCTCACATGTCCTGCTCAGTCAGAACAGAATGAAAGGGACTGTAAAGTGGAACCACCTCTTTTCCCTGCAGCTCTGGGCTTTGTGAGAGTCAGGATGTCCCTGCAGTTCTCACTGCAGACAGGCCATTCATCAGTTTGTGAATCCCAGAGGATCCCTAGACAAGCAGGACATGCTGGACACACAGAGTGCTGGACAAACCCCCAAAAACCTCCTGGGAGTTGAGAGGCTTTGTGGACCAAAGTGCAGCAGGGACCTGAGGCAGCAGCTCTGAGGACTCAGATTTTCAACAGAAGTCTCCTCTCCTAAGTCCTTGCCCAGCTCTGTGCCTCATTATTTTTGTTCCACAGAATCCTCCCCACTGCTTCATCTGGGGAGAATGAAGGGACACTATCTCCTGTGGTAAATACACTGCTCTAAATGATGCACAGTTCACAGTATAAATGCAAAATCCAGGCTTATACAGAAAGTAGCTCTTACTCTATAAAATTATCAGGTAAGGATCATTTAGAACACAGATATAAAGATCTCACATTTTAAGAGGCAAGAATTTTACCAAGGCATTTGCAATACAGGTTTTTAAAAAAATGTTTTCAAAAAGTGTATAAAATTGTTTTGCAGTATTATTTTAAAATTAAGATTTTCAAAGCCACATTGAAAATTGGAGTTACACTGATTTGCCACCCAAGTTCTGTTTCCTTTACACTGCCCTGAAGATCTCAGTTCTGAAATTCTAAAACAATGAAAAATAGAATTTAGCATTCTCTATTAGTGAAAAAGATGATTTCACAGACAGGAATTGGAAATAGAAGTGCTATCCTACTCAACAGATTCAGAGCTTCTTATGTTGACTCTATTGGTGTCAATAGCCTGCTCTGTGTCAGCAGTGAGCTCTGGGTGGGAACATATTCCCATGGGACAGGAACATTCCATAGGAAATTCAGAGTCACTGATGCTTTGATTTATTTACAGCTTACTAATATAAATTTCATAAATTTTTTAACATATATTAAATGGATATTTGGTTAATAAGCAATCTGATTTACTGAAATTTGGTGTAAATTTGCTAAAATGATACTAAATGTGTCATATTAAATAACAGCAGCTCTAAAAATCAATAAGACTTTTTTTTTTTTACCCCAATTCTACTTTATAATAGCAGTAGTACCATCAGTGCAGAACATTTCCTTGGGATTCATGTCTTGCTGTCTTTGGGGTGTGCTTTCCTTCTTGTGTTTCCAGCAAGAACAGCTGTTGGGTACTACTGGATGATGTGTAACATCATTACCATTGGGAGCTCAGGTATCCACTGGGATCCATCTTTTCAATATCTAGAATTATCAGTACTAAATTTGCCAAATAGTAAGAACTTCCTTTTATTTACTATTTTTAAAATATTTTTAAATGAGGGAGAAGAGTATCTCTGGTCTAACCTGCAAGTAAGTTTAGACAATTATTTCTAAAAGACCTGGCTGTGCTCACTTCCATTACTGTGGCTTTGGATACAATTGAAAACTGGGAGAGCAGCACCACAGTCAGGTTTTGAAGGACTCATTCCTTAGAGCTGACAAAATTTTCTGGGGATAAGAAGACTAAGTTCACTGCAAGGTCTTGAGCCATTATTCTTTGGGAAGGGAGAGAAAGTGAGCTCATCAATCAAGGAGACCCAGAGCTGCAAACAGTGGTGTAGGGTGATTGCTGGTGAGCTGTTTGCTAGAGAACTTCTGTAAATATAGACACAAACACTCAGGGCCACTGGGGAAGGCTGTGCTGACCTCTCTGCTTCTCTCCTTGTGCAACGCAGCGAGCTTGGTGCAGTATCTGAAAGCCATTTGTAATTAACTCTCGGGCTGTTTGCTAATTGTGCTTTATCTGTCCCTCAGGTCAGTGCTCATGAGAATTCAGGAGCTCCTTAGGAGGAAAGCTGAGGGCAAAGCCTAGCTCAGGATGAGCATGCATGGAACTTGTTTAAATGATTGGTTTAGAGCCTGGAGTTAGAAGAGCACAATTGTCAATCTGTGTGTTTATGGAACAGGCATCGATTGCAATGGGGTTTCTTATTAACTAGACTGAACATGAATAATAACTGTAAAAATCTGCAACAGGTTCTAACAACAAGTGAATCTCTTTTTTCCAAGTTATTTCAAGATTCTAATTGGAATGCACATCTCAGAGAGCACTGTCTAGTTACATAAACCAGAGATAACATTTCCTGTGAAACTAGTGAGGCTGTAGCAGTGCATTTTGAAATGTGACTTTGTTGGCTCACTGTCACTGTTAGTTGTTAAATATGCCCACTTAGAGACCTTATGTGGAACTTTGAGTGCTGCTAACATTTAAAAGCTGATAGAATAACAAATTCATTTGGAAATACAGAGCAAGCCACAGAGCTGATAGTACAACTGCCTTTGTTTGAATGTTCTACATTAGACAAATTCATCTTAATAATGTCTTCCTAAGCTTACCTTATCTTCCCTTTTGAAAAATAAACAGCCCAAACCATTGTTCTTTGCTAACAGCAGATGAAAATTACCCAGAAAACCTTTGATTTGGAATTGTCTCTGACATTTCAATACAATATTTGACAGCTGAACAGGAAATAGAATTTTTATATTATACCAGTTTATGTTCCGTATTCATGTGATACATTTATTGAAAAGAAGCTGAAGAGAATAAGAACCTGTTTAATACTTTAAATTTAACATAAATATTACATTCTCTCTCTGAATACCAGTCTTATCCTTGCCCTGACAGGTTGATAATGTATGGCTTTGTGAAGGCTATGGTACACATTGGCCAGTTAAAGCAATGGGAATTCCACTTCACTGACTGTTTATTTTTTGGATCGCTGATGTCTGCCACAGATCCAGGTAACCATTTCAAATAAATTACTTTTTTAAAAGTCATAAGAGTAAATAAGAACTGTAGATGCCATAGAAATGTTCTAAGTCTCTGTTCTTGGGGTTTTTTTCCTTCCCTTAGCTGTTAAATACCTGGTATTTTGATAATCATAAGTCAATAAAAGTCCAAGTCAGCCCCTGAAATTCCTTGTGGGTTTTTAGTAGCTGGTTTTCCTAGGTTGAGATCACAAACTTTATAATTAAGGTTACTGAAAAGATTGGGAAAATGTTCTCTGATCTTCAGGACACCACCTGTTGCTTGCTGATATGAGAACTGCTGGAGCCTCATGGATAATATCACAACCTCCCATCCATGTGTGACCTAACCCCCTTTAAAGATATGGGGAATGGAGCATTCCAATTTGGCCATAGAAATACTGTTTATGTGATATCAATGTTCAGGATAAATACAACTCAAAAAACCAGATACCAAGAAATTGACTTGAATTTGCAGATGTGAGATTTAAAGCCCAAAGTTACAGTAAATAGCAAAGGCTGGGAAGCAGAATCAGTCAATTTTGGAATCAAAGAATTACAGAATCATTAGGATTTGGAGGGATGTCTGGAGGTCTTCTAGTCCTACCTTCTAATTAAAACAGTCTAATCTCAAAGCTAGCCTAGCTTTCATAGATCTGTCCAGGTTTTGTTATGTTGAAACTGTCAATAAGAGTACTCAGATATTAAAAGTATTGCTATTTGCAACTGTGGGAACACAGTAAAGGAGAAGGTGAACAGATATTTTTTCGAGGTTATCTGCTAAGACAAAATACGAAAACTGCAAGGGTGCAATGGATTTTTGCAAAATTTTCAGCTGAGCTGTTATAGGAGACAGAACAGAACATTTTGTGATGTATGTGAAATTCTGCATTAGTGTTTAAAAACTACCCTTGAGCAGCTTCTCTGAGAGACTTAGGAATAAAGTTTTCAAATTCCTGCCTTTTAAAAGAAATGAGAAAAAGCAATATTGTTCTACACATTTTTCCAGTCTTTAAATGAAGTCTCAGTATTTAACAAAATATTTTGGGCTTGTGATTTATCATTCTGACAGCTTAAAAATACAGTATAAAACAGTTTGTTTCTACAAAGCCCGTTGGTTGCAAGGTTACTGTAAAAGCTGCTTGAAATTGTTGTTCTCAAATTAATCCACACATCCAATATGCTGCCACTTCTTCAGTCACCCAGCCATATTAATAAGATTCAGCACATGATTGAAGCCTATCCTCAGAGCAAGAGAAAAACACAGAAGTTGGAAGCACAAGGAAAACCTAGGAAAATAAACTGCTTATGGAATAAAAGCATCCTTACAATTTCCAAGTCTATTTCTTGATAGTGATATGAATAGAGTTTTGCAGCTGGCTTAGTTTCTCTTCCCATTTCCCAGTCCAAGAGTATTTAGTTTCACAAATGTTGACTTATGATGAGTAATGTATCAGACAAATGCACTGATTTTGATTATAAGAGTATTAAATCACCACTGATTAATCTAGAACAATCAAGAGGGAAAAAAAATCAACAAAACAGAAGCTCCTCTTACAAGGATTACTTTTCCCTTTGGCTTAAAAAGCTAAAGCTGCAGTTGAAAAACTATTTTTATTGTGACAAACTGTCATTGATTAATATTGTTTCTAATTACTTCTCTGCTTATATAGTCTGTGCACATCCAAGACTTTTTTAATGTTCAGTCTTGCTCCCTCTGCTATCAATTCACAATATTCTAAGTTGTTTCATGTGTTCACTAATCTTGTCCATAAATTTCAACCCCTCAAAGACTTAAGAGAATTTTGTTTTTCATTAATTAAATGGTTGACACCACTGAAAATATTTCATTATGGTTTAGGATTTGCTAGTGAATTATAATCTCAAGTGTGTAAAGAGCTCACTGGCATTCCAAAATCAGTTCAAATATGGCTCCCTAGCGAACTGATACATATTAGGGCATAAAATAATCAGTATAAAGATTTTATCTGTGATAACTAGGGTTCATTTGGGGTTTTTTTAAGAAAATTTTAGCAAAATGTTGTTAGTGTTATCAACAATCAATTGGTCTTAAGATGAAATAATAAATTTCTGTCAGATTTGCTACATGATTTTTCATTTAATTCTTCACTGTGTAGGATTATGAACTCATTTCAAAAAGAGACTTAATTTCCCTTGGCTGTGGAAAGCAATTAAGTCTCAAAAGATGCTAAAAATGGATTTGTTGACTTGACAGAAGTTGGTTTGATTGAGCTCCTTATTTGTGATAATAAAGATGACTGGTAGGTGTTTACATGTTAAACAAAGATTTTTAATCTCAAGGTAGTAAACAAACATATGCCAGGTAAAATTTTCTAGTATTTCTAAGAAGAAGGAAATAATATCACAGCACTCTGCAGGTTTTAGTTCTGAAGTTTATCTGAAGATTTTCAATCTAGGTATTTTGGCATAAAAATAATTTAGAATTGCTCTTATGTGCTGTGTGTTCTCTTCCATAGAAAACTAACACTTTAACTAAGATTAAGAAATTAATTTAGGACTGGATATACTTGGGCCTGTGTTTTCCATTATAGACTGTGATCCTTAAATATCAACAATACTTTGTGATGCTTCAAAAGACTTTCATGTCTCTAGAAAGGACAGTTAGAAACTTCAGGGACAAAACAAGGTCACTCTTGACCAAATAATTCATCTTAGGAGAACATCTCCTTCGAATAATTTATCATTTTCAGTGGAGAAAGTTTCTGATTTTAAGACTTCAGGTGAGAGGTTAAATTTTAAGAAATAGAATTTCTAAATTCCCAAATTATTCCTTCATTATTCTTGATTTAAAACATGACACCAGCATTTACATGTTTCTTTATTCTGATCAATAGGCATAATTCATCACATTGTCAAGGAAATCATGTCTTATTGTTTCATCTGCATAAACCAGCACAGATTTCCCTGTTTCACTGTTGAAAGAGTTGCCTTGTGTTAGCACTGGGATTTGGTTTCTGATGTGCCCTGACTCTGGGAGTGGTTTTGGGCTCCCTTCAGAGGTGGCGGGGCAGTTCCTGGCTGTGCTCTGTGCTCACACAGGTGTCCCTGCTCGGGAAGGGACTGGGGAGCCCCAGCTCTGGGTGCTCCTCAGAGACCTCAGTGCCACTGCCCCTCAGAGAGCTCAGTGCCACTGCCCCTCAGAGACCTCAGTGCCACTGCCCCTCAGAGAACTCAGAGTGCCACTGCCCCTCAGAGAGCTCACAGTGACACTGCCCAGGAGAGACCTCAGTGACACTGCCCCTCAGAGAGCTCACAGTGACACTGCCCAGGAGAGACCTCAGTGACACTGCCCCTCAGAGACCTCAGTGCCACTGCCCCTCAGAGACCTCAGTGACACTGCCCCTCAGAGAGCTCAGAGTGCCACTGCCCCTCAGAGACCTCAGTGCCACTGCCCCTCAGAGACCTCACAGTGCTACTGCCCATCAGAGACCTCAGTGCCACTGCCCCTCAGAGACCTCACAGTGCCACTGCCCAGGAGAGACCTCAGTGACACTGCCCAGCAGAGACCTCACAGTGACACTGCCCCTCAGAGACCTCACAGTGACACTGCCCAGCAGAGACCTCACAGTGGCACTGCCCCTCAGAGACCTCAGTGCCACTGCCCCTCAGAGACCTCACAGTGACACTGCCCCTCAGAGAGCCCACAGTGACACTGCCCCTCAGAGACCTCAGTGCCACTGCCCCTCAGAGACCTCTCAGTGACACTGCCCAGCAAAGACCTCACAGTGACACTGCCCCTCAGAGACCTCACAGTGGCACTGCCACAGGGCTTGGTGGCCAAGCTATCCCTGTGGCTCCAATGTGACAATAAACAGCACAGACCTGGCACAGGGGGGTAGGACAGGACCTCTGCCCCAGCCACCAAAAATACACAAACAGCACAACTCTGGGCAACCTCCAGGGCTGCTGCTAGTAACACCTTCTGGGCAACCACCTTCCCATCCAAAGACATACCTTTAGCCCTTTCTTTTGTTTTCTTTTCGAATTTTTGACATTTCAAGTATAGAAAACTGATTTACCTTCAGAGGGTTTGCTGAAGCACAGCTATTTCTGAGCTATATGAACTCCCTTACCTTTGGTCACATTGACAATCACAAGGCTCTTCCCTTTTTGAAGTTACTATGGTTACAGCTGAACTGGAGCTGTGGGTTGCACTGCTCTTGTTATTGATAAAATTGGATATTTATCAGAAAGAGCAGTTTCTGTTTCTCATAAAATCGAAGGATTTTGCATTAAGAAGCATAACGTATAAATACAACAAGGTAATGCATTTCAAACACTATGTAAGACGGTTTATAAATGTGTTTTAAATTAAAATATATGTCCTCTTTCATCTTTTTCACCACTGAACTAATCTGTGAGGGCTGTGACTTACTAATAGGGAAAGGAGTCTATAATTCAAATTGAAAACTTTATTTTTAGACAAAGTCAATAGGAAATAAAAGTTAGATTTCTCTAATCTTATTTTCTTCTCATTTGATACTGCACTCCTAAAAGAATTTAGGCCCATGAGCTATGAAAGACATTAATAGCTCTAGTCAGAAGACTGAGGTACAATAATACCAGTACTTTATATAATGCTGTAATTTATTTTTTGTTTCCCTATTCTTTTAAAAGTAACAGCAAAGTAGCACTGCATACAGTTAGCATAGGGATTGTTGTCATTCGGTGATTTTTCAGTTATAGATACTTTTTACAGGCATCTCTAACAAACCAGTTTGTTTCTACATTTGTCCAAAGACACCTTTCACAAAGCAGCTCCACAAACACTTCTTATGACTTGGGTACAACTGAAATCATCTTGGGCTTAGCATGTGACAGATGTTACCTCAGCCCATGAAGTCAGGGAAGAAGTGAATCAGACTTTTGTTGGCATAAATAAAATCTGTGAAAATCTTAGATGCCTATTTCCTGCTTCCCATCACTGAATTTTAACTGAAGTTCACAACCCCTTCTGAGTCAGCAGCTCTGGCACATGTTATTTCTGTTGGTGTCGGTTTTCCACTGCCACAAAAGGTGTTGGTGCTCCCCCAATGACCTGACCTTCCAGCCACTTCTTTACCCACCTCTTTTTCTGTCCTCATTTGCTTACACTGAAACAAGAGATGCTGAGTACTTTAATGAAAAGTAGTTGGTATCCTTGTAATACATGTTGTATCTAATGAATTATATGAGTCTTTAAGTAGTTAGCACACAAAAACCAAGCCCTACTCACTGCTGCTCTGCAGTGCCTTCAGAAAGCCAGGGGCCAAGCTGACTGCAGTGCAACATCTACAAACTTGACTTAGATATCAAAGTTCTCACAGACTGGACATGTTACTGTGGTGTAGGATTATTTTTAAATTATTTCCCTTGAGTTTTAAAGTCATCTGTTTGACAAAACATGATGTGACTTCCTTGGACATGATGACTATTCCTAGAGCATTATTCTGTCCAGAGGTAACTTAAATTAACTTTCTTCCATAGCAGAGCAGCACATCCCCTTTGATGTGGCCATTCTGACCCATGCCCAGAGATTCTCATAATTAATGAAGGCAAATGTGGTTATGGGGAAGTGCCCAGACAGTGGTGGTCAAAACAAGGTGAAAATGTGTCCTGGAGCTCTTAGAAGGGTGGATGTGCTAAGGATCCTGCAGACCTAAAGATCCTGTTCTTGTGCAGACACTATTTCTAATTTTCATTAATGAGTTGGCTAATGCAGCGGAGGGTGTTTCTTTATGGTACAATATTCTGCTGAAAGGAGATTGAAAACACTTTGAAAGGCATGGTTAGAATTCAGTATGATTGCTGTAATGATTTAAAATAGACAAGGATAAACGCTACTTGAAAAAAAAGCATCTTCATAGACAGCATAGACAGAAGTGAGCATTCACTTCTGAAAACAATTTCAAGTTTACAACCTATGAAAATGAGTCATGAGTACCAATACATAGCAAAAAAAAAAGGAAAACAGGATTTATTAACGTGTTCTACAGCATTTTCTCCTTTTATTTCTTGACAGCGAGTGTCAACTGCATTACTGGGACATGGTTTTAGGCACTGTATTTCAGGGAAGATATGAGCTGATTAGAGGGCAAGAAAACATTACTAAAGGAGGAGATTGAATGAAGTGAGTCATTTAGGGAGGAGATGTCTGAAATGAGTCTTTGAATAGACAAATTCTGCTGAAAGAAAATCAGAATAAATATGACAAATTTTTGTCTCTCATTAGGCTAGGAATGGAAATTGCAGACTTGAAAAGCAGGAGGGGAGATTTGGGTTAGACATGATTCAGGAATAATTGCATTTATAAATGATATGAATACTGAAGAGCAAGTTAGACTCCCTTGAGTTTCATGCAACCAGCATCATTTCAGTTCTTTGAAAACAAATCAGATAAATGTCTGTCAGCAGAGGTGGGGCTGAAGTTTGCTCTGCCTTGGGCCAGACAAGAGAGGGACAGAGCAGAGACCAGGACCCTTCAATCAGGGATAGGTAAAGAAGATCCGATAACCTCCCCTGGAAATGGGAAAACATTTGAAATGGAAGATATTTTCTGAGAACTGGGTGAACTGGGGAGTTTCTCCCAGAAGAGGCAACTGATGCATTACTGCCATTGCTTGCACTGATGCATTACTACATATTGCTTGATTTATTATTTTGCTTTCATTTGAAAATATTAAAGTAACATTTTTGGGGTAGAGTTGGAAGAGAAACAAGAAGAGAAAGTTGTTTATTTAGGAGGCAGGAGGAAGGAGAGGAATGTGTACGCATCCGTCTAATTGCCTTGGCCTGCTCCACACACACCCCAGCAGTACACTGACTTTGATTACTGTTTTCTTTGCCTTCTACCAGTATCACAGGGACTATTAACAAGAGCCCAAACTAATTAGCTAATAAGCAAAAGCTGAAAGTGGCAAATAGTTTTAGAAAACAAGTCTGTTTTTATGCCAGTGACATTAGAGAGCAGGAGACCAAACTGAGTCCACATTTAGCACATTAAGTCAGCATTGCTAATCAGGCAAAAACCTGAATATAGATGTTGGTGAACCAAGAAAATATCTTTTGTCAATAAAGCTTCTGCCTACACCTTTGAGCTATTCTGGGCAAAGAACTCTTTTCCTAGTTTAAATTATAACTGCAGTGGGAGTAGATGGGTAAGGTTACCAGGATGGTTAAATATAACTAGCTAATTTAAATATAGCTATATCAGCAAATGTTCAGCTACACACATCTCCTAAATTGTCTTCTGTAGAATAACACTTCCAAAATTCTTCAGAGATAACACATCAACAGAGATCACTTTAACATAAAATCTCACAGGAGAACTGAGAATCTATTTTGGGTTTATAAACTGATTTTGAGATTACATATATACTTAAGTGCCATTTAGAAAACCTTAGCAGCAATGCTTTGAAAGTTCCAAGAAATGTCATTAAGACAAAGCATAATCAGCTGGTCATGCTCTTGTATGAATTATCAGCAGTCATGTGAATGTAAAAGTATATTATTTTTATTTCTAAAATGTCAGATGTGAACATGGCATCCCAGAGGCACTCCTAATCTTTAGGATTCCTGGGCTATAAGGACTGAGTCAATTGCACAATTATGTACTAGAATGAGCACCAGTGAAGCACTGAGTTACCATGTGATTTTTAACCAGACAAGTAATTGGGAGTCTTTACATTAAATTCTGTTTGAAATTAGAAAGTTCTGCTTTGTCTATGCAAAGAGAAGATAATAAGAATTCAAATAAGACATACAAAGAACGCCGCCTTCTTCAGCTGGAGTTTTTGATATGCAAAATAGACCATAGGAAGGACTGTGATCCCCTGTCTGCAGGGAGGAGGGAAAAACAGAGAAGGCCTAAGGTAATATCTACAGGATTTAATTACCTGAATAGGAACCAAATACTAATACTCCTGGTGATGTGTGTCTAAATAATTTGCTCACCTTCAATTTAAATTCACCACACTGTATTTTTTCTATTGCACTGGTGAACTGAAAATCAAATATAGGGTATAAGTCAGGGAGAACGAAGGAACTTAAACTACTGGTATGCTGAAGGAACCTTAGAATGTGTTGTAGGTGTCAAATATCCTGGTCTGGGTCAGAGGCTTCCTGGGTACCATGAGCCACATCCTTGCTGAGCGTGGGGCAGGACAGGGTGGGCATGCTGCACATCCCTTAGTGGACACGTGTAACAGATGGGTAATTGTTATTATATCCTTCTTAAAACAGGTAGACCACTACTGATCACACACAAAATCCACAGCAAACCCAACTCTTTTCAGCACCCTTATTCCTCTGTGGTCACAAGATCGCAGTGCTTCATGCACAGTGACCATGCTGTGACATTTTCATTTCTGTAGGATTCTCTGTGTGAGAGGGAAAGCTTCTTCCTAACTCAGCTGCAGCAGCAAAACTCATAGACATAATTAATTTAAGGATCTCATATTTTCCAGTTGATCCTTCTTAACTCATTTTTATCCACTTAGGCAATTGCTCTTAGGCAATATATAGGACTGGGCTTCCCAAACCTGCATTCTAACATTGCTTTATTTCTTGAACTGCCAGAGGAACATGAAAATACCAACTCACTCTGCTTTCTTTCCATGCAGTGACAGTCCTTGCTATTTTCCATGAGCTGAATGTGGATACAGATTTGTACACACTCCTGTTTGGAGAGAGTGTCCTAAATGATGCTGTGGCTATCGTGCTGACACAGTAAGTTACACCCACCTCCATGCTTTACCTGGGGAGATCATTAAAGCTTTTCTCACTGGTGCCATTCTCACTGATATGGTTTGTTCAAGTACAGCTATATCATTTGAAGGTTTTGTTACAAAGATGTAGTTTTAGAATTTTTCTTGGTTTGTTAACACTAGAATTCCAATACTGCTCATAGCAACTGCATATCCAGAATGCCATTTTAGTTCATGTTCTTTAACCCAGAAAGCAGTACATTCTGTAAAATGTGAACTTAATTTATTACCATTTCCTTCCTCATCTAAACAAGGTATCTTGGAAAAAAAAATGCTAAATGAACATTTAGGACATAGAGCAACTATAAAATTCAAGACAGGTTCTTTTTATTTTTTGCAATTATTATTTCCCAATATTAAAACCACAAAGTGGAAGCTGGCAGAGCTTCAGCTGATAATATTATCTTAAATTTATATATAGCTTTTTTATTCTCAGGAATCCTCAAACAGATCACAAATGATGGGCCAAAATCACACAAGTATGTGCTGTCCTAAAAATATAGATGCTAAGTACATGATTAATGGGATCTCAAGTTTACTCCACTCTACATGCATTATATGCTTCCCAGAGCTTTGCCAGAAATACAAATAATCCTCTCAGATAATCTTAAAAGTAACAGAACTGCAAAGTCTAATTCACTTCTCCACGATGTTTGAAGGTGCTTCACAGTAAGCCTCAATTCAGTGCCAACTTTCTCCTTAAAACATGGTTCCTTGAACAAGGATTTATCCTATCCCTCAGAGTTACAGTGTTTACAGTAGTTAAAAGATGAGCTTAATATTTTGTCTGAAACCCCATGAAGTTTCAACTGATAATAATTGCTGCAAAAAGACCCAAACTTGTTTCACAGTACAAAAAAGAACTAGCATTCCTATTTAGTTTATCACTCTCCAATTATCAGTCCAGTAACCTTCACCCACACTGAACTCCTCCCAGAGTTTCCAGAGCAAGAGCAATGTTTTCAGGTGCTGCTGAGTGTCTGAGCACAGCAGCCTAGGGTTAGATACAGCCCAGGGTTAGATACAGCATGGCTGTCACATCCTGGGACCGGGGCTGGAATGTGTCACCTGGAGAGCTCTGGTACACCAGATAATAAAATGCACAAAAGGAAAAGTAAGCAAACACCAGACAACTCGGTGAGAGAGCCACAGAACAGCACTGAAGCAGCTATTAGAATTGGGAAGAGGTGTGTAGGTGGCAATGTCTGAGATTTTTATCTCTCTCCCTTGGCGTGGTTTAATAACAGCCAAGACATTTTCAGCTCATTGAGGCTCCTCCTCTGTTAGTGCAAGGTTCCAACAGAGGAACAGCGGGGCTCCAAGCAGCTCAAGGAACCCAGAGTGTTTGAAATCTCTCTAGTTTTCTGTCACCCTGATGCCAAAGCACACAGATCTCCCAAAGGAGCAACTCAACTGCAGAGCAAATCTAAAAGGAAAAGTCCCATCAGATTCCAGTTCCATCAGTATTCCAGTACATGATTCATGAATTTCTAAGCTCTGCTCTTCCCAGTACTCAAGGCTAGGTTATGCACCTCAGCCTATCTACTCCTCATGTTTTCTTTGCTGTTACATGGCGGATTACAAATCTTTAGTATAGAATCTCTTGTCACTGGAAAATTTTTTTGTGGTTGTTGTGATTTTTTAATATATTCACTGTGACCAATTCTTTGATTTCTAAAGTAATTTGCAGAGACTGAAGAGAATACATGGCATCATCAGTTTCACATTTCATTACTCTCTGGCTTAAATAATCAGATTCTGCACAAATACAATACTTCTGCTACCCAATATAATCTTCCTGTAGCATTTAAGTAAAGATATACTGTTAATATTGCTAGCTTCAGGTCATTAAAACCCTACTAAACCAACCAGAGTTTAAATGAAGAAAATTGTTTTTCTGCCACTGCAAAAGAACAGCTATTTTTTCTCCTGTAACCCATACCATTCTTGTGTGCAAACACAACATGTTCATAATTACAGCAATAGATGTCTATTTAAAAAGGTGTGAGAATAATGTTTACAAATCTGGAAAAGCAAGAGTAAGTAATTTAGTACACTCTATAATGATAACCAGAAAAATAGAATATGAAAATACACATTGTTTTTCATTATCTAACAGACTAAGTAAGATAATATCTGCAGGAGTGACTCGCTGCAGGAGAGGCAGGAAGAGAAAAGAGAGGAGGCCCTTATGGCAGGAGGTGGCAATTTGGCAAGGTGAAGGCAGCGTGGCTGTCTGCCAACAAGGCTTTAGATTGATCTCTCTCCTTTCTTTCAGCTTCTCCCTCCAGTCTCTATTTTTCTTGTCCTGTTTATCATTTAGTTTAAGAAGGACAGCAGCAGGAGCAGCCACCCCTGCATTTTTCTAGGGATTTAGCAAGTCACAGGAGCTGTGCTGCTGCAAGAGTGTGTGCACACAGTGAAAATCCCAACCAGGGACACCAGTTCTCCTGAGGCCATCCTGCCCCACCAAACACCTGGGTGTTTGTGCTAACTGCAGATTTCATTTATAGTGTGCTATTTTAAGATAATCCGTGCAGGAGGGATCACTGTGACTCGAATTGACAGCAGTGGCTGCAGGAAGGCTGACAAACTGTTCTGCATCTGGGAGAGCTCACACACACAAGGGCCTCTCTAAACAAGGGCATGGGAGATGCAACAAGGATTTCCTCATATCAAATCACTTCCAGAGTTTCTAACAACTTTTTGTTATTAGGATAAAATTCTCCTTTTAATAAAAACTTGTGAGAATTCTCACAGAAAATAAACATCAAGAATTCCAAGTATTTAAGAAAACTGATAGCAGACCCTTACAAGACAGTACTTATTAGATTATTAAACATGTCTGCTTTTACCCAGAAAAACCCATATAACTAATTATGCCACAAATATTTCCTACATACTTTGTTTTCCAGAATACTGACTGAGGAAAATCCTGATAAAAGTAGTTTTGTGGTTCCTCTGAAATATTTCCTGGATAAACATATACCAACTCAGGTCATTGTACATGTTCACTCAAAAAGTACTTTCGTTCTAGTCTAGACAAAGCTTATACAAGTTAATGTCATGCCCAAACCCTTCTTTCTTGGGAGAAGCTTGTATAAGGCTTTCTGAAATAACATGGCAAAGGTAACTGATTTATTGAAAGTTGATTGAAAAACAGTATCAATTTCCAGGGGAAATAACTCAGAGGCTGGAGTTCAGCTCAGTTTGGGCTGAGCACCCTCTAAGGCTGTCTTTTCTCAGTCAGTGATTCCTATAATTTTCTTAGGCAGACAAGAGAATCCCTTCTGACACACTGTGGGTTCTGACACACTGGTAGGCACAGACATTGTATTGCTAATTTTAGTGCAGTTAAGACATTTTCTGTGATATAATGGACCACAAATAGAAAATTAATAAGAATCTTTAAACCTTTCCGGTTCTAAGTACTTGTTTACCTGTATTGTTGTTATTATTTCAATGGGTTTAATTCTGTTATTATGTCACTGAACTTGAATGTAGCATACACAAGAGAGCAGTGTAATCAGAGACTGAGAAACGGACATTGGACAAACATCAAATGCAGTCACAAGAATTCAGTCTGTATTTCATGTGGTCATTGGCCCAACTGATCTAACTGTCTGTTATCTGCAAGTGTTACTTCCCTACTTTACACAATTTGTAATTGTTGTTCCTTGAGTACTATATGTTAAAATCAGCTGTTCTGCAAAGGAAAAGAAGAGATATTGCAACCATGCTGCTGAATAATTAAGTTGAGAGCTGGGAGTTGCAAGAATAATATTGTCTTTGAATTGCTTGCTTTGAATTGCTACATATTGCTTGATGTATATCTCAGTAGATGTGAAGCTCCCTTTATGATTATATTTTTCTTTTTTTCTTTTGTCGTGGACTGTCTCTAATTTGGATCCTTTGCCCTTTTACTTTTGAAGCATTATTCTGTATAGTTTTTGCCACACTTTGATTCCTGAGCACATTGAATAACAAATTTTACAGAGGAAAGACATCTGAATGTTCTCACATCATATTTTCCCACAAACTGCAGTTATATTCAGAAAGTGTCCTTTGAAAGCAATGTTGTGGGTTTCGATATGTACTGTGTCAAAATCTTTTGTTTCATGTGTATCAATTAAGAAACAAGGACTTTTCTCTTAGCTAACCCTTTGTTTCAGCTTCCTCCCCACCTGTAGGTAAGTTTGTTGAATGTAAGAACACAGGGAATTCTGTCAGCCTGAATCCCCTTCCTCACGCTGAGATTTGTTAGGCACTATTAGCAAATGACAAATAGTATTGAGTCATCACGTAAGAGAAGAAAAAGGATGCTGGTTTCTCTATGGCCCTTATATTTTTAGCCATTTTTAAACCCTGTATGTATTCAAGCAATTCCTTAGTGTCTCTTACAATACTATCTCAGCAACTGGAGTGAAAATGAAACTAAATTTAAGTTCTGTTTATTCTCAACATGTACCTGAGTGCTAAGATGTTATTCACACATTCTAGACATATCAGTACAGAGAAACAGTGTAAAAAAAAACACTTCTATCCACAAGTGGGCCCTTATGTACACATAGTTAATAGCTTTAGTGTACCTACACATAGAACTCTTCAGCCTAGGAATTCTTTTTCAAAAGGATAAAAGCCTCACTCCTTGCCAACTAATGAACAATGTGTGCATAGAACCTTTACAGGAAGGAAAGAGGGAAATAAAAGTACCTGTGCCATCAGACAGGTGAGGGTAAAAAGTATCAACATGCAAAATTTTCCTGTTTAAAGAAAATAGATTTCTAAGGTGAGAAGAGATAGTGAAATGAAGATGTAAGAAAATGAGCTGGTGAAAGCAACAAATGGACATTGTGAAGGCATGGCTAGGAAAAAGAAGCAAGAAAGGGAGATAAGGCTCATTGTGTAACTACAGATCATGACAGTGATACATAAACCTGTAGCTAGAACACTTTAGAGAAAAGAAAAGCTTGTTTACTCATAAAGATGCAGAGTAAAATCTGATTATCTTTCTCTGATGCAATTTTTCAGTTTTATATTGTTTTGTTATGAATATCTATATTGAAATCCTTAAGTAGTACATCAAAATCTACTCCTGAACTTAGGAAACTGGCAACAGAGTAGGAATTAGGACAGCTAATTCTAAAGAGTGGTATGTTGCAATCAGGCAGTGAACCTGAATTCAGAAAAGGAATGAGATTCTGCCAGAAATACAGAGGGTGCTCCCAGACCCTCTCTTTGTAGCTGTCTGGTTGGGCAGCCCTGGGGGTTCTGAGGCCTTTATGAGCTCAGTTTGAGCAGGGGCAGGTTTAGATGAGGGGCTGCCTTTGCAAAGCCTGACTCAGAAATCCCAGCTCAAAGTGAGACCAGCACTGGAACCCAACAGACAGGGAGAGTGCTCCATGGTCCTGACCTGCATGGCTTGGAATCCTTGACAAATATTTAGGGATTTCAGTGTCTGGGAGACACAATTCTGGACCAATGACTAACTGGATACAGGCCTTGCCTCATTCCAGATAAATGCTATTTGTGATTTTATTCCCACCAATGTTCCTGAGGAGAGATGTCTGTAACATTGTGGAGGAGAATAAAATAGAATCCCCTGAAAACCTGAAAGCAAACAAAATGCTGGATGGAAGCTCAGCCCAATCATTTCATTTACTGGTTCCCTTAGACAAGATGGATTTGGCTGCTATTCCAAATATTGTTGGAAAGTTTTATATAACAAGCAGCCATTCATACAGTCAAATAACAGAGTAATTTATATATTAATAGAGCAAGGAGTTAATTATGCATCACGTTACTGAGTGATTTTGAAAGGTAGATGAGGAGTCCTTTCCACTATTATTTCTCTAATAATGAAATTTTGGTTGTCCATCTGCTCTTTTTACCTTTGAGGAAGGGTTTAGTCCCAGCTTATTTTGTTGATGATAATTAGAGTTTCACGTCACTGACCATCTGGAACAGGAGATGTGAGCACTGGGAAGCTAACCAAACTTGCTATTAGCAGGAACTTTAAAAGAGCTTCTTTCCCAGAATAGAGGAAATCCCGCATAAAATGTTTGTATCTCTGCTTAACAAAACTTCCTTTCTTTTTTCCTCCATGAGCTTTACTGTACAGACCAGTGTTATACTTAAACCAGAGAAAAAAAATGCTGTTGAATTTCTGTAATGCTTCTTAAAGCCAAAATTTCAGTATGAAAATGGACACTCAGAAGAGAATATTTTAAGGAAGTAGTTCTTACTCCTCAATTTTTTTCACATTTCAGTATTTCATATCACTTTTTCCTATATTAGTGCCATATTAAAATTTTACTTAGGATCTAGTTGATATATGCTAAAGGCCATACCCTCTGTGCTGCTGGGTGTGTGTGAGCTGAAGCTGTGCTTTGCCCTGCTGAGGGCCCAGCAGAGTGTTGGTGCAGCTGAGCAGGGCTGGCCCAGCAGCAGCTCTGTCTCTCCAGCATCCCAGGGCTAGGAGGTGGGCAGACACTTGGGAGAGGACACAGGGAGGACACAAAGGGATATTCTGTACCATATGATGTGCTCAGCAATTAAAGCTAAAAGAAAGGAGGAAGGGGCAGATAAATGTTTCTGCATTCATATTCCAGAGCAACTGCTCCACACACGTGGCATCACTCACCAATGGGAAGCAGAGAATAGAACTTTTGCTTTCCTTTGCTTTCACACACAGCTTTTGCTTTGTTAATGTGCCTTTATCTTCACTCCTGAGCTTTTTTCCATCTTATTTTCTTCCTCCCACCCTATCCTCCAGAGGAGGGAGGGATGGAGTGGCCGGGTGGGCACCTGTCACCCAGGCAGGGCCAGCCCACCCCAGTTCTCTAATTGGCACTGCTTGGTCTGTGCAGTTTGTTTGAACAGGCAGCCCTCAGTTGCAGACTGCTAAGCGAGAGTAGATTGCAGTGAGCAACGTTATGGAGATTGCCCTGAGGGGTGTATGAAGATGGAGCTTAGCTCAAATCAGCTGGGAATGTCTGTACTTGTCAGACCAAATCAAACCAGAGGAGCTGCAGGTATCTCCATCCACTTGTACACAAACAGACAGATAAGTTTTAAGTACAGAATTAAGAGTGCTGCTTGCAGTCCTTGCAAATCACACCTAAGTGGTACTTATTTAGCTACACTTTCCCTGCAAATGACCAAACTGGCATCAAAGCTTCATTTCAAAGATTTCTGTTGGGAGCTCTTCAGAACTGGAGTACATCATGGTACCAGTCAGCCTGGGTTTTGAGCTCTTCAGATGGTTTTTCTTGTCCAAATAACCTTTTTCTAGGGAATAAGACAGATTTTTCCTGAGAGTAAGATAATTACGTACAAAGTCTCATTCTATTTACAGAGACAACTCATAGAGTCTAATTCTACTTACAGAGACAACCTCTTTTATTTTAAAAGTATAGTATTGATATTATTTCCCTTGAAGTGTTCCAAAAGAAAGCTGATTTCATCCTCTCTGGATGAAATACTGTATGTAAGAGTCTGTCTGGCTCTTGCAATAAATTAACATACATATCTTGTCTCCTGGCAGATAGAGGAGGAGTGTGTGTCAGAAAGGTGTGGGAGTCCTTTCTGCCATTTCATTTGCAAGGTAGCCACCAATTCCTATTCATGCCCAAATCCTTCCCAGAAATACAGTCCTGGAGAGCACAGCTATCTCAGAGAGACAGAGAGTTTGTCACAACAGGATACTCCATAAAAATGCTGTTATTCCTTGGATATCAGGTTATGATTACATGAACAAAGAACCCATTCCTACTGTGGGAGAATGGACTATTTCCAGTGGCTACCCAGGAACACTAGGAAAGACTGATGTCTCTTGTGATCCCTCTGTGAACCACTCCAGAACCTCTGTGCTACAGTTCAATTTGAATTTCATCATTCTGACCTGCTCTAAGCATATTTTTTTTTACCAACAATATCTGGTAAACTGCTTCCTCCTGCAAGCCTTGATCTTTTAAGGCTCAAATCCTTGAACTACTGAGGCTGTTAGAACTGACACAAGTCTTCATGAAATTCTTTTGCATGTGCATATTTATATATATATGCATGAGGAACTGTCCATAAAGCACATAAAAATAATGCAAATGTTATCAGACACTCACTAGTTACATAATGCCCAAAAATTTTCATATCTTACAAAGGAGAGGTACCTTTTGTAAAAATTTTAATTAAATGTTATTTTAAGTTCATTTTTTCATACACAGAAACCCCCCTCTCTCCATACCCAAGACATCATTTCAGTGTGCATGTTTCACCTTTTGGAGTAGGAACTTTAATGGTTTCAGGATATACTTCTGTCACTTGAGCAAAGAGAATAATTGATAACAGCAGCATCAGCTGCCTCCTTCAGTGCCAGGCACAGCAGGAGTGAGTGCAAACCTCCAGTTACTGCACTTCACAGCTGCTTCAATGATGAGACTCAGCAAATTTCTGTTCTTGGGATTTATTCCAATGGTAACAAAACTGCACTCTCTCCTTGTTTCCACTTGCTTTTCTGTTGGTCTCAGTCTTTCTCTCCCTTGTCTTTCCAGAAGACAATGGCCAGCATCTCCATCTCACTCTGCCCTTTGCCCTGAGCTGCATGACCTGCTCTACCACTTCCCTGGCACTCTCCAGTCCCTAGGTCTCCCACTTGAGATAAAAAGAAATTATTTCTAGAGATAATCTAGGACTGTAAACCCCAACCTCCTTCATACCCTAAAGTCAAGAGAGACCCTGCCATCATTCCTGGTGCAAGCACCTCTTCACTATCCTTATTATGTTGTGACAAACAGAGGAGGTAATGAGGACAGGAGGGGTGATGTGACAGTCACGGCACTGGGGACAGCAGCTGGCTGAGTCTGGGGATCAGCAGCTGCAGAGGGAAAAGTCACGTATTTAAGTTTTAGATGGTACATGCCTAAAAAATGAGATCTTGGTAGATTTTTAGTTGATGAAGTTTATCAGATCTCCACTGAGATTTGTCAACTAAACATTTTGGAAACCTTTAAAAATTTGCATAATTTTGTCACATTTTCACAAGGGTGAAAGCTATGTAGGAAACAGATGGATAATTTCCTCTTTCCTCCCCTTGGAAATGAAATTCAAGTCTGCATTTCAAAGTGGTTCAGTGAGAAAGCTGTGTAATTATGTGGTTGTAAGGTTTCTGTCCAAGATAAGCATAGAGGTAGTCTCTCTATAATGGCTCTGCAGAATGCCAATTTAAAGAGGGAAAAAAAAAGAGAGAGAAAAAACTCTTCATGGCAATTTCAAATACAACGTGGCAATGTAGTCTCAATGGTGACATTTTGGCAAAGTCACAAGCTGTGACAGAGACAGAAAAGACTCAGGGCAGCAGTTGTGCAAGTGGCCCTGAGAGAGCTCTGTGTGACAGAGCTGGTGCAGTTCTGCCGTGTTCAGGGCAATGGGACTTGGGAACATTCCCTGTGAAGGCCATGATACCAAGGAAAGACAGCCACTCTTTTTGTCAGTTTGCTCTTAATGCATTTGGAACGTTGATGTTCCCTAACTAATTGCTAATTATAATGATCTACATATTCTGAAAGTAATGTGCATGTGTGTATTTGGATGTGTTATTTGGATTTCTAATGAAATTTCAGCATGTTTCTGGGGAGACATAGTGATGCTAGAATTTGGATTTTGAAAAGGAAGGTTTAAATATTATTAAAACTTTGAACAAAGTAGTATCCCAACAATACATTGAATAAACTGATATTCACATTTTTCCCTTAGTAATTTCTCCATTGCAAAATCTCACAAAAGTAATATAGTTTTAGACTTTAAAGCATTTTAATTTTGTATCCCCATTCACTGAAAGTTTACTTTATTTTCACTTAAAAGAAATCAACCTGTTTTTCTTTCCACATTGTTCAGCTGATCTGTAGCAAGCACAGCCAGAAGCAATAATGAGAGAAATGGAGTGCCTAGCAGGCTGCTGTTCCTGCCTCAGACACACTGGGAAAAGGTTACAGCTAGATGAAAATATTTCTGAAGAAATATAACAGCCTCCCGAACCATTTAACAGTGTACATCTTCTTTATTACAGTGTTTTTATTCCAAGAGAGTAAGGTGAAAGGTATTTCTAAACTCTCATTATAGGATGTTCACAGTTTTACATTTTATTTCTAGCATTAGAAGGACTTAGTCCATAGCTTGGAGAGTGTTTTCCCTGAGCATTGTTAGAGTGAAGTGAATGCAAAAGTTTCTGAGGCAAGACTCCTACATTCTAGTAATTATGAGGGTAATGAAGCTAGGCAGAATAATTTTCCTCTTATTAATAGCTGTGTTTAAGCCTCATAGAACTTCCTGTCTGGGGAAAGTATTTATTTTTAAACTAAGTGGTGGAAATGAATGTGTTATACTACATGTTTATCCGTAAATCAATGGAGTCTTTACAAAGCCAGAAAGAAAAATTATCTGTTTGGCTGCCTGTCATTTCTGTGAGGTTTTTCACAGCGCATTGGAAAGGCCAATAGCATATACCTTCATTTTAACAAAAGATGTTCCTTAATTCTTTCAGTCTCAGCACTGAGGAATAATTCACAATCGGCTGGCAGCTGTGCCTCCCAAAGCCTTAGCATGTGTACTTACAAATAATTCATTCTTATCAAAGCAAAACCTCTCATCCAGTATGTTTGGCATTAGGTCACTTTGATCAAGTGATTTATATTGAGGAAATTGGGATGGTAGGATTTTATTATCCAGATTATTTTCAAGATTCCCATTAACTTTTAGATTTCCTTCAAGTAGAATATTTTTAAGTAGCAAGGCTTAAAGGTGACTTATCATTCGAAATTCCTGTAAAAAGGATAAAGAAATACAGACTTCCAGTTATTTTGAGTAAAATATCCCCAAGGATGGAAGTCAGAGAAACAGAATGAGTGTATATTTTTGTGTGTTTTCTTTTTTTTCTCTTCTTCCTGTAATCCTTACAGATAAAAAGAAGGTTTTGCTGTTTTAATTGCCTTAGAATTTGGGACTGAATTTCTATCCACATCAGCTTCCCTGCTTAAGTGGTGATTCCCTCTCTTTGTTTAATTTTACCACGAGTGAAGTTCAGCAATGCTGCAGATTGCCAAGAGCTATTGGCAGGTGCCGTAATCAGCGCTGACTTCACGCTTGAGCAAACCAATTTCCACAAGGTTCAGCAGCCCTGTCTCTGCTCTCAGCAGCCCCAAGCTGCTGAAATGAACCCCCCAGGCTGTGGAGAGCCAGCCACAGCTTCAAAGGGCTCCGGGCAGAGCAGCCTTTGCAGTTCCAAGGCAAGGAGAACAGGTCCAGGATGGATGTGAAGCCGCCTTTCAGCCCGTGTGCTGCCCTGCCCGGGTCCCGCTTGCTGTCACACTCACAGGCTGCCCTCAAAACCTCTCTGCTCCTGTGGGAGCTACTGCTCTTCAGCCAGCACTCACCAGAGGTAAACTTCACTTTCAAATAAGCCTGGACCTATTCTTCTATCACCTTCTCAGAAATTCTATCTTTAAATATTTTTTTCCCAGAAGAGATTTACATGGACTATTTACCTGCCCAGCCCAGTGGGTTTCTCCAGTGGATGACTATTAGTGCATGTACTGGGACTTGTTGGATTGTGTTTCTTTGTAAAGCACTGTCCAGTAATTTGTTTTCATGTTCTCACATTAAAGGTCTAAGAGGTTAAAGAACTTCAGGCTATAGAGTGATAAGGTAGTAAACAATAGGCAATATTGCAATCCTACGAGTTCTAGCATGGCTAGGATTTTTCTTTTTATAAGCTGTAAAACATAAAATGTTAGCATATTAGCAGAAAGGTAGAGGAGAGCTTGAGGCTCACCTTTCTCCTACAGGAATATTACTGCCATTCTCTATGCAAGGCTGACCAGCTTTTCTAGCAAGTGCCTTTCCCTAAGGTGAAATTTCATTCTGTTTATTTGCTATATTTGGATCAGAAACTGAGACTTACAATTCAGAATATCCCTAAATCCCCATCCTCAGCTCCAGTATATCAAGAAAACAAAACATGTAACATGTTTTGTTTCTGACGTTATTACTGCCAACACTAGATCATACAATTCACATCTGGATTTATTTTAGACTTTCTCATAACAACAGCTGCATTTCTTGTCTTCGGTTGGATACATTTTTAAAAATTAAAATTGCCATGGCAACAGCTGCAACCATTTATTATAAAGCAATAGAAGTGGAACTAATATTTGTGAGAGAAGCTGTGTTATCATGCAGGATAGCATTTCATTCAGACAATGCCTGAGTCATTTTTCCCTAGCTATTCCATTTTTTAAAAGAAAAATATAGAAAATATTTTCAATAACAAAATGTAGGTGGGATTGAACAGCTCAGGAGATTAAAAAGATTTTCTTCTTTAGATTACTGGCTCATCTCAAATCCAGATTAGCAAGAGGCAGAAATTATCAGCTGTTTGGTGGGCACATGGAAGAATCGATAGGGCTATGGAGCTCTGAAAATCCCATTCCCACAGCAGCTCTGCTCTCAACTGCAGCACAGGGTGTGTCTTCACAGGGGGAAAAACCATGTGAGCCCTCCTTGAGGAGTGCTAATGGGGAATGCAAAGGAAAACTGCACAGGCAGTTGCCAGTGCTCACACAGAGCAGCTCCAAGTGAGCTGTCCTGCCCTTCACACCCCCTGCACTGTGTCACCTGAGAGAAGGGAACTTTTCCTGAGTGAAATGGGGCTAAAGAAAAAGGGATGGTTGGCACAACATCAAGGTTAGGCTGTTCCAGGTCAGGACTGGGGTGGGGTCATCCAATGCATGGTCTGGGCACATTAGAAATCATGTGGGCCATTTTGTTTGCATCTATTGACAATATTTCTTGGAGCAGTAATTTGGTTTTTTTAAATCTCTCTAAGAATCTGGGTAGGAGATAGACAAATTGTACTCCAGATATTAAAAAGCTACATGAACTGCAGATTTTTCTCATTTCATCCCCTTCTGACTATGAAAGGATCTGTTTTGCATGCACTGGCTATACAAGGATGATATACCACATACCAAAGACCACATTTCTTCCTATTTATTACACGTTAGAGTGTCTTAGGCAGAGTGAGGGAAAACACTGAAATAGAAAAAACTTTAGACATACTTTCCTTCTCCTTCCACCCTAATTTTTGTGGGATTCTGTGTACCTTATCTTTATCAATTACATTCAGCATCAGGCTGCCCAGTGTCCTGCACTGTTCAGAAGTTCCTAAAGATGCTGAAGTTCAGTGAAGGCAGTAGAGCAAGGGCTCCTTTCTAAATCTCTGACAGAAAACATTCTGCAAGTGAAAAAGCCCAAGGCTGCTGATAGGCCAGAAACTTGGCACAGCCCCATAGTATGGCAGTGGCTTATCCAGCTGCTCTAGGGACTGCCTGCATCCTCTAGCAGCACACTCCGCTGTGTCTAGGATGCAATAATTTCAACACAAACAGTAGCATAAAAATCTCTTACAAGACAAAGAGTACCCATGCTTACTAAGCTCTAGGTTTGTTGCAAACGTAGACTATTATATGGTCTGACTTCACTAGATTACTTTTGGGTCACAGAGAGTTTATTTTAGGGTGATAACAGGAAAAAATAGAAGAAAAAACAAAATTACACCTCGTGCCTGAGTAAAATCTATGAAAGCATATAATTGACACATTATATTTTTATAATGAGATCTGGTAGAATATATGGCTGGTAGAATATAAAACTGACATCTGGTAGAAATCACAAAGATAGTTTTCTTTCCGCTGCTCTCTCACTTAACCTTTCAATTCTTTATAGCACATTCCCAGCAGCATGCTCCCAATTCTCTCCCTCCTTTTTACCATTCCTAGGTAGGCTTTACCCCCCTGTTACACTTCAGGCAGTGACCTGGGGCAGCTGAGGCTTGGCAGGGCAGTGGTGACAATGGGGTCCTTTGCTGTCCCACTGACAAGAGGAGAGGAGCAGGGAGAGGACAGCCTGCTTTTCTCAAGGTGAGCAGGACTGGGCACTTTGAGCCTCCTCTCCCTGTCTCTGGGAGTACTGAGCTGAGCACAAACAGGAATCTGAAATGTTCTCTGTGAAAAGACAGGGGGTACAATAGCCTTGAACACATCAGATTTTCATAAGCAGAGGTCACAGAAGAAAAAAGTCCTTTAAATATTAAACAAGAACCTGCTGTATATGTTCTTCCATTGATCAGCTAAGTAATGTGATACTGCCCCTCACTCCTTTGTCCCCATTCATTCAAGGGGATTTCAGGGATTACAGAGTATTTGTGGTACTGTTTAACCAGCTCAATCTCGGGGACAAGTTGGTTTAAAGCCTGGAGGAGGGTGAGATGGGTAGGACTGCGCATTTGTGAAGGATAAGAAGCAGCTGTTACCACAAAGGAAATGCTGCTTTCATCCCTGGGTATCTCACAGTGCTCACAGGTCTAGTGGGTTCTCCTGCAGTGTTAGGAGGATGAGTCAAAGCCCAAATGAAGGGAGAATATTGTCTGGCATAAACTATACATCATTTTCTGTTGTTTCAGTCTTAAACTGCTCCTGAACAAAATCACGGGCTCTTTGATTATAAGAAAATTACTATTTAATAAAGATTTAGTGGAAACTCTTTCCATTCAATCTCTGCTAGTTGCCCATAAGAGAAAGGATTTTTCATGGCTAACCCAACTGCTTAAAACCTTCCTTAAAGTGTTTGGGTCATATCCTGCTTTTTTTGTAAGGCCAATGCGCATTTATACCAACTGCACAGAATCAGTGGAGTTACTCAGACACTCATCACTGTAAGGGTAATTTGAGGCAGTTTCTCCTCTGGAGCAGGATGACAGTCAATCACAGTGATTTCTGGTAATCTGCTGCAGCATCCCAACGCTCTGCTCCGTGCAGGCAGCCAGCAGCCCACAGCATTTTGTCAACAGGCAGGTGGAGTTCAATTGACACAGATAAATGTAACATTTGTTTGCAGGAACAAAGGCACTGTGAAAGACTAGTGTAGTTGGAAGGCTTTCTTACCTCATCCTTGAGTCATCTCAAAAATTTTAGTAGAAAAAGGGGGGGTTAATTAAGATTACCCAATTCTTCCAGTAATCACCTTCCCTAGTTCCATAGTATCACATTCTGCCACTTTTGTACAAGCAAACCTGACGTGTGGATTGAATTAGGCCTCCAGGAACACATTAAACTCTTGTTATGCTCACAGAATACTTGCAATTGCACATTAAGTCAATTTTTGGATTTCAAGAGAGATATATAATTTTCACAGCAAATCCTTATTCCAGAGTCTCATTCACCCTGCACTAATGGGAAGAACTGTCACATAAGGGGAAGGTTGTGTAAATGTTTCTGATCAATATTTTTCAGCTCTTTAAGTAACTTTGGAGATGAATGGCTCACAAGTAAAACATTGAAAGATAACAAAGGTGAATAATGAGGAAGAATGTAAATTTAGTAGTGCAAGAGCTGGGAGAGGACAATAGCTCCCAACTCAGGTGTCAGGGGTAGGGAGGCAAAAAGATTGCTCAGGCTCATGAACCAACATTAGCAGGAGTCTTAACACACACAGCACATCTAACTCCCCTTATAGCACAATTAGCATCATGCAGCAGATTTGGTTCAAATAGCATAGAAGACTATTTCATTTTTCCTTCTAGATATTGACTGAAGAATTTTTAACTTGTTCATTATTTCTTGTTAACTCAGAGGGTTGATGGGTTGTAACTTTCACAGTCATGTTTTCTTTGCAGAAAAAATGCATAATTTTTAGAGCACTGTTTTACCTTGTTCTATTTTGCAAAAGCATAAGTGATTACAGAGAGATGCCAGGCAGGGGAGAAGTCAGGATCTTTGCATTAATACCATAAATACATTTATCTCTTCCTTGGTGTTGATTCTTTGTTTCTACTTTCTCAGCACTATGTGCACCTTCCCAGTTGCTGAAGCCACTGAAAGCTCCCTAACTGGGGGGACAGACTTCAAGCTGCTCTAGACAGACACAGGCCATGCAAGGCTTAAAAAGAATGAAAATTAAACAGTGAGTTGGATTACAGTTCTGATATCCAAATGAGAAGGCATCATATTTGTAGGCACAGAAATGTGTAAATTATGTGCCTTTGGATATGATCAGCTCATAAATAAGGACAGTCAGAGGGATAACACAGAATGCAACACATGCTGTCACAGACAGCCCACTATCAGCCATCTGTTTTCTGCTGATGTGCTTCATTCCTCTCAAAGATATGGGACAGGAAAGAGTTGTCACTATGACTGTGATATTTCCAAATAGATTTATGAAAATTAGGCATTTAGAAGCAATAGCAGTCATTTGAGAATGAAATATTCCTATGCCAAGCCTCAGAGATATGTGAACAAATTTTACTGTTAAAGCCTTAATTTTCTTTTGCATAGATTTTAAGCCCATGTTGCTGTTCATCAGGATTTCTTTCTGTCAAAGATAAAACCATGTTAGAACAAGGTAATGAGAAGCTGAGATACTTGTACAGATGACAGTGCACACCCTTGCTCAGGTGCACTGGGGCAGAGAAGCTCCACACCAGATCAGAGATGATGTTAGACTTGAAATTGCTCTGCCTGCAGGCCCATTAGGTCCTTAATCATTGTCACAACTCTCATCTCAATCTCCTTGCTGTGAGGCAAAGTGACTGCAGCCCTGTAGTGAGCAAGCTCTGAGCAGGCTCAGAAGGATGCAGGTGTCCAGCAGCAGGGACTGGCAGAGCTGTCCCTGGGCACCAGAGCTGTCCCAGCTCACCTGAAGCTGAGATCAGCCCCATCCAGGTGGGTGAGATAACAGGTCCTGTATGGCCCAGGTGTGGGATTTGAGGGCAAGAATGGGATCAGCAGGATAGATGGCTTCCAAGGCTCCCATGGGAGGTAGAGCAGAATTCCTAAGGTTCATGGGCTGGGAGACAGAGAAGAAGGAGGGAGGATGGCAGATTTTCTGCAGTCCCTGGTGTTTGGGGCTAGCTGACAAGTGAGATCTGCATTAGGGAAAGTCCACCTGGAACAACACAAACTATTTTTTGTTTTCTCTGACAAACTGCTGCTGTGTGTCAGCTCAGGCTTGGACACAGAAGAAAACAGAAAATAGTTACCAGTGTAAAAGCAATAAAAGCTCATATACAACAACAGTAAGTGTTATCTTGGTTTAAAGTAATCAAGATAAAATGTTCTCTGGTATTTTAGACATTCTGGAAAAGTCTACAAAGGAGCAAAGTAAGGTCAGAAAACAGAGGAAGAAAA
Source organism: Melospiza georgiana (assembly GCF_028018845.1). NCBI lineage: Eukaryota > Metazoa > Chordata > Aves > Passeriformes > Passerellidae > Melospiza > Melospiza georgiana. The sequence continues at coordinate 14,192,212 of NC_080439.1, forward strand.
TAAGTCATGGCATAGAGAAAAAGAAACAGAGTGTAAGCCCAGATAGAAAATAGTTTCTAAAAACAACTGCCAGATCTTTTTCTAGAATTAAAAACAATAATAGTAGTTCTAATAATAGCAGTGATGAAACCAGGCTATAAGTGGAATAAAAACAATGACCTGCTGTATTGCCAAGGAGAATAAAATTTTGGGTATCCATAATGAAGGTTCAGACACTGGCCACTTGGGCAGTGATTCAACTACCAGCACCTTTCTTTTTTCATTCCTTTTATTTTTTTATCTGTCACATAAAGCTCTACATAAATAGAAAGCTTAGTATCTATATTTCAGCGAAGTCTCTGCTTCAGGAACCTTAAATGTCTAAAAATTTGCAAATATTGTCAGGAATAAATTCCATGGAGACAGATTCATTTATACAGAGGGATGTACAAAAGACTCCTCTGTGTTCTTTCAATGTACTGATCACTCTTTTAACACATCTGAAAAATGCATTTGTTTGTTGTTTGAAATTTTTATCTAGATCTTTGCGTATTTGTTTCAAAACTGTTAAAATTGGCTGCCTCTGCTAGTCCTTAAGCCTTCCTGCTCTGGTGTGTCTTTGCTTTGCCTTACCTGCCTGCAAACCCCTGTTTCATATGTGATTTATTGGCTTGGCACAGTAACATCCCAAACTTCCCCAGTTGTTTTTACCTTTATAGTTCATCTGCTTGTTCCTCATGTGGGAGGAGATCTTTGGTGAGGACGCCTAAGCAGACTCTGCCAGCTTGCCAAGAGAAGGTGTGGGTGTCTGGTGCTATGAATGGACCTTCACTTCTAGTTCAAACACATATTGGGGGTAAATTACAGCTCTGATGTTTTGGCTTCCTTCCAACACTTTTAGGAAAAGTATATAGCAAAAAAGTTGTGTGGGAACAGAAACTGTTTGATTCCATCCACTTCTCTGAAAGATCCAAATTTTCCAACATGCTGTACTGACCTGCCTTTTTCTGCGTAATTATAATTTCAGGAAAAATAACCTTCTTTCCCTCTAAAAACCAACCTTGAGCTCTAGAATACATTTTTCTGGCCTGCTTTATTTTTCTTAATTAGCAGCTGATGAAATCACCATGTAGTTCTATAATTATTTATCACCTGAGGGACATCCCACTGTATATTCAATGAAGGTATTTTAGGGAACATCTGACCTTCCTGTATTTTCAGGTATTTTTTTCTTTTCTCACATTGTGCAGTGTTACATGGCACGTGATGGAGGGCAAGGAGGAGGAAGGGCACTTGGCTAAAGAAAGCCCTGTGGCTTAGCAAGTGCAAAGAAATGTTCCTATCAAATTATTATTTTCATGTTGGTCAAAAAGACAGGAATAAACCAGTCTGTTTACTGGTTATTTCGAATAACTGACTCTACATAATTCTGTTGGAAATTTTCTGCTGTTTGCACACACTTTGCTTCTGATGCTTGAGTGTATCTTCCTCAGCATAATGCATTTTTCTAAAATTCATCTGATACAGGTGTTGCTTCACTTTGGCTTATATCAAAACAAAGAATCTTTGTGCTGTTCTGCTAGTTAAGGCTGATTAGCATCTCTTTATTTGATGCAGGTTTGGACAGAAACAAAAGTAAGATACAAGATTTAACCTCAACAACAGATTTTTCCTCAAAAAACTTGCATGAATTACTGGAAAAATTTTGCTGCAATGCTTTCTATTTTATTCTTTTTTCCGAGGAAAATACATTGTGCTGTACTTACAGGCTGGGAAAACTAACAGGAAGAAAAAGATCTCTTGAATAAATGAAGATGTAAAAAGTAATCAATTAAGATGCAACAGGAGATGTGACTGGATGCTTTCTATTGCAAAAGCCCATCTGTAATGCAGACTTTTATTATTAGATCTCTATAACGTGTGTAGAATGAAAGTGTTTGTCATGCTGAGCTTTCATCCTAAAGTGATCTCAGCATATGAGGGGAGGGAAGTGGAAAGCTTAGCGTGGTACAACTGACACAAACTGTTAATCTTTCTATCTGCTTCAAGAAAAACTACCACCCCAGCTTGCAATATATTGCATAAATAAATATTGCCTGTATTTCCTTTTTTGAAAGCTGTGAAAGCACTTGAGCCTGTCCAATGTTGTTGGCTCAAGGAAACACAGAAAAACTGAAAATAAAAAGAGATCTGTTAAATAGCTGTCTAATCTAGAAAGTGCTGGCTAATCCTAATGAACCCAGCCAGGAGGTGAAGTATTATCCCCACCAGAAGGAGAGGCAGAGCTTACCAAGCTCACACACACAGACAGCAGGGACTGGGACAGGTGAGACACATATATTGAGTATTCAGTGATGAGCCAACAAAAATCTCTCACTCCTACCCCTGCACTCTTTCTCATTCTGGCTGGCAGATAAAGCAGGCCTTTGCCATTAAATCTGTTCATTTATCAGTCTCTGAAACAGTTTTCTGCTGAATTTACTTTGAGGACTCCCTTAATCCACCTCTGATACAAATTTACAGAAATAAACTCTTTTTTTTTCTTAAACTCGTTCAGCGTTTAGAAAGCCTCTAAAACCTGAAAACAGTTTGAAATTTAGTATCAAACCCACACTGCTTATTAATGAACTGCAATCATTCCCTTTGTACAAAGAGCACAGAGAGCAGATAGCAGAGAGGGCAAGTCATGCCAGCAGACCTCAAATTGCTCTCCAAGGAAAAGGAAGAAGAGTAGAGGCACTATAACTTTAATGATGGTTCTCTCCAGTGTTAAACTTTGCCATTTTGTTTTTAGGTCAGATAATTGGTTTGGCAGAAAGTAGTGGAATAAACAGAATAAGATCCTGTTCTGTTAAGTTGCATCTTATATAGAAAACCTCAGGTAAATTACTGTGTATTTTGGATGCTTGAAAGGATTAAAAGTTAGTGCTAAAAAGAAACATATCCAGAAAAATAAATAGCTCTAGTAGAGAATAATGTGGAATGAAGAATAGAAGTAGACATTCTCCGAGCTGCAGGGAAACAGGAGCTCTGGAAAGATTTAGACCAGAAATCACAGTAGTATAATGAGCATATGTCATGTTATGGTGCTTTTAAAAATCATGGGGGGCACACTGAGTAAAAAAACTTATCAGTCAGAATGAGTCACTCCATACTTGTTCCTGAAATAACTACATTATGAATTGGATGCTTTCTTCTAGTTTTCTTCATCCCTGAAATCTGTTGGTAGATTGGAGGAAGGGCAAACTGTAACCCTAACCAGTCTTAATAAAGCCAATTTTTCTTGCCCTAAGATTAATATACTTTAAAAAAACCATTTACTGCCTATGGCATACATTTGACTAATAAATTCTCACTCCATGCCATGACCTGTTTTGTTACTGAGCGTTCCTGTCATGGTCAGAGCCCATCATTCTAACAGAACCATTTTCCTTTATTCTAGGACCTCTGAATTCACCACTCAATGCAGACCAGAGCACCAGTGGCACAAAAGATCATTTCCTGATTTATAATTCACTAAGCAAAACAGAGCAGCAGCTGCAGGCTTTGTACTTGGCTGGGACAAACATCAAAGCACCAAGTGGCTGCTTTGCTGTCAAGACACACCTACGAGTTTCTAGGCAAGAGGAACAAAGAACTATAACTGATCCCCTGGTCTAAGAAAGCCACAGCTGAGAAAGGACAGAAAATTTAGATGGCAACATGCTGCTGATCACCAGTTCCTGTGCTGCCAGGGTTCTGTGTCCTTGTATCAACAGCACCTTCCAGCAGAAACCATCTCAATGATTGGTGGTGGTGCTAATCAGCATAACTGGAGATAAGAGATTTTAGTGCTTAGTTACTTCTGTTGTAGTACCTGAGCATTCCCCCCTCATATTTGTGGTGCTCCCCCATATGCCTTGAGAACCTTGTGCCATTTCTGCAGACTGAAAGCACAAGAACTGTTTTCACATCTACATGTTATTTCAATGCATCTGTTTAGAAAATCCTTTATACAGAATTTCAACCCTAAGCCTTATTTCCAAATGAAAATCATCAGACTACAAGGATTGCATTCTTAATATCCAAAAGCTTAAAATATTTACAACTTTTTAAAAATTCTAAAATTCCAATTCTTAAAATACTAGTCATTTTCCATCTATCCAAGGCACATTCTGGAATCCAAAGCCAAGCTCAGCACGTTTTCTTTGGCAAGGATCATAAAAGTACTCAAAACAGTACTCAAAGCAACAGAACACAAAGATGGAAAATGTTTCTTAGTTTGTGAGGCTTAGAGCTATTTTGTATCTGTTCAATATAACATTTCAACAAGCAAAAGGACATACAAACGTGGAGTTACTGGTGTTCTGGTGTATGACTGCTGGCTAATAACTCTGAGACACTCAAATTATTTAGTGCACAGTCCCTTTGCTTTGGTGGCATCATTTCTCATCCCAAAACACCTGTGGTGGCTGCACTCAGGGGTGGGAAACAGGAGATGACCTTGGCCAACTGCAGCAGTTTCTTTCTGTGGGACAATTTTCATTCTGTCCACAAGTTTCCTACTGCTGAGCTCCTGCCACATCTCCAGCCCTGGCTATGAAGGGTTACACCAGGAAGGAAAGTGCTCAGTGGTTTGAGACAAAATTGCTGCTGCATGTGTGGTACCTGCTGTGATTTGTGTCACCCATTTGAACCTCAGCCACAAAGCTGCAGTTTTTATCAAGGATATTTGCGAATATGTAACTGCTCTGAGGACATATGGCCAATAAATAATTCAGAGTTATCTATCTTCCCTGCAGTTTTCTTATCCACCTACCACCTTTTAATGTTTTGTTGGCCTGGAAACAATATTGTTTATGGCACTTCGAGTATAAAAGTGTTGCTGACTGGCAGTAGACTATTTCCAGTGTGATACCTTGAAAACAAATTGGTTCTCCCCAGTCTCCATCTGCTTTGCTCTCATCTGCTGTTAGCCCAGAGAAGTCTTGGTTTGCATTTTGAGTGCTTAATACTGTTCATTTGCAATTATTGATTCCAAAATTGTTACAATGTGATTGAATTTGTTGTTTCTTTTTCTCTCCCTCTCCCCCACCCCTTTGTTTTCTTTTCAGCTCTATATCCATTTACAGTCCCAAGGAGAATCCTAATGCTTTTGATGCTGCAGCTTTCTTCCAGTCAGTGGGAAATTTTCTGGGGATCTTTGCTGGATCATTTGCCATGGGATCTTCTTATGCTGTTGTCACAGCTTTAATATCCTTTATGGTTTGTTTTCAGGGAGCAAATCTATATATATTGGAAAAAATATGCCATATCTGAGAGTGACCATCTTTAGTTTGAGCCTGAAGCTTTTCACTCAAGGCTCAAGTGTTTGTAAACAAACAGATAAAATCATAAATTGACAGGAAATGTCGTTTATCAGAATCTACAAATTTCTTCATTAGGTAGGACTCTGGCCTTTATCACCCTATTTGCAAAGACTTGTATTTTAAGGAAAGTGTTTTGAAGTATATTGAGGCTCAAACATTAATTTTTTAAGAACAAGAACTTATTTATGAACTCCAGGCTAGCAAAAATTATACATAACTACAAGGGAAACATTACACCGTGTCAGTGTGACCAACAAGCCCATCAGTTTAACTAAGCTGGAAATTAAAGGTCTTTCTGTTGCCCTGCATTTTTTTTCTTGTGTTTTGCAGCTCATATAGAATGCTACTGTAGAAAGATCAGTGATTTTGATCTTTTTGCATTCACACAAATGTAAACAAATGCCAGTTTGTTTATAAAACTGGGCAAAATTACTTCCTTTTCCTTTTTTTCTAGGAAAAAGAATATCAAATGCAACCAACTGGGTATTAATTCAAACTCTACAAAAGTACTTAAAATAGCTGACTTTAAAATCTGTTCTGGATTTTGCTCCTTGAGATAAGTCAGAAGCTGTGCAGTTCTTCCCAAATTCAATGTTTAGATGAATATGGTGGGGGAGCTTGCTTTCTTTCTTTCATCCTTTCTCAGATGGGGGTGATTTTAGCTCATAAAACAGTTGGGTTTTTATTTTTCCTTAGTAATCTTTTAGCACTTGACCAAATTCACAAAGCTGTGTGAGTTTCCTATGTTGGAGACAGGTCTGTTTTTCCTCCTATCCTGGAGTGCCTTCTTATCAGCAGAAGCTGCTGGGCTTACAGGTAAGTATTGCATTTAATGAAATAAAAGCAATTTTGTATTGTGCCTCTAGTGTGGGTAAAATGCATGGTTTATTTTAGGCATGACATTATATCTAAAGCTCCTAAAAGCCTGTTGCTATATTGGAGATTGTTTAATCTTTAAGAACAATTCTGTAGTGCCAGTGAATAATTCTTCCAGACAAAGACATAATAGATCAGGCTCAAGTCCTCAGTCTCTCCTCGCTGCATTATCCCATCCCTATTAATGTCTCTCTATTAATCCCCCTATTTTCTGGCCAGCTAGGAGACCAAAGATAACAGTAAGGCAAGGAAGGAAGGAGGCAGTGCCCTGTGATTACCAGCCTGTGCTCCTCTGCACACACTCCATATCCTGGGCCTTTCTTGTTTTTCTCAATCATCAATAATTGAGACCAATTATCAATAGTAAACCAAGAACAGGGCTAAGGGTGGGTTGCATCCACCTTTATACTTACAAAAAAAAAAGTCATCTTGTTCAGTGCACCTACATGTACATTTTGGCACAGCCATGTCCCAATGACAGGCAGAAAGATGTGAGATCCAATAGTTTTTTCATTTATGCCAGGAAACAAATTGTACAATCACAGTCAATTATGTACCCAGGGCCTCCATTAAAGTCCACACAGAAGTTTAGGCAAAATTTGTAAATGGATATAGTTTACCTCCACAGCAATCTATTGTATAGTGTGACTCAAAAGAACAAAGTTTCTATGGCCTTGATTGTTTTAATGCTCTTGAGGTTGTCACCTCTGAACTCCAGTGCTCTAATTAATGTCAGGGAAAATCAGGAGAAGAAAAATGCTTAATGGAGTGTAATGCAGCCCATGCTGCTTTGTTCGCAAAATCATTCAAAGCCTTTTGAAGGCAACAGTTATGTTTTTACTGAGTTCTCTGGAGCCAGCATGTTACTTTTTTAATATCAGCCACACAATCAAACCATTTCTGAATGGGTATTAATATCTGCATCTTTGTCTCACTAATTATACAACTTTGCATCCTGTTTACTGCCAAATTTTTCAGGCCAATGAATAAAAACAGTGGTACGTGAACTGAACAAAAGGGTGGTAATTAATTTCATCAAGAAAATCAGATACCAGGTGGAATGAAAGTCCATTTTGTCTCTTAACAGCTCTGTACTGGTTTGGGCAAGGGTAGCATTAATTTTCTTCACAGTAGCTAATGTGGTGCTGGGATATTTCAGGGGTCCCTGAGAAGCTCTTAGACAGAGCCAAGGGGTTTTCTGCTGCTCAGCCCAGCAGCAGAGGGGCTGAGGGTGCCAGGACAGCTGACCCCAGAGCAGGAGAAGCTGCAGGAAGGTTTCTCACTCTTGCTCTTGCCTCATTCTCTCCCCATCCCACCAAGGAGAAGGGAGAGAGGCAGCAAGCAGCTGTGAGAATCTGAGCTGCTGCCTGGGGTTACACTCAACAAGCTCTTAAAAATGTGGCATGAATACTGCAGAAAAATGCAAGCAGAGGAGGAGGATTGTTGATCACTTTCCTTTTACTGGAGGTACAGATTTCCTAAACCAGTGACTTCCAAGTAAAGACTGTTTTAAAATGCATTCCTCACAGAGCACAAGGATGCTGTGTTTCAGCAACTGAACAATTGATTATACATTGCACACAAAAAGTAGATTTGTAAAGGAAACACTCATATCTTTCAGAGCCTCAGGTGCTGCACCAAAGGTAATTTCCATTTCTCAGGCATAGGAACAGACTCTATGTCCAGACAAAAATAATTGGCATGTGTCCTTTTTGCATGCTGCAAACGTGATGATGGACAGCAGAGTCTCTCCTGGTAGTTACCCTGAAGAGTGTTTCATTGCTCTTTTCTGCTGTAATATATAAAATACCTGAAATAAAAGACTTAATTATTGAACGCCACAGATGGTGGTGGAAGCCATGGTATGGAATTTTAAATGGACACAGGCAGAGAAGGAGGAAGAGAGTGGAACCAAAGTAAAGTTTCAATTTAAGGGAAAAATAAAAAACTGTTGGGAAATTTAACTAATTCTTAACAAAATAGGAACTGAAAGAGGAGAGATAATTCACCAACACCTATATTCCAATGAAAAGTATCAAGCATTTTTAGTTCTGTCACTAGCATTTTTTCATGGGTATTCTTCATGGTTTCTGAGTTTCATGTGGAAATTGTTTAATTACACTGTTGTCAGAAGGCAAAGTTTAATCTTGAAACTTTTATCACTTAAATCTTTGTCACTTAATTTCTGTAAAAGGCTTTTGTCAGAAGCTGTTATTATGGAAAAAAATCATGGGGCCTTTCTTGTGGCTTCAGAAGCTCAAAGCTGTGTTTTATAACTGCATTTACTTTATTAGTACTGTGCTGACATTACCCTTTAGTTGCCTGGCTTAACCAGTTTTGATGTTGCTTTTGTCTTTCCTCTGAAATAGTTCTAACTCTCCTCCTTTCAAAATACTATTTTAAACCCCAAGTTCAGCAGCAGAAATATTCTGTTGGTTAAGAGATTTTCACCAGACTTTGGTTCATCCCTGATCTCTCATAGCCATGCTGAGGAAATGTGTGCAAAATGCAGATGTGTGCACACAAAGCACCTGCTGCAGGGGGAGCCCAGCAAAGGGCACTCATGCTCCAGGACACACTCAGCTCTCACTCCACACTCTAATTTCTTGCTTTGCCCTTTGTCTCAGTGGGTGCAGGTCCTGGTTTTACAGCCCTGTGCCTGTCCTTACCAGCAGCTGTGAGAATGCAGAGAGCCTCAGCCCAGCAATGGCACAGCTGCACCACTGCATTCAATGCACCACACTGCTAGTGCTGACATGCTTCAAAAATCAACTGGTTCCATCAGACATTTATGCCTCTATTCATCTTCCTTTTCCTTGGACATTGTGCTTTCTCTGTTCATTCCTTCTAAATGAACTTCAAAGGATTAACACTAGACTAGTACTTCCCTGTAGCTATGAAGTAATGTAATTGCAAAATAATTTTATTCTTATAATGCTTTCCACAGCAGTCATTCAATCATTCTGAGCTTTTTGAAGTGTAATATTGAAGTATTTCATAATTTATAAATAATGGGCTATACTGTTTTTTAGTGGGTAAAGTAGGTGGTAGTGTTCACTTGTTTAGCTTGCAGATTTCTAAAATAAAATTTAATGGAGAGTAGTACAGGTCAATATTTTAGAAAATATTTCATTTCTCTGCCTCAAGATATCCCATGATATATAACACACAATACATGGGCCTGACCCTGGTTGAAAAATGGATGTGATCGAACCAGCAAATCAAAATAAAAATCTGGGATGACTACACAATCATTGTTATACTGGGAACTGGAAATTATAAATTAATGTTATGGTTATTAATCTTATAGCTATATCATCAAGCTGTGACACATGCATGATAAATTGATTCTTATACAGTAGAATCTAATTTGTGCATTTTCTCATTTGCCCTGGAGTATATCATTCCTGACTGCTGAGCAAAGCTGTAATAGCAGAATACTAGAGTAAGGTCAGTGCTAATAGAGATGTTTTCATTTGCAAAGTTCATTACATAGTATTTACTAGTAGGCTATGAAAAAAAATCACAAATAATTTAAATTAAACACTTGTTGAAATAAATCAAGAAAGTATATCTTGCATTTATTAATTGCTTTTTATCTTATTTTATAATTAACAACATTTTCTAAATTTTGAATGATCACTCAGTCTGAGAAAGGTTTCATGATGTACATGGGCATTTAATGGTCATCTCACTTAGACCTTCTCTATCTACAGCTGTTTGAAATGACCAGATACTCAAATAAAAGGAGATTAATTTACCTGCAGAAATACATTTAAGCACATGGGAATTGACCTGTATGTATGTGTTCATTTGGTGCATGCTTCAAAGTCACACAGTGACTCAGTGTAAAGGCATCAAAATTGCAGCCAAGCTCTCTGATTTTTACACAGTAAAGACCTGCATTATGAAGGCAAAAAAGACAATAGACCTTGAAGGAAAAAATTGTTGCAGAGTGTAATTTTTGTTCCTTTACTAGTTTTCAGAGCCCTGATCATTATAAAGCAAAAAACTTGTGATAATAAATTACTGCTGCTTCCTCACCTTCAGCAATTCTTGTCTGGACATTTTGTGATGTTTCTGCCTTTGCGACACCTGCCTTCCTATTCAGGGGCTCACAGGAGAGCAGAGTTCATCTATCAGGAAAGCTCTTCCTCCTTTTCCTCCAAAAATAAATAAGCAGCATATTATGAATGAGGTGCCCAGGATGAGTCCAAAGATTGGTTTCTCCCTGGGGCAATTTTGTGCTACTTTTCTATTTAGAACATAGCAAGCATGAATGTCACCAACTTCATTTTCTTTAATACTGCTGACAAAGTGCATTTATCCTCATGCTGTTCACTTCTCCTATCTGTTTTCTGTGATTTGTCTAAAATCTGTTATCTACCTCATTGCTTTTTTAAAATGCTGTGAGCAGGTCTTGTGCACACTCTCAGAAGGGATCTACCAAAACATTTCTCTCTGCAGTTGTGAGCACTGTGAGCCCAAGGCAGTTTGGGCTTCAGTTCACTGAGCTGACGTTATTCTATACAAGGAAGATATTCTGGGCTTTCAGTTCTAAACTTTGTGGCTTTCTTTTCTGTATTCATTACTAATGTGCCATGCTGTGACATGCAGAGTAGGCAGACTCCTGCCAGGGACGAGGGAAAGGGGATAATTTGGCTTCCAGGTCAAAAGCAAAGAGACCACAACTCTTGTAAGCTCAAGGTCTGCCACTCCCAGGAGCACAGGATGGAATCTAAGCCTAATTAGGAAAACAAGAGATAAGAAAATGGCATTTGCCCAGCTGTGCAGAGACAGATGACAACTGAGCTGGTCTGCTGCCAATCCCTTACTGGAGTCAGGGCTTGGGTCTGGCTAATTTAGAGGCTGCTGTAGGCACAGTCTTCTAAGGCAGTAAGAAAAAAAGAGAAATGTGTATGTTTTGGAGAAAATCACATTCTAGCAAAGCATTAAGCTGAGACCAAAGATCAGTTGCATAAAATGTGGATAGTGGAGTCTTATTGCTAGTGCAGAGGTTCAGCATAAACAGGGCAAGCACTCTTAGCATGGCCAGAATAAATGCTGTTCTATGTCACCATAGGAGTTCCAGTGGAAATTGAATTCAGCAATTCATTTGGGGTTACAAAAGTACAACACTGAAGCCCAGGTCTCACTTGAAGCAGCCAGGTACAACACCAATGAACAGTCCTCAGATAAGGGCCTAAAAAATCCCCTCAGTTCCATCTTTTGTTGCTATGTGTCACTTCAAAATAAAATCAGCCTCAGATAACTCCAGAGATAAAAGCCTCATGAACAAAGCACAAGCTTTGGTTTGCATTGGTGCAGGTCTGGTGTAAGAAACTTTAAATATTTTCTTTAGTATCAAGAAAATGATTAGTTACACTCCATACCCTCAAACAGCCTGGATAGGGAGGTTGTTGCCCCTGGGTGTGTGGCCCCATTACTGCAGCAACTGGAGGCACTCAGAGTCTCATTTCCTGCCACACACATTCAGCTGCAGCCCAGGAGATGCTGTGGAGATTTTGACATAAGCATGACTCCAAAGTAAATGTTATCTGATTTAAATAATTTCTTTTTTACCCAATCCTCATTGTTCCTTTTTCCATGCATTTCCCCACTTCTGATGAAAGACCAGTTCCTGCTGCTTTACTGAGAGATTTCAGGATGTTGTGCATCTTTAGAGAGGCATCCCAGAAGTTCTGGAAAGATTTTAAGTTGGGATGAAAACTGGTTTGCTCACAGGTCTTTTGAAATGAAGGTACACTTTATACCTATTCCTTTACTCCCCCAGAAAGTAGCAGCTTGGGGGTTTTCTTTTTCTAAATTCCCTTTTTTACCACCAAAAGACCTGACAGCTGGAGAAAAATGTCTGGTTTAATCTCTCAAATTAGCAAATTCTGAGGTTTTGATTGTGGCCACTCACTTCAAGTTTTGCATCAAAAGAACATTGCACCTGCTGCTCTTCTCTGATATTCCTTTTTGCATGTTTGTGAAATGGTGTAAAAAGATTTTGTCTATTAGTGAGAGCTAATATGGGAGCTATTTTCAGATTAGCACTTGTAAATTAATTCCCACACTATAATTTTAAGGTTCCCACTATCAGGAAAATACTATTAAATGTACAAGTTCCTATATAGTTGCTATATTTTTTATATTACTAGCTTTTGACTCAACAACCACTTCAACTACATATAATTGTAAAAAGTAATGTAAGAATAAGTTCTCTAGCTGTATTAACAGTTAACAAATTGTCTCAATTTCTCTGTTAAAAAATCAAATAAAATGGTAAGGCTTTTATTTCTAAAAAAAAAGAGGTTGATCTGAAGCTGAAAGTTTACTAGTGATAAAAGCATTTTTCTGTGAAATGTCTCATCTTTTATATTAAGAGAAAAATGTCAGTAATCTGTTAATAAACACAATGAGCTGTATTGCACTTAACTTACCACTTGTTTCAACTGAAAACATTCCCTGCTTACTTTAAGTTAGCATTTTGTTCTGCAATTGTAGTACTGTCTCAGTAATTGCTGATTTTTCCACTAAGTAAAGAGTGACTGAGCTGTCTCCAACAGCCTGAAACTGAGGACAAGTAAAAGGTCCACCTTGCTTTATCTGCCTCCTGCATCTAATGGATATTGTCTGTTTTCAACCCCAGTATTGCCATCTCTGCTCTTAGCTGCTTCTCTGTGAAAGCAAGCCCACAAAAACAGCCTCATTCTGTGCCACACTCTGCTCATACAGTACTTTTCTACCAAGCTAACTTCAATTCCAGCTTTTATAGTGCTACAAAGAAATCCAGATTGCCTTTTCCTTGTAACTAAAGAGTTCTGTGTTTGCCTCTTCAGGTACTTCTCTTTCCTTTTCAGTTAGCATGTAATTGATCATTACTCTTAAGTAATCATTTTTATGGATATTCATTACAAACAATTTTCTCCAAGTCTTTTAATGAACTATTCATTGTGAGAGTCATGGCTGGTACATATTAAGCTTTCAATTGCAGCAATTGGAATATTCCACTGCATTCCCCCAGTCTTCCCTGGAAACAGGGTATCTGGTTTCTACACTTGCATAATTGCATGGTTCAGTTCATTTATTCTTATTGCAAAATCAGATTTAAGCCATTTTATTCTTCATGACACTCTCTTGGTTTTCCTCACTACCCATAATTAACAGTCAAGATCAGTTTATAATCACAGCTGAATTTAATAGTCAATTTTTAAAATGCAAGACTTGACATCCTGATGATTAATAGAGAATAAACTGCATCAGAAACTCTTATCTCCATTTCAGTTACTGAGCCTGGAGCTAGTGATACTTAGCAACATTACTGTTTGCCTGTATTTTTAACCGAAATGTCATTATTTGAGCATCCCAGTGCATATTATTAATGCCTTGAGAATTTTTAAACTCTTCAGATCAGTTCTGCACAATCAAATCCAGTTACTGAGAAAAAAGAATTAGACACGTTCATGAGAGCAATTAGACCTCACAAAATATAAACTTCCTGGAATGTATTTCAGCAGCGACAATCTCACCATACCCCACAATATTTACCATGAAGAAAAGGCTTAGCGTAGCTAGGAAAAAAAAATCAAAACAGACTTAAAATAAATACAAGAAACAAAGACACACTAAAAGTTCAGTGGAATTTCTCTTGGCTAAAGAGTCAGTGTTCTGCAGAAACAGTACAGGTAAATTTAAAATAGAAAGAGAACTCAGAAGCAAACAAAATGTCTGCAGGGAACAATGATCAGAGTGGACACAAGGAAGCCCTGAGCTGTTGTGTAAATAATTATCTGCGCAGACATGCCCCAAGTCTAAGAAAAAGACAGAGCATTCTTCCTCCATGGCCATTTACATATGGCTACTGGTGGACACTGGTTTTGGATTTCTGTTTTCTCCCTATGTGTGTTCCTCCTGCATTATCTGTGTCCAGACCTCACAACCTTATCAGCTTCTGTGATTACACTACTGCACACAATGATGTTACTCTGTGATTCCAGTGAGTTACAACCAGGACCAAGGCAGTACTGAAAAATATCCCTATAAAACAAATTTGTTACTATTATTCCTGACAATCCTGCTTCCCCTGCAGACCTTCCACAAGCTGTAAGTATAACTGTGTCCCCAGTCACTGACCTGCTTGTTCTGGGCAGCACAGCTTGCACCTGCCAGAGCATCCCTTTAAAGCAGTGTGTTGTTGTTCACCTTGACATTGTTACACACTGCTTGTGATAAGATACAATCAGGCACAGACTGGAATGTTTTTACCCTGTTGCAGTCATTCCCTACCAAGTGATCCCAAACCATTTAAAAGTAACCTTTTTTTCCCTTCCCCATTCAGTCCCTGCCAAATTCTTTCAAATAGTCCAAATTCCTACATGTTACAATTATGTTAGTCCTACACTTACAATTACTGTCAGATTATGATTGGATCATACCATGTATTAATTGAAAAAAAAATTCTACAGCCTTTGAATTTCCAAATATACTACAGTGGAAATGCTATGAAAGCATGATTGGCCTTAGAACATATATCTCAAATTTCTTTTGTTATAAAAAGCTATTAACAGACTAATTTGGTTTTTTATGCAGCCTTTTGCAAGCCTAAGTAAGAAAACAGAAGCAGCTAACTCTTTTTTTTTTTTTAATTCCAGGTATTGTTGCTGTCCTTTTCTGTGGAGTCACACAGGCCCATTACACCTACAACAACCTGTCAGCAGATTCCAAAATGAGAACTAAACAGGTAGGACATGGAAATAAATTACATCATGTTTTACTCTGGTGTAAGGAGTAACAGTCACTGCAATACAGCTGGATGGGATTTCATCAATGTAAAGCAAGAGACTTATGTCTTCATCAGGGGAAGGACTGGAGATTTTGCCAGAAAACAGTAACAATTATCAGGATAAGCAAAAAAAATAAGAATATAAGAATCAGTTCTTCCCAAGAGACCTGAAATGCCAGACAGGTGTGGAGATAACAGCTTGCACCAACTTCCATGCAAAAATGCTTCAAAATTAAGGAAATCAAAGAGCTCCAGTAAGAAAAATAGAAGTGGTCTGAAAGATTGGATCCCTGTAGTTTTTTGCAAAGGGATTGTATAAACTGCAGTCTGGCCCACACATTTAAGCAATGACATTGTTTAATTTCTGTTTCATTGAAAATTGTCATAATTAGAAAGATAAAGATTTTTTTTCTTTCCATTGTGTTGTTTAGAGTTTAGAAATGTGAAATTCGATCATCTGGGGTTTTTTTGAAGAAGTGACTAGTACAATTGTAATTCTTTTTAAAACATGAGGCTGTTCTCAGGTCTATGGCATTGCAGTGTTCAAAATACTTTTCAGCATGAGTAATTTTAGACAACCCTGCCACTACCTAGAGCCTGGTAGAAGTAATTTAAATGCAGTTTTCTTCCCTTTTAACACTGACTCATATGTCCCAAAACCCCCAGGCTGTAGGAAATCTATCTCCTAGAATAAAATGGAAACTTATGGCCCAATACTATAATTTTCATGATGCAATCTCATACCTTTTTCAGCAATTCCTTTCTTTTAAGCATTTGAAATTTTACATAGAAAAATTCATCGCTTCTTGCACATCTCAATTTAATCAAAAATCCAATTTTCTATCAAAAACAGCTTGATAGAAAAAAGTACTGACCACAGTATCAGCTCAACTGCTAGAGTATCACAGATTTTAGATCACAAAAAAGTTTCTGGTCACTATTCCCATAATAAAGTGTTAGCTATTGAACAGTATAAGTCTTTTCAATTGCATTTCTTCATAGCAGGAGAGTCTGATGCTTTCAGAAAGTATTCCAGCAGAGAACCAACCTTTCTCTGATACCTGCATTGAAAGGGAATGACATGGAAATCTACAACAGAATTGTTTCTGTTCTGCAGAAAGACTGCATTACATATGCCATTACTCCCCTTGCATATAACTTATAATTTGAATAGAAGTTTTTTCAGGGATTCATCTGCATGTTTTAATGATGCACAGCTTCAGAGAGAGATAGAAAAAGCCAAGGTTGGTGGTATTTTTAATTATCAATGAAGCTTTTCAGCAGCAGAATCAACTAATATCTTGTTTAAATGCATCCTAGTTTTGTTCAGGTTTACTCTATTATTCCCTTCTATTCAACAAGTGCAAAACAAAATAGTGAAAATAAACCAAATTTACCCTTGAAGACACAGAAAAGGGATTATGTGTTTCTCTATGGAGCTATGAGTTTTATGCACACTCTCCTATTCTGTTTTTCTCTTGCCCATAAGCCCTTAATCCTCAGCCTCCTTTATGATATGGTCAAACATTGTTGTTGAATGCCTTTGAATTCTTCTAATTTATTTTCTAATCCAAATATTACCCTTTTATATGCAGCTGATTCAGTGAGACCTGCACTGCCTTTTTCCTTCTCTCTTCCCAAGAATTCTCTTCAAGCAAATTTAACGAGCCACACACTTGGCATTCTCCTAATCATATATAACTTCAGTGCATCTTCAATGAATATTGTTGCTCAGACACTTGGCTTTGCTCCCAATCTAAGTCATTTTTATTACTCATTACTGGCCAAAATCAAGGGCTTTTCAGTTCTTTTATAGAATTATTCCAAAGCAGTCTCTCTCTTTTGTTACAATATGACAGATCTTTCAGAAAGGAGTGCTGAACTGCAATACACACTGACAAAACAGTGAGTTAAGGCTGAAGCTGAAGCTTATAAAAACTATGGAAATTAGATTTAAAACTGTAAATCAGATTGCAAAATTGTGTTAGCTGTTTTTAAACAAACACTTTTTCTTTACTGCTTTGCATAATTTTCTTTACATTTTTTACTTGCTTTTAAATTTTTATAGCTTGATGGTAAAATCTGGTATAGAGTTATAGAGGTATTTTTGACCCTGATGCCAAGTTCTGCATTTCCCATAATACATCATCCTTTGCTCTAAGAAGTAAAAAGTTTCTCTTCAGTCACTGATGTAAAATGAGAACTTATCTACATTTCTTAAATGAGAATTTAAGAATGTCTATTAAAAAGATCTGTTAAAAGATGCCATGTAATTATTAGTCCCCATGTATCCTTTATTATTCTGTCAATCACTGTTTAAGATTTCATGAAAGAGAAATATTAGATTTCAAGCATCTGAAACTTACAGAATCTGAAACTATAAAGCAACACTAATCTTTTCACAAATAAATGAATTATTTTAACACTCTCATAAGAAAAGTAGATTTAAAAAAATTAGTGAAAATGGAGGCTTTAGCTAGTTTTCATTCAATTCAATTATCCCAATTTTCATTATGTATTTATAAACATTCTGTGTGGTTTTACTGTCATTTTTTAAGATGGGTGATGTTTTATGGAAGTCATTTTAAGTCATCATCACTGACCTGACAACAGCCATCATGATTTTCACAGTGAGATTGACCCTGCCCTCCATGGCAGCAAGGTTAGCTCTAACACGAGTGCTCCTGAATTTCAGGCACTTAAAGTTTAATTTATCCAATGTATCTTTAGTGAAGGAGAAGATGAAACTGCTGGGATGTGATTGAAAGGTATTTGATTCTGAGCAGCTTTCTCCAGAATTATTTACAGCTGCTATCTCCCCTCACGTTATGCTGCAGCCAGAGAGCTGCTTCTAAATCTCGGGACATCACAGCTCCAATTTTACTTTAGGCTTTGGATGTACAGCTGGGCTGGGCTGATTTGCTCTGCTACAAGAAAGTCAGAGGCTGGGCAGGGTGTAGTGAGATAAACAGAAATCCCTGGTTTGTTTAAAGTGGGCAGAGTGTAAATCCCTACAGGTCACCTCTAGAAAAGGATTCATGGATAAGATTGTGTTTTCTACAGGAAGATAAGATTCCTGGCTCTGTTTTTCTCTCTACCCTTTATCACTTTCACTCAAACGCCAAGCTAAGACCAGCACATTTTCCTGGTGGTGGAGTACTGACTAATGGCCATAAATATACTTCTGAGTTGTACCTTTTCTGGTCATGCTCCTTTAACTCTGGGGAACAACTTCCAACAATGAGAGTGGGGCAGGGCAATACCTCTCTTTGGTTAAGCGTGCAAGAGTATCAAGAATTCTCTTTGTAGACAAAATAGTGTCAGCAAGTTACAAATTCTGGAAAGGGAATTCTGAAATGTATCACCTAAGGAAGAAGAGCCAGGGAATTACAAGAAGACAGAGGAAAACATGTCCAGCCAACAAGGGAGCATGTCACACACTGCCCTGCCTGTCTCCATTCATTCCCCAAGCTAAGCCTTGTTCTCATGGTCACCTCTGAAACAGGTGTGTCTAACTTCTGGTGAAGGTTGCTTTCTCCAATGAGGTGCAGTAGCCTTTCTAATCACATGAGGAGTTAAACAGTTACTCACCTGTGCTGCTGTTCCTGATAGCAAGCCCATTAAGGGAACAAGCTGCCTCAGAGACAGGAGCTCCTGCCCTGATTGTTCAGCTGCACTGGGCGTGCTGTGTGCACAAGATTCCAAGTTAAGATTTCAGTGGCCCTTCACCTCCAAGGTTTAACACAGGCAGGAGAATGAGATAAACATCACTGCTGCTTAACTTGGGAGTAACTCTACCAAGATGCAGTCTCACTCAGAGGCTTGAGCAGATCAGTTTGCACTGCAGGGCTCAAAGTTCAGCCCCTACTCTGGGGCTTTGCTCACTGATGGACATAGTACTGATTGCTTCAAATTTTAATCTCTGCACTATAAAACAGACATGATTATCTCTGATTAATAAAAGCCATCACTTTGCAGGGGAGAAGCTTATATTTCCTGGAAATCCCTGAAAAATACATGAAGCTTTCAAAAGGTTCCTAGTATATGTCTTCCAACAAGGACACTGGCTAGGGATCAATCAGCTGATTTCTGGATCAGAAATTAAGCTGCATGCCAAAGACACTTTATTGTAAAAGGACTGTGGTTTTAAGCATATTAATTTAATTCTAATTAATCACATTAATCCAAACGTGGAAAAAACAATCATAAAACTTTTTGTAGTTTCTCAAAAACTGCAAATCAAATCTTTATAGTCCCTTGACCCTAATATGTTATAGTCTAGTCTCAATACAGACTTTAGACTTAGAATAACAGAATCATTGAGGTAGGAAAAGATCTCCAAGACTATGAAGTTCAATCATCAACCAAATACTACCATGCCACATCTACTAATTTTTTGAACACTTCCAAGGATGGCATTTCCACCACTTCCCTGGGGAGCTGTTCCATCCATGATTATGGACTCACTTCAGAAGCAAAGTAAAACAGTAGAGCAAAAGTAAAGTATGACAATAGAGGTATTCAAATCAACTGAAAGGGGAAAAAATCAATTAATCAAAGGAATGTTACCTGAATGCCAACAGACAATGTTTACTAAAAAGAGCATTGCAGGACTAAAGGCAGAGAGGTGACTGAAGTCACTGTATCCCAATCAAGCACCATCACTGGGATCTCAAAATTCTCCTGCTTTCCTGCTGGCCAATGGATCTTGTAAACCAGTCATAAGCAGACCTACAGCCAGCAGTGCAACAACAAACCTCCTTTCTTCAGATACATAATTCTGTCTTATAGGAGTTTCCCATCAGCTGTCTTTAGAGAAGAAAATAAATAATGCACTGAAAATTCTGCTTTAGTAGCAGAATGATGTCTCTGAGTTTGTTGTTAAAAGTGCATGCCAGGAGCTGCAGCTACTGCTGTTACCTTTCTGTGAGAGGAGGAGAGCAGCTGGGGAGAGGTGGCTGCACTACCAACACCCAAACCGCATCTGCTTTGTGAGGGTCCCACTCCAGATATCCAGCACCCATCCCTGGCAGAAGCAGCCCTTTCATTTCACAGGGAGCTGCAGCACAAAATGAAATGGTTTGGTACTTTTATCTTAAACCCTCCACAGTCACACTGGACATGTGTGTGCCCTGGGGCTTTGGCTCTGCTATTTGTGTGAACATTTAAGAGATCAAACCAAGAGAGCTGGGCTTGCTGCTATATTACACAGCCTGTATTAATTTATCTCTGGTTAATGCCTACTATTTTCTGTTATCAAAAATTGGACTGTTTATAGATAATGAGTTTATACTTCTAGGAAGAAAAGTACATGCGCAAATGTCAGGTTATAATGGCTCTTATGATTCAAATTCAATTTATAAAAAAAAGAGAGTATTTCCAGGCAGAGGAAAACCCTAAATGCCCTAGATTATTAGCAAGGCAGAACTACCACAAGGATAATTCTCATCCTTTTGAAATGAGCAGCCTAATTGACAGCTGTTGTGATTTGTTCCCTCTTCTTAGAGACAAATGACCTTTAAGGCACTGCAAGAGGTCAGTATTTCCAACACAAATGATTGGCAAAGAGAAAGACTGAAAGAAAAGTTATCTCTCAGAAAGGTTACCACCAGTACCAGATTCTAATCTGCCTTTGTGTCTGTGCTGTGCTGGGGGAATCTGTTTTCCCAGCACGCCTCAACCACAGTGCCTACAGGAAAATTTCATACCAGAATGGGGATTTATTATCTTCCAAGGTATAGAGCTGGCTGTCTGACAGTCCCCTGAGAGCAAACTGGAAATCCTTTTTGGCTAATGCATGGCATTCAGGTCTGGCACTCTTCAATAATGCACGAGAGGTCTTTGCCTAAGGAATCCAGTAAAGTCCAAATTCTTGGTGAGCATTAAATAGGTTGCATGCATGAAACACATTTTTCCGTTTAAGTGGAGACTGAGCATAAAAGTTAGCTCTGATGGCCACTGTCTCATGGTTCCCTTTCTGCAGCTGAACAAAAGAAAGTTCTCTGATTTCCAACCTCCTTGAACTCCTGCAAGTTCAGACTCAAAAGTGATAAAGACTGAGGCTTCAGGCAGTGCTGCCCAGGAAACAGCACAGGTGACCAACTAACAGGGCTCAACAGAAAGGTCTGGAGAAGATACTCCTTTTGATAACAAGAGTCTGAAAATAGCATTTGGAAAGATTTTGTTGTGCTGGAATAGCATTAGTATAGTTTTGCCCATGTTTTAGACAGTTTTGCTGAAATATTTCAGAAATTAGTAATATTAAGGAAAAACCTTGATCTTGTTTTCTGATATTTCACCCAGATTTTTTTTTCTTTTTTTTTTGAGACAAGGCCTATAGCAAAAATCTTAATTTTGCAGCTGTTGAAAACAATCAGGGAGAACATAGAAATGCCTTTGTATTTTTTTTCTTTTTGAGAGAAGGAAATGACACATACATAAAAGGGTTGTAAGCGTGGTTTAAAAAATAATGGTTTATGCAGCATTTATCTTATGGCTATTAGGATCAGATACCTGAAACTGTAGGTAAAATCTATTTCTAATTTTCCTGTAGCTAACCTATATTGGAAACAACACAGGCCAGAGTCTTCTACCCTTCTAAAAGTCCAAAGCTGAGGTCTCTAGACACTGGCTAGCATTACAGCTTAAGCCTTTGTACCCATGGAGCAGCAGCCCCTCATTCTTGCCCTGTGCTCTCCCTCCTGAGCTCCAGCAGTGTCAGATGTGCTGGCTGAGCCCTGTGCTCCTGACTGCAGAGCCAGAGCATCTCTGCAGAGCCCCTGGCTCTGGCACAAACAGCCTGCCCTCGTTCAGCAATTGCCTTCTCCTCTCTAATTGAATATGCACCACATGCAGAGTGCTTGGAATAATTGTTACCTTTAAATGGATTGCAATTGACAGGAAGTGTACAATGAATTCCAGTCCTCTGCACAGCTATTTTCTGTGTTTAGCAGAAAAAGATGAATGCTGGAGACATGCCAGGTGCATTGTTTGACCAGATGTACCATAAGATCTTATGGAACCCTGTAGAACAGTGTAATGCTATAAAGAAATCTGAAGCTGCTTACTGTATGGGTTTAACAAGAAGAATCATAACAACACAAGAAAATCTTGATTTCTGCAGAAGAAATTATACTACCATGTCTTTCAATCTGAATTTCTTAACAAAATCCCTCATTATCTGACTGATGTTCCTGATTACTTCACCATGCTAAAAGAATGTTAATCTGCAGTCTCTTTACATGTGACTCCCCTTAAATTTATGTGAAAATGCTGTAATTGTTTCCTCTCTTTCAGCTGTGAGCTACATGATGGATGGTAAACAGCTAGAAATCATTGCTATGAGTAACCAATAACAGCAGACTTCATAACTCTGGTGCATCAGTAATTACCTGCATCATTTATGGTTTATATAATAAATTAGCTGCTTTCCTACCCATAATGCTGAAAACCCTGGGTGTCCATATACACAAATCTTGTTAGAATATTCACTTCTATACTTCATTCTGTAGTTTCCATTATCCCTCTTTTTGTACACCTACATTAGAGATTCCTTAAGTGAGAATGTGCAGATGTGCTCTGGCCTCATTAGCTCCCATAAGACATGTGCCCCTTTGTCATCAGCATTTTATGAAGAATATCATATTCTAGTGTCTTAAACACATACACACACAGAGAATAAAGAAAAGTACTTTGAACCTATGAGGAAGAGAAATTCTCTTGATAAACAAAGAAATAAATATTTTCCTTAATTTTGCTTAAGCACAGAAACTGGAAAATAACACACTGAAATGTAATTCATACCCTGAAGTAACCCAGAACTGTAATGAAGCAGTATTTCTACAGAAAAACTCATCTTGTTGAAAAATTATGTCATTTTTGATGCTGGTAGGCTAAGGAACATAATACCATATGCAAACTAGTTTCCAAATGGTTTCATTAAAGTTTTTACAATCTGTTTAAACATTAAACATTTTCTTTAAATATTAATAAAGATCTTAGATTGTTAAGGTTGTAGTTTACTCTTCCAGCACAGTATCAGATGCCAGCAGTTAGCTAACATATACCAATTGGAATTATAACAGATAGGCCAAAATCACACTGGCATGTGGAGAAAGGTGTAAGGAACTTGCAAAGTGAGACCTGTGTCCTGGCTGCTCTGGAACTGCCCTGGGTCACAAATGAGGCTCTCATGTGTCCTGCTCTGTGCAGTGGAGTCAGACTGCTTGGGGCTGTGAGAGCTCCTGCAGAACCAACACAGCTTTACAGAACTCACCAGAGCTTTGAAGAGCAACCTCTGAGACACTTCTCCCTACTTTGGGCAGTTAACACTTATCCCAAGTTTTTAAG
This sequence comes from Melospiza georgiana, assembly GCF_028018845.1. Classification (NCBI taxonomy): domain Eukaryota; kingdom Metazoa; phylum Chordata; class Aves; order Passeriformes; family Passerellidae; genus Melospiza; species Melospiza georgiana. The sequence goes on from NC_080439.1 coordinate 14,215,552, forward strand.
TCTTCAGCTATGAAAAAATCCCAGCCTTGTGCCCCACTTGTGTGAAGCACATCTAGTTTTGTGAAGAGAATCCTCTCTATGTATGTAGCCTGTGAAATCAAGCCCATCCTAATTATTGCCACTGATAACAGCAACTGTGGAATGCAGAAAGAGAAAAAGCAAACCAGAATGAATCTAGTCCTGGGTTAGGAGCACATTCTCACATCATCAATATGTACTGCTGAAACAGAGCAGGGAGCACTTTTACATCTCATACTTAGAACAAATATGGTTAACTTTAGTTTGAAGAATAACTTCTGCAATCTCATGTTTTGTAAAAGATAATATTTACAACAATTCCCTCAAACATAATCAGTCAGAACTCCCTCGTCTGAGAATTTGTGATGAGGATAAAAAATAGAGGTAGGATTCTTCTTTTAAGTCTTCCTTAATTTTTCATACAGGAAAACTAATTTAGTAGAATTTTATATAATGAACCAAATTCCTTTGATTTCAATGACATTTGGCTTATGCTATAAATGAGCAAGTTCTAAATATATCTAATGACAACAGAGTTAGAAACACTCAGCCTCTTACTTAAAATATACTTATGTCCCAATGGGATTGATTTTCTCTAGTTTGGAGACACTGACACTTCATGTTTTGTGTTAGATGATTTTAATACAAGATTTATAACTAAATTCTTCAGTTATGGAACAAATCTCTAGGAAAAAATCTGTCTGGTATGTATTTCTGTGCATAGTACATTATACTGCTAAATTGGAATATAGTAAAATTGTTCAGCACATAGGTCAAAATAGGTTTTAATGTTGAGGGTATTCATAATAGGTACTTGAATTAGAACCCTGTGTTGCCTTACACTTGCATGAGTATGTGTCACCAGGTTCATAATTGCTCTTCCTGAGAGGGCTGTGTTTGGAAACACAATTAAGATGCTATTTCTGGCCTGGCTGGGGAGGCTACACTGGGATCTCTGCAGAGCATCCAGCCCTGGGATCTCTGCAGAGCATCCAGAGTTCTGCTGCAGATGGAGCTGACTTCACCCAAATTAGTCTGAGGGCTTTGGGAGCTTTGCTACTTTTTGCTTGATATTTTTTTAAACAGCAATGCTTTTCCTGCCCAGAAGCCCTGGGGCAATGGAGCCCTTAAGGAATCTGAGCTGTTGTGTGATTCCTAACAGCACCAAACTGCTGCTGGCAAAGATCCATTCTTGCAGTCTGTTTCTCCTTTTTAACTTACATGATTTTTACATGAATGCTGATTCCTCACAGTTTTCTTTCAAGGATTGTTATCTGCAAAGTTCCCTATCAGCTGTAAGAACTTCACAAAGGCTTTGGTCAAAACTTTTACAAGTATGTTGGTAACAATAGAATTCTCACACAATAAGCTGCAAGAAGAAAATAAATACATGTAAATAAGGCATTATAATAGTCTAAAGGCCTTGCCAGCATCCTGTCTTTTTAGTGACTGCACAGCTGTGTTTCCATTGCACAATTAATGGCGTTCCTACCTTCCAAAGAGACGTTTGCACCAAATGGTAGCACAGTGCAAGACATACCCAACAGCTGACAATAGCTCATCTCTTCCTCATGGCACTGGCTGTGCACATAATTAAGGGCTAAAATGCCCTTTGTCAAAAGTTTTCAGACTAAATGTCTAAATCATGACTAGGATTCAAATAAGTCCCTATCTTTGCACATATTTTGGTACCTATATACTTTCATTAACCTACAATAATGAACTGGGGTACAAGTTGGAGGATCTTTTTCAAGCTTTTGACTTTTAATTCAGCTTCAGTCACACAAATTAAAGGAGCGATTGACCATTTTATGGCTCCAGAGAACCTGAGAAGAGTAAGGAGTGTTTGAAAATTCCAAACAGACAATCAGCACCCTCAGAAGCACACACTCATGTAGTAATTACAATTTTTCTTGTAAAAGCATTTTTCTGAGCTGCCCAATGATATGTCCCTAGTACACTCACCACCTTTCCCACAGAATCTTACAGAAGGTATTTTAATCATTTCACTGCACATTCTTAATTTTATGTAAAATAGTCACCTGAGCTCTCAGATTTAAGTATAGTTGAAGATGTATCATAGTGTAGCAATTTTAATTTCTGCTTGTTTTACTATTTTTCTTTTCCCCTTTGTTCATGTCAGTAAAACATCACCAGTGAGACCATAAGTAATTTAGTAGACCTGAAAACACTGGAAATCTTTGCAATACTTTTTCCAACAGTTCAGCATCTTCTATTCTGTTTCAGCTGAAGTCAAATTATGTCTCATTTATCACATCTCCATGGAGCACTCTAGATTACAGCTTTAAGTGTAAAGGAGTGTTAGATGAGAAAAGCCACGTACTCTAATACTTAGGGGAAAAGTGTGACACACAGAGCATAGCTGCTATTCACATTTCTCAGACTTCTTGTTCAAATGCATCTCAATTCCTGAATAGCAGCCTACAACAGAAGGCAGGCAAGCTGTTTAAAGACGACTCTAGAAATGAAACAAAAGAATTCCCCAAATTCCCACATACAGACATATAAGAGCAGATCAGTGAACATACTAATTCAGTATCCTGCTTCAGATACTGATATTAGAATTGCAGACTAATTGCAAATAATTCTGCCCAATGTAACTCCAGAGTGGCATTCTGCCAAGGTAATGTAGTTAAAAGGTGACTCATCAATAATAGGTCTTAAAGAAAAGTAAAAGGAGCTTAATATCATGAGGAAATCATACTATTCAACACTGTTCAGATCAAGAGCAATTCTCAGCATGAGGATGCTCTGCCTGGGTTAGAAACTGGTAATGCCTTGTGTCCATTCTCAGCTTCTATAAACAAAGCAGTGTAAATATGGGAAACCCTGAACAAGTAAATGTTGCACAGAAACTCGACAAGTTATTTAGTAAAAACTCTTTTCTCTTAGATTAGGCCCCGAATAAAGAAAACAACAACACAGCATCAGAAAATTACATGTGAACACTGATATTGCTGTCTGGTTTAGGTAAAATAGAGTAATTCCTATTTTATAGTTCTACAGCTTTATTGTTCCACATTATTAGGTTTACAAACTTGGAAGGGAAACATTACTGTTGGTAGGTAGGAACTGCAATATCATGTCAATAGAACAGATGCAAAGAGAGCAAGTATTTGTTCTGTAGTGTCAGATTGGCAGTGAAATCTCATAGTCATGAAGAAAAGACCCCAAAGACTTTATAAGAACCTTTTGCTTTTAGTCCTGACAGGTTAAAGGCCCCCATATAAGTCACTAATTCCTAATATGTCAAAGACTAACTGAATTTCTTTCCAACATCCAAAACTTGGAAAGAAAGGAAACTGTTTTAAGGACACACTTCAATAATTAGTATTAGAGTATATTTCCTCTCAGTAAATTGAAATAGAATAAATTGCATTTTCCCTTGTTAGAAATTGAATTGCTTGCAAGAGGTTAGGACTCTGGTGGCAGATCACAGAAAAAATAAAAGCACACTTGAGAGGAATGAAAGGGGAAGATAAGATTGATTTTGTGCTTTAATTTTGAAATAGCAGCAGCAGTTCCTCTAATTCTAATAAAAAAGCAGAGATGCAAATGATCTATTAGGTCATTGCCATTTTAAAGACAACTATATTAAATTGACAACCTTCCTATTTTTCTTTGATCAGAAGAAGAAGAGTCATGTCTTAAAGCAGCTAAGTCTCCTTTGCTACTGGAAGTTTTCTTTCTCAAAGCCACCACTTGTTTCTTTCTTTTGCTTATTTTTTTAACCATTATTCCACATAGCTCTTAATGCTCTGTTTATGTCCCCACTTCCACACGATCATGGATTTGCCATCCCAGGAAGAACATTCCAAGAAAGTATCATTTGAACTGTTCAGAATATATCCTTGAGCTTCATTTTCAGTGATGTTATTATTATCTGGCGTTTTTTTATTCTTTTTCTTCTACACAGAGTCTGATTTCAGCTTCATAAGAGTACTTATTTAATCCTGGACAGCACAAGCTGTTAACAGTCTCTTCATTTTCCATTACCATCATTACCTCTACCAGGGAATGGAAGAGGCATCAAGGTTCACAAAAATGTCCAAATTCATCCTGAACACAGTGATTCCAGTACTACCACTATTTTCTGGCCAGTGAAAAGTTCTTTATATCCCATCAAACAATTTTCCAGCTGCACTCTATTATGCCCCATCTGGAGCAGAACCCTTCCTTAATCCCTGCAGAAACCAGTCCTGCTAAAATAAACTCAGCGAGTTTGAACTGCAGGAATCCCTGAGCACATAATCTTGAGACAACAGAGCACTGGGCCACTCCTTCCTTTGTGCCTGCAACATCTCAGTCCAGGAATTTAAGATAAATAAGCACTTTGGAAATGGTTGTTTCTAGTTTGTGAACCAAAGAAGAACTTGGCTGAGAAGCTGTAGGAACAGGCCCATCACCTCTCTCTTTTGGTGGCAGCTTCCATTCAGGGGTCATTCTGGGGTTATTTTAGGTACCATTTAAGGTGCTGTACAGTAGCAAAAGTTGGTTGTGCTGCCTGAAAAGGAGATACTGGAACACGTTTGGGGAAAAAAAAAAAAAAACAACAACTTTGCAGAAATCCCCTTTTCTAAGCAACTTAACAAGACTAATGATCCAGAGCTAGATCCAAATTTGATTGAAGACAGCATTTAATTTAAATACCAAATTCTTATTGGCTGCCTAATTTTCAACATTTTTGCTTTAAACTTCTTTTTTTAAGCAAAGCCATTCAAGACCTATGATAATTTGAACAGTAGGATTTGCCTTTATATCTGAGGCCAACAGTTTTGCTTTGCTGTTGGTGGTCAGAAGTGTATTCTGTGCCAGTAGTTTGTCCAGCTTCTCCCAAGCTGAACTTTGGTGATGGTGAGTAGATTATGCCAGAAAGAGTAAGCCATACCACGGAAATGCAAAATATTGCTGGCCTTGGTGCTACTGGTTTTTTTCAGATCTTTTCCCAATTTTGAAACTTCTAATCTGAAGAGAAATAAAATAAAGCAATTATGCTATAATAAAGGTTTCTATGATCTCAGGAAAATTATAGTAGCTTGAATTCTCACTGCATTTTAATTCAAAAGAGTTAAGGAAAAGTAATTTTCATCAATTATTAATTTATCAATATCCTTGACTTCATGGAGTATTTTGAAATCTGTGATATATTTAAATAGATAATAAATTTTAAATTATTCAAAGATAATAAATTTTACAACCATCACTTAACACTGAATTCTTGGGGTTTTAGCAGCTCTGCCACCCTTAGATCTCTCTTAAAGCTATATTCAATTTTACATCCTAGCTTCCTAGCTGGTGTTGGAGTATGGAAACTCCCTGTTTTGATGCAGGAATATATCCCTGTAGGGTGCATCCCCCAGAGAGGTGGCATTTCCCATGTTTTTGGCTAAATCAGTGCAGCTGCAGAAGGCCTGCAGGTACCTGCAAGAGGTGGATGACATTCCTTCAGCAGATATTAAATCAAGTGAACGAATGCAATATTGCCATCACTGATTAAAATTCAGTCAATTTTGCTGGAAGGAATTTGAGGATGTAATTCAGCCTCTACCCAATACCTCTGTACTAATGTTGTTCCCTCATGAGGAAGGAATACTGTTTGCCATTCTGCTTTTACCCAGTCCTGTCATACTAACTTTATTCTCTTGAGATGAGAAGTGTTCCTTAAAATATCAGTATTTGAAAAATCTTACATTTTCCATCTCCCCAGCCACAAGAGGACTGTGGCAATGATTATGTTCATTTTCTCCTTTTGATGCTCCTTTAAGGAATTCTATTTTCATTGCAGGTAAGATTGGTACTTTGTGTGTTCCATCTTCCAGGTGCATTAGTTACTTACCTAGAAAATCTCTCTAACACTCAGTGAAAATATAAGTGGTTCTAGAAAATAAATTGAGTACCAAAAGCCACTCTGGCATAGATTATACCTCTAATTGGCTGGAACTTAACTGTGGAGGAGGAGGAAAGGATGGAGAGGAAAAAAGATCATGCTCTCCTTATTTCACTGAAAAGTTAAAACTAATGCAGTCTTTATATCATATCAATTTTTTTCACTTGAGTTAAAGTAAAACATTGATCTAAGATAAACTCAGTGGCTACAGCAAGGCTTAACATACAGGTTGCTTCCTTCCTCTGCCAATGAGAACTGAACTGCAAGGGGCATTTTCTAGAATGATGTCCCAGGTTGAAAAAGAATTTTCTAATTTTTAATCTCCCTTAGAACTTTCAACAGCTGAGAGTAATAGAAAAGCAAAGCATATTTCATGAATGATGTGTTTTTAAATACATAAATATTATGTCAATTTTACTATAAATCTTTAGTAATAACCACTACTTACAGAGGAAATTACCAATGCAAAGCAAATGCTATTCTCAGTAATTCACTGAGCTAAACACCTAAACCAAGTGCCTGGATTAGTTCTGAACTGTGTTCTTGTAATTAATGCTCTACTCTGCAATGTGCTGGCATTGGTGATTTATTACAGGTGATTTATTACATTAAAAGTATAACCAGATTTATAGACTTTGTGGAGAGTTAGAAATGCCACATTACAAATGAGGGGGTTTAGTTTTATAACAAAAAAATGTCTTATTGCTATGTTAAAATGGTTTTCTGGTAGCCCTGGGAAAACTAATAGTGGTGTATAAGCACTTTATGGCAATTTAATTTTGAGTAGAAAGAGGTTGGTAGTCTGTGGGTGACAAGGGAAGGAAATTTATGGTTATGGAGAAAATACTTCCAAACACTCGGAATCCAGGACTTTAATCCTAAATTTTCCTTCCCACAAAAGTAATCCCACTTGCAAGTACATATATTCAAAATATTGAGAATTTTTGAGTGGCATTTAAGCAGCCCCTGGGCCACAGCATGGCCCTGGCTCGTGGCCCCTCAGACAGGAGAGGATGTCACCCACATCCTACTGTGTATGGTGCCACTCCTTGGGGCACCCAGGGGTTTTTAAATTCCAGCTGAAATCTATTGCTCCTATTTTTCTACTTCTCATCCAAAGGTCTTGACATCTCCTCTTTAAAATAACTCCAGAAACATCTGACTGTGAGGCATCTGACTGAAATTTGGGGGAAAAAAATGGAAGCTGTTTCTTAACGCGGTTTTCAGAAGATCTCTTTACAACAAATTGTTTTGCTCTGAAGGGGTTCGTGCTGCACAGCACTGACAGTAAAGTGCTAAATGGAATCTCTCCATGGGCTCTGTATCACTGTTGAACAAAACACAGAAGCTGAGCACTAAATAAAACACTACTCTTAAATACACTAATAAAAGTAAAGCCAAGAGAACAGTGGGTCATTTTTATGCTATATCAGCAAATGTCATGTTCCAGGAAACTGCATTCAGATATCACTCCTTTTATGACAATAACTAGTTCTGAAGGAGTTGTTTTATTTAATTCTTTCTAACTTATGAGAAATTTGACTAAGTTGCAGTCAGTGAATAAATATGTCATATGAGTGAGTGATAGATTTTTAAAAAAGAGAGCAAACTATGTAGGGAACGCAGAAGATTCTGAATTAAGCTAACAAGCTCCTTTTACCATTTTAAGGAGCTGAAGCTTTGATAATAGACCATATCATGGTTGTGCCTGGAATAGGAAGGAGTGGAGCCTGCTCTAATTTAGCTATTGAAATAACACCTGGATTTTTGCAACACAAAGGAAGAAAAGTAGTCTGGATTTCTAGCAAGCAAGCAGTGATAGCGAAAGATCAAAATACAGAGAAACTAAAGAGGAAAAACAAAACAGCACAGTTCAGCAAAGATACATATTAATATAAAAAGCTCACATATAAATAAAAAAAAAAGCTCACAGAAACAAAAAAAAAATTTAGGTTATATTTGCTCAGGGGGTAGAAAAAAGATTTATGTCCAGCAATTCAATTCCACTGTTGGAGGCATCTGACAGAGATGCTGTGGCTGCAAATGTTACACCCACTGTGAACAGAGGCCAAGGAAAGCAGCAGGGCTGTGCTGTGGGACACGACACGTTCATCCAGAGAGCAAAGGAAAAATGTGCTGCTCATGTTGAGTGCAAACACCCAGACAAGGATGAGGGAATTTTTTTTTCTCTTTAAACAATAATTTACTGAAATCAGCCTGGAAGTTTGAAGTAGGAAGAAGCAGGAGGCATGTAATGAGTAAAAGGAGGTAAGGTTGTGGGGAAATGAAAAAGATGCACTAAACTGGATTTGCAAGAAGTCCATAAAGATTCTATCTTGATGGGATTGTTGGGAGACAAGGGGTGAGAAGTTTAAAATCAGCTACACCAAGAAAGCACTCGAGGCAAGAGTAAAAGCTTGAATTTAGTAAGATTGCTGAGAAAAAGTATAGAGCAAAGGCAATGATATAGAAAAAAAATCTCTTTTCCTCAAAAAAAGTATATTAACAGAAGTTTTGAAAATACAAGAAAGGGAATTTAGTTTAAGAATTTGTGTTTCTAAAATGTGCCAATAGAACATCTACTTCAATCTTTTTTGAGTCTTGAATAAGATTTTCTAAATGAAAATATCATTCAGCTTTAAAACCTATGGAGTACTTTATCTCATCCCAATAACTAAAGTATGCAGTTGTGGCTCCTCATAGCAGTATCCTTCCCTCAAAATATTTTCATATATTCACAGATATCTATTTTATAGAGATGTAGATCCTGTCATGGCACTCCTGATACATTTTTCTGTTGTTTCAAACAATGCATCAGATGATATTCCCACAAAGACATGGGATCATGTTTGCTCCCAAGTGGAAATGAAAGAACTTATCATAATTTCTATGAGTCACAAGATCTCAGACTTAGAAGTTTTTGATGACTGGTTCCTCTCATCTAAATTTAATTCAAATAATTTAAGACTGCTAAACTGCAAATAATTTTTGTGTGTGTTTTAATGTTGTTCAATATTGCAGCACAAAATGAGGGCTATGGAATGTGTTCTTGGGATAATTGATGATGCTGCCATAGGGTCCAAAATATCCTCCCATATACTAATGGGTTTTATGCCATTTTGCCTCTGAAATCTGTTTTAATGATTTTGACAGCTCTCATTTTTCCTTTGTTAAATCTTAGTGACTGTTACTGGAAATTTATTTTTAGAAGCACAAACATATTACAAAAAATACATAAGCCCACTGAGGACAAATAAAACATCTCCACAGTAACATTGTGGATAGTGATGCATGGCTGGTTGCAGACAGACTGACAAACTTCAGTCCTAGCTCTGCATCAGGATTTGTTAGCATAGAATCCTGAGCTCAAAAGTGACTTCAGAAATGAAATGCCCCTTTTTCCTCTCTGTGGTTATTTGGCAGCAATGATTGATTTTTTCCAGATGTGGTTAAATAGGAAAATTTATTTTATTAGTTTTAATATAATCAGTTGCAAATATAATCAAAAACATCCCCTCTAGGCAAACGAATATTTTGGCTTTGCTTGATTTTTCCCACAAGAAATTCTACCCTACTCAAGCATTTTAAGCTTATTTTATAATACCTTTAAATGACATTTTAAATAGTTTGGTTTGAAATTAGTATTGATATTGATGTCCATACAGTGCAATAAGAATTTCCACCTGCAAGACAATATTCATAGCAATAAGAAAGGCTGCGCTATATTTTAAAAGGAATAAGTTCTTAAAAGTCCATTTAGGATTATTTTTCTCTCTAGGCCTTGGTGTACCCATACCCAGGACTGCATTATGCACAGCCACTGGTGTTACCAGGAGCCACTTCCCAGGCTCCCCCTGTAAACATGAGTGAAGCTCATTTCCCTCAGCTTCCCTGCAGTTTGCATTGAAGCTCATATAACTTACTTGCTGTTTATGTATTTTACCAGTTGTCTATGTCAAGCTTTCATATACAAATCAGAGAAAAACCTGCAAGCAACTATGATTTTTAAAGCTAAAAGACACCTTGTGTCTAATTTGTCAGCAAATTAGGTGGGTTTAAAATCCACCCTTGAAGCAGCAGCAATTTCTGTTCCTTTCATCTAAACAGTTCTGTATTCCAAGGGAACCTGGGATAATCAGTAGTTTGCTGTAGACATGAGTCATAATTATGTTCTTTCTCTCTCATTTAAGTTGTTCGAGTTCATGAATTTTTTGGCTGAGAATGTCATCTTCTGTTACATGGGACTCGCACTATTTACATTTCAAAATCACATCTTCAATCCTCTTTTCATATTTGGTGCTCTTGTATCCTTTGCTTTAAAGAAGTACATATCTGTGTGTGTGTGTGTATATATATTTTTATATAAAAAGAATGCATGTTCCATGTGAAAAAAGAAGTCAATAAGGAAACCAATCAGTTCCTTGAATACTAAAGACCAGTAAATTGTCAATTCCAAACACAATCATCTATTACCTATGTGCTAATAACTGCCCCAGTGCATGTAAGCACATGTTCTTTGGACAGTTGCTGTTTTGCTGCTCTGCTACAGGCAAATAGCTTTAAGCCAGCTGGGGAACGTTTGCCAGTGGTTTACAAGTGGGGTGGGAAATCAGGATAAGTATTGGGACACATCTGTGGGGACAGGTGCAACACAGAACCTTTCTTCCTGTCTGGATCCAGTGCAGATCCACAAACTGGAGAGCTGCCTCCAGACAGATGTGTGCCATAAGCAGGAATTCCCCAAAATTCCTTAAATTATATGAAGCCCTTAAAAATCACACAGTGCTGCTTTGCTCAAATCTTTCCTTCTTTATTCTTGGTATCTCTAGCATACATGGAATTATTTTCACCATCATGTGCCTAAGAGGTAAGAAAAGCTCTGTGTCTTTAATTCTGCCATGGTTTCTCAATAAATCTTACTCATAGAGCAGTATAGATTCTTTTCACACTGACAATTTATTCAATGATTTTTTTTTTTTGGCTCAGAGCAGCAGCCCTCTTCTTATCACTTTTAAATGAACTGTAATAGCTTTGAAAGTTGGGAGCACAGTGTTGATGTGCAGTAATTGTTATATGTAATTTCTAAGTGAATAATCAGGACTGCACCAGAGCTGCAGGCAGCTGCTGGGACTCAGACATCAACTCCCAAACTCTTCACCTGCTCTCCAGTCCAGGCTGCTCAGACTGGGAGTGCCATAACTGAGCTGCAAGACAAGGGGAGGGCAAAAAACGTGCAAAACGTGCAAAAAGCATATACAGGGAGCTCAGACTGGCTTCTCTAAACCTGATAATGGCCTCATGGCTCCAATTAAGGCAACTTTTGGGATAGTTCCACAGAGGAGTATTAAGGACCTTCATCAGAAGAATCTCAGCAGAGAAGGGGAAGAAAAAGCAAAAAGTGCTGGGTATAGACAATATGAATCACCAGGAAATAAGGAAGTAATAATCAGGTCCAAAAGTACATTTATTCCCTGAAAATTGCTGCTCAAGGACATAATGCTCTCTCTGCAATTGATGATGGGCATTTTCCTGAAGAGCTGAAGTCACATGTGACACAAATGTGATGAGTAGAAGTAGAGTGATTGAAGTGAGATATATAATGATGAATATAAAACCAGGATGTCTGGGGAAGGCAGATCTCTGCCACTGCACAGGGAGCATTAGAACATGGCATGTAAAACTTAAAAAGATAATGTCGTATTTGTTTAGTTACACCTTAAAAATAATTTTAGAGAAATATTTGGGTTAATTCTTGTTTTGTCAGTAGCTTGTCCACTATTTTCCTCAACATCTTACATTTTAGGTGGCAGTTTTTGTAGCAAGAGCTTCCAACATATACCCACTTTCTTTCCTTTTGAATTTGGGACGAAAACAAAAGATTCCCAGGACCTTTCAGCACATGATGATGTTTTCAGGTAAGAGCTATTTTGGCTTTTTTGATATTTCTCCTGTCCACATTTAATGAATGACAAAAATAGTCATCTATCACTAGAAAAGGCCACATCTATCACAAAGAATGTGTTATCTTAAAACTCAAGGTCATCTCTCCAAAGCTACAGAAGCAAGTGGATGCCTTCTGATCAACCTCACTGTGCTCTTGCCCTATTTTAATTAACGTTTTGGAAACCATTATCTTTCAATCCATTGTCCCCCATCTGTCTACACTTCCATGACAATTTGGGAATACCATGTTTTTAAGCTGTGCTGTTTTAGAGGCACCTGTATTATACCTCAGAGTATTTTACATATCAGCAAATAAATACCCAACCTGGACAGTGTTAGTGCTGACACTCAGATCAAACATGGTCTTTGGCAATTCATTAAACTTCTGGAACAATTTTACTTTTAAACCTGAGAGGAGATAATTTCAATTCCACAGACCTTTTCATATGTATTCCAGCTTGATATTTAATTTTGTTGATTTTGTTAACCTTGTAGAATAATAAAAAAAAAAATAAAATCCAGAAGAGGGAGCCATGTTCTAGTCTGATTTGCACATCAACCCCAGAACTGTTAAGGCTCATCTGGATTACGTATTTTTTTACTTGTACAAGCTAGAAATAATTCCACTTGACTTTCTAATGCTAGTTAGGAAAAACTCACTTATAAGCCAAGAATATCTGTTCAGTAAAAGACAGAAATACAGATACCCCTACGCTATTGATGATATAATTTTCTAAAATTAGAAAATCAGCACATTTTTTTGCTTCATTTTCCTGGTTTTTATGCAAAAATTTATTCCACATTTGTGTGGATAAAAGTTCTTGATTGACAGCCTTGATGTACAGAGATCCATTTAGCCAGATAACTAGAGAAATACAATGTGCTGCATTTCAAGCTCCCTCATCAGGAGCACTCCACATCAGGGGGCCTCATTTGTGCCTATGTAATTCCAACCCTCCGGAGAGCAACACAGCAGTTCATTTCTATACCCATTCAATCCTTCTGCTAAAAGCTGCCACTGAAAATGTCACTAATTCCAGCGAGAGCGGGGTGAGGGATGATGACACATCCAGCAGGAGCTGCCTTTCAGCCCAACTGCTCCCCTGCCATTGTTCCATGGGGAACCTGGAGCTGGAGGTCTCTGGTAAGCCTAGCAGGTGGCCAGCTAGACAGCAGCATGAAAAATAGCTTCATGTCATTTGGTATCTACTTCCTGGGCTCCATTTTGGATTTTGGTTGGCATCAGCTAAAGTACAGGATAGAAAACCTTCTGAAATCTCTCTTATTCTTTAACTTTTCTGTCCTCGTTTTCTGCAGTCAAATTTCATTCTCCACGGAACAGGAGCAGAAAGCAGCCTGCAGCTGAACGTGAGAACTCACACACACATTAGCTTTCCAGGACAATCTGGCAGCTGAGAACTGAAACAGTAGTATTGCAGGCTTCTAAAATTCTCAGAAAAGTAATTTTTATCTATTTCCAAAGATAAAACCCCCTCTATTTTGGAGAGAAAAATGTGTTTACATTAGAATAAAGTAATGGCGTAATCTGCAGCTATAATAATAAAGACTGTCTCTCATGCTGCCAGCAGCTGCACACTTCACAGGATACACAGATTTTCTGTGTAATTCTATTTTTTTTAAGATGCACCAAGATTTGTGCTTAGTTATCAGTAACATTCATAGTGCTATAAACTGATAAAATTGCATATAGTGATAAACAGAGGGGACAATGGCTGCCAGGAGAGAGACACATTTCTGATGAGCAAACAAGACATGGAATTTGAGTTTGAAGGAAATTATCTACAAAGATCTTTAGCAGCAGTCATAGAACAATTTGGGCTGGAGGGGACTTTTAAATGTTATCTGGTCCAACCCTCTGCAATGAGCAGGGGTATCTTCAACCAGATCAGGTTGCTCAGAGCCCCATCCAGCCTGACCTCAAGTGTCTCCAAGGATGGGGCATGCACCACTTCAGTGTGGGTTTTACCATCTTCATTGTTCTGGCATAGCATCAGGTTCTTGTTGATCACAGGGGAAAATGGCCTTCATTCACCACAGCATCACACATCCAGGTGTGGAAAACAATGAATTTGGGGTTAGTTTTGTTTTCTGTCTTATTACCAAATCCACCAAACATTTACTGCTTGTTTTACTGCCACAATCACCAAAGTGATTGCTGAGAAAAATTGCTGAGAAAAGCAATTAAGGTCAGGCAAGTACACTGTTGATTAGCCTTTGATTAAACCTTACTCTGCAAAGAACTCTCCTGAAGTCACTAAGTTCTGCTTTTTGATGCATATCAATACAGTTGAGAAAAGGTGGAAAAGTTTGGTTTGGAGGTGGATTATGCTGGAGTATTTTGATTTATCATATTCTTTGTCTGCTTTTACCACTCCTCTAAAAATACATTACAGAGGGTGGATTCACTTCTCACAACTGTTTTTAATCATGATTCCTGATAACATTCCATTGGAAATGAAAAATTGATTAGTCCTTTATACAAGGACTAATTAAGCCCAGGCTTCTCAAATTAAGTTGAACATCAGCTAAAGTGAGCAGTCCAGCAGTCTCTCCTCATGTGAAAAAGAAACATTTTAAAGTCTTAGACTTTATAACATCTTCCACTCTTCTCCCAGCATCTTTATTTACTTTTTACTCTGTTTTCCTCTTCTCTACAACACATAAATAGGCAACAGAGAGGCTTGTGGGACACAGTGCTACAGGGGCGGTTGTGTTAATATAAGCATTACAGCATCAGTGGAGCCTGAAAGGATGAACACAACTGCAGAATGAAGCCAAAAGAGGCCCATGTACAGACAGCTGTTGTGCAGGCATTTACATCTACACACTCATGCAGACACAGAGGTGGCAAGTGGCAACGTGAAGAAATCCGCTAAATAGAAAAGAAAGCAAGGAAGGAAAGAACAGACAACTATGGCTGAAACCAAAACACCAGGGCTGCCCACAGGAAGTCTTTCCTGGCAGATCCTTTTCCCACCAACAGCCAACACTGCAGCCCTCCTGGGCTCTTCAGAGGGCTGGGTTTGGAGAGGTGTTTGTGTGGGGTGTGGGCAGAGGATGGCTAACAGCCCTACAGGGCACACAGGTTCTGTTCTGGGGACTCTGGGGCTTAACCCTGGGCGGCTCTGCTTTGAAGGGCTCTGACACATTAAAGGGTATTGCTTAAAGATGAATCCCTAGTGGCTGGCACAAAAAAATATCTGTTAGGAAATCTGTGTTTCAGCCCAAGGATGAATGGATTAACACAGATGTGGAGCTGCCAACAATTCACCTCTGAAGGATGAGGGGAGAGAATCTCTGCTAATGGTTCATCAGAGCTGGTCCTTCTGCTGCCCCACTCTGTCCAGGGGTAGCTGAGCTACCAACATCCACTGCATCCGATCATCCCACTGGGCTTTGGTGGCAGTTCTACCTGAAGTTCTACAGAAAATTTAAT
Organism: Melospiza georgiana; assembly: GCF_028018845.1. NCBI lineage: Eukaryota > Metazoa > Chordata > Aves > Passeriformes > Passerellidae > Melospiza > Melospiza georgiana. Next base: position 14,230,878 of record NC_080439.1, read on the forward strand.
CTTCCTTAACTTCAGACCATTTCAGTAGCTCAACATTATCTGAGGTTCTTAAAATTCCCTTCCTTCACTTGTATTATTACCTGGAAAGTATTTTGAGAGATATATACGTACATATATATATATATATACACACACATATAGCAGTGTTCCTTGCTTCTCATTGTCTTTACATTTTAAGTGTATTCATCTGCTTCTCACCACTTGAGTTGTTTACTTTGATTATTTATTTTTCTTTAGTTGAAACTGAATTATCTCTTATAGACCATGTTAGTCCTTTATAAATGAAAAATACAGAGAAGTCACTCACTATTTTTCTGAACTGAGGAATCAGCCAGTCCACTGCTCAAGAAGACATACTAATTAACTTTTATATGTATGTATATATATGTGTGTTTGTATATATATATATATTTCCCCTCTTACAAAAAGAGGTGTTCTAGATCTAAAATTAAAGGTGTGCTGCAACTGTGGGAAGCAATATTGTTTTCCAGTGAAATGTAGCTGTTCCAATCATCCACATTACCACTATAACCACTGAAATAAAGACCATTTCAATAGTTATTCATTCCCTCCCCAGCTTAAAATGAGATTATAGTCTTTCCCTGTTAGAAAATAGTAAAGCACTGCATCCTCAGAGATGTCTCTTACACAAAAGCAAAGCCAAGGACAAGCCCAGTGTCTGCCTGCCGGGTTTTGAACCTGCTGCCACTGAGTATTTTCAGATAGTGCAACCCCAGTCTGCTCCTTCCTAGCAGAAATGGCTTTGTGCTGTTCCCTGCATAAACTTCTATTCCAAATAATTGGAAGCCCAGCTTCTATACCAAATAATTCACATTCTAGCTATGTAATCTTAAAGAGCTTTTGAGTTCTAGGCCAAAAATAGCTGCATTTAGCAGTTAATTAAATGATTCTGCATATGTCATCAGCGCCTTACAAGACGTTTGATTACTAGATTTAATCTCTCAATACTTTGCAAGGTACTTTTTGGACTCAGCATGTATTGTGTACATGTAATGATTTTGCTCTCTAGAATTATTTTGTGAAAGTTTTTTGGAAAACAATAAAGTACATTTAAATAGATAAATGAAAGGCATTAGAAAATATGGAGTATTATTTGTATTATGCATCCTGAGGGCTGCAGGCACTAGGTTTTTTCCCCCTCAATTTTTAAACATGGCATTTTGTCAAGACCTATTTAGTCCCTTTATTACTACCTATGGAGCTTTTTTTTTAAAACTCATTTAGCTGTTTTCACCACCTTTGTAATTTCTTGTTTATTCAGTCTCTGTGGGTGCATAATTCTACAACTATTATAACATTTCAAGTACATTAATTTATTCTGCATCCCCTTTTAGGTATTTAAAATCATCTTTGAAAAACTATCCATTGTTTTTAAGTCATGTTTTTATGACTAGTCTTAGAACATTAAATTATTTTAAAGGAATATAGTCCATATTTTCAGGGAAGCAATGAGTAGCATATTTAGGTACAGATTTTAAAGCCAACCCTCTTTTTCACTTGCTCCTGACTTCATGAGTAGTCCCACTTAAACAGAATATAGATTTCTTTTTCAACCTGCATTAAGTTCGGATCACTACTTAATTTGCAATTATTCAAGACAAAGAATTCAGTGGACATAAAGCAAAAGTGTGATTATTATGTGAATATGAGAGCATTTTCATTGTTCACTTTTGCAATTGGCTGCATTAAATCCCACCATTTCAGTTAGCATGATTCAGCACTTTATAAGCAGGATTATGATCAGAACATTTCCTCTGCCCTTGGAACTGGGTTTGGACTGAAACGATTAAAATTCTGTTTCTCTGTCTCATTAAGTTCCTCCTCCTTGTCTGGTTTCAGGTTTGCGGGGTGCGATCGCGTTTGCGTTGGCCATTCGCGACACGGACTCGCAGCCCAAGCAGATGATGTTCACCACAGCCCTGCTGGTGGTGTTCTTCACAGTCTGGGTGTGTGGGGGAGGCACCACACCAATGCTCACCTGGCTGCAGATCAGGTCAGTACTGTCTGTGCAGCACCAGCAGAACAGGATCCCTATGGATCCACCACTACATCCTTACAACTTCCTAATCTTATAGGTGTGCTTTGTATGAGCTTTAGCACAAAGGGAGGGGTTATGCACCTGTGAGAGGCTCCAGACCACAAGGAACGGGTCCTTCCTAAGTTTGTTATGGGCTTAGATGTAGGTCAGACACATCCTTGTTTCCTGAAAGTTTGTTTCACTACTGCTCCTTTCAAACATCATGAATACATCCTAATGGCATCCTCCTTGCTGCTGAGGAAAGAGCTACACAGGCAGACTTTGCCCTCATCCTAAAATCTGTAGTTATTACACAAACATCTAATAAATGGTGTATTTCTGATTCTAATGAGAATATGCTGCAAAAATCTTCCTCCACTGCTGCCTCATTCAGGCATTAATTTATTATGCATTGTTTTATATCTTTTTCTTCACTATATTATTTTTTTAATTACTTCTTAGTCACTTGTATTCACAGAGAGCAACGAATGACAAGGGAGGTTAAATTACAAGAGAGGGACATAGAAAACTGGAGTAAAAAGGATCTAATTTAAATGCAGTGTCCTTCCAAGCTTTTTTGAAACCCAACTTTTAATAATGAGTGTACTCATGCTGGTCATTGATTCTGGTTACTTCACAATCCATTCAGAACTCCCTGCTGTGATTTGCAAGATCACCACAGAAATCCTCAGTATCGAGATAGGCCTGCAATTCACAATTCCTTATCATTTATTCTATATATAGCATGTTTTCCTTGTTTACAAAATGATGTCTGATTACAAGCCTTCATGTCAGACTCTTGCTATGAAATAGCAGCTGAAGATAACCAAATTGGGGCTTTTACAAAGAGCACACATAAAACTGCAGACAAAATAAGGACTAGCGTACAAGTGCACTGGATAAACACAGATGCAGGCATCCATGTACAGTGGGGAGGTTTTCTATTTCTGTGACAGCTTGATTCTTCTTTATGACATGTCTCATGTCCCATAATGTCAATCAAGGCCATTACAGTTTGGATACACTCTGGCACTATCAGTCATCTTTCTGAGATTTGCCACTTCTTCACTGTCAGTCAGCAAGTGTTTTTCTGTGTGGCAATGGAAACGTGGGTGAGGAAGGGCTTTCTCAGTAGATCTTGGGGAGCAAGTCAGTCTGGGTTTCTATAACAGGAGATAAGAGACAATGCTGAGAACACAGTAAGGGGAAAAGGCTGGGAGCAATGTGCAGTCTGAGTAGTCAATGTGCAGCCTGAGAGCTTGGGTCACTAGATGCCCCTCGTGGTTTAGCTCTCAAGGGAATTTTTAAATTAAGATTGTGAAGTGCTTTCACTAACAAGAAAATGAATTGGATGCAAGGGCATTTCTTCTGCTCCTTAGTGCTACCCAGAGGTGCAAAGCCCCCCAAGAGCACAAGTGAGGGGCTGACTCTCATATTGACTGTTTATACTGTTCAATGCACATGCTTCTTTCTCTAGACTCTTATACAATAGATTTCACCAAAGACACTGAAAGTAGACAATCATTACTGATTTGAAATGCTTATCTCTAAGGATTTCCTCCGAATCCCATCAGATCTGCCAGACATTTTTATCAATAATATAAATTGAGTTTGTAATCAGGATATCGATTTTCTTACTATAAAGCTATTAGGTTCATAATTTTCACTTAATTTCTTGACATTGGAACATAAATCTTCATAAATTATGAGGAGGTCAGAGATAAAATTTTAAATAGACATCTTTAATTACAAATTTATATTGAGGCTCTGATTTCTCCTTCTAGTGAAGATATTTAATTGTATTTATAATTTATTACATCTCAGTGTGGACTTTTGTCCTTAGCTTCCAGCATATATCTTTTTAGTCTTAATTAATTTTGCTAAGTAATTGTATTCAAAGGTGGTGGTAATTCATGACAATTGACACTTGTATGGATTCTGGCAGAGGAGTTTGCTGAGGAAAGTTATGGAGCTGTGGCAAATGACCCCAGCTTGCTTGGTGCAATCCTCCAGCATGCTGGCATCTGTGCCTGAACAGCAACTCTGAGCTGCAGCTATCCCCATGGTTCTTTAGAAGAAAAAGATGGTATTTTTCAAGCTAGTTTGGAGGGTTCAGCTCACAAAACCAAGGAAACTGCAGTACAAGTAGAAAAATGGCATGATTGTGTCTGAAGAGATTTATTGGAAAGGGTTTGTGTGCCATCAATTACAGAGAGAAAGGGCTGGAGCCAGGGAAATGAGCAAGCATGGCTATGAGCACAGAAGAGGGGCTCTGGTCTCACAGCAGCCCTTTGTGACAAACATTGCTCAGGCACCTTCCCAGGGCAGCTTGAAACTCCTCTGTGAGATTCCCCAGAGCTCCAGGGAACCACATCTACCACTGACACTCAAATGCAAGGCACAGTGCCAGCTCAGTTAATCCAAACAACTAAAGGTATTCACCTTATCAAAATAGTGCTTATGGGAAATTAAAAATACATGAATGGTCACAGTGACTACACTGGTTTCCCTACAGAAACTACAAGTTGCTGTATAGGTAAACCTTCTCAGGAGAGAATGTCAAAAACAGCACAAGCAAGTAAGTAACAGCGACAAGCCAAGTGTGCTTCTTTTGCCAATTTTTCATCATAAAATGATTATCCAGCAAATAATGCATTTAATTCATCTGGAGGCATTCAGAGACTAATAGAAAAGAGAATGAGATTTCTCAATCTGTTTGGATGGACTGAATCTCATTCACAGCACTGCTTTGTGTCCCCTCTCCCTCTGTGAAATAGGGTCCAGCTCCTATCATTAGTTCAGGAGAGGCAACTCTAAACTCCTCAAGGTCAATCAGCACTGTCTTATCCTAGAGATAAATTCTTGGGTTTATATGGTACAGACCAACTTACCCACAGTTTGGATTCAAAAGATAAATAAATCTATCATCCATTCAGTTCAAGATACATAAAAATGACATAAATCGGAAAGAGCTCACACCATATATTTACATTTGTGTGCCATAATGCATTAGTGCTAGGGCAGAAGACATTACTCAGATCTCTACAGCCTTCTTGCTGTATATCATTGCCACATATTATACCACGTTTCAATTATTTATTGCTCTCTCCATAATTTACATTGGGAAGTTCTCTTAACAGTGATCAAGACACTTGGTGTATAAGGGAATAACAATTCCCTTACAACTTAATTCCCTTACAATGACAACTTTGAAATGAAAGTAGGAATGAAACTTCTTCTGAAAAAATCAGTCTTTGTCTCCATAATAACTGGATTCCCATAATTTTCCCCCTCTCCTCGCAGCAATACCATCAGATCTGTGCTTTTCTTTTTCAGATAAAATTTAACATAATGTAAATATAATCTGTCACTCTATTTTTAGAGAAAATATTTGTCCTCAGAGATAACTACCAGTTGATTTATTCCAGGAATATGTGTGGCTTATACAACATTTGCAAATTGTTGCTAAAACATATAGTAGGATACACTATCAAAAATAACCGTGTGCTACCTAAAAAGGCTCAACTTCCACCTCCCATGTAATGCAGCAACATCAATCAGCTGTGTCACAAGAAACCAGCTAAGGGCTTTTGTAAAAAAAAAAAATCTTAAATGTATCCCAGGAATCCACTAAATTTATTAATAATAATTCTCGCTCCCTTTATTTAACAAATAAATTATATTAAAACATATATTCCTACTTAAACTCTATCTTGAATCTAAGTTCTTAAAGCCTTGGAAATATGACCTGCTAATAACAGAATTTATGGCTAAATATGTCTATATGTCCAAACACAGTTTTAACAGAAATCCATACCAATAATTCTCATTTTACTACTGCATTTACTCATACACAACACCTTTCAAAATGAGTCTTAAAATTCTTGGCAAAGACTGAGTATTTCCTCACTTTATTCTAAAAGAATGAAACCTACACTTTTGGAAATGTCTTATTTATTTTAGCTGTCTCCTTTGTAAACACCTGAAACTCTGAGTTTCAGGGAGGGTTGGGTGTTCCCTTTCTGAAGATGAGCTTGTATTTACAAGTTCCCAGTTGCCTGGTGCAGTAACCCAGCACTTCCCAGCACAGAGGTGGTGCAGGTGTTTACAGCACTATCAGCAGCCACACTGAGAGCAGAACTGGCTGCACCACCTCCCTAAGTAATACATTGTCCTTTGACAATGTCTTACAGTTGTAACAGGAAAAAGAATTGCTTTTACTCCCCATGTGAAAGGACAAAAATATTCAGTCCTTGGCAGACAATGAATAAACCTGGATCAGCATGTGAGAATAATTCCATAATACATCAACACCAAAACAGAGAGAGCCATTTAAGTTCCCAGTCAAATTGAACTATTCAATAAATGTGCCTTCAGAGATGCTGAGCATTACTTGCTAATGCTTTTGGATATATGATTTCCTTCATTCCCCATACTCTGATTAAAAATAGAGAGCTACATTTTACAGTAAATCTGCACTGAGAGGTTTGAGGATAAAGGATTCTCCTGACAGGCAGAGCAAAAATTCAAAGCTGTTAATAAAACATGTCCTATAAAAGCATTGTGCTAGGTATTAGGTCTTGTTTGTTTATCATCGCCTTCTGTGTAAATGTTTGTCAAGAGATTTCCAGATTCCTTGTGCATCTCTTTGCAGCTGTTCTCCAGTTAATAGAAAGAACTTTATTCCATAATCTAAATAAATACTGAGCATCTTTGAACAGTAGCTTTTACTACTGTGCCTATCTGGCCATTGCTGTTGATAAATGTACTTTAGAAAAGAGCCGTCTGTGTGCCTGGCTGCCCTTAAGATCACACCATTTCTAATTCACCTTCAGTTCCAAACATCCAACTTTCTCTAAGCACTGAGGCCTGGCATACCCCATTTTGGGAAATGACCAAGGCTGACTAAAGTCACATTCTCAGCAAAAGCATCTCACTCAACAGAAGGAGCCAACATTTAGGGTCCTTCAGTATCCAATAGCTTGTTTCAACACCAAAGGCTAAGGCAGTGCCTATGTTTAGCAGGATGGCTCATTAGGGATGTAGATGGGCAGTGGGGTGAAATGCTGTGCCATGACTGTGTATGGCTGTTTTTATCTACCACAAAACAACCCAAAAACCTGATTTTGTGTTTATCTCAGCCCTTTAGCAGCTACTTATAGACTGCTGCAAGACAGAACTTCATGACAGAGCAACCACAGTAACATGATCTTGGCCAGGATTATAGCATTACTGCTTCAGTAACAAAATTATTCTTTTCATTATTCCCAAACTCTGCAGTAGCATTCCCTGTGTCCAGCTGTGTTCAAGAAAGGTACTGGACAGAATGGCCTCCTGACAGGTGATCTGGGCTGCAGTCAGCTGAGGCAAGGAGGACTGATCCTTTTGCCTGATCAGAATATTGTGCTGCATCACTGAGTGCTGCTCTGCTCATGGGGAGCATGAGACAGTACATCTCCTCACAGCCATTCCTTATCAACTGGAGCCAAACTGGAGTTTGATCTCTAGTGCCTCTCATTTATTCCTAAACTAAGGACACATATCTTGGCTTTCCTGTCTCCCTCACATGGGCACACAAGGATTATCCTTCCTGAAACATGGCTGGTCCATGAGACACTAACTCTACCAGCCAAGATTGTGTGTACATATCTTCAGATGATCCATAATGCAATACTTAGAAACTATTATGAACCTTGTTAATTATTTTGCTTGTATTCCTTGTAACACATTTTCCTGTCCTCATTTGTCAATAAGAAGGAAAGTCAGTTTAGAAAGAAGGTTTAGCTAAATGTTTTTTCCTGGCCTTGGCAGGTTCTGACCCATATTCCTTTGGGTCATATTTCCTCTAGAGTTCTAGAAAACAGTTTAGGTGAAGTGAAGCTGTTATTTACAGTTGGAAACAGAATGTTCAACTGTAATTTTTAGTGACCACAACACAGAGATGAACAGTACAATTAAAGGCAAGCTATTTTCAAGCATGGTTGTATTTCTGTGCCCTTTGTACTGGTTATTATTTTGTTTTGTGTTTAGAACAGTCATAATCAGCCTAACTGGTGTTCCCTCTCAGTAACAAATATAGCTCCAATAAACAAAGTTTGATCTGGTTTGCAGGGTCATATTGCTCTTTAGCCATGGTACAGTATGTATTTAAATCCCACTGCAATAAACACTCTTCTTGGGAGGCCAATTTCAGCCAGGTCTCTTCAGCTCACTGAGAATTTTTTCACCCAGACAGACCTTCAAAAAAGATCACACTATCTTTGCTTGGGGAAGCATTTAATCCTAAAAAAAAACCCTCTGAAATCCAGAAACAGCTGTAATTTAAATGTAACAAGTCTAACCATAAATGCTGCAACTATTTTTAGTATACTGTCCCTAGCTGGCCAACTGTCTGTTCCTGTGAACATCTACAGGACAACCTTTGCCTGGCACCTTTTGTACTGATGATAGTTTGAATATTCCTGCATTATCACTAAAGGCATATACATGAGAAAACACATTGCTGACCCCAGGCTCTCCTCAGCCTTAGGATGTTACTGATCAATGTGCAGATTCTCAGGTCACAAGATCTACATTGCTGTTTAAAAAGGGATTTTCACAATTTTGAAGAACACCTTGAAAATTATTCAAGTAAAATTAAACTAACAAGGAAGCTTTCATGTGTTCATGGACAGCCCAATAAAGGCTCAGAGGAAATGCTGTCCCAGAGTTATTGCAGGAGTATTATCTTCAAGACACACTGTTTTGCTGATGGGCTCCATCATTGTTTGCACACAATATTCTGGGTGCAACAGAAAAATAGCAATTTGTGATTCACTTAGGAAACTGCATGGCTGCCAGTCCCTCTGTGCACCCAGTAACTCACCTCCCCAGCAGGCTGGGGAACAACTGGACCAGGAAGACAGTGGAAAAGGCAGAAAGGTTTAGCCAAGAGATCATTGTCATTCAGCATTTGTATAATTTGCATGGCAATGTATTGATTAGTTGTCACATGGGTCACAGAGAGCAGATGATCAGATGCTGGTTTATCACTTTGTTCCCCTTGATCCCCTGTATTAGCACAGGCTAAAATACTGGGTTAGAACTGAGTCAAGGACCTTTTTTTAATACAAAAATATTGCTAGATTTGTTACTTTTTCTTTGTTTTTTTCCACCAGTTCTGGATTTGCAGGTATGTAAGCATTTCATGTGTATGCAGTAATTACAAAAAAGAGCAAATGGTCTGGAGTTCCTGACTGAAGCCATATTAGAAGGGCATTCTGCTTCAGACCCAGAGGAGCTCAACATCACACATGAAATTACCTTTGAGCAAAGGAAACATTTCTTGGGGGACAGCCACACTGAAAGGGTTAAGATGGGAACTGCTTTTGCAGTGGTAGCTAGAGCACGATGAGCCTGGGAAATGCTATAAATCAAGAAGCACTATAAAATTGGACATTAAATGTATTGGATGTTATTATAAGAAAAAGAAATTGGATAATTTCCTTTCATTTCTATCTGAAAATGAGAAATCATCCAGGTAATGAATCTCAGTGATCTCCTGAAATGCCTGTCATTTATTTGCAAGGTACTTCTCTGCAAAGATAAGGTGTGCATTTGATCTCTCACAGTTATTCACCACAGCATTTTGCCTGAATGGCACTAAACAAGATTTATAAACATTTGTGCTTGATAACAAAAAAAAAAAAAGACTAAAATACAGAGGACTTGGCTTTCTGACTGCAACTGTGGAGGCAGTCCAGGGAAGATGTTAAATGGGAGATTTTGGATGGCAATTGTGACTGGTGCATGACTTGTACACGACTCCAGCCATCAACTCTGTTGGTCTTTATTGGCCAGAGTGGTCTAATTTTGAGCACAGTCTCCTAACAGGGCAGACATTTAAATCCCACCTCACACAGCTTGTATTTCTAGCTCCACATGGCTATTGAAAACAGAAAAAGATATGAAAGATACACTTTTATTGCTAGACTATTTGGTACAAGAGGGAAGGAATATTACACAACAATAAAAGATTCATGCCTTTCAGTTTACTAGCACCAAATGGTAAGATTAACTTTCCACAGGCCAAAAACCCTGAATAGTTCCAGAAAGCTATAAATAAATCTATAATTTCAAATAGAAACTATCCAGCTGGATTTGTGTCAATTAAACTATTTAGTTTATCCTATTTTAAAATACTGGTGCTTTGATATGTCTGAGTATGCTAAAAAAGTTTTCTTCCATCCAATGCAGTAACTTTATTCTCCCATTAAAACTTTTCTCCATGTCATACAAAAGATAACTGCTATGCAGCAGTCAACATAATGAAGTTCTTCAAATTACAAAGAACCAAATAAACCTATCTTGAAATAGTGCTAGGAAGCAAATTAATTATTTGGAACATGGGAATGAGACTGATGATTTATTGCTCTCTACCAAAATATCCCAAATTAATCTGAAACTCTAAAGACTCTGCCAGAATTAAATTGGAGCAAGCATAAACCCAGCTTATTTCAAGCATTTGTCAAAACTGTGTCATTTGAAGGTAAGCAAAAGGTACAGAAAAATAGTTTGAGCCTTTAAAAGTTTGAGATAAATATGTGGTATCAAACTGGAGTCTAGAAAAAATAAGGATCATATTTACTAAGATAAATCTTATATTCCTGGTCTGTAAGCATTGAACAAGATACTGCTTCATTCTTTCTATTATTGCTCAGAAAATTATGCTTTCTGCAAAATAAGTGGTCTCAAAACTCACTGAACTTTGATATTTTAAGAACTGTGTGATGCTGTCAGAGGGACTAAAAATAGAGCATGGAAGTAATGGTTTTCACCATTTGTTAGTCTGCATAATTTCCAAAGTGCGTACGTCCATCCTTCTCCTATTTTGCTCAATTAAGAATACTAGAATTTTTTCAGCAATAAAAATGAAATGAATGCTTCATTTAGAAGGGATAAAAGTTTTCAGCATGACCTAAAATATCACTTCAATATGAAAAAACCCAAAAGTTTTCAAACTTTCTCAGCTTTTTTAAGTTTTCCTGTGGTTTTCTGTTATCAAATATTCCACAAAGTACAAAAAACATTTCGTTCCAATTTTTAACTCTACATTAAAAAAAAAAAAAAAAACAAACCCAAACAGACCTTGTGTCTTCCAACAAGAATAAAGCTATAGAATAACTGGGAAGATTTGGGGTCTTACAGTCTCTAAGGGTCTTATGCAACATATGGACCATGACAAATATTCTAACGAAACAATAGTGAACCTAAAAAATAAAAACATTACTGGGTACATCTGGGTTTGCAGAGGAACTTTGTGGCAGGAGAGAACTGTGACTTCAACTTTCATGAAACATTCCTCTGGAAATCCTGAACTTTGTGTTCTTTTTGAAAATGTAGAGTGGAAAGAGAGGTCTGGCATGCTTGATAACAAGCCTATCTAATTGTTCCAGAATTAGTTGAATGTGAAAAGTTAATTAAAGCAGATATTAAGTAATCGAGGCTCTGTATGGCAGTCTGGGCTTTTAGCTTTTAATAAACAGATAATTACAATGTAATAGAGACTTTTGTATAGGGAGTTATCAGAAACAGCCCAACAGTGACTGGCTGGTCAGTACACTGATGAGCTTTAAATGAGAAAATCTCCTCCTATCTCAGCAAGAAGTACTTGGTTTCAATGCCCTTAAAATTATATTCTGCTTCTGCATTTTTTCAGTTCTTCAAATATACACCATTTTGTTATAGTGACTAATAATATATAAAGGGATATTCAAAATAGACATAAAATTATGGGTTTATAAATCCGAAATGTTTTCTATGCAAATAAATATACAGAAAAGATGTTTGTACAAAAGTTTATGTAGAAATGTATGTAAAATATCCAAACAGGAATCCTAAAAAGTGACTCTTTGCTGCTCTTATTGTACAAGTAGACAAGGGGTATAGGGCGATCTTGGAACTACCCAGTTGCTTTTGCTATTCATTTATTCATGAGCACTAAGCCTGGTCAGGAATTACAGAGTGGGTTCAGGGAGACTGCCTGCATCTTGATCTGAGTCTTAATCAATCCCTGAGCTTTTCTTATCCCCACCCCAAAGAATCCCTGTAAATGCCATGGCGGCCTGTTTCCCACCTGGACACAGCAGCCACAGCCCCACTCTCCCTCCCTGGCTTTGATGGTTTGCTTCCTCTGCCTCATTCAATGTCTTCTACCCTCCTGGAAGAATTCTAGCCCAGACCTCATCAGTTCTTCATCTGGCTGCATATGCATCATGAGATGAGGAAAATAGAGAAGTTAGAACATAATTTTAATTCTCCAGAAAATGAGACAAAATTATTATGTAGACTGGTGGCTAATGTGTTCACTAAGGAGGTGTCAGCTTCGGTCCAAGCAAGTATTTCTGTTCCATTTTAAATGAGTTATCAGCTAAAATATATTCATCTTTGGCAGAGTAAAGTTCAGAATCCAGGTCTTCCAGTTCATTAGTCTACAGAAGAAATGACTGCTCACATGCTTTCTGATCTAGTAGCCCTTACATATGCATATACTTGAATTTGAATGCTATTTTCTCAGCTTAATTCCAGTCTGCAGTCAATGTATTTTCTTATTTATGCTCAATGCAATTCTGGGAAAAGAGACATTGAATTCTCCATCAGAGCATTTCTTTGTATCACCTTGTGACTTTGAAATCTAAGTCATAATGGATGTGTGCCACTTTCCTATCACTTACATTGAAAAACAGAATTATAAAGTGACAAGCTCTCCAAGTTAGATCAAGCACATGTTGATACAATTTATTACAAGCATCTCAACTTACATGTCCCAGAAAGGAGTAATGATGCACTTTTTTAAAAGTAAAATTAATTAATCTTCTCTTTGTTTCACAAAAGAAGGGAAGAAGGCTCTTGCCTTTGCAGATGTAGATGTGGCCCAGGCTTTAGTTGTGGACTTGGCAGTACTGGGCTGATGGTTCAACTCTACAGCCTTAAAGGTCTTTTCCAGCCTAAATGATTCTGTGAATCTATGGGGAGTTTTAGGCATTAGACTTGTTTTAGGCATTAGACTTGCCCTTCAGCTCTGAAGTTTACTGCTCCGCTCACTAAGGCAGGAACCTGAAGCCAATACCAAACCATCACATATTTATGAATACACAGACAGAAATATCACATTGCCTGAAGTCACTGGCCACAAAGAAGTATTGGAGCCCCAGGGAAGTTGAGTGGCAGTGGAGAAATGGGGACAGATCCTTAGCTGGTGCAGGATGTCATAATGACATTCATTTATTTTCTTGGCCTGTAGGCAGAAGTAGACTATGCTTTCAGAATCCCTGATCAAGGCAATTTCTCACCCCACTTTCTCACTTTGTCTCTTCTTAATCTCATGCAAGCTATTGCCTTCCTTGTCATCACAGTTAGAATTCAGATAACTCATACTTGCTACATACAGCACTTTATCCTTCAGTTTATTTTTACAAGAAGGCAATGGGAATGGAGTCCTTTTCTTAACAATGATGCAGCAAACACCTCCAAACACACTACAGAGAAACACAAGAAGCTTAAATAAAACTATGAAACTTTATAGCACAATCCCTATCTCTTCCTTCCAGAACTTCTTTTCCCCTGCACTCATTTCAAACTTCAGCTGGGTGCTTCAGGTTTATTGCTCAAGCTGTGTACGGCCATAGAGAGAAGACAAAATAAAATTTAAATTAAAAAAAACCCAAACACTAGAAACTTTGAGGACTGTCTTCAAATGCACTTGTGAGAAAAGAGACTTTATTTAATTAAAACAAAATTGTTTTACCAGTGTTTCCCAATTAATAAGAACTGTTCAACAAAGGTAATTAACCCTCCTCCTGGCTGCTCATGAAAAGTTTGCAAGGACTGGTGCAGGCAGTATAAATAAAATCTCAAAACACATGTTTTCAAGCTAGCACCCAGAAAATAAGGCAAAAATGCCCATTTTGTTCATTACCAAAAGAAAATTAGGAAATTTTTGACTTGAGATCAATAGAATGAGCAGAATAGAGAGGTTTGCAGCCATAGCTGAGTTGTTGACACAAAAGGAAAAAGCCAACATTGACATCTGAAACCTTTGCTTTGCCAGAATAAGAAAGCTCAAATGCAAAGAACAAATGCCTGATAGTTCCTCCATTCTCCTGAGTACAATGTAACACAACACAAATGCACATACACAGGTTTCATTTCATCTCTGTTAGGGCACCAGACCCAAGCTTCTGGATCATTTACATTCCATTTAAGCTCTTATTCTCTCCAAATAAACAAAATTTTCCCAAGTCATGCATATTTAGAAATGTGAGTAAAAACAATTCAAGAAAAATGTGAGTAAAAACAACTCAGAACAACCCCAAGTCTAACATTTGTATTTAGTGCCCTTTCTGAACTCTACAAAGGGCCTTTGCACACGGTGAAATAAGGGCATTTCCTATAGTTCTTGATAACTACAATAACTTACAAGTGTCCGCCTTCATTGGTGTTGCTGTACAAGTAAAGTCATCTGCAAAGTGAGAAGGAAACAAACCCTCCCTGAACAGCTCTGCCCAAAGCCACATCTGCTGCTCCATGAGCCCTGTGCCACTGGCAGGTCTCACAGTTTTGGATGACATCTGGTCCAAATTTGCCAACTGCACCAGAAAATACCTCTCCTCTCTGAAACCTCTTCAGCTCAAGGGGTTGGAGGGTGTCTGTGAGCATGCACACGCACAATTATGTCAGTAACAGCTTTGCATTCCCTCACATTACAAACAGTGCAAACACATAGATCATAAATAGATCCATATCTATTTTAGATACAGTAAATTTTTGTATGAATGGCCTAAATATTATTTTGAACAATCACAGAAGATCTAAATGTATTGCTTGAAACTGGTAAGGATGGCCAAGTTTCTTAAGGAAGGATTATATTGCAAAAACAACTTTAATGTCAACAGAAATCTGCACTGCCTAAACTAAACAGTGCAATTATCAAAAAACTCATTAAATAAAAACAACATTGAACAGCATAAATACCAGATAAAGGGAAGCACACTTTTCCAGCAATTCTGTAGTCACTCTGTCAAAAAGACCATTATGCATTAATTGATATTTGCTATATCGGGAGGATATAATCTATGTAGGTTTGGGGTTTTAAATGGTATAGTAGAAAATTAAATAAAATGGGTGTCTTTGAGTCATTATTTTATTCCATGTTGCTGAGAAGCAAAGTGGTGGAAAAGAAATGAAAACTTCACTTTTCCATTAAGAAGTGTATTAGAACCTTGCCTTCAGAAAAGACACTACTGTTCATCCTGCTGCATTTAAAGTGACTTTAAAGTGTGTTTTGACACAAATGTGCACAGGTGTCATTCTGCCATTTAAACAAAAGAATAATAATTATTGGCACTGTGTACATCAGACAATGAAAATTTAGGCAAAACTTTTCTGTATAAGTGCCTAACATTTTCCTGAGTCTGAGTCTTTTTCATACATAAGGAAAGATGGAAAGATCCTATCAGTGCTTGCTCAGATTATCACTGCAGCATCTCTGCCTATGAGCAGTGACCTCAGCTCTACACAACCTTGTGCTGCGTGGTGTTGAGAATTCAGAAATCACATTTTGATTTAATCTTTGATTAAAAAAACAGTACAGCATATCTTATATGGTATATGGGAGAAAATATACCTTCAACCTGCTTTGTACAGCCTTGGGTCAATCAGTCCATACAAGTCTGTACTGTAATTCCTGGCTGTTCTGAGCACTTCAGACAGAACTTAGGTGAACAAATTTCAAAGCAGGAATTAAATATGATCTTAAACAATGCAGCTGATTTACAAGCTTCCTGTGAAAGGAGTAGCCTGAATGGGCAGAGGGGTGATGGCTTTCATGGCAGCAGACTCTAGCAGCAGAGGCATTTTCCTCAGCATGCTTTGGTTGTAACATGCATCAGGCTTGACCAGCATTACTCTGCCCTTCCAATGGCTCTGTGCACAGTTGCTCCCTGCACCAGCTTCAAATGATAAATTTCAAACGTCATTGCAAGAGATGAAGTGCATGATGTATTTTTCCCCATGCCATGAGCCCAGGGAACTTAGTGTTGGTCATCTCATTATTTAGACTAATGCCTCAGGAGGATTTAATGTTTTACTTTGGGTTAATCACATTAGCAATAATATAATGCATCTACCATGGCCTGGGCTTCTTTCCAACACTGTGCTGTTTATGTGCAAGGAAAATAAAGGAACAGACACCTAAAGTAATTCAGAGAACAAACATTTTACTGCTCTAAAATTCACTGACATAATTCACTGGAGGAAACTGTTATTTCCGAGGCAGAAATTGACTAATCTCATCTATAGGATTTTGTCAAAATACATCTGCACACAGTTTCCTTTCCCCATACAGATCTTCTGTAAAACCAGTTCTCATTTTTCCTAGCTGACAAAGCTTATTAGTAACCTGAGTAAGACACCAACAAAACAGCCTAATTCATTAATTTTTTTTGAAAGCTCTAATCATCTCCACAGAGTTCATAAAAGTAGCAGTTAAGATCTTTACTATGAGCAAAAATGATACTTTTGGTAATGCAATGGTGTTTCTGTCTTTCTGCATTAACTGAAAATTTATTTTTAATAATATGCCAGGGATTTTTTATTAATACATTTCCAATATTGTGTACAGAGCATTTCATCTGTAGACTTCCTCACAGCATGGGGAGAGGCATGGTAGTAATAATGAAATTCTTAAAGCACATGGAGTCTAATCAATATTGTGGTTTTTTACTGCCTCTTATTGAAAATATGATACATGCATGTGTATGTCTAAATCTCTTCTTTTGCAACATCTCAAATTAAAGCAAAAAAAGCACCTGCCATCACCAGTAGCTCCTTAAGACATGTAGCTTGGTGTTATTGAAAATACAATATCTTTGACTTAAAGTAAAGGAAATCAAAATATATATGCCCCCCTTTTTTTTATTCCCTCAAAACAATAAAGATTTTGGATGGGAGGCATCACAGTCACCTCATGACAACCTTCCCACACTGTGCTGTGATTCAGTATCTCAAAAGCTCACCTTTGTCAGGATTAACTGGGTTGGCACTCAAAAGAAGTAACATCACTACTGCCAAAAAAGGGACCCAATTCCATCCTTCCTTCAAAGTCAATACTGCATCAACACTATAATATGATATCTAGGGAATCTCTTATTCTCTGAGTCCCAGTTCTCATCTGAGATATAAAACTCAGGTGAAAACTGAATTGCAAAATTACACCTTGCTGAGAAAGTGATAATTGCCCTGTATATCTCAGCTACCACCATGCACACTCCTCGTATCTGAACTTCTCCTGCAGTTTTATAAAATTATTCAAGTCACATTATTTTTCATGTGTTATTATTTTTCAGTTTCTTTGATTGGAGCACAGTATTCCTGAGTGATGTGACCCTTGTAACCACATTTTTCTCCAGAGGTTTCTCCATCTCAACTAAGACTGAACAGATCTTTTTTCCAATCAAAATCAAAGCAAATTTTTATTAATTTTATAACATTTTGATATCAAATAATCTACTGTTAGTGTGAGAGTTTCGTTTTAGAAGACTTCTGATAGCAGTTATCCTAAATTTTAGATTTACTGAGGGTTTGGCTTTTTTCAGTAGCTATGATTAAAAATAAAAATTCAGGAGGATTACAGTCCTTTCAAGCTTTCCCATCCTGTGCCCATAAATCTATGTCTGATTGCCTACAAGTAATCACCTCCCTGCTCAGTGAGTGCAGTGTTGCTGTGAGGGGCAGTGCCCATTAACTCACTGTGGCTGAGCCTCCTCATAACCCTGCTCTGGAATTCCTGCCCTTCCTGCACTTCAAAACAAGAGGGAGATTATAGACAGAATCTAAATGCTTGAAAAGCAGGCAGCAAAGTGCTTACCTTGTTCTGCAGAGCTCAGGTTTTACACAAATGAGCTGCATAAAACCATCTCTTTCTTTCAGTGAGTAAATGACAGCAATGGCAGTGAGTGCCAGCCTGCAGGTGATGTTAATGAAACCCAGGCTGATGAGTGATGCCAGCACAATCATAAGTGGAAAGTTAAAGTGACCACCACACCCCAGTATAACTCAGAAATGCTGAGAAGCTGGCAAAAGTCTCAGGGAAACATTCTCAGGAAAGACACAGCACTGGTGTCAGTGTGCTCCCTGTGCAGTCAATGACACCAGGGACAATGCTTGACTGGGAGCTGAGAGCTGTGCCCAGCCCTGGGAAACCTCCCCGCACCACTGCAACCAGAGCCTGCTCAAAAACCAGGAGGGGCATTTTAGGATAAGAACAGATTGTAAAAAACCTGCTCTTCTGGTGCAGGGAGAGTGGAATGGCTCACATACAAGCACATGCCAGTCCTTAGTGAGGAGGGGGGAACAGAACAAGGATTTGCCAAACTGTCAGAGGGATCTGAACATTGCAAAGTTCCCAGAAAAACAATTGCATCTGAGAAACATTTTCCAAATAAGAATATAAAAAAGAGGGGGAAAGGGTGGTGTTTTCCACATACTTCAGTATAGAAAGTTTATTAATCTTAATGTGGATTACTAAAAATATCATTTTACAACAGATTTTTCTTCTCCCTAATGCTGAATTTAAAAAATACAACATGCAAGTGAGTTGTTACTGAGCAAAGGGAGCTGTATACACAAAGTAGAAGGTGAGAGCTGGATCACCCACCGCAGTGCAATGAAATGTTCAGGAACAACATAGGATATAAGTATACATAAATAGGAACACCAAAATCAAAAGGGGGGCAGGAGGAAGGCAGGGGGAAGCAAAACAAGAAAAATAGTGCTGATCAGCTATGTCCCAAGGGGATATTTAGCATTGCTGCCAAGGGTCTATGGTTTCACCAGTTGGCTGTGAATCACATACTGAATATATCTAATTGTACAATTCTTCTGAAATCCAACAGTTCTAGAGAAAGCACAGAAATCAAATTTCCCACACATTCCCTTTGTATCAGAGGCAGGAAACAACTGTGGGTTTGGGTCCCTAAAGACACATGTACATATGGCTCACTGTGAATAGCATGATGCTGGGGCAGAGTGGTTTGGCATAGTCAGTAGCTGCTATGTTTCCAATTTGACATGAAATTTGGTGTAATCTGTATAATTATTGTGTCTGTGGACATAAATGTACAACTTGTACTTCACATCCACCTAGATTTGATGATCTTTGATATAACAAGCTTGAGAATCATAATAAATAATAACACCTTTTATTCTATCATAGAATCTGTAACAATAATCTTTCCTTAAACCTGAAAACTCATCCCAGTTCTGACAGTTTCACCAGAAGTTTATGTTATTTTGGTCACTGCCAACTTTCATGCTGATCTTTTCCAATTCTATTCACATGCATTAATACTACTACAAACGATTTCTAAAAATTCTACAGAAGTTAAATCATGTTAATTTGACTCAACTTAGGTTCATATTTTTAAGCAAGAGGACTGATTTATCTACAGGGATATTCACACAGCACAATAACATTGATAATCTACCGTGTGTGCCAGAAGCACTGCAGGGATGTAAATCCCTGCTGCTCAGGATGCTGCACTGCTCCCCTGACTGCAAGACATCTGAGCTTGCATTCTGCTGTGCAGATGCACCCTGTGACTCCAGAGTGGCCTTACCATTTTAGTGCCCCTGTCCCAGCATTAGGATAAAATAGGATTATCAGAATGGAGGATACCAGCTATCTACAGATCCAGTTCATAATTCTGGCTGCTCTGCAAATAAGTTCATCATGTAAATGCAAACCATCATCTGTTTTTAAACTTTAGCATTTTCTTCACACAGCTATAAGAAAGTGGTAACATTTTATGCAGTGACATTACTCTTAATTTCACAATCTTTTTGATTAAGGTCACATCTAGAAACTATAACTTGTGGATCTCTTGTAGAGCACTACAGTTCTTTCTTCAGTCTTATCTTCTATTTGCATTTACCCATTATCTTCATGCATTTCACCCCCCTTTTATTTGGACACATTTATACAGGTGTCTTAATTTAACTGTCAATTCTGCAACAAAGTAGGTCTCCATATGTCCACCTAAAATGGGGCATGGACTTTGGACCACAGAACAAATGTTTAGCATTTTTTAAAAATTATCTTACCAGTTTTATGAAATTCTAAGTTCAAAAGTCAAACTATATCACTTTTACCTCTTACATGATTCAACAAGTTTAAAATTACACTTTTCATTCCATTGCAACATGTTGCATATAGAAAGCATTAGCTGCATGACAAACAGCTATCATAACCATTTAGGAAGCATCATTTACCTGCTAATTTCTTTTAACCTTCCTCAGCATGAAATTAAACTGATTTGTTCTTTCTGATGTGAGATGCTAGTGATTACTCTTGCCTTAAACTGAAGTGTTTTCATTTATTAAGAAAATCAGCAGAACTCTGAAGATCTATACTCATGCCATAATTCCTCATGGGTTTGTCAATGAAATACTGTGCTATAAAAAAGCAGATGTTTTTGACAGCATCAGTCCACAGAAAAAGCAGCATGTAGCAGCAATAGAGCAATCTAGAAGCAAATTTTAGGTATCAGTTTGCCAGGAATACCCATCACACTTACTGCCACATGGACAAGAATAATGTCCTGAGAAATCATTATTTATCCTGAAGGTTTTTTAATTTCAATTACAATGATTTATTAGAGATCATGAAACAACCTTTTTTTGGATTTTACTCATGTTTCTATTCTTTACAGTTAATAATTCTGTACTGAATGCAATATGCTGATGATGGATAGCTACAAGCTTGAGATTTATTCATGCAAAAATATTCAAGACTCCTGTTGCAAATGCTGTTTAATGGCCATCTTGGAAAATTGAGTTCTAAATCACTTACTCAAAAAACCTTTCTGGGATGTGTAGCTTTTGAGATGCAAGCTGAGGCTTAAGGACTGGTTTAGTTACAGTGAGACAGCCAGTGGAAGGCTGAGGCCATTGCACTGACAAAGTGACTTCTTCCAGTGAAACCTTTGACAAGCAAAGAAGCCAATATAGTTATTAATTAACTTGCAGCAGCATTCTTGGAGCTCTAAACAAAAACACAGCTGTGCTAGATTTTCTACAAACATAATAAAGGATGTGTACTTACAAGCTAAATACACAAAACAGATGAGTGATAGGGTGAAGGAAGTGTTGTTAACCCCATTTCATAGTAGCAGGCCAGAAAAGGATTGAGATGCCAGACTCGTCACACCTCTTGCACTGCCTTTGTTTCCCCACTGGTGTAGAAAAGGACACAGAGGACACTTGGCTGATCCTGACCCTCATGTGACAGCTCAGTGATGTCCTGTTCCACCAGGTACACATTTACCACCATACACATTGAGCAGGGAAAGATTGCTACTTGCATTAGGAGAGAGTTCTCTTTCCCAGGCTTGATCTTTTGTTCATTAAATCATTAGCTGCATTAAATAATAGATATAAACAACTTTTCTAGGGGCTTCGACTAGACAGAATTAATTACATGCTCTCAGGACAAGGTTTCAAATGAAAGCAGTCCTGGCTGCCTCAGCTGGGGCATGCCTAACCCCTGTGAGCCCATGGCAATTGCAAACCAGACTAGGTAGAACTGCAAGCAAGATTTAACTTGCATGAACCAGGCCCTGCTGTGCCAGTACAAAAAGCCTGTGCAGGCCCAGAAGGACAATTTCAGTAATTAGAATTCAGATTTCAGAGAAATGTCTCTATTTGCAGGTTTCCCAGCACTTAAAGTGAGGGAGGGCTGAGATCACACTTGTAAGTACAGACACCAACAGTTCTTCTCTGTGTGCCTAGATCCTCATGAAGATGTGAGTCTATATAAGGTTTTGTGTGACTCCACTGTAGAAAGCAGAGATTTTATCCTACACTGTTGTTTTTGTGGTGATTTAAGGGAATTAAAAGTTTACAATGCCTGAATAGTGATTTACTACTCAGTATTCCTAGGGATTGGTGGTGCATTTTTTACTACTTATTCCCCTGGCAATTTGGGATTTATCTTTTGATCCATTTTCTTTTCAAACCACATAAGGAAAGATGTTATCAACTGCTTTGTATTCAGTGACAAATTCCTTCTCTTATTACCAAGCACATTCTGACTTTTGCTAAAAAAATGATGCACTTGATAGCACACAGGGATTTAAATCCATCCACTGCAAGGGGTACTTGTGCAGATTAATGCACAGTTCCCAGCAATTCTTAGGCCTAATTGCTAGAGGCTGCCTGAAGTCAAAACTTCCCTTCCACATTTTGAGCAGAGCAACTGGAAGCATTCTCTGAACCCAGGTTTTGATCCAGTCCTTATTTAAAGACAAAAAAAAATGGCACATGCCCTACCACACCCCAAAATCCTGAAAAGGACAATACAGAGAAGCTGCCAGGGGTTTGATTTCCTCCCTATCTAGGGCATTTGGACCTGAGGTATTACCAAAGCCTATCTAAATACATAAAGTAAACTTCACTGCAGGGTAGAACTGATTAAGAAGTCTTTGAATTTGTCTTCATGGAAGAGAAATCATCCTAATGTTTAATGTATAGAATAAGATGCAGAAATAAAAGCATACAATATTTAGAAGACAAACAAGGAACAGAGAGCAGCCAGGGAAAGTGGGACAGAAAGGCAGAAGAGAGGCTGCAGGAAGTAAAAACAACAGGAGAATAGAGACAAAAGTTGATAGAAAGAAAAGAGAAAAATACTAAGAAAATATTTTTTCTGAGCATGCATTAGATTTTCTCACAGGAATAGAAATCTGAGACTGTTAAAGGAGGAAAGATGTTTGTACAAATATTTTCAGGATATCTCTTAGAGGCAGTTACAGTAATTCACACGTATTTTAAGCTTGCAAATTCTACTGGCAATAGCATTTGATCTAGCAGGCCTTTTGAAGAATTCAAGGTTGTAAACTCCAAGTGCATAGCTATGATTAATTTCAGTTGCATATAATTTGGTATAGTTTGTTTTTTCAATATTTAATATTTAGAAATATTAAATTCTACTTCATGTCAAGTGTATCAGAGCTAATTCTAGAAGACCATGACTTTTAATCCTAGGGGCATGGTATTAGGCCCCCAAGCCTATGGCTGGATATGAAATAATTAGCCACAATTTCAGAACTGATTAGACTGAGTTAACGTAGTTCATACTTCATTAAATTACAGAAACACATTGCTGTTTTAATGCATTAAAGAACTCTCCCATATAATGCAAAGAATAATTTGGTTCTTCTCCCACAGGACTTTAAATCACCTGGTAATATTCTGGTATCCAGACTAACTCCCAGTAGTGAGATACGATTCCATGAGAAAAACAGCAATTAAATCTGACCATGTATTTTAAATGAGGGCAAAGAACAGACCAAATAAAGTGTCAGCTCAGGCTCTGTGAATTCATGTGGCATAGAAGCCTTCTTTTCATTTTCATACATTAACAACCTAAGGTTGAACTCCATATTTATGGTTGGTTTTTTTCCAGCCTTAAATGTAATACTCCTGTTAGGATGATATGTGATAATCTTCATTTGTGCTGTATTATAATAATCTGTTGTCTGCAAAATAAATAAAGCAAAATGTCTAGCTGTCACTGTAGCTATAAGGATGAGAAATTATAGATGCAGAGAAGCTTCAGCACACCACAGATTCTGCAGAACTCAGGAAAAAAAATTAGCATTTACAATACCAGTTAATTCCTGCTGTCAGCGGAATTAGCTATTAGTTATAGCCTGCTACTGAATCAATATCACAGCCAGAAACTCTGCTCCTACCATCCCCACAGCTTCTCCCTTTTTCCATTTGCTATTACAGTCCTTTGAGTCCTGGGTGAAATGTTTTCTGTTGTCTTAGCTCAGTCTCTAATAACACATCACAACTCCAACACTCACACACAGCCAGGAGTGGAGGTTTCTCAGCTCCAGTGAGGTGAGAGCTGCATGAAGGCTAAATTACCTCTGTCCCAGAAGTGACCTTTTTTGAGATCAAGTTAAGCTCATTAAGAGGAGTGTTGGGAAGTCAGGTGCAGCTGAAAGGCAGGGCTGCAGCACAATCACATGTAAATATGTTGGATTTTTTTACTTCCAGAGCTCTGCAGTCTCCAGCTGATGTGCTGCTGGTGCGTTTATCTTGGCCTGGTGCTGGTGCACACATCTAATGAATCAGCACAGTCTAATAAACAGTGCCTGTGCTCAGGAAACAGATTGGCTTTGTGATTCTGACCTGGGTTATGAGTTTGGGACCACAGCACCCACATTTGCACCACTGCTGCATCTTTCACTGCAGGCACTGTCCTTACCCTGCAGCCTGGGCAGGGCAGGGCTCTCACACTGCTCTGCTTTACAGGGCTGAGCACAGATAAGGCCCTGGACACTTCTGTTCTGCACATGGCAATGGCAAACCCACTGCCAGATAGATGCTTAAACCTCTGGGTAATGATTCTTTTCCTTTTCATATGTAAATGTTTCCATTTTAATGAAATGGAAATACCTTACTTGCTTTATTCCAAACTAATGAATAGGGTTAGTGTCATCAGAAGCTTTTCCTTGCAATTTAAGGGCCAAGAGGACAAAAACAAAAGAAAATAAAAGAATGAGAATCTGCTATTCATTCTGTGTCTTTGTTGCATCACCTCCAGGATGGTTATTTTTAATAAAAAGATGGAAATATTTATGCCTGAAGGACTCAGGTTTGTTGAAGCTCTAGAGCTATGATAGAAAGAAATGTCTTTTTTTTTGTCCATTCAGTATTTACATATAAAAAGCATCTACTTTGCATATAGTTCCTGTCATTGTCTCCAGTCCAATAAGAGTGTATGCATAACATTCACAGGAAAGAATGTTGAGGTATGCAATTGTTAATAATAAATATTATTTTAAAATATAATGTGATGTGTTATTACCAAAAGCAAATCTATACTCAAAATTAGGACTATCAGAAAACCAGTATAGTGGCCTTAAATTAATATCCAGTGAAAGACTACATTTTCTTTGCATCAGAAAATTCTGGTTGCACCTACTACTTATGTGGGAGCTTGCAAGGTGCATGCTCCCACATAAGGGGGTTGTTGGTCACCTTAGCTGTAGACTTCAGATTTGGGTGATAAGGTGCATTATTTATCATCACTCATTGCTTTCCATGCTTTCTTGTGTCTTTCATCAGCACAAGCCTCTGTTGTTCAACTTAAAACATTTTTCAATTGCATTTCTCCTCAGCTCTGAGTATCAGCCATAATCAAAATGTCAATTTTTCCTTTAAACCACATCCCTTTAAAGAGCCAATTTTATTTTTTTCCCATATGGGATGGGAAAGTGCCACCCAGGTTATCACCATGTTGTGCATCATTCCCTGCAGTCTCCCCTCCCTTCTGAGTTGCTTCCCTGTACCTGGTGTGCCAAGTAAAGCCTTTTCCAAGTGCCTCAAGAGATCCATAATGCAGCCCAGGCAAGACAGACTGGAGTTCTGCAATCCCAGCCCCCACTTCCAACTGCAGTTGCTCAGCCCTGCTCCTCTGACAGCAATTAAGCATTTCCTAGCACAGGGTAACAGCTTGATGGTCTCTCCCCAGAGATGGATCAGAGCCAGGAGAAAGATCTAGTCTCAGGTGTTAGGAGTGGCAGCTACATGGAAACCTAAGTTCTCTAAAAACTTCAGAACTTGCTTAATTTAAAAAGTGATCCTGATGTTTTCCCAGCTCTTCTCCTCATTTCTCACCTAGTAGGAAATGAGTGACACAAGAAGCATTTTTACACTCAAAGCTGTCTAATATACACCAGATCATTACCATATGTCCTCAGGTTTGGTTTTTTGGGTTTTTTTACAGAGTTGGCGTAGATCCAGATGAAGATCTGAAAGCTAGAGCTGCGAGCCAGGTATGTCAGGCTTTTGGACATACATGCTGCATTTTAAAATGTTCAGTGTTTGGCAGATCATGCCTGCATCTGTGGAAATGAGACATCTCAGACCAACCTTTAATCCCTCAGAATTAAAAAGCAGAATTTTTAATTCTCAACTCCAGTAGGTCAGGTGTATGAAAATATTTTCAGTTATTTTTCACATGGAAGCCTGAGTACATTGTGAACTTGAAGCCTCTGAAGGGGGCTCCTGAACAGGCTGCAGCTGTTCATCTGTGCCCTTCCCTTTTTTGTCATATATATATCAATATTATATATGCGGTGCAGTTTCAAGTGCAGCACTGCCTGCAGCAGCAGGAGGAATCTGTACAGTCGATGCACAGAGACAGGACCCGTGGCTCAGCACAGTGAGTGCAACAGCAGCGGGACTGAGGAGAAGCCTCACTACAGCTGACAAGGTGACAAAGCAAAAGGCCAACAAGTGCCTGATGCTGGTCATACCATCCCATGCACCCTTTCAGACAACACAACTGGAACTGAAATTGAAATCGTCCAACAAGAACAAAAATGTAGAAAATAAGCTGAGGAAGATGTAAGATACTTTTTTTCATTTCAAAATACATTAGCAATACCATTAGGCAAAACTTTAATATCTCCTATGTGCTGAGTATTCCTAACATTTGCACATTTCTGAAGGCACATAAGGTGAATGTCAATTTTCATTGTAACAAGTAGAACTCAGGTGCCTAATTACCCTAATGTTTCTTTTAAAAGAAGGAAAACAACATTGTTTACACTGACCACATCTTTCATTCTACAACCCAGTCACTAATGATAAGGTTTAGCATAACCCTTCACTGCACCATAGCAAGGCACCGTTTTCTTCTGAGTCTGAGGGGCCTCATGCTGAATTCACTTTCCTAAGCATCTTGGTAGGAATTCCAGCAATGCCTCTGCCCAAATTCTGAACAAGAGCAGGACACAGAACCATAGTCTATTCTTGACTGGAGTACAGAGACACAGAATTGCAGCAATTTTCACCTTTTCAGCACTCATGAATTATCAAAGATCAGGGAATGCAGCATAAAATTGAGTGAATGCATGTTTTGCAAAAACCTGATTTCTTCAGAAGCTGCTAGGCATCTAATTTTCTCATTTTTTTTACTGAAAATGAAAATAATAATTTTTATTTACAACAGTAACACATCCAGTGTCCCAACTGTGCTCTGTGAATTAACACCTATCCCTTCTGACAAAACTGAGCAATACAACACAGAAGGTGTAAATAAATATAACACTTTTCATGCCCTATCATGTCCAGTTCAGCATTCCTTATAGTAGTATATTATACCTCAGAAAAAAGTTTTGCTGTTCTGATTATTCTTCCCTCCTCCCATAGTATTTTATTTTCTTTTGTCTGAATTTTTTTTATATTTGACATCTCAACATTTGAGTAATTCAGACTTTTGCTGCATTCTCTGTAGTCCTCACTGTTTTAGCTCAGTACCTATCATAGTTATTCAAGTCAGGTTGTTTCTTGTAATTTTCTCTTCTTCCCCTGTGTTTCTCTTTGCTTTCACTTTATTTCTAAAATGATGTTTTTACTTAGTTTACCTTTCATAACTTATTTTCTTCCTATGTTACTGAGTTTTCACAGTGGAAGCAGTTGATTTTCCTGCACATCCATCCCTGCACAAATATTGGGTCAGGTGCCAGTACCTCCCACTGCCAGTTAAAGTTGTTGCCCAGATGAACTTTAAACCACATGCCCACTCTCAGTGCTGTTAATTGAAGCCTCAGGGGAGATTGTATCAGAAATAAGAACAAAATATCTTCAAGAACAAGATGTTTAAAGGAGAGCAAAAATTAATGGAAAAGAAACCTCTAGGCCTCTCTCTGCTCAGTCAGAGTACTCAGCCAGAATGGGAAAGCTGCAAGGTCTGTTACCAAGATTTGAATTTAGCTCCTCTGTGACCACTCTAACTACCAGGACATGGGTACCTTGTGGGAGCCTCTCAATCCATGTCTGTAACCATACCTAGATTTTTTTTTTTTAGGGGCAGAAGAAGCCTTAAAGACCTTCCACCTCATGGGTACTATGTCAGATGCAACACCAGCTATATGAGTGCAAAACCCTTTTCCTTCCTTACCTCATCATCTTTTTCTCCCTTCTTTCCTTCCTTTGCCTCCCAAAAATTCAATTTTCTGTGAAGAGATCTGATTTCTTGAATAAATCTATGTACACAGTTATTTCTACACTTCTGATTATGTTCTATTTTGGGATACCTGAACCAATAATTTTGGCAGTCAGCTGGCAGCAAATTCCAGTTCAAACTGTAAGACCTGGAACCCAGAGTTCCTTCCCTAGAAAAGGTGCAGACCCTTTTCATGTATAATTAACATCTGTACTACACCATATCATCATCCATCAGAAGCATATCTCAGTTTCAATTCTGTCTTGCCACCCTTAAATTTATCATTAAATCATTATTACAGCATGAGCATTAACAAAAGGAAGTAGCCACATATTCATAGACATTTGCTTATTGATGGACTGTCATAACTTAGTTCTGAAGAAACTACAGAATACATACTAAAATAATATATATTATTGTATAGAAAACAGTATGTAAAACAAACCACTTTGCTGCATATCATGTACATTCAGTGTACAAATACCAAAAAGCTAACTCTGAAAAGCACAATGCAGGGACACAATCACTAAAGCATAGTTATAAAGTGGGTCTATTTTAAAAAGGCAAAAGCTTTGTGGAAGTGAGCTATTTAACTAAATTCCCATTAAAAAACATAGTCAATAGGATAGTTCATTCAGATGGCTTATGTATCTCAAATTCTGCTATGTTAACTTCAGTTGAGAGAGGGTAAGAAATTATTTTCTACAAGCACTTCAGAAAAAAAGTCATAGATAGGCTATTGATCTCAGGAAAAAACTAAATAGCATGCAAAATGCTTATCAATATCATCTCTGTCAAACTAATCTCCATAGTTTATTTAACTGTCCCTACATCTTTTTAAGTATAATAAGGAATTTAGTTACACTGTTCTCATCAGTTTCATCTGCCAGCTGGTTGGTGAATTTATTGCAAGGACTAATGAGAGTAATCTCCATATGGGCAATTCCCATATGGAAGAAGAGATGTGAAAAACTTTGGCATTTTCCCCTCCCAGAGAGAACTACTTTTACCTCTCTGAACTGTAGGGAAAGTGAAAAGTTACTCTTTAAAATCTTAAGATCCAAAATAGGATCCAAGGATCTGCAAGAGCCCTGAAACATTCACACCAACATCTCCTGTCCTCCCTTGCGCTGTTTCTGCAGGAGCTGCACTCCAGATAACCACCCAGATCCCCACTGCTGCAAGAGCTGATAACACAACACAGGTTTCATAGACAAAAGGAGGAAGGTGCCACATGTCAAACTAGAAATAAAAGAAGGCCCAGGTCAGGACCAGAAAGCCCCTGGGGGGTTATACTCTTGTGTAGATCTCTTTGTCCACTGCTTTCAACAATTCATTTTCCTCAATGAGGAAACCTTCTTCCTTAAGAGGAAGCTAGAGGTACAATGAGTTTGGAAAGAGGAATTAACCAACAACAACAAGACAATGCAAACAAAGGACACAAGCCATTTACAGAGCTCACTGTGCTTTTAACAAGCTGTCCTCTGCCCCACACATGAGGACAATATGTTTATTTCCATGCCTGTCCTTCTCTTCCTCATCTCTACCCCTGTGAGCTCAAGTCCTTCCCTCTCCTTTATTCAGTGTTCTTGTTCTTCTGACCCAACACAGATTTTGCTTACAATCAATTCCTGCTTAAATGTTTCAACCCAATCTTTACCTTGCCAAAATGCACTTTAAGATGTTTAGAGCTTGGAAGAGTGTTCTGCTGCTTGGTTAGGGATTAGTATCATCTTCTTCCCTCTCCCCCCCACAGCTTCCCCCAGTTACTGGGAGGGGTTGCTAAAATACTCCAATCAGTTAACCAGGAAACAGATCCCAAGTGTTCTATTTGGTGCATTTGCATGTTCAGTGTGACCACATTACCAAAATCATAACAGTTACAGCATGGATTCTGTCTAACCTTATTCAAAACTCAATTACATCAATGCTCCCATTGTTCCAAAGTTCCCATGAACAGGTTGCCTGGGAACTAGACCTTACACTTTTGAGGGTCAGACCATTGACATTATCATCACCAATTTACATGTATATTAATCTATTATAAAGTATTCTATTTTAATATGTTATTAGATGAAAATTAACATGAAAATAAAAAAAAACATAAAAATAAAACATGAAAATTAACAGATTAATTGGTTTAAAAGTGCATAAAGAAAAATATTCTCATTTAAACTAACCTAACTTGCCACAAAACAAAACCAAGACAGTTTAATATTGTTAGAGAACTGGCCACCCTATTCCTAATTTCATCCTGATAGCAATTCTTCCACTAGTACTGATGTGATACCTAGAGTATGACCAAACTACCTGTCTTTGTACAGATAACTGTTCCTAATTTATTATTCCGAATTAGGACCCTGAGTAAAAGGATAGTCCACCTCTCTAGCTGTGCAGCATGTTACAGAATTAATACCCTTGCAGTATGGAAAGGGTATTTTGAGCCTTTTCAACTCAACTCATGTCCCCCTCCCCTTGGAAGGAAGTAGAAAGAACTCTTCTAGTTATTACAACATCTCAGTCCCTTTGGGAAAGGCATTTTGTTAGACATACACAAACAGCCTCTGATCTTGTAGGAGTAAACTGAAGTAATCCCACAACGGCAATTAAATCAAAATATCATTTTATTGATCTCAGAGTATAGCACTTCTCAGCTGCTTAAAAAATTGGAATCATTCATAAGAATAAATGCTACATTCTTGCAATGAGTGCAGCAATGAGAAATGTGCTGTATGAGCCAATTTTCTCCTGAACTGATTCACAGGGATGACATTTGTGCAACAAAAAAAAAGCTTTTTTTAAATTAAAGTACATTTAATTGTCATTTGGTCTGACATGTATTCTTAATATCAGAACTCCATGTTTTACTTATTTTATAAAAATGCTTCTCACTTCATTCATTTGTTTATTTTGCAGAGTGCACCTAACTTGGATAAAAATACAACCAAAGCTGAGAGTGCATGGCTGTTCAGAATATGGTATGGCTTTGACCACAAGTATCCTTTTCTGTTATAAACTATGAATGAGAGCTGCACTACAATTCACCTTCAAAATGTTTAAGAACCAAAAATTATTATACTTTTATAAACCAAAACAAAAGTGTAATCTATTTTAATGTGTTACTAAGGAGAAGAAATCTTGTAAATCCAAGGTAGCAGAAGGTCCAGCCATGGCTGAGGCTACAAGGAGGTAAGGAGGTCTGAGCTACAGCAGCATATAGACAATACATTTAAATTAATGAATCTTCTTAAATTGCTGTATAAAACCAATCCTATCGTTATTTAGATAGGCTGTAGATCCTGTGTTTGGGGAGCCAGGAGGTTGGAGCCAGAAGCAGCCAAATGCCTGCTGCCTGACCATATACTGAGAAAGGTAGCTACCTAAGGAGAAAATAAGACAACACTGGTTTACCCACACTTCTAAGAAAACAGACAAAGAGGCATCCACTGTGAAAAGCTCTCAGGAAATTCTGAAGCTCATGCTTCCTAATCCCTGGATTCCTAAGCCTTTGTGCTTTTATTCACATTCCTTCTGAGGCATGTGCAGTACAGACCCTGAGTATGGGTGTCTGCTGCTTTACTCCAGGAAGTCTGGTTTCCATGTCTTTGCATTTCAGGAAAATAGTTTAAGTGATAAAAGAACATCCTCCCTAAGCCAAGGCAGAACATACAGTCTGACACTAATGCCTGTGCAAAACCTGTAAACACAACCATTCTGATTTGTTGTCATTTGAAACTGACTCTGCACAGGCTTTGCAGAGCTGCCAGTGAGATCCCACAGCAACAATCCCCCCAAGCCTTTAGCAGGCACACAGTGAATGCAGGAGAAGCCCACCTGGTGATTTCTGTGCATCCTGGCTCAGGAGCTGAGCAGGCAAAGCCCTGCCAATGCTGTCCCCATTATCCAGCAGCATATCTATTGGTCAGTCACCCTGCACCACTGAGCAGAAATTAATGCTCAGGCTGCATGTGTGTTCTTCCTGATACCAGCTGCAGCAAACCAGAATGAAACATTTCAGCTGATAAAATGTAATTCTTTGGGAATACAGCTTCCTTGGAGAGTTCAACTGAAGTTATCCTTCAAAGAGACTTTTGATAGAAAAACAACTTTTTGGTTAGAAATGGATGTTTTTTCCTTAATTCATCTACTCGAGCAGTTTTAAAGGCCAAAAAGCACTTAGCATTAAAATTTTTCCCTTGGATAATTCTCCAAGAATACATAGAAATAGTAGGTAAATGTTATATGAAGTGAGAAAATATGTTTAAATGTTAATGTTGAGTACCAACACAACTGGCTTTAACCACCCCTTTTTCAGAAGAAATAGCCTGTGGTGGTGGTATATCCTAGAAACTGTAAGTCAGAAGGAACAGATCAACAGGGTGAGGGGAAGGGGGAATTTTTCCTCTGAAGATAAAAAACAAAAAAGAGCAAGCAAAAAATGTGGAAGGCAGGAGCAGGACAGAAGCATGAATTAAAGACATGAAAGAGAACAAGGGCAGAGATAGAAAACAAGGGACAGAGGCAGAAGAGGGAACGAGAAATCAATGTGAAAAAGTCAGACAGCAGTACATGCAAAATGAAAAGTCTGTAGAAGGCACCAGAAGCATCACTTCTCAGAGATGATCTGTGTGCTAGAGATCTTGAATATGGGTGCCTGATGCTTTATTCTATAAATTCTAGTTTCTATGTCCTTTGCGTTTCAAGAAAATATTTTAAGTGATTTTAAAAAATAGAATTTTTTAAAGAACACATTTATTCATGTCAGTCTCGCTACCAGTCAAGCCGTAATCTTTCTTTAGAATTCAGATGTTCAGAGATTATAGCTGTGCCATTACCCTAAAATATATATTTATTACAAATAATACATCTACATTTCACTAATCCTGAAAGTGTGTGCCCATATTCCTGCATGGAATCATAGTTCAACCCACTAATGCTGTGACTCACAGCTCTAAGCTTTTCTTTGGTAAGAATACTTCTGAAAAACATTCTTTTCAAGGAAAGAAAAATTATTCACCCAAACTTTCTTTTGCCTTGCCTAATATTACAAAGCCATGTTGCTAGATTTAGAAGAAATTGCCACGTAGCATAGTATTTGTGCCCAGTACAAGACTGCAGAGAGGATTATGACAAAGTTTTCAAAGAAATTATACAGCAAACTAATAAACTGTGTCACAGCTGAGACAGCCAGGATATACAAAGTATTATCATACAATTCCAGAAGGCTTTAAGCATTCTCCATACACAGTAACACCTTACCTCATCAGAAGGCTTCAGGTGTCTGCCCACACAGAGTAACATCACCTCAGAAGGCTGCAAGCATCTGCCCTTCTTGTGCTGTAGCCCAGCCTTTTATCCCCTCCTGTTGATGCCCTGCACCTGTGTGCCCTCTGCTCCCTTGGGTGGTTGGTCAGTGCCCCTGGGCACTCCATGGCTCGTTACCTTCAATGCTGCTCACCTGCTGCTCACAGCTGAAACCAACTGGGGATGGGGCTCAGCCCACCCCAATCACCACAAACTGTGTGCCTACATATCTGTTCATATACTTCAAAAGCACACAAGACTGTGACATTTCTATAGCTTGACATTTGCTCTTAGGCATTAACACAAATCTACCCACTCTTCTGGCAATGACATCTCTCATGCCTATATTTATTTCACAGGAGGAAAGCAAGAAGGAGGAAATATCACTAAGGAAATCAAAAAGTTTTGCTGTTCTTTGCTGTCTTTATGAATGATTCCCAATTAGTTCAGTGATCTTAGGCAATAGCAAAATGCCATGCTGGGGTAGAACTATGCAAAAAATCCCTGCAATTCTGTTTGAGAAGCACATTTTATTTTTATTCTGAAAGAAACATCAGGAGCCTGATCTAGAGCCAAATGGGTTCAATGAAGATTGTATTCTTTCAGCAAAAGTTTCTTTGAATCAGGTATTGACACCTTGGAAAAATAATTTTTCTCTAAAATCTAGGCTAAGAAATCATAACATTGAAATAACAAAAATGAAGAATAGATCAATTTTAGTAGGTAGAGTTATCCTCTTGGATTTCCATCTCAATAATTTAAACAAGAAAAATGCAAAATAAAATAGTTGCATCTGGCAGGGGGTCACTTCCAGTGAGTCAAGTTTTGTTTTTACAGCCTACAGTGCATTACACCATTTGAAGCCATAATATCCTACTGAAGGCTAGTGGGAAAGCAAGGGCATCAAAAAGGTTTCAAGAATTTATCGGGAGAAAGTGACACCACAGATTTACAATCCAGCATTTTATATACATCTTTAAAATGTTGTGTTTTTTTCAAAGCAGATGTAGGCAAGTTTAGCTAACAAATGAATGAGTAGGTGGGAATTTCATCCTGCAAGGGCAAGAGCCTGTGTGTGTGTATGGGCAGAGCAAGATGAAACAGACAAAAAGCAAGAAGGGAAGGGAGACAAGGGCATCAAATGCACAGTAAGTTTCTTTAAATACTTTGTGTTAAATTACAAGAGAAGTTTTAGTCCCACTGGCAGAAAAGTGTAATCCTGTTTTTGTGGCAAAGGGATGAGGATGGCACCGCACAAGGTGTGGCCCTCCAAGAGTAACCCGAGCAGAGCACCAGGGCTGCCTGTCCTTGGCATGAGTGAGGGGGAGGCAGGACAGGGATTGTGGTTGCTGTCAGCTGGCTGGACAGGAGCTTTGCAATGACAGACTACTGCACCCCTGGTACTGCTCCAAGCCCCCAAAGAACAATGCAGCTGTCTAACTTTGCACAAAACTCTGCTTTTTGAGTGGTTCACACACTGATCCCTGGAAAGCAGAGGGAGGAGAGCTTTCTCCTTCTATACAGATTTATTTTCAATGTGAGGAACTAACACTAAGTTACACTGAATAGAAGCAGGTGTCTGGGGCAGAGTGAGACAATTCTCCATAAAGTAACTCCTTAAAGTGTTTCTGCTTAAACTGC
The DNA here is from genome assembly GCF_028018845.1 of Melospiza georgiana. NCBI lineage: Eukaryota > Metazoa > Chordata > Aves > Passeriformes > Passerellidae > Melospiza > Melospiza georgiana. Next base: position 14,265,923 of record NC_080439.1, read on the forward strand.
AGTTGTCCACCATTGAAATTCATGCCTTTAAGTTTGGTTAAAAGAAAAAAGAAAAAAAAAAAAAAACTGTTTATGTCCTTTGCACTTGCCTGAAATCCATCAGCCAAAAAGAATTGCATTCTTCGTAGACTTCAAAAGTTTATCCTCCTTATCAGGGCACCTATCATTTTATTTCTCCTGTGCTTTGTACGTGGATAAAACAGACATAATGGCTGACTATTGAGCAAGATAAGTACTATTCTGTGCCTGGGAGAAAATGGAAAACCTACTAAAAGCAAAAGTGCATTCTGGGGTGAACTGACAATCAAAGACAAACTCAGCATTTTGTGGTCCTTTCAGCTGAATTTTCCTTCTGGGCTGGCTTGTCACTCTCCTATCAGAGACAGACATCTTTGGAAGAAAAAAGCAAGGAAGAGCCTGAAAGCATGCACATGCATGCTGTTTTCTTTTACCTGCTGGAGAACTAAAAGTTTATCAATATAAATCGATATTTTGATTTATTCTTCTTTTAGCACTTCAGTGAAAACAACAAAATTGCACATAGGGCCCTGGTTTTGGCCCAGAAACTCATTGATACGCAGTTTTCAAACAGAAAAGAATCTTATCTGAGAGACAATTCAGTCCAATCATGAACCAAAGCAGCATTAGATAACACAGCCCAAGCCAAGCCAGTACCACAGAAGCACTGCTGCAGGAAGGGCTGGCAGGAAAGGTGGCCAGCATAGCATAGAAATGCCAAGAGAGCCCAAGAATCAGCTTTGCAGCTGTTAAAAGCAGATCCTAAAAGCTGAGAGGAAAGCACAAACCAGTAAATGAGTTAGAGTGGATCTCAGAACATGAGCTCAGCAAAAGCAGCTGCCTGTATCATAAGGCTTCCTCAAACAGTGCAAACTTAAACAGCACTGGGAGGGTCCCAGAAGGGATTTTATCATTAGAAACAATTGCCTGGACTTGGTTCAAAGCTCATTCCCAAAATATATTTTCAAGAACATGATCTAGAAAAGCTCATTGTTCTTTCTGCAGCACAGATAATCAGTATAGCTGATTTGGTGCTGTTTCCTGACCCTTTCAAGGACACAGAATTGTTGAAACTCTGCAAATTAACCTAATAAATAAACATGGCTAATAATTAACCAGAATAATAAGTGACCTCAATTTGTCCTCCATTCACAGAAAGAAACCTAGATAAATAATTCTGAAACAATTCCACATTGAATAAGCCAGTAAAATCCTTTTCATTTAAAATGTTTCACTTATGTGAATTCTTTGAAAGTCTCATTCATGTCCAGATATTTTTTTACAGTGAAAAATGACTAAGCATGACTTAAATAACAAGTATGAATGCAAAATTAAGTACAAAGTATTAAATGAAAAATCTTTGGGTTTTTTACAATATTTGACATATGATCCTTTTCACAGTTACATTACATGGAGACACATAATTATTCGTTATCATTTCTTGATGTTTTTATCAAAAAATGCAAATCTTTCAGCCCACCCTCTCCTCATCACAATCCTGGAATAAGGTATTCAGGTATTTTGTTTCCACAAAATATTATCAAAAGGAAATAAAGCTTGAATTTTTACTATTTAGATCTTTCATCCTGACACTAAGATTCAGTACATTGCAGAAAGGCCTGTTTACATGTTTAAAACAAAAGCAAAAAATTAAATTAGGGGGTAAAGGAACAGACAAGGGGAAACTATAGAAAAATCAGATGCTTTTTCATAGTCTAATCTTAACTCTTAAAGTTACATAAAACAATACAAACACTAAGTCATTCTGGAGTAGGACTTTTTCTTGCCAAAGGTGTTACTTTATTGGTAACAAAGCCATTATAATCAAACTTCTTGATTTCTTTAAAGCCTTCAAAACACTATGCATTGCTTTTGCCTTTAAAGGAAGAAATAGTCACATGGGGAAAGCTTTATGGGATTAAAAAAATAAATCAATGTTCAAAGTAATGGTTAAACAATGCAGGGATGGGACAAGTGCAAGAGAACATGTCATTATTGTTGCAGTCTGAGGAGCAGGGAATGCTTTCCTGGAACTGTTACTAAATCCTTGTTGTCATCTATCAGAGGTGCTGGGCCAGGTTTTCATTTCTTTGCATCAAATGCTCATTGAGTTTTATAAAAGTTTTGCACAGCATCAAAGGCAGAACCTGACCTGGAGCTTATTGTGGACAGTTGCTTAGAATTACCAGCTTTTCTATTGAACATCCTGGCTCACATGACATATTATACCTTTTGTGTGTGCTGTTCTCTGAATTTCTGATAACAAGGACCTCAGCTGAATACAGAGACTTCTCACAGATTCTAGGTGGCCCAATATAAGCACTTGGCTCTTTATGCAATTATATGACTTTCTTTCATGTAATATATTAAAACTATTAGAACCTGCAATAGATAGAAATCACAAACACTAATCTCATATAGAGTTTTATAATTTAAAAATAAAATTGTTCATAGAGGAAATACACTTTAGTCTTTCCAGTACAAAACCACTCCAAAAAAACCAAGCAAAAAAACAAAAACAACCCCAAACCAAACAGAAAACACCTTCCAGTTCTGCAGTTTACTTCTACCTGCACAGCTGCCTGTTACAGTACCTGTCAAATGAAAATACAGAACTTGAAGGAGTTGATCTAAAGCTTAGTGAAGTAAATGGACTCACAGTCTATTGACCTGAACAAATTATAGCTTAAACCATCATAGTATCTGATTTTTCTGATAAGTATTATCATTCTGTCTGACAATTCATTCTTTCCCTCCCCTTCTCACTTTATTATCACAGCAAACTGAAGGCTGACTGCACAAAGAAGTAGAAGCCTAGGCTTGTATCAGTCCACTCAAGCATGAAATTATAGTTTGTTGACTGACAATACTTAATAGCACCCAAGAGACCCAAGTATGATATCAGAGTACCAGAAGCTTATAGCACAGATTTAATCAAGCATAACTTAAAATTCTCTTTCAAGTCTCCTATTATTTCATTTACACCTCTATATATGCAAAAAGTTACTTTGCAGTACATCTAAAGTGTTTTAAAGTGTTCTTCGGCATGTATGTCTTCCACTGTTGTGTTTCCAGACATTTCATGTGTATTGGAATGCCTGGATGTGCACACAGCACATCTGCATCTGTAATACCATCTATAAATGGCACTTCTTTCACAGCAGCAATTGTCACAGCAAGATACTGCTAATTATAACCTCACCTAGGCAAGAAATTGGTAATACTTCCTAGTAAGGGGCTGTTATTAATGTTAAATTACAGTGGGATTCCGGTAAAAGCTGGGAGACTAAAGGGATCAGGATGATTAATTTTATCAAGCAGGAATGGCAAAGAGCACATTAATGATCTTCCATCAGAAAATAGTGTTGAATTGAACTCTTTTACAGAAAGTTAATATCTGGATGCAAACTCCTTATTAAGTCAATGATATGTTCCAGTTCCTTTGAGTAGGTGTGAACAAGACCTTCCACACAATTCTTATTTGGAAGATTGCTCTGTATTATTGGCACATCCTCCCCATTTTAAGTGGTTGCTCTAGAAAAAGCACCACTGGTCCCCTTGGTTTGTGTTGGCTATGATAGTTTCAAGTTTAGTTAAACTACTTTAACACCCTAACACAGCAGCACCAATAAGGCTGAGGCAAATGTGCAAATGTGAGAGGAAAAAACTTTTTTTGCCTCTATTTTTAAGAACACTCAGGCAATCAGCAATTCAAAATGAAGCAATTTCTGGCAGCAGAAAAACTCAAGAGCCATTTTCTATTTCTGATATTGAAATAGGCACATGATTCACTGGAACATGAACATCATCCTGCATTCAGACAGACTGTGAATCAACCAATCTTAGTACCAGCTCTTAATTCAGCTCTTCTCAAGGGGATGCCAAGGAAAGGTGGAAAGGACAGATCAGAGGAATGAATAAACTGATACAGGGCTGACTACAAGTCTGGATGAGGTATTGCAGCAGACCTTCACATCTGACTAGCTCACTTTAACTTTTGTCAGAGGATGTGCAAGTCCCAAGACAAAGGCTGTCTTACAGCTTACACTATAATACGAGCTTCTTGAAATGCATGCTTAAATGCATGAAGGAATGGAATAAGTATTTTGATCTGATTATTTTCTTCAAATTTTTAATTTTTGCTAATATTCCCAGAGAAAACAGGTTTAATCTCTTAAATACTTATTTTAAAATATTGCAAAGGATGTCTTATTTAGGCAGGCAGCTCTACAGATTTTTTTATTTTGCTCTTCCATGTAATTATGTACTGAACACAGTTGTGCTTTGAATAGTAAAATCTCATTGAAATTTTAAAAAATTCCAAGTGCTGATGGACTTGGAGTGCTTTGCTATTTGTTCATTAGGAGCTTATAAGAAATGTTTTACTCAATTTGCTGAAAGCAAGCTGATGCTTTTCTGAACTGATTCTGTAAATTGTTATTTATTATATCCTCAATAGACAAATTTCTGATCAGTGCTATCTATTTTAAACAGTAGAAAGCCCCAGCTTTCCAACATGTCTTAAATAGTTCAAGAGGAAGTCTCCCTCGTTTCATTTTGATGCTTGTTCCACTAAGGATGCGTGGTCTCATCTCAGCTGCTATCCCGCCAGCAGCAGAGCGCCGGTGGCACAGCCCTGCAGTGCAGGGGAGCTGGCAGTGCACACTGCAGGCCCTTCGCTGCACATCTGGGGCTACAGTGTCCTCAGCCTTAGATTCTCCACGTGAAAAAAACCATCCCTACTCACATCCATCATTTCCCCACACTGTGGGAAATTCCCTTCATTCTGCCTTGGTTTAAGCTGGGTTCCTTGAGGTGAAGTGTGAGGAAAGTGGATTTTTCCTCAGCCATTGCACTGTCCTGCACAGCCTTGGCCTTGCTGGTGTTGTTCCCTTCTCTGGGGATCAGCTCTCAGGTGGGAAGGGGGACAGCCCTCAGGTGCAGAGACCTGATTTACTGTTCTACTGTTGATAGAACATCTAAAACCAGTTCTAAGAATTTTCAGCAGTAACGATAACCCCTAACATTTCTGATATCATTAAGCTAAGAAGTGATAGATTGTTCTTTAACAGGGAAGCACAGAAATGGTTTTTACTCATAAAAAGGCCAGTATAATTTGTTCAAAGGTTGAGTCCTCATTAAAGATACAGAACAGTGCATGTCACAAATGGTTAAGGCTTTGAAATTCTTTGTGGATTATTCACCAAAATTTGCATTGCTACACAGCATGAACTATTTTTGGATTCTGCATAAATAGAATATCTAATACAGAGTTACATTATAATGAAATATGCAATAATGCAAGAACCCATAGAGTGCTTTTCATGTAATGCAGGCATCCAAAAGTTTCAAATGCATAAAATATGGTTACACTTGCTGCACAAATGACTGCATATGAGGCTTATTCCCACTTAGTTAAAATTCAGTGGTAAAAAATACATCCATACAGGCTGCTATGACACAGTTAAATTGCTATTGATGTTTTGTATCATGGCAAGTATCAGATGGAAAAGGAGTGAATTAAGATTGTGATTGGTCACTAGGGCTTGGTCCTCCCAGCTAAACTGGAGACTTACAATTTGTGTGATGCAGAAAATTCTGTTTGCTAATGATCCATGAAAATGTAGATAAAACAACTCTACACCAGATTGTTCCATAAGTTGCCACACAAATTTAAAGAGGCAATATAAAAACAGTATTATGCTTAGTAATCTTTGATTGTCAATTCAATAATATCTTAGATTTTAAAATATAAGGAAAGAATAGTATTAAAATATAACACATATGCAGTCCACAATGAATATAATATTTTTCTTCTGTCATTTCCCCAACTTGCATTCTCACTCACACAACAGTACAACCTCAGCAGCAGGACTGAAGAGAGAAAGCAGAGCCTCCACACAGGCTGATCTCTATCATGCCTGCTAGGATATTTTTAGGAAACAGAAACAGCAGTTTTAAACCCTCTTGGGCTAAGAGGAATCAAAAATCCTGATCTTTCCCTTCACAGATCAGTGCTTTAACACCTAGGCTATTATGTAAAAAAAGTGGCCAGTAACTCACCTGGCAGCATGAGGGGTTTTTTGGTTGAACTCACTGCTGTCTCAATGAGTTAGGGATTGTACAAGGACAACTAACTTAGCATGTCACTTTAGGAAATAAGGCAGAAATGAAATATCTTCAGAACCCTTTCCAAGTTACAGGGACACTAAGGCATCCTCCACTTTGATACGTCTCTTCCCAGCCCAGGGATATGATTAGGAGCCTAAGGAGATTAGTGGCTAATAATGCAGGTGACTTGTGGTTTATTCTTAACAGGGTAAAATGCCAACTGTGCTCCTTTTATGCACGTTCACCAATTTTTCCAAGCACACAAAGTACAGCTGAAAATTACATTGCTACTTTAACCTATTACATAGCAATAAATACACCTCCTTCTCTATGTTTTTGCTTTAGGCTCTGTTGCTACAGTTTTAACAAAACAGCCATGAATTTATGGTGATAGCTTTACTTTTGCACATAGAAAAGCTAGATCTATTTTTTAAGCATAAGTACATGGATGCTTCCATTATGGTACAACTGCAAAATGAACATTATGCCCTGGATTGCTTTTTCTCAGACTTCCTCTATTAACATATCTATCATCTGTGCAGCACAGAATTGTAATCTGCTACCTATTTCAGTAATGATACACTTAAAATATTTTCCTAGTATTAGACAGGTCTGATGACAATGGACATCTCCTGGACCAAAGCTCACTGCACTGAGCTTGGGCACACAGCAGATCTGAGAGTGCACACAGAGGGTGTCCAGGGACATGCCTGCAGAGCTGCTCAGATAAACCTGACACAAGGCCTGAAGTAAGTCTGGAGTATGATTTCATGCACACAGGGGCAGCCCCACTCCACACAAATGAGCCAAACACTCCCAAGCCAGTTCTGTCTCCCTGTGCCAGGGAATTGGTACCTGAACCACCCTGAGAGCTGTGCCAGGCTGGAGCTGCTGCCTCCTGCATGCACAGCCAGGAACAGGTCAGGGAGTCCAGCTGTGAAACACAGCTGCAAGCAAAAAGCTGGGGAACTGATCAGCCTGGGGAGCTCAGGGCAAATGCACCACAAGGGCTTTCTCAGGAGTTCCTCAGAAGATGCACTGGGGACCCTCTCCCATCCCCTTCCCTGAAAGGTGTGCTGCTCTCCAGTGTGGGGAGGGAGTTCCTGCAGCAGAAGCTGCAGCCAGACCTTGCCTCCCTCTCCATGCTTGTCACTACAGATAGATATTTTCTACTCAAAATTTCTGCAGAGCAGCTGATCAGCTGCAAAGCAAATAGCTATGACTCAGTTTATCACAACAACAGAATGGGAATTAACGTTAACAAGCTAATGCTTCATCTGATTGTGAGGAGCTTTTTTAATCTTGTTTCTAATTAATTTTGACAGATTGAATTAAAATGCTTATTTGCTTTGCATTTGATGCATGAGGATCTTCCTGACTTCCTCTCCTAAGACATGCCGTCAGCACCAACCTTTGTGAGCCCTGGTTGTTCCAGGCACTGGACAAGAGGATGAAGTTCTTACTTCCACTTCTTAAGAGGCCTCTATTTTTCAGCAAAATTTTCCTTCTTTTTATTTTGTTTTGAATTTTTCAGATGTAGAAGTTTTATTTTAACTTGGATAATAATGCATAAGCTCCCATTTTGACTATGGAGCCCCCTCACTATATTCTTTTTTAAAAGCCTTCCTGTGTTAGTTCCAGCTGAAGTACCAGAGGAATAGATCTCTTATCCTTCTCTGTACTTTCTGTCAAAACACTTGGAAGAAACCTTTTTGAGCCATTTCAGCTGGAATTAACAAGAGAAGACTGATTTCCTAAGGTATGCATTCCTTCTCCTGACAGTCAAGGAGACAGGCTGCTCCAGGAGAGAAATGACTTTTCTTGCATTCTTTCCCCCTTCTGATGCATGAACAATTCTCATTACCATTCATTTGAATTCTTCTTGCTTGCAGGGGTGGGTGTAAGTTCCTCAGCAATGAGCATTTTTGAGAGCTCCTGTGTGCAAAACTGTAACTATCAAACAATGCTCAAGACTAATTCTCATGAGCCACGATCTATCACAGTCAGGAGATTATTGGATTCCTGTGATTCTGTACCCTGTGCCTTAATACCTGCAGTTTTGATGACTGCTGCTAGAGTGCACAAATTTCAGGGAAGGGAAACAAAAGAGGTGAGTTAAGTCTTCCAGAAAAAAAAAAAAATCACAGTAAATGATAAAGAGCTTGGAAGGTCAGGAGGTATAGTGATTCCACAAAGAGTTTCAGCTAGTCCCCTTAGACTGTGCATCAACCACACTTGTAAAAGGCTTGGCATTAGACCACACAGGTAACTGTTCTGATCTGTTTAAAAAAAAACCCTACAGTTACAAAAATTGTTGTGAAAACAGCATACAGGAAAAGTATATAGATTCATTTCATGCAAAAATAGCACACAATTCACTGTCATCTTGTATTAGCATCAATAAAATAACAAATGGCCCAACAAAAAAGTAAATCCAAAATAAGCTCTTTGGAATGAATGGAATTGAATGACTCCTGACATAACTTAGCTCTTGCTCCAAGTGCTGAACCCAGCACAGATGGAGTTTGTTACTCTGCCTTAGAATTGCTCTGAGGGCAGAATTTTCCTTGGTGACTCCTTCCAGTTGTTTCGTTTGGGTGGTAAGAGTGATGTAAAATCTTCCCCAAAAAGAAAATAATCAGTGAGATCTCATCCTTTTGATCATCCTACATGGCTTTACTGGACTGATCTAAACTATGGCATGTCATCCATTAATTACTAACACCATCTGCATAGAAGAAACAAGACTTTGATCAGCCCTAATCTGTAAGTTAAAAGATCTCCATAAATCAACAGGTATTCTTTTCATAGATTAATTATCTTTGTTGGAATCATCCATTTTCTCAGTATTATTACAGCATTTTCAGATTTTAATGTTGCCTCATGACTGGTTTGAAGTGCTACAAGCAGATTTTACTATACATATGCATGCAGTACATTTTTTTTTTAAGTTTCATAGATGTTAAATGGCATGAATTAGATATATGTGAAAACTTAGAACAACCCTTTTCACAAATATTTGTTAAGTCACATATAATACAGTACAATTCCAAAATGAGGCATTCAAAACCTCTCTATTTATGTGGAAGGCAACTTCCATAATTACACACAAAGCCTCCCACCAGCGTAATTATCTCCTCTCTTCCTCACTAGGACAAATCACAGTACTTTGAACTGATCTATAAGGGGAGAAATACAGGATCACATATTTAAACACAGCTCTCCTCCTCCAGCCTGAAAATTACAAGCTAGCAAACTTGCAATTCAGAAAAGCTCACTGAGGTATTTTCTCTAGTACCTGGAGAAATCTCCAAGGCAAAGAATTCTCTGCAAAGGATGCAGGAAGAAAAGGTTCTGCCCACTACCCCATTATCAAAATTGTCTTGGTAATCTGTGAAACACTGAAAGTAGCTGAATTTCTTCCCTATCCCAACCCCCAAGAGCACTGTTGTCCTCCAATTGAAAATCAGCACTTTGTTCCTATGACATATTTTAACTTATATTTCATTTAGAGACTTTAAAATGTTGATCCTTACAATTCAAGTGCACATCTCTCAAGGTTTCTCATTCTTCAGTTAAATATACCCCAGCACAGCCCCTGCTTAGCAAATTGTAAGCTCTAACACCAACAGGCTGTGACTAAGAGCCAGTGGAGAAGGCAAATTGTTAACCTCGAGTGAATGGAAGCCTATTTCACGATGTTCACAAGCACTTGATAATGCCCCGTTAATGAAACTTCGGTTGCTCTTTATCCCTGACAGAGGAGAGCAAGTTCTGTATTTTCCTGGATGTAATGGCTGTGCCAAGGCTGGCCTGTGTGCTCCCAGCAGTGCAGGGCTGTTCTGGCAGCCGGGGCAGCTCCCAGGGATGCTCCCCTGTGAGCCCTGGGGATGCTGCACCCAGGACAGCACTGCAGCTACAGGGTAAGGGACAAGTCAGGATGAACTTTGGCATAACAACCAAACACTGTCCTGCCTCACCGGGCTGACAGCTCCTCAGACGCTGAGGTAAGCTTTGTCTCCAGTCTTGGGAAGCAAGGATGGGCAAAGATTATGTGCTATTTTATTATTTTTTTAATAAGATGCACAGCAATATTTCTGAGTGCTGAGGGCACAGGGGAATATCTGGGGAAGAGCAGAGCTCTGGCTCACCCAGTGCCTTTTCCACACTCTCCCAGCACAGCACAGCCACTGAACCCCAGCAGCCTTGCCCAGCCTGGGTGTCCCAGAGGCAGCATCACCCTCTCCCCAGGCAGGGCTTTAGGGAACCCCAGCTGCCATCAAACAGCTGGGCACTCACACCACACCACTCCCATGGTGACTCTCTGTAGTGATTCTTCAACACCACTGCCTACAGTGGGCAATTGGCATCATTTTTCCTTTTTAAGAAAATTAAAATATGGATACATCAATTTTTTTTTTCTTTCAGCAATTTCTTGTTCTTCTTTACACCAATGTTCCCCTAAAAACCAACTCCCCCTTTTCTGTGCTTTTTATTTCTATGGAAAATTTTGAATGCTGAAATCTCTCCCAAATATTTCAAATATTGGTCATGACTGGTTCCCACAGCATTGATTCTATGCCATGTGGCACCAGTAGATATCATCCACCCCTGAGCATGAATCACTTTCTGTAATGATTGGCATTTTCACCAATTAGCAATCCTTCCATGAGATGCACATGTCAAAACACTATGCAAGTTTGTTTTCATGCTGCTGCTATATGTCTTAATTTGTTAATACTGCTTGGACATAAAAAGCAAGAATATTGCCCAACTTGTATGATTTTTTTTTCTCCCCTTTAAAAATGGCTCTAATTTTAAGAGTCAAATTTCACAAAATACACTAAATATTTGAGAACTGCTGAATTAGAAATACCTTGAACTTTTGAGAAGAATCTTCAGGAAATTTCTACTTACCACAAATTTTAGCATATGACAGAGATTTGCACGGTAAAGGACCTTGGTCTTCTGTGCCCAGAATCTCAGCAGTTTCACTGTGTAACTTGCCAAAGATGCAGGGAACATGATCAGCACTAGTGAAGTCAAGGGAAGCTTTTTATCTCTCAATACACACAGATTTGGGCCTCTTTGGGTGAAATTTTCAAACCAAAGGCCTTTAATGCATGTGTAAGAAAAGTCTGTCAGCACAAGTCTCAAATGACCCTACAATATTTATTCTTTCAAAAGTGTGTATGATATAAATATTCCTGTTCCATTTTTGTAGCTGAATAACCCACAGTACAGAGCCTTTAAGTACCAGATATTCATTTCTGCAGATGCAGTAACAGTAAATAGCACCTGCAACTTCGCTTTCAAAGATGATTCACACTTTTTATAAGGATTATTTTCTCTCCACAAGTAGTAGTTATAAAAGTACTTGCCAATAGAAAGGAAAAGTGTTCATGGTATGGAAGACAGTCTGGAGGAAAAAAATTACCTAGACTGTTTTAAACTGTTAGAAAGAAAGAAAACATTGACTTCATAGGTCTCTATTTTGCTACTGTTCCAGCTCTTATCAAAACTTTCTCATCAGATTCGCTGTCATGAGAGAAGCAAGACACAAAACTGGCCAGTGAGCATTTCTTATGCTATCAAGTGTGCTGCCTGCAGGCAGCAAAAATAAATAGGGTGATATTTAGAAGAAATAACAGAATGAGAAGCAAGTTTGTGATTTCTGCTTTTGTGCACATGTTAAACAATTGAGGAGAGGCAAAAGTAATACCATTGCTTTCATAAAGATGGGAGTGATGAAGAATGCCAGTTACACAATCTGCCACTCCATAAATGCAGAACTGAATGCTTCTATATCTACAAACACATATGCTACTCCATTAAAAAAATGGGAGTTTTTTGTGATCCAGAGGAAAAGAAAGGGAAAAAAGTGTAAGGAAAGCAATTGACATAATAAAGTAGGTGGAAGAAAATATTAGTGGTATCAGAACAGTTGAAAACATTTCCACTGACATCACTGAAATCAGGATTCTACTGCATCTCTATACTGGATAGAAAGCTTTTCTCTTTGAGTACTGACTCAGTGTGACAGTGAAGTGTATTTTTAGTGACAACAAAAGGCAATTTTCTAGCAGAAGGGATTCTAAATAAAGGTCAAGTAAAACTGTACACAAGCTCCAGGTCAGGTTTAGTATGGCCTTTTGGACATAAAAATGAGGAATAGTTTCCTGTTTGCAGCTAAAAAGTAAAAATTTTGGAAGAAGTCTTTCTTGACCTACTTATGTGTGGAAGCCTGATGACTTCAGAGTATTTCCTACTGGGAAAAAAAAATTAATAGCAGCTGTCCTTCCCAAACTGCACACACTTGCCAGCATTAGAAGATTTGAGTTATTTTCCTGCTCATGACAAACACAAAGTATATTTTAATATTCTACAAACACCTTACAATAACTAAAAATATATCAGTTCCCAAAAGTTAATATGATTTCATTAGCTGTTTGAAAATTCATGTTAGACTTTTCCCCTTTCCATGGATTACCGTACATTTTTCTTCTCACTCTTCTTTCCAAGTAAGGGAGGGAAAATTATGTATATGTTTTCTAAGAGAATGATTAACTGGTTTCTGCAGCTGGAATGTCAGCCTTGGTCAGTCCTGGAAAAGCCAGGTAAGCACTTGTTGATACTCGAGAGGTGCTGTGCATTTCTTTCACTTCAGCTCTCACCAGGTTTTTATTTTCTTTGCAGTAATCTAATTTGGGGAAAACCCTTTAAAGTACCACAGGTAGTAAGAAAGGGAGTAAAATGCACCTGCTTTCACTACTCAGATAAATAAAATATTAAGTATTAACTGGCAACTTTTTGAACAAAGCGAAGCTTATGTAAAATTCTGGTCTTTGAGAACCTGATTTATCTAGCCAGATAGAGTGTTCATAGATTAACTAAATAGATCCAAGCCTTGGTTCTTAACTAGCATCCCTAGATCTAGAAGAAATTCTAAAAAGTTTGGCACAGCCTTATATTCTGCTCCTATTAATCTGCATTTTATGACACTTTCTCTGTTTTGCTATCTTTGAGTCTCATCTCAAAAGCTCTATGTTTACAGTAGGCTGACATACTTATGTGACCTTCAGGTATCTTTACTCTATTCTAGATTTATTTCCCTTATCTTGAACTTCATGGTGGAGCTCTGAATTTTATCTAATATCATGATAAGAATCCCAGAGCAATGTCTTCCCCATCTGCCCTTTCATTTGTCATTTTTCTGTGAAGAAGCCAGTACTGTCTGCCAATCTAAAACAAACCAGACATACGTAGCCATGTGAGGAGCAGCTGAGGTCACTTTTTTACGTTCAGCCAGGAGAAGAGGAGATTGAGGGGACGCCTCACTGCAGTTACAGCTTCCTCATGAGGAAAAGAGGAAAGGCAGACTCTGATCTCTGCCCTGTGCTGACCAGTGACAGGACTGAGGGAATGGCCTCAAGTTGTGTCAGGGGCGCTTTAGGTTGGGCATTAGAAAAAAGGTTCTTCCTCCAGAGGGTGGTTGGGCACTGGAACAGGCTCTCCGTGGGAGCGCTCACAGCACCTGGCAGAGCTCAGAACTGGTTTTGGACAAGGTTCTCAGGCACAGGGTGGGATGCTGGGCTGTCCTGTACAGGGCCAGGAGCTGCACTCAGTGATCCTGATGGGTCCCTTCTAACACAGAATATTCTGTAATTTCTTTTATGCTGCCATCATCAATGTTGATCCAGTAACATTTATCTACCAGATCAAGACCTTCTGGAAGACAGACTTTCTTTTCTTTTAAGTTTCTCAAGGACACTGTTCCCTCTCACCACAGCACAATGGCCTGTCTGTACCTGCAGTGATATCTGCCATATGAAGAATTAGGTCCTGTTGCTTTGGCAGGTGTGAAAGACATCTCATGAACTTCAGAATAGAGGACAGATAAGTACTATCTTCACATATGAGAGATCAAGCAATTATTTTCAATTTTAAGCACTTTTTTAAAATTAAGATATAAAACCACAGTACTAATTTAATTTCTGTCCTGAGTAGAGGCATCTGAGGGTTTCTCATAGGAGAGACAAAATTTGTCTCAAATATAATTGAATTATTTGATAAATCCGCAATGCTAGATAAAAATTTTATGCTGCCTAATGCACAAGCTGTTAAGTCCCTACTATTAAATCTGATGCCTGGTAGTAAATCCAAGCTATAATGAAAAATAAAATAGATCTTTGTGTTTACTCATACTGTAGTAACTGTCAAACAACACTAAGGATTTTTTTCTCAATGAAGAATATGCTTTCAGCAAAGAAGGAGATTTGTAAACATATTTCTGGTTACAATTAAAAAAGATGTTTTGATTCAAGAGTAGAAACTTGCATGTTTTCTGGTGTTCCTTGGACAGATATCAAGCAGGGGCATCAGTTCTTGTGTTTCTAAAAGCTAGAGTAAGTTATAACTAATCCACAAAGCCAAAGAGTATTCAAAACAATACAAGACATTTGAAATGCAACACACAAACCTAATTCAATCATAACAATATTCAGCTGACAGAGAAAAGCAAGATGCAAAAACATCCAAAACAAATTTCAGGTTTAGTAATCACAAAGGTCAACATATTTTTAAAGTATTTGTGCATTTAGATACAAAGAAAAAAAAAGAGTAAAACACATTACTAGTCCTCAGTTACAATGTAGTATATCAAATGCAGAAATTTTGAATGTAATTCTGAATGTCAAAAAAAAAAAAGCTATTACCTGTGCATTTAAAAAGTGAGTTATGGGGAAAGAGAAAAGTGCCTGGAACAGAAGCCAGAAAAAGGCCAAAAACTAGCAGGGAAAAGCTACAGACAGGATGTTTGTTTTATCTGTGACTGACCAGAATGCTGACCTGACCACAGGGGGCAGGGAAGGAAATCAGCCCTCCCCCTTCTCTGTGTGTTCCCACTGAAAGTCTCCAGTGCTAGCAGCTGCCTCTGCTTTCCTCAGCAGCTTGACCCATGTAGGATATTTCCTTTCCACAGTCTGGCTGCTGGGGAGCAGGCTCTGAACAGAGCAGGCAGACCTTTGGCCGGTGAAGGAAGGCTCTGAGAAGGCTCCTAAAGACACAACATGTTGAGAGGACAGGTCCATCTACTTCTGATTAATTAGCAGAGCACTACTCCTCCTGCCAAATGTTTTAAAGCGACACTGAGATGACTAAAAAATATTCCTACAGCAGAACAATCTCACGTGGGCAAAAGTGAGTTGTTAGGCTACTTTTTTTTCCCCAAAATACTCATTTAGCTACAGAGGGTTTTTTTCTGTATGTATTTGCTTTCTTACTGACTCTAACAGCCTCTTTTCTTAGTATCCAGTTTCAAACACAAAAAGGATAGGTGTATCTGGATACTAAGAAGAAAAAAGCAGATAACACCTTGGGAAAGGGCCCACTTTATTACAAAATACCATGCCCCACACACCTGGCTTTTTCAGTACAGGAAATCCTTAGCGTGACTTGACAATAATCTTCTGGATAAGCATCTAAGCCTGCAGAAATCAGTGCACTCAGCACTGGACCATGCTGCATTTGAAAACAGAGAAGACCAAATCAAAGTTAAAGAATAACTGCCATTTTTGCACAGTAAATAGCCTTCTTGGCTAACGAATGTAAATAAAATTCCATAGAATACTCTTCCATTTTGCAGGCAGATATCCTAAACAGATTTCCTAATTCTGATAATACTTAGATTTACTATGCTATTTCTCACTTTTCTATTTCCTCTTTAGTCTGTCACCCAAGGGCATCAATTACTTCTTGGTTTTTAGTATATACTGACTTGATTTGCATAGACATCTCACATGATGTATTTCTTATATTATTGTGCTTCTCTGTGTAAATAATTCTCTAAAATGGTTGCAGTGCTGAGCTAAAATAATATTTATATACATTATGCTCCTGATATATTTAGGGCTGTAAGCTTGTTTCATAGAGCTATAGCATGATTCTTAGGATAAACTCAAAGGAACAAAACTTGGATTCAAGAACACACTTTCAGTGTACCCAAGTAAAATTATACAAGGGCATGAGCAGCAGTATACCAGAGTTATATAATTTCCAGGAAAATGTCCAAAATAATTTAAAAGCTTCCCAGCCTTTACAAATGGTGATGGTTATCAATCTAAATGGCAGACATGCTAGTCTTTATTTGTGAACTGTTTCCAGAAGCACCTACATTCTGTGATGGTAAATTCCTGGCCCAGATGTCTGTATTGCCACCAGCAGGCAAAGCCTTTAACCCAGCTGCCATCCTGGAGCATGCCTGCAGGCTGGCATGCCCTGCCAGCTGCCACTGCTGCTGTTCCACAGATGTGCTCACAAGAGGACAGGACCCTTTGAGGGCAGCTTTTCCCCACCCCAGCAGAGCCCACTGGCTATTTAAGGCATAAAGAGCCACATGTTTGCATCAGAGAATGAATCCAAATTTTTAGAAAACCCCTTCAGGTACAGAGTTCTCTTGGTTTCTCACAATAGAACTTTACCTTGTCTAAATGATTAAACAGTCCCTGAGGCAGAGAGATGAATGCACGGAAGCCTGTCTTTGCTTCATGAGGAAAATTGAGGCTCACATCTAAATAGGTAAATAGTATCACCACTACTATCACAGATGGGACCCTCAGAGGATATCACCAAATGCCATGGAGCCCTCACTGTGGTTAACCTTGCAACTCTGGATGAGGCAAAGGAAATCTGAAACAAGGCTTTGGAATGTGCTCTGTTCCCCTGGGCCAGAGGCGTCTGGAGTTCTGGGAGGCAGCAGTGCTTTCCACAGAGAATATCTAACACCAGACTCTAGTCCAAAACCCAAGGCAGATCCACTGATGAGTGCCCCCCAGAGCAGAGAGCTAAACAGGGAGAGGAACTTTTGCTTCGCACCCTCTCTAAGCAACTCATTTTTATGTAGCTTCAGGGAATTTTCACTCATCAGGATTCTAAAGTCTCTCTATGACTAAGCCTTGTTACTACAGAACTCA
This sequence comes from Melospiza georgiana, assembly GCF_028018845.1. NCBI lineage: Eukaryota > Metazoa > Chordata > Aves > Passeriformes > Passerellidae > Melospiza > Melospiza georgiana. The sequence continues at coordinate 14,283,022 of NC_080439.1, forward strand.
AAGCTGTCCCACAGGCACTTTGGGGTCTGGCATGTAGGTGATGCAGTGCTGACTGTGACAACACCCAAATATCCCAAAGAATCAGTTTCACAAACATATTTCATAAAGACTTTATAGAACCTCAGCAGATGGAGTTCCATAACTGCTGTGCACACTACATAGCACCTACACAAAAAATTAGAAGCTCAGGAGCTTGCTGAGAAAATGGTTTATCAACAAGGACCATAGAACTGCACCCCTTGACCAATTGTAACAAAATAATATCATAACTACATGAGGGTGTCCATTACCTTTTCTACATTATTATGTAACTACCACCACACTTGGTTCATCGCTGATTGCAAAAATTAGTTACTTCCTTTTCTGTTTTTAAAAGAGGTGTCTGCAGCCTGGGCAGTGGCACAGGGCATCCCTGTTTCAGAACAAAGTCCTGCCCAGTCACACTGGCTAGACAGGATAAGGGGAAAGGGAACAAACCATCTTTGCAGGACTGTGTTGCATGGGCTTGCTATTTTCATCTGGCAGTTTGGTTTATGAGACTGCTGCTCTGTAATGTTTCTTGTGAAATGTCTCTCTTCCCCTGTTCTCAGCATTACCCCATTAAGCAGGGGGAGAATTTCCACCCAATCTTTATTCAAAGTCACGCTGGTTCCATAGAGATATTTTAAAACTGACTTAAAGTCAGGCAAAACCTTGAGTGGACACCTTTAGTGCACTAGACACTCAATGTACCTAATTTATGATTGAATTACCTGATTTAAAGTTTCAGCGGTACAGCCCTGAATATAAATGTGCCCAAAGCTAACAAATTAAATAGCAAAACACAGCAAAAAGTCTGAGCAGTCTAGCAGTTCTTTGGAGAGATGCCAAAGTTTAATAGCACAAACAGAATAAATAAACTCTATGAACAAATCAATTTTTCAAAGGTAACATCTGTTCTGCACCAGCTCCTGGTGTGAATAGATTCATCTGTGCACGCATACAAGTGGGCTAATGGGATTCAGTGTGCTCCAGTACCCACCAGCATGCTTTGTCTTCATCAAAAACTCTAACGTGGATGGGATTCCAAGAAACAAGCCAAATAACTTATACCTACTTTGCAAACTTTTTCATATGAATCGTTACATTAATCCCATCAAATCAAAACCTGAGGATATTTACTCAGAACTGTAAAGAGATAAAGGAGTCTGAAAAACCGTCTGAGAGAAACTGTTTCCCCTTGGTTCCAATTTTTGAATCTTGGGCATTTGATAGATTCCCAAGACTTCATAAACACCAAAACTGTCCTGTGCCAGAAGTCATGTGTCTGCTTTGGCTTATGCTATGCTTCACCAATTTAAACCAAACTTTCCATAGACTATGTGACACAACCTAGTTATATCAAATATAAAAGAAAAGAGGCATGAAACAAGCTGCAAAAAGGATCTTTTATCTTTGTTTTATGATTTCTCTGAAGGAGCAGAAATCAATGCTTTAGCTGGGTAGATATTAGACTCAATATTATGCTATGCATAAACACTGTTTAAATCTTAAAACTATTAAAATTAATCTTGCCTTTACACAGCTCCATTTTAAAGATAAGGAAGATGGTGGGTTTAGAGTGTTGAATTCTTTCTCAATACTTCAAAATTGCATGTTGGTTTAATTTCTTTTCTAGAACTACTTCCCACTACAACTTTTTATAAACACCCTTTAATGCTTTCTTTTCATTTTTTCCCCAGCATGATTTTCATCAAATTTTGCTCACAATGTAAACTATAGTGTCTTATAAACACAACCCCTACTAGCAAATTAATTATTAATATGAGTTGTTCGTTTGGGGACAGATATCTGGACATTATGTGATTCTAACACCTCCTAGGAGCTGTGCAGTAGAGGAGAAGGAAGCTGCATCCTGCAAAACCTAGGGAAAGAGGCTGGGTCAGGATCGTCCTTCATGTGTGCCAGGGCAGCCTCACCTCCCAGCAGCTGCTGCTCCAACAGCGTTGCTGCAGTGCAGGACGAGAGCTGAAGAGCTTGGCTGGCTCCTGCCCTCAGCTGACTCCTCCTTCCTGCATCCCTCACTCCTCGCAGGGGAAACGCACAGGTTTGACCCCAGGCCTGGCAGAGGCTGCACCCACTGCAGCTGGCACAGAATGGGGCAGGCAGAGGGCAAGGAGGGAGGGAACAACACCATTTGGCCATGGTGAGAAAACACCTAAGCTCTGACACCACACTATTAAGGAATTTTCAATTTCAGCCCCAATAAGACTCAGATAAGCAGCTGTGATTGACAGCAACATTAATTCAACTGTAGCCAGCTTCAAGATCAGATAATATTCAGCAGCAGAAAGAAAATTGGCACATTAATGCCCAAAAGTCAAAGAGAAACTAATTTTGAGGAAATCACTCCTGCACTGGGTAAAAGGGTACTGAGAAAACAGAATGAAAACAAACAAACGAAAAAAACCCCAAATTGTTAGTTATTTCTTAGGGTTTGAGTTTTTACTTTTTCTAGCTTTAATTTTGATCTTTAATGGTGAGTAGGCACCATTTTAATTGTAAATCTCTTTTTATGCTTAACATTTGGGGTGAGGTATGACAGTGAATGTGTGTATAAACAGGACAGAAAACTCCTGCACGATATTAATGAAAAATCATCAGCTTATTGTTTTATTATTACTACTATACTCTTTGTTCTCAGAACAATCAGTAACAAACTATAGGCTCTGCTGCGCTCAACACTGCACAAAAACCAAAGTTTTCCCACACCCTACAGGACAGCAACCTGCAAGACATAACACCATACAGAGATACAGATAATTTCTTTCTATACTTCTCTCTATTACATAGTATATTTTTAATATAATATTATAACACTTTAAGGAACTCAAACTAGTTAAAGCTTTTCTGAAGCATTTGTCTAAGAAAACTCAGTGGAAGTGAGAGGGACAACACAAAGAACATGCTATCTGGAAAATGTAATATGTAGATAACATGTGCTAAGATGATGCAGAGGTAGAGGGACAATTCTTAATCCTGAGTAAGAGAGGAATGATGGGGTGGGAGTTACTGTGAAAGTTATGTCAAGCAGAAAAGCCAGGGAAAAAGACAAAGAGTGAAAAGAAAGAAGAAACAAAAAGGGAGGACAAACTGTGTACATGAACCCCCAGGGATTAAGAATGACAAATCATCACCAAGTCTCAAATCTAGGGCATAAGGAAACAACCCCTTAGCAGGACCCACTCTTAGTAACACCAGCACACCTAAAGGCTTTGCTCTTCTAAAGCTGCAGCATTTCAGCTCCAAAAGTCAGAAAATATCTCTACTATTTTCATTCGGCATGCAGTGTACACAATGGTACAAACCAATGTTTATCCACAAAGGCTATTTTTTCCTTTAAAACAATTTTGCTCAGGTTTGAGTGATCAGTGCACATGATACTACTTTTTCTATCCACCTGCCCACTGAGGGTTTTGTTCAGCTGCCAACTCTCCAGCCAAACGTCAGGAGTCAGTACAATATGACAAGCTGATGAGCCTCCTCTCCTAACCCCTTCATCTAGAGCTTGCTTAACAGAGGGCCAGAATCTTCCAGTTGCAAAATTCATCCAATTATGCTGTTCCTTGTCCCTTGTTATCACCTCCCAACTCCTCCAAGTTCACATTAATTTTCATGGTATAAGCACAAATGCACATGTACAATAGTTTATCTTGGCATCTAAAAGACAAGGATCAGTAGGGCAGGTTTAGAACTGGAGGAGGGAAGAAAGTGAATCACAAGTGTATTCCAAAATAATCATCACTTGGTTACCAAAAAACATTCAAAATGGAAATGTTTATATGAGTTCAAATAGCTTTTAGCTATTTGAACTCATATAAAGCATTACACTGCCAATAAGAAAAATCAGGCTTCTATTAGTACTGGTATTGTGTATTTGAATTTTCTGCCCTTTGCTAGGCTGCCCCATAATGTTATCTCACACACACACAGGGATCAACCATGCCTTAACTGAAAGTCAAACCCTGCAGGTACAGACCATGCAATATTGAGTAAACCAGAATGAGTTGATACAGCAGAGGCACAGAGGCTACCTGGGAGCTGGGACCTGCCAGTCTCAATTCCTGAAGGAAACTGCAGAGTATTTTCTGTGCATTGCTGAAGTGAGGCACAGAACATGACGTGGATGTAGCTCAGCAGGTCATGGCCAAAGACTGAATGAATTCTCTCAGGCTCCTCGGTGACAGAGCTGAGATGCAGGCCAATAAAACAACCTGACACACACAATCTCAAAATGATGATAGGTCTGTTCTAAGTTCCATCTCATCTTTACACAAGCACAGAAGGCTGATTTAACCATTCAGACAATGTTACTGGAGCCATAAAAGATAATCTGCTGTCATCTTTTCTTTCAGGTTAAAAAGTCTTCTGCTTGCCTCTCAATATGATGTTTTAAGTGTTTCTTTGTCAAAACTGTGAGGTCAAAAGAGTGCTCTGCTAATAAACCTTTCTGCATCTTAAATTCCTTCCACTTCATGTGTCACAAGCTCCTTTCAGTTTGCTCACCTGAGAAGGTTTACAGGACAATGCCTCGGTGCCCCAGAGTGACAGGAGAGGAAACCTGCACGTCTCAGGCACTTCTCATGTGTCAGAGTGCTTTACTGTAAGTGACAATCAGCGTGATACTGAGAAAAACAACTAGAAATAAGAAAATCAAGGAGGGAATGATACAGAGAGGGCATAACATATTTTATAGTAACTGATATTCACAAACACAGCAAAGGACAGCCATGCAACACCACCAGATTCAAAGTCCTCTGTTGCCAAGACTGGGGCCTGAGGCACACCCCTTATGCTCTCCCTTACCTTTCTACAGGTCCTTTCTAAGATGACCCAAGCTGGCTAAACAGGAAATTAATTTCTTATCTGTCTTCAAATGCACACTATTCCCTTTTGTCTCTCTCAAACAGTAATATCCCGTGAGGCAGGGTACCTTATGTGCCTTACTCAGAACTACACATATAGACTTGATTTGCTACTTCAACCTTGTCCAGCCAAACAGTTCTTATCGAAGACAGATACTGGTCTAATCTGACACAATTGGCTTTTGTTAAAAACACATTGCATTTTATCCAATTTTCCATGTAACTCCATGTCCTTGAACTACCCTTTTCCTTCAAAAGTGGTTCAAAGACTTTGTTTGGTACTGAGGTCAGACATACACAGCCATCCTCAATCCAAAATATTTACAAATCTCTGTCCTTGACTACTACCATAAGTCAGACAAAGCTGTATTAAATGTGATGGTCAAATTTTTTTTCAATTGAAAACTCAGCTTTCAACTGAATGAAAAAGCCCTTGGAAAAATTTTGACTTTTCATTGAAGTGTCTGGCATCTAAACCCTGAATTATTTCCTACTGAGAAATCAAAGATATTTCTATTATAAATCATAATCTAACGTCTTGCAGAAATTTAGTTCAAATCCCTCACTAATCAGCTTACCTGAGAGTGGACCAAGAACTACTATGAAGGAGTCTGGAACCAAAACAAGTTACAAGAGTGAAATCTGAGTGGCAAACTCAAAGTTTTGGTATCCACTCTAGATTAGGAGTTAGCACAGGACTTGTCAAAGATGGGAAAGAAAAACAGTGATCTCAATAAATGTCTTTCTTAACCAAATCATGTTCATAGAATAGCTACACCTGCTCATGCATGATATTGGTGGCTTTTGTATTAGGAGCAGCTCATGACTGAAACCCTGACAAGTGACTTCCTCCCTGTGATCAAACACAGAATGAGAAAACCTCATGCTCATTCACGCTGTACTGTACTTTTCCCCACCTCTGTCACAGTCTGTATTTGTCGGGGCAGCACCAGTGTGTGTGTGTGCAGTGTACTGGCAATCAACACAAGGGACTGATGCCAACCACAGAAGTCACTTTTCACACTTGCAGAAATCTGTCTTGTCCCCAGCCACATCCTGCCCCACGTTTGTCCAGCTTTGCCCATCACATGCCACTGTCCCCACTCACAGTGTGCCAGCATTCACAGGCTCACAGGAAACCTCAGGCCCTCTCAAGACAATTGTCCTGCTCCAAGACTGATGAGGGACAGGAGCAGGGAGATGAACCACCCTGGCTGAAGATCTGGCTTTTCCTATTTCTGATTTATATTGATCACTGCTGATCAAAAGGTAATTTGATCTCTTAATATGTATCCTCTGTTCTGTTATTTTAATCTGGCACTGTTCATAAAGTATTCTGGTTTATGTATTCAGAATTTTAAACTAATATTAGAATAAATACCTCATATTTCTTTCCATGGTCACTAACCTATTTTATTCTTAGATATGAGCCATAATTAATTATCCTCATTTGTTCTTTGCACTAGAATTTCCATATCTCTTAGAGAACATTATTTTGTGAGGGCTTTCTAGTGGGTCTTTCTCTGTATTAAAATATCCTTACAACAGCAAAGTTCTGGCTTGCCAGAAGGCTGCTTTCTTTGGATCACAGCAAAACCTATTCCTGGGCAATGTGTCTTCACATCTTCAACACAGAGCCCTCCCCTTCTTAATGTGCTTTCTTCAGAAGCCTATTGGAGAGTTCCAGCTTCACCCAACCAGCTACTTGTGCCTATAACAGGGGTTACACATTGGAAAAATCTGCTGGAGAATCTGAATGCAGCCCTTGGACCAATCTGCTCACAGGAGTAGAGATTTTCAGAGGATGTATTAAAATAAAGTCTTGTATTAGCAGGACTTTACAAAAGTTTTTCTGCTCTCAGCACAGGGAGATGTAAGGACTGCTTATTTTAAGCCAGTCCCAGCACTTCTTAGTCATTACCAATCTGCCCAGAGGTATAGCAAGCTACTGAGTAAAATACACTTTGCAAAATGCTAACCATGTCCTGATCTTGCCACACAGCTTTTGAATCTACTTCCATGTCTGGAACGAGCCTGGTTTCTCACAGTCCCACAACAAGCAATGCTACATTTCCATGAGCACACTGTAAGTTGTGCGGGTGCTGTCAGCTCTCTCAAGGGCTTCATCCAGCACAGCTCATGTTGGGATGCTGCTTTTGCACTCCACAGGGGCACACACAGCCCTGACTACAAGTTCTGTTTGTACACTCACACTGGACTAAGAGAGTAGCACTCCAGTCTATCCTCACTCCTCACCACTGTACCAAACAGCTTTTTGGAGACTTTCTCAGAATTTTCATTTTCCTTGGATCTACTGTTCCCCTCAGACATGACACCAATCTCACTTTTTATTCTTTATACCAGTCTTCTGACAAAGAAAGAGAGATTCTATTATCTTTATACAGATTTTCTTTTCTAAAATATATAGTGAACGGTCACTTTTGTTTCTATTTTTTTTTTATCTTTACAAAAACAAGCAAGCATCAGAATAAAGGAGATATTGTTCCTCCAAGCCTTCTTTCACATTTGTTGCTTGTCCTTCTATTAAATTCTGCAAGAAAAGAAGTTCTTTACAGGATTTTTCTCACAAGGGATTGTATTTTCCTTTCAAGTTGTACCTTTTAAACTCTGAGAGCATTCTTTGACTTGTGGCAATGCAGAAGCTGGAGATTTCTCAAAAACCCTCTCCACAGATCTGTGAACTATTTTAACTGTTATAATGCTGCTATATCTCATGTATTTGATTAAATATCTCATCTGACTTCCTGAAAAATGCCAAATAATTTCTTTTTCTACTTTACACATAATTTTGGTGCATTGGCTTTAGCTCTCCATCACCAGAGGCCCATAGCAAGGCTATTAGTCCAGCTGTACTCACAGACTTCTAGCAGCCATTTCCTTGCTTTGCTTTCACTGCAGTGTTTTATTTTGAGCAGAATGCTGCCCATTGGTTTGGAAACTCTTGCTCAGATTATTCTCTTGTTACCCTCTACTTCCATCATCCTCCTGCTCCCAAGGTTCTCCTTTTACAGGGTAGAGACACTACAACCACTGCTATCTCCTCAGGAGCTGTCTTGGTGCAGATTCATTTTACCTGACATAATTTATTGATGAAAGGTTTCTGAAAGCTTTCACTTTATTTAAATCAGACTTTCTCTCTTCTCCTCTGTGATATTGAAGCAATTTACTTGATCAAAAACAATTTGTACTTATACTTCACTGCATTTAATTTTTAAGGTTTATTCTCTCTGCAGTCTGCAAATGATTGGATTTGTGGTGCCACTGGTATTAAACTGTCATTAGCAAGGGGTGTAACCACTGCCAGTTCACATTCTTCACACATCTGCTTTCTGGAATACTTCTCTGCCAGATGGTGATGCCAAGGACAATCTCATGAAGCAATCTTCCACACAGAGTGCAGAAAGCCCTGCTAACTTGCCTGTGCTCCTAAATTAGTTCCCTCTGCCAGCACCAGGGTTCAAGTGCTTTATACAAAAGCAGCACTTCAAGTGAAGAGCTTCAAAGTGATCTCACCTGAGGCAGCTGGCACCAGAGACTTCCTAAGGCTTTAAGGGCCTGTGCACAGCCAGGTCACAACAGAGTTCATCCTTTCTAATGCAGTAATTATTCTTACTCATACCAATGGTATCTCCCATTCTGTAATCATGTTAAATGTACCAAATGCAGAAGTTCCTCTTCTGTAGGAAAATAAACCCTATTTCCAAGCTACAGGCAGAGGAGTTTTGGAATGTCTTGAGAAATTTCTATGCCTTAAAACATGCCAGGAAATCCTTTTAAATTTTCCGAGGTCAAATTTCTTTTTATGAATCCCATGTTCGCTCAGGTTCTCACTAGCTAAACATTTACAGTTTTGCTGGGTTTGGTGCCATACTTATTACACAGAATTTATATGGTTTTTATCTTTTTCTTCTAGATGTATTTAATGTAGTGCTTTCTTATTATGAAAATGAATGCCTTTTATACACTCCTAGTTTCCTTGGTATGGAGAACATTGTGTTTGATTTCTTATATTTTGCCTTAGGAATTCTATATCCTCATGTTCTGAAGTGAGATTCATTTCACCAAGTTTTACTTACTTAATTATTGGGCATCTACATCTAATTGAATTGTTTAAACTGTTTACAGTCCAGAAAGGGAAAGAAACTCATCCTAATCTCAATTCATTCCAATTATGAATGACTCCTTTCAGTGCTGGAGTTAAATCTTGGATTTGGCCGTTTCTCTTTGCTGATGAAAAAGTAAGACTGGCAGGTTAGATGTCTGCCTGATAACCTGCTAAAAGATGTCTGAAAATAGGGGGATACCAATGATGCCAACTTAACATCACACACATTTTTCAGAAAAGTCCTGTGCATATCCTGAACACCAGTGTGATTTGCACAGCAGCCTCGCCTATTCGCTGTGTGGAGCTGACTCTTATGCATCTCTGGTGGTGCTGTTTAGATGGTTGTAAGTTTTTTGGTATTTTTAATTTGTTTGGGGTTTTGATTTTTTGTGGTGGGGGTGGTAGTCCTTGTTTTGTTTGGGGAGGGATGGAAGGCTATTTTGAGGGGCAGTTGCTAGTTTTTGGTCAGAAGAAGACAAAAAAAGACAAATAACATTTTCTTGTTACTATACAACTGGTGCCAGGGAAAGTCTTTCTTCTATTCTTTATCTGCCTTGCATAGCCTGCATTTTCCAAACTTCCTTCTAATGTTAATTTGTCTCTTCATATATTCTTTTTTTAATCTTATATGAGTATTCTTCCACCCTTTGTATGCTCTATCCTTCCACTTTCAAGAGTAGCTGCATTACCACTCATCAGTTATATAAGCAGGTTTCCATTTAGGTCTCTGATTTTTACTTACGTGGAGGCGTTATATTCAGGATATAATAGACTTCAAATAACTTGAGTAAGATGTCTTGATTTTCTGCTCTGCCTCAGGGAGCTGTCAGCTGAGACTGTGGTCTGCAAATACCCCAAACACTTTACTCAGCACAAATAAGAGAACAAGCCACTTCTCAGTCTGCAGCTACTTATAGATAAAAAGATGTGACTAAGATCAGTTCCACTGACTTCCTCCATGTTGCCCACATCTCTGCAATGCTTCCAGTTTCAAAGTTGAAAGCAGCAAATTTTTAGCCCTCTTCTGCAAAAAAGCCAGAGTTAATTCTTAAGGTCTGACATTATATCTGGATCTGGAATTTAAGTCAGACAGACTTTCCCATAAATACAGACTGAACCAGATCCGATTAATACTGATTTTCATTCCTCTCCCTGTTTTCAGACATGAGAAAGACAAAGACAGAAAGAATGAATCTTTAAAAAAAAAAAAGAGAGACCTGATGATTTGACTTTGAAGAGTTACAGTATTATTCCTTTTATTCTCAATTGTTTAGTATTTTAGGTTACAACAGTAGCAGACTTTTAAATTTTTTTAACCACTCCTTGAACAGATTTTAAAAAGTTACAAAGAACTAAAACAGAATTTGCTAGTAACAGCTATAAGTTAAAATTAAAATGTAATTTATACCAGATTCAGTGATTCCTCCTCAGCTTTCTCCACAGTGCAGATTAATTTATCTTTACATGTTAAATCACCACAGATCTCACGGGTTTTTCAAACACACATCTGTTATTCTAACAATTACATCCACCGTTACTCAATTGTCCAACCATCCCCATCCTCTACAACTGCCATGGTACACAAGAGCATGTAGAGCATCCTGTCTGGCAAGAGCCAGGAGGAGAGCTCCCCTAAAACCCCTCTCCTTCTCTGGGGCAGATTTTTCATCTGCTGCACATGCCCTGCAGAGCTGGTGATGTCTCTGTGCCTCCCCAGCTCAGTCCTGCACACAGGCTGTGCTCTGCAGCACCCCAACAATCTCAGTCAGCTGCTGGCAGGAGCCAGCCACGTGCACAGCTCAGCCAGAGAAAAGTTCCATGGTTTGCCTGCTCCCTGTCAAACACCACCAAAATGGAAACGTTTGCTCTTTAGGCTAACATGTAATTTATACCAAATCATCCTTTAAAAAAACCCCACGCACAAACTGAACTCTAACAAAGAGCAAAATGTGATTTCTCTTTATTACAGAAAATAGATTGAAAAACTGGAAGTGACATCTTTACTTTCATACTTTTCTTAATTATATTTCTTCATAAACACAACAAAAAGTAGTATTAAAAACTCATAAGTAATCTACAAATTGAGACTCCAAAATATTCACCAAAAGGACACTAAAACAAAAAGCTCAAGAAATCTTAAAAACATCGCACAAAGGATGAATTTGGGGTGTGGTGACATTGACTTCTAGAGATTCATGCCTGCAGCAGAAATATAGCACCTAGCAGAAGAATACCAAACAACATATGCAACAATTGTGCACTTATAGCAGTCTGATATAGGAAAACATCCTCTGAAAAAATATTCTATGTAGTTTTGATTAGTAGCACCAGAATTCCTATACTTTGGTGCTTTTTAATAGTAAATAAAGTGTGAGCATATTTTCCTTTGAGGAAGATGGGTCTGCCTTCAGTTACAGAGCCCCCATTATGTGATGAGGCAAAAGGCAAACCACCTTTGGGGCCAAATGCAGGATTTTCCAGAGCTGCCACATGTATTTCCACCCGGACCACAGCTGCTGCTTTGCTGAGGGGATGGGTGGGGTGCTTGGGTTTGATATTCTGTGTGGTTGTGTTTGGTTTATTGGGGGGCAGGTGTCCCCCCTAGCAAGTTATTTCTCTCTTACTAGGATATTTTTCACAGCAGAGCTAGGATTAGGACTGGGCCAGGATTCTGCTCCTCCAACAAAAGAAAAGTGAACTCTGAAGTCCAAGTCTGAACAGCCACAACATTTCTGGCAGAATATCTTTCTCTATTTGAACACGGTAATCCTTTTTTATCAAAAATAGCATCCTCAAAATCTGACAGAACATGTCAATTAAACAAAGTGTGGCCACAGAAATTTTTAAGTTCTGATTGTGCATCCTAATAAGAAGTCACAACTTCTCTTTACACCTTCAGTTTTTCTGTATGATGGAAAAGCTAAACATTCCGCAATATGGCCGATGGCAGTAGCATTTCTACTCAAATTTACCTGGGACTTCTCACTTTAAAATGTTCTTTCAGGTTACCTGTGTCTTTGTGAAGCAGGAGCTACACAGGAGGAAGATTTCAATAATAGATATTTGTTTCAGACAATGCTAAAAAAAAAAAAAAAAAGCACAATTCCATGGTCTGATTCCTGATAAATCTTCATGAGATTATTTTTAAATACATTGCACTTCGAGTAAAGAGGACATCAGATCAGTCAAATTCAGAATAGACAGAAGCTGAACCAGGACTGCGGAAACAGATTTAGATATTGAGCCTGGTTTCTGTGAGACAGAAAGGGAGAACTGCGCCTGGCAAGACTGAAACTGCCTGGGCAGTTTCAAACAGCAATGAGGCAAACCAGGGTAAACATTTCTGGGTATGTGAACTGAGAGTGGAAGCCAAAGATCAATGGGAAAATGGGTATTTGATGATAAAAGCAGGGCATGGTAACATTCCTGCATTACACATGGATTAAAATCCTCTGCACATGCCTACACTGGCACCCTCAATCCAGTTTCAGAGCTCAGCAGTTGCCACCTTTCCAATATTGATGTCATTCTTTAATTCAGGCAGCGCTGTGGCACAGCCCTGGGGTGGACTGTGTGCCCATGGAGTGCAAAGCAGCTCTGCCCTGCTCTCTTCTCCCACCCCTGAATGGAGCAGGCACAAATTTGGTCTGACTGTAATTTCCCAGTTATGCCAGGAGGTTTGCACTTCATTTTTCCAAATTTTTAAAGCAGCCTTAGTGCAACATCTACCTTTTCCTATTACACTATTTAAATTACATCTCCCTGGAGATGCAACCAGAGCAGCTGGAGTGTGATAAGGCTTCTTGCCAGCCTTAAAATGCTGTAGGACCCACATCTGATATGCTTTTGAAATGCCAGCACTGCACACACAGATTTTTCTTCCTCTTTTATGCTGCCCTAAACGATGTGATTATGTCTGTAATACTATAAAGCAACTGTGTCAACTATAAAGAGGAAACATTTATGGCATAGGTTATTAAAACAATGAAAAATAGGCCAGTGCAATTTAAGTTCCTTGAGTGGGCTGAATAATAACTAGTTAAATAAGGAACAAAGATAAATAATTTATTACAGAATCAACACAAGCACAAGAAAATTGCATTCACTTTAAACTGCATCTCAAGAGGCTTCAGAGCAGAAGCACGGACAGCACACAATGAATGTGTCAGAGCAAATGCAAAATGAAGGGGATTTAGAGAACCTGTTGTAAAATGGAGTAATCACTCAACTTCAGAATATCCACATACAGAAACGCCAGCCAGTGAAACACACCAGACAAAAGTTTATGCTAAAAGTAGTAGTGGCTGAAGGGACTGCAGATTGCTGTGGTGGCTGGGCAGGTCTGCCTCAGCACACAGCCCCTCCTGCTCCGTGGGGTCAAGGCTCTGTGCTACCATGGGCAGAACAGGACTCATTTTTACAGAGTGGGACAAATGCTCATTAGGAAATTATAAGGCTGCTTACAAGTAAGGCCTAGCTCAGACATCACTGGATTAAGAAATGTAGAGTAATACTCATCTTCAATTACTTATTCTGGAAAAGAATGAAAGGACAGAGCAGACAGAACTCAGTACAATCAAATAACTTCCTATACAAGCCTGCACTTCTTACACTCAGTCTGACAACTCAGTTCAAACAATTCAGGTTGTTTGTAATAACAAAGCAAATATTTCCAAAGATTAAAAACCTAGAATGAGGCTTGTATTTCCATTTTTGGCCTTTTAATTAGGTTTTTCTGAAGTGCTGAAAACAGAGCAACTCTAATTAATGGCTTTCATACTTTGCTTTTTAATAATAGCTCTTAACAGCCTGGCAGTTTGGAGGTTTCAGATCAAATTGGGAATGGATCAGAAAAGACTGTTTGGCTTGATTTTACTCTAACAGAAGTGAGACAAATCTAAACTTTCCCTACACAATTAGATCTCATGAGATTCTCACCTTGATCATGGTTCTGATAAGAATTTATATTAAGATCTCACCATCTTTTCTGAAGTAGACTTAATTAATTTTTCACACAAACTCGGTATATGACCTTGGGTGAAAAAACCACCCAATCTTCTGACTTAAATTTAAAAAATAAATGGAAAGCAGCTTAACTTTTAAAAATAAATACAAATGTGCACGTAAAAGCACCACTATAAAACAATTTCCATATCTGCAACATGTAGGACATATAAAATTATTTAGCCTTGCAATTTTTAACTGAGATCAAAAGCATATTTTACATCTCTTCAGGATAAAGAATTTGTGCTTTGTGTGTAAAGCAGTGATACCATAAACAGCCAACAATGAAAGAAAAAGAGGCACTGGTGTGGATAGGCACAAGACTCAGTGTTCCTTCCTCAGTATTTCTACAATATTGCTGTAGAACCTGAATCACTATTATTACATTTGTTCCTTTCCTGTTTAAGGAGGCAGGGAGAAAGATTGGGGAAGATGGCACAAGCCAGAAAACAAGAGAAGGAGCAGGGGAGAGAAAGTGGGACGACAAATCAATAAAGTAAATTTTCCCTAGCAGCAAAAATAGCTGACAGATCTGCTTCCCAAAGAACACTGAAAATTACTTTGTGAGTAAAAGTGGCAGAGAAGATAAGGCAACTTGAAGGACTCATGGGAGAGCTGCTATTGACAGACATGCAGATGATGTAATTGCTCAAGATGAGCAGGTTTTTCTTTTATCTCAATAAAGCACTTCTGGAAAAAAGATTGGAAAGGCAGGTATGAGACAACAGCATAAAGCCTCTTCCTAACTTACATAATTTTATGTAGAGAAGAGTTGATGTATGAAGTGGAAAAGAAATGCATTGAATGCTGAAGATCAGGTATTACAGAGAACAACTTACTTACACTCCCAGTGATAAAGGAATTTAATATTTGATGAAATACATTTTGTCTGTTGAAGAAATATATTTATTTTACAAAAGTCTAAAGATACGTGTTTAAGAAAACATTTGCTACTGTTCTGACATAAATTAGCTGATAAAATGGCATCTTAAATTATCCTGTTTACTCTTCTGTGTCTTGCTCCAAGTGTGATTTTTTTTTATGCAATTTGATCAGGAGACAATCTAGTGTACACTTCCTGTGTTTCAGCTCCTGCTGCATTATGTATGCCATGATGTTCCCTTCAGACATTCTGATACCCTTTCAAGACAGGTTTTGAGCATCAGATGGTTTGGGTTTGGGGGGAGTTTTCAGGTTGTTTTTTTCCTGTTACTGAAAAACATTCAACAAGACTGATGACAGGTGAACGTATGCAGTAATAGGGGAGGTGGGGGGACATAAAGAGATAGTATTTTATATACTACTGTTTAGTTAGATGATTTTTTTGTGCTTTACAATTAAATTTCTTAGTGTAATAGAGCAGCATGTTGCCACCAGTGTGCCTATTGCAAATATCCTTTAACAAACCTCACAGATATCTAAAGCCTCTCCTAACCCACGCCGGGCCGCCTCTCACATCGACCTTGCCTGAATGGTGCAACCCTGTGGCCAGGATTCTGACCAGCCCCAGGGCATATGGGGTAAGTACCCAGCTTGGTTCATTGTCTTCAAGGTGTTGGCCAAAACCTGCCACTTTGCATTGATCACTTCAGTACAGTCCCCTCTCTAAAACTTTTCACTTTTAATGCTAAGCACTACACCATTTCTTCAGCTGTGAAGAAGACAACAAGGTACATTTTCATGGATGGCCACTAAATACTGTGAGCTTCAAATGTGAGTGATATATTCTAAATAATTCATCCAGATGCTGAAAGTATTGGCTACCCATCAGCAATGTTTAAGCACTGAAATTATCTAACACATCTGAAGGGTAGGTTATGTTTCTCAACACTGCTTGAGAGCAGAACATGGTAAGCAACTATTGGCTTTAATCAATAAGATGGTAAATGAACACCTGAGAAAATAAGCATGTAATGAAACAAAATGAAAGTGAAATTGCATCAGAGTTCTTGTTCATTTAAGCTTTAACAAAACTCTCTCTCAAGAGCCTCTCTTCCACAGATCTTTTTCTTTGTTTCAATACAGGACCACCTGAAGGATGGAGACACAGTTTATATCATCAATAATGATGAATTGACTGAAAACTATGAATCATCTGCTCACATAGCAGTGCCAGCACAGGACAGCACACCCTCCACCCAGGCTACAGGCAAGGAAGATATTCAGGAAGGAGACCTAGGATTAGGAGGATACAAACTCCAGCTTCAACACACTGCAGGTCAACCCCAGAATTCATTGGCATGAGCAGTGTAATGTTAATCACAAGAAAGAAGATGAAAACAATGAAACAAGAGATCCTGTTATGTAAACAAGAAGTCAGAAAAAAAGTATACTAAGCACAAAAATCAAAAAAAATTAGATTTCAGCAACTAACTGCCTGCTCCTCCCAGGAAAGGAGTTTGCTATCATATCCATATATTTACAACCATATGCAGGTTTTATGACTGTATCAGGTTTTAGGATAAAGGCATTGGGCAGTACCAGCCCACTGTAAATCCACTGCAGTAATGTTTTGTCTCAGCACTTGGCTGTATCTGCCACTTACATGTGCACAGGCCTTGGAATATTGCTTGGAGTCTTCAGTAAGCTGGAATGGAGAGAAGCAGCTTCCTAACATTCATGCTCACATGATGACAGCTCTTTTCTACAGCTGGTCCTGACAAGATCCACACATAACTACTCAGTAGCTATTACATTTATAAGGAAAAAGCAGAAGATTCCTTGTCCAAGGAGTGCATGATGTGAAAATGCTTAAAACATGCTTTGCAGCACCTCAGTCTTCATAGATAAAGCCTCATGCCCATGGTATAGACTTGTCCTGACATCCAGCCAAATATTTTCTTTCTAAATGCACTTTATAGCCTGGTCCACAGAGGGTTTCTCTACGCTGCCACAAACTGAACACTGATAGTAGGAGACATGGAGGTGTATGAAATCAGCAACCAACACCCTTCATGGCAGCACTGAATCGGCACAACCACTGTTTAAAGCCAGCAGTAATTCCAAAAGGTATTTGTCCTTACAGCTTGGCAACATGCAAAGCTTAAATGGGGGAAAAGGGTTTTTTGTTTTGAAAGATAATTCTAAACATACACTTTGATTTAAGAACCAAAATGTTTCTGGTTTTTACTGTTTAAGGAGAGTTGTTTCTAATCAAATATTTCTGCAAAACAATTATATCTTCAGACTGTCTGCTCCAAGGATAAATTTGTCTGTCTCTCTTCTTATGCTGGGCACTCAATGTTATGCTAGAAATGAGGACTGTGGCGGTTAGAAACAAAAGAGGGGAGGGAAAAAGCCACACACCACACAAGAGACATGTATCAAAGTGTTCATTGTTCTGCATAAAGACAGTAATGGATAACCAATTCTCAGCCATACATACAGCTGGCTGTCAAACACTGTAAGGCATTAGTACAGAGAGCTTTGGCACACAGCAGAGCTAAGCAGTGCAAAACCAGGGACAGAGCCAGGCTTCTGTTGTCAGAGCATGTGCCTTTTGTCACAGCACAAGTTTCAACTATGCATGATGATGTTCCTACTAAGAAAGTCAAATCATCAAGAGTTTTTAAGGAAGATCATCCTTAGTATACAAACATACCAGGCAAGAAGAAATTTATCTAGAAAAATAAAAATCAAACTGTCTCTATTGGTAAATCCTAAAGATGAATAGGTCTTAATTTTGCCACAAATAAAATCTAAAATACAAATATAATCAATTTTTAGTCATTCTTTTCCAGTGTAGTTAGTTTCTGGCTATATGTGACTCTAGAACAACCAGTTAAATCATAAATAGGAACACAATGGAGTTGTGTGTACTGTTACAAAAATCAGAAGCTTAAACTGGCATTTCATTTTTCCTAAATTCTAATCAAGGATCTTCAAAGGGCCTTAATCCTCATGCGGTTTAAAACAAATAATATTCAAGCATTAACTTATTCACTTAACTTATTCAAGATAAGTTCTTAGAAGAACTATTGAATTTCCAACTCCATGCTTTCCTTTGTTTAGCTGCCCGGGCTGGGAAAAGACATGCAGCAGCTTGCAAGAAGGGATGGAGAGTGGGTAAGGAGGGAAGGTTCTGTCACCAGGTACTGGGAGACAGCAGAGAACAGAGGAAGGAGAAGCAGGCACACACTGGAGTGAGGTGAAAATGTGGCAACCCAGCAAGAAGCTCTTGGGGTAGGTGCTAACACCACCCTGACTTCAGCAGCCAGTTTCTGGTTTCAGCCTCTGGAAGTACTGAGGTGTGCCACCAGGCTTACCAAGCTTCTTGGATTCCAGTCCTTAGATTATACTGGAAATCAATAAAGTGCTGTAGCATAATGAAGATGCAAAGCTGTTTTTCACAACTGCATCTGAAATGAACTGGAAATGACAAGTTCTTCAATAGTTCTGCTCTTAGATTCTACTCTGAAATGCATCCTGCAGCATACTGTACAAGGGCTTACTGATGGATTTATTTATTGTGCCTATGTCCAGGTTTCTCACATTTGTACAATGATAAATGGAGAGCTCTGGGGTCTGAAATTCTCTGTTTATAAAAAAAGTCTGCAACAAATACTTTTCACACTGTTCCAGCCCTATGCCTTCAAGGGCTACTTTACTTGGTAGAGAAAGTCATCCCTTATGACAGACAAGCCATACTTCACATGTCACAGGTCAGATTTTTATGCTAAGACTACCAAAGAGGCTGAATCAGTGGTCCCAGCAGGAAGGGCATTTATCATCTGGGATCATGCTCAGCAACCAAAGTATCATTGGCTTTTAGGAAAATTAGCAATATGAGCTGCAAGCAAACCTGAAGCTTCTGCTGAATGGCAATAAGAATCTCAATTGTCCATTACACTCACCATTTCCCTATTTTAAGATACTCTTTTCGTGACACACAGCTCAAGAGAGTTACAACATTAGAATAAATGACATATTTGTATTCAAGAAAAAATTACTGACAACTAGTAATTCTGCATGACTGTTTAAACAGAATGTTAAGAGAGGTCTTTAATGTAATTTACAGTTTATACACTGGAGATTTAAACTACTCAATATCACACAGTGTTTGACTGAATGTGCAAGTCACTCATAAATGTGAAGCTATTCCTTCTATCTGACTTAATCTAATAAAACACTGCCTGGAAAATGAAACATAATATATATTGTCAAAAATGTAGTGACTACATATTCAGAATGAACGCCAAAATGTGAGGCAAGGTGGAAATCTGGAATACTACTAAACCTTTCAAGCTTCAAAAGTAATAACTAGCATTTTATACAGAACTGTGAGGAGCATTTTGCTAAGTTTGAAAGCAGTGGAAAAAATCCTGGCTACACAGCAAAGCCAGTCCAAAAAGACACTCTACTGAAAATATCAGATCACTATGATAACTTTCACAGAGAAGTGCAATATTTGGTAACCTCACTGGAAACAGGGACCACTGGAAGTCAACACTCATGTTACTGTGTTAAAAACTTAAACTTCCCAATAGTAAGGACATAAAGGCTATCTCCAAACTGATGAATCCTGCATATAACCTCAGCCAGAAAACTAATTGCAGCCCCGAGAGCAGCTCACAACTTTTTCACCTGGCAACTTATTCAAGTGCCTTGCTGAACTGGTCTCTTTCTTTTCTTCCTCTGTATTTTGCTATCAGCCATCCAGAAATGTGAGCCACGTAACACCCTGAGTGCTGTGTCTGTTTGGATACAACACAAATGCAGCAATATTCAGATCTGTATTTTAGAGGCACATGAGCACTGCAAGTGTGCTTTTGAAATTCTTTGTTTTCACAGAGATTGGGAATTCCTAGGATACAAATATTGACTATAAACTAAAGAGAACCAAGACAACATCCTGAAAACCACTGCAGAGATTGGAAAATACTACTTCCAACTCAGTATGTTTTGTGATTCTATACTTGTAAAGACAAAATTGGTTTTCCCCTACTTCCTTCTAGCAAAGTAGAAAATAGCCTTTATTGGCATCTTAAAGCAAAGCACTTCTGAGCATTTTAAATAACTTAATACAAGGAAGCTCATCTCGGGCAATATAATCCCAGCAGACATGAGTTCTGCTTAGTGAACTGTAAAGGACTTGTCAAAATTTTATTTTAGAAACTATATTTCAGAACTTGAAAAGTCTCCAGTTGACCCAAATTTTCTAAGCAAATATTAATTTATCTCACAGCCTTGGTCCCATAACCTATCCATTTTCAGATGATGAAACCTCACCCTTCCTTGGGCTCAGCACTTAGTTTTTGTGGTAGATATTACTGTTCAGGAGAGTTAGACAACACATGCTTCCTTGAATACTGGTTTTTTGGTGTTTTGGGGTTTTTGCTCTTGGTAACCTATACAATTTTACATCATGATCATACATAGCAGAGTGCAAGTTTATGAACAACACAAAAGAAAACTTTGCCACTATAGTAATTACCCCTCCCTTTATTCATGCCTTTTAAGTGATTAAACTAGTAGGAGAGCCTAGTGCAATGATGGGCATCAGCCAGGGGATCAAAGTCCTCGTGGTGCAAGTCACACTTCCAGTCTTAAAATTGCCTGCTAAACGACCTGGCACATCTTTAAAAATGCAAAACTATTTCAGTCAGCCCCATGGTGCCAATCTATGGCCCAGGTTTGCCTTTCCTCTGTGAAACAGGGACTTTCCTGTAGTTACCCCATGCTGTGTCAGGTGTCCATCTCCAGCTTTGGCTCTGCATGGGCCCAGCAGTGCTAGAGCAGCCACTAGCCAAGACCACCTCACACTTCCATGGAATTACACAGGAAAAACCCCCAGGCTTCATGTTTCCAAGTAGAAAACTGGGATTGCAATCCTTCCAGCTTTCCCACTGTACACAATCACACTGGCTCCTTCCCACAGCAGCCCCCTGGCTCTGGGCACTGCTCCCTCCACAGCCCAGGGGAGGCTGCAAGGGCTGCAGGAACTCTGCTGCACAATGTGCAACAGGAATGATTCTGCTTACAAATAAACCTCTTTTTCCCCCCACCAGTGTCAGAGCAGAAGCTGCATTTTCCCCCAACTAATTCGGTGTTACTGGTCAACATTATTACCCTACAAATATCATATCTGAGGTATGGAAGAACAAATATTGTTTCAGGCCTCAGAGGCTCCCAAATCTGAGCACATCAAATTAACACCATCCTTCTGAGAACCCAGCAGAGCTTGAAACTCTGGTGCAGGAAGCAGTAGACAATATCCAGGAGCATTTTCCAGCTACTGTTCTACACCATTATTTACCACAAAGCTGTCTGCTTCTGGTGTGCTACAGCAAAAGCAGATGGACATTAAAAAAGTATGGGTACTTTACTGAATAAGGACATGAGACTAGATGGAGCCTGCACCCAAACAAGCTGAACACTGAAAGAAAATCTTCTGCCATGATATTAGATATCATGTAAGTCTAGGACAAGTTGTATATAAGTGAATTGAAATAGGATAATATCCCATAAGCATAATGAGATTTCTTGTACCAGAGGTAAAGTAACTTTAGAATGTATGCCTGACTGGAAATGAAAATATAAAGAGAAAACTGCACCAAAAAAATGAATTATGAAGGAAGGAAAAGGGGAGTAAGGGTGGAAAGAATCAGTGCCAAGAAGACTGAAATTGAAAAAGATCAGAAAGATATTCATAGCAACTGCAGGCTAAAACCCAAATTAAGCAGAAACTAAGGATTATCTCAAAGAACACTCCTAAAACTGAGCCATAGATAGCCCTGACACTACTATATTGCAAACCTTAGGTATTCCACAGACTTAAAGGCAGGAACAGCCACCAGCTGAAAATTGACCAAACTTAAAGAAAATTAAGAAAAGGGACCAAAGCTGAAAGGCCAATCCTCCAACAGCACTGTTGGAAAGCAATAAAAACAACACAAGCCTTATATTTGCAGAAGGAAAAATGACTGAAGATATAAGTTCTTCAGCCCTCTTATTTCATCTCTGCCTCCTTCACTAGCAATTCATTTTCTTCGCCCAGTTGTGTCTTACACCTTCTCTAGTTTATCTAGAAGATGAAAACTTTACTTTTCCTGTCCCTTGAGCTAACAGAATTATGAAGTCCTATTCTCCCTCTGCATGATATCCACACCCAGCACAATTTTAAACAGTTCTTCAAAAAGAAACGAATATGATACAGGATTGCATGAACTACATACAACTTCTACCCCAAGTGGTGATTGTGCTGAAAACCAGGGTCTCAAACACATTGCAATATCCTTTAGGCACTTCTCTATCACTGCAGATGCTGAGAGCAAGAGCTCATGTATTTTTAACTGGAGGAACCAAGAGGAAGAAAAACCCTTAAGAAAAGCTGCAGAGCCATTCTCAGTGAGGCTGACAGGAGATTCCCAGTGCCAGGCAGCACCATCATAAGAGCACTCTGCCTGCATGGTTCTGTCTCACAGTGAGGATGGGCATTCCCTGGCTTGGGCACACAGGATTGCACTGCCCCAGGAGAGGCTGGCACACAGGCAAGAGCCCCAACACACAGCCTAAATCCAAACCCTCTTTACCATTTGCACAGATTGCCACAGCCTGGGCAGCTCCAGGAGGGACAACCCCTCAGCCATGAGAGAGCTCACGCCGAGCTGCAGCAAACCAAGCAGACATTTCCAGCTGGCAGAGCAGGAATGTGGTGCTGCTCTCCTGCTCTTTCGTGGTCCAGGCACGTTTTCCTGCTGGTACTCAGAGAGTACTGCTGCCACTGCTGATTAGAGAAGTGACTGGAGCACCTTTTCTGATGAAAGCTAATGTGAAGTGGACACTTGAGACAAGTACTCCAGTTTCTGCTGAATGAACCATCAGGCCCATGCAGAAAAAATAAGAAAATGCTGTTCTATTTCTTAACTGTTTTGTTTACAGCAAGAATCTGTCTGCAACCACCAAACCCCTGTTATTTGAAGGCCTAAACACCAGTAATGG
This sequence comes from Melospiza georgiana, assembly GCF_028018845.1. NCBI lineage: Eukaryota > Metazoa > Chordata > Aves > Passeriformes > Passerellidae > Melospiza > Melospiza georgiana. The sequence goes on from NC_080439.1 coordinate 14,305,996, forward strand.
AGATCTGTTAGGAGCCCTCAAACTCCCTATATTTGGCTCAGAACGAGCATCCTCCCCCTCTGCATGAGCTCCCCTATATGCCATCATCTGACAGGGTTTCACACTGACCTGGTTCACAGGAAAACTGCAATGGTCTATCCCTGAACTGAGATTTTCAAACACTGGAAGAGAATTTCAGTAAAAAGGTACATGGATGCACATTCTCCAATTCTTAGTGTAGTTCAGGTGCTCTGGGAGGATAACTGTAAACCACAGTTGCCAAAAATTAACTTCCACCTAAAAAACCCCACATACACCTAAGGAGCACTATTGGCACATGTTTGTAACCAAAGGCAGGTGTTCCAGCTGAACTTCACAAGGAGTAGAATTCTTATGGCTACTTCACAGAAATCTCCACCTTCTGTACATACAGCTATAAAAGTAATTTGTAATATTCCTTTCTGTTCATGTAATACCCTCAATGAACAAGCAGTGACACACTTAGTGTGCACTAATAAAATTTTGCAAGTGATGAATACTAAAGAACTCACGCTGAAACCTATTACAGCCCTAAAGTCACACTGAAATTAGCCCATAGAAGTGCCAAAACACACACTGCTCCCAGCAGAGCCTCCAAGACAAAAATACAGCATAAAACACACCTTATTTTGATTGGCACAATAAACTCCCTATTCCAGGAATGAAACTGATTTTATCACAGGGTGATTCAGCTTCTGTGAAAGGAATAAATTAGCAACTGAAACAGGACTGACCCCCTTCAGGCCATTGGTGCTGGATTTGGTTTGAGGTTTGTTTTATTTCCTTTTTCTTTTTTGAAAGCTAACCTGGAGTGGACCAGACTAAGCCTGAGGAATGATGACCTCATCTTTTGTCCAGCCTCCCAGCCAAGGTGGTGTGGAACAGCCTGCATGAATTCTCAGTAGAGCCACAATTTCTGTGAAAGCCCAGTGTGCTGCAGCTTATTTTCCCTTGGCTGCTCCAGCATATGCCTTCTGTATGATTTGGCCTCATGCTCAGAACAGCCTTGGTTGATGGGGATTTTTTCTGAAACTTCTATACAAAAATGTATAACTTCAGGACCCAATAGTGCAAGGCCAGAGAAGATAAGAGGTTGTTAGCATGAACCAGTGCCTGAAGTTCCTGCATTCTTTGTGGTTTTAGCATCCAGGATTTATGCATGTAGAGAGCTTTGGTTGGGACTCGGTTTATTTAGAAGAGCTTTCACCATCTGTTCCTCCAAATCCTGAAAACATGAAGAAAATACACTTCGCAAGCAGCTACAAACACAGATGAGCTCAGCAGTTTATACTGGAATATACTGCACACAGGGAAAATAACTCATAACATCTCTGAGGTTTCTCCTTCAGGCATAAATTAAGGATTGAAGATTGAATGCTTTCACTTTTTGCCACAGAGAAAGAATTCCCTGGTTTATGTGAGTTCACCATCATACATCTTCATACTATGAAGCAGAGACCCAAACTCTTTGAAACTAAGATGACTTAAAAGATTTTCTAATTAAACTGGCCAATTTCACTAATACATCACCTGTCATCACACAGTTCTCAGAGATTTTTTTTTTTATTACCTAGAACTTAAAATCTCTGAATAATTAGCAAGGTAAGTTACAGCTACAACACTTTTTAAATGCCTTCAAACCACAATCCAATGAAGGCAATCCATGAATCTCTACTTTCTTTAAAGCACAGCTTCCAGCCCTTATCCCTGACTTTTCAACCTATTTCCACCTACTTGACAAATGATGCCTCAGCAAACTCTGCCCCAGTTTTCCAGACATTACAGGTATCAGTTGCCTACCTGCTGGGGATGAGGCATTGGAGCTTCCCGAAGCAGATCTCTGTGAAGGACCCTCAAAGGATGCTCCACAAGCTCACAAGGAAGCAGGAGCCTGCCCTCACCTGCATGGACAGCAGCCATTCCAGGCAGACAAGAAACGCACCCTTCCCACTCTCCTCCTGCAGGGACTCACATTTCCACACTTGACTCCGAGGTGAACTGGTTTGACAAGAAGCCACCACCCCTGGAGGCTGGAGAAACAAATCCCTCATTCCCAGCACTTGTCCTCAGTATCTGCTGTCAGTGTTGTGCTGATGCTTCCCTGAAGATAGCAAACTGTCCTCCTCCACAGGCCTGCTTCTCCTGCCTGTCACCCACAGAAGGGCCAGCTCTGCCCCAAGAGCCAGGAAAAGTGCAGTGTGTGCAGGAAGAGAAGGGTCAGCCCTCTGAAGGCAGCCATAAACCCTCCTGCCCTCGGAACCAGCCATGTCCCTTTTTGTCCCCCACTGTAGACAGAACATTCTTTCTTGTCTCAGCAGTGCTGAAAACTGGCAGTCAGTGCAAGAGCTGACAGGACAAAGTCAAAGAACCCTTGGCATTCACTGATGGTTTATTTTCCACACTTATTTCTTCTTGGACAATCATACTTTTGCTGTTCCACTGCAGTGCTGTCCATAGGTTATGTCAGAGTGACCCAGGCATAGTTAAATTATCTCTTGTTTTGGCAGGGCACTTACTGTAGAACTGGCCAAAAATACCACCCAGATGTTTTGCAACAAAAAAGCACCTTTGCATCAAAATCAAAGACTGTACAGTATTGTGCTGATTTCATTAAAGGTTCCATAGAACAGAAGTCTAACATTAATCATTTTGATTTTTTGGGTTAAAATCTTGCCCATTTATTATTAATTTTATGCATTAAAAATTAATATAGAGTGATGTTATTTGCCCATATACTATACCCAAATTCACAAGCAAATCTTAAAATACTTCAGTTATGAAACAATAATGGTTAATGTCCTCATAAGAAATCTCAGGCTTTTATTCTAGTGCAGAAGGGGAGGAAATATTTCAGATAGAAGAAATTTCTATCCCCCCTAGGATTAACCATCATAAAAACATCAACATGTGTGTTTCAATCTTAGCTAACAGTGGGTTTAGGCTGCTTCCAGCCCAAGTACTACAGCCACAGCCCCTCTGGGGATGCAGGACATGCACAGGGCCTCCCAGATAAGAAAGGAGAAGTATCTCTCTGCTCCAGCCAGGGACAGGGTAGTAAAGAATGTCATTTATCACATGAACTCCAGCCCTCTCAAACCAGCCCACTTCCTGTCTTTCCTGGCTCCCCATCAGCTTCACCCAAATAAGCTCCATCCCACAGCAATCATCTTTTTCCATGACAAGCCCTCAAAACCCCCAGAGGTTTAAATGGGAACATGATGACAAAGCCAGGAAACTCACACTAGTTAGAGGAAGGACAACTGCCTATTAATATGATCACGAGCAAAAGCATCTGTCAAATTCTTTTTTTAACATAATCTTAATTTCAGGCTTAACTCCAGTTTATGAATACATAAAAGAGAAATTTCTTGCATAAATTATTCACTATGAATTAAACACCCAGCTGCACATAGCTGACAGATTTCTATTAAAAAATAAAATGATAAGTCATTTATATAAGCTGTCCATTTGGCAAACATGCATTTTATCCTCTTACAGGGAAAAAGGATATTTTCAAGTGTCACATATCTTCATGTCAAAAGGAAACCTATACAATAGGAATCATATATTTGGGAGAACTTGGCACATTCTCTGGGTTTGCAAAGTTGGGGTTTAAGAGTTATTTTGGTGTGGTGTTTTTTTAAGCTCTGGGGAAGAAAAGAATGTTCTAACAAAGTCTACAAAAAAAAACTCTTTTGGAGAGACAAAGTATATGAATCGTTTCCCCAGTAAAATCACTTCTGTGAGTATAAAAATCAGGACTTCTAGGTTTAGAAGAAAACATTTTAATTTTCTTCAAAGTTTCTCTTGGACAAACTAAAAATATCGCTTTCAAACCAATCAACAGAAAAGTGCCTCCTTTTTTCCCCCACAAAATCTAATTTGTTATTGCTCAAACGAAAGCTGCATGCACAAAAGTAACTGAGAAGCATCACTTTCACGTTCCTTTTTTTACCCCATTTTTTAAAATGATTCAGTGCAATTAGGACACTTTAAAACCTGAGGTGTTACTGAGTTTGAGGGAGGCCAGAGGAGGTCACAGTGCCAATCCCAAGGCTCAGAGGAGAGCAGGCACAGGGCTGCCACCAGCGCTGGGGGCTGCACAAAGAGCAGCAGCACTCGCAGGCTGCAGCCCTGGGAAACCCTGCCAGGCGCAGAGCTGGGAGCCCCAGGCAGCTCCCTCGTGCCTCCCACTGTATTTGCAGTGCTGATGGCACAGGTGCTGCTGGCAGCCCTCACAACAGCCCTGCAATGCCCAACTTTAACCATCCTGATTCTCAGATGTCAGCGAAACAGCTGTGGGTCACCTTAAGAGAAGAGAAAGTTACGGGGACCCAGTGGGATCTTAGCTTCAGATCTGCCTGCAGAAATCCTAATCTGTGCATTAGCCCAGCTTCAGCTTTGCCATCATGTGTAAAAACTCCATCCCGAGGATTCAGTTCCAGCAGGGAGTATTCCTGTGTTAAGAAAGGGGCCTGCCATGCACAGTGGCCATTGCCCTGTAAATGTTTCCCTTTCTGTGATGCTTTTTCTTGTCTTGCATCAGCGGCTTGAATTCAAATACCTAAAGTGGGTTTTACAGCAACCTGAAGAATGGAATAGTGCATACGTCTGAACAGTGCAGCCAATTTCTCTAATGCACTGCCAATTGGTTTTTCTGAGAGAATATATCCTTCTGACTAGGAACCTGGTTTGCATTTTTATATTTTACAGGGTTTTTTGATGGATGGGGACCAGCTTGACTTCAGAAATTTAAAAACTCAGAAGGCAAACATCAAAATAATTTCACTGATCTTTGAGCTGAACTTCGAACTTAAAGGGCATAACACCAAAAATATCCTGTCTGCCTTTCACCCTAAAGCACATCTGCCTTTGCACCTGGGATCAGATGCATAAACAGAGCCTCCTCTTCACCATTTTGGAGACTGTAGAGTAGAAAGTTTACCAGGACAGGCGTGCCAGCCACATGTCACTGTGCCTGTGACATGTCATGTGTCTGGCCTCCTTTGCCAGGGCTGCCAAGCAACCCAGCCCCAGGGAAGCAGTGCCTGCCCTCAGCTGAACTCAGACATGCTGCAGCACAGGGAGGCAGAGCTGTGGGAGCCTTTGCAATCATCTCTGCTGAAGCAGAAGATGAACTCAAGGTCAGTGCTCCAAGGAGTAGGACAGGGGACTTAGGCACTGCTGTTACACAGCTGGGATGTTAGAGCAGTTAAAGGAGAACATTGCTGAGACTGGGTTTATCCACTGATGTTTTCTTGCTGGCTGAACCATTATGACAGAAGACATGCCATAAAATGCATTCCTGCTCTGTTTCCTGGCCTTCAGAGGGGGGAGTGGTGGTTTTGTGGGACTTGAATTTCCTTCTAACCCCATCCCACTCAAAATATTAAGGAGGAAATTGACAGCTTGAATTCACCTAGCCTTAATTAACAAAGCAACAAATTGTGCTTGCTAGAAGCAATGCTGTGCAAATCAGCAGCCATTAGATAACTGAGGGGTCTCATTTACTCCAACAAAATTCTGTTGCTTTGCCCCTGTTGTATGACAAGTGCAGATGGGCTGGGGAATGTGTGTTCAGATGGACAGAATTATGGTGGGTTTACATTCAGAGCAGCAGAGAGCTGAGGCTGAACACAAAAACTGACCCATCTGGTGGGAGCAGATTGCATCAGAGCCTACTTCTTGTTTCTCTTGCAAAGACACCCCACACTAGACAACAGTCACACTTTGAGAGGAACAAGCTTTGTGCTACCAGTTCTGGGAGTGGACAGACCCTAGCCAGAAGCCAAGGCCTAAAGGATCTCTGCCTCAAGTTCAGAAAGGCTGGGAATTACAGTTTGAGTATTTTATCCCAGCTCTGGTTTTGACTCTTTCCTTCATCTGTCTCCTTCTCTCTGCCACAAGCCTGTGCACATGGTCACCTGTGCCAGTCTGCTGATCTCCTCTAGGTACTCCAGTCTCCAGTGCCAAAGGGGAACGTAAAATATATTTAATATATACTTAAACATAGAATATATTGAAAATAAATTATTTCACAATTAGTTTTTCAGGCTGTTTCTTAGATCTGAAGCCATAGTGCCTACACATGCCCAAAGCTTGGAAAGCACTGCATCCCTCCTGCTGGGGAGCATGGCAGTGACCCAAATCTCTGCCACACCTGCCAGCACAAGGCACAAACACAAAGATCACCTCAGACTCACTGAACATGCTGGTCTCAGACCTTCATACCATCACCAGCTACTGCCAGGAGCAGGGCATCAGTGCTCCAGCTTTCCCACTTTTAAAAGAGCCAGATGCTGGCATGGTCTGCCTCTTCCTCAGAATGTGCCAGTGGCACATAGGCTCCATTGAAAGACAATATTTCATGATATAGAGCCTAAATTTTTCTTCCCTTAATTTCAATCTGTTGCTCCCAGCATGTTGCTCATCATTATGGAAATGAAGCCTCCTTCTTCTTGGCATTTACACCCTTCAGAAACTTGAAGATTTTAATGTTCTCCCAGAAAATGAGTCTACTTTTTCTGCTCTTTTAAACTGCCCAAGCCAAGTTCACCTCAGCTGGGAAAGAGACTGGAACATGAGCCAAGGAAAGCCTTTCTCTTCACTTCCACTTTTTAGAGTGAAAATTTTAAGCAGAGAAGTGGTACTTTCAGCCCTTACACCTTTACAGGCATGTGTCAAGCAATGGACAAAAAATTTCATTTCGAACAACCTATTTTTTCTTTCTGAAGCAGCTGACTCTCCACATGAATACATCTCTTACATTTTCTCAGAAAGATGAGCAGGTGCCTTCCCTATCAGAAGTTACCAAGAGCTCATTATTAGTCTTGAGATAAATGACAGATACCAGTATCCCCTGGCCTCCTAGTGCTACAGGACTGAGTCATTACAAAAAAACATCACCACTCACTGAATCAACAGAATCATTTTACAGTCATTTTTTGGAAGGCTGTTTGTCTGGGGATGTCCAGCACTGCTTTTCTTTAGCTGTGGACAAAGAAGCCAGAGTTGAAAGCACTATGAACCACAAAAAAAAAACAGAATAGCCCTACCACATGAGCTTTGCACTTGCTTTACAACTGCTTCCTTTTCCTGCCCCAGCAGAAATGTGCATAACCTGACTGAACATATTCATTTGTTCAGCGAGGCTGCTGGCTGTTTCCACCTCTCCAGACAAAGGGCTGATTATTTCCTCTCATGTTAATGACTACTGCTATAGGCAGGTAGGCTGCCATCTCTCTCTCTCCCTTCCACAAAAAGGAGGATCCCTCCCTGTGGCACTGAGGGGAACACAGAGCTATTTGCACTGCTGCAGTACTTGCCTGGCAAAAAAAGGCCAGGGCTTTTACTGCTCTGAATGCCTCCTCCTGAGACCCACTGTATTGGCAATTCTTTTAACCAGCCTCAAAAACCTCCCCTTTGTGAAGGCCTAAAAGACAAATCCATCCTTGGTGTAACACTACTGCCCTCAGTAGAGTATAGTAGAGTTGAATTTGGACCAAGCTTCACTTTGATTTGCTTTAAAAGCTTCTTTGTCCATGCATATAATTATTGCCAGCAGATTCCTTCTTTCTGATACTAAGCCTCATATCTCTACCTGCTATTTCATCTTAACACAGCCATCTGAGCTATAGACATGCCTACAAGAAGCAGATCAATAGGTGCTCTCCCATCCCTGCCAGTAATAATTCTTTATCAGATGTGTCTCTGCCACTTGCCTTTTCAATGTTTTCATGTAGGAGGTAAGGGGCTGGCAAGTATTTCTGTTGGTTTGGTGTCTTTGTTTATGATAGATGGAAAGCTTGCCAACAACACACCAAATACTCTCTAATTAAAGTCAGTTCAGTGGCTGTGATTAGAAGAATTGTGGCTGACTTCTAAACCCTTCACTTCTCAGCCATAAATCCCTCCTGCTCCCCAATCACCGGCAGCGATGACTAATGCCAGGTTCCCCTAGTTACACTGGAAAAGGGGGAGGTGCTTGGGGATTAGACAAAGTCTGCTGCCTCCAGCTTATTTTCAGGCTTTCAGGCCCATGAAAAAAATTAAATATGATGAAAGAAGCCATATTAACTATATTGCTTGTGTTCTTTTCATTCCTGGCTGTGTTAAGTGCTGTACACAGCTCATTTTATTTTCAGCTGATATTAACTGCCATTTCCTGACATGCTCTCCTCCATTCATTTCCTGATTCATTTGTCATTATCATTCACACATGCAGACTTCCACTGCAGTAGCCAGCAACAACTTAGGAGTCCATTCTGCTCTCTTTCACCATAACCATGTCAGCACATCTGTGAATTTTTAGTCCTGACTTACATCAGAAAAACACAACCAAAAGGTTCCCTCCTGCCCAGTGCTGGGCATCCCCAGCTCTAAGGCATCAAAGTCAATAGCTCTCAAACACAAATTTTTGTTAGAAATAAAATTAGGTAGGCATGACAGACAGCTTAAGCCTTCCCCACATCTTCAAGTGCAGTTTATAAGATGAAGTAACTGCAATAACAATAAACTTACCCAATATTATAAACACAAAGCCCAGTTGCATTATGAAGTGAAGGAATAATCATGCATCTTTGTGTTATTTCCAGATCTAGGGGAATTGCCACCTCATCCCCACATTTCCTCTGCAAATGGCTCCATGCACAGGTAGCTCATTAGACACAACTACTTCTCCTGAAGCTGGGTGGCTTGAAAGAGCAAAGCTACAAAAATTAAAAAACTTCTCATGAAATTTACACAGCATTTTTTAATAGCAGTTTTCTCAGGGAATTCCCATTCCTATTATCCACCTCTCTGCTCTACTACCAGCACCTACAAAGGTAAAGCACTTGCAGCCCTTCACCACAGCAGAGATAACAGCAAATTGTTTGCCTATAAAATATGTCAACAATTCTCAGCCTCAGCCAGAGAAATTCTCAGAAGCTAAGAACTCATTAGGCACTGGATATAATTAACTCTTTGCACATTCTAAACAGAGCTTGTTAACAGAAAATGTTCCCTAAGAAAGCACAAGGAGCAATTATTACCTAGAGAGGAGAGGTTCCACAGAAAGAACTGGGCTACTGACAGCCTTAACTGTCTGATCACCACTAATGACAAAAGGTTTATTAGATTTCTCTCTGTTTTAATTAGATTTATCTGTTTTCATTGTGAAAATAGGGTTAGGGACAATTTTCTCCTTATAGTTTTCTTTAAAATGGTCTTAGATACCAGACCACAGAAGTTGGTTTATCTTTTTGCATCTGCTCTATGACAAATTATTCTAATCACAAACTCCTCTTCATAAAGAAAAAGGAAAGACATCTCTGCAGTCTGTATTTGATTTTTGTCCCCAGTACCAAGAATAGTGTCTCCTACAGGAACCTACAGCCAATATGATCTATTCTGACACAAGCCATGTAAACTCTGGCTAACATGTGCCACAATGAATTCCCTCCTGGGCTGCAGCGAGTCCCAGCCCACAGCAGCAGCTGTGCAGAGGTGCAGGATGCTGTCCCTGGCAGGGCCAAGCATTGTGCAGGTGCCCAGCCCAGCAGCACACCCACCCCAGCAGTGCTGCTGGGCAAGTCTGTCATGGCACGAGTGCCAAACACAGCTGCTGTTGCCTTTGTTCCAAGCCAAAGGCCAAACCACTGCCCATCCACACTGCAGAAAATCCCCACCAGTTTTGACAACCCTCAAACTACAGCAGGAGCTCTCTATCCCCTATGGAGAAAGATGCTGCATTATAAGGGAGATTTTGTCAAATCAATACCTAACATCACAATGGAACATCTTTGTCGTAGATAGTTTGTTGAGTGTTAGTTTGTGGTGTGCTCCAGGTTTTTTAAATAAATTCAAAATTGTCAAATCACACTTTTTTACAATTTAAAAGCCCTAATGTTAGACAAAAGCCTTATAAAGGATTAAAATAAAAAATAATAACCATGCACCCACCCCAAATGTTGAATGACACTTTTTGATAACAGCATGTAACATGGATTTGCTACTCTATTAGTGAAGGGAAAGGGAGGGAGGGTGTGGACAAGAGCAGAAGAATCCTGTTCTGTCTTCAACACCTGCTGGAGAAAACTACTGGATCCAGCTGAGCATTTGATCAAACTGAAATCTGTAGACAGATTGACAATCTGATTATTAATCTTCCTTGAAAATGCAGCAAGTAATCATTTGAGGGAGGGGAGAAGAGCAGGAGGAAGAAGTAAAGCAAACACTGCAACCATTTTAGTTCCTCTAAAACCCATGGCTTTCATCCCTTTAACTGCAAATTGTACCAAATGCCAAATCAATTGTTCTATGACCTTGCACTAAGTGAAAGAGCAAAACAAGAATTTCTTAAAATGATAAAGGTAGGCTATCACAGCTTGCAAAAGCAGTAATCAATAAACCACTTCCCATTTAACAACACTCCCTCTAACCAGATTGGGATTGAATGCACTCTGCCTACACTATTCACTTGGAAAAAGAAGCAAAATCAAAATAACAAAACAACCACACCACAAAAACAGGCGCCACATTTGGGCCTGATAACAGATATAGAACACCAAATAATTCTTTTATTATTCCAAATCATACAATTAACAATATGCACCTTATTGAGCCACAGAGGTTACAGACTAAGAATTTATGATCTTTATTCTCACAGCAGGAGCAGCATAATCCATTCTAATTCTGTGCCCCTTTCTCCTAAGTATCCCAAGTCTTATTTGGTTTTAATCTTCATCTGCACTGAAAGGTCAGGAAAGACCATTCTCAATTCTGCCTATATGCCTTTATGTCCTGTCTATAACTAAGCACTAAAACTCTGTGAGCTTCATTTGCTTTATTTTTGCCATTTCACAGTTATTCTTCACTTCCCACCTATGTCCTCTTTTTTTAAGCTGTAGCATATTGCTGGGACTCTCCTAACAGCTTCCTTACAGTGGTATATAAATACACTTAAATTGCATATGAAATATTTTAAAAGCTGTCTAGGCATTTCTGGTGTTTACAACACTTGGTATAACAAGATTCAGCCCCTGAGTGGGGTCTCTGGGCCTTCCCACACACAAATGATGGGCACATACCCACAACATTAGATTGACAATTGTAATGTCCCTGTTTTACAAGGGGGAGAAACTTACGGCACAGAGGAACAGAGCATTTGTAGCAGAAGCAGCTCCCAGAAGTGAACTTTTTGGTCCCAAGACATTTTCAGCCTCCAAATCCCTCCTGCCCACTATGTTTCAATACTCCAGCTTCCCCATTCCCCTCTCCATGCTCCATTCCTCCCCTTTTAATTTTCATCACAGTGGACATTAGCAGCCTTCCTGATTTTTTCCCCTTTTTCACTGGTGGGCACTTTGCCATGCCACCCATGCAGAGCACCTGAGACAGCCCCAGGTGCAGCCCTGCCCCTGCTGCCCTGTCTGCCCACAGCCCCAGGGCAGCTCCTCTGCCTGCTGCCCACACAGCTTCTCTCTGCACCCAGGTGGGCTCAATGCAACCTCAGTCCCACTCAGGCTCTGATCAAGCCTCAAACCTCTCCCCAGGCTGCTCCATTTTGCTTCCTTAGCTGCTGACCTCCAGCTGCCCCAGTGCTTCAGGCAGGTCTCTCACAGAGCCTGCACTGTGGCAGTGGTACATGCTGAAGTTGTTCAGCCAGACTGTTATTTGAATCAGCTCAGAATTTCTAAAATAACATTTTCTGTTACAGCTGTAGGCTTGGCGTTATGCACCACTGCACCCAATGCTTTGCTCCTTTTCCCTGGGCAGCTGCCATTCCCTCTGGAGTCCTGGCAAGCTGCTTTCCTTAGAAAAACCATCAAATCCCTTGCTGCACTCACTAAGTGCCTCTCATCATCAGGAATGGGAAGCAGGACTTAATTCCCAACCAGTTCCCTGCTCTTCTGGAGCAAACCACAGCAGTTTGTACTCCCTGGGTGTTGGCCAGCGAGGCAAAAAGCCTGAGGAGACAAGCAGAGCAGCACAAACAATTCCCTGTCTGGTGCATTATCCTTGCTTTAAATCCAGTACCTTGTTTATTATCCAGAATATTAAACTCATGTCCTGCTTCCCTGCAGTCAAGAGAAATTTAGACTGTGAAGGTGGATCTTTTCTGGGAGTAAGCCAAGCCAGGAGTGCCAGGCCACTTGTTCTCCTGCTCTAATTTGTTGACACACATGTACACCTTGGAGAAGACCAGGCTGGGCAATACCAATGTGCAGTGTATAACCTGCAGATGCAGAGGTGATCTCTGCTGCTTCTCCAGCTCTGGTGCCTCCAAACACCAGGTGCAGCTCCAGGAAGCCCCCAAACATCACCAAGGTCTGTTTTGTCCAAGGCTTGAGCCTGTCTTGTAACATGAAATAACAGAGCACACAGTGTGTGCAATGTCCCCCCACAAGCACTGGGCACACACAGAGCACCATTTGCCTCCCATCAAACAGCAAGGCACAACAGAATATTTTCTCTCCGTCCATTTCCAAACTCAAAGAAATGCAGCTCTAATGGAACAAAAACATTCACAGTCCTATGTCAAACTCAACACACACGTTTAGAAAATGCTGTAGATGAGGATTCTTGAAGAGGTTCAAATACCTAAGTTTTTTACATTTTCAGATGAGGTTCTGTTGAAAAATACCAAGATATGCTCAATGAGTGTTCAACTAAATTGAAATTATATTTCTAAGAATTTTTTCAGAGTGGTGAAATAATCCAGAACCCTACTTTATTTCTAGGGGGGAAAAATAGAATCAATTGACACCAAAATAAGTGTTTACTTTTTTCCCCATTTTATTTAAAAGCACACTTACAAAGTTTGAGTGTGAAAACTGAATTGAAAGGGAAACCCAAAACTGTTTAAACAAACTCCAGCTTACAATCAGCTCTTTCCAGCATCAGTCTATAAGCTACTCTGCCCTCTTTGAATCCTACAAACTCTTCAATAACCAGAGAGCTCCTAGGCAGGCAAATATATTTTTACAAAACCTGAGTCCAAAGCAGCAGCAGATTAAACCTCTTCATGCTTGGATTGTCCCATAAACGTACAGATGCATCTGAAAAAAACTGGATACACTGCTGGAACAGTGGCACAAAATTGCATAGGACAGCTTGGGAGGCTACATAAAATCTCACCACTTCCTTTCAACAAGCATTACTTCTCCAATCTCTGTTCCATGTAACCCTGTTTGGAAAAGGGGTGATTGTTCTTCTGTCTTCATGTGTACAGCAAATGTGTACAGCAGTCAACTGTCCTTCTTCCAGACTGTTTGATGAGGCCACTAGAGCATTTAAAAATGTAGTTCCATTCCCAAGAAAATATTGTCTGAGTTTGGATAATGCCTCAGCAAACACAAAGGGAAGCACACAGGTTTCCAGAGGAAGAAGCCTTACATCTCCACAGCTGGATGCCTGTGGCACATCACTCATAACAGCCAGCCATGCTGCTCTTCCCATACACTGCAGGGTTAGATATATGGGACTTTTTTTCTACTCTTTTGACAGTCATTCTGAAGTATTATCTAAGTTTCAAGGGCTGTTTTGCAAGTCAGCCAGTTTGAAACCAGATCCAAGATCAACAAAGCCAAGTCCTTGAAAGCACATCTTTCCAGCTGACACACAAATGCACCTTCTTTCCTCGGTCACCAATTAGAGCCATGTTGAACTCTAAGTCTGGCTCTGCCACATGTTCACAGAAACTTCAAAAAGGCAGTAAAGACAAAATTATTCTCTTTGAACCTCTGGCTAAATTGCTATTCCCCCCTCCCCAGCCCACAATTGCTGGGAGTGCACTTGGTTCATTTTGCTACAGATTACCATATTTTTTGTGACACTTCACATATCTCTACTCTCACATACTTGAATAATTCTTTGAAAATAAATAGAAATTGCAGTCATACCCTCAAAGAGTTAAAGATAGCCAGAATAAAGGAATCCTTTTAAAAAAAATCTTAGCCTCAGTGACAGTTTGGGGATACACCCTGCTCTCCAATTTTCCCATGTTACCTGAGGTGACAGCAGTTCACCGAATGTTAACCACTGTGAGCATCACACCCACTGCACTGGTATCACAGGACACACACAGGGGCAACTCACAGATAGCTTCCTCAACTATTTTTGCTGTGCATCAGCATGTACCCATCTTTAGGGTGATGCAAGCTGATGTCAAAACTGTAAGACACCCTACTAAGCAGTGGGAAAACGTTGGTTTAATGCAAGTGAGGCACAGCTTTTCCCTGGAAATCAGCTTATTGCCATTGGAAGACTCTGCACAGCAAGGATAATGCTGCACACAGTCTTTGTGTTTCTGTGTTTCAGGGTGAATAAATATGTACATATATAAATCAAGTTACATATACAGTTATCTGCAATGCAGTCAAGAACTGTATCTGCAGTACATAAGAAAACACTCAAACCAGCTTTGGGCTAGACAGCTCTCATCCATATCAGTAAGACTGCAGATCCCTGGGTCCACCAGGGCCTGCACAAGCCCATTCAGGATCCCAAGTTTGCTCTCAATAGCTCAGACCATGATCCAAAAGCATGGCTGCTTTCAGAGGGGAGCTTTACCACAGCTGCAGTCCTTGAGTCTCCACAAGGACCAGTTCTACCCTGGACTGAAGTAAAGGTGTGCTCCTACTGATCACTTAAAATCTGCATCTCGCTTTTCCTCACAGAAACTGCACCTTATCACATCCCAACATGATGTTAATGCCACAGTTGATCACTTGGACTGAAAAAACAGGAAACAGTTTAATAATTGCACCCAAAAAATACTGGAAGACTTCTACATTCCTGTTCCTTGTGAACATATGGACTAGCAAGATGATGCACATTCCTGCAGAACTGCTCAAAAAGCTCCCATATGTGCTGGTATTAGGGATAAAACTACTGAAGAACCTCCCCCAAAAGCACACTGCCTCATATGACTGGCTACTCACTGGAGAGAAATTCTTGAGTGCACAATTGAAAGCCAGGTTTGCAATTGAAAAGAAAACAGGAGAATTGACTTGTGTCTATTTTTTCTGAGACAACCTTAAGCAATTTCCATCTCTGTGAATTTATCACAAAATACATTTCCAAGCAAACAGAAGAATTAACATACAGAATGATTGTGAGATACATTTTATTCATGGGAAACAGTGTAATAGATGGAAAATAATTTCTATGCCATATTATACAGGAGGGAGACCTTCTGCAGGATGGACAAGATATTTGGTGTATGGTCAGCAGCCTTTTCATCAGATCATAATTCCAGGATCCTAGAGCCTGCCTTACTGTCTGAGCCAGCAGCATCACTGCACAGACCAGAGATAACATCTACTGACCAGAAGTGACACTGCTCCTGCTTCCCAGGTCCTGGCACCAGGACTAAGATTTCAACTCTAATTGCTTAAACATGATCCCTGAAGTGTTCCAGCTTTTCAGAGGATGCACCAATTTACATTCAACCTTCTCAGACATCATACAGCAAGCTGCATAGAGAAAAGGTTATGATTTTAAGGAATGCCATCAAAACAATATATCCCTTATATTATTCTTTAGAAGCAAATCTCTCATTTCAGTATTAGTTTCTACCAGTGATAAGAGTGTCATGTTCTCAGTCACTCTCACTGTTCACCCCTTCTCTTAATTCCACGATTATTTGACCTCCCAACTGTTTCAAATAATTCTCCTATCAAGATCAAAAACTTGAGGCAGCCAAGCACATTTTGACACTGCCTTTGAGCTGTGCTGAAGAAAGATTTATTTGCAAAAAGCAAATACAAAACTGCTTTCAGGGAAATATTTTACAGAGTAGCTTCGTCATCATCTTTTGTTGTGTTCAAACAGCTATTTCAGTAAAATTTTGTTTCATAAGTGCCTTAAAAAACTCTCAGTAAATCATGCTAAATTGAAATTATAGCTAAGTCAATAAAGTCTTGAACTTATGGAAAAAGAAAATGAGAATTGTGCATGTGACAACTTTAACTATGCCAAGACCTCAACAGCAACAGAAGTCTTGTCCATCAATGCTCCAATTAAAAACACAACCAAGAAAACACTTACAACTCAACATCTTCATATCACTCAATTTGATGATGTCTTCCATGGGATTCAGAATTCATTTTTCTATTTAAACAACATATTTCCCAAGTAATGAAATTCCAAAGATCCACAGACACAGCCAAGGACCAGTTATGAGAAGTTCAACAACAACTGCAGGAGTTTCTCCTGAGGTTTGCTGCTATAAACCATGTCATTATCCTCAGTAATACCAAAAGCTGGAACTTTTAATAAAAGAAGAAAATGAAACTTCTCACTTTTTCTGGCAAACCCAATAGCAACCTTACTAAATTATTCTGGCTTGAGATGGTGGTCAGAGTTCCCACGAATAAAAGGATGCAGCTTACAACAGAGCACAATGGCCAGTGATGAAAAGCAGTATGTGAAGAATAAGTTATCAGAAATTAGGGACAAACCTATCTTTAGGTGATTTCAAGACAAGAAGTAATTTTAATTTGAATTAGAATTATTTTAATATCACTGAATACAAAATCAGCCCTAGAAGATAAAAGGGCTTTGTTCAGGGCAACATTAATGCAGAATATCTCTCTTCCTTCAAGGAATGAGAAAACCTATATAGTTTTTTATAAATTATGTTGTCTGCTTCAGTTCTTATGGATTTTCAGAGCATACATTAGTTTTGATGTTTTTTGGGCTTGTTGTCATTTCCCCCTTAACCATTTTCTCCTCCCTGGTGCATAATTAAGCATTTCCCTCAGACTATGTTGTAAATTAGATTTTTACTTGAGCCATTCTTAGCTATGAAACAGGAATGAATCTGGGATTTTACCAACAGCTGATTTACATTTTGCCATCTTCAGAAGAGACACTGCCTGGAGGAGGCCACAGCACTGCTCATAATGCTTTTCTCAGAGCTCATCTAAAGGGCTCAGAAAGCTGCGGCCTCCTCAAAAGAATTCACAGGGATGCTGTGGTGTGGGTGGAGAAAGGAAGAAAAATCAGAAGAATTTTTGATGATAAGCTAACAAATAGTGGGTGTGACAGAGCATGGGCTTGTGAACTATTTATTTTATAGGAGAACTGTAACAAGTAAATCCAGTTGCATAAACAGAGGGGACAAAAAGGCAAATTCTGAGAAACAAAGTCAGTTTTCCATGGTATATTTGATATTTGGCAAGCAAACAATCCCAAGAAAGGCTCTAAAACACAGAGAATTCCTCCTGCTGCATCTTTACTATAACAAAAACATTTCTGTGGCCTGTTCTTCCCCTAGTCCCAGAAGTTACCCACTAGCAGGTCAAATTATTCTTTCAGGGAGAGGACAAGAAACAAAGGCACTTCCTCTGTTATGCATTACTAATTAGCTCCAACTTGGGGGGTGGAGGTTAGCATAGTTTGGCAATGCAGAAACCGTTCTGACAAAATATTCATTGAGGCAAGCTGTGCAAATGCTGCTGCCAGCCCACAGACAATGGCTCCATTGTTCTGCACAGCGTTGATTTGGGAGCAATCTCAGAGGATCCCGCAAGGAATAAAAGGTAACATTTTTGCAAATTCAGCTCACTTTCTCTGCTTTAAGGGTGGCTTTTCTTTTTAGGAAAAGATCTTGAGCTGTGCTTAGTGCCCAGGCTCTGTTATTGTAGGCAATTGCTGCTTTCCCAATTTACTGTATGCTAATTTCAATCCAACGACCTAATTCGACCAGATAAAGCAAAGAAACATGCCCTTGATCGTGTTCAAAAAGACTCGAACGAAGAATGAAGGTGAGAAACACGTGATGCTGAGTTATGGTATTAAGTGCTTAGACATGCCTTGTGGAAAGCTCTCCCCCTTCCCCCTTAATCCCAGGGCTTTCAGCAGAGCCCACCAGGCCAGGGCTGTTTGAGGCACACAAGGGAGGGAGGGGGCACTGAGACAGGTCCCACACTGGAGAGCAGCACCAAGAGCCTGTTAGCAACCCAGGACAGGATCATTGCACATCCATAGGCTTTGTTCTAACAAACCTGGAAGAACCGTGCCTTTCGGTATGATAGAGAAATTGTATTTGGAACTCTGCCTTTCAGGACCCAACTGCCAGAGAAAAACCCTCATTATTTCTTCAGCTGCCTCTCATCAATAATTTATTGGCATAATAAATCACACTACCCTTATCTAAACATCTTTAAGTCTACTGAAAGGGAATCACTGTAGATTTACAGTCTCAAAAATAATAAAGTTAGACATATAAATTCTTCCAGAATAATGCAAGCTCATCTGCTCAATCCAGCAGCACAATATCTACTTTTATACAGGACCTTAAAGAGATCCAGAATGAGCCACAAAGCAAATAATCAAACTTCAGCAAGGCCACGAGCAGCATTCATTGGAGAGAAGGGAGGAAGAGAGGGGACAGGGATGCACTGCAAACTACAGCAGTGTCCATGCAGTGTGTACTTGTTCACAAGACCTTATGGTCAATCAACAAATTCCCTTCCAGCAATTCTGCAGCCCTCAGCCTCTTCTCTTTGCTTCCAGTTTCATTTCTCTTACTCATCTTTTCTCCACTTGTTCTTCCAGGCTGCCTCTCTCTTCTTTTACATATTTCCACCAAGTAAAACACACAGATGCTCAACAGTTCAAATACAGAGATTTCCCCAAGACACTTCACACTGGGTGAGCAACTTCTTGATAATTTTATGGTTTTGAGTGACTGAGTCTAGATCCCAGACCAGATGTATTGCCTGTCAGGTTCAAGCTCCCAGGAGTTTCCATCACAGGGCTGCTGGAACAGGCAATCCTGCACAGGATAATCTGCAATGTCTGGCACAGCTGCCAAAGGGAATTGTCCCACACGGTTGCTGCAGGGGCTGCATCAGCCTCCTCAAGTTTCTGTGCTGTGATTCCTGATGAGCACAGAACTGCCTTCAGTCAGCTGAGCAATTTACACAATGTAAAACAGGGTAGAAAACCACATAAACACAAAATCAGTTGCATGCACAGAAACATCCCATAGGGTTAGCTTTGGGCCAAAGAGTGTTCTTCTGAAAGTGTCCTATCTATCAAATCTAGCACAAATCAGTTGTTTGCATTAATAATTAACACTCTTACTGGTGAGATAAGGCTGCTGAGCCTTATTGATGTTATTTTTTAATCTAGGAACAGTATTCCAAAGTTTGAAAATAATGTATAGATGACATTTTTTAAATATTCAAACATATTTCTTCTCACGCTTTTACATGTACTCACAAAGGAAACAGAACCAGGGACTGTCCTGACTTCAGTATTTGTCTTGCATAAATACACACACATACATGAGATTTTTTTTAAATTTACTCCTAGCTCTAGTGCTACCAGCCTCCATGTTAGACTGCATTTACTTCCATCAAACATTTCTCCCTTCAGTGGTGGGGAAATAACTACAAAGGCAAAACCCCCAGTAATGAGTAGGTCTCCAAGCACATGCTGAAACAAGTGACTTCTATCTCCAAATTCTCCTCTTGTGAGCAGGATTAACAGCTCAGATCCTAAGACTTATATGCACCATACATCCTATTTTACAACTAAATGCTTCCCCCTTTGGAATCAGCCCCATGTTCCAACAACTCCACAGTGTAGTTAAGTGAGGAAAAAAAAAAGAAAAAAAAGAAGAAAGTAACCTTGACTATGACTGACAATTTAATGTGGGATTATGACTTGCAGTGCTTATTCTGCTGTTATTCACTGGCTCAGATTTGGCTGAAAAGCAATTCCCCAAAAGGTCCAAACATAAGAGGTCTCTTGAAGAGTCCTTTGGGCCATGACAAATGAAACATGGATATTTCAGTCAAACCTACTTCTGGCTAACAAATTATTTTTGTTGAATTATCCAAAAGTCTTATTCTAGAAGCAGTCTATGGTCCTAAAAAAACAAGCTGGAAATCCTTTTTTCTGAAGGGGCTTTTCCAGCAATTATACCTGCTTCTAAAATACATTCAGCCCTTCAAAACAGTCAGATGAATTGTCTTCCAGAAAAGAGCACTTTTACACACCAACAATTGCCTGTACATTTCCTTGAAATTATTCAGCTGATTAATACACAAAGGTTACAGCAAGCACAACAGCTCTACAGCTAATGTCCTTAGCTTGAAGTCTACACTAATTCTGTGAAGCCTAATGTGGAGACCTTGTGTCCAAATGCTTTCCAACTTTCTTCCGGCTGGATCAGATGTTCCAATAAAATACATCATTTCAACCTATAAATCTTGTCTTTTTTATGCCTAAATAAATGCAGGATGCCAGACCTACCAGGGTAAGGATCACCCAATTTATATTTTTAAATATGAAAATCAATACACTAAGGATGCCAGAACTGCAAGTCAGAAGCACAGCGATTTTAAACAGCAAGTGGGGGGGGAAAAAGCTTCCAAGACTGTGTTACCAGCCTTTTGACACATTTCTAGCAAAGCAGCAACTTGAAAATATTTGGCTTTAAATTATGAAGTACAGTTTGTTAAAACCTGTGCTCCCAATCATAGCTCAGATATTTAGTGGTTTTTTCCTACCCTCAATCTCCTCTTTTGTTGCTCCCCAAATCGGTTCCTCCAAAAGCAGAAATGCAAATGGATGCAAGACGTAGCAGGCACACTGTTTCAAGTGTCAGAAAATTTTGGTGTGAATAATGTTGAGGGCATCTGGGTTATAACATACTCTGTCTGCTAACATGTGTTAAAGACAGGGAAAAATTCATAGTGCAAATCTCAAAGTAGATCTGAGCAGCCGTGGTACAAAAAAGCCCAATACCTGGGATCTGCTTGTCATCATAACTCCCATTATCCTTATCAGTAATGCACCAGTACAGGGACCTTAAAGATAAAAATTCCCCATTAAACAATATTAAACAGACTGCTTCTTTTGTGGTATCTGCAATGTCACAAGTTGGTTATACAGCTCCCCTGTGAACTGAGACAGCTTCAAGGCTGAGGCAACTGTTTTACCTACAGGTTAGCACTGTCCTGAAATTACCCCTCCAGCCTTCTGTCCTGCAACCTCTGCCCTACCAGATTAAAGAGGAATAAACTTTCACTGGACACTGCCCTTACCTAAACACATGTCTCAAGACACATGCAGCTCACCTGAGGCTGTTAGTACAGTGTATGGTGCAATAAACTCATCACCTTCCCACTCCTTCACTGCCACAAGGCCTCTTGGTACCAAGATAAGAAGGTTCAAATTAACTAATACTGAGAGAGCATTTGCAACACAGAAAGAAATTATAACCCCTGATACCTAATAATAGTATACAAAAAGCACACTGCAGCTTTTGGGATGAGAATGAAGAGAGAGAAAAAGCTAATGAAAAGCAATTCCTTTTCATGACTAGAAGAAGGCCATTAAAACTCAAGACAGTGAATGGGAGCAAACAATTTTTTTGCACTTTACTAGGTTTAAGGTGAGGGTTAGAGTCAAATATACTGGGCCTCCAAGAACATCAGGGCTAGAAAAGGCAAGCCAAAGTAATCCCACCAGGGCATCAAATCTGTAGGGCACGCTGATCCTACAGATTGCTGATCTGGACCAGCCATGGTATTGGGCTAGGTTCAGGGTGAAGGCTGAGATTAGGGTTAGGGTTTAGAGAGCCCAGTATCCTACAGGTCTGGGAGCACTGGGGCAGGGACCTGGTGCTGCAGGCTGGGACCCACAAGAAACAGCCTCTTTTGATAGGCCTCCTGCAAGCTATCAGCACAATCTTTAACAGCGCAGCTCGTGGGATGAGCCAGAACAAAACTTCTGCCTTTATGTTATCACTCTATTTTGCTTTCCCAACACCTTGCCATTTCACAGGAGCTTGTGGGCCTCACCCCCTTGGGGAGAGGGTGTGAACTCCAGCACATAATGTGAAATATTACTATTGTAAAAAAACTGTGAAGCCTTATTCAAGATGGTAAAAACCCACACAAAGAATAACCTTGGGAGAATCACCTTGGCATGCCTATTCCAGCACCAGTGTTCTTGGACCTGTAGGCTCTCTGAATCTCTTAACCCTAACCATAACATTAACTGGTTCAGATCAGAAAGATGCAGGAGCAGCAATGTTGATTCTCTGCCAGGATCACCTCAGCATGCCCTTTCGTGCCCCAGTGTTCCTGGAGCTGTAGGATATTTGACTCTCTCAATCCTAACCCTAATCCTGACCATAACACTAGCCCAAACCCAAAACCAAGAGTGCAGCTCAGAATGCTGCAGAAGCAGCAATGCTGGGCCCTGCTGGGATCATGCTGGCATGCCTATTCCTGCTCCAGCAGGAGTCAATTTGTGCTGCAGGCTCTGGGTGCCTTGGAAATGCCACTCCTTGGTGTCTAAGAAGCATGCATTAAAAAAAATAAATAATAAAAAAATAAAAAAAAAAAAACAACAAAACCAAAAAAAACACCTGCCAAGCTTTGAAGAGAAGCAGCAGGCAAAGCTGTTACAATACATGCTTAATTCACAGCAGTGATTGCACTACAACACCACAAACTAAGGGAAGCCAGCAGGAGAAACCCCTACACACAGACATTTCTAGAAATGTTTTGAAAAATTTGGTTCTATATATTGCTCTGGACAATGTAGAGATGCTTAATTTTAATTACCATCAGGGCTCTGAGAGCACAGATGGATGCCTGTTAATTAAAGCTAGCAGAGTTCTGTGTAAATTCAAAGAATAAAACAAATAAATATTAGCCTCACAAGAACACTCAAAGTAAAAGATCATAATGAGTTTTGGAAGCAAGAAAGGAAATTTTTGTCAGTGGAAAACAGCTAGCAAAGATAATAGATCTCTACTTGCAGCTGACCATCACTAACAACTCTGTCTTATCAGGAAGCAACTCGTCAGGCAAATCTGCAGATTAGAGGGACTGCCAAAAGCCAGGCAGATATAATACAGGTATATTATATACAGACCAATTTAGTCAGGTGCTGTCCAAAATCCAATGGCAACAGAAGTAGTAATGCAAGTTAGCTCTGAGGCAGAAACAGGAAATAAAAATCAATTTTAAAAAATCTAGTCAACATGCATGAAACCAGAATAAGCAACTAAAGATTACCAAGAAAGATCACTGCTATGTTTTCAATAAAAAGGCTAAAATGGGAACGCAGGGACAATGGAACATTAGACATTTCGATCAGTCCCCAATATCAATAGCCTCTGCTAAATTTCAACAACTGAGATCTATATCCTTTTATAGTTAATTTAGGACTCCAGAAGGGAAAAGTTCATAGCCCCAAATACTTAAGTGTTTCAAAAATATGAAACAGGGAATATTAAAGTGGGACAACTTTAACAGACACTGCTGCACGATTTCTTTTTGACAGTGGTAACAAGGACATCAATTGCAAGGATGGATTCTTGCTAGAGTCAGTATCTGCACGTCTCCTAAAAGAGGTCAGCAAATAGCCTCAGCCTGTAGTTAATGTCAATAAACACAAGCCTAAAATGAACTAAAATCTTCACAATATCACACCTCCAACTTGGCAACAGACTCAAGATGTCACTCCACAAACTGCTTTGGCATACAATGTGTCAGTGGAGTCCCACAGCAGCCCCTCAGTTTTGTGTCTTTTGGTAGATTTTGCAAGGATTGTGCTGTTCACAGCACAACCCCAAGCAAAACCCTCCCTCCAACACTGCCTTTTTCTGAGCACAGGTGTGACAACTGCAGCTGAACTGTGTTACAGGATCTGCTTCTGAAGAGAAACAAGCCAGGGAAGATGTACAGAAATAGAGGCATCAATGAAATAAGCTTCCAGAAAAAGCCAACAGCAACAGACCAGTCTTGACAGGGAGCATTAATCACTTCCTTAAAATACAAAACCTGGGTAAGGGGCAATAGTTTGTATGGTAAGGAAAAATTATTTTCCAGGTGAGCAATCCTAGTTACAGGCAGCACAAGAAAAACAAGGAGAGTTACAAATAACATGGTAATCTACATTACTGATAAAAATGAACTGTATATTTATATTATTATGTACACCATATCTTTGTATTATTTATAATATAAATAAAGGTATAAATAATATTCATTAATTAGTCTACAGATTCTACCAAGCTATTTAGCAATAATGCCTCATCCTCTTTTAAAGCATTTGTTTGGTTTTCTTCTCTACAAGAAACCAGCAATGGTAGGACTGAGATGCAATATCATGCCAGTGTCCTCAGAAGCATTTTAAAACCCCAAAATATCAGCTGCAGCATCTTGAAACCTTACCACAGATCAACTATGCAAAACTAAGCTCAAGTATGGCTATTTTAAGCACAGAAACTCTCGAGGTACAGAAACAAGGCTGAGTAATCACATATAGAAAGTACCCTTAAGAAAAAAAAAAAAAAAAAAAACACTGATAATGATGCAGTAATTTATTCCAGTAGCTCAAACATTATAGAGAGACTTTCAAAGCCAGCACTGTTCCTACTGATATTACCCACAAACATCCTCTTCAGCTTGTGTTAAACGGGTCTACTGCAGAAAGAGAGGAAGATATCAGTAAAAGAAAGCATGAGACACTACAAATGGTAAAATAAATTTTGAAGAGAAATCCATCTCCTCCAGCTCTGGAAAGAGTATAAACCCCTGAGTGCAGCCTTCTCTTCAGCTGAGCAGGAGGGCAGGCTTGCAGAGGCAGAGCAGGTGCCAGTGCTGTGCTGCTGTCCCTGGGACCCTCCTGGCTGGGCACATGCTAAAGGGGTCTGGACAGCAGCCATTGCTGCTCTTCCACCTCTCTGAACAGAGCTGAACTTGTGCATTTGATCTTAACATCAGATTTTTGAAATCTGAATGTAGAAAAGCAGCCAAATAACTCACAAAAAGTCTAACACCAGGAAGACTGAAAGCCTACTAATTTCTCCATTATTAAAGCACAATTTAAGAAATTTCCATACATAGCATTTGTAAATTGTTTTTTTCTCAGCAGTTTTCAATAATGTACATACTGCTGTTACACAGTAAAGATTACCTCCTCCACACATTATTTGCCAAATATTAATTATTCTGCCTTTTAAATATGCTTCTTATAGAAATTATTTATAATTGGTTCATCCTGTGACACTGCAGAGCTGTACAAGTCATCGGTTTCAGCTGCATCTTTGTCAAGCTATTTCAGTTGTGCTCCCAAATCTCAGGACTAAATGCTCCAAATAAAGGATTGGCACTTTATTGGTTCTCACCTTTGACTCAATCTGAAGCCCTGTTGAGGTTGACTTCCAAATTTCAGCCATTAACAAAGACAAAACATTTTATTATCCTGCCTTGTCATTCTCCCCATGACCTTTTAACCACTAGCAAGTGGGAGAGCCCTGACAAACTCAGAGAAATGTTACAGATGCTGGGATAAGAATTACTCCAGGCAGTGCAGCCTGGAAGATGTGGCTGCTTCACTCCTGGGGGGATGATTACATTTTTGGGAGTGCCTAACACAATCCTTGAAGCAGGAGCTAATGACCACTTCAACCTGAATGCTCTAATTAGGGGGTCATAAAGCCAAGGTCTTTCTTGCCCACCCTTTCCTGAGCCTCATCCCAGCAGTAAGAGCTAGACTGGAGATAGGCCATGACTTTACCCCTCCACTAGCACTGACAGCAAGGAATATCTACAGCCAAGAAAGGAATCAACCTCCATGGGCACTCCAACAGCTTGGCCATCTTACCAAGCATGGCCTGGGAGCACTGCTCAGCATCCCTGCCAGCAGAAAAGGCATCTGCACAATGTGCACCCCCAATGTGGCTCCCAGGACAGGCAGCTGTGTCAGGCACAGCCCTGCCCCACCATTCCCAGAGGTTAGCAGTGGCAGCTCTGCTGGAGCACCATGTGTCGTGCTCTTCATGCCCACAATGGAGCAGTTAGAGACTCACACACAGCCTGCATTTCAGGGCCAGCCACCCTCACCTTCAGCTCCCCAGCACACTCCTGGTGCCAGGAACCCAAACACAGCACTGTAGCAGCCCATGTGTGAAGGGGCAGCACCTGAAGGTGCCATTTGACAGTTCCCAGTTTCAATGTCAGGCTTGTTTGACAGGTTGCCAGCCCTGCCTATGTCCCAGCCCCTTCCCCTGCACCCACACCTCCTCCCTGCCAGCCCTGTGACCGCTGCTCACAAGACTGGTGACATAATCCAGGTTCAAAGCAGATTATTTTTAACTCAGCCCCCCACTCACTGATCTGATTTACAGCAGAATATTACAACACTTGTATACACACAGTTCGTGGGGCAGGGAGCCACAGGCAGCACAAGCAGAGAGCAGCAGCTGGAGGTGCAGGAAATAAGGTTACAGCAGAGGCCAAGAGCTGTGGCTTCAGAGGTGGTCAAGTGCCACGTCCTATCCTTTCTCTCCTCAAGATACAGGACATTTTCTTCTAATTAACCAGCAACCAGAAATTAAATTTACATACGTCTGTCTATTTCTACTGAGTTCCTTTGCAAGTCAGCAATTAGTTCAAGTAATCCATTAATTCTAAGCCATGAATCCTCAAGGTCCAGAAACAGCTTCTAAGAACTCTAAAGGAAGAAACTAGGGTCATGCATTTTTAGGTTTAATCAAGAATAAATTTACTGGTCAGAGGTCCATATCTGCACTAACATTTGGTTTGGGATCAACAAACAGACAGGGTTTAGACCCACTATTTTGAAGAAAAAAAATACCCAAGATCTGTGCTAGCAATACACTGGATTGCAGATTTGCCTTATCTGCTGACATCTCTAGCTTTCTAATGTCAGTCTTTAAACTGCTTACATGTTTAAATAGTTTTCCTCTTTTCTGTTCACACTACAGTATCATTTTCCTCACACAACTCTTAACCTAACTTTCTTGCTGATTCGGGCTGCAGAGCACAGTGTCCATGCAGCTCACAAACTGGCTGGACATAAATACTGGGGATCACATCAGGGCTCCTGAAGTCACTTGTAATTTAGCCATTTGACACATCTGACCAACCAAGCTAAAAGCAGTGATTCAGAGAATTTGAGCTACCCTGCACAGAAGAGCAGTTTGGATTTTGGCCATTCATTGCTCTAAACCAAGCAGGAGACATGGCTCTCCCTGCTAGTTAGGGACATTCATCAGGTCACCCAACAGTCTCACACTTAACAGCATCTTCCTAAACTCCCTGAACACAGTAGCACCACACCAAGGAAGACAGTGGCTTGAACTACATGACTTAGATCCAAATGAGCCACAACAAAAGCTGATGGCAAATATCTAAACCTGCTCACATCCCAGCTTCATTCTCCTCCATGTTTGCAGTCCAGGTTCATGGCCACACCAAGCACCTGTCCATGCACACATTAGAGAAGGAAAAAAGACTACAGCCACTTCATACTGTCAGAGCAGTGTTTGAGGCCACATGAAGTGAGGCCAAGTTCAGATCAACTTCTTGAATAGCTCACCCCTACACTATGGGGCAATCCCTCTGCACAGCACACGAGCCAGCAGCACAGGGAGCTCTGCAGCTCCCAGGCACCCCCTTGCCAAGGACAGGAGAAGCCAGAAGGCAACACATCTGGCAGAGCTTTCCCAGGAAAAGAAATGCTGCTTCGGTGAAAGAAAGGCTCGAAAACGGTAGATAACAACAGGCCAGAGAAGGGATTGTACCCAACCCTAATGTGGATGAACTAAAACCAGGTGCTGCAAGCTAGTACTTAATGCTCAGCATTTCAGCCAAAATTTCTAATCCAGTGCTAATGATTTGAAAAAGCACAGATGCCCATTGCTGTGTACCAGCCTGAGGACACTGTTTGCACAAGCAGAAGTTCAATCTCAAAAAATAAATATGAGCAAAGATAAATATTCCTGTTTACCAATTAAAAGATCATTTACATAACTACCATCTGCAGTCACTTCCCCCCCCTCCAATTAAAATGAATGAAGAGACCCTTTCCCTCTGTGCACAGGGGATGTGCCTTTAATAGCTGTTGCCTTTATCTTGTTTTGAGTCTGATATGAATGATCCTTCCTTAGTGCTCTAAATCAGCCCTGGCTATACCCTTGGATAGGATTGTTTTTTCTCAATTATATCCATTACTGTTAGTCATCTGCTTCTTTCACTTATTCTGGATCTTGTCATGTGCCCTTAACATAAATGGAGTTTTGCCATTGATTTCAGCAACAATAAAGTGGGAAAAAGCATTAGTCACAACACAGCATGACAGCACCAAATCATAAGGGCCAACACAAGAGCTTCTTGCATCTAATTTATTTCTCATTACAGTGATGGCACCAGAAACTCAGGCCCTTCCTCCTCCCCTCCTTGCAAGTAGCTCTGCAATGAGAAACTAAACACTGCATAAGGTCCATCACCAAAGTGCCAAAGGATCATTCTGGGGGATAGTGCAGAAGAGGCATTCCCTGTAAGAAAGCAGTGAGAACCCCCTCTCCAGTGCACCAGGCACTGTGAAAGCTTTCTGCTCCAGCTCCACTCTAACACACTCATCTGCATTTCCCTCTTAAAAAAGCAAATCCATCTAACTTTCAAATTTTCAGATGCCTAAA
This sequence comes from Melospiza georgiana, assembly GCF_028018845.1. Taxonomy (NCBI): domain Eukaryota; kingdom Metazoa; phylum Chordata; class Aves; order Passeriformes; family Passerellidae; genus Melospiza; species Melospiza georgiana. Next base: position 14,334,482 of record NC_080439.1, read on the forward strand.
GTCAGAAAGTTCATATTTGCTGACTTCAGACCTCTTTTTTGAAACTGTAGCCAAAGGAGAGACTTGGCAAGGTACACACAAACAGCGTGTTACTGCTACATAATACATAAGCATTATACACACACAAACAATAAGTTACTGCTATAGAATGCATAAGCTCATACACTGCACTGTACTTCTGTGGGATGGACTGTTGCAAAAGGCATTGCCAAAAGCAGTCAAGCCAGTCATGTAGTCTGTACTCTTAACTTCTAGAGCAGGATTCAGCAGCACAAGTCCAATGCAAATACCTACATATATATTGTCTGTCCCAATCACAATGTAGATGACTACATGATTTCAATCACTAAAAATACTTAAAACTTCTTGAGATGTGAATTCAACCCATAAATTCTTTTCCTTCTGCAGATTTAAGAGTATTTCATCATAAAAGACTTCACTACATATTTGCTCTGAACAGTATTTTGTGGGCCCCATTTGAAAGAAGTCAGACTGAGGCAGTAGAGTTGACAGACTACCTAGTCCATTCTAAGTCAAATATCAATGGAAATTTTCCCTGAAGCTTAAGTTTCACACTAGGTACATCAGATGTTTATCCAGATATTCGTGTTGAAAAAAACAATTTCCTAGTTAAGGCAATTATTGATAAGTTCTACAAAAATAACTCTGGTGTTTCTACCTTGGTAGTTTCAGATATTCTTGGAATCAAAGATATTTCAGTGATAGTTATCCATATTGCTTTTCATCTACAAATATATGTCATGAATAAAAGTAACAATATTCACAAAATAGGTACAGACTCTTATTCAACAATCCCAAGAAGAGTACAAAGAAGCCTTATTTCATTGGGTTTTAAAAATGAAGTTCCAATTACTTCACACAAAAACACTGTGGTACAAAAAAGCAGTAGAATCAATGCCAAGGCAGATACATAGAAAAAAGATTAAATCTAGGGACAAAAGGTTAAAATTTGATTACTTGAAATACTCCTATACTAAATAGCAGATTTAGAAAACAAAAAGATACAAAATTTTAAAAGTGTCCCTCTTAAGCATTCACTATTCTAAGTTGTAACTTCAAGAACCTTGTATCAAGAAACTTTGGGATGGTAACTCTGAAATAGATTCCAGAGAGCAAAGCTTCTTCTATTCAAATTAGCTGATCCCAAGAGCTTTTTAAATTAGCTATTAAATTCATGTATTTTTAAAATGCACTCCAATAACACATTTGATCCTCACTTTTGTACTAAAGCAAGGTACCACATCTCAGGCTTACATTGGGAATTTTCTAGAAAATAAGGGCAATGCTTTTCAAAGAAAGATTTCCAGCCAGCTAGTCTTGGATTTGGCATGATTATGAATCTGATGAGCTTCATTCAGAAATGTTCATCCTTCACTGAACTGAAAAGGCCATTCATTTTTCAGCCCCATCAAACAACCAGCTGATTTTGTTATATTACCTACTGAACATTTCTGCTTCCCATCAGAGGAGCTAAACTTGTCATTGCAATAGAGGTAGTCAGTAAAAATCAGACACATTGTCTAATGAGTCAGTGCACACCCATTGCAGCTGATGCCCTGCCTACCATTGCACACACTGAAATGCAAAGCATTTTGTGCTGAATCTATTTAAGAACATAATACATAATCAAATCTCAATCCTGATTCAGGGCAATAACGACAGCATTCATTCAATCTATCTGCGCATTAAATAATCTTTTCAAGATTTTAACAGTGAAAAAACCCAGGGTGAAGAGCCATGGCCCCACAGGGAAACACCTCAGAAGGCATATTCCAATACCAAACCCCAAGCCTCTCTGTTCACATGCCAAAAAATCAGGTATGTGCAGAGAAAAAAGGGGTATGGAGGGAACGAGGGCTGGGCTGCCTCTGCCCTGTCTGAGGCTGATTTCCTGCTTTTCCTTCAGGGACTCCAGAAGGAGTATTGCCTCTGTTGGATGAACAGATTTTTCTATCACCAGAGCCAGCCTGAGCTGGCACTGAGGCGACTGCCAGGGCCATCACTTAACTGGATAAGGCTGTGATCCATTACTGAAACAAATATTGCAAGGGAACTTGATGGATCAGCTGTTTAGCTTGTTGCTTCCATTTCCCAAGCAGCTGCAGCTCTTCCCAAACTCAGTGTATTGATTTCCTGACAACAAATGTCTCTACAGTGAAACCATGGTGAAACAGCAGATAAGAAAGCAAGAGTGCCAGATCAGCAACACCAATTCCCACAACACCTTAGAAATAATAGGAGTGCTTGGAAGCCAACTGCTCTTATAAAAATAAATAAATAAAATATTTGTGGAAATACAGGGCAAAATCCTGCTTCCCTTTTATGTGAAGGACCATAGTGTCATTGTATGAGGTCACACTAAATTCCTGCTAGGACCAGAAGTGTTCCTATGACCCTAAGATCGCATAATAGGAAATTTGTAAACACCATCCTTGCTGCCAGGGCACAGACTGCTGTAAAGCTGCACGTGAGAATGACTGTGAAACAATTGCCTGCCAGAGATGTTGCTAGGATGTGGCACAGCTCCAGCCTGGTCCCAGCAGGTGCTGGGGCACCCACGGCTCTGTACTGGCTGCAGAGCAAAGCCTGCAGCTCACAGGGGCATCCAGGGCAGCATGAAGGGACTGAGGAAGCCAAACCCCAGGAGGAAGGCAAGGCTAAAGCAAAATTCAACACACCTGGAAGCAATTATTAGGTATTTCAATTCACTTTTAGGGCAGGGGAGGACACACTTCAAACACTTCTCAGCCTAACAGAAGGGAAGAAGCATTGTTACAAGGCAACATGCTTTATTAAAACAAGAGGACACATCCATACAAAAAATACATTTGCATCTCTTCACCTAGCCTCTCCTGTAAATCTATACTCTGTCATTCATACCTCAGCTCCCAGTCCTACTTTTCAGAAATTCATTTTGAGTCTGCTGCATAATAAGCTCTTGCCATTAGGTGCAGAAATCAAACTTCTCTCCATTCCCGTTCTTCAGATACCATGTCTTCAGTGGCCTGCTCATGCACCACTTGTTCCCTAAATGCTGCACATTAGCATAGAAATGCTTCCTCTAAATTACCTTACTTCCTTTTTTTTACTTAAGAGGGGTTTATGTGAAAATTAAATGTCTATGAGTTAAGACCATATTCTAATCCAAATGCAATAATACTTTTTACGGAGGATAGGTTTTTAAATTAAGAATATGTTACATTAATGAACTAAATTTACCCCTGTGTCTAACCATGGCCTGATCCTCCAGCCACTGAGCAACCTCTTGTGCCACTGGCCCTGCCCCTGAATGTGTTCATCACACAGACCAAGCCTGGATAATTGGAATGCAAATATAGGCACAATTAGCAGCATCGCTGCACCATTTTAAAAACCTTCTGAAAACACATTCTTAAGTGATTCACTGCATTTTTATGGCTTTTTTCTCACAGCCATTGGCTCAAAAATCTTGGTAATTCTCAGGGTATCAGGACAGAAACCAAGAGCTCATGGACACAGGCTCCCTATCAGGTGCAGAGCCCTGTAGGCTGCTCACAGCTCTTTTAAGTCCTAATTACCCCAATCTGGGGTTGTCAGAAACCCCTAGAACTTTCCAGGAGCAGCATGATCTATTCTACCCACCCTCACCACAACTTCCCTCTGCAGAGAAGCTTCACTTGGAAAGAAATGTCACACACGAGCTCTGGGCTGCCTCTCCCAGGCCACACTGCCACTGGAAGAGCTCAGATTTTAAGGCTAAGTACACGAAAAATGAAGGGGAATAGATCTGCATCTGTGATCTATGCAGTGGCCTGAAAAATAGAGTTCTGTACATACATAATGATGCCAGTGTGCTGTGGTTTTGTCACTACTACAATCCAGTAGATGCCAGAGATACATTGCTTTCACTGAAGTACCAGAAAGCCAAGTTAGAAACAGCAATAGCTTTGTATAATGAGGTATTTACTGTTTGGGTTAGAATAACCATATGTCAAACAAACTTTTTAGACAATAACATGGTCTACTATGCCAAACATGTTATCATCTCCTCACTGCCACACTTGTTCATCAATCCCCAGAGTGCCCAGCACAGCCTTGTACCAAAGGATGCCAGCACATTCTCTAACAGCCAGGGTGCCTACAGGAAGTTTATTCACCATCTGGATATCTTGGGATACCCCCTCTTCTCCCTCCAAGGCCACCCATTTAACATGGAAGCAGAATACCCATCACCAGCAGCCTGCAAAGTGACCCCTTAACACAAGTCAGAGAAGAAGTAAGAACAGTGGGATCTTGATTTAGCTTCAGTAACCCAATGCAGAAGAACTGCTGGGAACGCTTGAAATAATTGTCTTGATTACAGAAGTACTAACTAAATAACTATAAGAGATTTTTTTAAAACACAAACCATTTTAAATGCATCATCTGCCTGTGCAGAGAGAGCTACCCTCTCTCTAATATTATGTTTAGATTTTTCATTTCTTCTATTTGGCCTTTGTGTGTTTTTAGCATCAACAGGGATAAACTCAGCAGCTACCCAAAAGGCTGCTACATGATGCCTGTATACCTAAGGCAAGAAAATCCAAGGCTTACATATGAGAATAATTTATGTCTATTGTTTTAACCAGGGGTCACAGTGTATAGGGACACACATTCATGGTGCTCAGAGCAGCCAACAGGACCCCAGCTGTAAGCTCACACACATTTTCTCAGCATCTCCTACACAGAGACTGATAAATGAAAATGAGGAGCCATTATGAGTTGCTGTGCCAAGACCTGAAGCCTGCAGTGAGCAAAAGTCCATTGATTTCTTGATATGATTTCAGCAATCTAAGTATAGTTTACAGCTTGCACCACCGTCAAAGCCAGCAATTGTGAAATGCTAAACTTCCAAATAATTCTTTGAATTCAAAGATAAATGGCTGGGTACTACTCAGAGCAAAGCACTTACCCAAATTATTCATTATGAAAGGACTAATTAAGCAACAGGGAGCCTGATCACTGTTGTGAATGACACAGGAGCGAGACAAAAGCTCACCTGCGCAGGAGCGATGAGCGGTCAGGAGAGGCACGTCCATTTCAGAAACAAGACAAAGAGAAATAGACACATTCTGTAATTCATCTGTGACGGCAGGCATGGGGCAGGACCAGTAGATACACTAAAGGACTCCACATTGAAACCCAACAAGACATGTAAATGACGAAGAAATGTACAAACGTTTTCTGTCAGTACATGTGTGCAAGAAACCATCGACTCTGAAGCCTCTCGTCACGTGTAGGTGATTTGCCTGAAGTGTCCGTGAAGAGGTGGGCACAGGCAGGAGTGCCCAGAGCACAGCAGATGGTGCCCGTGGGGATACAGCAGTACCACGGTGATGTGCCACTCTCCATGGCACAGATAGGAGCCAAATGCCCTGACAGCAGCAGGGCGCCCCCAGAGCCTGACCCCCCCAGCCACCAGCCCGGACAAACAACACATCCACTTACAGCATCTCCCCAGACGAGTTTTCAGCCCGGCTCGGCCTGGTTCATTCCCACAGCCACCATGCAGAGCCCTGCTGCCACCAGCCATAGAGCTGGGGCTCATCTCCAGCACGGCCCCGCAGCCGCTGCTCCCGGGGCAGCTCCAGCCGACAGGCGAGCCTGGCCTAAGGGGTGTCCCAGCACCACCCCTGCTACCCTCACAGCGCCGCCGCTCCGCCATGGCTCACCTCCATCGGATCCATCGGATTCATCCCCTCCCTCGGCCTCCATCGGATCCCTCGCCTCCATCGGCCCCTCGGTGGGGCCCGCACGCTGCCCGGCCGCCCGCGCCTCTCCTCAGCGGCATTCCCTGCTCCAGGGCTCTCGAGAGCCTCCTTAGTCCCGGCTGGTGCTCTTCCATGTGCTTTATCAACTCTTTACATTGAAATGTCCCCGAGCACAGCAGCCCCACCACATCTCCCTGTTGGAAAATATCCCGATTTTCCTGCAGCTTCGGCAGCATCCCCACAGCCCAGACACAGCGAGGCTTCAGCTCCAGAAAGGGCTTTAGCTCAGGCACCTTCCAGCAGGTTCCATGGGCCCGCAGGCACTCAGAGCCTGCAGCAGCCCTTCCCATCAAAGATGCTTCTGGCAAAGCCCCACCATCCCCAGGAGCAGCTCCCCTCCTGCATTTATCCTCCCGGGAGAGCTCCCACCCCAGCCAGCTGCCCCGGTGAGGCTGAGGGCACATGGCAGCCCCCCAGCCCCAAGGCACAGAGCAGAGCTCGGCTTCCATCAGGTTTTGCCAAGAGTCACCTGTCCGTGAGGGGAAAAGGCTGAGCACCACAACCCCCTAACTACTTTCAGGTGTGCCTTTTCTATACCAGGCTCATTAACATTCCTCATTAACACCTGTGGGGCACTACCGGCAGAAAGGCAGAGCTGCCTCTCAGGTGGGGCATCAGATACAACATTCCCTATTTGAAATAAAAAAAAAGGAGGGGGGCTCGTGTAAGTTGTGTCCTGGGATGAGGGTTCCTGGGTTAAAATAACACAGCAGGTATTCTCTGGGCAGTAGCCACAGCACTTTAATACTATGTATTTTAACCTCTGCTCAGCATGAAAGAACATGTAATTAGGGATCAGCTGTTAAACTCTTACAAAACCAAAGTGTTATGGTCAGCACGGGCTGCTGTGTGCTCTTTCCTGGAGAGGAGCAGAGAAGCACAAAGAACTCTTTTCCACTAACTCATTTCCACTGTACCTCTTGGAACCAGGTGTCCTTTACCATCGACAGCTCTGGCAGTTTGTGGTGGAGCTGCAGCCAGTGAAGCAGGTGAAGAGCACAGGCCCAAGGAGGTGAGCAGAGCTCAGCCCCAAACTCTGCTCTGGCAGCCAGACCCTTCTCAGTGCCTCCAACCCCCCTGTATGGCACTGGCAGGGTCTGATGTCACCATCACATCAGAGAACCATTTAGGTTCTAAAGATCTTTGTGATATCAAGTCCAACCATTAACCCAGCTCTAAGCCATGTCCCTGAGCACCACAGCCAGACATCTTGTCAATACCTGCAGAGCTGGGGACTGGGCCACTTCCCTGAGCAGCCTATGCCATTGCTTGGCAAGCCTTTCAAGGTGATGAAATGTTTCCAAATATCCAATCTAAACCTTCACTGGTGCCACTTGAGTCCATTTCCTCGTTCCCAATCACTTGTTACTTGGGAAAAGAGAGGTCAAGCAGATATAAGGGTGTTCTGAAGAACAAAACAGGTCACCACTCCATCAGCTAGGTTAGTACACCTAAAAACACCAGCTGACTGAGTGTGCAAGGTGTCTGATTTTAGTAAACTGACTGAATAATTGAGATCTGAAGGGCTGATCCCAGACCAGTACAGCAAGCATACAAAGGAACCACCAGTGGCAAATAAGCAAGCAATGAAAGCTGCCAAAAGTGATTCTCAAAGTTACATAAACACTAAATATGTCACTTTTCCATTTTATGTCTCCCATGATAAACTGTTATGAGACGTGCACATGGCTTGAAACAGATAATTGTTGATAACCCTGACTGGTGGGAGAAGGAGCCATCTGGCAGATGGAAAACAAGAAGGTGCCAAGAATTTAGCAGACTAGGGGGCCTGTGAATTTATGCATAGAGGTCTGCAGAGAGGAATATTTAGACAAAAGTTCAGCAACTCTGTTTCTATCTATACACAAAACAAATTGGAACATCAAAACTATCCGAATAATTATGAAAATTATTCCTGTTTGAAATTCATCTTGAAACTGTGAGGAAAATCAGGGAATCTAAAACTGTGAACTTAGAAGTGAGGAATTCTTTCTGCATATCATGATTAATCACAAATGGTTACAGCACATAGCATCACATTTCTTCTTCTGTCCTTCAGGTTTCTATCCTCACTGCCTTTAACATGCAAATGCCTTTATTCATCCTCTCCTGACCTTGCTGCATGGTATCATTTGTTTCTTTCAGTTTTCCTTACCAGTATTTCTTTCTTCCTATAGCAGAGAAAGAGCAACGTCTGATAAGCCCCTCTTTGTATTCCTTTCCTTTCTTCTAAGTGAATTTCTTTTTGCTCTCCTCTTTATCCCTCCTGGGTAGAACAAGGGATATTGCTGGATGCAGCGTTCTAATTGTGAATCCCTATTTTTCCACTGAGATCACTGCTCATTAGCCACTCTGCTGCTGACCCCTTGCAACAGCTGAGCTGCAGCCAACGTTTCTTGCAGTTAAAGGGAAGCGAGGACATGACCCACGTCAGTAGTCACAGGCAAAACACAATATTAATAAATTTATGTAACATATTTAGTGATTCTGGGGCTGGCTTTGCTGAGGCATCATGGATCACCACAAGGACCACACAACACTGGGGTTGCCCAGGGAGATTGTGCAGTCTCTGTCCTTGCAGGTTTACAAGACCCACCAAGATAAAACCTGGAGCAGCCTAGTTTGATCTCATAAGCTGACCCTGCTTTGAGCAATAGTTTGGACCAGAAACCCCCATAGGCGCCCTCAGTACAAATTTATGAGGCCATGACTTCCAGAGGCACCCTGAAATATAGCTCCCACTGACTCCATAATATTCCAACTCCAACAAAAATGGCACATGCAGATATTCTTCAAGATCACACTTAAAGCTTACTAGAATCTTCAGATTTCTTAATATTGTATCTGTAGAGCCCCTTCCAGTTAGCAGCTTCCACTTCAGCTGGTGCTAGGACAAAGGTGGCTCAGCAGATCCTTTCTCGCTCAGGCTGCTTCGCTAATACCATTTAATTTGGGCAATTCCTGTGACCACATTTTCATCTTATTTTTCAGCATGAAGTCCTATTCCATTCAAATCCCAGAGAAGAGCTGTTATTTAGACACATTAACAAAACTCATTAGTTGCCAGGGAACCCAAATAAACCAGAAAACCTTATTTTTTACTTTAAATGTGCACAATATAATGAGTACTGCTGAAATGTTATCCTATGTATTCTTTAATTATGAAACATGCATATTTTTGTAAGATCTTGCTGAGGATCTCTGATACAAAATGCAAACCCTATGTACTGACTGCCAGGATAACTTAGCAGGAAGCACAGTTGAAGTCAGATACATCAATGGCAAGCAGTCTCACATTCTCTCAGAGCCTCCCAATTAAATCTGCTTACCTTATTCATATGCATAATTCCAGCAGAGTAATATTTATACAACACCCTTAATTGAAATGACAGTAGAATATAAGAACATTTGTGATCCATTCAATGAAGTAACAGAGGCAGCATTTGCCCCATGTTCAGTCTGTTCATGTAAAGCAGCCCTACACAGCTGGGCACAGCTGGCATCCACCTCTCCAAAGGGACCCATGCCTGCATTTATGGGATGCAGAGGAGCAAAGCTGGAACACCAACTCTAAGACCACCTGTGAGGTGTGGAAAGGCTCACATTAAACACTTTTCATTTTCAACACACCACTAGCAAATAGAAATGAAGGGGGAAATAATCTCACAACTCTTCCCAGAGCCTACAGTACGAGAAACCCTTGTTTCAGGATTGCTTATAACCATCAGTATTTCACCTCTGAGGACCCAAGTTCTAATCATAATGGAAATACAAGGTTTGTGGGTTTAAATGATGTTCCTCTTCCCAGTCACAGCATGATGTTTAATGTCTGACAAATTACAAAGTGATTGGAAAAATAAGGAACATCTTCCTTTTGTTAAGAAAGAATGAAAGATACTTGATCTAATATTGTTTCATTGTCAGCTCCGAGCTTAGCAGCAGCAACTTGCACAGCTTTACACATCTTGTGGTTTAGTTGATTCAGTGGAAGACAGAGGGTTTTCCTGTTTTCATGCACTGAATGATCATTGCAATTTACCACACCTGTTCGTTGTTCTGGCTTTGTTCACAGCAGAAAGACACACGTAGCTGCCCACTGGCCTTTCTCTTCCATCAAACCAACGTGCCAAGTCTTCAGAAGCATCTCCCTCCCATGCGACTGAGTGCACTCTGCACCTTGCTTATGCTATTGATCCTTCATTAATTCAAGCATTGAAGAAGCATGCTGTAATTATTAAATCAGACAGAAAGCAAACCCAGGACTATATTCAAGCTTAAAAGTCAAGTTTATTCTGACTACAGCTAGCTATCCCTCCTCACAAAAGGAAAACTTCTTTTGTAACCATGTCCTTCATCTTTCTGATACCCTATTTTTCCCTGTAATTTTCCACATTTAAAACTTTTTTTCAACTCTGTTTGGCTTGTTAAAGTTCCTCTACTTCTATTTCCTGAATACAAAAAAGGGCTAAAAATCATCTTTTAATTGCCAGTTGTTCACATACGTATTTAATAGAGCAGCACTAAACATAGGGCTCAGCCCACCAGCACTTTACACAAGCAGGGTCCCATTCAGTTCTCCTGAACAAACATGCAGTGCTTTATTTTCACAGAATGAACATTGCACTATTTCTTCTGTTCACCAAAGCTCACCAGGGTGCAGTTGTTCAGCATGTTGGGTGATTCCTTGCTGCAATGTAGTAGGTGGAGCCCAAACTATGGACCAGATTCAGATGCTGTAACTCTGCTGGCAGTGCTGGTGCCGGGAAAGTGAAGCAGATGCTTGCTGCACCACTATTAGAAGAGCAGCAAGTGCTCTCTCAGAGTGACAGGATGAGCTTTTTAACATAATTAGGAGCCAAAGGACATTTTTGGAAGCTAAGTCAATTGGGCTCATCTGTTTCACACTCCCAGAGGCAATCAATTCCTGTTCACTTTACTCATCCTGAAAACTTTCCCAAAAATTACCAAGGAGTTCTGCACGCAGAAATGACCATGCACCATCTCCCAAAATCCGAGCAGCTTTTTCTGCAGCACGGAAAGCGCCATGCGGAGCCCCGGGCACAGCCCCCTGCGGGCAGCCGAGGCGGGGCCGGCGTCCCACGGCAGCTCCGGGGGCTCCCGGCTCCGGCCCTGCCCGCGGCTCGGGGGGAGCACCGGCAGGGCAGGGCAGGGGGAGCAGGGAGCCTCGGAACGCTGCCATGGACATAAAGCAAGCACCGTGCTCTACAGGTCAGATTTTCAAGCACTGCCCCCGGACACAACAACCAGAGGAAATAAAAAACCCCGCTGGGTACAGCCCAAAGCCAAACACCCAAAATCCTCTCAGCAGCACTGCACTGAACATGCACGTGGTAACACAAAACACATCATTCCACAACAACACAAGTACTTTAATCTGTATTTGAAACATCAAATTGACTATCCCTCCCCTTTCTAGCACCCTGTCCTAACAGGCCAATTAACAGGTCTCCCATTGCTAGATTTTATGTTATTTCACTGATGGTGAAAATGAGCTGAGGGAACCAACATGTAATGCAGTCATTCAGCAAGTGTATAGGCAACCTTATGCAATAATCTTTTAACTAGTTTATTAAATGTTTTTCCTTTTCAGAATAAATTGAACATCTAATGCCAAAATTTCATCAAGAACTCAAAAATCTTAGTAGCCAGTTATCAGCTGTTTAACTTGAGTTACAAGAAATAGACATATTACACATCACTAAAATTTTCACACATACACCCACACATACACACACACGTATCAGCATCCTGTTTATATTAATTTATTTTCACAAATCAATCTCCTTTTTCCTACTCATACTCTTCACATTTTCTGAAGGCACAACACCCAAATAGGCAATGTAAAATGTACTTCCTGTAGAAAAGTCTGTAGTCTCCTAAGAGAACAGTTTGGCAAAACTACGTTTGTTTAAAAACTCAAGTTCCAAAATGAGCCTTCAAAGAGCAGCAGAGAACACCAAGATTAAAAACTACTTAAGGTGTCTGCACTTTTCATATGCAACACACCACTTAACCTTTAATAAATCAGGACTTTTTCCAAGAAATTACAAAAGCGGAAGTAGTAAAATCTCTTTTTTTTCTTTTTTTTTTAATCATCAAGTTTTAACGATGGGACAGACTCTAGGCAGAGCTCCCAGAAAGAGCCAGACCACCATCTGGCTCCATCACAGAGCAATGACAATTCACAGGCAACGAGTCTCCAACCAGCGCTCTGAAATCAAACGCTGGGCTGGCTCCATCAAAGCTCTGTTACAGCCATGAACACACAGCTGTACATTTCCTCCCTCCTCGTACATAAATATACCCTCAGACACAGACAAAGGGAAAAAATAAATCATCTTATGCATTTTCTATGCTTCCCTGCTCTGCCTGTTACCAATCAGTGTCAAGAAATATCTTACATCTTATGTTTTGTTAGCACTATAGAATATATATAATTTTATTTTTGTTGTCACACATGCTAATATTTCCAGTATGATAAATGTCTTTTTAAATCCTGCATTTCTTGTCACGCTGTAGATCCACTTCTATTTGACAGTGACTCCTGGACATACATGTCAAGACAAAAATAAATACTGCTGCGATGGCAAACGTTTTTAAACTCTTAGGACACCAATACAGTGGCACTTGAAAGACTTTTTAAATACAACAGAAAAGACAATAGTTAAATAGAAACCTGCTTTGACACAGCCATGAAACCTGCACTACACTTGCAAGATCTGTATTTGTTTCTGCAAGAGCAGCTCCTGATCTTTGAACACATCAAATGTTGCACTCCAGCCCTCCGCCCATACCCTTTAAGAAGTCCACGTTGTTATTTTAAGCAAGCATCCCCTCCAGCTGTACATACGCAACACTGTATTTCCCAAACAATTGAGGTAATTATAAAAATGAATATCATTTATTATTTTCTTTTATTACTATCATGTCTGAACATTTTCTTTCATACAAAAGTCTGATTTTCAGCATTATGTTTTCCAAGGGCATCCCCTCCGCACCAAGGGAGATAAAGATGTGTTAGGAATTGTGCAAGAGTTTTTGTTACCATCTTCAAACGCACGAGAACTTCATGAACAAGATATTGGCGTTTTACAGAAGGAGGAAGGGGCTTTACACATATTTTCAGTTCCACGTGATTTTGTTTTTTTAAATCGCATCTAACCCAATGCAAAGGGGCGGGTAGAAAAAAAAAACAAACAAAAAAAAAAAAAAAAAAACCAAAACCAAAAAACCACGAAATCATCACATTACTGTATGTTACCCTTCGGCAGTCTTTGGAGGAAATCGGAGCCCAGGTTGCTTTTCCCGGCTCCCTCCCTCACTCAGGGCGGCCGGAGCGGCTCCTCTGCCCGGGCTCCGCCAGCCCCGGCGCCGCTGCCCCGTCACAGCCGCGGCTTCCTGAGCAACGTTCGGCTGAGGTCCTTCACCTCCTCGGGGCTGCCCACCCGCTCGTAGCCCAGCAGGGCCATGGGCTGCTGGCAGTACTCCTCCACCTGCTTGATCTGCTGGTAGCTGAGCGCGGTCCTCCAGGCACTCAGCGCCTGGCTGGCGTTCCGGGCCGACACCACGAACGGCTTGGAGGAGTAGCCGGGGCCGCTGGTCATGTTGAGGGCGAACTTCTCCATCTCCGGGCTGACCGCCAGGTTCACAAAGCCGTACACCTGCCGCAGGGTCTTGATGGGCTCCACCACCAGGTCCTCGTAGCGCACGGCCATGTAATTGCCCTGGAGCCAGTCGGGGGGGTGCAGAGCGGTCTGCAGGGTCTTGGCCATGCTGCTGCAGATGACCTCCATGGCACCCAGGGCATGGTAGTCCGAGCCGCCCCCCCCCTCCTTCTTCCCGCCCAGCTTGTGGCCGGCATCGAGGAAGGGCATGCGGTGGATGTGGGGGTCCCGGCTCCGCACCACCTGCAGGCTCTCCCGGATGAGGCCGTGCCGGGACTTGATGCGGGAGCTGGCGACGGCCCGGGGGTCCCGCACCAGATGGATGACTTTGAGGTCCAGGGTCGGGTCCCGCATGAGCGGGGCCAGGACGGCCAGGTCAAAGACACGGACGCCCTTGATGACCAGCGTGTGGTACTTGTGGCATTCCTCCTGGAAGCGGCTGAGGCGCTGCGGGGGACACTTTTTGCACACCCGGTCGTCCACCATGCCCACCACCTCCTTGCGATAGGCCGGGCAGAGGGGCGAGGAGCAGATGACCTTGTTGGTGGCCGCCCCGAAGATGCCGAGCGTGGTGAGGTTCTTGCCGGCGCCCGCCGTGCTGTAGAGCTGGAAGACGGAGAGGTCGCATCGGTACAGGGAGCTCAGCATGTCGCGGGCCGCCCCTTGCAGCGAGACGGCGTCACCGGGGTACAGCTTCTGCCAGACGTGCCACACCGGCTCGTAGAGGAAAAAGACCTCGGGGTTCTGGTTGAAGAGCTCCCCGAAGAAGGACGAGCCCGAGCGCCAGGTGGTGAAGACATAGACCAGCTGCCGCCGGGCGCCCCCCGGGCCGCGGCTCCCGGCCGGCGGCGGCGGCGGCGGGGGGTGGTGCCGGGGGGCTGCCGGGGGCTCCCCGCAGCGCCGCGGCTCCCGCCGCCACTTGTACTCCAGCAGGTTGAGCGCGGCGAGCAGCAGCAGCAGCGCGTAGCCCAGGCACAGCGCCAGCGCCTTCCGCCGGCACACTTTCATGCTGGGCGGCGGCGGGGCCAACTGTTGCTCAGCGCCCCGGCGCCCCGGGGCCCGCGGCGGGCAGCAGGGCGCGCCGCCCCCGGCGCCGTCTCCCGGCCGGCCCCCCGCGCCCGGCCCGCATAGCGCAGCCGCCGCGACGGCCCCGCCGCCGCCCCCGCCCCTGCCCTACTTAGCAGCGGCACGGCCGCCCGCCCGCCCCGCGCTTCTCCCGCGCCGCCATCGCCGAGCGGCCGCGGGCGCCGCCGCAGCGCAGCTCTCGGCGGCCGCCGGAGCGAGGCGGAACCGCGCTCCGCTCCGCCCCACAGCGCGGGGCGGTGGCGAGGGGCGGGCGGGGGCTGCGCCGCCCCGACAGAGCGCATCGCGCCCCGCCCCGCCCCCGCCGCGCCGGGAGCGCTCCGGTGCCGCCGCCGCCACCGAGGGGCGGCCCCGATTGGCGGCCCCGCCCCGCGCTCGCCACTGGCGGCCCCGCCGCCCGGCCTCGGGCTGCAGCGCCCCGCCCGCTCCGACCGCCCGCTCCCGGGGGAAGCCCGGACCGATCGGCACCGGCACCGAGCCCGGCCGGGCCCCGCACCGCCGGAGGGCGGCGGGCGCTTCTGGGAGCCCCTCTGTGCTCCGCCGGGGCGCTCCAGTCAGCCCAGCCCGGCGGGAGGCTCCTCACCGGGGACCCCTCGCTCAGCGGAGCCGTGCCGGTAACGGGAAAAACAGAAGAGGAATGAAAGATCACTGAAAGGCCTGAGAGGATTCCGGGGCCAGCCCCGCCGCCCTTATCTTGGTTTGTGCGGAAACTCGGAGTTCTCAAAGGTTCTCCAAAACGTTTAAATAAAACCCTCACACTGGATCTTCCTGGCAGAGCTCAGCACAAATCCATCCGCCCGCAGTTCTTCACTCTGTTTTTATAGCCGGTGTTTGGTCACCGGGCGGCCCCTTCGGTGCTGCCCCGGCCCACGGGCAGCCGGCCCGGCGGCCCCGCTCCTGCCGGGCAGAGCCCAGCGCGGCCCCGCTCCCGCCCCGCTGGAGCAGCCCCGAGCCGGCAGCTGGCCGGCGATGGGCCCCGGACTCCCTGCCCCGGGCGGGAATGGAAACGGGCAGCGCTCCCTTTTCTCCTGTGTCCTGAGACACCGCGCTGTGGGGAGGGCAGCGCAAGCCGTGGCGCAGCTCCAGACAGCCGCGGTGCTTTGAAGCCGAACACATCCCAAAAGGCGCCTGAGAAGCGGCGGGTCCCAGGGGACAGCGCACTCGTGGGGCTTCGGCAAAGCTCAGTGACTCTTAGGGAATTTCTCAGCGGTTTCCTCCGCCCCCGACCGAGCTCGGAGCACTCCGGGGCTGCTCACGAGTTACCGAAGCATTCGGCCGCTCTCTCCTGTCCATGGCTCTCTCTCGCCGGCAGCTCTCGCACTGGTGCAGCCTTTCCCACCACGCACAGATACCCACGGCCCATCTCCCCGGGCAGCTGGGGGCTGCCCCTGCCTCACACCAATCCCTCCACAACTGATGACACTGGGGAGATTTTGCTGGAAGGTTTATTAACAGCGCGGATCTGACACTACTGCAAAAGCTTCTACACTCAGAGAGCAGATAAAGCACAAATTCACTCGGTGTGTGCCTTGCCTGGTAGGACACTTGCAAATAAATGCAAGAAAACAGGACAAGAGGTGAAGGAGCTAAATGTGTAAGCAATGTTGGTATCCCTCATTAAAACATTTCAATACTCCTCCCATGTTTTCTGCAGGGATATTTAACAGCCAAGCTCCCTTTCTGGGAAAACTTCTAAGCCCCTTCCAGCCTCAAAGGGAAGGGCTCCTCGCTCCGAGCCTTGTCAGGGCAGGGTGGCCGCGGGATGGGAGCAGGAGCTGCCCTGCTGTGCGACACCGGTGCCACCTGAGCCGCCCTGCGGCCACCACAGCGCTCGGGCCGGTTCGGAGCCGTCCCGCGGGCTGCCACTGACCTGGCGGCAGCGTCCAAATGTCACTGCGAGCTTTCACACAGAAATAATTCGTTAATCGCAGACTTTAAATAGCCATTAAACATTCAAGAAAAAGTCTCTATTTCATCAAAGTGAGGGGGAAGGGGAAGCCATTTTTTTACCCTACAGTGCTCCAGAGGAAGTCACATTGTGTACATCTTTAAAACCACATTGTGTACAAATTATTTGTATCTAGTTGGCAAAAGAAATGTGCAGCTTAAATGAGCTAAAAACGATTCACTCATAACTCTTGAAACACAGTATATAATGAAAAATAAACCTCTGGAGCATCTTGTAGCATAAAATTCTTGCAGTTATTTTGTTCTTTAGTTCTAATCCATGAGTTCTTCACATAAAACAAGACTTTTGCTTTTTAATATATTTTTATAAAGGTTCACATCAAATATTTATCTGGCTTTCTGTGCTCTCTACAGATGAAGTGACCATCACCTAGCTAAAGCAGAAATGTTCCTTTTTCATTCTGGAATGGTCTGTAGTAGCATCAATTAGCCTATATTAGGTGATGAATGACAACAGCAGTACTGAGATGCTGGAGTTCATAAAGCAATATCTCCCGCCACTATTGTTCTGCAGCACTAATGCAATAAAGGACAGAGACTACAGGGAGCAAAACCAATTCACAGCAGTGAAAAATCATTACAATACCATGAAGTTCAAATTAATCCCTTCTTTCCATTTCACTTGGTTGAAGAGAGATATGAAATTTTCTGAAAAAACCAACAATGCCAGCTCCATTTCTTACAGCATTTAAAAATTAACAAGTAACAAATAAAGATAAGCAAACATGAACTGCAGGTATACCATCTGAAATAGTAAAACTAATCAGTAAACCCAAACATGAAAAGCTGTAATTGGATTCTGCACCTTCCCTGCTGCTACACAGTGGTTACATCTCTCTGAATCAGCGAGTGAGAACTGAAAGCAGCACTGCTTTCATCAAACTCCAACTCAACAAGGAAAACACGAGGCCAGCAGCTCTTTAGTTCAACCTACATGCTGCTAAACAGAATCTTACTTTTCAGAACTGGAGCAATGCAGGTATTCATGCTGGGCAGGTGGATCCAAGTGCCCACACACAACACAACTGTGATCAATCAGGTTCAGTGCAGCTGCTTTAGCTGATCTTCCCACAAGTTTCAGACCTGGTAGTCAAGTAGCACTTGAAGAACTCAACACCAATGAATATTGAATAAGTTTATATGGAAGAGATGTATACAGCCAACTTTCAATTTACAACTTTGGAGCTTTGTTTGGTTGGGGTTTTTTTAATAATTTATCTATCTGTTATATGTAACTGTATACAACATATATGGCAAAGAAACACAAAAGTATTAAAAAATGGTAAGAGGCACAGAAAGTGTGTGAAAGAAGAACATTCTGCAGCTGAACAAGTACAGTTCTTCACAAATATATTCAGGTACTTCAGTATACATTTTCCACCCTCTATTTTACTTCATGTCAAACTTCTTTACTACTTCTATTTTAGGCTCACTAATTTCAGTATACTAGATCACCCATATCAAATAATGAAAAGTTTCCTTTCATCAAAAAGCGAAATTCATCATTCAAAAAGTAAAATTCAAAGCCCAACACTTCTTTCTAGACCAGCTTTACTTTTTGACAATTACATGTAGTTTGCTTTGAGGAGCAGAAGAGAATGCTGCTTTTCCAGTGCAGATTGTTACACACTACAAAACTCAGAAGTAGGTTGGCTCTATTTACCTCAAACTCTGCTGCCAGAAATGTGTAAAGTGAGGGATAAGTACCTGCAATTAAAATTCCCCTATTTAAAAAATGAGGGGAAAATATTTTTTTTCATTCAATACTTAGATATTTTATGTTACAGTTTAGTATTTTATAAACTATGTTTATGAATCTTACATGTAATATTTAGGCAACTCAAATCCTGACTAGCTGAATTTATTCCTCCCTCAAAGTGACACTGCTCCAGTCAGAATTCTCCAAGATCCCCTCCACGACATCCCTTGATTTAAGCAGTGGGGCTGAAAAAGGTTTCATCCTTGTTGGAACACTTTCCCACTTTCTATTTTTTCATGCTTTAAGATTTGCCTTTCTCATGTCCACAAGCATGCAATGGGCACAATAAGTTTTTCCTGAAGTCAAACTTGAGCAAGATTTTATCTTTTAAAAGAAATTTAAAGATGGAGGTTTATGCTGTTATAAACCTAGTGTGAGATAAGTTCTGGTGCTGATTAAATAGTCCTGTATCTTGACTAATCAGGATAAATAGAGATCCTGAATTCCTCAAACATTGCCCAAAAGCAAGATTCTTAAAACTAAAGCACAAATTATAGACTACAAAATGTGAACAAAATTTATATAAAATTGAGTAGTTTTCAAAACTTGGGAAATCCAAAATTTGTTTAAGACTTTATTTTAGTCTCACCACTGGAGATGGGTGAGAATAGTCTCTACAGCAGCATTTAGAATTGAAGGTGTTTATATTTTGCACCCTTCCTTTTAGTATTGTGCATGATGTCTTAACAGCATATTCAACTTGTCATGCAGCAGTGGCAGCTGATTTCCCTCAAAACACACTTTTTTCCAATAATATTGAATCCTCCAGCATCCATTCCATTAAGTGATGGTTGCCACAATCTGCCTCCTAAAGAATCCATTTTCTCTTGGATGTTCCTTCTGAACTGTGTGTGCAGGAGCAGCTGGCAGAGACCAAAATTAAAGCAGCCACTCATAAACCAGAAATACAAAACCAAGTGGACAACTTGTCTGCAACAAGCTGTTCCCTGCCACCCCAGTTTCTCTTTCATGTTCATTTCCAGTTGCACAGGTGACATTTTCAATAAACTACTTTTCAATAAATATTTATAAATTTCTGTTTGTGCAGCTGAAGGAATTCCAGAACTTTGCAAATGTCCTGGGGACAGTGCAGTGTAGATCAGTCTCTACTTGACTTTTATTAAAATTAGATTTTTTTTTTCAGCTGTTGTGTAACTGGTTCAAGTTTTTAAGGAAATTAAGATTCTACTTTTATAGCCACACACCTTTAAAACAACAGGCAATGCACTGTTTCACATCACATCTTCCCAAACCTTTAGCAGGTCACACCTATCAGCTACCTCAGCCCCACACATTTGGGCATCTCTGAAACTCAGATCCATGATCCAAATACCCTTCACCCCCAGGGCTTGGGGTGCCCAGGAGCCCTTCAGCTGCTCAGGGCAGCCCTGTCCCTGGATAACATCCCAGTCCTGGGGGCTGGATAACATCTGAGTCCATAGCATCCCAGTCCTGGGGGCTGGGTAACATCCCAGTCCATAGCATCCCTGTCCTGGGGGCTGGGTAACATCCCTGTCCATAGCATCCCTGTCCCAGGGGCTGGATAACATCCCAGTCCATAGCATCCCTGTCCTGGGGGCTGGGTAACATCCCTGTCCATAGCATCCCTGTCCTGGGGGCTGGATAACATCCCAGTCCATAGCATCCCTGTCCCAGGGGCTGGGTAACATCCCTGTCCATAGCATCCCTGTCCCAGGGGCTGGATAACATCCCAGTCCATGGCATCCCTGTCCTGGGGGCTGGATAACATCCCAGTCCATAGCATCCCTGTCCCAGGGGCTGGGTAACATCCCAGTCCATAGCATCCCTGTCCCAGGGGCTGGATAACATCCCAGTCCATAGCATCCCTGTCCCAGGGGCTGGGTAACATCCCAGTCCATAGCATCCCTGTCCTGGGGGCTGGATAACATCTGAGTCCATAGCATCCCTGTCCCAGGGGCTGGGTAACATCCCAGTCCATAGCATCCCTGTCCCAGGGGCTGGATAACATCCCAGTCCATAGCATCCCTGTCCCAGGGGCTCTGCCTGGCACCCCCCACCTCCTGCTGCACAGTCCCAGGGGCCTCACTTGCCTCTCCTGGCCCCGAGGGCAGCAGGCAGAAGACACACAGCAATGTGCCCTTGGATCTAAGCTCTCAGGTGATGGAGCAAAATAGCCAGTCCTCATTTGACTAGAGATTGGACAAATTTTTAAATACCAGGGAAGAGAGTTGCCAATCCTTGTGTAAAAATTCAAACACAGAGCTTTGGGCACAAAGAGTGAGAATTCAGGTTCTCTCATAAGTAACATACAATGTGCTATAAATGACTGTCTAGGAAGGTTCTTGAAATTAATCCATTGCATCTCTTCAAAACTCAAAGTAGCATAAATCATTCACTAATTACTCTTGAAAATCCCAAGGATTTGAGAAAAAGAGACTTTATCTGTAGCATTTTCATATTTCTACTCCATACCACAGTGAAGACTTCCTGCAGGCTGGCATGAAAGATGAGTTTTCCCCAGGTGAAACTGCCTGGAAATCAGGATTTATTACAAACTTATCTTCTTTCTTTCTTTCTTTCTTTCTTTCTTTCTTTCTTTCTTTCTTTCTTTCTTTCTTTCTTTCTTTCTTTCTTTCTTTCTTTCTTTCTTTCTTTCTTTCTTTCTTTCTTTCTTTCTTTCTTTCTTTCTTTCTTTCTTTCTTTCTTTCTTTCTTTCTTTCTTTCTTTCTCTCTCTCTCTCTTTCTTTCTTTCTCTCTCTCTCTCTTTCTTTCTTTCTCTCTCTCTTTCTTTCTCTCTTTATTTATTGATTTAGTACAATTACCCTGTGCAAAAACAGAGAATGAGAATCTCCAGCCCCATAGTTCACACAATGGTCAGAATCCAATCCCAGTTTGATGCCTAAAAGTTTACAGCAAATTCTTTTCCAGAACTTGCCCAAGGCAAAAGTCTCCATTCAGTTAATCAGCAGCCTGTTCTTTACTCATAGCACAGGGTAGATAACCTAAAAAGCCAGGAAAAAAAAAAATCACCAGCAATTAAAGAGATGCAGATTTCATGGTGAAAATGCCCAGTATCAGCTGCAGTGCAAACCTCTGTACCATAAGAAGTTCAGAAGATTCACCTCTACCCTCCTGAGTCTCTATTTGCAGCAATGTGGTCAGTGTTTGCTTTAGCAGAATCCAGCAGGTGAAAACATTTGGCTAAATCATTCCTGAAACACCAGAGCTGTACCTCTTTAGCATGGCTCTAAAAATATGAAAACTGGTTTCTACTCCCAGTGATGGCTTTGGTGATGATTCTGATTGCTGGTAATGATCCTGGAAGTTCAATCCTGGGCAGAGGCTGCTCCATCTTCCACAAATCCAAATTGTATGCATCAATTCCACCCTCCTCTTCCCACGCCAGCTAAATTTTAAAACAAGAACAATTTGTCATACAGAATTAAGAAATTCTGTAAGATTAAATCTTTCTGTGAAAGGTTTCTGAGACCTTTACAAGACCTTATGCTTACTGTTTCTCCTTGCTCACCTCTCTACAGGCATAGCTACCATACACAAGCTCTGATCACAGACCTAGGTCCAGCCTCAGGAGACCAAGAAAGATTCAGGAAACATTCCACACTTGCTTGCAGGCAGCCTCTTAACAAGGTCTTGAAGGGTCAAACTGATGGTTTGTATTTAAGGCCAACAGCGACAGCAAGTTCCCCAGTCCACACAAGAGTAAAAATAGAGCAGGTCCAGGAATCTCAAAACATTCCATGTTTAAGAACTCTGAGCTCTAAGCAGAGATCTCAGTAACTGGGATTTGTAATCTATCCCAAAGGAATACTCTGGCCTCCAACATCAAGGGTTCATATCCCAGCCTTTCCCATCTTGTGGGGGCATCTGAGGTCTCCTTCCTCTTTTTCATCTTTCACAGATCTTGCAGAACCTAAATTACCTTGGAGGCATTTGCTGCACTCATGTTTGAGTGCTGTGTTCAAGTGTCCCTGGAGCAAAGGGGACAAGGACAGAGGCACAGAGGAAACAGCTCATGGCTGCTAAGGGATGGCCCCAGTTCTGCACATCCTGCCTGCCCTGCACCTCATCCTGGGAGCCCACTCACCCCTTCCTCAAGGCAAGCTCTCAAACAAGGCAGCAGGAAGGACAGAAGGAGGGAGCAAGAGGCACAGGGAGGGCTGGAACAGGACCCGGCCCAGAACAGCACCAAGGGGTGACAGTGGCCCTGCCACAGCACTCAAGGTCCCAGTACAGCACCCCGCAGCTCCACGCCCTCCCTGGCTCCTGCAAACCTCTCCCAGTGCTAACGAGCTGCTCATCATCTCCCTGTCCAGCAGCAGCCCCCAGTGGGAGTTTGCTTTGTTCAAGGGAGATTCACACCGACAAGCAGAGCAGCAGCCCATGCCTCATTAATGAGTGAGAGGAGCACAGAGGTCACTGTTGACAGAGGAACAGCAGCAGCCATCAGGGTTGGACAACACAGGCAGAACAGCACCGAGCAGCACAAGAGCTGCTGAGGCCCAGGAGCTGTTCATGTGGAACAGGCACCAACACTGCTCTCTTCCAGGTTAAAAATAAATCCATTTCTGGCAATCAGCAAACTGACAATTTTATTGTTGCCAGGTCAATTGGAAAATTTTCTGTATAAAATACAAACCCAAAAGCAAGTAAGACAAAAAAAAAGTCCCTGTGAAATTACCATTTCCTCTTTAAATAACCACAAACAGAAAAGTTTCTAGCTTATGACAGAGTCATACTGTAGAACATCCCAGCACAAGACCAGACATCAGAAGTGGCAAATGGCACAGGCTCACCCACGAAAGCCAACACTGCACAGACAGAAGCAGGTGGAGGAAAAAACAGTATGCAATTGTTTAAGACTTCTGTATTCTACAGGGGAAAGAGATTTGGACAGAATTAAATTAGCATTTTAGTTGTTATCTGTACTTTTTGCATTTTTGTTACTGCCTCAAGTGATTATAAAGTCAGAGCAGATTTGCCATTTGTGGCTGACCTTGCTTTTCTCATCCCAAGATTCTGGTTTTTAAGGTGTTTCATGAGCTCTTTGCTCTCGTGTCACCAGGACAGATGAACCCACATCAGCAATAGCTGCAATTCTAAATAGATGCTTTGGGAAACATTGTTACCCTTGTTCCTAAGTGGTTGTTGGTTCTTACACTTCAATACCTGCAAAGGGGAGGTGGGGGGACCACATGCACATGTACAGTGTCTGAATAATAACCTGACACTGATGCTCAGAAACCAACTCTTCCTCAGACACCACTAGAAAAAATACACACAGCTGTTGTGCAGGGAAGTCAAAAGAAGCCAGAATTTTAAAAAGGCAGTTCAGAGACAACCACTTCTGCAACACTGGGAAGATTTTAATTGTTGCAAGGAGGCACTATGTACTACGGAGCTTTCTGCAGCAGCACAGGGCCCACAGTCGGCACTGAGCTGACCAAGCCTTGCGGGGACACTCCCGGGGCAGGACGGGCTCAGAGCAGATGCACCCACAGCTGTGTCCCCTGAAGGCTCTCCTGGAAACATGGGCATGTGCAGGAGGGCAGGGCAGGCTTCACCAGAGCTCATCAGCACAGATCTGGGAACATAGCAGGGACATTCCCTTCCCAAGGACACCCCACTCTGTTCCAGGCTGCATGGGGGCTCCCAGCCAGGCAGAACCAGGCTGTACAAGCTACACTCACTTCCTCTGCTTTGGACAAGCCTGAACACTGAAGCATGAACATTTCCCTCTGGTTTCCCTGAGGCAGGGCAGGAGAGGAGCCTATCACCCACTCGTGTCTCCACGCCCTCCCAAAGTGAAGAGCTGGACACTCACACACTGAGGCTCTCACAGGATAATGGGCTCCCTCTTCCTCTACAGCCACAGAAACCATCGGGAGACACAGGACCACACCTCCTCAGGACAGGATTTCATTTCACAAGGCTTCATCTGAATGCTACCTCCTGAATCCCAGATCAGTTCTTTACATTACCCACTCAGCACTTCACCCCAAAATGCTGCAGAACACAAGTCCCATAGTAATGGCACACGGTGACTGTACCTTGTCACTGCAACGTGACCTAAAGAAAAAAATGAATTTCATAAGCAGCCTGATTCTAAGTCTTCAATAATACTTTGCATCTTGTACAAAATATTTGTTAGCAGATGCCATCCCCTTCCCGCTTCTCTTTGTGGAAAAGCCAAGCTATAAACAAAAGTACAAAAGCAGGAGGAAATTAAGACTAAGCAAGATCAAAAGATACTTTTTTCTACAGGGCAAAAACGTCCAGGCAATTCAGTAAAAGATACAGAATCTTAATTGCTCTTATGAGACTATTGGGTAAGAGCAGCTGTTTGAGCCCAGGACATGAAGCAAAGAACAAGAGGTATGGCAATGGTATTGAGAGAACAGATTACTGAAAAAGGCATTGCATAATAGACCAGTTACAAAATACACCCTAATGTGTGTGCTCCTTTAGCTCTCCTGCTACTTGGCTTAAGCTTTCCACTGATGAGAATTTTGTAAAAGCTGAAATGAAAATTAATTATTGAAAAGTACCTGAAATGCTAAGTGATTTTCTACCCTGAGGGGTTTTAGCTGTTAAATGAAATATACAATCAATTCCGCAGATAAAATACTTCTGTGGCAAAGCATCTTTAGTCCCACTTGACCCAGAACACTGACATTTATCACTCCTGCATTTATAAACAGCTACAAGATAAAAGAAATGAAGTTAATTTGATCTGAAGGGATCATCTTCCCACTGCACAGTTAGAATTCTCCCTGTCCCCAACTGATTTTAGTACCTACTTTTCTTTCTAGAAAGCCTCATCTGGTCTGTGCCAGGTATAAATATACAGCATTTAAGAAAAAAAAAAATAATTGGTATATAATAGTTTAGCAACCAAAATCTCTGCTGAATCCTATCCTGAAACATCTTATGTTACAGGGAGAAAAAAAAATACAAAAAATAAACTCTGCATATTTCCAAAAGAGATTCTTTATAATGTATTACAAACAGATAAAAGGTGTATTCTTTTCTTATTACCAATGCACCTATTCCATACTCATTCTAAGAAAGTCTTTACAGTATGCATGCACTCTTCATATTTTCAGTGTTCCAATCACTGCAGAGTTCTCATTAGCAAACATCACATATGTGATGTGTTGCATCACGTATGCAACAATTTACATAATCTTATAACAATGTCTCTCATCAGGGAAAAAAGAGAATTTTTTTTTCTTTTTTGTAAGCCCTTTTAGATCCTGCCTCTGGAGGTGCAGCCAGTGAGGCTATTTACATGTCCAGTAGGTTTTCCCCAACACATTTACAAATCTCTAACTGTGACAAGCCTGTAGACACACCAATGAAGCAGCAGGCCATCCTGCAGCACTCTGTGCCTGCAGCTAAGCACAGCTTTGGCTTTTACAAACAGCTCACCAGAGGCCAAGTCCCTTTTGATTTTAGAATTTTATTTCCATCTCCCCACACCTCCACATATAAACACTGAAACCTCCCCATTTCTCCTCCCTCCCCCTCTCCCACCCACAGAAAGGTTGCATGGTGAGGTGATGCAATTCAAAGCCACATCAATGCCTAACACACAGAACAGGTTTGGAGAAGCGAAATCCTAACATGAAAAAAAGAAGTTAAACAGCCTCTTGAATCAAAAATATCAATAAATATGTAGTAAAATATAACTTTTCCCATCTTGAAGAATTTTCACAGAGGAATAAATTCAGTAAGATAATGTAAAAGCTGTCCTTTTGCAGGAAAAATCAGTTTTAGAAAACAAGAGTACTGAAGGCTGCAATTATTGTATCTATATGTAAAAAATCACAGAGCCTCAGGCCTGCTGTCCTTTGGTGCTCCCCATGAGTGCCACAAAGGTGGCTTGTTACTGAGACATCAGTGACACATATGCTACACACACACCCCCAGAGGATGTGTCTTTGCAGAGGCCCTTTTGTAAAAATGAACAAAAACATCACAGTGCTGTTATAAATATTCCCTGTGGTTAAAACTCAGACATAGGAAGCAAAGATTTACCTGTAAAGCTTATCAGGGTGGGTACCAGAGTGCTGGACTCTTCTTACAGTAAAATCTCAGAGCAGGAAAGACAGCCCATCCACTGGATTCAGAAGGTGCCTGTACCTGGAGCCAAACCATGAGAACAGAACAGAGCCACGCTGCACTGAACCATCCAGCATCCCAGCCTGAAACACACAGCACTCCCCAACAAACCCTGCACCCCCTCAGGGATCTGCATCACCACCGGGGCAAGAAAACAACATCTTCATTTTCTGTTCAGATTTTATTTGAAATCTAATTCAAATTGTCAAAGCTACAAAAAGGGGGAACATTTGGGTTATTTCTGCTATGTCACAACATTCTAAAAACAAAATATCACTACTGCCAGCAGATCGGTTACACACATTTCTGATGAAACTTCTAAACACAAAAATGTTTCTTTTGGGAAATAGTCACAATGAAGATATTTTGTACAATATAAAACAATGACAGGTCTACAGATGCCGATACTCATGAGTATACACGTGCATTCACAAAAAAAAAAAAATCAGGAATGCTTTTTTGTTTTTAAACAGACTGTTCAGGCACAAAAACAAAACTGCATTTCCAGTAAGTGACAGCATCATAAAAAATATTAACATTGTCAGTGTTTGCTTTTCTTTGACTTCTTGTGAGATCTGTGAGGAGAACGGGACTGAGACCTGGATTTTTTCCCTGACTTTTTAGGGGATCTGGATCGTGATCTTCTTGATCTTTTGGGTGTCCTGGAGCCAGAGGGCGACCTGCCAAAAAAAAAAAGTCAAATATTACTAGAGAAAGCACCTTTTCCTGAAGTTATTTGTATTCATTTATTGAGCCAAACGAGGCAGAAACATCTTCCCTAACAATGAAAGTAACAGGATGATATCTTGCTTTTGAGAAAAAGGCCATTTTTACATTATAAGGTTTTGAGAGTATTTGGGCTTAACTTCAGTGCTTAGGACCCACATGAATAATAACACACACTCATGTCCTTAAACCCACATCAGGAACTCACAGCCTTTCACATAAGCTTGGCTCTTGTATGAACTGCAGCCTATAACCACAGAGAAACGAAAAACTATGTTCTACTGTGTTACAGTGAAATACTTTTGATTCTCATCAAGCATATTCACAATGTGATGCAACCCTACACAAAAAGAAGGGACACAAATTTACTGTCATCTAATCCACACCTAGTATATTGATCTAATATAATGAAACCTGAATAAGCATCATATTAACTCTAAAAAAATCTCAACTACTTTTCTACTTTTATTTGAAATCTTTATTTATATAAGCACAAGAACAGTTATGTAGTTATGTGCTATGATTTTTTCAACACCATCAAAGGAGTATTCCTCAGCCTGACTGAGGAATTTTACATCAGTAAGATATTCTGTACCTCTAAAAGAAGTGGAAGGTGGAACTTTCAAGATACAGCAGCTTTAGCAGAATAATAAAATTTCACCTCAAGTTTAACATTAACTAAAGACAAATATTTGTGTCAGAGGTTAGGAAATACCTAGCTTGGAAACAAAACCCCATAAGCAGTATCTGATTTTTTTTTTCCCTTAGAAAACAAACTATGGGAGTGAGGAGCTTCATGTAAGCTGATCATCAGTGACAAGCTGCATGGTCACTCCAGTTTGAGAGGTTCTACAGAAGGGCTTCAGGAATTTTAGGACTACAGAAGATTTATCCTTTGAAAATAAAAAGCTAAGAAGGCAGCAAGGTACTCTGGTTTAAAGCAGCATTTCTTAAAATCACCAGTAAACAGGTAAATAAACAGGTGAAAAAACCACAGCAGAGCAGAATCTGGAGCTGATTATCAGGGCAGGAGGCTGTGTGGACTTCCAACCCCAGTGCTCAAAGGCATTAATGAGGAACATGCACTAAAGATCCTGGGAGAGAAAGTACCTGAGTATCAAATGCGCCCTGCTGAACACCCCCTCGCCCCCCAAAGCCCAGGCAAGCACACCCACCAGCTCCCTGAACCAGAGAAGATACCAGCTCACCTTTTGCCTTTTTTACTGACATCTCTGGGAGAGTCTTTGTGCGAGGAGCGGGAGCGGGAGCTCTCCTTGTGGGAGCGCTCGGAGCGCTCGGATTTGGGCGAGGGGGACTTGGCGCGGCGGCTGCCGCTGCTGCGGGACGGGCTGGGGGAGGCGCTGTGCCGCCTCTTCCTGCAGGGCAGGGAAACACACGGTCAGGACATGCTCCCTCTGCAGGCACGGGCTTCAGCCAAGGGCATGTCAGTTACTGGGGAGTAATTACGGGATTGTAGGCTTTTTATTATTAAAACAAAAAATCAAGTGTAATGTGTGCAACAGATTTTCTCTGCTTGAAAAAAAATGAAGGCCTGTGAGGCATTTGGTAATAATGATGGTGGAACGGTAAACACATTCTGTCACAGCTCCCTGAAAAGCAAGGCCTTTTACCATAGCTACACCTAGAACCACGGCAGAGTTTGGCTATGCAAGCACCAGAAAATCAGTGTCCCATCAGCTGCCCCAAGCCCAGCTGCTCAGGATCTGCACTGGGGGAGGAGAGGAGTACGACTGCAAGCACTGCCCACCATCTGTGCAGTACCACTGAAAGCACTGCCCACCATCTGTGCAGCACCACTGAAAGCACTGCCCATCATCTGTGCAGGGGCACCACTGAAAGCACTGCCCATCATCTGTGCAGGGGCACCACTGAAAGCACTGCCCACCATCTGTGCAGTACCACTGAAAGCACTGCCCATCCTCTGTGCAGTACCACTGCAAGCACTGCCTGTCATCTGTGCAGGGGCACCACTGCAAGCACTGCCCACCATCTGTGCAGGGGCACCACTGCAAGCACTGCCCATCATCTGTGCAGTACCACTGAAAGCACTGCCCATCATCTGTGCAGCACCACTGCAAGCACTGCCCGTCATCTGTGGCCCATCCTCAGGACAGTTCTGACTGAGGCACTGCGGGCAATTCACTTCACTGCCACAAGACACCTAACCCCATCTGCAGCTGGTAATCATCTGACCATGCTTCCCCAGGGCATAAATGAGCCAAAGAGCAGCTCTGTTCAAAGGGACCCCACTTGTCAATTGTCAAAAATGACAATTCCTTTAACATTTTGGAGCATGTTTTAATAGCCAAAGCATGGGTTTTGTTTGGTTTTTTTGTTTTGTTGGGTGGTTCTGTGTTTTTCTTTTAAAATCAGATGTGTGATACAAGGTAATTTCAAGGCTGCCACTGCTTGCAAAGATACTGTGAGGGTTTTCCTCCCATCCACTTCAGCCCAACAAGAGCCATACCTCTCTTTTCGTGTTGGTGTACATTCCTCTTTTTCCTTCTTATCTTTGGACCTGGTCTCAGACTTTTCCTTGTCCTTTTTGTCTCTGTCCCGTTCTCTTTCCATCTCTTTTTCTTTTTCCTAGATTATTAGAAGGATCATGATTTCAGATAAAGTGTGAGTAATTATTAGAGGCAATCAAGCTAATGACAAACAGCATAAAAGCAGTGAGCACTGATGGAACACAGCACATGATCTGAACTAATGGTCACACCCTCCCAGCTCTTTGGGCCTTTCCTCCTGCTTGGGACACAGCACAAACATTTACTGTAACACAAACTAACCAAAACATGAGGGATATCCGCCTGGGTGAGAAATCTGAGTATCTAACTGGAAATGAACAGTCTTCAGTGTTACCAATTTCAGGGCAATCTTACAGCTGTAACACATTTTCTAAACTAAATTAAACATGGAAGAATACCAGGAACCTCTTTCTACTTTAAACATGTGCAGCCATCCATATTAATCCATACTGAAAACTGATATACACTCATAACTAGAAGTTATCTAAAGACAAAACAAAAATACAAACAAGATTCTGCAATAACATCTACTCTGTCAAAAACAAACAATTATAGTCCATTTCTAGGTATCAACAGGACCATTGTGAGAGAAAATACATACCCCTGAGCACACCGAGTCTGTCTGTCAAATAGAAAATTAACTACATAAAAACAAAGCTCATCAGCAAGTCTGAACACAGAGATCAGATGCTGTGGTTTTTAGTACTGATCAATCATTAAAAAAAATCAATTCCATGGCAAAAAATAAACAGATATTCCCTGCATACCCCATAAAGAAGAGAAAGAAGGGGTGATTTAGCTCAATGGAATAAAGGAGGGATGGTGGGAAAAAAAAAAAGAAAAGAAAAAAAAAAGAAAAACAGCAGAAGGAGGGGAGCTAACCTAAGTGCAGGAAATACCAGGACATTAAACCTCATCTAGTCTCAAGTTCTTATTACTGGGAAGGCTTACCAGTAAAACCTCCAAATGTCCTTATCCTTACACCTATTCTTACAAACTGCTGCTAGGTAGCTCTAAAATCACTGCACTCTCAAGATGTGCCAGGTTTATTTGACAGCATAACTATGTATTTCATCTTGATAAATAAGAATAAATAGTATTTTGAATAGCTCTAAGTTTCTAGACTCCAAACAATATACAATGTTGCTGGGAAATTACTCTTGGAATTGTAAGTCTGATAAAAAAGAACAACCAACCACCAAGTTCATGGGAAATGTAATTAGGATCAGTATTACATTCCTGTTACAAAAACTAACTTTATTATGGCATTAAAGCAAAAGATGAAGTTATTCCCTTAACAACAGAGTTACCATTGTTTTCAATGATTGTTAGAAATATTTCTTTCTTTCTTGAGAGTAAAAGAGACAATTACTAAAAATCAAAAATATTGTGAGCTGGTTGAACTAATTCAACACAAGGCATCTAAAATTTTATCAGGACTGTTATTATCAATTTCTGTTTGTTTAAGCTACTGTCTCACTAAGCATTCTGTGCTTAGTGTACAAATAATTTTACAGAAAAGTAAGAAAACTTACTTACACTTCCACCAAGAAAGCAGAACGTTTTACAATACAACTACATTTAGAAAGAAAATTATGAAAGCCTTATGAAGTCTTAACTGCAAACATTAACCTCCAATGTGTGCATCTCCTTCAGGGATCAGTTTACCTAATTTTTAAAAGTCTTTTTCTTCAAGGTACCATGAATCAGTCAGATATTGAGCACCAAATAATGCAAATAACAAGTGACAGAAGAACCCCTGGTGGAAACTGCTCATTTGTGTTTAACTTCCAAGGAACTGCATGGGTACCTAATTCCATCAGTGATCTGTCAGGCTCTAAACCAGATGAGAAAAGCAACTGTCATTTATCCTCCCTCACCACATACAATGTCCAAAGAGGTTGTTCTTTCATTATGTTTCAAAGGTTTGAGATCACATCACATTACATATAAGACGTTAACTTTTAAAATCACTCTGACTTCACAGTCCAGAGAGGTCTCCTAAAAATAGTCATGGTACAGAATCAGTCACATTTGGGTGAATGGATGAACTGCAATTATTCAGGAAGCTCAGACACTGGAGAATCAGAAACAGATACACTGCTTCAAACTATTTTCCCCCTTCCTTGGGAAGCCTTTAGTGCGGCAGATCAATTACTAAAAGCAAAAGCAGAAGTCTGATGAGCATGTTCAATTGAGAGCTGTCCTTTCCTTTCCCACACTAACAGTTTGCTTCATGCAGTAGATGCAGAGGGGTCTCTAAGGTTTCTGTACAGGCTGTGGTACCCAACTGTGCAGTGGAAACACGACAGGACTTGGATTAAAAAAGGAGATTGTATGTATTCTGCAGAAAGCACTGGGACTTAGGCATGCAGATTGACACTGCAGCAGTATTTTAACAAGAACCACGTGTTGTTATGTTTACAGCCACCTCACATTCAATAAACTCAACAGAAGCCTATCACAGAATCAGAGGCAAACACAAAGAACAGTTCTTACCCTCTGGAGCAGCTTGTCTCTATAGTGTTCAACCTGTTCCTGAAAACTCTGGCCTGGCTTCTTGGGTCTCTTCCCAGACTCTAACTCATCCTGAAACTTCATCACCTTAAGCTGTGAAAATAATACTGACCATTAGATTATTTGACTTATTATAATCAAGTTAGGCAGGTGGCTGAAAATGAAATTTCCATTACATAGAATCTGTATTCTTCATTCCTTCTATACAAGCTTGTGCACAGAGATACAAAATTTAAACTGGATCAAAGTAACAAAACCACACACTCATTTGCAGGCACCTGCAGTTGTTTAGAGACATGGTGAGAACTAAAAATAGAGGGAATTTTTTTCTGTTACTCTACTAAATTCTGTTCTCATCATTAGTACATTGCACCCTTGTATTTCTTGGGTCATTATCTGTTTTTTTTTTTTTTCTTTCAAAATGAAATCATTTACTGCAGGTGTCAATATATTCTTTCAACTTCTCTTGTCTATTTCAAAGTTTCCTTTGGAAACAGCCTTTTTCCATTTAACCCTGAAAGTTAAAATCAAATGACTGACATAATTGGGACATAAAACAATGCACCTCCTCTTCAGGGTTGTTTGCACAGAGTGCCTGATTTGAAAGAACTGATTTTTACTAACATAATACTTTTTCATGTGCTAACAAGCTCAGCAAGCTAATTCAGTTCCCAAGTGCTGCTAAATGTAACACTAAATTTGCTGCAGTATCCCTGGCAGTCACAAAGTTAAGCAAATGTTAGAATTTCTCCATGTGGGTTTTTTTTTTTTTGGTGGGTTGTTTTGGTATTGTTTTGTTTGGGTTTTTTTTTGGTCTAGATGAACTAAAACCTTCTCAGATCATGAAACTTCACTCACATCTCGTATCATTTGTCATTCTCTCTTCCTAGTGACAAGTCCTTGTACAAACAATCATTCAATTTTTTTTGGAGGAGAAGGTGTCTCTTTTCTGGGGAAGAGGGGAAGGAGGGAAGAGCTTTCCCTCTTCCAAATGTTCATGCTCTGACCCTCCTGCACATCCTGTTCCAACACTGGCATTCTATATATGAGTAGATTTTTTTCAGTGCTCGAGCTTTTATTTTTAGCAAACACACAAAGTTGTTTTCTCTTTGAAAATATTTCATTCTTCCACACTGAAAACACACAAAGGAAAAGACTTTGCAACTGTGTCCATTTTGATTAACTGAAAGGATTCTCATTCTCCCTAATATGAAGTAGTCACAAAATCAAACTCTACAGTTTTTTTCTTCCCTCTCAAAAATCCAGCAGACTGGATCTAATCAGCCCTTCCAATTACTGACAGAAAGGAAAGGTATCACAACCTAATCATGAGCATGTTAAGAAACATAAAACCCAAGCAAGGATAACGTTACTTTGAACAAGATCCCCTTTCCCTTCAGTTACAGAGTTTATGCCAACACCACCTTTTTCAATTTAGTCTCAAATGTAAAGGAACAACTTGCTTTGGGGAAAAAAGACATAAAATAAAATTTTTAAAAAGCACTATTATCTCATACCATAGTAAACTTCTGTCAAGTGTTCTGCTTTCCTCCCTCACTCACAGAGCCTGCTCTACCTGCAGTTGAGCATTTTTTCTGACAATTCAGCCAATGGAAAACTGTCACCATCATTTGTCACATACCATCTTCTATAAAGGCATGTTTTTCTTCCCCCACTTTAAAAGCAGAGTTTCAAAGGCAGAAATACCTTTTGGAACCATACACTCAGTGTCACTACTCCCTGTTCTGCTAAGAAATCAGGATAGCATTCCCTACCAGCACACAAACTCCAAGCTCAGCAGCTGCTCAGCACCTTCAGTACCAGAGAGGAGGAGTGCAGGGAGGCTCAGCTGATCCAGGAAGCCTCTTGGGCTGTCACGGCATGAATATGCCCATAAGATTTTAACTCTGTTTTCCCAACTAAATAACCCATACAGTTTAAAAAACACAACAAAACCAAACCAAAAATCAAAAACAACTGAAGTCCACAAAACCCTCCATCCTCATAAGATGTGTTTCTTTACATTTTTAGCCATAAAGCTGTGACAATCTCTATTTGATCATATTCTGAAAGCAAAGAAGCCTAAATCTATAGCCCAAAGTAACCTGAGATGAAACCAGGAATCCAAACAGGCTTCACCTGATTTAATAAGCTCAACAGATGCAAAAGATGCTGACATGCATGGCACACAACCCACTGCTGGCAGCAAGTTTAAAATGGCAAGAGGAATTATTTGCATACAGCTCCTCCAGAAACTGAGGGTGGAGTGGGGGCTGAAGGTGGTCATTAGCAGGTGCCTTGAAAAGAGAGAAAAACAGGAAAGGCTGCACTGTGCTAACAAGTCACTCAACACTCCCCAGACTCCAGCCATGGCAGGATCATGAGGGGAAGGTGCCTGACAGCCAAGAGAAGGCTGTTACTGGATTTCTGGTTTTGTTTGTTGTTGCTGCTGCTGTTGCTGTTTGTTTGCCTTGTTATACATACAAACTAGTAAAGAACTGTTATTCCTTTCCCCAGAAGCAGAGCAAAGTATTTCTTTGAAAGCTTGATTTTTCCAGCAAGTCTGTAAGTAGTGGCATTTCTGCAGCTACAATATTATCAACAACAGATGACAGACATACTGACATACTCATGTAAAGTATCTCTTCTGCCACAGAGCCCTCTGGCCTGCTCCATCACACTCTCAGGCTGCCATGTGTCTTGGAGCTAAGCATCTCCTTGCTTTTGGTTTCATGTAGAACAGAAATAGAGTCAAAGATTTAAAATAGACCAGAATCTTCTGAGTAGTCATCGCCTTCAAGAAAAAACTGCTATAAATAGCAAAACTATTGGTTAAGCAAAAGCCAATTTGTCTCATCTGTTGTTATTAAGCCACAATAAGGCCTAATAGGATATTTAATAGGGTATCTTTATGCCATTTTGCAGTTAAATGAAGCCAGCTACAGAGACCTCCACAGACTGCAAAAACCAAAGGGTTATATTTTGTTCTAGTTATAATTCCAGATAGTCCTGTGACCTAACAAATACCCAAAATTTGAGTATTCTGCACTAAGCACCATAATCCAGAGAAAGAAATAATGGAAACTGTATAGAACTTCTTGACAAAGGTAAGCACCTGTCCTTTGTGACAGGCAGGAAAATCTCTGTGGCTCTGGGTAGAAAAATGAACGGACTTTCAATACCAACTGAGAGGGCAGGGGGTGTTTGGTGTGAGTATCTGTGCAGGGAGGCACTGGCAGAGCACAGCCACAGGAGGGTGAACAGGATCCACCCCTGCCCCCCTGCAGCTGGGGTGTCAGCAGAAAGACTCAGCAGGAACCCTCCACACCACCGACCTCCTCCCTCAGCCAAACTCTGCTTTCAGGAGGCCAGCACAGGTGAGTAAAGCCAGCTACTAAAAAGGACTAAAATCCTGTTTAACCCTTTTGGAAGCACCAATATGTCTGAATTTGTGATGAGCCTGCCTCCTGCTGCAGATGAAGCTTGTGCTGTGCATTTTTGTTTGGAGAAGGATTATCAAAATTTGTGCAGCAAGGTGGAGGCAGAAGTGAGATACCCTCGAGAAAGGTCCAAAGAGGAATGAGCTGCTTCATTTTGTCTGTGAGTTTACCTACACTCTAAGGGAACATGCTTAATGAACAATTTAAATGATAAATTCTCATTTTTTTCACCACTTCATAGCACTACAGTCTCTTTACAAGGAGGAATACAGTTTTTTTTACATGTCTCAGGGAGGAAGAAAGACACACAAAGCACCATAAAGACCACTCTGAAATGTGAGCTGTAATATACAGCAAAGTGCCAGTCTTTCCACACTTAAAAAAACAGTTAAAAATCACTGTTCTTCAGTGTTATAGGAAAGGTTCTGCTCCTGCTAAGTTCAGGAAAGAATTCACACTTCAGAAGGATTAACAGGGGCATGAGGGAAGCAAACAAAAGGTTCCTAACTTGCCTCCTCTGATGGCACCAATCTAATGGCTGAGGCCAAAGTTTGTTTCTTACTTCACTTTCTCCTTCCAGCTAACAAGCTTAATTTACTAACTGTGCCAAGAGAAAGAACTGTTGCTTTATTAATGAATTTCCAAAAAATGCATGAAAAAATGGTTTTTAGCTTCCCTGGCAGTCACTGTGTAGACTGTGCAGCTGGAGCATTAAACTTCACCAATTTTTTTGCCAAATATTTTAGACAACACTTTTTATAACGCATATTAGATGGCATAATTGTTAAAGCTTGTAATTGGTTGTTTTTTTCCTCAGCTCTTTTCCTCAAATTTAATAATGAATGGGGGTTTTGGCAGGGATTGGGTACATACAAAGAACAAACCATGAGTGTAAATGCTTTGAAGTAGTACAGGGAGTACTTTCCTGTCAATGACAAACTTGAGGAAAATTTTAAGTGCTCCTACATAGTGTCTAAAATGTTCTCAAAAGTAAAAAAAAAAAAAAAATTCTCCTCTTCCAGCAATTCCAAAAGTCTGAAACCAAAATGGTAATTTACTTACCAAAAAGAATAAAATGCAAGCATGCACTTGAAAATCTCAAATATTTGCCACCTAAAACTTTTACTGACAGAACACACTGCTGAAAGAACATAAAACACTTGTGCAGTGTAAAACTGACAATAGTAAAGCAAATCACAACCTGATCTGCCTCCACAACTGCCAAGATAATGTCAGTAAAACAGATACTCAGTCTGAAAGGAGCTCTTTCCATAACTGCTACAATCAATATTACAGCAACGTGAAAATTAGTTTCACTTGTACTTTCATTAGTCTGACATCATGTATTTCCTACAAAGATACTGCCACCATGAGTCAGGTCAGACATAAATCCCATTCAGCTTCTCACATTCAGAATTTATTCACCTAATATGGCTGTGTATCAGGAACTATCAAACTGCTGTGCTAAGCAAGAGATTCCTAAGTGCTTAGTGAGAGTCTATTAATTTCAATAAAATCTGAATAGTTAAAAAGAGGCATATTTAAGAGAAACAACATTTGTGACATTCTAAAATGTTACTGGCTGAACATTTCAGAAGAATGTTATGGTGCTTTGCTAATGTCTGATTTTAGATAACCAGCACAGTATAGCATGAACAGGTAGGCAGCCACAATTCCACCTTCCAAACATTACCCAGGTTATAACCTGTCATCTGGAGGTGCTACAACTGCTATAAGCATTTAGCAACTTCTTAATATCATTTTAATGCACTGAACAGAACAATTCCGATATTCAATGTACCCCTGGGTCTGAATATTGAATACAAGCCAGGAAGTCATGTATAATTTAAAACCTGACTTTACATGGCAGTGTATGGCAGAAAGGCTTCACTGCTACACAGAGCTCATGCTAAATTCCAGTTCTAGTTGCCTTCTCAGTCAAGCACAAGCTCAGAAGCCAGAACAAAGCCATAACAACCTCTGCTGGTTAAGCTGAACAGCTACACTAACACCTGTGCTTGGAGAAAGGAGAGAATCCTGAGCCCTATGAACTGCATGTAGGACTTCAATTAAAATACTTCCAACTCATGACTACATGGTCAGCTCTATCTACTTCTTTGACTGATGGCTGAGACAGTGAAAAGAAACACTTTTAAATGCAATAAAATACGGATACTTCAAGGCAAGAAACAGAAAAAACAAGAAAGGTACAGGACTAAGGCTACATCCAAAAGTTAATCCCAAAAGTTAATTTTCCAAGAGGAGCAAAGTGTAAGGGCATCCAAGTGATCTAAAGCTATACTGGTACTGAAACAGAACACTTAAACAGAACAGTCATTCTCAACAGGTAATATGCCCTGACTCTATTCTTCATTTTTTCCTTCATTATTTTAAACATCAAAACCAGGCAAGGTGAGGGTGTGAACAAACAAACCTTTACAAAAATACACCAGACTACAACAAAATCCACTATATATTATAGGACTATAATTATTGCAGGAAAAAACCCCTCCCAGCTGTATGTAGAGAACTCAGGGTGGGCTGAGAACTGGAAAGGTACAGAAGGGTGGCACAAAACACCCCATGCTCACCTCTATCTCTCGGAGTTTGGCACGCTTTTCTTCGCTCATTTCTGAGTATTTGACTGACGACTTGGAGTCAGGCATTTCCTCTTTAATAGGGTTTGAATACATGTGCTGTTCTTCTGACTTAGAACTCTGTGTGTCTTCTTCATCTTCACTTTCTTCTTCTTGACTTTACAGAAAACACACAGAATTAACTAAGATGTCACAGATCTCTTAAGTATATATGAAATGTACTATTTCTCTTACTTAGTCTCTAGGATTAGTTATTAGTTTTGAAATCTGTTAAGTTACATTATGTAAGTCTGTAGCTACAAATTAGTCTCCATCTGTGAGACAGATCTTTCTCATTTAATTAACTGTTGGTTTTTATGATTCACACAATTTACAGTTTTCATAGAAACAGAGTGCAGAAGAACTCATTAAATTTACAGTCATTAAATACATATCTATCTCAGCTACAAAAGCAAACCCACTCCTTCAGCAGAAGCTCTAAGTGCTGTAATGGTGCTTTCCAGGGATATTAGGTTTAACAGAAGAACAATATTTACTACTTTTGCTTTTGGGAGATAACCCTGAGAGATGGCAGATACCCAATATTATATTCCCAGGCTGGCCACTAGAGTGCTGCAGGACTCCATGCAATGCAGGAAGTATTTACAGCATTAACAGACCCTCTCAGTAAAGTAAAAGAGAACTCCAAACCACCTTCTGCTGGCATGGAGCCCATCAGCATCCAGTGAAACACCTCAGAACATGACTCACTGTGCTCTCTCAGCAGAAGAAAGAGGTTTAGATTCATTCATATATACCTGACAGCAAGATTTCCATACTATTATCTTAGCTCTTATTATTTGATGCTGAATTCTCAAATCAGCATAAATTCAATGATTATTGTTAGCAACTCTACCAAAAGATGTCATTTACCATGTTAGAAAAAAATCATGGGAGCTGAAAGTATGCTGCACTAAAATCCTGAGTTTTCTCCATTTTCTTATTTTCCTACTTTCAAAATTTCATTTTTGTTCTACTCATGTAGTAAATAACATATATATCTTATAAGTAGTTCCAAAGACACTCAACATTAGATACATAAAATAAGTACGCTTTCATTAGAATGAAAAAGTATTTACTTTTGAATTTCCTCCTCCTCAGATTCTTCATGTTGGTCAAAAAGCTCCCATTTAGAAGTAGTAACGGCTACAAGAGACAGTAGGATAATTTTAACAACAAAAAAGCTACAACTTAATCTGAAAATTAGTATCTGTAACATAATTATAGTAAGATATACATAGTATATAACATACAATAAGAATTAGTGTGGTAAAATTTGCCAGCATCTAGCACTTTACAGAAATATTCAACCACCCCATTATGAGAATGTTTATGATTCACAGAGCTATTAATTCCCACTGCATATCATATTCAGTAAATCCTTCAAAAGCAGACAAGCATTTGTCAGTTTGTAAAACATTATCTTTCAAACCAAGATTTAAAAAGACTGCCAACCACATGCTCACATTTTTGTTGTTTGTTTTCAGTATTTATTCTTAATCAACAGGAAATTACTTTTAAAGGTTGATCAGTTATTGAAGTAGAATAACCATAACAGAACACACCATTTTCCTTTTTGGTTAAAAATTCAGTGAACAAGCTACAAGAGAAAATCCTACTCTGTTACATGAATCCTATTAGCATTTTAATACAGATCAGCTGAAAATAATCATTACATAAGTGACATTATGCTTTCAGTTTACTTCAGAAGAGATACTTTCAGAACTAACCTTGAGCTTCCAGTTCCGATTCATCCACTGCTTCCCACTTCGAAGGGGCAACCTTAAATATAGGTTCATTCTTTTTTGAGTCTTCAGCTG
This sequence comes from Melospiza georgiana, assembly GCF_028018845.1. NCBI lineage: Eukaryota > Metazoa > Chordata > Aves > Passeriformes > Passerellidae > Melospiza > Melospiza georgiana. The sequence continues at coordinate 14,374,599 of NC_080439.1, forward strand.
TATCCACTGGTGCAGAAAGAGACACAGAAAAATAGCTTAGAAAGCTTCTCAGAAGTTGAAACCAAAAAGTACTAAGATAACAGTCAGAACTAAACAATGAAACAGATTACACAATCTTAGTATTTGCAAAGCAAAGAAACCAGGGTTTAGATCTTGCTGGGTTACATCAGAAAACACCTCCTGTGTTCCTGAAGCAATTACTATCCAAAGACAGTAGAGCATATTGAAATTAATCAACATTTTACAAAGTTCAATGCCAGATCAATTCTGGGCTGTATTTCTAAAAACTACACAGGAAGAAAAGATGCAAGACTGAAGAAGCAATCTGAAAGTTGAAACATTTCGTACAAGGAACTCCATCCAGATCATCATCCAGAGATTTAATTGGGACTCCATCCAGATCATCAATAGGAGCAGCATCAATAGGAATTCCATCCACATCTTCTAGTGGAGCACCATCGAGCTCTTCCTCAATGGGAGCACCATCAAGATCATCAGGTACTTCCTGAAAGCAAATAATAAGTCATTATTTCAAGCACAAATTTATATTGCTTTTCTTCACTTCCCCAATTATCAAATAATTTCTTTTTAAAGAAGCACTTTTATAAATACCAAAACCTCCAAAATGCCTATCAACAATTTTTGCTAAGCAGTATAGTTGCTGATTGTAGAGAAAATAACACAACAATATCTTCATTTAAAAAATTATAAGCAAAAACTTTAATTTGTCCACAATGTACTGGAAGCTTTCCAATACCTATATTCAAAAGAAGAGCTATTAAGTTGAGGTTTAGCTCAAAATCAATTAGATAAATCATACTTCCTTGATATGAAAGTTTCCCCAAGACCAGTAAAATGAACAACAGACACAAAGGGACCATTGAGCAGGAACACCAATTTAAGGAACACACAAATTAAAAATACAGCTGTGTATTCTAACTTGTTAGGTACAGGCACTGTCCTTCATGTGTGTGTTCACCCTGCTTTTCCACTCCAAGAAATCAGCTTTAGTTAAATTATACTGCAGGTGTCCCTCCCACTGCTCTGAGAGGTATCTTTCCACAGAGTTACAAGGCCTGAAACTCCACTCAGAATTCAAAGACAGGTATTACAGAGCATTTCCAGCACAAAGGAAATTCCTGTCATTCTGCACTAGTCTTTGCTCTGAAACACTTTCACAATGTAACTCCACCACAGCACCTAATCTACAAGCAAGAAACACAAGAACAGAATAAACAGTATTTGCTTCTGAAAATGTTACACCTCTATTTAGGAGCAAGGACTTGGAAGAAAGAAAGGCTTATTCACCCTAAAAGAGAGAGCAAAAGAATCCTTGCCAGCTCTGTTTTATATTAACACATTTATTCCCAGCCGTCTGCAGGCATCACTCCTGAGGTCACTCACCTCTGTTTCTTTATCTTCCATGATATTTACAAGTCCCAGGAAAATATTCTGTAGTTTGATCAGAAATGGTTCTGGATAGATTGCCCAGTCTTCCCATGCTCGGAAGCATGTCATCACCCGTTGCTAGAAGCAAGAGGAAAAAATAAATGCTCAAACATTTCTATTGAGAAATTTTACATGATGGGAAAAAGATCACAGAGAACTACTACTGTAGGCTACTATTCTTCAGTAGTTCCATACTGAAGTATATTGCAACGATACCATACTGGGGAAGACTAGTAATTTTACAAAAATACATATATAGGAACTACATTTTAAGTAATCTCACTTGGGTTTCCTTTTCCCTTTAAATTCCTGTTACATTATCCATTTTGGCTGTTGCCAGTTCTACCCTGACAGTAAATTTCATTCTGCCCCAATGTTCAAAGCAGGTGCCTCTACCAAATGTAAGAGAAGATATCTGTTAGTAAAATAAAATAACTAAAATTAACATTGGCTTATACGTATTATTGAACTTAAATTGTGTTCCTACTTTCATTTTATTCAGCCTGGAGAAGAGAAGGCTCTGGGGAGACCTTAGAGCCCCTTCCAGCACCCAAAGTCACTAAAACACACCTGGAGAAGGATTTCTTACAAGGACAGGTACTGACAAGCAAAGGGGGGAACGGCTTTAAACAAAAAGAGGGTTGGCTTAGATTAGCTATTATTAAGAAATTATTCAGTGTGAAGGTGCTGTGGCAATGGCACACGTTGCCCATGAAGCTGTGGCTGCCCCATCCCTGAAGTGTTCAAGGCCAGGCTGGATGGAGTTCTGAGCAACCCGGTTCAATGAAAGGTATTCCTGCCCATGGCAGGGGGCTGGAACAGCAGATCTTTAAAGTCCCTTCCAAAACCAAATCATTTTATCATTTTCCTTTTTAAAAAGCATATTTGAAAGATGTGTTTCAGTTCAAGTTTGACACACTAAATGTAACTGAAGATGTATATATATTAAAAAATCTTCCTCTCTTTAACATATAATTTAAGAAAGTTTTAAAACAGCAGATAACTAAAAAATGATTCTCAATCTAGAGCAATTGAGAGCAGAAGGAGGACAACCAGGATGAAGACCTTGATTCAGACAAACTAACTGCTCTGTAAGCTATGTATTTAAAGCTTCTGACTGAAAAACAAAAAGAAAAAAAGTGCAGAGACATCATGAAGAGAAAGACAGGGGTCAAGCATGAGAAGCAGAGAGCATTTGACCTCCAAAACCACTTTCAAGTACCCATGGTCAGACTGCTTATCAGAACTCTAAAATAAAGCCTGTCGCAAAAAATAAAAGTTTAGAAGTAACTTTATGCTGTTCTGCCCAGGAGCTTCTTTCCCACACTGAGCACTTGCACACAAGTTCACTTCTGAAATTGAAATACAGGTGGCCCTGAACAGTAAGAAAGCTAGAAAGCCTTGTTTGCAATTCAAGTGATAGATTAGATATCCTCTCAACTCCACAACTGTAACCTACTGGTACACTTTAGGTGGCAGATGCTCATTTCCTTCCTTCACTGCAAGGATATCCTTGCAAAAGAGAAAACTTTTTAAAAATTATTCTTTTAAAAGTCTAAATAGAGACCTTGATGTCTAAGCCATCTGATAGTATGTAATCTCTTGTGCAGGAACATCTATTTACGTGACTTCTATGTCATGTAAATAACAATGAAATACATACCTTGAAATTTTCAGACTGTAAATGGCCTTGTATTGTACGGTAAGTAGCATTGAGATCAGAGAATATCTGACATAATTTTGTTTCAAAACTAGAATTAAACATATACATTTCTTTAGTTAAACTTCGTAATATATGTTTTCTGGACATACACAATTCATGAAAATACCTGGGACACAGGACTCAAAAGCACAATGTTCTGATCCTTATAGTAGCCATGAACTGAACTATAAAGCAAATATGATTACTATATATTAAATCACCTTGGACAACAACAGAACTGTGAAGGGAGATCTTCACATCTGCTGCAGTCTCTTTATACACCCTGGAAAGATTGGAGGACGATAAAAGGAGTTTTACAACCTTAAATAAAATGAAAGAATTGTCTCAAAATTCAATCTGTATTTTAAAAAAATCTTAGTTATACTTGTATTCTAATTTATTCAGTGAGGCCCTCAATGAAAGCACAGCGAGCAACAGTTGCCCGGCTTCCCTTGAGCTTCTCACAATGTGCAAAAAATAAACCAGCACAACACAGACACATTGCAACAGGAAACATCAATTGCAATCCCTAGTTTTGTAACATGCTGAGTATTTCCCACCATGCTGCCCTAACATTAGAGAGACTCCAGGAACTAGACATAAACATTAAATATTACAAAGATACTGTCTCATGGACATTCTTCCTAAATTCTTCTCAGTAACTTAGAAATAAACTACATTAATATCCCTTTATAGCTTATTCAAGGTTTATGGAAAGTTACACCACACTAATTTTAATTAATCTGCTAAAAAATGTACTTCTTTTCTTGAACTATCTGCTATAGCATATCTTGAATATTATCTACAGCTTTCTGTCAAGAGGCATTCTCACCTTTATGGAGCTCCATGTAAAGGGTCCCTTGCACAGGGCACATACATTTTTTGCATTACCAACATGCTACATCTTACACATTTTCATGCAAACAGATATAAATATCATCAGTCTGTAATAGCAGTAGCACAGAAAAGTCTGAATTTCCCACAACCACGTTTATCCAGAGATGTACATACAGAGATGAATATAAGAGGGTTTTTTTTAACAGCCAACCACCTAAAATATACTTACAATTTTCTATAGTAGGAAGCATTGGCAACTTTAGCTGAAGAGTTGTATAACACATCCGACACTAGATACAATCTTGCAATCTACAATAACAATGGTCAAATTAAGGTAAATCCAATTTAAATTTTTCTGAAAACAAAAACCTTTTTTACTGAAAGAATACAAGACAGTTTAAACTATCTAATGAGAATTAAGTGTAGCACAGCTATATTATTAATGAACATGTTAAGAGGCAATTATGCCCCTGTAATGCTGTAGAGTACTAACTACTGTAACATATCACCACAGCACTACAAAGGAGAATCATGGCATTCCTCTTTTAATTTTCTCATTTGAATAGATCATTTCACTCATCTTAATTTCACAGTAAGGCAGAGTATTACTTACAAGCAACTTCAGAAAGAATAAAAAATATGTAACAAAATTCCACAGGAAGAGATGATACTAGAATTCAAGACCACACTTCAGAACAAAATCTCAACACTACCTGAAACTTATGAAATAATGCTTGTAAATTACATATACATGCTGCTAAGTGAGCTCTGCCCCCAAAATACAAGATCATAGAAAATCTCCACACCTTCTTAGGAAGAGGAGTCTTGAGGATGGACAGGGACTCTGTAATGCAGTCCACAATTTCTTCAGCAGCTTCTGCATTATTTAGACAGAAGACCATTGCATCACCAATGTCGTTCTTCCGAGGTGTTAACCCACGCAGGATTTCCTCTAGTTTGTCCCTCTGTCTGAAATACCAGGAATTTTAATACTTTCAATATGAAATGAAAAGTACTTTTGTGAATTTCCATTTAACAATGTTTATTTTGTTTTTCCATCTTTAGGAGAAAAGCAATTTTCAATATTTTTATATTCTTTTGCTTGAGTTCTTTAAGTGGTTCATGAATTTATATGTCCATATTACATAAAGTGCAAAAAATTCTCACTCAAGTCTTGATTACATACAGAAATTAAGGAAAAATACCTAAGAAATAACTTAATTAAGCACATCAGTATCACTAATAAAGTAATTCGCTTTCTGGATTTAGTTTAGGTTCAAACCAAATGGATAAATCTAAAGCATGCAAGTAATTTCTGCTACAAAATAAGAAACACTAGATTCAGAAAGTGAGTAAATAAAAACTGCTTCACATTTTTCCTGACCTCCATATGAGAGAAATTGTTTAAAATAATCTTTTTCTGAGCCTTTCTAAAAGAAGGTATAAGAAACAAACTGTGTATTAAAACCTACAGAAGCATGACTGTTGTGGTAATTATGATGAGAAGAATAAAACAGAAAAAAAATTCCACATGTTAGTAACACATTTGTAACAACAACAGCAAAATTAGGAAAAGCAAATCTCTATTTCCAGGGCCACAGCCACCCCCAGTATACTTTAAAGCAAAGAACTCTGACGATCTCTCTCTTCCTGTTTATTAACAACAGCTCCCAATTTTAATTTCTGATGAACAGTATCAGTAAGTTTAAGATTACAGCAACAGTTTAGTTTGTGAGGTCCTAACAATGTTGAGAACGATGCTACATATCCTCAGCTACAGACAGCAGCAGAAAAACGGGAAAAACTCTCATCTTCCTAATCCCTTTCAAATTAAGCGTTCATAACATTGGAATGAAAGGTTCAGTGATGACAAAGCTAACCAAATCAAGAATGTATCAGCTACAGGTATGATCAGAAACACTGAGGTGAAGAGACACTTACTCAGACACGTACAGAATACTATGACAAGTATGACAGCTCAGGGGATGACACCTCACAGCTACAAAACCACAAAGGACAAACCCAGACAGCCCTGCTATCAAGGCAGCACCATCCATCAATGGTGGTACTTACTCTTCCTTGAGTGCACCCTTCTTGTTTGGTTCCTCCACAAACGCTTCTGTTTCTTGCTCTTCTGACATCCCATGCAAGTATGGATTCAACGGTGGTGGCCTCCAGAAGGATCCATTTTTGAACATGCGGAAATCTTCCGTCCTCCACTTGGTTGGAGCGTCCCCCTGTGAAAAAAAACAGAAGTATTTTTACTTTGGTGTTATTTCACTTCACTATGCTTGAAGCTATAAACTATTATGAAAATTCTACTTGCCTGAAGAATTGAATAAAGCTTCCATCTGTAATACACATGGGCTGGAGTCTGGTTTTCAAATAAAAACCTAAACCAAAGAGCAAAGAAAATACATAGAGCATATTACAAATCTTGAACTGACAAAAATTTAAAGGAAACAATAACAAAAACTCCAACCAAACCCTGTTCAGAATCCCACCTCAGCTGCAGAGAGAACACAAGGAGCTAAAATCATGTACACCCACAGCACAGTCAGGCAGAACATGTGCAACTGCTCCACACACTCATACACACACACACGCAACGTGCAGAGAGCAGAGCTCCCCAAAGGCACAGCACTGCTCAGAACTCAAGAGCAGAACAAAGAGGGTCAGAAAGAACAACTGTGCAACCTCACAGCAAAGCAGAAGAATCATCAGTGCAGACACTACAGGAGCAGCTGCAGCCTCAGCACAAGTGATGCAGGAGTTTGCAGTTACATAGTGAGGTCATCAAATACTAAATTACTTGAAGTTTTCCACCAGTAAATTGTCTAGCAGAGCACTGGCAACATCTGATGGAGGATGTGGGGAACAAGCAGCCCATTTTTAATGGCCAGGATATTTTCACCTGCATACCTTCTCACTTTACATATAAAAATCATAATGAAGCACTTCAAATTTACTGCAAACAAAACACTGCTAAAAAAGTCATTTAACATTTCCCTCAAAACCTTTTTTGAGAGACTGCACTTCACAAGAAATTTAGAAACTGGTCCTTTTGTATTCCATTAAGGACAAGTGCTCAAAATTCTCAAAACTTCCCTATGTCAGCTGAAGCTTAATTCTATTTTAATTGACATATAAGAAAAATTATTCCCAGCTCTTGCTAAAGGTTACAAAATAGGCTCCAGGAAGAGTAGACCTCACATTGAGTTTTTCTGTTTGGGGGAGGAGGGGGATTTTTTCTTTTTTTAGAACATATGCTACTGCTTCAACTGACTGTGAATCCCTCAAAAGACTATGTGTTAAATGGCATTTATTAAAATATATAAAAATTTATTACATAGTGAGTGTACTATTGTACTTATTTGTATGTACACATTAGTAACAATTGGAATAAAAGTGTGTTCTGCCTTATAAAAGGATTGTACAGCCATAGGTGTGATTTGTAAAGTTTGCATCTGCACACAAAGAGAGACCCAGCAGAAGTCAGTCTTATTAGTATTTGGAGAATGCAGAGTGTTAACAAGAGTGAAACCAGCAGGTGTTATTTGCAAGGGAAGCAATGCAATAAGCACCTGAACATTGGGTTGTTGATTTCTCGGTTCATGATCATGGCTTCGAACATGGGCCCTTCCCGAACCACAAACTCTATCATTCGATGGATCAAAGCGAGCAAATTCCTACAACAACAACACAGTTAAAGAAAAATTGATTCAGACCTAACACTATATAAAACTACACCACCTAAGATACTACAACTGTGCAGGAGATTATTTTGCTGTATTGTTAAGAAATCTGCATAAAAGGTAAGGCAACATGGAACATATTATAGCTTTGCATCACAGACACGGGCATTCTAAAAATCAAACCATGCCTAGCAGTGGTGGAGTAAGAATTTAAGAGACCTCCTTCCTGAATTTCCATGTCTTAGCCTACAACCATGTCTCGCTTAGCAGAAACCTGACACACAAATATGGGCACCTGAGCACCAAAGTACAATTAGCTATCAAAAACTAAGCCCTCATCTACACTGTCTAGAAATAAGACTGAAGTGTTAGCTGAAGTTCCACAGGGGAACAAGTGGCTGAATATTCTGCTCAAAATAAAACACACATGCTTCTGAATGTTCAATACAATCTGATTTCAGCTTTCAAACTATTCAAGTATGAAAGGAAAAGCAAATAGCCTTCCTGATGCAAAACAGGGCAATGTATTTATTAAATTTAGATCTTATCTTTTTGGTCAAGACATGATTACTGGCATAGAACAAAACTGTCCATTCTTTTGTGTCATAGCATCCCATGTTCCCTCCCTCAGACACACAACAGAACTAAATCACAATTTAAAAAAAATAAAAATCTGTATTCCTTCATTCAGCACTACATCCTGAGACAGGCAAGAAGTGGATGTGAAGTGCACATTTTTCAATGTAGAGTCACTTCTAACCATGCTAACAGGAGACAGTCAGAAAAGCTTTATCAAAAACAGTGATAGCCAGTTTCCACCCCTTTGGGGTTTTATGGAAACAGTGTCCTGAGGTTTTAAAATAGATTACCTACACATGCCAAAAGCTTCACAGTACATGTCCTTTGAATGTGATGCAAGCCCAAAAAAATACAGATTTTTGCATTTTTAAATTTCTTTTCTTAGATGCAACAAATGAGTATTGGATTTTTACATGTAATTCATTAATTTCCATATAGTACTTTTTAAATGACTAAAATTCCATAAATTTTACATTGTAAAGTTGCAGAATTTTTTATTACTTCTTAGCACTGAAGTGACTATTTTCTACCATGAGTATTACAAGTTCTGCCACAGATATAATGCACTAGATTAAAAAAAAATCAACTTAAAAAATAGTAATAATAGAATAGTAATAGAATCCTACCCCAGCCATCTGCAAGTGCTCTTTTAAGCCATCTAGCACTGAATCTACATTTGCCTTAAATATTACACAAATAAAATCAAACAGCAACCAGTTGAATTTTCCTGTCTGCTTTTTATAATCCCAGAAACACTGCAAAGAGGAGATAGTTTCATCAATTCTGTAGCCATTTTATTTACAGCAGTCTTCTGAAAGTCTGAACAGCCAGACTCTTCTTGTTATATGAACTGTATTTGAAAACATCAGCAAGAAACAAATCTACAATAGCTTTCAAGCCTCTGAGCTATGACAGCATTCATTTATTTTAAGGCAAATCCAGTGTGATCACTTCTGGCTTCCTGCAAATCATCACTGGTTTTCATCTAATTTTTCCTTCATCAAGTAAAATCTAGTTGTGTAAGAGCAGCTTATGCTTGAAGAAGAACATCTGCTTCATAAGACCTCCAATGTATGAAAATAGATTCAGCTCATCCCATATCTGAAATGCTACAGGCATTTTGGTATGCAAGATGTGACTACTTGGAAGTGAATTTCTCAAAAAAAAAATTGATTATACATACTCAAGGTTTGCTGTTTACTAAGAACAAAGAGATGTGAAAAATAGTATTGAAAATTTCTAATCAAAGGAGAATAATTAAACCTATTATCCCACTGAAGTCAGTCAAAATTTCTGCATGATGGGATGCACTGAGTAAGGAATGGTCTTAGCAATTATCACTGACAACTTCCAAAATCAGCAGGAAAAGAATTATTGGAAGTGTTTTCAAATACAATTCATTTAACGTGAGTTCTTATCATGCAGGCTTTTAAAATGCTACAGTAAATAAAATGGAAAATTAAAAATTTTTCTCTGCCAGCTACTCTGTGAGCACTGTACAGTTTTACAAGTACTTGTTCTGCTACTCAGTATGTTTCTCAAATCAAGACTCCTGGTTGGTCGCCCCAATTATTCAAGTTTCTACCCAACAAAAATTGTACTGTCTTAAAATTCCATCAAAAATGCAGTACATTGGACATGTACTGACAAGTTTGTTAATGCACAACAACCAGCTCAGAAATCTCCTTCTTCCCCCTCCCCCCACACGAAAAAAAGAAAAAAGGGACTTTGTGACAATAAAGACAGTGTAGTAAAAAACCCATAGTGCATTATTTTAAAAGGTCATTTAGCTTAAGTTGGCCAACAAAAAAAAGGTTTTTCAGTTATAATAAAACCACATTTATTGGAGCCGATCGTACCAATGTCTGGTCAAAAACTGTATACTTTCCCAATCCATCCCATGATGTTTTCCTGGTCCCCCGCTGCCGCAGACAGTTCAGCTGGTGTTGCTCACCAAGGCCAATGTCAAAGAGAATTTGGTAATCTTTTGTGCTTCTTTACTTTTAAAACAGTGTTGTGTTCCTATGTTTGGGAAAAGGCTTTAGCTTAACTGAGCAAGAGTATACCTAGACTAGCGTGAAGGTAGGAACAGTGATGGGGACCAAAATGGAAAAATATTCTTGCAATAATACAAAAGTGACAAAAATTATTAACTGCTACAATTAAAAAAATAGCAGAATCAAAACTGAACTGGCCTCAATGGAAGTGGTTAAAAAATTAACAAGTCAAAAAAAAAAAAAAAAAGGGAAAGAAAAAAGAAAGAAAAAAAGAAAAAAACCCAAGAAAAAATAAAATTAAAAAAAAAATCCCACAGCTGCATCCCCATATGCAGAGGTTAATGTCAGGACTTAGGCTGCATCTGTAAGACAGTGTTTCACCCTAGTGTTCACTCACAAAATTACCCTGCATCACTTTCTAGGGATCAAATTAAATGCAAAAGATAATTACTTAAGTCTACCCTCAAAAAAACCCCAAAAACAGTTAATAAGACAAGAATAGTTAGACTGCAAACCACACACATTTCTTTTAACTGTTATAAAATAACCATTGCTCAGTCAAGCCATTACCTTTTCCACAACATCACCATTTTTCTTTAAAATTCCGAAGGGGAAATTTTCTATATTTAGATCAGTAATAATAAAGAAAAACATGTACCTTTCTGTTGGGATAACCACTTTGACTATGGCTTGCGACAGAGTCTGTATATGAAGTCACATCAGATAATAAACATAGAATATGTGAGTATTGTTAACAAGTAACAAGCAAAAATATACATATGCAATGAAAATACTACACATCTATCACAAACTTTGCAGGCAATCACTGCTGTGAAGTTATAACTAAGCAATTACACAAAATTCAAATGGTTGTGGCAGTGAACCATGAAGGTTCACCAATTGCTAAGTATCAGAACATTCCTGTCAGAATGTACACTGAGGCACTGAATAGGAACTATGCTGAATATATAAGAAAGGAGTTCTTACGTTTATGAAAAGATTCTAAACTATTTGACTTGGATCACGTTGGTATTACTTTATTCCCAAGTCTTACAAAAAACAGCCCTGGCATTAAAGTGTCATTCAAAGAATCAATAAATTCTTACAAATGTAAATCAAGTTGGTTTGTGATTTCAAGATACTTACCCTTTTATCAGCTAATATTCCACAAAAAGAAAAGTTTGAAAACTGACTCCATAAGTAGCATAAAATACTTACTCAATGTCCAGATTAATTACCTTCTATACAAAATACATCAACTCTTCTAGGGTAAAAATAATGCTACCCAAATTAAAATGTAGGATTTTCTATAAGGAAAACAATTTAGATACTGCAATTTGGCAGCCAAGAAAATGGGGGGACGTAGGAGAAAAAAATCCAGGGAGCCTGGAGGGGGAAAATGATAGCCAGATTTTAAGCAGCACTAAATTAACCAAGAGCCAATATATTGTACCCTAACACAGACATGAAACAGAGCTTCAGGAATTAAGTAGGTTCCCTTGGGCTACAGCAGGGAGCCAGATTTTGCAGGCTAAGGGCTGCCAAAGTCAGCCTGAACAATGCAAATCTATGAAGCCATTGAAATACTGTCACAGATGTAGTATTTAACAATGAGATACGGCCCAGGGTACTGTAAGTTACCTTCTCAAAATCCTCCTTGTTTTTTGGTGGTGGTAGCATTGGAGCATTGGGATTCTTCAACCTCTCCCTAGGCTGGGCATTGAAGGGCAGTCCTGACGGGGGCGGCGGCAGGGTGTGCTCCATCATGGAGGGCGGAATGTAGATGGGATGTGGTGGGATAGGAACAGCTTTGCCCCAGCCCAGCTTCATTTCAAACGACATTATCATCTTGCCTGAAAATGTGAAAAAAAACCCTTCATTACCATGTTATAAACTGGTGCTGCATCACTTGGGATTTCCCCTTGCTAAGTGCAACATTTAGGTTTGCCTGCCACCGTTTACCTTTTGCTTACATTGTTGATTACTGTTACTAGATCTATCAGACTACAACACAGGCTAATGAAGGCCCATTACACAAAATGTTTTATTAGTCTTCCCCTAATGTCTGTCTTCAGGACACTACAGTACACAATTACTATTGTTTGGCAATATTCAGCTGCCAGTAGAACAGTCAAGTGTAAACTCACTACTGGTCTGGTATCTACTGGAGTTACAGAACACATCTCACTTGGCTGATAAAACAACCTGAAAATGTGCTTACAGTCTGCAAAGATAATTACAGCCCTGAATTGAGAAATCTGTTTACCATTTAAATTCTTCAATGCTCTTTCAGCATCTCTTCTGTTCATAAAGGCAACAAAGCCACAATTTCTTTCTCTTGCTCTTTCTTCATCAGTTCTTGGCCACATAATCTTAACACTCGCTAATGGTCCAAAGCGGCCAAATTCTTGACATAACATCTCTTCATTCATCTACATGAAAAAGAGGTAAAAATTAACATTTTGCCACTGTAATTCTGTGACAGCTGTTTGCATTATTGTCCAAATGCCAAAATTTTCATTTTTTTATTTTTTTGACATAACATAACTTCACTGATAGCTCCCCAATGCAATCTACTGCAGAAACAAGAATCTAAAAAATTGCACTTTTAACTGAGCACGCTCAAATGTCTGAGGTATGATCCACCTCGCTTAGGGATATCAATGGAAAAAGAATTTTAACTGAGCTAGAGATTGGTAGTCTAAACTTGAACTTTGCAGCATTATGTTCAGAGCACTTATTCCAATGAATATTGCAAAAAAATTTGTCTGGGCCCAAAAATGCCAACACTGCACTCCCTGGCTCCAAACTCACCTGAGGATTGATGTTTCCCAGATACAAGTTTGTTGTGCTTGGATCTCCAACATCATGTGACCCTGGTGCATAATCATCCAGTACTAAAATACAGGAAAACAACAAACAAAAAAAGAAGTCATAATCCCTGTTATGCATTTAAACGACAACATTAAATTGAGTAAGAAAAGAATCTGTATTACCACCAGACGATCTGTTTCTTCTTGAAGGAGCATCCACTGAATATAGAGAAGAAAAATATGTACAATTTAGTCTACAAATCTTGTAGCCCAGACTAACATAAAAAATAACATCTACTTACTTGAACGCCGCTGCCCATCTGAGTCAGACTGGGGTGGTTCAAAACGACTCAATCTACCTTTTGTTTTGTGCCTTTCATCACGCTCCTCCTGGATTCTAAGAAGCAAGTTTAAAGTCAGCAACAACTTAAATCCATTCTGAAGTTTTTATTCTAAAATTTTGAGTTGACTAAACAATTATGAGAATTTTCAATATGAAACAACGAGTTTGTTAGAATTTCCAAGTTGCCAGTATGTCTGAACTTCTGTTTCATCAACTGGAATATATCTACCAGAATCATTCCAGCTGCATGCTTCCTCATTCATATTGTCAGGGTATTTCATTCTCAAACAAAACTGGAAATAAGAACTGTGCTCTGAAAAAGTGACTCCAATTCTACATCCAACTGCCAGAGATCCACAGACCACTCAAGTGACTTTTCAAGATGCACACAACTCCTCAGTGTCTAGTTATGCTTCCAGCTTTTCTAAGCCTTACTCAGAGGCACATCCACATGACTATTTCCAGAATAAACTGGATTTCATCTCAGTTTCTAACTCTGAGGACAGTACTCACAAGTATTTGGTACCCTGCAGTCTGGCCTTAAATCCGGATATGAAGATACTGAATCCCAGGATACAGGGATGTTCCTTCAACTCATTTACACCAACTAAGGAACATGCAGCAGTGAGGCTCAGGCACTCCTCACAAAAGCCACATGTGGGTTTAGAATGTTGTACCTACTGCTTTCTAATGCACAGAGATTCATTTGTTTTCCATCACTAGCAGCAGGATAAATAGATGGCACTCAGCTGCTCTTTGCTGTATTCCAACACATATGGAAGTGAAACAATCTGCTTTTTCAAGCATTATCCAACTTGCTTTTAATACTATCTAAGTTGAAGTCTCTAGACTTGAAGCACAATTCTTATTTCTGCATTATACAAAAGCTCAGCCTTCTCCTACAAATTCCTCTGGATACAGTTTAGAAACACTGACAAAGCTCACTCTTGTCAAGAGTGACAGACATTTCATACTGCACCAATCTCTCTGCTACACCCCTGTACTGGGCAGGTTTTGGTAGTTGGGGGGATACAGGGGGGGGCTCTGTGAGAAGCTGCCAGAAGCTTCCACGATGGCAGATAAAGCCAACACCAGCCAGCTCCAAGATGGACCCAACAATGGCCAAGCCCATCAGCAATGGCAGTGATTAAGCCTAGCTAAGTTCTTTTAAGCTAATTAGCTATACCATTTCCCAAGCATTTGAGGAAGAAAAAAAATAAAAACCTTCCTTTGAAGACAACTTAGCAAGAATGATCTTAAATACTGGCAAGGCAAAAACCCTGGACTTTGTTTATTTACAGTAAAAACTAGCAAACTTACTGCTTTAACTCTTCTTTAAAAAGTTCCAAATTACTCTTTTTCTTTTCCTTCTCTCCTTTCTTCAAAGGCTAAAATTAAAGATATATAAAACAACATTTCAGAAGACAAAATGAACAGAATTAAAAATAACATAACAAAACCATAGATAATTTCCATGCATATTTTACCCACAGCTTTCAAACCAAGTAAGTACAGGAGAAAAAAAACAATGAAAAAAAACCAAAACAACAACCAAACAGACTTGAAACATTCAGACTGAGCGCTATCAAACACAAAGCTAGAAAATAAAAATTCAGAATAGTTGAAAAAAAAATTTGTTACTTCTCGTTCTCACAATGCAGCACATATGATCAAACACTCTCTCTACGACATAAACATTTAAAATAACTGTGAGGTATTTTGTCACTTTGTTCCATTTGGAAACTAGGATGCTGACTACACCCCTAGCATACCATCATGCTCTAATGAATTTGATAGATGTGTGTGCATATATATGTAAATTGTTTTACATATATATTTTCAATTATTTTATCTACAAACATTCTACTTGAAAAGAATTTCCTTCTCTTGCTTCTCTTTGGATGTAAATATAGTCTGAAAAAACAGTTACTTTAAATAGTTCAAGATCCTCAGGAAAAGCTCTTGAATGATGAAGAATATGGATACTGCAATATATTTTTTTTTAACAGTAATATATGTTCCTTAACTAACTCATGTGAAATGTTATCTTCAACAACATTGTTTTTATATAATCAAATTTAAATGAAAACGTTTCCAATAGGCAGACATACAAAATACTTGTGTTACACACTACAGCTTTGGAAAAACTGGACTTCCTACTCACCCCAGGCAAAGTTGTTTGTTTGTTTTTGTTTTTGGGGAGGGTCTGCCAAATAAATAAAATCATTTTTACCTCATTATCTTCAATCACCATTGGACATGGCAAGTGAGTAAACTGATTGCATTACTTCACAAGTATTTATGAAAAATTTGAAAAGCAGTAATAGTCTTACAGTACAAACACTTGCATATGACAGAACAGAGCTCAGAAAAACAAAAAAATGCTACCATTCATTTCTGTATATGTAGAGCTTTACATACAATGAAAATCAAAACTGCCATCTAGCAGTACCCCACTGCTCTAACACTGACATTTGTTTAAACCTGGAGGGAGGTTATGATGGAATTGCCCACAATTATCACATTACATTCATTTCCCACCCTAACAGGCAGCATCTTCCACGTTTCACTTAAGCTTTAAAATTGCAGTAAGCTCTATTAAAAGACTTTTAAGACATCCAAGACATTCATTACACATACACAGTAGTAACAGTAATCATATGCAATTATCACTTGACTTGAAGACTGCTGGTTCATATTTCTAATATTTTTAATACTTTTTATGACAAACCTTGATTAAAAAAAAAAAAACAAAACAAAACAAAAAACAACCTAAAACAAAACAAAAAAAACCCTCCACCAAATCATGCAGAAGATGAAATAAATTAAATAAAACAAGGTGTTCAGCTTCTGAACTGTGCAAGTTCTGGAACTCAAAGAGGGACTTCTAAAGGAACTTCTCAAACTTCATCCCCCCCTAAAAAAAACCAAACCAAACCAAAACAAACAAACAAACTCAAAGAACCCTACCAAGAAAAACTTGGATCAACACAAAGGTCAATTCATTTTTTCGTTTAAAGTTAAAAAAAAAAAAAATCAAAAACAGATAGTAGCAATAGAAGTTGAGAATTGCACCTAAACCCAGAAATTCTCACGACTGAAGAAGTTATCCCTTTGCAACAGTCACTAAACCCATATCCATGAGAAGTCTGTGCACCTTAACAGGAACACAGTAACAGGGCAGTGCAGCACCAGGTGTATTGTGCCACATACAGGGCTCCTGGGCCTCTGCATTTCATCACCTTTGTGTCTGCTACTGGTTCAGGAAACTCCAAATGTCCACGTTCTCTCAGATGTGACACATGCAGATAAAACTACTCTGCAAGCACTCTGGGCCCTTTTGCTAAGCACTTCTAAATACATCAGGATGGAGTTAAGATTCAAGTGAGAAACTTACAGGCTTTTTGGTTTCTATCATTAGGAGGGATGGAGGTTTCTCATTAGATGGCTGACTTGGCTGATTTTTTTGATCTGAGAATCGTGACGAAGGTTTATAGATTTTACCCCGTTTTTCATCTGTTTCATGCTCCTCTGAAATGAAAGATAAGTTGAAAGCAAATCTTATTAACTCATGCTGCACAACACTGTTCATTAGAAAGAATGCTGATTTGTAGTCCTGGTCATTCAATGCAATATATTACCCCATTTTTAAAAAGCTGACAATATGAATTTTACATAATTTAACATCTTTTAATATGAAGGAAAAGAACATGGATTAGGTAGTCTAAACCAAGGCATTTTTTCTTCGTATAGTTAAAGCACAAATCACACCACTGCCTACCTCAATCAAGGCATAAAGTAGATTGTAGCATCAAGGTTTTTTTGCTCCTAATGTAACATACTAATTTTAAAATGCAATTCAAAGCCAATCTTCATCTTTACTCAAAGCCAAATGACCCACCACCTCCAAAAAAAGATTAGTTATACCTTTAGATGCATTAACGATTCCTCCTCTTACAAATGTTTTCACTTTATTACCATCACCTCCTTCAAAGGCAGCAAGGAATTCTTCATAAATTTCTGCAGCAGCCTTCTCATCCTCCTACATAGCAAATGTTCATCTATTTACTATCATCACAGAACAACTTTCACTAGACAGTTACTCTTAAATTAGCTATGTGACATTCATTTTTATTTTCTAGAGTTCAAGCTACAAACAGCATCAAAGGAGCTTTAATTTTGGATAATTCAAATTTCTGAGAAATGTGGGCAGGACACAGCACATAACACACAAATCCACTGAGGCTGTGTGTTCCTTTCCAGGAGTTTACATGGCAATTTAACATTCAAAAGATGGCAAACAGAAAAGCTCAAATCAAAGGCTTATGAGCCTGGAGCTTTTCTGGTCTCAGCATGAGAGAACGGTGCCCATTCCATCTCAGCCTTTACCATCAACCCACGTGGCTGAAGGAGATCCACAAGAGGATCACCCTTCCCTATTTCAGGAAACCCTATTTCAAGAGAACTTGATTTCTCACAGAGAAGGAAAGAGTAAGCCTCTCAGTATCATAAAGCCATGGATGCCAAAAATACATTATACATGTAAAATATAATTCATTTTCACTCTTAGAGAGCTACAATTACCAAAATTAAGATATCTGGTTGCAATCTAAAAGCAAATTTATTTGAGCTCTGCGTACAAAGTAAAATTTTCATTGTACACCATTACCTTCTTTTTTAATTCTTCTTGCTCCTTCTTACTCAGTGTCCGTTTGGCAGCACTCATTTTGCCAATACTGAATGCCTTAAGTTTACTTTCCATTAGAGGCTGCAAAGGGAGTGAGAAAACAGACATCAAACTGTTTACAAAACAATGAAAGTAATGCTACTTTTGGCCTTGGCCTACACCAGTAACTCAAACAAAACAAAGAAAGGCCTTTCTGTACTCATCTGTGAAGTTTTCATTATCTAATACAACCAAAAAAAAAAAGTGTGCTTTTGTAAAACAAATTATCCTTGGTTTAATGAGGAAGCTTTTAATACACCACTCAAACACAGCTGAAATCTGAAGGACACTTGCTGTAAGAGCCTGGACATTTATCACTGTGCAGTGCTGCAGTTTGTAAACCTCCAGAAATACATGCTTTGCCTTACAGTTCTTCCCCCTTCCCTCACAAAAGCTTCTCTGACTCTTTTGTTTGTGCAAGGTTGGACAGGTAATGGAACAACCATATGGATGCTAAATTTCCATTGTACTTCAAGGTAAAAATTAACAGCTTTGCTGGAACAACAAAATGCATTCTAGAGGTTTTCAGCTATACAAAAACCTCACACAAAAACTTCACATTCAGCTCCTAGACTGTTTCTAATTTCTTTCCAAAACCCTGATGAAGGAAGTACTCCACGTAAGAGTAATTTCTGGAATTCTTAAGACTCTATTCTGGCAGTTAACAGGGAGCAAAGCATCAAGAGAAGAAAGACAACAGGATGGAGAGCATGTTCCAAAGACATGGGCAGTGGGAAGTTAAAAGAGAGAAAAGATACCTCTCTGGAAACTCCTGCCTTAACACAGTAATTCATGAAGAACCAGCACAACAACAAAGCCCCAGAAGCTACTAGTCTTGTTTTCAAAATATTTGTGCTGCTCTTACAGAGCACACAGTGATGCTTAAAACTATGATTTTTGCAATGACAGTTCTTAAAAAAAAAAATCAACTCACGCAACATCAAGTCAAATAAGGTGAACAACTTAAATGTCATATCATGAAAAATATTCTGATACCAACTGGAAAGGGTTTCCTCTAGGAATAATTTTCTTTGCAAAGAGTTTTATTTCTAGTATCAGCTTCCTATTAATTTTTTTCCATAAAAAAGCACCATTAAAAACAAACTGTTTGAAATATCTTCAATTTATAATCCTTGCTTAGCATCACTCCCAGATCTGTGCTAAGCATAGGACCAAGCAGTTCATACTTCCTTGAAACTGTTCCCTCCTCATCACTGAAAGTAAAGCTATCAGTGACAAGTTTATGCAGTGTTCTCTGTGAAGTTATCTGGTTTATGACACCATGTTTGTCAACGTGAGCTACTGTGACAGGCTTATCAGGAGCTTTTAATTCATCTCTGTGTTTTTTTCAATTTAGTAAAATCCCATCTCCCAGATGTCTGAAAAGCAGCTTCTATTTCAATATGTCAAACAATATACAATCTTGGCATGAGCACACAGCAATGGCACAGCACTGCAGGCAGAGCAAATACCAACTCCTACCCAAGGCTTATCCTGTCATCAGAAAATAATCTCTCACAGTAATGTCACAGGATACCTGCAGGTCAGCCACATGAATATTTGTTCCAGTGACATAAAGGAAGCAGCTGCAAGATAAAGAGTTCTGGCACTAAGAGCTGCTCAGTTTAGAAAGGGTCTCAGGAAAAAAAACACCTGCCAACTGGCAGGAACAATATAAAGTTAAGATTGAACTAATTTATGCCTGCTAGTTAGATTCCAATGGGCAATTATAACATTGTCATTAACCATATGCAGCTTCACAGAATTCCTAGCAACAGAACTACACAAAACTTGAAGATCTTCCTCCTTCAAAAAATGCAAGATACTGTGAAAAGGGTAAAGCAAATGACAGAAGCAAAGAGAAACTTACAGCTGAGTAATCAAATCTCTGTATGAAAGCAAACTTCTGTTTAACCAGAATACTGCACTGACTGTGAAGTGGCACAAAGCACTAAAGTTCCAGTCCCATCAGTACAAAATACTCAGAAGAGATTTAAGAGTAATTGCCCAAACTGTAGCAAGTAAAAGAAATCAATAAAACAAGCTACTTCTCTATGAAAAGTTTCTGCTACCACAACTCAACTAATGCTCTTACAAGCAATTTAACAGCTGGTAATTGACTTCTGCATGTACAAAATCAAATTGAAATCTTGAAGAAAATCCAAACCACAGAATGAATTGTCTGGTATTAACTCCCAGTTTGGCTCTTGCTGCCTGTTTTCATTTTAACTCAGAAACAGGTAAGTCTTCATGCAACATACCAACCACACAACCAGGCAAAGGTCTCGTCACTGAGGGGATAAGGGGCAGGGGGACAGCAGGACCAGGTTATTCTTCTTACCTTTTCCTTTATCATATTCTATTAGAAAGAAAAATAAAAATAAAGGATGGAATTAGGGCCACACTGTCTCAGCCTCGAGAAGCCAACTGCATGTGAAAAAGCACTTGAATATCCCATGATTCCCAGGACTGATCACCTTGCATCCTCAAGCACTCCCCAGTGTAAGAGACAAACCCATACAGAGTCCTTGCAGCTTTTTTCTGTTCCAGTACCCATTATGGATGCAGTGCCATGCAGCACAGCTTCCTACATTGCTACTTGTTTTGAAAGTTTCAAGGAGTATTTTTAAACATGAAATCATTGGTTCATTTGCAAACACCTACAGCTTACATACCCAATGCACCAGACTCTGCCTGTAGCAAGCAGGTTTCTTTAAAAACAGGTCTAGTTTGGGTTTGGTTGGAATTTTTTTGGTTTTTTGTTTAAGTGTTTTGGACTTACATGTGAATCAGCAGATCCAGTGGTATGTACTGCATCTGGCCCTCTGACCTGAGGAGAGAATGAGGAGGAGGTGAGGCACACAACAAGAAACAGACACACAACCTCTGGGGAGGGTTTCCCAGTTCTTGGAATATGAATTGTCATTTCAATTTCAACATCCAAATACAAAAGAACAAATATACCTATAATCCATTTCAATGATCTATCTGACCTAGGTCACCTCAGGAGCAATGTCAATATAAGGCAAATAAGGGACAGAGCTAAAGATAGACCATTAAAAAATCTGAATTTCCACAGCTGGATTTTATAAATACATCAGTAATGGGGAAAAAAATAGGTTAGTTACACTGCATCTTCAAGGGTTGTCATTAAAGGCTGTCAAAGATTATATTAAGTGCTTGATTACATTTGGCTTCCTATAAAATACTTTCCAAAACTGTTTTTACTATATTGTGCATAGATGGGACCTGGCCACCTCAAAAACCACAACATGTGACCAGGTACTAACTGGTTACTTTAAACTCCAGCTGAACTTTAACACCTAAACCAGCATATACACAAAATCAGACTTTAAATGAGCTTAAGTGATGGAGAACACACTTTTAAATTATGTAATGCCCAAATTCCAGAAAATTAAAATATTATTGCCTGATGCACAATTCATACCTTAACTGAAATTTAAGTCAAAGTAACACATTTGCATTAGCTGAAATCTGTTCATTAGTTACAGAACATTAGCATTTCTCCTCATTACCAGGAGTTTATAGTTTATACCAGAAATAGTAATATATGATGCTCATTTCCAGTCTTCCAAAACCAACAAGCACCAAATACTACTCTAGAAGATTATTTACTAGGCCTTGTTTTTATTGTGCATGCTGCTTTTTCATCAGCTAAGACGGAGACATTTCTCTTTTAACAAGTGTATTCCTATGTTATACAGTAAAATCAATTTAGAAAGAAATGGTCTTCAACAGAAACCAGAATTAAGTGCACAAAGGCAGTGCAACACACACATACAGCCCTAGAAAGGGGAGAAGCAAAAGGCTTCCAGGAATGTTTGGAGGTTTTTTTAAGAAAGATGATTGGGGCAGGAAAAAAATGGGGGGAAAAAATCATGTCTTACTCTCAAGGACCTCCCAAATCCCCTTCCTTGCAGCACTGTACATGAGTCACAAGCACAACTCTGCACAGAAGCCAATAACAAGCTGAGTTCACATGCAGCAGTAGCAGTCCATTAGAATACACATGCAAGCAAATATCTCAAGCATTTTTTACTAATGCCACTGCCTGCAAACTTCTCCTGCTGTGTACTTGGTGCTGGATTTTTTTGTGATCTCCAACTGCCTGTGGCACTCAGATCAGTAATCTGTTATGCACAGGTCTCCAGACTGCACAAATGTAGCCTAAGGAAAGCTGTCCTCCCCTCAAAACTTTAGGAAAGTGCAGCCCAACATCACACAGGTAAAAGATGTACACTGCACAAAAGAATTGCAGAGCATGGGAGCAGCATTCTCCTGCTGCCAGCTGCCACCCTGCGGCAAGCAGCACCCGGCTGCAATTCAGCCTTCCAACAAACAGTGAGAGCTGCAGCCCAAAACATCAGTCCCAAAGGTGGAGTGCACAGGGCTGTCTGCCCTGCTGTGCTGCCCCAGGAAAGGAGCTTGTCTGGCAGCAGCACAGGGGAACGGCCCCTTCCTGAGTCCCCACATCTGTTCCACTGATGGAAGTGTTGATAGTGACAGCTCCCAACAGGGGGTGCTGAAGCTGCTCACAGGGGGGACACAAACAAAGCATTACACAGAGTAACAGTGTGGCAATGCTCAGTACAGACAGATTATCCTGAGGAAGAACATAAAAAGAAGCAAGACACGATATCTGCTTCTCCAGCAGCAAGCAGATGATACTGCTCAGAAAGGCTGCAGTGTGTGGTGGCACACAGAGGTTCTGTGGGAGCCCAGTGCCACTTCCCAACCCACCCACAGAGACCATGGCACTGTAGAGCCACTGAACATAACCTGAGCAGCACAATTTCTATTCAGGTGCACTCAGAAAACTTCTAAAAGCAATTTTAGCTTTCAGACCAACTGTACCCCACAATAACTAGCAGCTTTGGAGAGCCATGTCATCTTCCTCCTTCAACAATTCTTATTTTTAAGGTCTTCTTTTTCCTATGTATAAATTTAGTTCTACCTTGTATAAATTTAGTTCTTCCTTTGATACTGCTCCTGACCAACCAAGCAACTGTTCTGACAAAGCACAAGATGAAAAGGCTCTTGACAAAACTACACATTGCTATCTGCCAGTTTCCAAACAGCAGTTATTTTAAAAAATCACAGATTCTCCCAGCACTGCACTTTCATCCATCTGCACTGCCTTGACAAAAGGGGCCATTTTGTTTCCTTAGGAGTCAGACCAGCTGCTCTGACTCAGCGGAATCGGTGTCTAACAGAGGGAAACATTTCAGAAGATGTTGCCCACCTGTGTTGAAATCTAGAGCAGGATTGTGTTTTCTGTTCTCATCATGTCAAGAAGCTCAACTGAATTTAACTGCTGAGAGACACACAAAGCTCTGCCCTACACATGAGATGCGAGTGAGGACAGCTCCCTCCTGTTCAAAATGCCAACAGAAAAAATGCAGTGAATCCAACTTCCAGTCACTGCCAGCACAGACAATTAACAAATAACTTCTTACCCCCAATTCATTGCATCTCTGCATGAGAACTATCTTCCTTTTTTTGTCCTCACCCAGACTTTTTTAAGCTGGATCACTTTTTCCATCACTTTCACACTGCACATTTGTCAAAGCATGTGCCAGCACAGCTGAAGTGTCATTTCAGCAGCCTGCATTAAAATACAGCCCTGTCAAAGCCCAGTCCTGGAGCTCAGGTCACACAAAGCTGAATCCAGCCAACCTCACTCAACCTCCAAAAGAAAAACCAAAAACTTCAAAGGACCAGACAAATGAGATTTATGAAAAACTTCCACGAAAATGACAAAGCAGAGACATCTCTGAGATCCTGATTTTCTTCTAGCTTCATGGAAGCTTCCAAGGAAAACAGAGAAGAGAACAGCTCTTCCAAGGTCTTTCTTCCTGCCCACAAATCCAGCTCTTCATGGTTTCTCCAGACTTAAAGATCTCTCAGTAAACCTGGCATGATTGTGTTATTTCACAAGTATTTAAAATACACTGTATACAATAAATATTTTTTTAATTAATACTGATGCCAGTTAGTGAAACAAAGAGCAATAAAAGCACAAAGGCTGCCAATAGAACCCAGGAGACAATCTGTGATCCTATAAATGCTGAATGGTATTTTTACAACTGTAACTGCTACAATTTAAAACATAAATGAAAGCCCTGTCCTTGAAAGAACCAATAGCTTCAGGGTGAAATGTTTACAGGAAGCTCTGCTGAAAGCCACTCCTGCCCTGTTTAACACCTTCCACTGATCCTGCCCCCACAGTGGTCACACTGAACTCCAGCACTGCTCCTGGTCCAGCTCATCCCCCACCACAGGGAGATGGGGAGCTTCAGCCAAAGCATCTCCCAGCTCAGAGCAGCAGCCTGCTGCCCAAATCATGCCAAAGCAACCAGAGAGGACAAAGCTTGCTAGGGAAGGAGTGGTGAAGGCTGGGACTCCTTGTGCCAGCACCAACAGCAAGGAAAAACAAATGGAACACATCATAAATTAAGATGTCAAAATTCAGCTAAAGGGGGTTCCCAGGTTGCCTTATATTTTTTATTCTCCCTTTCTTTCTAGAAAATAAGTGCTTGAAAACACCTGCCAATTATTTCACAGCTAATGTATTTAGTGTTTGCAGTTACTGCAATAATGCAGGCCAGAATTAGTTCCTACCTGAGTAGTCATAACCTGCAAACACAACAGCAAATGGACAGTGGCTTTCTCCAGAAGTATTTGTACAGAATTGTATTCCACTAGAACCTTCAACTCAGGTAACAGGTCCAGCTTTTGGGGTGAAAAAGGGAAAAGTACAGCCTGATCCAAGTGGAGTATTTCAGTATTTCTTCTGCATATGGCACCCTGTGCATTTGGACAGCAGTCTATGTAAGAGCAGAGGCCTTGCCAGACAGTAATTATTCTCAGAAGATAGAATAACAAAATCAAAGAGTCACTGAGCAGCTAAAATGTCCTTACATAAATAACTGAACATCTGTATCTGTCATTTCAGAACCATGTCCTACACTGATGTGCTGTGCAGTCTTTGCAATGTCTATTTTCTATTCTTTAATTATCCTTCTTTCCTACTTGGATTTCTGGAAATCTCAAGCACCAATCTTGCTATTCTAATCTCAAAGTGCCAAAGGAATAGTTAATGCTTTTGCAACACATTTCACATGGGAGACTCTCAAAGTAATTTAGCAGCTGCCAGTATCACACAAAGCAGCTGCCACCACAGCAGTGCAGGCACTGGGGGCTCCCTGAACCTGCACCACCTCCAGCAATGCTTTCCAGTGAATCAAACAAACAATGCCTGGCTGAAAAAATGGGATTTTACACTATATATATATATATATATATATATATATATAAACTGGGTCAAATTTGGTACTTGGACAACAAGACTGAAGAACAAATTCCAACCATTCTGAAGGGGAGAATTTATTTTATTTCAGGCACTAGGTCATAGCTCCTCACAGAGCACAGAAAATAAAAGGTCACTGTGTCTTTCCAGCAGGTATCTAGAAGCCAGCAAAGGCACTGAATTGGAACTGCCACTGAAACACATTCTATGAGTCTGTGAGGTACATAATTTACTGCATTTGCAAAACAAATGTACATGCAAAAGAAGCCTACAACTTCACTTTTAATTATGTAAGTAAATGAATCCTAAAGTTATTAAAAAAATCAAAATGTCTGATAAATAATTACTTCATAAAATCTAGCAAAATGGTTATTTGCTCAACTGTTAAACCATAAACATTCTCATATAGGCTCAACTAAAAATACACATTTTAATCCCTGTGTGAATAAACTAATTAAAACAAATATTAATAATTTCAATACCACTTCTTTCTGCAGACATCTGAAAAGTATCTCAATGTATATCACAAGCACTTATGGAATAATAAAACAAAGATACCAAAGGGGACACACACTGTTCAGCCCCCTAAGATCTCCCAAGATTTTGTTTTTGAGAAATAAATCCCAAGAGATAAGGATGTCTTATTTTATTTCACTTTTCAACAGAAACATTCCCATGGATCCAAGTAGGTACTACCCCTATTTTCTGTGGCACATACAATAATACTGACAAGAAGGAACAAGCCAGATCTAGAATGTAAAGTGGAAGATGGCAAGGATGTCTGGAGCAATGGAACTGAGGAGTGAGGGGAGTGCACAGAGTGGCAGTGCAGGTACAGACTGTCCTCAGCAGGGCTGGCAGATGAACAGTCTGACCTTACAGTCCCTACGTGGCTTCCATGGCATGGAAGAGTTAACTGCCTGAACACACCTCTGCAGGACTGACATCTAGGACAGAAAACAATCCCTGTAAATTAATTATTAGTGTATATTGAAAGAAAGAGTATCATCAGTACAGAAATAGCAAATGACACAAATAGCCTACAATGTAACTGCAAAAAGAAAGGGTTGGTGTTCTGCACCACGCTATCAGCTGCACTCATCAATAATTAAATATTCTATTTCTAATTATACTTGAAATCCCAAAATGTCCTATTCCCTGAAAGGCACTGCCCACAAATTAAGATCTATTTTACTACTGAAGTTTTCTGTCCAGCTCTTATTTGCCATTCCAAGCCAAAAGCAAGATAAAAAAACATTTCTTGGCAATATTTGGAACAGATCATAAAAGGGAAGCAAAAATAAAACGCTCCTACTCTAATAACAACTGAGTAAACTTGCAAAGACTTTAAGTAACTACACTTCACTACCAACTACATTAATTACTACAGTTTCTTGGCAGCAAAATAAAATTTTAAAAAACTAAATAATCCTGGTCTTGCTTAATAAAAAGATGGGCAAAAATTATTCATTTATAGCACTGGTAATTCCTGAGCCATAACACGGCTTTCTGTTTGAATGGCTTGCACACACACACACCAAAACCTGGAGGATTTATATATTTCTGACCTAAAACCTGAAACGAAAGTGAATGAAAGGGAGCAATCCTCAAACCATCAGCGGCCAGTGTGCCCCCCAAAGTATCTCACCGTCCACCCTCGGGCAGGAGCGATGCCGGGAGCGCAGGCAGCTCCGTGCTGTGCCCGCTGCTCCAGAGCACAGCTCTGGGCCAGGTTTCGCAGAGCTGCTGCGCTACCTGCGCTCCTGGGCTGGAAATGCAGCCAGCAGCACCTACAGGAAGTACAGAGGGCTCCGTGAAAAGCGCGGGGAACCCCGCAGCAATTCCATGAAACTTGTAATTTCACCGCGCTTCAAAAGAACCCACTCCATCTCAATTCGTGGTTTTCCTTCCCACCCGCGAGCTGGAAACTCACCCTGCGCGGGCCTCGGCCCACGTGGAGGGAGGGAGGGAGGGAGGGCAATGGAATGGAAGCCGTCGGTGGGCACGGCGGGGCTCGGGCACTGCGGGCCGGCACAGCGCCGCCGCCGAGCCCCGCGCCCTCCTCGGCCGGGCCACGGGGACGCCACGGGGACAGACACGTGCCCGGGCCGCTATCGAGGAGCGGGCGTGCCCCGCAAGAGGCCCGGGACCCCGAGCCCCCATCCCGCCCCCCACCCCGTCCCGGGGCCCGCGGTCACCCCGGGCTCAGAGCAGGCCGCGCCGCCCGCGCCTCGCCGCCCCGCCGCTACCGGGCCCCGCCGCTGCGGCAGCGGGCCGCGGGCCGCGTTCCCCGAGCGCATCGGAGCGGGCGGCGGGCCATGCCTCCCGAGGCGAAGGGAGCGGGCCCGGGGCGGAGCGGCCTCACCTTCCCGGCGGGTTTCTGCGAGCCGCCGGGCGCCTTGTCCGCCATCTTGCCTCTCCCCTCGCCCAGCCCTGGCGGCGGCCGAGCGAGCGCCGATCCCACCGAGCCCGCGAGCGGAGGGCGCGAAGCCGATGGCCGAGCCGCCGATGGCTCCCCCCGCCCCCCCGCGCGGCAGGGCCGCCCCGTCCGCTGGCAGCGCTCGGCCCGCACGGCAGCGACGGGAAACGGAACGGACGGCGCTGGGAACAACCCGAAATGCTGCACCTCAGTGAGAAAAGCCCTTCAGTACTGAAAGGGCTAACACAGCACACCCTTTCTTACTGGGTTTGATATCACACTACAACTGCAAGTGTATTGAAGGCTGTTTAACTGGGGATTATAACCAGCCGTCACATCTATCACGAGTCTTGAATCCCCGTGCTTTCATGGATTTTCAGAGTGGAATTATGCAGGGGCTGAGATAATACTTAAGGAAAAGACAGGAAGATACAGAGAAGTTAATGAAAGCTTTAATCCACCACCTGCCGACACGCACTGCCCTGTGAGCGGCGGGAGGGAGCAGGGCCTGTGCTAACAACCGCTGGGGCAGCGGAGAATGAAAGTTCCAGAAGGAAGGGGGGGGGAAAAAAGCCAAAGGAAAGGTTGAAGAGGGCAGAGGCAACTGCAGAGGGCTGGAAGTTTATAGAGGAAGGCAAAACTCTCAGGAAACCTCACCGGCTGCAGATGTGCGTCCAAATGTGCAGGGACATGGTCTGCAGAGAGCCGCTGCTCTGCTCGCAGCCGTGTCAGGGTGACGGCTCAGCTGCGAGCACGTCCATGGCAATGTCACCGCGTGTCACCAGCGCTGAGCAGGCTGGGCAGGGCGGACAGGGCACAGCGGCGCGGCAGCGAGGCTCACGGCGGGCCGGAGAACGGCAGGGAAGTCTCTGTCCCTGAAGGGCGGAGGACGCGGGTCAATGTGCAGGAAGAGCAGGGCGGGCAGCAGGAAGAGCTCCCTGGCTTTGCTGCCCCGCAGGCGCCGCCAGGGGGCAGGCACGGCCCGTGCCGAGCGCCCGCCCGAGGCGGCCCGTGCCACGTAAGGTGACTCCACCCGAAGTTACACAAAAAATGGCGAAATGAAAAATAACGCTCCCCATCGTTCCTTAGGTACGAGCTGCTTTACTCCGCAGTTCAGTCTGCAGCTGCAGCTGAGGCAGGGAGAAAGGTTACACGGCACCACACGGAGGGCTGGCGCCGCCCTCCGCCACACAAGGCGGAACGTTCCGGTACCGGCGGGGCGGCCGAGGCCCCACAGAGGGAGGATTTGTACCGAATACACCGGAGCGACTGCAGCGATAAGCGCGTGCTGGTCCCATCTCCAGCCTGCAGGAGCCTGCACGGCTCTCTTGGATAAATTTGAGGAGGAATCACTGAGGCTTGGCAGGAAGGAGAGGGAAATCAAACCCACGCATTGACAGGCACAACTCCACCAGTCTTTTTTAGGATATTTTGAGCCCCAAACGTTCCCATAGAGGAGTCCTTCCACATGAAGGGATGCCGTTGGTCAAGGAGCATTATGGATGGATTAGGCAGGATTTACTGCTTCAGAATCCAAGCCAAGCCCTTCTCTTCCCCCATCTTTCCCCCTGTTTACTTGAGAACCATTTCACTGCCTTGCAGAGATACAGGATTAGTATAATCTGTGACCTGCTTTTGGGGTGGTTTTTACCATATTAGTGCAAACAGGTGCAGCAACGAGTTGAAAGCAAACCAGCTAGGGAACTTGGGGCTACAGGAGAAGACACGAGATGATGCTCAACTCTGCTGGCACCATATTAATAAACCTGGCATGAAAGATGACCGACACTTCTGGATGAGAAACAGACATCTAGCTGGAAAGAGGAATGTGCCTTTGGATGATAAGAGGTTTCAGGGCCAATAATGTTTAGAAAATTTGTGCTCCATTTGGCCTCAATCCCTTTATTTTATCCACCTCATTAATCCATTTTAATTATCCACCTCATTGTTCAAGTCCTCCTCTTACTGCTTAGCCTCTACGCTCTTTTGCAATTAATAAACTGCACCAAATTAAGAGCATCACAATCCAGAGCATGCTGAGAAAAACAGGAAAGAAATAGCTAAGAGTTTCAAAGGTCATCTCTAAAGATAATTTTTCAGAATGAACTGTACTCCTCAATCTGTGCTATTTATAACACATTGCAATAGTACAGTAGCACTTGTATACAGTTAGTGAATGAGAACACATGTCAGGCTTTTGGGCTTCATGGGAAAGCGAGGGCAGGAAGGGAAGGAAAGGAAACAGTGAGATGCAGAAATCCATGGAGAATTAGTGCTGGAAAGGGTAGCTAATAATAATAGTAATAATAATATTTAAAAGCAATTGTAGGCATTTTTCATTATAATGCAGTAGGTCTGGTTGCCTGCAGACCTGGGAATTGTTTATTAACTGTAGTCACAATGACAAGTATCATTAGGCAATATATCTGGGAAAATCACGAATTATCATAAATAATTAACACTAAGCTACATTAAGTAAACCACATGCTGCAGTGTGTTACACTTGTCTTTCTGGCTGCTTTTTTCCCAACTTTCAGAAGAAAGCTCTCCATTGCTCTCACTCCAGACCAGGGCACAGAACTGCTGCAATTCTTTAGCAAATGTGGGTGTGAGGGAAAGGGAGAGGAAGGATTTCGGGTGCTGTGGAAGTTCCCGAGCCTGTGGCAAAGGAAGCACGTTCGAGGACATGAGGCAGGCAGATAGTGAGTAGGACAGGAGTGCAGCTGCTGGGTGTACAGGTTTGTAACTCTGTAGTTTCACACTTTGCTGTGTAGTTTCGCAGAGTGGCTCACGGATCCCTAAAGCAACCGCCTGTGTGTGTGTTCCCCAGTGCTTAGGCAGCCGTCTTGCAGCTTCTTCCCTCATTGCGCCCTGCGCCTCCTCCGCCAGCGAGGGTTCTCAGCAGAGGCGGCGGCAGCGCCGCCGTGCCCCGCGGGTTGCTGGGGAGCGCTGCGAGCGGAGGCGGGCAGCCCTCAGCCTGGCCTCAGTTGAGATGCCTTAGCAGGGACCACCGCAATAACGAAAAACAGCTAGAGGGGCTGTCTGGGAGAGGGCACTTCGCCTCTCAGCAAGTCTGGTCTTGCTGCCACTGCTCTGTCTGCTCTCTGTCCCCCGGCAGGAGCCATCTCTGTGTTACTCCATCTCTCAGTGCTAGTGCTTTACCTTCCCTAAGCTATGACTGCTGCTCTACTCCTGCCATTCAGCAGCTGCTCTCCCTTCCAGGACCTCGCTGCTCTCTCCTGGGACACGTCTTATCAGGGAACCCGGGCTCTTCCTCCCCCTGGGATGCCTCAAGCAAAGAGGGGCATTACGCAAAGCAGTCACAGGGGCAGCATCTGACCTGCGCCGTCTGGCTGAGAAGGGTCGGTCATTTGCGGTGTAGTTTGCAGGCATTAGTGCAAGTATCAAATGAAGGCTTAATTTCAAAAGTTCTCCTGCAGCTTCTTGTCAGAGAGAATTAGCCTACGTGGCTAGAATCCAGATGTGCACATCTATCAGCTGTTTTGAAAGCACGGAAGTTCAAGATTAGTGCAATGCCAGTCATTCCTTCGCCATACTGAGAGTCCCTCCTGTCAGGTTACTAACAGTGAGTAGCAATTTGTGCTCTGCAAAACACTCCCACTCTGCACATACAAACAAAACAATTTCTTAGTTATGCACTTTGTAAGTGAGGGTTCAGTTCTGCAACCCTTGCAAAGGACAAGCTGTACTTTGCTCTTACCACAAGCCCCTGGAATCTGGGGCAGTCGTGGATTTTGACCATGGAAAACATGAAATATGCACCCACCCGATACGTTATTCTTCATCACAGTGAAACTAATTTCACAGCAATACTTACGCTCAGATTTGCTGCTGTCAAGAAAAAGGCAAGTTTTACCTCAAATCTTTCAAAACTCTATGAAGACAACAACTAAACTTCCAGAGAAATTTTCTTTAAATGTGAAGTATTTTAGCCAGTTTGCTGTGCTTGGTGTTTTTTTCAGATGGGTTTCATTGCTGGTTTTTAAAGCATAAAGGATACAAACCTGTAGATATTCAAGGTAAAGAGGGCAGAAAATTAGAAGCTCCTGATCACCGAGACATTAAAATGAACATTGCTGTGCAACTATGGTGTTGGTTACTGCTATTCCCATTCACAACATCTACCTTTTCTCTCCTCCAGCTGAAGCTTTAAAATATAGGTATCACTCCCATTTTTTTTATCTATCAAGGTATTAGCTTTATAGAGTATAATTGACCCTAGATAGTTAGTCAAGAAGGAGAAAGTGATGCAAGGTTTCCTGTTTATCCAGTCTTACAAAGACAGTGGAGCAGAATCTTTAAAGGCAAGTTAATCACTTCAGTATTAGATCAAAGCACAGTGTCTACTCAATTATTACAAAGTATTGCAATCACTACAGTGGAAAGTTACCCATCAAACCATTATTTGCAAGAGATTGATACACATTCAAGAAAGGATAAAAAAAACCAACACAGAACAAAAGGACTATTTTTGTATGTCTGTGTATCTCTTCAGATGTTCTCCCAGAGAAACTGCAACCATGAGGTACAGCAAACAAAGTTAGATGAGGCCAAAGCTTCCCTTTCTTTAATAGCTACTCTTTTTAAATAGAGCCAAATTCTACCCTCTCTCTGGTTTAGTGGGGTTGCATGAAAGATGTCACAACAGAGTCAGAGTTACTAAAAAGGTTTCAGTGCAGAAAAAAAAATCCAGAGGAAACAAAGAGGGTAAGTGTTTCTACTCAGATAAAACTCGTTACTGAGAAAGAAATCATCAAAATCTGTCCTAGAAGAGAAGATATAAAAAGAAAAAAGGTATTATACAGGTGGAATTGTATGGTGGAGGATTAAGTCAAGCAAGTTCTACTAAGACTGATATTTGCCAGCATGAGTTGAATTGGGTGAGGCTAAAGGTTTATCTTCAAAAGCATCTTAAATCTTCCAAACACCATCACTGCATATTCATATTAGGACTTTCTCTCTTTTTAAGTTTTTTTTTTTAATTAGTTTATTTAGTCAAAAAAGCTCTGTATAGTAGGAGGGCTAAGTACAACCTCTTCACTAGTGTGCTGAGTATGTTTGAGTGCAAAACATGCATTTAGCTTTTATTTCTTCATTTCCTAATCAAAAGGCATAATTTCACTGGGTAGGGTTGAAGTAATTTAGAATATTTTTTAGGGCTTCTGATATTTCAGACAAAATAACACCTCAGAAATGACTTCAACATCGAATAAAACAAAAGTATAATGTAGAAACAAACTCACATTTGGTATTTTAGCACATCTTTTCCTTTGAGTCTTCATCCAGCTCTGATTAACATTAGCTTCCATTACTTACCTCATTAGGCAGCACCTTCATCAGTGCTTTAAAAGTCTTCTAAAAGGTTATTTGGAGATAAAGCCTGCAGAAAATTCTACACATGGTAGGATTAACCATGGTATATGCTGACCATGCCCTTCTAAATATAAACTCTGGTTAGAGAAATGGAGAGGCTCTTCATGCACTACATTACGTGGACTCCTCTCTGTGACCTCCAGATGTCCTGATTCTCCCTGGCTCACCACATAATAGTCATGTAATACTAACCTTGATGGACTACATATGAATAAGAGGCTATTTTGAGGTTGTAAGTGCTTCAAATTGTAAGGTTCCCTGCACACTATCCCACAGCTGGCTTGGGAGGAGAATACTCAAGTCAATGTAATATGTATGCAGCAGTCTTTATGAAAGCCCAGGCTGTCCTCAGAGATCATTCTCCTTGTGAGAAGTCTGCCTTGGAAATAAGCAAAAGACTTAGATAATTAGCAATGAGTTCCATGAAAGTGGCTGCTAAAGCATTAGTGTGTACTCCACCAACAGCCAGACAGCCCAGTGTGCACCAGGACTGTCAGTGTTGAATCACAAGCAAAGCCTACCTGCTCCTCCCAGCGTGGGCTGCCCCAGTGGGCCATAAACCCAGTGGGTGTCTCCCAGGCAGCCAGGCCACAGCCCAGAGCTCCCTGAGGCCTGAAAGCCTCCCACATCCCTGAACGTGGGGAGGCTGCAGCAAACTCAGAACGTGTCAAACGAGCCCTGCTGCTGCTGCAAGGCCAGCAGTTCCCAATCAGCAGTGGATGCTGTCGTTCTCTAGACACCATCTGTTGCAACAGCTGCTGGTGGCTTTCCAACAGCCTCTTTAGTGCAGGTTTGAAACTGATTGCTCTCAGTCAACCACCCCTTCTTATCTAACCTTCATGAGAGAGACTGAAGATCATGGTCACTCTGGCCCTCTACCACAGGGCACGCAGTGGCATTGACTGGCAGTCTCACTGCCATATGGGACTGAGACAGGATCACCACAGCCCTCCTGGGAGTGCCTGCGTGTGTGGTGGGCTGGGAGCAGGACAGAGGTGGGTGTTGTTTAGCAAAGAGCCCCCTCCCCACTGCCTGCCTCTGCAGGGATGCAGCGCCCAGTCCAGCATCTGGCCTGTCTCCTCTGTGGCCTCTCTAGTGGAGAGCAGCACCATGAGAAGCCTGACCTCTACCAGAGGCAGAGCAGCTTCCAGTAATCCCCAAAAGCCTTTCCTCTCCTGAAATCCCACACTGCAGAGCCCACAAGGAGCTGGGCCCTGCCCACTCCTGAGGCTCCCTGCAGGCAGAGCCCTGTCAGTCCCTCCCCAAGGAGTGTCTGCTTGCTGTGTCCCTGCACTCCAGCATGCACCCCCTCTAAAACACACGGGTACCAGAGCATATTAGGCCTGCGGTCTGAAAAATGTCTTTTGTTTAATATTTTGCTCCCTATGTTGGTTTCTCAGCACTGTTCAGTTATGCTTATTTTCTTAGCAGGTCTCCTGTGTAATTTTTATAAAGATTATAAACAGTGTCACCAGTCTGCCCTACTTTTTAATGAAAAATGCATTGAAAATCACTTTCAGCAACACACTTTTAAGACTTTATTTCTGCTAACTTAAAAAACTTACCAATAGAAGATTTTAATGAAAATCTTTGGACAAAGCATTCTAATTACACTTGACCTCAGTTTATGTCATGTGACCATGCACGTATCTGAATATCACCATGTAAAATGTACTTTTGGCAACCGAGAGCTATTGGATGTTTAAGACTATCTGAAAACAAACAAAAAAGAAACACGTTGAAGCAGCAGAGAGCAATCCCTTAGTCCGCCTCCTACCTGTATCTGCATTACTGGTGCAGGTGCATTAACCTTTTATTTCCTTCAGATGTCTCAAGGAAAAGTAACATCCGTACAGCGCTTTCCCCCGTATTTTTATATTCCGATTATGTAACTGTGCTGCTTGCATAACCGCGACAATAAGTGTAGGATTTGTCCAAGGATCAACACGGAGCAGCTCCTGCCAGCCGTTCCCGAGTGTCCCTCCCAGCCGCCCCGCTCGGAGCGCGCAGATAAGGTGGGTGCCGTGTGTGTCAGTGACGCTCACCCCATGCAGCCCGGCCGGGAAGGTTTAGCCTAAAATAACGTTTGCATTCACTGCATGAGATAATGTCACCAAAGAAATCAGGTCTCAGCGGCCTTACCGAAGCACACAGGACAGACCGCCACCCAGCTGCCACCCGTCCCCTGTCTGGGTGTACTTCCCCGCTCTGTCGCGCCGCCGGGGATCCCCCAGCGCCGCGGGTCCGTCTCCCTTTTCCCGGGGCTCCCGCCGCACGCGCGGGCGCAGCCGCGCTCGGGGCTGGGCGGGCGCCCCGGTGCCCCCTTTGTGCTTTTTACAGCAGAACAGCCCCGCGGGCAGGCCCCGCACCGGGCAGTGCCGGTGCCAGTGACCCTGCGGCCGGGAAGGGGCGCCGCGGGTCCGCTCCGGCCACACGCCTCGCTGCGGGGGCTCTCACGGACCCGCCCCCCCGCTGCGGCCGCATCAATCATTAACGGCGGCTCGGGTGTCCAGCGCCTCCCACCCCGGGAAACCCTACCCGGGGCGGCGGGGGCGTCTCTTCCCGCTCCTCGGGAGCGCTGGATGCGCCGCCGGTCTCCAGTTACCGCGATGCCGGGCGGCGGGGCGGGAGGAGCCGCGGCGGTGCTGCCACTGCCCCTGCTGCAATGAGTGATGCTGCCGGGGGCGGCGGCGGGGGCGGAGAGGCGCAGAGCTACCGCGGATCCTTCGCCGGCGGCTGCGGGCGCAGCGGCTCTGCCTCGCCCGGTCGGCGGCGAGGCGGCGGGCCCGGGGCCGGCCGGGGCAGCGGCAGCATGCCGGCGGGCGATGGGGACAAGAAGGAGGCGGCGCCGCCGCCACCGCCTCGCCCTGCCACCCTGCTACGGTGGGATGAGGTGCCCGAGGACTTCGTGGAGTGCTTCATCCTCTCGGGCTACCGGCGGCTGCACTGCTCGGCACAGGAGTGCCTGGCCTCGGTGCTGCAGCCCACCAACGAGACCCTCAACTTCTGGACCCACTTCATCCCACTGCTGCTCTTCCTCACTCGCTTCGGGCGGCTGCTTCTGCTGCGGGGCGCCGGGGACGTGCCCTTCCACCACCCGGCCCTGCTGCCCCTCTGGTGCTACGCCTCGGGGGTGCTGCTCACCTTCGCCATGAGCTGCACGGCCCACCTCTTCAGCTGCCTCTCCCCGCGCCTCCGCGCCACCTTCTTCTACCTGGACTACGCCTCCATCAGCTACTACGGCTTCGCCAGCACCGTGGCCTACTCCTACTACCTGCTGCCGGGGCTGAGCCTGCTGGACGCCGGCGCCATGAGCCGCTACGTGCAGCAGCGGCTGGGCTGGCAGCTGGACTGCAGCCTGCCCATCGCGGCCTACCGCGTGCTGGTGCTGCCCGTGGCGCTGGCGCTGGCCGTGGGCTGCACGGCCGCCTGCTGCCGCAGCCGCGCCGCGTGCTGCGCATACCCCTTCGCCGTGCGCACCTTCGTGTTCGCCATGCCGCTCAGCATGGCCTGCCCCATCATGCTCGAGAGCCTCTTCTTCGACCTCCGCGCACGCAACCCCACGCTCTTCGTCTACTTCTACCGCCGCTACTTCTGGCTGCTGGTGGCCGCCTTCTTCAACGTCAGCAAAATTCCCGAGCGGATCCAGCCGGGGCTCTTCGACATCGTGGGGCATAGCCATCAGCTTTTCCACATCTTCACCTTCCTCAGCATCTACGACCAGGTACACTACGTGGAGGACGGGCTGGCTGAGTTTCTCAAGGCACCCCTGGCCGCCCCCACCTACCTAGGCACCGTGGGCTATATGCTGCTCCTGACCGTCTGCCTTGCTGTTGTGGTCAGGAGGTTCCTCAACGTTGCAGACATCTGCAAGCAGGACTGACCAGCCTGGCGACCCTCGGGACAGCGACCGCCATGCCAGTGACCCTTGGCCTGGAGGTCCTTGGGCCGATGACCTTCAGACTGGTGACCCTCAGTCCAGAGCCACCATGTCCTGAAGAAGCTGTGACACCTGGGGAAACACACCTGTGGAAGAGCCAGGTCCCTTTCTTGGAGGTTTGCTGGAGAAAATGACCATGGCAGAACTGCTCGTGCTCTTTAAGCTACTAGGTTACCAGGGGAAGCAAGCAAATGCTTACTGGTATGTTGCTGCTTAGAGTATAAGCTGAAATAATTTAGCTCTGCTACTAGGAAGAATGCATGAATGGTGAATGCCACTTACTAATTTCATAACAATTAGGTCTAAACTAGCTCTGTATATACATATATATTTATATATCTAGCTATATATTTATTAGCTACATATATGTGTATATATATGTATACACCTGAAGACATTTGTGCAATGATTTCTCATAGACTTTTAATCAACTCCTATGTGAAATTTCCTAGCAGATTATGCACTGACATTTATCTTCCTCTCTGATATTGTAACAGGCCTTTGCAGCCACATACTGGATTTTAAATGCAAAGAAATCAATAGCTATCCATAGTTTCTAAGGTCTTGCAGCCTTTTCAGCCAGGGAACAATAGATTTAAAAGCGAGAGGAAAAACAGCTGTGAATTATTACAGAATTACCAGTTAATGGAGAGACCTTAATTAGACAGACAGTAAGTGGTTGGTGTAGCCACTCGGATACTAAAATAAAATAGAAGGATATGTAAAATAACCGAACCAGAAAGGGGTCAAACTGGTTTGGAACGGGGGCAGAGGAAGAACAAGGACCCTGCATAATGGAATGGCTCTTCCCTCAGCGTGTCAGGAACATCTGTTGTGCTGAGGGAGTTGCTAAGGGGCCCCTTTATCTTCCTGGGTAAATCACCCCCAAACCAGTCCTCTAGAGTCAAAGTCAGATGCCAGACTTTCTATAAATCCCTGCCAAGCTCGGTGGGAGTTCTGTGGATGTAAAGAGAGTAACTGATGCATAAGATCTCATTCTGGATCTTTTAAAAAAACTACATGGAACTAGTTTCTGCTGCTCTTTAATTAGAGCACTGTCATATTTACCATCCTAAAATTAGTTGCAGAATACGATACTGCTGAATCCGAGTTCAGCACCTAAAATCTGGCTCTACAAGTACAGGATACTGGCACTTTTTTGTCATTCCCCACTTTTTCCTATTCTGATTAGTGGTGGCTGCAGCTGGATGTGTTGAAGTCCTCTTTCAGAAGCTTTGGGGGAGTTCAAAAACAAGAATTAGGAGGTGTTTTCCAAAGCAGTATCTTTTCAGAGCAACCCATGTATTATCCTTGTCACAGGACAAAGAGCTAAGTATAGATTGAATTTACTCTAGAAACATTTTTGTAAACCATGTGCAGATTTTAAGCAGATGCATTTTGCGTTGGTCTGACAGAACAAGTGCAATAATGTTACACAAGGGGCTTACCAAGCGAAGTTCAGGTGAGAAACTGCTTGTGTAACCCATTGTCTAAAGAAGGGTGGTACTTCCTTAGCAAACCCTTGTGTCAGACTGCATAATAGTGTAATAGCTGTTTTACTCAGCTCCTATTGTAGAAGTGTATTTCTGCTTGGGTCTTTCCCATTTTCATGGACATGGCATCTGAATCCCACGACAATGTTTTGAGTCCAGTTCTCATCTTCTGTAAGACAAAGTCTCCTTTGTTAAAAATGGGAATATAGGAAGGACTGTAGCCAGGGATTATGAAGTCACATCCTTAAACATGGGTCAGAGTAATCACAGACCCAATAACTGATATGCCCTCTATCAATGTAACAGCTTTGTGAAAATTTCTCAATTGAAGTGCATAAGCTAAAAGAAAATTACACTCATTCAATTTAGCTTTTATCTCAACCCATTTAAAGTATAATGGTTTGAATATTTTAGATTCTTAGCGAACGATGAAAATGGCCTAACAAATACTCTTTGCCAGGCACAATTCTGCTGGTATGTCATTTCTGGAAGGGTCAGATGTATTTTAAGGAGATTGACTAGAATTATCTGGAGTAGCAGTTCCCAAAGTGTGGCCTCTTGAGTTATTGCTGTTGGGCTATAAAAAACTGCATAGCCTGTGTGAGTGGCTGTGTTCAGTTTTAACTTACCAACCTGCATGAAAAGAAAATGGAAACTACATGAAGTATTTAAAATTTTACCTATTTTCACTAGGTTTTGTCATAAATGTAGCATTGCTTTCTTTATTTTCTTCATTGCTGCCAACAAAGCAGAAAATGATCTGCACCACTGGGAGAGGAGGCTGGTTCACAACAGTTATTCCTTGAAATGTGCTTTAATATTGTGAAAATCCTGAAAACTCACAATAGAAAGCCAGTGGATCAAGACCTTCAACCATGTCATGCTATGGATTTCCACAACTGCAAAAAGAGGCCAAAAATCTTTGAGATGGGCTGTATTCAAGTTAAAATAATAGAGGCATAGTAGTTAGAGCCCAATGACTCATCCAAACTAATTATGTAGAAAGGGTTTGCCTGGGAGATGCCACTAGCACATCCAACCAGCAATTAAAAACTAAGAAATAAATCTTAGGGATAACAAACCTCAGCATTAGAAGGCAGCTCAGAAACAAACAGTGAAAGCCAAATGTAAAAGACCAGGCTTTCAAAGCATACTGTATAATGAATTATATTTGTGCTTGTCAGTCACAATGTAGAGGACATCTCAAGAGGCAATGTCAAAAATGGCTGTTGCTAACTTGTAAAAATACATTTGATATTTGGAGTTAGGCCACCCAGGGTCATCTATATATATCTCAACGACAGATAACAGAATAAAGTTTGGATTGCAACCAGCTGCAATTTTACTGGAATCTTACTGCTGTTACAAGAGTTGCCTGTGAGCCCCAGTCACACTGAAGATTGGTACCTGGCTCTGATATTAAGAATATTGCTTCATTCAGAAGTTTCTGTTGGCAGATTGTTTAGGCACGTGTATGGGCCTGAGCACCTCATGGAATTATTGTAAAAGCTGGTTGCAAGCACTGCTGGCTGAGCCACTGTAAGCAGGCTGCTGAATCCTGAGTGAATGGCTACAGGGAGATGTGATTACAATTTAAGAGTTCTAATTAATGGATTTTTGTTTGTCTGGTTTTTGTTTAAAAAAAATGTGACTACAAATTAAAAAGGTACAGTAAGTGTGGAGAATATCTAGGGAAATGTTACCTGAGTGTCTGTGTCTATTCAGTGAAGGACAAGCATGCAGATAATAATTCCATTTGCTGTGTCCAATGGACAAAACTAATCTGAGATAAAAAGATTCAATTTGGAACAAGATATCTATAATTATAGTGCTTGAATTTGCTCATACAGAAGTGAGTCAGCATTTGTGTGACTTGTAAGGGTGCAGGATAACTTTCTGGTGTGAAAGCACATGACTGAAGAACATGTGTAAGCATGTTCAGAGGTCTCACCTGCAGACTAGATGCGTAAGGAAATCCTAGAAAACTAACTTGCTTGCAGAAGTATGTGTCATAATGTTTTTATAACCTGCCATAAGGTCTACACTGTGGATTCCACAGCTCATGTTTAAAACCAAAAAGGCTTTTCAGGCCTTTTGGAGTAGATTCTGTACAGGGATGGGAGCACAAGGTGGGGACTGGAGCACAGGGAGGTGGCCCGTAAATGCCTGGGTGTTTGGCCAGCACTGACTTTCAGACTGACACACCTGTGCTGATGTGAAGTGACTGTTGCTGGGGCCACTTCCCAGAGTATTGGTGGCATAGACACCCTCCCTT
Organism: Melospiza georgiana; assembly: GCF_028018845.1. NCBI lineage: Eukaryota > Metazoa > Chordata > Aves > Passeriformes > Passerellidae > Melospiza > Melospiza georgiana. Next base: position 14,415,591 of record NC_080439.1, read on the forward strand.
GCATTCAGCATGTGCCTAGAACTGCAATCTACACTGGCATATATTCAGTAAGCCTGGCTTCTGGGCACTTCTGAGTAGCCTGTGAGCTTCCAGCTCATCTTCCTGTAAGATCGATGAACCTCATCTGTAATCACTACCCTGTTTTCTGTGGTGATACAGTATTTTTTCTGCAGTGTGTGTATTTGAATGTCACTATCCAGGGAATCTGTGAAGCTCTGAACAGCCTCATTAGCAAGACTGGAATCTATATTTGGAAACAAAGGGAAAGGTTTCATCTGCATGCTGCACTTGTAGAAATGTAGCAGTTAACAGTAGAAGTATGTTCATTTTTTTTTGCTAAAATGGTAATTCTGCTTAGTTGTCCAAGTGTAATGCTTATTATTTATTTGCTGAATCCAACTACTGTGTCAGGTTTTTGTCAACAGTGCACCTGCAGGAAATGACAGTATGAAAGTTTTACTTCATGTTTAAGTAAACTCTGAGGCAGCACATTCATGGAGCATTATTGCACTAAACTCAGTTGATTACCATCCACATGCCTTACAGAAGCAAGTCATACCTGTAGTGATTGCCCAGATTAAACTGTTTTTTCATTGCCTATGAGCTTAAAAATGACCAAGTGGCCAGTAACAAGCTGAGGAGTCAGGCACTCCTGGGTTCTTATCCTTGCTTTGCCACTATCTGTTCTGTTATCTAGGGCAAGTTGTTTAAACTGTGTTCATTTTGAATGAATTTTAATTCATGTGAAACACTGGAATTGTACCAGGGTTGAATTTGACCCTTTGTGTCTCAGTTTCCACATCTGTAAGATGGGGAGAATATACCTTACCTACCTCGCAGGGTTGCTCTGAAGACTAGCAAATGTTTGTAAAGCACTTAAAAATGCAAACACCCTCCCAGGTGCTAAGAAGAAATCTTCAGCAGAGAGAATGTTATATTTTCTGTCATCTCACAGGGAGAGGAGCATGAATGTTTCCAGATTGTGAACTCTTGGGACAAACCCTTGTCATTGCCATACTCCTAGGATGTTCACATCCTGTGTCTTTTTGGAGCTGATGGCTCCAGAAATTTCCACTGGCTCAAGTGGGGGGCAATCAAGACCCAGGCAGTATTAAACAGGCTGACTAAATGCTCTAGGGTCAGGAGTAAAGAGAAAACATAAATGACTTACATATGCTTTTCTTCAGAAATTCTCACTGGTAACTTGTACTGAGGAGCATTGTAACACCCACGAGGCCTCCTTGTTCATTTAACCATGGATTGTATTCCAGTTACTATGAAACAATGGAGCAGGATTTCCCATCAGTGTCTGTAAGATTATGATTATGTCTCAGTTGCCATTGGGAATTTTGAACTACGTCAAACTTCTTACCAGAGTAAAAAGACCTGAAGTAAATGAAGCTTTCAAGAAAAAAAAAATAATTTGCGAATATAAAATTATATTGATCAAACAACGTTCTCTTTTTCCCTCCTGTTCTGCAAAACCAACTACATGGAGTTAATCTTATGGTTGAGTGAAATCTGAACTGAGATCTTTCGACCACATATATGTACTCTGTCAAGAAGCCCTGAATAATTATTCTACTATCCCACTCTGCCCATCAACTGGAAGGGTTGATACAAAAAGCACCACTGACAAGAGGACCATGTTTTTTAGAGCTTTTCTAACTGGCAGCAGTAGCTGAGGGAAAAAAAAAAAAAAGACTACATCAAAGGGTTTGAGTGATTTGTTAGTCAAGGCCTGTACCTTTAGAAATTCTCCCAATATCCAAGTATGTTCCTAGCTTCTGTTAGACACCTCTGAGTCAGGGCTGTATCACCAACACTCAAGTTACAGCTGAGACTTTACTCTCTCAGATGAGATGTAAGATGGTAGTGTCACATGCACTGAAGGACACTGACCTCCATTCAAGACACTTAGTGTCTTGGAGCTGGGTGTGGAATTAAGTTAAATAATTTTCACATCTTGCTTAGACAGATGCTGCTTCATTCCACTGAATTCAGTAATAAATTATTGACCAAGACAAAGGAAGCAGGCTTTTGCTTGAAGTTGCCTGGAAGGGAACACCACCAGCAGACTTCTGCTTTCAGGGCATTTGCTTCCTGGGCCGTACTCAGAACATGGAGGATTCTGAAGTAGGGCTTTGCTACTTCATGGGAATGCCTTAGGTTTTGTGGCTGTAGCTGGGGTTATTAGTACAGAGAAACAGTTTATAGCAAGTCAATTCTGTCTGCTAGAGGTTCAAGCACGCTTTAGTAGGAGGTATCATGTTTAAGGGGCTGTGCATGCAATGAACAAAGTGTGACTTTTGTGTGGTTCTGTTGGGAGGGTTTGAAAATTTACTCTTTGTACACTTTTGGATGCTGACTACTGTATATGTAATGACTATGCATTTTTAGCAAAAAAAAAGGGTGTGATCTATAAATAAAGTTGATTCTGAATTCATTTTTGCAGAAATGCATTTATAAAGGCTTTTCTCATTTCTTGGTATAATTTACTGTGACACCTGTGGGATCAGAAATGTGTTGAATGCAGTTCTCTTCAAACAGGTGATGTTAGCATGAGTACAGGAACCTTCAGTTCTTACATAGGGGCATAGGGGTGTTGGTATTTCTGAAAAAATTATACTAGCAAAAGTATCATTGCCATTTTGTTTCTTTAATATTTCAAAGCAATAAAATAGCATGCTTTGCCATTTTAGTTTTCTGCTAACTAATTATAGACATCCCTGTTACATTAAGGTCTAATACATTAATATGTATTAGAAGATTAGTGTTCAGTGCTCCCTGAAAATCATGAAATTGGTAGCAATAGCAGTGTATAGAATCAGCAAAATATTGACTGCAAAATGAAGAGGTCTCTTTGGCATCAAGTAAAGTTTCCTATTTGGCAGAGTAGGATGGCAAAATACTGTTTTCAGTCCAAGTCAGGCACTAAAAAGCACTCGGTGAACTGCAATTACATAAAGTGTCTGCCTTAAGCCTTTTCTGTCAAAATTCAGCAGGACAGGATGTATCCCAGCATAATTGCAGGTTCCCCCTTATAGGAACACAATGGAAAACTGTAGGATCTTCTAGTTAAGGTGTGCAGAATTCCTTCCAAAATTCTAAAATTCTTGAGATTCTTATTCACAGACTTTGTACATCCTATTTGAAATGTGGCAATGACTTAAAGGATTTGATGATTCCAGCAAAAACCTCCTTTACCCTCTTAGAAGTAGATACTTCAAGAGACTACATCCTGCAAATAAACAAATACTTCACAAGACTGCATCCTCCTGTTAACACTTAAGGGTTTTCATAATGTTATCAGTAAACTCTGGATCTGACTGCTGGACATGAACAGGCTGGGGGAAAACCTCACAAAACTGATGAAGCCAGTGAAGATGGCAAAACAGTGAGCAGAGTGGTAAGCAACAAAAAGCTGCTAGGACAGGTAATTTATTGAGGTCAGTGCCTCAGCCTTCAGCTGTGGTGGATCCATAGTTACTCTGATAATCTACTGGAAATCTGAAGGCAATCTATATTTTGTTACCATGACATCACTTCTCTGACAAATGACCCTAAAACTCAGGACTGTATTTGAGGAGGAACAAAGAAACATCTGACACACAACAATTACATTCAGATTTTATTCTCTCATCATAGGATCACGTAAGGCTAGCAGGATCTGCGAGTGGAGATGAAACACATTAAAAATTAAAAGCTGGTAAAAACATAGAGTATTAAATCAGTATTACTGCTAAAGCTCAGTCTTGGCTGCAGTGACAAGAGCCTTTGGGGCAGACACTACAGATGCACTTTCTGCATCAGAAACCCTCTACCACTACAAGGCAGATCTCTTATCAGGAGTGGCAGTACACTTCTGTTCTGGGGAGCTGGAAATACTTCTCTTGCCAGGGAGCACAGCCTTTGGGTACATGATGCATGCTGTACAGAAGCAAAATGAGAGACCATGTCACACAGTCTTTTTGGAGAGTAAGCCATTTTATAGAGTTTTCTAATTTGAGTCTCTCCTGCCTCCAAGGTCTAATCCTTTCCTGTCCCTTCTGACTGATGAAACATGAAAATACAGTTTTCTTTAAATTTTGGTGTTAAGTATACTTTTCAATATTATACTCTGTTTGCTAGAAAACGTCTGTTCTCTCTCACTCTCCTCTGCTGTCTTGAGAAACTGGGCAATGCCACATGTACAAGAAAAAAATCCTTGGGTTTTTTCCCCCCTCTTTATATGCTGGTCTCTCCACATCCACAGTCCTGGGGCTATGGAATTCAATCACTGGCACTCACTAGTGTTCCAAAATCTCAGCTTTTCTTTTTAGCAGCGCTTGGAAGGACAACTAGGAAATGTCAGTGAGGTGGATAACAAGCAGCAGTATCTGTAGCCCTCAGAAATAATACAAATAATGAGCAAAAGGTAAACAGGTCCCTGGGGCAGCTTCTCTGATACCTTTGTACTCACAGACATCATCTCTCATTATTCAAAATTTAGTGAAGCTCATAAGCACATGCTTAACTTTAATAGGACTGCATATTTATCTTTGTTCATTGGTGGGGTGAACTTTTCCTTGTGTCTCAGTGTGCTATAGAAGCAGAGCCCTAATGAGCAGACCGTGCCAGGGAAATGTTGCCAGCAAGAGTCTGGCACAGCAGATCCTGCCATCCAGCCCTAAGGCAGTGTCCTACACTCCCAACTCACTTTCCCTCCTTAGCTGTAGCACTTTAAAGCACTCTCAGGGCATCATCTGAAAAATTTTAATACAAAACAAAGAGCAAAGTATATATATAGCCAGAAATGCACCAACTTAGTCATTAAATAAAGCTGCAGAGTTTGTGCCAATTACAACATCAAAACACTGTTTCTTGTAGTGTAGTAGAAAATCATAGCTTGAAGAGAAACAGTTTGAAACAGTAAGTAACCAGAATCACTGAGCACTGAAAAATATATTCAATAGCCAATATAGTTAAAAAGAATATTTATGTCTGTAGAATATGGACTCAAAACTTAAAAGAGAAGGCAAATATTCTGTGAAGAACACCTTTGTCCCTAGCAATAGAGCAAGTTCCTTCAAGCCATAACTTATTCTGCCCTAACAGAAGCATGCCATCTCTTCTATTCTAAAGTTCAGACGTTCTTTGGACAATAAAAAAAATAATTTTACTTAATTGCGTTCAGTAAAACATGGAGAACTGATAAAGATTGAGAACATACACAAGAGTGGGAAACCTGCTCAAAATGCAATATTCAGGTTAAATGAATATTATTTCAAGTCCCAACTAGCTTAGCAGACCTATCACCTCAGAGGGAATATACAGTGTATCTTCAGATCTGCTTCTACTGGCATGACCAAAGAATACAGTGAATTGATATAATGAAAGGCAAATAGTAGATACCTCAATTACAGTTAATCTGTGATGAGGATATTCTTGTATTCAGATATAAGGCTGAATTACATACATGAAAACGTTGGTGGTGCTCTACATACATGACAGAGTTTAAAAGAGTTTAAAAGTTGTATTGATTTTGACTTTGCTGGCAGATTCTTACATGGGTTTGCACAAAGCAAATGAACTGGTGGACTTACAAATATTACCAAGTGAAGTAATCACTGCTTTCTCTTCTGAAAGTCACAGTGACTCCGAGCAGAGCTACTGAAGACCCTCAGTGAATCTGATCTGGCCCTCTCCCCTCTCCCCAAGTGGTAGCTTGAAGTGCAAGTCCTCTGTGGAAAGTACTAGATGTTCACCTAGCAGTTTCCAACACACTTCATTGCTGCTTTTAAATAACCCCAAGGAATGTTATTTATCAGCCAAATATGCACATAGAGCTAATAAATAATTATGATTTTCAGGCTCTGGAACTGTCATAATTTCTAATTTCAGTGTCAGGGCAACACTGCCAGGTATGTCCTAGACATGGGTGACTTCCAATTTATTACTCAACACTCTTTGTTCCAAAAGCCATTTCAGTCCCCCACTAGCTCATGAAGAAACAATCTGCAGCAAACAGGCTGGTAAATGAAGTCTCTAAGGTGACAGCTTCCCATGTGCACTATAATAGGTCAGCAGCAGTGCAGTTCCTTTCACAAGTGATTCCTGAGCTCAATTCACAAACAAGCACCAGACTCAGTTCTCTTCCCTTGGCATTTTGCCCGGAAGGCTCAAGCAGGCTGGAGAATAATTCTGACTTGTGAAAAGCTCTTTTCCCCTCCTATTCCCCAATCACATCCGTGTGTGCAGCACTGGCACAGAGGAGGCAGCAGGAATGCAGGGTGGCACAGCACATCCTTGTGCTGCACCAGCCCATCTGTGGCACAGAGCCACAGGATCCCACCAGGGCAGCTCCCACACACGAGTCAGAGCAGCCTGGGAAGCTGGCAGTGACAGCCCTGCCTGCCTGCTGGGCCAAGTGAACCTCAGAATAAAGAGATCCAGGCCTGCTGCTCAGAAGGAAGTTTTGCAACATTAGTCTGTGCCCAGCAGACCCATGGAGGACACTGAGGTCAACCAGCAGGAGTTTCCTAGACAAGATTTGGTGTTACTCAGTTTTAAGAAAACAAACTTTCATTTTCAAAGTCAGCCATCAATGATAAATGATACAGAGAATAGAAATTTTTAGTTTCCCTGAAGTTGCTGGATAGAGCTTAAAGACTAAATGACAAAAAAAAAAAAGATAAATGGATGTAAAAACATGACCACAGGAGGATAAAGGTAGTTGGAACCAGTGGACAAACAGATAAAAAGGACGAGAGTGGTTTTTTGCAAGTCATTTAACAAAGAAGCAACAGCACATGCCCAAAGGAAAAGTTCAAGGAAAAGTCACCTTTAATATCAAAGCATTCAGTGAATGCAACCACTAAAGTCCCCTTTTATGACTCTCCAGGACCAAAAAAGGACTTCCAGTGAGAAGTGGATACATACAAATTAGTTCTAGGAAAGTAATGTTTATGTATTAAATAAAAACCACATTTTAATGAATATGTATGATTATGATGGATAAATACCTTGTTGTAAAGCCTCACAACACATACAGAATTTTAAAAATATATCCTCTGTGTGTCCTGCACAGGTAAAGAATGCCTGCTTTCTAATGCTTTAAATGTTTTAGAAAGTTTATTCCAGCGAATTTCAGGATCTTCTGTGCTCTGAGGTCTGAGTTGGATCAAATCCTCAATTTCAGTTTGAAATGAACAAGGCAAAACAAATTATTGACATATTTTGAAAAAGTAAGGGGTAATTCAGATTGTTTTAATCTGCCCCAGCACAGGCCCAGGGATGGAGGAAGCGGAGCGCGGGGATGCAGCCGCTGCAGGGGCTGCGGAGCTCCGGGAGCCGGGGCCGCCAGGAGGAGCCGCAGCAGCGCGGCCGGGGCGGGCACGGCCCGGGGGCTCCGGCACGGCCCGAGGGCTCCGGCACGGCCCCGGGGCTCCGGCACGGCTCGGGGGCTCCGGCACGGCCCGGGGGCTCCGGCACGGCCCCGGGGCTCCGGCACGGCCCCGGGGCTCCGGCACGGATGGAGGGCTCCGGCACGGCCCGGGGGCTCCGGCACGGCCCCGGGGCTCCGGCACGGCCCGAGGGCTCCGGCACGGCCCGGGGGCTCCGGCACGGCCCGGGGGCTCCGGCACGGCCCCGGGGCTCCGGCACGGCCCGAGGACTCCGGCACGGCCCGGGGGCTCCGGCACGGCCCGGGGGCTCCGGCACGGCCCCGGGGCTCCGGCACGGCCCGGGGGCTCCGGCACGGCCCCGGGGCTCCGGCACGGCCCCGGGGCTCCGGCACGGCCCCGGGGCTCCGGCACGGCCCCGCTCTCGCCAGGGGAGCTGGGGCCGCGTTTCTCATCTGCGGCGCACGGGAGGGAGCACAGGAACCCCCGCTCGCTCCTGCACAGCTGGTGAAGCGCTGCCCTTTGCGGCATCTCGCCTGGACACCGCTACTGTCCCCGGGGCTGGTCTGGGAGGGATCCCGTCCATGGAACACTCAGGGAGAAGCTGGCACAGAGACCTGGCCGGCTGGCAAAAATAATGCCTCAGAGGCAGCTGCTTGCTCATACAATCCAATAGGGAAAAAAACCAAAACTGTTTTGAAGGGGATGACGCCACTCTCTTAGACATTCCTGGAATTTAAACTGAACATAAGTCAGTCGGAGTGAGAGTATGCAGCTTGCCATGTTGGCTATTTATTTAAACATAGTGACTAAAATAAGTTCATTTGATCTGTTTCCTTTGTCACATGCATACCGCAGCAAATGCAGATTAACATACCTATTAGACTTCTATAGTAGTTTAAAACCAGCGTGACAAACAGGCAAGCAATAAAAAAGATAATCTGAAAGTATCTTCCTGTGCAGGACTGCACCTTTCAAAGGTGAGCAGTTGAAAGTCATCAGTTCAGCAATGGCTCCTTCCTGGCCCAGACCCAGTGAGATGGATGAGCCCTGGTAAAGCCCAAGGTAGCCATGAGGCACTCACCTGGCTGGCACAATGCCATGACCACCCTGCCACAGCCAGCATGTTGCCTACTGGATAGGAACAACTGTTTTACTCTGCTACCCAGGTATCAGACTCACCCATGTTCATTGAACCTGCCTACCATATTCCCAGCTGATGTCAAACAATGCACATATATATTCATGCTACAGTTTTCAACACCTTAGGCATTCAATTGTACTTTCCAAAATGCTGCAGTCCCCTTCTTGGCTGTAACATTGCAGTGTTAACTGGAGTATTGCAGCAGTGCCATGATTCAGTCCCTGTGTGGCAGTTTACTGCAGGAGCTGTTAGACTGGCTGTGCTGTTTGTAGGGCAGAGCTGACACTCACAGTCTCAGTGACAGACACAGACACCAGCTCCCCACCTGCCATGACCTTCAAGCTCTCCTGGGGAACTCCCATTCATTTTGGCCAGTGACACTTCATTCCCAACCTATGCCAAAGATCATACAGCACCTTCCAGACAGCTGTGCTTTCCTGTCCACTGGTCATCTTTCAAATAAGTCTCTCCTGGGCACAGCCACTATCCAGAGCTGCTATCTGAGGCTGTTAGATGATCTTCACAGCCCTTGTCAAAGTTGGGATATAAGCAAGTTTGATCCACTCATTTCTTATTTAACACCAGCATATGGAAAATGTTTTTACTGTATTATGACTTCCTGTGCAAGCTGCTCAGGGATCCCTACTTCTTGTGTTGGCACAAGCTGTCAAAGTCAGTAGCCTTATTGGATGGATGCAGAATCTCATCAAAGTGTTTCCAACTGTCTTTACTACTTTCTTCCTTTTATTTATTTCTTCCCACTCTCTGACCCAACTTCACTATCTCATCTGTTTCCCTTTACAAATTTCAGACCTGAAGCTGAATTTCTTCAGATCTGACTCCTTCTATGCGAGCAGAACACTGACAACTACCTTGAATGTGGGTGGAAACTCTCTGAGAAGAGCCAAGGTGGAGCAAGGTGGAGCTCCCTGCGTCAGTGCCACACTGCTGCCCTGCCTGAGGCTCTATAGCTCCATGAGCTGCTGCCACACAGGCAAGACCTACAAGTGACTTCCTTACTGCCTGTGGCCTTTCAGTAGTCTTCTCTTTCTGTCTTCTACTGTTGGTTGTATTAGCACTAAAAAGTAAATAACTCTACATCCCACTTGAAATATGGTTGAAATGTGGCAACATGCAATCATGCTTGTACATTCAGTTAAATCCAGTAATAACACATTTTATTCTGACATGCCATTGAAAACCAAATGCATTTATTTCCTCACACAGCCCAGGTATAGGTAAAGCTTTTCTGGATGTTTCAGACACCTTATATAAACTAAGTCAACACACAACCTGTCTAGATACAAAATACCCTTTGAGAGTGAAATTCTGGTCTCTGAGGAATTTGCTCTGGCAATACCAAGATTTACTGATTTTATCATTAGATTTTATTCTTAGGATATCAGTCATCATTTCTTTGTCAACAGATTTTACCTATCTCAACATGACTGATCGACTTGCAAATCCAATCAATGAGAACTCAGAGGCTTCAGCATCTTCTCTGGTAATAACTGCTGGGATTTGCTCTCAGGAGTACAAGAAATGTTCTGCAGTACAAGCCCCATCTTTTATGCTCAATGTCAAATGTAACAGGTTTCTAATAATAGAATCACCACAACCTGTCCAGCAATTCCAGTCCTGGATTTGCCACAGGACATATCTCCTTAGGTTATAGCTAATGCAGTAAACAGTGACTCTTCCTAGTGACATGGTAAAAATAGAAAGGCTTCACATGACAGGGAGTTTTCTCATCTACAACACTCTTCAGAAGGTTTTAGCAGGGGGAGTTTCAGTGATATGTTTACAATTCCTCTTACACACATTACAAAAGAACTCTGGGGGTTTAATATGGCTCTTTATAGGTAGGAAGTACAACCATCTCCAGGGTATACAGATGCTAAATCTTTAATTTCAGACCTCACTTATAATTGTATATTCAAAGATTTTTATTTTATGATGGGAACATAATAGAAGAAATAGAAATGTAATGAGGGAGATAAAACTTTCCACATTATCCCTTAACTGAAAGAATTTTCTTGAAAATTCTCACATTCCCTTAATTAGTTCCATGAAGAGACCAAGTTGCAAAAGTATCAGTTGCTTTGGAACTAGCTGTCAACAAAATAAAATAACATAGTTGTAAGCTGTTGCTCAGCTTTGACGACTGGGGGCAGTAATTCTCTGGTCCAGCAGGGGTTACACTGCAGTGTTCTCACCAATGCTCATTTAAAAGTTACCTTAAGCCTCCAGAGAATTCATGTGACAGCCACATGCTTAACAGGAAGGATAAAAATGATGCAGAGGTGCCAGGCTTCAGGGGTCTCGGAGCTACAATGCAAAACCTTCACGGACCCATATCCTGCAGCTGCACAGCCACAGCTCCCCAGGGACCCCAGGCTCGTGCTCCCTGCTGTGCCCTGCCACCATCCCAGCCTTACACCCTCGGCCACCACCAGAGTCAGCTGAGGCAGGGAGACAGGTTACACTCAGCGTGCCACAGCACAGCCCACAGGCAGGAGCAGGGCTGGACAGAGTTATGAAGTCATGACTGAAAACTCAGATCAGACACCCAAGGACAGGCAGCTACAAACTAAACCTGCAGAGAGCTTTACCTCTGCACTGCCTGCACATCCTGGGCCAGGACAACAGCTTGTTTCCTGTGAGCACATGGCCAGGGACAGACTGCAGGACACCCCAGACTGAAGGACACCTCAGCCTCAGCTAGGCAGTGGCTCACTGCACTCATTTCCCAAGGCCAGGGACACTCATCCCATCAACCCAAAGTCTGGTTCCTGGGCTGGGCTGGGCTTTGTGGCTGCTGCTGTGGTGAACACAGCAGAGCAGTGAGTGGAACAGAGAAATGCTGCTTCCTCCAAAAATGCACACACCCATGGCACTTGCTCACAGTGTTTCTGTACACATTGCAGTGGCTGCACGTAGTTTTGTCCACACACGGATGGACACAATGCTGTAGTTTACAAGCATCAGCTACATACACTAGATTTGGTGCAGTGCTTGCTGCTTGGTCATTCTCTTTTCATCTGCCAGAGCCTATGTAATATTCAACTCCTTAACCTTTGAGTATTCATCACAATATCACTTGGTGGATTCTTAGCTCTTGCTGACAGCTGCCTGTTCTTTATAGCTTTTACATAAGATGTGTAGATGCAGAAATCTGCTGTGTCCTATCCATCTCTGAGTTTCAAGACAGTCTTCTCTGCCTTTGCAGCAGCTAACATTCAAAATTTTCTTTGAAAAATCTTTTATCTGAAAACATGTTTTAAAGGTTACAGGTCATTTATCCCTCTGCAGTCCAGAACTTCTTTCCAGATGTCAGAAACTACTGTTCTTTAATTATACATTCCTCTGAAAGGCCTTTTACACTACGAATTCATTTTTGTTTCATGAAAGTAATTTTATTGGCAAAACATATGACTAACAAAAGGGATATGACTTTATTCTTACCGTAATATGAATTATTACAACACTGTTTACAGCTGAGCTTCAAAAACAATTTTCAGGCAGCTCTGGTTTTGATGACTAAAGCTTAAACATCTTAGGATTTTTTTACTCATTTTTTAAAGCCAGAGGGAGTGAATTTCTAATTCCTGATGCCATTTTTGTCAAGCTGGGTGTCTGTAGGTCAGGCATATGCACTAGAACTATCTATGCTTCTTTGAGTTCTCTAACAGAAACTCATAAAACTGTAAGATATTAGAAAATTGTGACACACTGTCTAATTCACAAACTGGGATAAAGTGAGAGCAGTTTTCCTCAGCCTGCACATAGCTTAAAGCTTGCTCCTCACCTTAGCCCTGAACAAGAATTTGTTGCCTGAAACATTGTCTGTCCTCTAGCTGGCTCAATGAAAACTCATTTGTGCTGAAGAGCCGTGCCTCACATGATGCTTTCAGCAGGACTCTGCACAAACATTACTGCTGGGGCTCCATACAGCCCTGGCTATCCAACTGGCAGCAGGTCTCAAGAGTTCTTTATTCCTGCCAGACACAAACCATTATAGAGCAGCATTCTCCAAGAGACAGATCTGCTTGTGGGACATATAAATACTGGTTTTCCTTCCATTGATGTCAATAGGAACAGGGATGGAGGTATGATGTTATGAGATGCTAAGTTCTTAAAATATGTTCTGAATGATTTCTATTTTTAAGAGCTGTTTTGCTTTGGAGGATGAAAAGCCTGTTCACTTAATATGAGGAACAAGGTCTGTCTCAGAGATGTGGAAGAACATCTATTCATCCAAAAGCTTAGCTATTTCAGGAATAATCTGTAAATTATTTTTAGAGTTTGTTCAAGTGTTGTTAACTATACCTGGCAGATTTCTGGCAAATGCATTATTGTTCCTTTAGACTTCTCCATTCCTGCAAGGAAACTTTTTGGGAGATGGGACTTGTCATTTCTCCTGTTGACACTGTTCTACTTTGTATAAATAATTACACATTCACTGGGACTGGGACTAACACCTCCACCCTCCCCAGGAGGGTTACTGAACCATCAGACTAGAGCATTGTTTTTCTCTCACCAGCTGGCTCCATGAATATTTAAGTATTTTTTACAAAGTGGGACTGTTCCAGTGAAAGGGGCTGATGGTCAGGTCACTGCTGTGAGGCAGAAACCTGAATTTGCAGAGCAGAGGAGAATTCCTCTCAAACACAGGGAGGAGTAAGATTTTGTAAGGCATGCACTGACTTCTTCAGGAGCACTAATGCAAAATCCTAACTTTCTCTGTGGGAGTTAAACATCAATTCGTGTCACTGTTTTGACAACCAATTCCATTAAAAATCCTTCTTTAGCATTAAATGGAATAGTTTGCACCAAATGAAATTGAATTTGGAAACTTCAGTTCATTTACAAATATGAAAAATCATATTCAGCTCCTGTGTACTGGGACTTTTTTTCTTGTCCAAGTATTCAGTCAATTATTAGCTCATCCTAAGTTAGAAAGTCTTCTAATAACATCTTGTTTACCAGTATGAGCTCCACAAATTCTATGCCTTTTATCTTAGTCTAATCAAAGGTCAGATAGATCAATTTCTGCTTTAAAAACTGGGAATTTTATGAATTTTTTTGTTGTCATAGAGTGAAGGGTCTCTGTGAAAGGCAGGGTACCTTGAGAACCCACAGCCAGGAAAACTTCAATTTCCTTAACTGAAAAACTTTCAGTTTAACAAATAGACTTATTTTAAGGGTAGTTCAAATACCAAACTAAACCAAAACAGATAAACTGGGATTAGGAGTGGAACAGACTGCTAAACTATCCAAAATCAAATGGCAGATCTGGCAGATACAAAGTAGCTGCCAAAAGAATTTGGAAATGGAGTCAAAATTGTCACAATAATCTCTGAAGACGAGGATGCAGTAAAATCAAAAGCCCTGTTGTGTTTGGATCACAGCTCTGATCACTTTCTTACAGTGGAAACCTTTTGGGTCTAAGTCTTGCATTAGACTTCGACTGGAAATGGATGCTGGAGTCTTATTCTACATTACAGAAAATGTAAAACAGATATAAAATCAGAAAATAACCCAGGGCAGATCAGAGATGGTACACTGAATTCAGAAACTACTTAGTTGAATTAGATGTACTGGGCTTACATTAAAAGGAGATAATTGAATAAGGGTACTTAAGAGGAGACTCTGGTGTCATTAAGGACAGAAAGTGATTAAGGACTCCACGGAGCCACACTTTTCCCTGGGTAAAACCTGTAACCGTGAGATGGGTGATAACCAAGAGACAAGCCAGCAAACATTTAGAGTGGTGTCAAGGCAGAGAGAAGTGTCAGCAGGGTTTAAATTCCTAAGAGCCCAGAGCTTTGAAAACTTAGCTGCAAAGCTGAATCCAGAGATGTACTGGATAGACAGAATAACAATCATGGCCTGTTGGTTGCACATAGGCTCCATATGAATGAGTTCTTCTCATGCCCTTTCAAGAATCTATATACCTCACATCACATATCTACATCTGCTCCTATTTACAGCAGGAATTCCTTGCTATTTGACACTGCACAGGATAATTATTATCAGTGCACTGCAGTACATCTGGAAAGATGAAGGAATGCTGGCTCAGCATACCTCAGGCATGCACTGCACCTCTTAAAGAAGGATGGATTACATAAAACAGCACAAGAGCTGATGAAGCCAGGCATAATTGCTTTGAAGTGGAAGAGTTACAGCAGTGCAGGTCTGCAACTGCAGAACAGGTAACAACAGAAATTTAAATAAATACTCACCAATCCTTGCAAATTCTCTGATTTCTTATTCAAAGATGCTCCCCCATCCACAAGAAAATGTTATATGGTAGAGGCAGGCAGTATTCATTCCTTTTTTGCTGGGATTAAAATGAAATTTTGCTGGTATCTCGAGAATAAGCACAAAGACCAGGCTTAGATTCTGGAAAGGCTTTTCTCACCTCAAAGTACCCTTTCAGTAAGTGGGCAGAAGGATTTAAACATAAAGACTCTTTCAGAACAGTTGCCTGTGCTCAAGTGTCCATGTGCAAACTGAAGTCAAGTATAGTTTAGGAACATTGAAATTAAATTACAATGTTACTTACTCAGTCTGGCCTTTATTTTGTTTGGTGGATACGAGAAATTTCCTCAGAGACTGTTAAAGCAAAAACAGTCTGAGGCTCTTGAAAGGATTAAAACAAGCAACTCCTGGAATAAAGAAAGGATAAATTGCTGCTTGATTCTGGCACTGCACTTATGATTCCTAATGGACTAAATGACTGCTGTGGAGTCAGAACTGAATACAAGTTTCTGGCATTTTTATACCAAGTATATATCTAATTTAGGCATATAATGCTGTTTCCACAATTCTTTTCCAGTGTTTAGCTTACTTTTCTGATACATTATGTAACTAAAATTACTACTATCTAGAAGTCTCTGATCCCAGCTCCTAAAATTTCCATGTCTGTTCCCTCCATGTTTTATAACTTTCCCCCTTAATTCTTTAACATTTTAATGACCTGTAATATTTTTTCCATAGCAAGAAGCATTTATCTAGTACTCAGATGTGTTCTGAGTACTCAGCAATACCATGCTGAGACTGATATTGATAGTGACATTTCTTTGCATATTAAAAAACAAGGATTCTGTGAAAATCATTACCCAGCAACATAATAGATCACAGATGTGTTTAAAAACATAATATGAGGCTATACTCTGAATTCTGGTCTGGAAGTGTGTGCATCTCCCAGGGCAGTAATTCAGCACTTAGAAAAAGTAAACTCACTATTGTAATGCACATGGCAAATAGCTGAGTTCCAGCCACGAGTGAAATAATTTGGCCCCAGTTTTGCATTCCATGACCCCTGTACTCTGATGGGAAGTAGGCCATGGGGACTGTCTGTAATTCCTGCAGCCAGAACTGCCTAGCCCTGGTACAATTTATTGTTGCACAGGAACATCAGTGATGCAACACCCACTTTCTTGCCAGGGACTCTGTGCTGAATAAGGACAACTGAGAGCACAGCATGAACAGCAGGAGGAACCCAGGAAGCCTTTCTGCACCATCAATATGATGCTGCACCTGGCACAGAATGACTTTATCAAGATATTCCCTCACAATTACTTCAGCTCTTTTTGCCTTGGCCTAATCTGCTTGGTAAAGAAAGGGTATTCTCTCTGTTCTGAATTTTCATCTTTGAGGAAGGAAGTCCTTCAGATGTAGGCTCACCCAGTTTATCATTCAGATGTAGCTGTTGAGCTGCTCATTGAAGTTAGGGACTCCTTTTCAAGCCAAGAAAACAAGTGCAAGAATTATTACAGCTGATGGAAATTTGATTGTATTCTCCCATCTCTTGTTGCACAGGCTGTCATATCATTTGCATATTTTGTAGAGTGCTTTTTTCTCATTGTCCCATTTATGGTAATTTGGAACAAGATAGTAAGTTTTCTTATCAGTAAAAGTAGGAAATCAAGATTTTAGTTGGCTGAACAACACTTTTCTTCCTAAGAGTATTTGCAGTAAATAAATTCGATCCAACTGTTCTCCTTTTTTTGTTCAGCCCTATAAATAATGTAGAGGGAAATTCAGGAAAAGTAACGAGAGCATTGGCAGGAAAGAGTTTCTCAGAGGGCTTAGTTCTGATTTCAAATCTGTGTTGCCAGTAACAGCAAACTAATTACATGTGAAATTGCACCATGAAACCCAGGTCCCAGGTATCACCTGTGCAATAGAGTATGACACCACAACACATCTGATTCTCTTCAGAAACATCTCTATCCTGCAACTACAGCACACAGAAGACAGGAAAGAACAAACATGGGGAGAGGGAACTAGAAGCTAGATGCCTTAATACAGACCTACTTATAGATGATGTAAAAGTCTTTCTTGAACTCCAGAGAATGAAAGCACACACAAAAAAAATAGTTTCCTTCTTTGCTTGAGGTTACAGTTTTGGTTTTGACAGCATTCTTGCTGAAAGCCCACTCTCATCCCAAAAGAGACTTCTCTGGCACATCCTTGACATCTTTTGCAACCTTTCTTTCCCTACTTCTGCACGAAGAGCACCTGACAGCCTCTCACTGCACACACTCCTGAGGGCACTCCCATGTGCCTTTACCCTGTGCCTCCAGTGTCACTTGTAGCCAGCTCGAAGGGAAGGCGGCTGTGGCCATGACCAGTTTGTTACCATCAGCTGTGTCATGTAACTGCACTGTCTCTTCATTCAAGTCAGAGCTGAGTTGAACAGTGTCTGGTGGAGGTGGTGCTTTTGGAAGGGAAATGACGCTATTGTATAGTAGATTGTTCAAAATATCAGCTCTTTTCATGTCTCAATCTATACACCAGACTCTGATCTAAATCTCCAGAAATTTATTCGTATACAGACATAAGTGACTCTTGTCATTAAACAAGAACAATGGCTCCAAGGATGATTTATATACATACATATCCCTCAATAAAGTAATTCTACTTTGTACCAAGAAATAGAAAGGCTAATTTTTCCATTTTGTGACAATTTTCTAGCTGCTTTCCTATTTCTTTCACAAGAACAACAAAATTAATGATCTCAGGTTTATCTCTCACATCCACCAAAGCTAAGGGAATCGATTTTGTAATTATGTTTCATAATATTATCCACTTGAAGATTTGCTGATTTAGATTACATCAAGACTGGCTAGCTGATCTGTCTTAACTTTTACAGCTACCTAGATAAGAATAGGACCCTGTGACCCTTGCTGATGCCCTGCCCTGTGCTGGAGCTCAGAAGCTGACCTGCAGAGACTGAGGTGTCTTGCTTCTCTCCTCTCTTTCTCTGTCTGCTGCTTGAAGATTTGGCCATGGGGCTGCCTGATTCACAGGTACCTGCTGGCACTTCAGGGGCTCTGCCTTTCTTTATTTTAGGGCCCTCTACTCCACACTTTATGCTCCTGTTCCTTTTACATGTTGAGTATTTGTCTTGGACTATTATGTTTAAAATGCACTGCTAGGGACATAGCACTTGCTTAAAACCGGGTTTTTTTAGAATCCATTCCTCTGATTGGTACTTTAGCCATTTCTACACCTGCTGTGTGGTCACTGTAAGTGCCTGCTCTTGGACAATAGACCCTGGGATGCTTCACTAGAAGTGTTGAAACAATCTTGTACTATGAAGGAGTATCTGCTCCTGTTTGATATTTATTGGATCTCTTTGGTTAGATGAATGTTTGCAATTTAGCAGTAGTTATCTAATTTACAATTTTTATATTACGATGAAAAACATTTATCAACATTACTTGATAAATGTAATGATAAATTAATGATGTAATTTATCAAGTAATGATGAATCAGCACCATTCTCCTTAATATTTTCTTACGCTGGCAAATAAGTAACTGACTTTGAACAATAGAAGGTAAAACATTTAAAAAAAATAATATTATTGAGTATCAGTTTGTATTCCTATAAAGAAAAGAGGCAAGTAGAAACTGATATTAGAATTACCCAAACTGACAAATGGAAACACCAGAAGGTAATTTAGAAAAGCCACATTGAAAAACTCTACTGCTTTTATGATTAATGCATCATGTCTGCTCTCTGTTAAATGCTAAAATGAAATACGAAGTTTTGAACAGTATTAAATATGACAATACTTGAGGTAAAATGAGCAAAGAGACAAAAAAAATAAAAGGTAAGAATGCAAGCTTAGTTCCTAAGAATTTCCTAAATTCTTAGGGTGTGGTAATACTGTCAATACTACATTTGGTATCTCAGAGTCAGAAGAACCAGGGGAAGGGAGGTCTATGGCTCATCACAGTCAGTTTTTATATTAAGCCAGAAACTATATTGTCATTTGATAAATGAGCCAAGAGCAAAGCTTGACAGAAAAAAAGAGAGAAGAGTGAAATTTTTGGCCTGGAGGCTCTGCAAGTTTTCCAGTGACAATTCTTGTATGGATTTTTATTTCTATGAAGTAGCAGATTCAGTTAAAGGTGCCATATGGATAACTCTTTGTCTTACAGATCTAAGCAAATTTGGGAATCCTAGGAGCTGGCTGGGCATATCAGTTTGCAAGAGTCATTTTAGGTGCTTGGATTACCCAGAAAATAGGGATAAATCCTCTCGATTGCATGTTTTCCAATGCTATTATGAAAAGGGACAACTTGCAATTACAGGAAATACCAAAGTTCTTTTGGAAGTGAAAATATCAAGATCTTGGCACTTCAGAGTGCACTGAAAGAGCTGGGGTTGTTTCGCCTGGAGAAGGCTCAGGAGAAGCCTTACTGCAGCCTTTCAAAGAATGAGGGGGACTTAATAAGAGGGGGGAAACTTTTTAATAGGGTCTGTAGCAATAGGACAAGGAGCAACGGTTTTAAACTAAAAGAGTGTAAACTCATATGAGATACGAGGGAAGAAATTTTTTTATTATGAGAGTGCCAACACCAAGATAAATGGAGGATGCCCCATCCCTGGAAACATTTGAGGTCAGATTGGATGGGGCTCTGAACAACCTGATCTAGTTCCTGCTTATTGCAGGGCTTATCATTGGATTAGATAACCTTTAAAGGTCCCTGCTAGCTCAAGCCATTCTACGATTCAAATGAAATAAAGTGTGTTTATTTGTTGTCATCTTATTGCAAAAGTCCCATACCTTCTTAGTGATTTCTCATGGACAGCTCCTCACAGTCAACAAACTCCATCTCTTATCCATCTCACCCACTCTTTTGTAGCACTCATCTTGTTATTGAACACAGCTGTGGCCTATTAAGGGCAGGCCTGTTCCCAATCTTTGGTGATTGGTACAGCTGCAACTCCTCAGGTGTGAGACTGCCTTCTGCACTATTCTCTTATATTCTAACCCTCCACATTTATTGATAGTATCTATGTAAATTTAAATTAATTTCACAGTGTCAGCTGAACAGGACACGTACAGAAACACCAAGAGAGCACTGCAAGGTCTTTTGCCATGGTACAAAATGCCAAGGTATTTTGTCTAGGTGACTCTCCACAGAGAAAAGAAGATTTGGTGAGAAGCCTGAAAGCTGGAGCATGAGCTAAGCTTCATGTTCAGTCAGGTCATCAGCCCACTTTGGCTGCTGCACAGCAGCATTATGATTAACTTTGTCCCAGGGAAGATGTCAGGGAGAATATATATGTGGGATACATGAGGCACAGGAGGTTTGCACCAACATTTACACAGTCTTTTCAAAGAACATCTCAGGGACAGTCTGTCACACAGGGTTACATTTCAGGAAGAGGTTTCCACTTTCCACTTCAGTAGCTGTCTCATTTTCAGGCAGACAAGGTCTCACTTGCCAGACATTCATTAGGAAATTTGTCTCTTGTCAGCTCTGTGTACAAAATATCTTTCTTCAATGCCTGATAGGGAGAATCCCTCAGCCCTGGATCCCCAGCATCACAGGCTGAGCCCAGCATTGCTGGCAGCAGCTGGTGGGGGAAGAGGGGTCCCTCAGGCTGGCTTTTCTGCCAGACTGCTGCAGGAGGCAATGACACCCTGTGACACCAGGCATTTTTTATAATTACTATGGCACTAGCTCTGTAGTTCATCGATTAAATGTCTGTCACTAAAGATTCATCATTCCAAGCCTGAAGATCTGTCACCTCAGGGACACATGACAGAAAATAGTTTTTGTTCTACCTTCAAAAAGAAACTACTATAGAAAACTTTTGCTGCAATGTCAACTGTCCAAAGTTAGACATTTTTGTCCACATTAAGAAAGACCCTTTGCTTATGCAACTCCATACTATTTTTGTCACATAACCTATGCATCATTTGTGTAAAGATTACATACACAAGGCAGCATAATTAAGATTGCATGAGATTGTAAATATGCCATCTTTTGGGTTTGAGCTTAAAACCTTTCTAGCTGAATTTATATCTACTACCTACAAACAATTTCTAACTGTGCATTCCATGGTTTTATCCCAAAAAGACAGGGACTCTAACAGATGCTGATTGAGCAGCTTCCTGACTTCAAAAATGAAATATCATCCGTATATGAAAGGGTTTATTTTATTTGGTTCCCTGCAAGAGTAGAGGACTGGGCTTGGTGAAGAAGAAAGGTCACTCCTGTTTCTCTGTTCCTAACAGATCATAATTTAGCTGGAGATTAATGTCAATGCTAACAGGTTTATTTATGGGTAACTACTTACTGGCCTTTTACTTTTCTGTTCCTTCTGCAGCCATTGATGGAAACCAGCCAGACATCTCTGGGTTAGTTCATGGATGAATTCTCTCTAGCAACATCATTTACATTTGGTAAATGCAGTTTAATTTGAGAGCCTTGTTTATAGTCTGTCATTTACTACTTGTGGTATTCTCAATCTATTTAATAGTGGGCACTAAAGAAGTACTTGAGCACACCAGACTGAGGGTGTTTGGGGAATACACATTTAGGGTGTGTTTCTGGACAGGCAGTGCCAGGGAGTGATGCTGTTGTTTTTTGCTGATTGGCAAAGGTGCAGGAGCTTGGCTGCATGGGCTGCATGGGCTGGGAGCTTTCCCAGCAGCCTGCTCATCACCTCAATTTGCTCAACAGGCCTGAATTGCCCTGTTGCTGCACAGATCTGTAGATATGCCTGGGTGGCAATGCAGAACCTGTTAAGGTGTTAACTGTTCAGAAGTTTAAAACTACCTTTAGATGAGGCAAAATCTGCAGCAACCACATATAAAAGGAGTCCTGGAACATGCAATCCATGAGATCTAACAGCCTTTGTTGGTGGTTTTGCCTGGAGCACAGCTCTTCAGTTGATATTAGGCCTGAAATCTTATTCTTATAAAATAGAGTCTTCTCTAGACTAAAAATCATTGACTGAAAGGAGCAGCAAGGAACTCATGTGTCTGTGCTGTGAGGATTACACAGCTTTCTGTCATACACATTGACTTCCAGATGTAACAATTTTTATTATCATTGTAATATATTATACCATTATCATACCTTCATGACTACACCCAATATACCTAGTGGCACCAGTTAAACTTCTAGCTGCCAACCAGCATCTCATTGGTCATGGTGTAAGTAAATGTTTCCTTTTTAGCTTTCTTACTTTCCATTTCTGTCACTCAAGATCAGTTCAAAACCCAGATGCAAACACAGTCTCTGTTCTCACAATGTTATGATCTCTGTTTCCACAACCCCCTTCTTGTGAGCTGGACTCCCTGCCCCAACCCTCCACCAAGTCTTGCCTGGATGTGTCCTGCTCCTTCCTCCAGTCCCACTGGGGGGATGTGGCAGCCTCTCCTCAGGGCTGCAGGCCAGGCCCTCACACCTGGCTGCCAACACACAGCCTGCACTCCTGAAATCCTGGGCCTTGCCAAAACCACACAGCCCCCAGCCTCTGCTGCTCCTTGTCCTCCAGTGCCTCTGTGCACACAGGAACACTGCTGGCATCTCTTACTCGCCAGCCTCTTGCAGGCTGCCTCCAAAGGTCTGGGACATTCCAACAGCAGCTGCACCTCCTCTCCCACAAAATCCCTCCTGGAAATGAAACAAGCATGAATCCAGCTTAGTCTACTGCCTCTTTCACCCAGCACTGCGGAAAGCAGAGTACAGGTATCATGACTGCTGAACTGCAGCATCCACTTTCTGTTTAATCCTCAAAACATCCTCTCTAATCAAGAGCACTCCTTTAAAGTTTTGGTAGTGAGACCACTCTTCTTTGTATTTTGCAGGAATAGGAATGTTAAGTGCTCAATAAATGAACTAAAAATAAGAGAATAGGCTTATATTCTGCCTTATATGCAGGAGAATTTCTGTTTAGTTCCTCAAGTCTCTTCAATTGGCTGTGCCTGAACGCTTCTACAGACTTACCTCCTTCTCCTGCAAGAGACACATATGGGAAGAAGTACTTAAAAACAGTAAGAGGAACAGGTTCTTTTTAAAGCAATACTCAGAACATAAATTATCACTTATCAATGCGATAATCTGTATGTCATTGTTCAATAGCACTAACAATGTGGTGTTTTTCAAATGTCATGTTCAATAAGAATACTGTGTTCAAAATAAGAATACTGGCTTAATTTTTCATTTCTTTTCTCAGTCAAACAACTTTGGCCCAAATTCTGTAAAACACCCAAGTATTGAGTTCATCACTGCAGGCTCAGCCACAGCCTTTTAAAGGGTATCCTTCACAGCCAGAGTGAAAAGGCTACTAAATGGATCAGGATTTACCACTGGTAAACAAAACGAAGCATTTCGAGTTTACTTTAGAATTTAAATAAAGAAGAAATTTCAAAGCAGCATTACTATTTCTCAAGCTTTGGCGGAGCTGCAGACGATCGCACCGGCGGTAACACTGAGTTCATTCATGGCCGGGACAAACCCCCGCACTGTGCCACCTGAGGACGGCAGCGGGGCGTCGCGGGGGGCTGCGGGCTCAGCCCGGGCCGGCGGACGGGGGCGCAGAGTGCGCGGGGCCGGGGCTGCCCGGGCCGAGCCCGCAGCCCGCGGGAGGCACCGGGGCGGGGCCGGGCACACCCGGGGCAGCGCCCGCGCCCCGCGCGGGAGAGAGGGCGGCCCTGCCCGGGCCCCTGCCCTGGGGGCGGAGGGCCGCGGAAGCCTTTGCCTCCTCCCCCGGCCGTGGCAGGCACAGGAGGAGCAGGCGGCGGTCGGAGTAGCGGCTCCGCGGCCCCAGCCCTGCCCGAGTCGCCGCTGCCGCGCTGAGATGCCGCCCGCCGTCCCGCCGCCGCTGCTGCCGCTGCTGCTGCCGCCTCTGCTGCTGCTGGCGGCGGCGCGTCCCGCCGCCCCCCCGCACAGGTACCGCGCTCTCTGGCCCCGCGTCCCCTCCCCTCCCTTCGTCCCCCGCAGTCGCGTTCCCACCGTGTTTCAGTGCCCGTGACTGCATCAGGGCAGGAGCATTGCCCACGGAGCCCGGCACCCTGCGAGAGCAGCCCGGTGCCCGCTAGTCTGTAAGCTCTCTAACAACAGCAGGATAGGGTGAGGCGTGCCGGTGTCTAAAGCTCGGCAGGGAGTTCGCTCACCCTCGTGTGCTCAGCAGTAGCAGAGGTTCCACGCAGTTTTCCTGGGTTTCTCAAGTGTCCGGAGCCGGCACCAGCACCTGAGCTGAGCCCTGAGCACAGCTGGGCCACAGGGCTCAGCACCACGAGCGGGGCTCAGCACGGGGTGCGTTGTGCTACTGAGGTACAAAAAAGTACCACAGACTTCCTTGATTAAAACATATAAATTCAAAGCATAGAAAGGAATGAGAAGTAATTTTTATATCAATGCTATTTTAACTACTATTATATGTACTATAAAAAGTTATTGCTGATGACTTTTCAATAATTATTTTTCCATTATAATAGCAATTTGCAGTGATACATCACATTGGCACACCACTGCTCTTAGGAAGTAAAAAAGGAGGGAGACATAACAGTCTGTGCTGACCAGAATTAAGGCCTAAGGAGTTAATTTTTTCTACACCTAAGTTCGCACATTAAATTGCACATTCTATGTCAATTACATTACATTACATTACATTTTATGTAAATGATTAAACATATTCCATGTTAGCAATGGCTTTAAATATTTAAGCTGTTGAGACAGTTTGTGCCTCTTATACCAAAAATAAATGAATTTTGTTTTTCTGTTATTCTCAGGCCTACATTTGCATGTGGAGGAGTTGTATCTGGAGAGTCAGGGTTTATTGGGAGTGAAGGATTTCCTGGCGTCTACCCACCAAACAGCAAATGTACTTGGAAAATTACCGTAAGAATTTTTAATAACACAAAATCAGTGCTGAAGACAATGAACAGCAATTTGTTCTGAAACTGTGTTTTACATGGGGTAACATATGTGTAATAATGAACTCAGTAACTCAAACTAGCTCAGCTATCTGGAGCTTTTTAGGGTTGATGTAATATGATAATTGTGGCTGAACCAAACTGGCCTTACCTCATATCAGAAGCAAGTTTTCATTGACTTCCCCGATGCACCTCTAATTGTTTTAAATGAACCCACTTACAAGCAAACATCTCCCCTTCTGTCACTGTGGAAAGCAATAGTGAGTTCTATCAAAGAAAAGATTTGAGGTGGCAAGTATGAAAAGCAAAATTTCTTGGCAAGAAGACATATAAAAAAGTTTCAATCAAACCCATAAAAAATCAGGCAGGTTTGTTTGAAGTGTGCTGCTAGCAGAGTTCTGCCAGCCAGGACATCTGGAGTCTGTCATCCAGGAGGATGACAGCAGTAGGGAAGTGCTGTTACATTTATAAATGACTATGTGAAATGGAACCATGTGGTACAATTGATATTTGGATGCTGAAATGAGACTGTAGGGAAGAGATATCATATTCATGGACAACAGATTCCATGAAACAACTAGGGCTAAATACTCCTGATCTGGATGTCCTTATCTGGTCTGGAGTCAGAGAAGGGGATGTGAATGAATGATTACTCTTCCTCACATCTGCACAAATTAAACCCTCTGAAACTCTTTTTTTACACACAGTTCACCAAGAACTCTTCTGACATTTGGGCCTACAGAAAAAATAGGATGGCATAAAAAATAAGTTTGTGCGTTGACAGGATCACTAAAGACAAGTTCAGTTGAAAGACTGCATCACAGGCTAGGTGCTGGCAGGAGAATAGGATGTCACAGGATAATTGTTTCCTGCTACTATAGAGATGCTGACGCAGAGCAAGAGGCATTGATCTGTTTACAATGTTCAGTTTAAAACAACTCTCGTTCCAAATGAGCGCTGTGATTTTAATCGTTTTATCTGAAAGATGCCAGTGAAGCTGCAGAGCTGCTTTCTGCACCTTTCTGTTGTGTCATGATTGGGGCCTAGTTAGAGGTTACCTTTGAGCCGTGTCTGACCTCATCCCAAAGAGGATGTGAAGCGTGGTGCATGCCCATAAACTTGCTTCCTTGCTGTTGAGGAGCTGAGGTGACAGCAGTCAGCATGGCCCACCTTGCAGTCTGAAGAGCAGATGCAAATTGCATTTGGAATCATACACACATGCCTTAAATAAAAGGGAAAAACATACAGAATTAGTTTACCAGGGTAACTCAGTATTAGATGTTCAAAAGTTCAAAATTTAATCTGGAGGGAGATAATAATTTTGCTTATAACAGCATGAAGTTTTTACCACTAAAAACTTGGATAACAAATGGAGGCAGCACTAAGGAAGCAATTACTGAATCATGCCATGTATCTGCCCTTCATATATGGGGGGTAGAGGGAGAAGAGAACAAATTATTGTACTTAGAAAGTCCATACAGAGTGCTTTAATTGCAGACTTTATGTGGCTGTTGCTAACAAGATGCCAACATCCAGGTGAGCCTGGGCACGGTGAGAAGCATTTCTACAGAGCTGTAGCAGAGCTGTGTCTGCACTTGAGCTTTCTTGACCATGGGAGGAACTCAATGGCTTCTGTCATTTCATGATCACCCTGACTCCCAGTGCTCTGCTGTGCTGCCATTTGACTGCCTCCTGCTTGTCCTTTGTAGTTTGCCCAAAGCCAGAGAAGGGCTGCACAACTGGATAGTCCAGGCTTGCTTGTGCCCTCAGCCCATTTAACACCTGTTTTGTTAAAAATAATGTTCACTAAGCCAAGCTGATTTCGTCTCCCCATCAACTGTAGAATGCTCTGTGTCTTTTGGGTGTGCAGGAAGGATGCAGGGAGGGCAAGGACTAATAAACCTGCAAGACTAAGCCTGTAGTCTCTTTAAAAAGACCATGGTTTACCAAACTGTGGCAAAACGGTACGCTCAAGAGTCTGGTTGGCCTGAATTTATACAAGAAAATCCTTTCACCAAATATTGCTGAGGCTCAGAATAGCTTGTAATAGCACCCAAGTAAGTAAGCCAGTTACACTGCCATGAAGAAATACTCTGTAGTAAATGTTAGTCTTCCTCATTTAGCATCTGGTCTTAGAAAGTGACTAAGACATTTGCCTGTCCGTTTTAGCCAAGGGCTGTGAACACCTTTCTGAAAACAGTCTCCTAATGCAGGATCTGACAAGCCTGCAAGACTGATAGAGACGTTGATTTACTTTATGTCTGGGTCATGAGAAGCGTGAAGCTCTTGTTTTCTCAACTACAGAATTTCATCATCTGCACAAGAAATGCAGGATGAAAGGCAGAATAAGACCTAATTCGTTCTTTAGAGGAAAACAGGTTTAGAAAACATTACAGGTAATACAGATAAAGCAATGTAGCATTCAGGTATCATCTGAAATCTTTCCAACTAGTTTGCTAAAGCTGGAAGAGTCTAACTCAATTATGGTTCTGTTATTTCAAGAGACTGTGACTTTTTCAGCTGGCTAAAGAAAACAGCTTCTCTATTCTAAGAGCTCTAAGAAGTGTTCAGCACATGCTTATGGTTCTATTACTGCCTTGGCAGACTACCCAGCAGCTTTTCACTGGCTTTGCTAAGAAGTCATTTGTACAGCTATTTCCTTTCCTATAGTAACGTACATAGTTTTATCTAAAATATGTCATATACACTTGGTTTTAATACTCTGTAATCCTTCTTGGCCATCACCTCACATAAATGTGTCACATAGTGCGAGAATCTGGACTGCTGTCCTGTGTTTTTCTGGCAGGCTGCTTAGTTCCCATAAAACTCCAACTATATGTGCAACAATAATACTGAAAACTGTCAGAGTTATGTAAGGTTATGTTTTTATAGGTTCAGGAGCTGTGTTCCAGCAGGTTTGCTGACAATAAGCAAAGTTTGAAAAATTTACTTATCAGGGCAGTTGGGAATCTGCCCTGAGGGATCAGAATATTTTACATAAATTTTTCTATGTTTTAAGCATTCATTTTCCTATGTCATTGAAAAACTGCCCTTCCAGTAGAAAACAGGTCTTTACACATTGGTTGTATAGCTGGAAAAGAAAAAGATGACCAGGATCTAGTGCCTTGTCAGGAAGAACAAGCTAATACAAATTTTTAAAATTGGAGATGGAGATAGACAAGCAACTAAGCAGAAATCATAGTTCTTCCCAGGATGTGACTCCAAATAACTTCTACTTCATTCTCAGAAGAGAGAAATAATACATTTGGCTTGCAGGTAGCTGATGTATTTTTCAACTCTACCTGGGACTGCTATAGCAAAGCATACATCAGCATTTTTGTATTAAACATATATCAAAATATATTCTTCAACCCAATACAGGTTTAAAAGTTAGACAAAATATATTTGTGAAAGTTGGCATTTAAGGGGTTTCTTCCCTTCAAAGTAAATAGTCTAAACCGTGTAATTTTGACGAAGAGGCTTTGTACTCAGTCAGAATAATAGAAAAACAGCATCACTACTTTAAAGATAACTGAACTTTGATTAACATTATATGAAATATCTGCAATTAATTATAAACAAAAACAATCTCATGACCTTATTTTGAGGTGTGTTGTATATATGGAATAATCATGCCCTTTTGAAGAGGTTAGTAATTTACACAGATGATTTTAGGGAATTATGCTCTATACAAACTCCCTCTAAAATTTCTTTAGCCTTCCATCGGAGTAAGGCATTAGTTCTGCATCATAATTTTGAACCTAAAGAAATTCATAGAGTTAAAATAAGAAGGGAAGCAGAGAGTGAGTATGGGTCAGTGCCCTCTTTGTGACAAGGAAAGGCAGAGGATGAAGTGCCTCTGTTGTTGAAAGATACCAGCTGGATGGATAAAACAAAAATAAGGCACACCCTGCAGAGGAAGCATCACATCATTCTTCCTTTGACTCCTCCCTCTTTTTTTTTCCTTTTCTTTTAAGAGCTGAATTCCTTCCAGTTCTTCCTCTGAGGTATCCCATCGTACTGCATCAGGCACAGATGTGGCTCAGAGTAAACAATACTGAGTCATGTTGGCCTTTGCTTGCTCCCCCCTGTTTCTCATGGAACAATATTTTAAATGTCCTGGGACAACCATTGGCAGATTTTAGCACATTAGTTCTCAACATTTAAAGAAGAGAATGGTAGAAATCAAAGAAAAGCACAGTTATGCAAAGATGCCTGTATTTAGCACAAAATTTCTTGGGAGTAGCTGCAAACTGGAACAGCTGCTGCCAGAATGTGGAACCAGCATCCTCTGTACTTCATTGTCATCTACTCAGACCACCAAATTTTAACTGATTTAACATACTGGAACAAATTTGTTATTTTTGTGAATGACAATTATTTTAATAAGCAAGTATATTGTAAAAATAAAAGTAATAGCAGTAAGTAGTGACTGTAATTAAGGGCCTGCCATGTTTCTTTAAATGACTTACCTCTCAAAATTCAGCTAAACATGAGCAAGGATTATTCTGACAACTAAAACCTACAGCAGGCTACATGTTAAACCTTTATGACCACGTGGCTGAGTTTTTCCAACACATTTTTTTAGACTGTCATGAAACAGAAGTCAGTACATCTATGGGGAACAGTCTTGACCAAGTTCACATAGACTAAACTGACAGAAGCAGAGATTAAAAGCTACAATGAAATATAATTAGAAAGTGTAGTACAGTACAGTACAGTACAGTATAGCCAGGGGTGGGGAGAGGAGAAGGAAGCAGAACACTGCACAGAATGGCTGATATCATGAACTGGAAAACCTAAGGCTTGAGTGAGTGGCTGACTACAGTTTGGGCTTGGCTGCTTTGCCAGCATCCTCTCCCTCCTGAGCAGGGGTCTGTCCCATGCCCTGTTTCCCTCTGTCCCCAAGAGAGTGGCATGCCCAGGGGCAGAGTGAGTGCCTTGGGGCTGGTGTGAGTAGAGCAGTGCTGGCTCAGTGCACTCCTGGAACAAAGCTGTCAGTGAGCACCATCAGCATTACTGAGCACTAACCACTTGGCTAAATCTGATTGCGACTCTACAAGGACAGCAAAATGACCTTTTTGTACCCCAGAACCAGCCACCTCTCACATTTCCACTTCCTTTGAACTCTGGGAGAGAGCAGGTATATTCAAAGAAGGAATTCAGGCTGAGAAGATAGGGAAAAATCTCCTAAGCACTGATAAAACTGTTTAATCTAATATGCTAGAGCAACTCCTGCTCAGCTTTCAAAAACAGGGGAAGGAAAAGGGGAAATATCTTAAAGACGGGCAAGTTTTAGCCAAAGCTGCAAGACACTGTTGTGGGATATGTTGGACAAACTTATCTGTAGGCATGATAGTTTATTTTAAAACATGATAGCCTTTAAAGGTCACCCCATTTGCATCCTGTCATACCAGTTGTACAAACATGAGAATGACTGTTCCACCCCAAAAGAGCATATGCTATTTTACATACATACTTCTGGAAAAAAGGCTTCTGTCATCTAACTGCCTAAATTTGACTTTATCTAACTAATTTTACTGTCAGTATTTCTGAATTGACTTGTCCAGTCACACAGAGTTTGTAGTATAACTGTAAATAATATTCAGATCTTCTGGCAGGAATACCAAATTCATTTTAGCTCATTTTATGTTAAAATGACCAAGCCTCATTCTCCTTAGGGATTCAGACCAGAAGACAAGTAAATGTGGTAAGAGATTTAGATATGAGAGCAGTGATTCAAGGAATAAATTCAAGATTAGACGAGTTGTGGTTTTGTAGTAGTAGCACTGATGTGTATCAGCACAGGGGCCCTGAATGCATTTTTGAGAGAACTTTGAACTTCAAAGGAAAATTCCCTGAAAGCAGCAGCAGGAACTGCAGTGGAGCTGGTCAGGAAGTGTGCACATGGACCCTGGGCAGCTGAGAACAGCTCAAGCAGAAGTCTGTCCTGCTGCAGGATCAGTATCAGCACTGGGCATAAAAGCAGCCACATGAGAGAGTAACCTGAACACACCTACAGCACATTTTCCAGTACATCTAGAGCTGCTGCCTCTATCAGTATCTTCTGTGGGTTAAAACAGTCACTTTCATTTATAACACTTCCATCTATACTTGACAAGCAATTTTTAACTGTTGAGACTCAATGTTAAAACAGTTTGACAATTTCATATAGGAACAGTTTAGTTTTAGTTTATTTCAAACCAGTGTTTTAAAATGAGTCACTGTTAAGGAATGAAAAAAATTCATGAACTCTTAAATAACGTGGCTTAAATATGAACTTAATGCAGATATATTAAGTGTATGTTTAAAGCAGAAAATTATAGTAGTGTCTCAGTAAAGCAGAACAGCTGCAATTATTTTAATAGCTAACCACTCTACCATGATATGGATTGAATGCAGATAATTACACTTGCCTGTCTAGAGTCCCTCTATACTTTAAAATACTGTTTCCCTTCTTCAGTTCTGTTACACAGCATTAAGTGCTTTATTAGAATAGTTTTCACTTCTCAGTATGCTTATTTTTCTCTTAAAAGCTTGTAACTGTATCCCAGGAAATGTTCTCCTTGTAAACGATTATGTTGTCTTAATTTACATCCTTCTCTGTACTCTTGTCTCTTTTGCAATGTCCACATGCAGACATGTAACAAGATTTGCTCTGACTTATGTTTCCTCAGATGTTTCAGAAAACAAAACTCTCTTCTGTATTGAGGACACCCACTAGTGGTTCTTTTGAATTCTCTGTTTATAGTTTTACATTGTCTTTCCAAATATAATTATTTCACTGCAGCCACTCCAGTGACTAAATATTAGGGTTTTAAAGTGTCATCCATAAAATTTCCAATTTTATTTATAAATGTGAGATGTATGTCAGTAAATTAAAAAACTCCTTCAAACTATGAAACTTGGTAACACAAATCAGAGAGAGAGGCCATTTCATTTGTTTAAAATGGTAAATTATTTTTTCCATATTTTTTTCATGGTAATCTCATCCTCCTCACCTTGCTTAGTGTCAGGGAGCTGCATGGCTGATTCTACACTTTCAGCAGAAAATAAGAGAAACACACCAGGCTGAACTGGTTTATAATTAACTGCATGAGCCTGACTAGCAGATACTCTGGATCAGAAATAAGATAATGGCAAGAGATGGCCAGAGCCTTGTATTAAGGATTGGTCCCAGTTCCTTTAGAAACTGCTGTGCCTGGAATACAGCTGACAAAAAGAGCTCATCTGACCAGGAGGTGAAGGGTACGAAAGCAGTCATGCAAACAGTGGATCTGATAGATATGTGGTCACACTTGCAGATGCACGTCTCCCTCCCTCCCTGTCTGTGCAGGTCCCAGAGGGAAAGGTGGTGGTGCTTTCTTTCCGGTACCTGGACCTGGAGAGCGACACGCTGTGCCGCTACGACTTCGTGGACATCTACAGCGGCCACGCCAACGGGCAGCGCATCGGCAGGTTCTGTGGCACCGTCAAACCGGGGGCCCTGGTGTCCAGCAGCAATAAAATGTTGGTGCAGATGACTTCTGATGCCAATACTGCTGGGAGTGGATTCATTGCCAAGTTTTCTGCAGCAGAACCACACGAAAGAGGTAATTCACCAGTACATATGTGCTGAAGACAAATATTACTCGGCTCTATCCAGAGCCACATTAATGCTTTTAAAAATTTGGTGCCAGAGATATTCTAAGAGTAGTGGGAGAACTGTACCTAGTAGTAAACTGGTAATAACTAGCCGTTAAAAGGGCAAATGAAATTCAAAATAGATAAATGTTGCACATAAGGGGAAAACACCCTAACTTTGTGTACAGTACAGCAGGTTCTGAATTGACTCTTACTGTTTTGGCATGAGATCTTAGGTTTAAAGTAGATAATTCATGAATACAGTAGTTGAGCATCAATTCAGTGCTTAGTGGGTATCCAAAATGAAGCATAAACGTAATAATTTTTAGAAAGAAAATAAAGACCAAACAACAACAACAAAACCCATGCCATTATAAATTCCTAATGCATGTACATCTTGAATAAAGTGTGCCTTTCTGATGT
Source organism: Melospiza georgiana (assembly GCF_028018845.1). Taxonomy (NCBI): domain Eukaryota; kingdom Metazoa; phylum Chordata; class Aves; order Passeriformes; family Passerellidae; genus Melospiza; species Melospiza georgiana. The sequence continues at coordinate 14,448,362 of NC_080439.1, forward strand.
TCCCATCTCAGAACTGAATATGATCAAATTATAGTAAGGAATCAGAGACAACAAGTAAGATAGAGTTAAAAGAGCACCACAAACATAAATATCAACTGCACAGCGTGAACTTCATGCTGAAAAAGAGAAAGTCAAAGGGACTGTAGGAGAGGGCTTTGAAATCATGCCTGGTGGGGAGGAAGTGTGGTGTGGAGGAAGATGGACCTCGGTCCATCTCTTTCAACATAAAAACCAGATGAGCAAGTGACTGCAAAGGAAAGGAGAGGGTGATTTTTCTCTGTGGCCTGTGAAGCAGTAGAACACTGTACCAGGGGATATTGTGGATTGTCTGTTTCTGTCTTGGTTTAAAACCACTTACAAAAACATATCAAAGCAAAATTCATCAGGTATTACTAAAAATAAAGGTATTGCCTGGTGCTTGGGAAGAGTATGAACAGTGAGAGGCTGGGAGGTCACAGGAAGGTGGTATTGCCCTAGTTAGTGACTTTTACAAGGCTTTTGCTATTGGTATGATACCAGACTGGACAGGTTGTTGGGCACAGGCAGTGCAGGCGGTGAGTAATTTATCAGGCCTACCACTTGTAACCTTGTATTGAACGATACAGTAAATAAGTTTGCTCGGATATAGTTAATTTAATGAGAAGGTTCATAGTAATACTGTAGATAAGGATTACACACCTGATGGAGTTTTTAATTTGGAACTGAGGGCAGGAGATATGGAAGAAAAGACCCCTCTCCATCAAGAACACTCCCCAGGCTGCAGTTTCTTTGGGAGTGCATGTTGGCCCCACCATTGCTGCCATGGGCTGTGGGATGGCTCCTCCAGTACCTGTGGCTTCTCCTCCTCCAGCGTTTGCAGGAATGCTTTTCTCTCTCTGTTTTGCTGCCGTTTATTAGCTGTGTTTTCCCAGAGGTGCCCCAGGGGCGGAGGGCTCGGCCGTATCTGGGCGGGCTGTGGCGGAGGCTCCCTCAGCACGGCCGCCGCCCTCAGGGCCCCGCTGTGCTGCCTTGCAGGGGACCAGTACTGCGGGGGCCGGCTGGAGAAACCCTCGGGCTCCTTCCACACGCCCAACTGGCCAGAGCGGGACTACCCCGCGGGAGTCACCTGCTCCTGGCACATCGTGGCCCCGAAGAACCAGGTAAGGCCCTGCTGGCACAGCTCAGGTTCCAGCGCCTGCAGGGACCCACGCTGGCCCGGGACACTGCGATGGCACGGCGGGCACAGGCACGGCCACGCTCCGCCCGTCCCGCCTTCCGCTCCCCCTTCGCCCCAGTGACTCCTGTGCTTCTTCAGCAGGGCCACGCGCTGGTACACTCCCCTAAATGAAACCCATTAAAGCATCTGTGACTGTTGAGGCTTTTAAGCCCAGAAAGGTTTAAACATTATATTCTTAATTCAAAAAATACCATGCAAATGAAGTCAGGGCATGTGATCATCTCAGCACCAAACGTGATGATGACCAGTGCTGCATTTAAGTCTAACAACGTTTGAGCATTTACTATTGAGGTACCCAGGTGGAGCTGATTGAATTTAATAAAAGCAGTTTATTCTATTTCGTATTTTGAAGGCTCCATCGCATAACATGCTTGCTTTATTAGCCAGATGCCATGAGAGCATATGTTCCCACTTCATTAGGAGCTGAGGAGATGTGCCTGCAGACTGAGAGGGCTCTTGTGCCACGCATGGCAAACACAAGTGCCTACACTGTAGGGCAAATCTCAATCCTAGCTGCACATTTTCTGGTTGCTGCTGAGCCATCTGCTCTGTATCTTAGCAGGAGGTATACAGTGATTGAATGTTTTGGTTGACAATCACGTTTGGTAGGTTGCTTTTCTTGCCACATTCAGCTTTTAAAATTCATTTACATATAAAGATGACTTTCCTCTTCATCTTCCGCTCATGACTAATCCTTGAAATAAAAAAAGCTGGCCTAGATAAATATATTCTTCTGATCTTTCCTACTTTTGCATTTACCAAGACAGTTCCTCCCTTGAACTGAAGCAATATGTCAGCTTAGTCTTGCCTGTATTCCTTTTTAATGCATGTTCCTTGTTTGCTAGATACAGGCCATTTAACAGTCCTATAGATAGGCAGTGATTTTTAAACCCTTATCTGTAAACTGCAGATTACTTTGGTGCTTTCCAAATGTCTCTAGATAAGCGTAAGAACTTTTCCTAAGCTCACAGAGATGATTTGAGAACGGCTATATCAGCATAAAAATAAGGGCATTATATCCTGTGCCTTTTGATGATTCTATTCCACAAATCTACCTGTTTCCAAATATATATTATTCATGTACTGCAACAGTGGTTGTTTGCATGGAAAAAAGGCAGAATCTTGACAGTGCCATTTTCCATTAAGTAGTGAATAAGCGTCTCTCTTCAAGTGCACAGAAAAAGCTCCCCAGTCTTCCATTTGCCAGAATTTAGGTGTTGTTGTCTCTATTTCCCTTACATAAGCAAGTGATCAATAAAACAAGGCACTCTTGTTTTGTTGCTTCAAATACAAACCAATAATTACTTAATTTATTACAGAAGATGAAGGAGCTTCTCCTGATCATGAAGAGCTTGTATTCTATCATGAAATACTTATCAGTGCAAAGTGCACTTATTGAACAATAGTGAAGTAGATACAATGGCCTGCTGTTTTGCCTGCTATGGAAAAATTTAGCATTTCTATTCCCAGTTGCATTACTTCTTTCTTTACCATGTTTTTTGATCACAAGCATGTTATTCAGATGGGTATTCCATTTAAAGTGCATTTTTTCATCATGATCCTGAGGGTTTTGAAACAAGCCTGTTAGTCATCTCTGAAATCAAGTCCCCCAAGGTTACTCATACTTCATGGGAAACAAAATTAACAAAATTATGCCTTAAATATCTTAATAGTGCAAAACTATATCCAAGCAAAACTAAGACATCAGGTGATAACAGGCTATCATTACTATGAATGTAGAACAAGATAACTTTTGCTATGTCAGTAATCAAATAAAGTACATGCCATGTACAAATTACTTCCTTTTTTTTTAATGCAATCTTAAAAGATTTAATACCATCTTTTTTGAGTCAGATCTTTATAAAGGTTGATCTACAATCAGCATAAATCAGTCTTGTCATTCAAGCCTTATTTGTGCTATTTATGGGAAGGTGATTTAAATACTGTTGTGCTTCATCTAAAGAAGCAACCTAAATGCATATATTACCTCTGTTTCCATGCAGCAGTTGGGTTGTGTTTCCCTTCCTTGCCCACTTGATTGACAGAGTCATTCTGCAGAACTCCATTTCAGAGTAGTAGATTCCATTTCTGTTTTCTTGTACATTGTTGTTTTTTGTTTTTTTTTTTCTTTAAGTAGAAAATTCCATAAATAAAAGTAATTGGAGATAATAGCATAAATACTGAAATACCAGCATGATACTATTTCACATTTATGACTTGTAAAGCCTCAACAATTATGGGCATCTGACATGGAAACACTGTTCCTTTCAGTACTTACTGTCTCTTGTGTTTAGTTTTACTATTTGCTAATTTTCTTTCTATCAACATTTTAATTTTTAATGTTTTTAATTCTGCATCAAGTATACACAGCATTGGCAACCACAGTGATTTAAGCCCTGCTGTTAATGAAGTCAGTGAAATGCCTTGTATCAACTTTGCCTTTGCTTTTTCTTTAGTGTATCTTTAAAGATGCAGTGACATTAAAAGCTCCTTTTCTGCTGCTTACACTTGCTGTAGTTATTTTAAGAGCATTGTAACACCTAACACCTACTAACATTCACTCATGAAAATAGCTTTATCAGAAGTTATTGAACTTGCATACATTTGAGAAGAAAACATTTTACAGAATACTAGAGTCATATGCTGAACTATTAGTTGGAGAGATCATGTGGATTAAAATACTTCAGAATTAAGTGGATTAAGGAATTTTCCTTCATTGAAAGAAAAATTAAATAGTACTTTATATGAAGATGTCACTTACTACAAGAAGTATTAATAAATTCTGCATGTCAAAACCTTAATGATTTATTTCCATTTTCCCTTTAGCTGATAGAGTTAAAATTTGAGAAGTTTGATGTGGAAAGAGACAACTACTGCAGATATGACTACGTTGCAGTGTTTAATGGTGGGGAGATCAATGATGCCAAAAGAATTGGGAAGTACTGTGGAGACAGTCCACCAGCGTAAGTAACCTCCTCCAGGTGGGGACTTCACTGCCACTGTGTGTCATTTTGCTAACAGCTCTGTCCAAGGCTTCTAAAAGATTTTAATTTTTAAATTAAATGCAGTGTTTTGTACCTCCAACAGAGCATGTAGAAATTGCTTAGTATCTTGTCTCTCTCTAGGTTTTCTCTATTTTCTCTCTCTCTCCATGACTAACCCTGGCCCCAGCCCGTGTTCTCTGCTGTCCCACAAGCCTCATCAGCCACTGTGTAACAACCCCAGTGCTCCTGATACTGGTGGGGCACCAATAGTAGTGGCAGCTGAACATGATGTGTGTGTTTGGATTATAGATATTGAAGAACCAGGACCCAGCTGAGCTCTCTGGCCCCTTGGCTCATTCCTCACTTTATCTGACTCACTTTCCTCTCAGCCCTTTTTAAAAAGACAGGATACACAGACTGGGTCAGATCTTTCAGATTTGGCCTTGTAGTCCTGGTGTTCAGGAAGCAGAACAAAGCTCTTGGCAGCTGATAATCAGTGAATCAGTGCCCTCCTATGTCCACAGGCTGTGTTGATACTGCAGCAAGGAAAGTCTGATCTGGGCACCCACCATGGCAGCTGTAAATCCAGAGAATTCCAGTTAATCAGCCCCTTACTTTTGGTTAAGTCAGACCTGGCCATCAGAGTAAACTGATTTCTGATAATCTGCCAAAAAAAAAGGAAAACAATGACAAGTTTTTACCTCAAAGACCTCATTAAGGGTTCAAAGAAATCCTGGGTTATCAAAATCTAATAATTGACAAAAAGTGAGCCCACAGAAGTAATAACCCAAAACATTTTATTTTTTGCTGGGTTTCTTGAAGAGTTGCAGCTTAAGCAATTTTCTTACTTAAGGAATTTTCATAGCCTTTCCAATTGTGCAATATCTTTTTTACTAAACAAAACCAAATTTTAAAACACCCCATTTACTTACTTCCCCTGTGTACAGAGGATTTCTTCAATGTATTTTCCCACTTTCCTAATCTGACCCCTTCCATTTCATGGAAGTGAAGTTTGCAATGAAGTCACTGGGAAGAACTGAACAATACTCATATTGACATAAACTTCAGGAATCAAGAGTTTTAGGTGATTAGTGGAAATGAGTTTCATCCTCAAAACACCAGTGTGTGACATGCCAGCAAAGAATCGTGTATTTTTCAGTATTAGTGTGGAGTGTTGGGGGTTTTTTTAAGAATGTTATTAATGCTTTTTGGCTTTGACATGTGAAAGAATGGAAATATTTTATTTTGTTTTTCTATTTTAGGCCTATTCTGTCTGAGAAAAATGAGCTGCTCGTTCAGTTTTTATCTGATTTAAGCTTAACAGCTGATGGCTTTATTGGCCATTACAAATTCAGACCAAAAAAGTTACCCACAACTACAGCTCTGCCTACAACCACAACAGTCCCTGCTACCTCAAGTAAGTCTTACTGGCTCTATTTCATTTCCTATAAAAATTAATTATTCCAGGACAAGGAGAGAGTTACAGAAATACAAGATAGAAATTATATTAAAAATTCAAGTTTTACGGTTTGTTAGTATTTTAAATGTTGAAGGAATTAATGAAAATTAATATACTCAGGGGAGTACTGGAATATACTCAAGAGACAATGCACTCAACATTCTCAAAGGAAATCTATTCAGGCAAGAGTTTAGTGTAAAAGTAACTTACCCCACCTGAGAGAATTTTCCTGTCTCTTTTCAATTTTGGACAGTTAACTAGCACATTCCATAGAAGAATGAAGAAGCTAATTTCTGTTTAATAAAAATTTCTGAATATTTTGGGAAATAGCTTTATTTAAAGGAACTCTTTCTTCTAGACAAGTTGATATGTAAAAATCTTACTGTGTTTTTCTTCATACAGTTTTTAAGATCAAGCAAAATTGGTATGGAAGCCAATTGAGCCCTCTTCAGGTTCTGTCAAAACCCTGTCAATATGACACTCTCCTAGAATAATTTTTATTTGAAAATATTTAGTGATTGGAACTCAGAGAGAAATATGTCTCACTAAAAGTCAGTCTCCTTTTGTATATGAGACAAGACAGCATATATGAAAGATCAGAGCTGGATTTCTCTAAAGGTGTTGCCAAAAATACCTCATTACTGAGATATTGAAGGGATTAATTCTTAGAATTTCTATAACCTGAATGTGAAGCATTTCAGATACAATTATAGCAGAAAACCAAATTATTTATGATGTTTTTGCAAGACATTACCTGATTTGTACTTAAAACACATCACAAATCAGGGCAGCAATTGCTTGTTGGCAGGAAACCAAGAAGCTGTGGTGCTTTAATCTGTTAATGAAGGTATTCAAAATAGATGAAAATAAACATGAAAAAAAGGAAACCATAGTGACCTGTAAATCATTCTGATGTGACTCTAACAATAAATAATTCAGCTCTTCTTCACTCTAAAGCACTTGTTAGCGACCTTGTTGGTTGAAACACTTGGTCTCAAGTAATCCAGGCTGTCAGTAACCCTGTTCAGGGTTTTGCACAGGCAAGAGAGGTGAAATTTACCAATTAATTCCAAATCAATTTTCATGACAGCATCAGTGTTAGAAAATGCAAACATGCCGCTTCATCTTAGAGAGGGCAACAGAGGCAAAGAGTTCAAAAGACTTGTCAGGCAGACAGAAATAAGAAGTCCTTTCAAGGTGTGATCAGTTTTGCACAGTGTAGGCATTTCTGATCTTCAAAACAAACCACAGCAAACCAAACCTCTACAGTTCAGTTACATTTCTGAGCCATCATTTGCATCCAGAAGTGTCCAGTTCAAAGAGACTCATCTTATTATCTTGCAGATCAGATCTGTTTAAACTTGCACACAACTCCAGGCATGAATAAAATATTAAACTTTAGTAAGCTCTTATAAGAATTACATCAGATTTTATGTAATAAACAAATATTAGTAGTTGCAGAAATAAATAAATGCTATAAATAAATTTGTAAAAGTAATGAAGATTAATCCAATACCTGTGGTGAGGTATTTGACTTCCTCATATCTGAAAGTCATAATGCATAAAGTCATGCATTTTCCTGTCAGTGTGCCTACATGTAAAGTTGTAGGCAACTAAACTTTTATTTTAGTTCTCCAGTTCATGTTTTGCTAAAGTACCTTACAAACAATAGACAGCCTCTGCTGACAAGTCATAGCAAAGCTGGTCACCAACCAAAATTTATTAAACTGAAAAAAAATGAAAGAAAAAAGCACCCTAAAAGGACCAAACAAGATATTTTGTAACACATAATCCTAGTTTTAAATTTAGAAAAAACAGAGCACCTCAGTAAATTTTTGGCAGCTACCATGATGGCATACACTTGGGACTCATCTACCTGCTGAATTTCCTAACCTGCTACTATGGATGCTAACTTTAAAGAATCAAGAAACATTAAATTCTAAATTTTTGGTGTGCTGTGTGTACCATTGAGATAGGAAGCACTTGCCAGACCTGTATCATTGACATAGTAACTTGTTCTTTAAAACACTTTTCCTTGTGGGAGGCATTTAACTTTCTAAAGACTCAAATACCAATAAGAAAGATGCCAGGTGTATTCAGTTGTTTATAAACAAAGCATTCCATTTCAGAAAGGAAATGTCAATCCCTAATGTTAACTCCATACTTCAAACATCTTGTTTCAAAATGTCATGAAGAAAAACTATGCAACACTACCTGACATGAAGCTATGTGAAAAATTTGGGAAAAAAGGGTCAGGAATTTGAACTCTGATCCCTTTCATCACAGTGCCATAATTTCCAATAAAAGGCCACCCCCTCCCAGGGAAGTGTTACTGTAACATCCTGTTGTGGTATTCCAGGTGTTCTACTAGGGCTGTGTAGCAGCAGCAGTGACAGGCTTCAGATGCCACACAAATCTTGAGTGACATCCCATTCTCTCAGGCTGCTGGAACAGACACAGCTGAGACACCTGAATAGACAATGACAGGAGGTGACAGCAGAGAAAAGGAATATTGTTACTGTGGTGCTTATCCCTGAAATGCCAGGTCTAGCTCATGCATACATCAGGATTATTAATCCTTCTTCTTGTCTTTTTTGAACATTGTGCTTTTTATTTGTAGCAAATGCTTCATTTCGGTTTCAATTTACTTTTTTCCCTTCAAAAAGCTGTGAAACCTACAGTTGCCCTGTGCCAGCAGAAGTGTAAAAGGAGTGGGACTCTGGAAAGCAATTATTGTTCAAGCAACTTTGGTAAGGAAGCAGTTTCTTTTTATTTATCCATTCTCTACTGTGTTTTTACACTCAAGGAAATTTTCCCAGATGGAGTTCTGGGTTTCCATTAATATATAGGCTAATATTTTTACATCAACTTATCTATGTATCTGACATCAGTATCTGTGTTTCACTCATTACATTCTTGGAGATATTCTAAAATAGGCACTGCACAGATATCTGAGACAAACTTAACTTCTCAATCTGAGAAGCAAATGACAATGTAAGACAACCCCAGGATTCATTGATTCAGTTACTCTGTTGTCATCTCCATTTTCTGTAACCAGCCAAGACTGTTCCACAACACAGTGTATGTGCTTCCAAAATGCTTTGAAAAGAAATTAGAAGGGATGGAAGCTTCCAAGCACTGCTTTCTGCACACAGACATAAATCAATCAGGAAAAACAGTGTCTGCTGTGCATTAGCATGGCACTAGCACTGCTGATCTGCTCAGTTATGTGTCTGTATTTCCCCGTATTATACTGCAATCTTTTTTTAATCCCCTATAACATGCCTGGCAATTTGATGGGAAAACTCCCTGCCACTACCCTAATTTCATTTTAAGCTGAGTCTCTCTTACTGCACTGCTAATCCCATGAGATCTGAGGGATCTGAGGGCAGCTTTGCCTGATGGTGCCCAGCAGCAGGGGAGCTGTGGCTGTGCCCTGGGGCAGGGCAGACTCAGGGAGCCCTGATGGTGCCCAGCAGCAGGGGAGCTGTGGCTGTTCCCTAGGACAGGGCAGACTCAGGGAGCCCTGATGGTGCCCAGCAGCAGGGGAGCTGTGGCTGTGCCCTGGGACAGGGAGCACTCAGGGTGCACTCAGGGAGCCCCTCCCAGCCCTGACCACAGCCCCTTCCAACCCTCAGGCTGGTCCAAGACAACAGAAACAGGTAGGGAAAACAACCCAAACCATAAATGGTCTCCTCTTACTGACCACACCCCAGCTTTGTGGCTCATGGTAAATGACACTACATAAAGCTTGTTTTTTTCCTCTAGCATTACAGTAAGAAATCACATTGTTCTCTCCCAACGTCTGTCAAATACTTGACATTTTTCAGTCTTTTCTGTGACAGGAGTGAGAGTAAAAATACTTTATATGCTACTGTGAATGCGAGCATATCCTAAGGTACGAATAAGAACTCTGTTCATAGAATATTGTTTACTTGAAGTTTATTTGCAGAATTTATGATTTTAGAAAATAATAACTATTTCTCTTTCATCATGCATTTCATTTTATTGTTCCTAGAAATATAGCTGCAATACCCAGCAGTTTAACATCCACAGTTCTTTCTTGATTGACCTGGAACATTCTATTTAATTAAAAGCTCTGCATTAGAGGAAGATAATGTAAAAATTTACAAAATAGCAAAATGTGGATGCAGTTTTGTAAAATAAATCTGGCTGTACCTACTTGGTAATTGAAGATCAAATTTATCCTAGGATAGAATATCTGATGTAAAAAGATGACCTGAGAAGAAACCAAATTGTTAATACCAATTACCATTTCCTTTGGATAAATAAAGATGGCTTAACAGTTAATTTAGTCATCCTAGGGAAAGAAAGTGTCTTGATTTTCATACTGAGAGGTCTTTGGGAGATATGATGGTAACTAGAGATCTGTAAATACATTCAGTGAAATAAGTAAGTTTGTATTAGGCCTCAGGCAGACCAAAATCTAGTTCTTATGGCATTAACTATTCCCTGCTACTCATGTGGGAATGTCAGAGAGCTGAGAATTCTGATTTTGGCTAGAAGAATTTCAATTCAACTGCTGCACAATTTGAAAATGACACATTAAAAGTAGTATCAAATTGTACAGTTTAACTGAAATCAGAGAACTGGGCTTGCATGAGACTGACACATTGTAGAACAGTTTCATAGTTGGTGCCACCAAAATTTGACAGTAGTGAGTTAGTTATTAGCAGTGATACTCATATTTTTAGTAAGTGTTCCCAGTACTGTTTGTTTCCTTATTAGGCACTAATATACCTAATACATTTTTATGATGCCTCAAAAATTTTGTCTAAAAATAATAAAAATGTACCAAATATATCAAATGTCTTTTCTTCTAGTAATAACTGGAACTGTAATCACAACAGTAACACGGGCTGGCAGTCTGCATGCAACAATATCCATCATTAATGTATATAAGGAGGGGAATTTAGCAATCCAGCAAGCTGGCAAGAATATGAGTGCCAAAATTCTTGTTATGTGTAAGCAGTGTCCTCTCATCAGGAGAGGTAAGTACACAGTAATAACTGCTTTGTGTGTTTATAAAAGATAACAGTTATAAAAACTGCTATTAGAAATATGGACACAAAAATCAGTAAAATTACCATGTTTTTTTTTTCTATAATCAGCAGTTAGTATTAAAATAAATTTGAAATAACCAGTAATCCAGAGGTTTATCGCATTTTTCTGTTTTTCTGGAAAAAGATTAGGCTCACGTGGATCACAGGAGTTTGCAAAACTTTTTTCTTTAAAAGCCTCGTGATGCAAGATAAAATCTGATTTTCATCTTTATCTCTCAGATGAAGCTGAGATAGATTTGGTGTTTACATGTATGTATTTTGGAGCTAGTTTTTATACACAGCTGTTTATAAGGGAAAGACAACAGCCTGCTAAACCTGGAAGAGCAGTGTCTCACAGGAAATGGCAGAAAATCAAGTTCCACTCTTGTGGATCTCCTGAATGTATTTATAGCTTCACAGAAATACTCATAGCATTAAGCCCACTTTGTATCTGCAAACAGCCAGTACTGCTAAAAGCTACCTTAAGTAATATACAGAGATCAACCAACATAAATTCCAGTTAATTGTGGTAAAGGTGTTAAAAGAAATAGTGAGAGCATTTTTTTATTGAAGTAACTAAGTAAAAAATAAAGCTGTTTTTAGCTTTGCCTCATAAGTAAACAGGTAGAACATGAGAACATAAACAGAGTCATAGCAGGAAACAGTCAAAGTAATTTAATAAGCATCAAAAAAATCCTGATATCATTTCAGATACTACCAGTGCTTAAGCATATTAACTCAAAGTGGGCAATAACAAAGTGAAAAATCATGATCAGAAATTAGCTTTTGCCTTTAGTTATCTGAAAACAGCACACTGGGAGACATAATAATGTCCTTGGTGAAACAAACTGTCTCCTTTTAGGCAGACTTCTGGCTCCAAACCACTTCTGTTTCTCATCCTAAATCTCAATGAATTATTTAAGAGCCATTACATAATATCTGAACTTTTCTGTTTATATCCCTGTGGTACCATTCCTCTCAGCCCAAGACCTTGCAAATCCCCAACCCTTCTAAGGCATAAAAATACACAGATCCAATTGAATTATCCAAAGCCAGGTCTTAATACTCATTAAGCCCACCTTGCCTGAATGCTTCTGTATTTACCTAGAGAATGTTTACATTTCTGAGGAGGGAAAAGGAATGAGAGGATTTAAGAGCATTATTGCTTAAGGGCAGTAACCTATAAGCTGAGCAAATGTGAAAATATTGAAAATTGAAACATATTCCACCCTGGGTGACAGTGGTTAGGTTATCCAGTGTTGATGGGCACTTCTAGTGCCTCTCAGACTTGACCGTCTGTGTTTAAAGAGTATCCCCTATATATTTAATTATGTAGTAGACACTTAGCTGTGCATCTGCTTGATTTTTACGTTACTAGTTTGTGGTGTAACAAGTATGGCAAAGATGGGTAAGGGAGTAAATGCTGCAGGTAGGAAGGAAGAAATGTTGGAAGGCATTGGTAACAAACACTGAAATGAACAGAAACCACAGGTCAAGAACTGTACTTACCACCAAATGATGTCCCAGATTTCTGTCTTGTAATCTCATTCTCTCCCTTCTAGGTTTAAACTACATCATCATGGGCCAGGTAGAAGAAGATGGCAGAGGCAAAGTCTATCCCAACAGCTTTGTCATGAGTTTTAAGACTAAGAACTCAAAGATCCTAAATGCCTTGAAAAACAAAACATGTCAAAATTGAACTCTGCAGCTGTGTTCTATCATCTGTCTTGAACAATCATTTTACCTTAGCCTAAGTCATGGAAATACAAGTGACTGCCAACAGTACAACCATGCTGACCCTTCCTCCTCTCCTGTCCACATAAGGACAGCTGGCACAAAGTGAAATCCATTCCATGTACCAGATGAGAACAGACCCTCCTAAGGCTGAAAGCCGAAGATTTGCAGCACAGTCATCTGATCTCATAGAAAAATTCTAATTACTTGGAAGATGTTAATTTATAACTGTCCAATTTTTTAAGGAGTTTTGTACGTAAAATAAGAATTCTAAGTGCAATATTTATAGCAACTCAGTTCAACTTAGCTTTTTTCTCTAAAGTTGTTTTATTACATGGATTTCTGCATTATTATCAGTGCTTAATAAAATATTTTAAGATTAAATCATCCACCAACTAGTTATTAATTATTTATAAAGTGGGGCAGCTAAATATAGAAACTGTTTTTTGATCATTTACATGCTTTTGATGGTTTGGGCCTTGCACATCGTAACTGACACTACACTTCCTTGCTGATTAAGGGTCTGATTTTCCTTTCATGGAAGTCAGTGAATCATTGATCAGAACAGGAACTCTTCAAAGAATTAGACAGCTGTAAACCAGCACCACACTTTTCTCCACTGATGACCATCTGCTTAGTAAATGTCACTGTTAAGTTCTGTAAGGTAATAAGGTAGAGGAAAGTAGGAATTAATTTAGTTGTGGTAAGGTGCATATAGAATCTAAGATCCCTTTAATTATTTATTTTACTTGTATATAAATACCAGAGCAGAGTTCTTTGGATGATCTGTGACCGTGGGCAGGAAACCAATGCAATAAATGCAGATTGCCGTTCCCTTCACTGATGGATTCTCACATGTAATGCCAAGAGGCACTGCCCCAGTGTGCAGCTCAGCAGCCTCTCCTCCAAAGGCTTTATGGCTAGCTGGGCTGGGGACAAAAGGATCAGAGGGGGGCACAGAGGTACAAAGAGGCTCTGCTGGCAGCTCACATCCTACAGCTCAGTGCTGCAGCCACACTTCACAGATTGCACTGCCCCACTGACCAAACCAGACAGCATTTCTCTCTGGAACCAACAGCAACATTTGGTTGCAAAGCAGATGTAGTTTTGTAATTTTAAAACTTATAAATCAGATGTTTAATTTTCCAGCATTAATTCCTATGCAGACTAAGGGATTTTATGCACAGTGCTCTCTGCATTTCTTGGCAGCAGCCTGGGGAAAAGCAATGTGGAAATCATGCTCTGAGCTGTCTTGAACTACAACAATCTATTTTTATTTATGATGACATGGCCATCTGTCACGCAGCTTTTTTCAGTGAGGCAAGAAAGGACTGGCAGCTTACTCATCATCTGCCAAATGGAAGGTAGGGAGAGCTCCTGCCTGCTCTTCTCAACGCTCCCTTTACACCAGTTCCTTTCCCCAGTCATTGCACTGGTAGCAGTAGGCCTGAAACAGGGAACAGAGGAACATGGAGCAGCGCCAGTTTTCTCAAGTAAGAGTTGGTTATACAACACAGGTAACAATTGTTGCAAGTTTTAAACCCAGTTTGTAGCAACTGTAAACTTAAAACATTTTAAATCCACCTTGCAACCAAATAAAATCAAAATTATCTAATCACAATTTCTGAAATGATTTCTACAGAAATAACAAGACCATAGTTCACCAAGAGAGTAAAGTAAGCTTTCAATCATCATTGATTTTGACCTTCCTGCTCCAAATGCATGCTTGAAAATTTTCATCTCCATTTTTCATTTATCAAGCTAAAGCTAGCTCTAAGACAAAACCAACATTAATATGAAAGGGAAGAAAAAGCCTTTTCCAGTTATCTAAAAAACTTAGTCCTTTCAAGACTTGCAGCAACATTTGTAGAAGGAAACTCTGAATCCCATAGCCAAATTAACTCCAGTTTCCCTAATTTTTTTTTTACATGTAAAATTTTGTTTCTGTGCCTGTCTAGAACTATTCTGTCAGTGAGCATAAGGGAGACCTTGGAACAGCCTGTACTAAAATGTCAAATGAGAAAGCAATAGCATATTTAACACAGGTGAACTAGAAACATATAAATTATGAGAAAAAATACAGTGCAGAGCACTTGGTACCGATTAGTAGCCACAAAGCTTGGAATAGCACAGCACTTTTCAAATAAAACAGAGATGTATAACATGATATAACTGAGGTATGGCAGAGAACAATCTTTCTGTCTCTCTCATTCTGCAGGTTTGTATTTCAGTGACAAGTAAAAACTCCTGAATTCCCAATCCAAAACCCTTGAGAGCCCTGAAGTGCCCCCGTTCTTCCTAAGGCCATCTACACTGTAGTAGAACACAGCACCAAAGACACTGACCAAGCCAGCTCTGATGGGCTCTGCTCAATGTATGAAAAGCACTCAGAAATAGCTCCATTAGCTCCTTCATTCACTGTCAATACCCCCAGTTCCCAGCACTAACCATCCCAGTGCCAAACACCTGCTGGTGCATCTAGGGTCCAACCAGCTGGTCTGGAACCAGCATCACTTCATGGTGCTGCATGAAGCCATTTCACTGAACAAACAGGATGGGCCCAGAAGAAAAAAGGCAGTAACACACTGACACCAGCTACCTTCCTTAAACTTACTACCTCAACATGACCAAAAAAATACTTTCAGTGTGGTAACTGATGTAATGTGTTTGCAATATGACAAATATTAATACAACCGTATTTTTCAAAGAGCTTTTATTTGCTTCCTTTCTTGAATATACATAACATACACAGCACATAGTTTTTATGTTGGTGCATTATTCAAACATGAGATCTCTTCAAATACAAAACTCAGAGATCCTCTTTGCTTTGAACCAGGAGGTTAACTTCCTATTCCCATTAAAAGCCAACACAGATCAGAATCCCTCTATACTCTAACACTTCTGAAAGTGGAGTATTAAAACCTAGCTCAGAAATACATAATTTCATAGTATGGAAAATATATTAACTTTACAAGAAAGAGTTTTATAAGAATTCCTTCAAAAAAGTAAACATTCATGTAAGCCCCCACTCTGTCAATCTCCCAAAATCAACTGCAGTCAAAGACCACAATGGCTACCTGCGCCTTCTGGACACACAACCATTTCAGAGGAGCACCATAACAGCAAAACTGTCCATCAATCCTTTAGCTGTCATAAATATACTTACTTTGTAATTAAAAATACAGGAATCTCACATTTCTCAGTTACAATTTGTCAGCTTGAATTATATATAAGCATATAAAGCCATATAGGACCCTCTAGCACAGAAAATCCACAAAGCCCTTACTGTCCCATTGTAAGCAAAGTCAGATAAACTATTTTCAGAAAACACATTTTACCTGACAAAAAAAAAAAGTCTAGCTTGGCAACAATCCTGGTAAAAAAACAGGAAAAAGGCAAATCAAATTTAAAAGTAGGATATGTGTCAAGCAGACCCTTCTAAAGTACATCTCTCCAATGGCAAGACTCAATGACCTCACAGAAGGAAGAGTAGAATGGTGTACAGGAATTGTTCAGCACTGCGAACAATAGCAGTCATGTGCTTCACCTCATTCTCATGAAATTACAGGTTTTAATAATTCACATAATTTATCTAGATTTTAAAAACCCAAGATACTAAACATTAAATGTTCACAGATTAATTTTTAAACTCTGTTCCCAATCCTAACATGTATATTAAAATATACTATTGAGGCACTGCTGAAAAATCCAAGCAGGGTGTGATTGTCTTACACATAACCACAAACATTCAAGAAATGATTGGTCTATTTTGTGTTCAAAATGTCAATGTTCCCACAAAAGTGAAAAGTCTTGATGATTTGCTTTGCTGTATTCTAGAAATGTTAGTTTACAGTCAGTGTTATCATACAAAACTAGAACTGCCTCTTTCAGAGCCATACAGTCTTCACATGCACTGTAACCTACAGTCATACATCATTTCCAGCTGTGCTGGAAATTTTCTATTATTCTTTATCTGACTTTTCTATTAAAAATAAACAGGCTGGATTTTCATTTTTAAAAGCCTATCTTCTCCCACAACTTGAAAAACAATATCAAAAAAAGAACAAACTGCAAAAATAGAAGAAAGAAACACGTTGTGCTAGTTCTGAAGCTCTAACACCTGACAGCCACAATCAGTCTGAGGAACATTTAAAAAACTCCTATATACAAATTTTATATACATACCAAGATTAAGAGGTTAAGAAAATTAGTGTATTTGTTTTTGCATTCACTTTGACCACTTGGGCACCGAGCTGCAACTCACACAAATGCATTTTCAAATGTATTTTTGTGCAATGATCTTACCTATATGATCTGGCAACAGAATTAGGTCAACACTTTCACCTATGGGTCTTTAAAAGCACACACCTTTTGTTTAAAGGTTAGGTCTTAGTTTCTTGGATAAAACATAGCATATTTGGAAGTTCGGAAGCCGAGCAGGTCTCTCATTTCGTTGCGGAACTTTGACAAGTCCTGCCGCAGTTCATTGAGGTTCTCCACAGTGGCCTGATCCGTACTCTGCATCTTCTGTCTCATGGAAGTCAAGTAACGGTGCACTAAGCAGCACATCACCTTTTGGTAATTCTCATCTCTCTTCTGCTTCAGATTTCTCCATTCCTTTAAACAAACACAGCATATTTACTATGGAAGGGATTTTTGAGCCCTAAAGCCTGTATATCCTACAGAGCACAGTAGGATATACAATCTTACAGAGAAGAAATGTGAGCAAAATAACAAAGCTATTTTTTAAATACATCCTGATGTACACAAATATACAGCACATATAGATTGTCCACAAAATTCACATTAAATTATAATCTTCTGTACCAGCAAACCTGAAAATTTTTATCTACCTGGCTTGGTTAATTTTTCTGTGAGCAATCAAGACTTCCATAACCTTGAATGTCTCTCAGTGCAAATTCCATGAAGTGCTTGAATTTGTTTATTTAGCGCTATTTTCATCAGCAAGAAGATGCAAAATTAGTATGCAAAATTGCAGGGTGCAAAAATGTTTATAAAATAAACAAACAAAAAATCCCTTCCCCAACAATGAGAGGCTTCAGTGATCTTTATTGGCTATTTATTCTGACACTTCTGTAATATGTTTAAAACCAATTACCTTCTCCAAAGAATATTCTAACCTCACCGTTTTTGAGATTAGCACATACTTCCTTGAGGTTTCTGTGTGTTTTCATTCAATCAAAGCATTTTTTTTCAGACTATTTCTGGGGGAATTGGGAGTTGGAGGGAAGTGGGTTGAAATTTCCAAACCAGAAAGTTAATAAAACCTTACTTAAGTAGAAATAAGTAACACATATTTATCTTGAATGCAACACCCATAATTCTGCAGTTCCTATTTCTCTTTGTAGCATTCACCTTCTGACAGGCAGCTTCATGCAGCAATCTGTGTTTTCATTTCAGTAAGCAGCACTTTTCCTGCTGCAGAGCTCAGAGCTTGCCCAACCATTCCTCACCTTGAGGCTGTTCTGACGTTTCACTTTGCCACTTGATGTATGAGAGCAGATCCATTTACTGAGACTGTTGAAAAGGTAACAAATGGTCTTGGGAGAGGGAATAACGTTAAAAGGTGGGGGGAGTGTGCATTTATCATCAAAGTAGCTAAGCCAAAGCTTGGCACGAGCAAACTTCCACTCCTTATCTTCATGATTCTAAAACATCAGAAAAATTAACAAAGAAACACAAATATTAATAGGTTATTTTCTAAGTTTAGTTTGCTCATACCTGAAAAACTGACCATTATTTAATTTTGGTTATATAGCATTTTAATGGATAGAACATAGGTTTGCTTGAATATTCTAACATTAAATACTTAAAACAAGTATATCTTTCTTCAATTCCTAGTATAACAATCTGAAAGTATAGATCAATACCCAGATCAAATGCTAAAGCACCACACATATCAAAATCAGCATTTGAACAGCCATTGTATCAAGAAAGTCTTCAATTACCAGGGGGCCAAAGCCCTATATATATTCAACATGGAAATTACAATTTTTTTTTAATCAAAGGAAATAAAAAGTTCTTATTTGAAGGAAAAATATGAGTTCACAGACAGAGCTCATCCATGAGGTCTACAGACCAGGAGTTTACACACCATCAGAAGACATTTTGTGTAAAATCCAAAGATACAGGTAATTGGTAATTAATCAGACACCACTTACTGCTATCAGCTGAAAACTTTTGTGAAGCATTGCCACAAGGAGTTTTGTTAATACTATCACAACCACCACGTTGTAGGTCCCAACAATAACAGCACCCACAAAAGACTGTAATTCTTCACCGTAGCTGAAACGTGTCACAAAGATTGCCACGTGTGCCAGGGAGAATATGTACCAGAAGAGAGCAAAACATGTACCAATAAACCTACAGAAACAAGGGAAAATCTGGTTAGGGAAACACCAGAAGTGTAAACGTCAGTTCAAGATCAGTGAAAAAATCCAGTTCTGTTTAATTACTAGGGATTTAAGGCTAAAACAATACAGTTATTTCAAGATCTCAAACTCACGAATGGAACGTGTCGTTGCTCTGCTGTTCACAGAAAATGCCCGCACAGTCCTTCTCTTCATTTACAGTAAATCCCTTATCATAAAGTTGGGTCAATCCAATTGTGAATGAGAACAAAACAAGAAGAAACATGCCCAGAAATTTTCCAAAATCTTGTAGCATCTGCCCCATTGAAATCTGTGAAATAGATTTATTTCTAATTTTAGTAAAACATGTAGTTATTTTTTATTTGTATTGTCTCCTTCAGCCTTTGAGCAACAAAAAAGATCTACTTACATTTTAAATATTTAAGTTAAATTTTGATATGCTAAACAGATCTTAAGGTCAGGAGATAACCTTGTATTGTTTTTCAGAGAAAAATTCTAGATATTAAAAATAATATATAAGTAATTTTAACATAGCCTGGAAAATTAATGTCCTCCAAGTAACCATAAGCAATAGCATGTACACCTTGTTACTTATTTGCAATACCAATGGTAATAAGAAACTCACAGGTCAACAGACAAAAGCAGTAAATGAAATGAATTTTACCATAAATGCCATCATAGAAATATAAGAAAACACTTAGAAGAACACTGAAACAATCAAAACATTTGGAATAATTTATCACTAATTTAAAAAAAAGCAGTATGCAAAAGCCCATCTGCAGAATACAAAATTAGCTCACTGTACATTTAATGTATGATTTTAAATAAACATGTGTGTAGACACACAGAAATTGAAGGATAAAGCATACAAGGTATGACAGTAAATTCGGATCATTAGTTTCCAATTCAAAATATCCTATACAGAACTTTGCAACATTAGAAATACAGCACCTTTAAAAAAACTGAATCATATGCCTGTGATGTTTTCCAACACAGGAAAGACCTTGATTTGCTTTTGACGTAAACCCTAATTTTTACACAGACACAGCATAAACTACTTATATAATTTAATTAGTCTTCTTACAAACTTCTTCAGCACAATGTACCATTATAAAGAATGCAAATATATGAAATGTGGGATTGGGTGGATCTAATCTATATAAATCAATGTGTGGAAAGCCCAGACCTATATGAATCAAAATCTGTACCAACTCACAGTCCAGAACTGTAACACAATTGCCAGATTTTGCAAGTACAGCTTCACTGGGAGATGAATTCCTGCTCCCTCCTTTGCTGCTGGAACCTCACCAAGTACCTTGTGCAGCACAGCACATTCAGAGTCTGTACAGTTTGTAATGGCCATGGAGACTCTGCAGCTGTGGGCAGAGCTCTGCACCAGTTCTGTGCATGTTTGCTCAGAGGATCACTGTACTCCCCATCAAACTGTTTCATCACATCTGACCCTTCAATGGAAAAACCCAACCCAAATCCCAACAACAAAACATTTTCCCTTTAACACATGGTACCTGCCAAGAGAGAGACAAAGTAGATGAAATAGGAATGCACAAAAAGTGCAAAATGCCCAAAACTAGTTTGTTTGGAAGAGAGTGTAACAACCCATCCCAAATGCCAGTTGCTTTCTTCATAGTTTGATGCTTTCCCTCTCTAAGTATTTACAACTTCTAAGCACTTGAAATCTAATTATCTCATCTAGGGAAGTACTATTCTACCTTCTGTTAATAATAAAATCCACCCCACACTGCCAATTTAGAAATCTGGATTATTACAGGCTTTATTTGCCTATGAGTCAAGTAACTGAAGGCTTAAAAATAACTCTAAGAACCAAGAGAACACAGTAGCTGCCTTCCCCTGCCCCCCACTGTTGGGTTTGCATCCCATATTTGATTACCACCATCTGAACTTTGTGACCTACTTTCAGAAAATACTGTAAGAGTTGTTGCACCAGCCCTACTGGCCAGCAGTAATAACGTAAGCTCCTGTGTGCCTCTGAATGGGGTGACTGTTGACTGTTTTTATTTACTTGGAAAATTTCACAACACAGCCTCCTAATAAAAAACTTGTGAAAGATCTAGTACATAAATAAACTTGCACATTAAACAGTGAATCTCTTTAAAATGTGGAAAGAGTTCAGTGTTTAATCAATTTGTACAACCCTAACGCTTAATGCAACATCAAGACTTCAGTACTTTTTTCAAAGTGTGCAAGTACATTTCCATTTAAAATGTGTAACAGAAAATTAGATAATTAAAATGTGGGAGGTTTTACTGTCATCATTAGTGGAAGGCTCCAATAAATACCAAGTAAGAAGAAACCTGTTCTCCCTTCTTATAACTGCCAATAAATAGGTGAGTATTTCAATACTCTAGACAGATTTATATTTTTCAAACAAAAGCAATTTGCATAACTTGAGGTGCAACTTTAATGAGATGACAGATATAAACAGAAAGGCTTCTGATTACTCTTCCTTGCTACACACTCACTCATCTATTGCTTTAGAAACAAGAAACTAAGGCAATTATTTGCATAAAACTGCAGGAAGAACCTAATCCTTATACCCTCCAAACTGTGGAAACTTAGCTGGCATGTTATGCTTAGAACAGATGAAAACAAAAAGACAGTATAGGTACAGCTATCATGGAAAAATACCCTAACTGAACTACACAAAGTCTTTCACTCTTTTTCTTACCTTTCCCCATCTGAATCAATGTTTTACACAAGAAATTAATTTAAAAAACAACAAACTTCAATGCAGTATCACTTCTTTCTACTTTTCACTTTCTTACTTTAACCTTTGTTCCTATTTTAAATAAGACTCTTATTAGCAAATGATGTTTAATATTTTTTTCAAACAGTAACGATATTCACCTGGAGTGGTCCCAGAATGGAGCTGGTTGTGTACATGAAGAAGAGACGCAGGTAACTGAGAACATTGGCAAAGGCAAAAAGCCCTTCTGCCACTAGAGTAGGATGGAATGCATCCCAGTCCTTCCTTTCAGCATAGTCATGAAACTGCAACATAAAAAAGGACAAGTTGAGATCACTAACATTATAAATACAGAAATGTACCCATACACCTCTCCCTACTTCTACTTCCAAAACAGGCAACAGCATAAAATAAATTAACATATGTCACTCATAGGTGTCATACCTGTTTCAGACAAAGGCATTTCAAAAGCCATTCCAGAGGGAGCCAGAATTTAGAGAATTTAAATTGAACACCTAACTCTGTCACTCACTTGTTCAAACCATTTATTCTCTGTTCTGCCTTCACTTCTACTCTGTTTTGCATGGTCTATTGAAACGGGGACTTGGGAACTTTATTATATAAACATGTGCATTGCCTTGTGTAACAGGCTTCAGTAAAAAACAATATTGAGATGCTACAAAGAAAACCAAGGTACACATGCAATTGCAATGTGGTGACAGCTGATCTTAAACAGTTTTGGAAAGACTTAGAACTTGGGGGTCCTTTCACAGATTTTATGAATGGCTACAGAGAATGGGAGTCACAAGTAAACTGCTGTTTGATGTATTACCCACTAAGTACTACTATTCAACTTATTCAGGGAATATCCACAGATTCCTAACTTTTGGTTTGGCTGAGAACATCCAGCATTTATATTACCAGCTTCTGTTGTCTCAAAATAGACATTCAAAAACCAAGGAACTCCGAGCTGCTTTACAGTAACACCCAAAAGTCTGCAGCACAAAGATGGCAAGAAATAGGGATAGTATTTTCCCACACACTGCAACTGCACGTGTACAAATCCTTCTGCTACACAGATTCTTCCTTTATTTCTTACAGCTTTAGGGCCTATAACGGACCTAAGATGCAAATTAAACATTCTTACTTGGTTTGCCATATGATTAGTAAACTATAAAAATAAATTTGGACATATAAAAGGGGAAAACCTCTCATTATATGCCTATTGTATAGGACAGGAGTCCTGCATGTTCAAAAAGGTTACAATTTAAATTGGCAACAATGGGTCTTATCTCAGCAAAGGAACTACTACTAGAGACATGCTGGTTGCAAAGCAAATGGCTGGGAAAGCAGCCCAATGTGGCATTCTCCCTCTATTTTTTTCCAAGAAATGGAGCCTTCCTTTCCAAACAATTACCAGCCTCTGAATCAATGCTAGGATAGGAAAATGAGCCAAACACCAAGTTGGAAAGAAATGAACCAGTTTATTTTCCTTCAAAATGCCAGACAGCTGTCAACTTGTAGTTTTTAAGACACAATAATGGTGCTACTGCACTGGCTTGGATTTTGCTGTAATATTCACATTCAACTGGTCTGGCAGTTTGCCATGTGCTGTGTGGTTAACAACACATGCAACAGAACGGCAATGATCATTTTCACAACTCGTATTTTCCATCAAATCCAGCTGGATTTTCATAGAGACAAGACAAGGCTCCTCTGTGGTCTCAGGACTCTTATCCTTACTACCAAAGAAAGCCCCAACCAAAAAAGCCCCGCCAAGTAAAAACCAATTAAAATCCACCACTTATGACATTTGAGCATATGTAATCAAAAGCTAAAAAAAACTTTCTATAACAAAAATGCACCAGGCAATCCAAACATAGAGACTACTATTAGCTTTCTGCATAGTACTGAATGGAGTCAGGCAAGCTCAAATGCCCAATCTGATGAGATCCATTTCCCTAAACAAAAATCAAGCCATTTGGAAGACCAGGCAGCTCCTACAGGAAGACATTAGCTCTGTTTGGGGTCTCCAAGTACTTGGACATGTCCTGATGTGTTTCTAACTCCCATTTGCCTGATCAATGGCGCTATGAAGACCAAGGTGCAACAAGACCCAAGGTCTTGTCACCTCCTTGTGACCCTTGCCTTGCCACCTCCATGGCCTGTCCCACACAGAGCATTTCAGCCCAAACCCACACTGCACCCCATCCCAGGCTGTTACTGATGTTGTAACTGCACCACAAGTCCCTGCTTCTAGCACACCATGTGGAACACATCTGCAGGTGTTTTGCAGCAATGTATAAAACCACACCTGCTCAGTCAGCCCCAGAGCAGCTTTGGTCTATGGAGATTGGTGCTCACCTTGTTATGGGCAACGACTTTGAGGGCAAAAGTTGCCAAATAAAGGGAATTCATGACAAAACTAAGCTGATTGCGGGACTCTTCTAAAAAATCTTCTAAACCATCATACCAGAGCCTCTTAACATCTGACCACACCATTCCTGCAGGGAAAAAGGGAAAAAATAAAGCCCAGGAAAGTGAAGCCATTGCACTGAACAGGTATTACTTTACATATAACCACTATGTATTTTACACTGAATTTGTTACAGAATCAGTAAAAACAGAAGAAGATATTTACACACAAAACAACTGGAGTTCTGTTGCTCTATCTTCCCATGGAAGATATCTGTATTCATGATTTTGAAAGTTCACCCAGAACAACACAAAACTTGTTACTAGCCCAAAGTGTAACAAATTCTGCTGTGGCCATTCTGACAGTGATTTTTAGGGAGTATTTTAATGGGACTGTGGAATACAATAATGTAAGACAATCTTTGTTACTTGATTCTTTTAATTCCAGTTGATTTTGCAGAATACTTTCTAAATATGTTTTTTATCAATTTAGACTATTTACAAGGAATCAATATAATGTCATTACAAAATAAGCATTTAAGCTATAAATGCAATTACTATTAAAAAACTTGAGATTCAATGATGTGAAAAATAACCCCATTTTAATGACCGTGTTTGCTTAGATATAATTTTTAAATCCTACTTGAAATCCACATTACAGTATTACATGCAGAAAAAATAAATTTCTATAGCCTTTAATTAAAATTACCAAGACCACCTAATGACACACTTTGCCAGCAGACTTGATGGAACAAAAGAATTTATAAAATTATAATATTTAATTTCAAAGCAATGGAGGAATCTGACTTGTACTCAAAATATGAAGTTTTCAAGTTTCTTTTAAGACCTGCCTGTGTTTGTGTGTGGGATACTACATACTTCCAAAATCTGCAAGAACTGCTCCACAGTTTTAATACAGCTCAATTGTGAAAGGGATCATTACTACACAAAAATCCTCTCACCCTAAAATATCAAATAAATCACACTCAGAATTACTTAAATAAAAACTGTGTTATTTTTTTACCATATCACTGTTTTTTACAAGCCCAATTAAACAAATGATACATATCTAATTACCTTTCATTAAGAAAGATAAATTTTAATGTCAAAACAATTGCATGCCAGACGATCAAAAACAAGGTAAAAATTATGAACTTTCAACTAAAAGTTCTTGAGAACTCAGCAAAAATGATACCTGTGCTCCCTCTGCTGCATCAACCAGAAGTGACATGCAGCCTTTCTGCTACAGTTATGATAATGGGTGACAATGACATAGAAAACTGTAACATGGGAAAATAATACTTGTTTTTGTGTTTTGAAACAAGCATGAGGTAACTGCACACCTCCAATCTGTCTGTAAGATGGAGCATGCATACATAAACACATAACATATACTTCTTTCTTTAAACCACATACCAACTGCGCAGCAAGCCCAAATTTTGTTAACTGCTTTCCAACCAAGCATTACAGAACTGATCATGAAAGACTGCATTATTATTTATTGCTGATTCACCACTAAAATGGCATTTTAAAATGTATTTATCATATGTTTTTTATATATTTAGCAACTGCCATCCAATCCACTCAAATCATACCTACCAATAAGCCATATTATCAGAAGATAGTCTATTCTCTCAAGGGCTGGTCCCATTGTATTCTTCTTGTTCTCATTGTAGACAAGGGAGTACAAATTAAGTAATAACAGAAATGTGAAATATGAAGCTCCATGAATAATAAACTTCATAAAAGGAGTGTGAATTATTCGACCTACTCGAGATTTAGGAGCTAACAAGTAACAGAGGGACAGGACTGGCCAGAAAATGCCAACCATCAGAACAGTCAGGATCTTCTTGCAGGTGTGCTTGCGTCGATAGCCGGCCATCTGCCCAAACCACACCGTGTTCAGAAACTGCTGGCAGTTGGACTGGGCAACAAACTGGGGGGAAGGAGGGGGAGAAACAAAAAAGGAATCACTCTCAGATTTCTTCACATGCATTACTAAGTTGCATCATTAAAATTAATTTTCTAACTATATGTATACCATACAAAAAAGTCATTATTTTCCAAGCCCTCTAATAAAAGCAAGCTATGCTCAAACCCAGAGGATCACCAAAATACTTCAGTGTGCTTGATGAATGCAGGCCAGAAATGTGTAATACTGGTTGTAGGGCACTCCAGAACTACAGCTTATGACTTTCAAAAGGTGTGTATTTCAAACAGTTTAAGCCTAGACATGTAGAACAGACAGAATTATGTAATTCCTTTTGCAAATGCTAACTAAAAATGAATTTTGCTTGAAAAGGAAACTTCCACTCTGTCCTTGATCCTTCTACTAGAATCCCACAAATATTCACATTCCAGCACAGATAATTAGAATTATAATTTATGAAGGGACAAAAATTACAATAACCTACTGCATGGAGGAAGTTGCACATTGATGGCATAAAAAGTGCTGCTGTTCTGGAACAGAGGGGCTATTCAGTTATACTAGCACAGGTCCAATCTAATTACTGAACAGCACAGGCAAGGCCTGAGACAAAGCTGAAGAGTTAATGACCAGTGAGAGGATGATAAATCATGTTTGGCACCTAAGGATCCATGCCTCTCTAGGCAAGGATTTAATGAGGAACTGAATAAATAATTACCACTGCCTGAGCTGTTCATAAAAAAGCAGTGGCCTATACTTCAACACAGAAGTATACATTCACCTCCACAGTAAACACTGAAGAATCCCTCAGTATCTTGCAGCATCCCAGTTTCACATACTGATACTTGTGTATTACCATCTCTTCTATAACTCCTGCATGTTTATTTCCACTTCTGTGCCCAGAGGCAGAAAACAAAGTAATTAATTAGTCTATCGAGTTACTGCAAAGACAAACCTCTTTCTGATTATACTTGATTGCAAGTTTTAAGCGACTTAAGTTCATCCTCTCCTCCAACAATCCTCGCTTGTCCACATGCTCATCGCTGGAGGTGTGATTCAGAATCACTTCCAGCTCCCGGGAATTCCGTGCTTGTGCAAGTAAATCTTTAGCAAAGGTTTTGCACTGCTGAGCGAGCTCCTCATAATCATTTCTGAAACACACAGAAGCAGTATGGACTTTACACTGGGCCTGGATTTCCCATTCAATCACAAACTAGCCATTTTTGGCTGGGATTGTATGTTATGTTGAGACAAATTAAAAGAAACCACTCCAGAAGTCCTATGTCAAGGTCCAAGCATTCCTAAGACAACTCTGAGTAGTTTTCACCATGTAATACACAAACAATTCCATTTCTGTTTAGCTTGCAAGATCACTAAAGAAAATCTGGCACACACAGCATATAAATTCTATGTCATGAGGTCCATACACAGAGTTGAAGATTAGAGTTATTTCCAGGACATGAGAGTGCATTTGTCACAAAATATGGCACTGGTAATTAATCACTTGGACTTTCCAATTGGACAGGAAATTCTTTGGGGTTTTGCTTTATTCCTGTCATCTGAAAACTAAAATCTATTCACTAAATATTATGTATTAATGTACTAAACACATGAAAAGAAACCACATGATTGCCTTGTCTCACCTTGCACACAGTCCATTTTAATGCCATGCTGTATCACAAAAATGCAACAATTGAACTCTTATTAAGAAAGATAGGCAGCTAAAATGCAGAACATTCACATTTATAGAAAATTCACGTATTTAGGAAAGTAGAACTTTACCTTATATAAACACTTGCTTTCACATTCTTGGAAAGCTTTTGTGCTGGTATGTTACAAAATGGTAAAAATCTGCATTGTTTAAACATGAAATTACACTGAGCATTTGTTCATCATATAGAGCATTTTCAGCATGAAGTCTTCTACACACATATGTATGTTTTAAATATATACACATATGTGCTCTTCAAAGTCTTATAATGAGCAAAGTTAAGAAACAATACCCAAAACAACTCCCGACAGAAGTCAGGACAGTATAAATAAGGTATTGCATACTTCTACCCTAATACAGAAAAAAAGTGCAGAGTACTAATGAGATATTGGTATGATTAATAGGTGTATGATTTCCAACTAAGTCAGCATTTAGCATAATTTCTGTTTATTTTTGCAGAGTAGAGCTGAAATTTGAGCTGTTGGTGCAACTAGACACATTAAAGTGTCTATACCTAAAAGGATTTAAAGTAATTAAACTGTCGAAATGACTACTAAGGAGGCATAAATTATATCATGTAACTTATTATGTCTAATTATCAGTTGAAACACTCCACTTACACAAAATGAAGAATAAACTTTTTCTAATGCAAACATATTTCTACACCTGTAATTACATAAAAATATTACAATTGATTTGTGTTACCTGAACTCAACCTCAACAAGGCTTAATTCTTTCAAGTCTGCACTAAGTTCAAAAGCTCTTAGGATTGGATCCTCCTCTGTCAACATTATTAAGGCAGGACTGGCCAAACACCGATAAATGTCAAGACGAAACCTGGACAAAAGAACAGCAAACAAAACAAAGATGTTTTATTTCATTAGCACCTTCAAACCAGAACCTGTTCCAAAGGTTTGCCTAAAATGGCCAGATGAAAGACAAAACAATCTGTTTTTTTAAAATCAGACACTACAAGCATTAACTGCATTATGTCCTGAAAAATACATGACATATTTAGAACCCTTAAGTATCCAAAATCGGCCAATCTGGTTCCCTCTTCTTTTCCTCACTACTTCCACTGTTATCAGTACATCAGCAGAAGTTCTAGATTAAATTAAGAGCTGCTACCTCAAATATTTCTATTGTTTGTCTGCTTTGAATACCCTGACATCTTTTCTCATACTGAAGTTAATGATATAGGGAATAGGAATGATACCAGAACGTGCCTGTTGTAGGTCAATGCCAAAAACTCAAATAACTTTTGAGAATAATTTTATTTGCATGGCCCCTATGTCCCCAAGTCAAAGGTAGCTAGGATGTTTGAGGCACACCTGCTAGAAAGCAAAGGCACACAGTGACTATGCACAGTGACTAAAAGTATAAAACCAAAATGGAAAAAAGCCACTGTCAAAGGTAGCTAGGATGTTTGAGGCACACCTGCTAGAAAGCAAAGGCACACAGTGACTATGCACAGTGACTAAAAGTATAAAACCAAAATGGAAAAAAGCCACTGCCTCCCACCAGCCTTTTCAGGCACAACTCATGCCCGAGAACTACCACCTCTCACAACAAGAGCTACAATATATTAAAGGAATCCACTCATAAACTTCACCTTAAAAAGAAAAAGGAAACATAGTGAATGTGACCCAGGCAATGCCAGAGAATGAAGAACCTTTTTTATGGCTCATAACTGCTAAGTGTTACCTGGAATGTCGCAGACTATCTTTTTTGTTCTTGGCAGTGCACAGGGTGCACTCACAGCCCACAGCATGAGGTTTGGGTAATGATATGTCTTGCTTCAACAGCATAGTGAGAATTTCATAGTTGTTACGATGAGCAGCTAAAATTACTGGTGCCACATCCATGGTTGTTGAGTACTCTGGGTTCTGAATGCGTTCCATTAATTTCTGGAAAAAAATATAGGCAGTATCTACATTTATTACCTACAGTTCTACCACATGTAAGGGGGTTTTTGACTGTAAAATCAAGAATCACTCCTTTAAAACACTTGCCAGTGTTTCATAACAGGAACAGAAAGAAAAATATGTAACAACATTCAAACACCTGTCAGATAAATACTAAAAAAGAATGACAGACCCAGTTACTTTTCTGCTTTATTTACATAGAAATACTGCCTATTTTTCCAATAGACGTGGGATAACAGAAATTGTTATTTTGCTCTAGTTTGTGAAAAAAAAAGACTGTATTTAATACTGAAGCGCAGAAAAAATATCCTGAATGTCCCATACTCTGTTACTCAACACCTTATTCCTTCCCTGCCTCCACCTCCAATTTGTGTTTTTAGGAGTTTTTGGTACTAAAGCATTGACAAGGCAAGCTTCAATTGCTTAATTTCAAGGTGAAGGTCTGATGTTTATAGATTTGCTCTGAAAATCTGTGAAGTTTCAATACATGAATAAACACTTTATAAGTCAAGGCTGCTAACTACCTTGCAAACAGACTACTAGAAAAGATTTATAACCACTAGGTTTTTTCTCCTCTGAACTAGTCATGTGTTTGGCAGGTATAAAGCCACTGGATTCCTTAGGTGAAAAAGCAAAATCATGTATGTCATCTTTCAAGACAAAAAGAGGTTACAAAAAGAATCCCTGGCGTCTAGACTCTATCATCTTACAGATGCAGAATTGAAGAACATTGTTTTACACACTACAGGTACTCAAAAAAGCAACAGCCTTCACAGCCCCAACCAAAAACCGAGGAGTAGCAACACTTAACCACAATGGTTGGCCTGGAGGATCGTTTAGGTCGGTGATTAAGCAGAATGTCAACAGCTCCCACCACTTCGGAGTCAATAGCCACCAAAAGTGCATCCGAGGACTACAAAGAAAACAAATCATATGTGAAAACAGCAGTAACTTCAACAGCACAAAGAGACAAACTCAAGCCAAACTGCATTTTTAAAATTTAATTTCCAAGTACTCAAATGATGTTCTGTACTATCACCAGGTATATGATCAGGATACAAATTCAGGTTGCCATTGCAGGAGTTCACACAGCATTAGTGACAATTTGCATCACTGCACCAACAGAAGAGGAATCAATTGAATAAATTACTTTCCAGCAAAGATGATGCAGAAGACTTTAAAAATTAAGTTTAAAGACCCAATTTACCAGGTCTATTAGACAGATTAAAAGCAAGTGTTAACATAACACAGCTCAGGCCTATGGGATGCTTCAGCCTTGCATCTGAAATTCTGGGGTACAGCTAGGAAAATAAGCTTTTTCCATCTTGGCTGGTAACCAACCACTTCTGCACCTTCTATTACACTGAGATAAGCAGCTTTTCATTTTCCCTACAAATGATATTATTCTTCTTGATTAATTTCCAAAAATTTGGAATTTTACTTAAAAAATAAAATAATAAAAGACACAGCTTTTATTACTGCCACTAATTCAGGTGCAGAAAAGATTGTGGTTTTATTCATGCCCAATATCAAACAATGTAACAAAAGATGCTACTTTTCCCTGTCTTACATATTTAATCCATCACAGCTTCACCTCTCCCACCAGTAGCAGAGATGCTACATACATCTAAGGAAGTCTTGTTGGTAGGAGACTGCCCTGCCATCAAGCACAGATCAAGTCTAACAAGTAAGCACCAGAGAAATGCATGTTTGCCTTAACTTAAAATCAACTAACATAACGTGAATTTTTCTGTGTTACCATTTATAAAGTTAATATACTCTAGCCAAAAGGATTTTTGCATTTTACACTTTTTTAATATAAGGCACTCAAACCGTGTTCTTTTTTTCTTGAGGATAATACATACATTGTATCAGCAGCAGGAGTAACATTTAAAATAAAACTCAAACTTGTTAACATCATAGCAAATGCTACTTATACATTTGCCATGAGCCAATAAAATTCCACTAGAAAAGTCAACTTGTGACAAGAAATCACTTTCACAATTACTTTTTCCAATTTACTGGAAATGTATTGCCTAAAAGGCAGACTGCATTTATGTCCAAACTCTGCCAGATTAACAAAGAAAACACATGACTACACTGAACATTTTTAATAACGTGTGTTGGATACCTGGCAGCCATAATCCAAAAGCAGCTGTAGTATGTCCAAGTTTTCATTTTCAATTGTTATAGTAACAGCATTTCGTCCAAGCACATCCACACAATTTATGTTCATTTCACCTGAGCTGTTTTCCTCTAAGAGTTTCTTAACCATGTAATAGTCACCTGCAGAAGTAAGGCAGGGATATCACTTCATATTATAAAGCAATAAAAGCATGTGATTATTTTAAGTACCAGCTACCATCAAACAAGAGACTATTCCATAGATGACAACAGTAACTGAGTCTATCAGACAAGTAAGAAGTCAAGGTACATAAGCATTCTCAGAAAACTGAAGATATTTCAGGAACGCACTGGACATGTACTTCAATCCACCCCTTTAGTTTCAGTCCTAAAAACAAACACACAAAAGCACGGGTGCTTTCCAAAACTGTCTCTAGGGTAACAAATTACAACACAGAAGACTACGGCCAAGACAGATCTCAGTGTAGAATACTTAGAGAAGTATATGTAGAATACAGTAAAATACATACCAAGAGTACAGAACCAATTTTTTTACAGACAACTGGGTTTTGTTACTTTTCTTGTTATGACGCAGAATTTAGCTCCTTGAACCTCTGTCTATAGTTAAAGAGAGAAAGCCACGGCTTCCTCCGATATTGAGGACAGACTCACGGGCTGTGCAGATGCAAGGCATCGCACCAGCGAGGGTCCCAGAGCAAACTGCTGAGCTCGCCGGCAAACGCCAGTGCAGGAACGGCCCTGCGGCTGTGAGCGAACCTGAGCTCCGGCAGCCCTGCTCATGCTCCAGACACGCATTAAAAGCATTATCATTATAAGCATACCCTAGAATCCAACGTTTCAGAACCTTTTCAGATCAGTTTGATTTAAGGCCACGTTCCGACTCAAAAGTAACTAAATATAGGCTTAAAGCAAGCAGCGTGTTTTAGAAAGACAAATCTCTTCCCATCCACCACCAGTGGTGCAAATCGCAGCATACTGGTCTCGCGTATACTGGGGATGTCTAGATAAGCCCATTTTTACAGCAGCTCTCTACTCAGGGACCCTTTTAACAGCGAACACCTCCCACATTCCTCCGACACAAACCGAATGCCTCACGAACGCGGAGCAGCGGCCCCGCGCCTCCCTTCCCTTCACCCCGCGCTGCCCCATGGCAGCCGCAGGCGGGACCGCACCGCGGGCCAGGGGAGGCAGCGCAGGGCTGGCACCCGGCCACGGCTCCAGCCCTCGGAGCGAGCGGCCGAGGGGGGCCGGACCGGGCGGCGGGGCGGGTACCTTTGTCGCAGGCCAGCAGGAAAAGCTTCTCATCCAGCGTCGTCTCCTCCTTCACCTGCCGCACATCCTTCAGCGCCAGCAGCTTGTTGGGCGAGGCCGAGGCGGACGGGTCCGCGCTCTGGTACAGGGCGGCCATAGCTCCGCCAGGCCCATGCGGACCCTGCGGGGGATGTGGCGGCGCCGCCGCTGCCCCTCGGCACCGCCGGCGAGCGGGGCAGCGGCCCCGGCCGGGTCACGCCTGGCGGGCGGGCAGGGCAGGGCAGGGCCGGGCGGGGCCGGTAAGGCAGGGCAGGGCCGGGCCGGGCCGGGCGGCCGCTCCCCGCCGCAGTGCGCAGGCTCCGGGCCCGCCGCCGGGGCAGCGCAGGCGGGCGGAGCGCGGGGTCCGCGGCCCGGAGGCGCCGCCGCTGCTGCTCCCAGCGCGGCCCTGCCACTCCCCACAGCCGGCAGGGGCCTGTGAGGGAGAGCGCGCTGCAGCAGCTCCTGCGTCTGCCCTTAAATCTGTTTTCTCCCAGCCGGTATAGTAATTACGGCCCTGCTCATCACAGCATCAGAGGGCTGCCCGTGAAAATCTCCTCAAAGCAACTCTGAAGTAATTCTGGACACTTACAGCAATAGTTCATAAAACAGGAAATAGGGGCCTTTATGGAGTAAGGTACCAAGTGTCTGGCAGGTAAATCCAATACATGACGATTCTATAATTTAATAAGAGATCATTTATTCTTACAGTATAGATACTAACTTGTCTCCATTTGGCCTCTCCTGAATGAGGACTTGGACTGAGTTGTCACCAGAACTCAAATCCTGTACAAAGCTCTGTCATCACCTTGGACTGGGAATAGAAACCAAGTAAATCAAGTCTTGTCCCAACAGTGCAAACCAGTAAATAGACAGAGGCTAATGGCTTCAAATCCAAGAACTTAATTCCCTTCAGTCTCCATTATCCCATTATACAATAGAAACTAGATGGATGCATTCCTTAGTATTGCTGTATTGTGTGTAAGACAGTGAAGATGTCAAACTCAGTCCAACTGCTTGCTCATCATGATTCTCCTGTTCTCTGCCACACTTAAGAGTGGTTTCAGGACCTGAGAGAAAGTAGAAGCTTCATACTTTAAAAAGAAGTCTTTAATTTTGATTTAGTTTCCGTATTGTTTGGCTTTTGGTAACAACTTCATTAAATGTACAGCTCCAGCTTGATAAGTGAAAATTTACACGGATGAAAAAGGAGTACAAATAGTTACTTTAAAATTACTAAGAAAAAAATACAGATTTCATCTCTTCCAGAGAATGCACCAGTCTTTCTACACCAAACCTCTGCACACATGATACACATTTTAGAAAAATCAAAGGAATGATATATAAGGAAATGCAATACAGTAATGAGAAAATCCATAGTGGACTAGCCAGCTCTTTATTGTTTTCTTAACACAGTATTTTATGAAAAGGTTAAAAAACCCAATAGCTGTTTAGTCCAACCGCAGAACTTAGCACATATGCAGACCTAATAATGACAGGACATTTCTGCTTTCTATTGCTGGTTTTTTCATACAACATGGTTTGTAAAAGTTTCTGCTAAGTAACAGAACAAAACTACTACATATATTTGAAGATAATTCCCACAAAAAAAGTTTCATCAGTTTAATCAGTATTCATTAGTTACCAAGACATTATCATAGGCCTTTACTTGCTCTAAAGTCAATGACAAGACTCCCACTGGCTCCAACAAGAGTTAAGCTCTCCAATAATAAGGCAAGGATGATAATTTCTGTGCAGTTTGGAGTCCAATCCAACAGGACTGGAATGCACCTTGAGACTTGTATGACTACATATAACTAACACCCACAAAAATCAAACAGTGTTTCATATTTGGTCCTGAAACAACATATGTAAAACAATGCAGGTTCTCACAGTGCTATGGAAACTAATACAAATGAAGCTTGATTCATATGGGTTTTTCCAAGCAATACAAATCTATGATGTTAATTTGTTAATGAACATGTTCTGAAAATGGTATTAGCCATAAGTAATTCATGTGTTATGAAACTCAAGAAAATTAACTAATACAAACACATGATTAAAAGATAATTGATATTTGTGCATACAATTTTTCTCATACTAAGTTTCAGAACTCTGTAAACTGCGAGGCATTCATTGTGCTTAACATGGCAGAAAGTTATTGTATGTCTGCATTATTTTATTCTGTTCAGTCCTCTTCCCATCAAACATGCAAACACTGTCATCACCATTTTTGGCTTCACTTCAACCAGATCATCTGGGAGAGCATAAATACGAGCACCAATTTTTCGAGCAACTGAAATGGCATACCTTGGAAAACAAGAGAAAACAAATACTATTATTTTCTGGCTTCTACCAATGTGTCAAAATTCACAACAACAAAATCAGATTTTAATGGCAGGATATGCCTGTTTAACAGTACTTAGGCTCTACCAGAAAATGGACATTATGGTGAAGAAAGCATGTACTGGCAGATGTTTTACTACTTGTTATCAAAGCATTTCTTTTGGTCAAAAACAGTATGAATTATGGCAAACTGTTAAGAAACCAATTCCAGTGCAGTGTTGGTAGGTAGGTCATATCATGTAAATTTGACTTCCTATTTTAGATGAATTAGAAAAATAAATAATATTAGAATTTATATTCTATTAAAAAAAATAAATTAGTATTATCTTTCTCCTAACAAATCAGTAAATAATGCATTGCACTGTGAATTAATGCATTTCTTGCATTTCAGGAAAATATGAAGCATTCATTTAAAACTTACTTGGCATTATTCAATTTGTCTTGGTAAGAAAGGTCTTCTCTCTTGACCATTTCTGGACGAACTGCTTTTGGTGCAATGGCATCTATTAAATCTAGGACAGGTAAGCTAGTGCTAATTGATCTGTCCTAAAAGCAAAAGACTCAGGATTAGTTTAAAGGAATCTGCTTTGATTATTCCATCTTAAAAATGCAAAAACCCTACAGTACATCTTGCATGCATACTCAAAGACAGAAGCCTGTTTTCTTACTTCATAGTGTGAAGGTTCTCCTCACCCTTTATGAATTCTAATTTTCTACAATCAGTATTATAATGTTCACCGTGCTGGTATCATTATTGCACAAATGGTTTAAAATTATTTCATCAAACTTCCCTCCTTAAGCCCTAAGGAAGGAAGGGAATTATGTCATAAGTTCAAGGGCCAGACTTTCAAGACAACAAAAAAAGATCCTTCCAGGCCCCCATACATATATTTTCCTTGTTTTCTTGCCATGAAACTATTTTCTCCAGTAGTTAATGGCTCACTCTTTCTGTAATATTTCAACTCAGATGGTGTTGTGAGCTAGTGTGAGCAGTCTGTGTTTCATATTTAATACAGAGAGATTCTAAAAAGAGCAATTGCTGTTGGTGCAATCATTCCCTCCCAGCTGCCCGGGCAGAGCAGGAACTGCTGGTGCCAGAGCAAGCACATGTGGGGCTGCATGGCTGAGCACAGCCACGGGGCACAGCTGCCTTTGTCACCAGGTCAGAACCAGGACTGCCACTTCAGGGGAGTCCCACAGAGCCATCATTAATTATACATCTAAAAATACTAATAGAATTCTGCTTCAAGGCATGAAATGCATGCAGTCCCCAAGACCATGAGACACACCTTTGTTATTTTGACTGTTTGAATAATGGCAGTACTATAGAACTTGGCTTTCTTAGTCCACAGTGAAATATAAGGCACTTCTGCATTCTCTATGGTCTGCTTGCCACAGTGTCCCAAAACCCAAACAGTGAAAGGCAATATTTATGTAAATATTGTAAAAAATTAGCAGTAAAAAAACCAAATACTGAATAGTGTCACTTTACATGGGTACCTTCTTATCTTTGGTCAACCAGCAGTTGAATTATCTTAAAAACACCATTTGAATGGCCTTAAAAACACAACCAATGTACCCTCAAAGACACAGGGATACCAAAGGCAAGATATTGGGACAAGTTCTTGTCATACTTTCAGCTTATTTAATATCACCTTTATAACAATTTATGTAGAAATAAGAGAAGCAACATCTCATAAGAAAATGAAGGCTCAAGTTACCTTCTAAAGTGAAAACTAAATATTCTTACTTAATTTTTTTACTAATAATGCTTATCTAATTAAAATTCATAACATGGTGAACTCTCAAATATTTAACTTGCTAGGTTCTCCTGCTTTGAATCACAGACATAACTGTCTGAGGTTATAAAATGAACCTGTACAAGAATGTTACATTTGTGTGCAATTATTAATCGGCCATTTCGAGAGCAAGAGATCCACACAGAATAACACACCTGACACACATACGGCTGCTTTTGTTTTGAACACTGAAATAACGCGGAAGGAAAGGTTCCTTTATCGGTGTGTTCTTTCGTGCTGAACGGGAGCAGCTCCTGCTCTCCCCGGCCTGCTGCACATCAGCAGCGCCAAGGAGGACACAAGGTGTCGCTGGCTACCCGGGGCTCCCTCTCCCGGCTGTGTCACACGTGAGAAAATCCTTTAACCAGCTCCTAGGAGAAGTGATCATCTGCCCCCCGTATTTCCAAAATCGTTCTTATGGCTTGTGTAAGCATGACAGTGCCTATATCCAAATATTTGGAAAATATACGACATGCCAGGCCCAAAGACTGGTAATTTCAGACAGAAGACCCTTTGAAAGTATAAAGTTATTTTTCTTTTCTTTATTTTTGGGCTTTTTGTTTTGTATTTTACTGCAGCTACTATAAATTCTTTTATTTTTCAATATATTTGAAAAATACTTTTGAAGATTCAAAGACTGTCAGAAATATTTCCATAAACAATTTTGCTAGTCGATGGCAGAGCTGCTGTTAAAACCAAATCATTAACAGATCAGGTTAAAAATCCCAGGTCCTATTATATGTGGAAAGAAAAGTAAATAAAATTTATTACCTTGAAACTTGTAATTGAAGTTTTCTTATTTGCTTTTGCAAGTGTCTGATTCACCCACTTAATAATAATTTCATCATTTACTTTTTCGCCCTCTCCAAGGTCAGACAGTACATTCAAAGTATACCTTCAACAAAAACAAGAGCCCAAATTAAAATGAGTGCTGGAACTCAACTTTTCTTGCAAAGCTATAGCAAAGGTAAAATATTACTTCATCACAGTAACAATGCTAAGTACTCTTCATAGGGTACACTTACCTTACAAACTATATAGTAATTGAAATCACTTTTTCAGTGGTTACTGAATAAAATAATAAAATAATATCCCAAACCTCATAATATTCATGGTAACATCTTCATGCATTTGTTTTACTCAGTACATCATAATAAATTATACTTTCTAAGTTAAAATGACTCCCTACCATCCTAGTAGGGAAAAAAAACTAAATCACAGCAGTCTGAGAACAAAAACCACTAAATGTTTTGGGATAGGTCCAAGAAAACTAATTTGAGGAAAACATTTGCAATAAAACACTCCTTAATCAAATCACTTTATAATAATTTTTCTCACTCAATACAGTATAAAGATTTTGATTTGATGATACTTATGGTATCTATAGCTGTAATGGCCTACAATTTTTTACCCTTTCAACTTCTATAGTGTATGTATCACCACTGCCTTGGGTTTTAAAATATTTAAATTATTATACTTATAGAAAGACACATGGAATCAACATGAAATAAGGTGAATTCTTTTTCCTTGCTGCAGGATCTATATTTTAGACACAGTTTCTAGTTTACAAGGTTTTAATTGGCACTATAAATTGTGGTTTCAATCACTGCAAAGTATGTAAGATTACAAAACACATATACAATTTTATCTTTGAGAACAGGGACATTTAGAGATTTGTCTCTACAATACCAGTTGGGTGACCTGAATACTACCCTTAATTTGCCTTGATTTACAGACACACATGCACAGACACATTTATACACATCCATCATACACTGCCTAACTTACCTTCTCATCAGCTGCCACACCAAAGCCAAAGTCAGAGTTGGATTACCCTCATTTAGATCATGTCCAGCAATACCAACCAGTGAGAACTTGGCTTTTGTCTTCCCAAGTTCTACTGCATAATTGCAATTCTCAATCTAAAAATAAATATTGTGTGCAAATAATGAAAACATATTAATATTTCTGCAATACAGACATATACTCTATGTGCATTTTAAATTACTTTGGCTTACTGTTACCTACAGTGAGATCTGAAGCTAGAAAAGATTTCCAGTCTAGCTACACTGTGATTGAAATAAATAACAGTTTTTACTATAAATGCAATTATGCAAGATTCCAATGATAATTTTTTCCACATTTGAGAAAATCAAGTTTCCACTAAAGTAGTGAATAAAATATATTTATATCAAAACTATACTTTGAAAGATATTGAAATGTGTTCTTCTTAAAAAGGCAGTAATTTTTATCCTCTACATTTTAGGCTTCACAACAACCACAAAACTATGTGAAAGCTTGGATCCTGCAAGTCTTGCCCTAATCCTCTGGGTAGCATATAAAACTGCTCTGGGAGGAAATGCCTCACAGTACAGGAGCATCCAGCAACAACAGCCAGGTCAGGCCTGAAGCTTTCACTTATAAGAGCTAAATTAGGCCATAAATGAAATATTGCTAAAAGGTGCCCACATTTAGAAACTAAGGTGATATGTGCTATTACTGCTATTTATTCTTTGGGATAATAACTGAAAATTAGATTTTCATTTTTTTTCTCCCAGGGCTGTCTCAGTAGCACAGAAATCTCAACAACACAGCCTGCCAGGAGCAGCATGGGAGCCAGTGGAGCTGGGCTGCCCCCAGAGCATCACCCACCTTTTTCATGTTGCCCCCGAGCAGGGAGTAAGGAGGTTTGTTAACGTGGCCCCAGTCAACCGGAACGCGCGTCATGTCGTACAGTTGGAAAATGATTAAAGCATCAGAAAGGTCACTAAATCAAGAGCAAAACAATGGGTTTCAGCACAAAAGCACAGATTGACAATGAAAGTAAGTACTTGAGACTTCTCACAGTGTAATTAAGTTGCTGAAAAATTCCAGACATGTAAATAAAAACTGGTGCGGTTCTGTAAAGAAACTAGCCTACATTCCATTGCTTGATTCCTGCAAGTATATACACCAAATTCTGCATTTAATTTCATTAGTATCACAAATCTAACTGAAGCAATCTCAGTCACTGGCCTCAAATAAATAATTACTTTCATAAGGCAGGCATAGACAAAATAGCTGCTAAAACAGTTTTAATCTATTGATCTCGTTTTAGTTCTCTAAGGACTTTCCCAAATGTTAAATACTCATGCTTTATCTGCAGATGCCTACAGATGAATTTTGCTAAAGAGTAATCAAAGCCAATGAACTTATCTTGCAAAAGAAGAATAGTAGGAAAAGTATTATTTTCCAATTATATGTTGCATTACTGATAATTCCCATCAACTACTTAATAAATGAAATTCTCCATGTTAAGATCACTTTACAGAGATCAGAAAACTGAAATAATGAAACCAATTAGTAAATATACATACAAGCAGGGGTTCCTATTTGCTCCCTCAATCTCATCTTTTATTGGCAGAATTTGAATCAATTTCTGGCATAATTTGAAAGTGACCAGAAGCATCTAAAAAGCTTGTTATAAAGCCCTTCATCTGAGGGAATACTACACTGCAGAGCTCCTTACAGTCTACTGAAAAAATAAAAATTATACATCATAAAACACAATTATCTCAACTTTTATAAAAACATAATTCAACATACAAGTGAGTGAGGGAGGGAGATTTAAACCTTCTTAGGTTTTCTAGTCTATCTAGATTATAACTAGAATATTTGAGTCACATACTGCTTAATGTGGTCCTACAGATCAGTTTTGAAGAAGAAACCTAGATATCACTATTCTAGTAGAAATACAACTTCCCCCTCTTCTTTCCTTCTTTCTTCCCCTGTCACCCCTGGGAAGTCAAATAATTCTTTTTAAAAAACCTTACCTGTATAAATGATTAACATATGGGCTCACACCCAGTGAATTCATCCAGTTTCTGAAAGTCCTTTCTTCCTTACTTTCTCCTATGGTGACAAATACAATTCTATATAAGTTATTGGAGAAAACACTTTAATAAGCAATGTTTAAATGTTTCTCATATCCCTCACCACTCCCCTCCCACCTCAAAAAGAGTTCACAATTTCCCAAACAATAGTCTATACTACAAGGCAATCCTATCCTATTCAGACCCACTCAGTTCTGGGCACAAGGCAGGGGGACTACATGAAGTAGTATCATTAGACTACATTTATCTGAGTTAATACAATTTGATAAAATACAGAAATAAACTTTTGTTATATTTCACATAATTAATATATCATGAAGACGATTAATAGTAAGTTCCTGAAACTAAAATGAGCAGAAACTGCATTCAACAGTTTGAGAGAAATAATATTTTTTTATTAAAAGTCAGTACTAACACATGAGGCACTACAACTCCATTCTCTCCTCACAGAATTTGACAGTATTAATTTGCAAAGGGCCCCCCTAAAGCAAGGATTTCTTTTTTTTTTAGTTCTTTGCACTGAAAACATGGAGAGGCAGTGTAGTATTTGTTAACTTTGTGGAGCTATTTATACTGCTGAGGGGGCCAGTTATCCTCACAGCTTTAGCCAGCAATTCTACTTACAAGAACTTCAGAAAATTCGCTAGGCAGTAAATCCCAACCTTCACTTTCCTGACATAGGTTGCTTTTATTATTGCAATCATGAGTCCTAGCCTAACTCGTTCTCTATAAAGTTACAGATTGCAAAAATTCATTAATTTTCTACATATAACACTACCTAAATTTTAACAACATCTCTGTAGACATCTACATGTGAATCAGTGCTGCATAAGCTGTTTTCTCTTGCATCAAAGAGGAGCATTTGAGAAAATATT
This sequence comes from Melospiza georgiana, assembly GCF_028018845.1. Classification (NCBI taxonomy): domain Eukaryota; kingdom Metazoa; phylum Chordata; class Aves; order Passeriformes; family Passerellidae; genus Melospiza; species Melospiza georgiana. Next base: position 14,490,237 of record NC_080439.1, read on the forward strand.
TAGCCTGAATACGTGAGCTTGGAATAACTTCATAACTTTGTTCCCTTGGGTTGATAATCCACTGTTCAGAAAACAGCGAAGACACCGAGGAGGGAGAAAGCTCTGGACTTCAGAAATTTCACCTGTAGTTTACAGTTTCTAACAGAGTAAATTTTAAAGTTTCAGCCACCTTACCAGGTTCTTTCCTTTCCAATTATTATGAAATAGTTGATATTCATCTTACCGATATATTTTTCTCAACTATTTTTTTTCATATGGAATTTGAATTAGTGTTTGTTTAAAATATTTACTTGTAAAAATAACCACAGAGCCACTCATGAAACAGTAGAAACAAAGAAAAATACTATTCTGCAAGATCATCAGAGAGCTTTGTTTCACATATTTCTTGCCACATTAAAATTTAAAAGAACAATCACACTTTATGACAAAGTTATTAAAAATATCAGTTTTTCCATTTAAAAAACAATAATAACTCAAGAATTATATATAATTTAAGTTTATAAAGAATACCTTGGAGATTATAGTATTTTGAAGCAAGTGCCTTGTGGTTTTTTTAATGATTTTATGGTTACTGAGCTTTGAGTTGATTTGCAGTACATAAAATCCTGACTCCAAAGTGCTTTTAGGAACACTTGTCCATTACAAAGACAGTACCAAGGTTATTTAGTGAACTCTTAAGAAACAGCATAGCCACAAAAACAGATACTCAGCAACTGCACTCAGACTGAGGATTTTAAAATGCTTGCTCAAGATTGTCAGGAGAATCCAAAGCAACCAAGCAGGAGCAAGAGCATGCAAGCTGGGCAGGACCCTTTTGGAAAGTGGGAGTCCAGGAACTAAACCCAGCATACTATATTTAATATGCCACTCTAAACAAATCCCTTTATCATGCAATACATGAGTGTTTATAAGTTTTCCAGATGGCTGAGAAGTGACCAGTTTTTTTCTCTCTATTCCTTTATTCAAAATATACCTTGTGATCCTATCAGGAGCATATCTTCTGCTGAGTGGTGCAGCAGATAGCCAAAATCATTGGAAAACTGCAGAAAGGGGGCAGAGCTACACAAAAGAGAGAGGAGCAAATTTGGTAGTATCCTTTATATTTATTGCCATCTCTTTTTTGAGATCATTACACTGTGGAACTGAGTGGAGAGTAGCCATAGGGAGGGGATGAAAAATCCAAAGAGCTCCGAATAAACCTAAAATAATCCCTGCAACACAACTGAGCTCAAGATACAGTGGCACCCAAAGTTCAGCCAGCCTGAGTGGGAGTACTTAACCCTCTTGTGGTGACAGCCATGAAGGCTGCCAGTAATCTAAGCAACAGCACAGAACATCTACAGTGGAGGAAAAGTGGGTGGACACAAGTCCCTCCTCTTCCTCCCCCCAAGAGCTCAGCTCTCTTCATGACTTGGACTCCAAATTGCTGCTTTCCCCACCAGCCAGGGCCTCCTTGGATCAGCAGCAAAGGTGGTGCAAGAACTGAGCTCAGGACTGCCCTCTCCATCCCCACACAATATTCAAATGTTCATTTTGCTGTGTCAGTATTCCTGAGAGACACAATCTCATATTTCAGTGCACATCACCAGATGTATTATCAGGGCAGATGTCAGTTTATGCACAGCATTAACTGTCTTAAACTGAATAGGACAGCCACACCATGCTGATGAGGTGGGACAGTCCCCGAAAAGATGGAATTTATGCAGGAAAATGAAAACTTTCAGGAAGCTCTACTCACCCACACATACCTACAGCTCGACATCTCAGTTCATGGCAAGCCCTCACTGGCTAAACCCTCCAAAATACCTGGATGGCATTTGACTTACTGCAACTCTTGCCCTCATTTTATATGCTGTGGGGTTTTTTCCATCTCTTTTACTTATGATGGCATATTAAAACAATAGAAAAATGTAAGAACAATGCAAAAAAAAATCAACCAGAAAAGGACAGAGATGATTAAACAATAGGGGAAAAAAAGAACAAAAGAACGAAAAATTGCAGAATAAACACTTTTATGGAGTACAGAAAAGTACTAAATACAGTACCTACATTAGGAGGGGTCAAATCTGCATTTCATGAAGCAAAACAGGAAAGCATTATAAATTATGAGTCAGATTTCAACAGACAATCTATGATGAAACTATAAAGAAATCAATGTCATATTTTATATCACTAGCTTGAGAAAACATCGGTATAAACACAGGACTTAATGGAAAACAAACAATACATTAACAGGAAAAAAAAAACATTAACAACCTTGTCTTTGGGCTGAAATAACTATTTTGATGGTTTAGATCTACTTGACACCACAGCAATTATTATTTGAGGGCAAAAAGGAGTCATCTACTTTTCTTTGAATAGGTAACATTGGCATGATTATCCATCTCAAAAATATATACTGTAAGTAGTAAGTTAAATTTGGCCAGTATTTATAATTACAAAATCATAGCCTAGCATTCAGCTGATTGTAACTTTTTTAACTGGTTTGGCTGAGACTTTCATCTCCATCTAAATGTATCAGGAAAGTCCAGAAACCAATTCAACAGGTTTTTCCCATGCCATTGAAAATGCTTCCAAATTTAACCAAGTTTTTGGTATTTCAAATCACACCAGCAATTTTATCTTCAGAGCAGAGAAGGTGAACTGAGCATATTCCACCTCCACCCAGCTCCTGTATGCATTTCCAAGAGCTGACATTTCTAACAAAACTGAAGCAGAGGAAGAGCAGACCTTTCCTTCAGTCATTTGTCCTGGCCAGCAGGGACTGCAGTGACTGGGGATATCACAGCTGGAAAGGGAAGACAAGGTCCTGTGCTCTAAGCCTCTATCACAGCTGGCACCCAGCTGAAGCTAGAAGAGCCAGAAGCCTGAAACAGGAATGCTCTGAGGGATACAATATTTGTGACACAGGGATGCAGCAGCACAGACAAATCATGAAAAAACAGGAGCAAAGGAAGATGGACTCACCTAGATGGAAAGGGAACCTGATAGGAACAGTAAAAGGAAGGCACGAGAAGGCAGTGCAGAGGACTATGTGAACATTGCTGATGATTCTCCCGAGTGCAGCACCCCTGATTCTCACACTCCTTTGAGATCAGTGAACAACTGTGAAATACACTGGCAGGAGCCACTCCATTATCCTAGATTAGCTGGTCCACAGCAAGGGCAACAGCCAAAGATTGCTACCAATGATCCCTTTGTGTCTGGCATTAGGGATCTGAACTGTACAGTTAAAGGCCAAATTCCCTGCTATGACAGGATCTATACAGGCTGCTGATGCAATAGATTTATATAGGCTGCTGATACAGAAGCCTTTTTAAAAAAAAGTTTCCTGCTTTAAAAGGCAACAAACATACACACACATATATACAAATGCACAAAAGTATGTGAAAAATACTTTTAAAGACTATTACAGTTGCATAATATAGCACTTCAAAGAAAAGCCAGAATTTGTATATCAGCTCAAATATAAATAGCATGGAAAGAAGCATGGAAACTGAAAGGAAAGTAGGAGGACAGTTTTTGCTCCTGCAAATGGGTGGCAGAAGGTTATTCAGGAATGACCATTTGGTCAGGCTAACACAAGTGAACAATATACACACTACTGGGGTTTTCCACTAAGGCTGAAATTGCCTGCTAGTAAGTAAACACAGGCACCAGCACAGAGGGATCCTAAATCACAACCTAGAAGGAATACCTAAGTAGAAATCACTACAAATATTCTAATACTAATATTATTCTCTTCCATACAGTTAGAAAGTTGAGTACCTTCTAATAAATTGAGATCATAAGATGAATTGTCAGGCTTGTGCAGGGCTGGATATGTGTTAAAGAGATTTGCAACAAAAGCCAAATTGAGTTTAGGGTTGCCTGCAACCACATCAGCTGGAGTTACAAACTGTCTGCAGCCCAATTTATCTGCCTGTTGGAGCATGTATTCAGCCCTCCTCAAGTCATTTTTATCCTAAAAAGAAAAACAAACAAAAGTTAATTTACAGTTAAGTCTAGTACTAGATTTTACTGAATCATCAGCTAGGGAAATCTTTAAATGACCCATGTCAGTTCCTCCCTCATTCTGCCAATGCCTGAGCTAGCTCTTACAGCCCAGGACAATTCCCCTCTGCCTTCTACTGTCCTTCACTTCTGTGGCTGTCAGCACAGCATTCCTCATGAATCACAGCAACTGCAGCCAGAAGTGTAGAGATGCTATTTCCATTTCCAGGCTGTTGATTCCCATATTCCTTATCCTCCTACATGCAATAAAGGTTCACCATCACTGCTTTAAAATTATATTCTCAAGTAATTCCAGATGATGCCCAAAACCATCAGTAAGAGTTTGAATGCTTCCAACTTGCTGTCATTTTAATATTTTTTTCTCTTAATAATCATAAGTTGGCAACTTATGTTTGTTATTCTTTATTAGTACTATACTGGTTCATTACAAAAATGTGATCATATGAACTGTAGGAAATTACATGGAAAAAAATTACTTCTACTCTCTCTCAAAAAACCCAAACAAGAGCAAACAAAGCAAACAAGGAATTTAAGAGAACTAAAGCATGTAAGAAAACAATCATGCACATGGGTTTCATGCTTATAATGAATAATGAGATTCTACTGTATATTCTGATTAATATATAAGTATCTCAGGCATGCAGTTCAACTTTGGAGCAAATGCACTCCCACAATAATCCTTCCAACAGGCATTATGAAGCCACTTAGACAAGTGCTTCCACATCAATGTAGGCTGGTTTTAAACCCTCTGTGCCTTTACACCTTAAAGCTTGATGGATGCCACACTTTGCTGCTGGTTATTGGAAGAGCTCACATGTTATTTCTAATTGCTGCTTGGTTAGAGGAAGGAACAACGGTTTGTGAAGTCTGTTCTTCCTTGTCTGAATTCCAGAACAGGAGAACTGAGCAGGATGCTCTAATATTCATGTTGGATGACCCAACAATGTACACTATTCCAACTGAAAATCAATATACACTACTCCAAGTGAAACACAGCTCCAAACTTTTGACTGCAGGATGCATTATCCTGTTTCAGCAGCACTGTAAGCTCAAGTTTTTGCTCATTTAAGCTTTAGTAACACTGAGCAATCCGGCTGAGTTTTTGCACACCTTAGGAAACAGAAGAGGATTCAGGGATAACCTGGTAACCAGAATGTTGGATACATACACAGAGGTCTCAGATAATTCCAGTCTATTTTTACATTTCTGGATACTTACATGAAATCCTGTAAAGTCAATTTTAATAGGCAATTGCTCAGGGTCATCTCCTTTGGGTGCAATCTCATTTAACAAATGGTAGTAGGCTCTTGAATCCTAAAACAGTGTAATAAAAAAAAAAAAAAAAAGCAGCACATTTGTAGCCTTTCCTAGACATTTATTACTGTAATACTCCAATCCAAAAGCCACAGGAGTCAAATATACAGCTCTCTAATTTCAGTGAATATGGATGAAGTCATGCAGCCATTTTACTACTCTGTTTCACATAGAACTTAATCAGCCAGATGACAGAGAAAAGGAATATCTGCTAATTATTGTGGACAACACTAGTTAAATTTATTCTGCTGAATATTATCTAGACTGTTACAATTAAGATGTTCAGGGCAAATTTATCAGGGGTCACCCACAAAAAGGATCAATTTTGCAGTAACAAACTAGAAGAAAAAATAAACCCCTACTAGTTCTAGAAGTATTTACTACTTCTCTTAAGCACCATATAATTTTTTTACCATAGCAGCAGTTTTCATATAAAACCCTAGTTACAGTCTGTTTTAATAACAGCCTTCTTGACAGCATTTGAAATGATATAACTTGCTGAGTGGTGCAGCAGATAGCCAAAAACTATTAAGGACATGGTTTTGTCCAAGGAAAGGAGGTCTAACCACCTTAAGGCAGTCTTCTTCCTTGGCTTTCAGTTTTTAAAAGTTGCTGTGTTCTTCCTCAGCGGGGCTACTACAATGCTCTGCCTGCCTTTGCAGAATGACTGAAGAGAGAAGGAACCTTTCAGCCCCGGAGTCACCCAGCTGACACACCAGCAAAGCAGTGACTGGCAGTTATTAGCAGCTAGTAATGCGGTGCAAATTATCCTAAATAACTCTAATAGACACTGAACAACATTAGAACTTCCCTGACTATCAGCCTGTTGGAAATGTTCACTTTGCACTGTGATATGATAATACAGGGGGATGAGCAACTAAATAGGATAGAAGAGATCAAAATAATTCTCTTTCAGTGTTGAAAAATGCAGGATAAACCTGTAGTCAGATAAAGCAGATTACTATTGTATCTAAAGTCTCCTGATCTGACAATTTTTTTCTATGCACTCTGTGTTTTAATACCACTGTGTTCAATTATGAGAAGAAATAACTACATACCTTGATGTCTTGGCTGAAGTTAGTGATTCTCTGCCACCCTGCATTGGCCAGATGGTAATTCACCCAGCGCAGCAAGAGGTCTTCTGGGGAGAGCTTCATTAACTCATCCAGCTCTTCCCCTTCATTTAGCAAGGCAATAAGAGCTAAAAGCAAGTTTGAAAGAAAGCTGAGATCACTGCTATTGTGGTCTGAGCTAATTCCAAGGGGCTGCCATTGCTATAGCAGGCATTACTCTTACCTTCATTTCTGGAGATCTCAATATCAGCAAAAAGGCCAACTTTAATGATCTGCCACAAGAGTCCCAATACCAAGTGTGGTTTTCCTTCTTGCAAATCTTGTGATCCAATATTGACAACTGTGCAGCCAATGGCAGACGCTGAGTTCAGAGCCAAGTTTAAGTTTTCCTATTTGGAATATCATCATTTAACAAACTTGGGAGATTGTATTTTTTAGTAAAATTGTTCATATTAAACTTTGGAAGAAAAAATGCATTAATTCAATGGCTTTGAATGGAAAACTGCACTCTGGAGGTTTTTGTTAACTACCTTGCATCTTACCAAAATTTTATGAAAACAATGACAGTGTTAATATGGACCCACTTAAAAATTGTGGGCCACCTTCTGCAGCTGGAATTACTGAGGAATACTTTAATAAAAATATTTTTACCCACAAAAAGGATTTAGAATATAGTGTGGTTTAACTTGTCATATTTTAACACTGCTGCCTAAAATAAAGTCTGCCATTTAACTGAGGCTTTTATCAGAAGTTTTTTCTCACTGGATTAGTAACTTATGGATCTACTTCCCTTTCCAGCCCTGTTTTCTTAAACCCAAACTAAGTTCTTAAAAACTGTTGCTGTCAAACTTTTCCATGACTTCATACACAATTAAAATAGATCTCCTCATCCTCGGTCAAAGCTACTCTCCAGTACTGAAAGTGCATCATCCTATCACAGAAGATGCAGCCATGCAGATACTTTCTACATGGCTGAAATACAACCTGGCCATCCACTCAAAGTCTAAAATTATTTACTTCAGGTACTCAGTAAGGCAAAACAAAAATAGCTAATAGGGAAAGAATTAGAGAAAACAAGAAAAAACTATTTTTTCTGTAAATCATCTAAGAAATAGGAGAATACAGTAGAGTTTTTTAGAAAATATAAGCTCATGCTTCAGGATTTTTTTATTACATATGATTTTTAAATTTTTTTTTCCACCAGAAGAACTGTCATTAAAGCAGAAAAATACTTTCTCATTTGTGGCAAGTTCCTATTCATGCAGTACTTACAGAAACAGTGAAAGGAGTGAGTTTTTTCTTATTAATAGCCCTTTCATCAATTGTATCTGGTTGTGAAAAGTTGATCATTTTGCTAAGAAAGAAAAGTCAAGAGTTTATTCAAACTTCCATTTCTCAGAAAATATATTATTTGGTTATAAACTACCAACACTCAACTAGCTGCACACATTTCTGACAAGATTAAAAAAAACAAAACAAAAAAAAAAGACCATTGTCTAAATCTCCTCTCCCCCATTAAATAATTGCACATTCATTCAGAATGCCTCAGATAATATATTGCATCTTCCTTTTATAATTAACAGATCATATTTATAACAGTCAAAGAAAGCTCCTGAGATGAAAACTGTAAACCAAAGTAATTTAAATGGTCTCTACTGAAAAACTGTAGTATAATCAGTGTATTTCTGCACTGCATTTCTGTAGTACCTTGTATCTACGTGGATCTCAGACTAATTCACATCAACACTAACAGCTAATCCCTTGTTACCATGGTGTGTCAGTAAGTACTAGTAATCCACTTTAACTAGAAAGTTACAGCAGACTGAAGTTAAGGGATCTACTATATGCTCTCTGTTTTGCCATGAATTTAAATTCAAATTTCTTTTCCTGATATCCCATGATTTAATGACTATAAGTAGTAACTTTTAAAAATATTTAAAATAGTCAAGTTTTCTAATTATTTCAAGTAATGAATTTATGAACTGTTTAATTATCTCCTTTATAAACAGCCTGCACATATCTGGCATGAATAATTATGGGTCTGAAGAGGGAAAATGCTTCTATAACATATGCACAGAGTCACATAGAAAATATGCTAAAAATCACATTACTATGGGCAAACAAATGAAATATTTAAGAGTGGGATCTTGACCTTAATGCCTGTCTAAAGTTTTCTAATTCATGTCACTGTGATCAGCATTTAACCTTCAAGATTAACTTCCTTTCTTTCTCATAGCCTTGGACTCACCAAAGAAGGATGCCATCTGCAAGGGATTTAAACAGACTGGCATCTGATGGGTTCATTGGTAGGAGGTGCTTACAGTCTGGGTCATCTTGTAGAGCTTTATTTATCCAATTAACAAAAGCAACTTTTTCTTCCTCTGAAAAGAAAGACATCATTAAAATAAAAGATGAACATTTCCAGGAAGACAAAGTAGTAACAGCATACTTGGGTCATCTGCAGCAAAACCCCTTAATTTCACAGAGGTCAGTTATTAAAAAAATCAGATCAATGAGAAAGAACACAAAAAATGGTAAGTACAGATTGACCTTTCTCCCACTGCACCCCCTAAGTATCTGGTGATTTTCTGAAGGCTAACATGAATATCATAGGAACATCTGAGAAAAGGTGTCCTCAAGGCTGACTTCAAATTTGGTTTCTCAGCAATTACAAAGAAGAGGTGAAGACATCTCATCTGAAATATATAACATCTCACTCCATGCACTGTTTGCTTAAAATGAGTGTTTGATTCAGCCTTCTGCTGGACTTTGGAGACTGGCAGCCTTTTGAGACTGATCTGAAGTGCTGAGCTGTCTTTAGCTTTGAGAAACTTAAGTTTAATATCTCAGTTATTTGAAGCACCTGACTCACTACACTTCTTTTCTAGAGCACACTTCACCTCCTCATAAATGAGATGCTGGGTGAGGCCAGGCCAGGTGAACCATGCTCTAGTGAGGTTTGTTTCTCTCCCCCAAAAACAAAACTGCATCTAAAGAATCACCTCTGATGCCCTACAGGCATCCTTTGGGATGGAGCATATCCCCTGCTTTAAGGATGTACCACGTATAGCTGGTGCTGGAATCCTACTGAAAAAGAAGATATTGCCACCTTTGGTTAATCAAAGTAAACCTTACTCATTTACAGAACCTTAACAATCTGGAACAACACAAATTCCAGACTTAAGTCAATCAAAAAAGTTGCAATATTGCTGATTGCAACATGATCCTAGGAGGTGGCTCACACTTCATCCAGGAGCTGCAATGCAATTAGGCACAATTATCAACTTAAATTACATGCAGCAGGGAGAGGTAGAAAGAAACAGATCAAATATTAAAAGCAGCTTCTTCAGAGTGAGACAGTCTATACAAAAACCATGTACAAGTGAACAATTCCATAATGCAGAGACAGCTGAGGAGGGCAATCCATCCAGAAAGGATTTGTGGTGGTTTGTTAGTGGGGTTTTAATTCATGTTAGTTAACACTGTGGAAATGAAAATGAAGATTCATTCATTTTTTAATCTGAATATAGGAATGAGTGTCCATTAGCACATAATGAAGGCAAAAACTTGACTAGCTTTACTAGAAGTACACCAAAGGGGCTTTTCCTCCCCCACAAGGTGTCAGTGCTTGTTTTCCTCTTTTGCTCTCACAGATGCCCAACTTGCCTCCAAGTGAAACTAAGCAACAACTGAACAGAGCTAATAAACTACCACCCACACTTACTTTGTCTATCTCCATAAGCTTTTGCTGTGTTAATTTGCTTTTATTGCCAACAGTTTCCAGTTAGATTCTGTTTTATCTGTAGTGCAAATTCAAAGAGTCCTCCTCCACGGAAAATTTGCCCATGTTTGATTATTTATTACCTGAATAAGAGTGCTGTGTCCCCTCACTAGATATTGCTGATGTTCCTCCAATTGCTGTAATACCTTGCTTTTTGTTTATTGATTTTCTGAAAGATTTGCTAACATCTTTGCTTTTCAATTCCTGAATTATCTGAAATTAAAAAAATAGAAAGCATTTTGTGATTGATTGTACCTTCAAATAACTGTTAAATCATCTAGGTAGTCTAGAGTCAGTAGTTAATCTGTCTGAATTTCTTTGATATTTAAAATTACTTCTTGTCTAAAAAGAAATAATTACTGTTTGGATATCTGTATCTATACTGGATATCTAACATATTATTTCACAGTGAATACCTCTATTAACCCATGCTATCTAAAAAAATTGACATACAAAGATCAACACAATTTTTCCATAGATATTTTGGTAAACTGAAGAACACAACTAAAGATTCACACAGTTTTGATGATGATGGTATATTTTTTTCCACTGATTTCCCCACATGCTTTGCATGTAAAAGGTTCTAATGTGACAGTTAAACATGCCCTTCCTTTATCAAGCTAATACCATTCTCCACCTGCCTGCAATGTAACCCACACTGAATATATCAGTATGTCCTAGGTTTGCCCAAATACTGCAGAGGTCTCAGACTGACAGTGAAGTAAAAGACACAGTTAATACCTGGAAGCAAATACTTGCATGTTTAGAATCTCAGAAAGAAAGATCAATCCCTAATTCAACAAGCAACCTTGTGCAATTAGCAGCAGTACTCTAATTTCAAAACAAAACATCATCATTCCCAAGCTCCCACAACCAACAGCCTGATAAGTTCTTGTTTCTTTTAAAATGCACCAGTGAGTGATTCTCATTAGAAAAGCCTAAAGCTTTGAAATCTGCTCAGTGAAAGGGAAAACTTGTACCTCACTCCCAGTAATAAACAACCATTAGCATAGTGAAGCACTGCTAAGAGCATTCAGAGGCTGCTATCCAATTGTCTGCTCTTTTGTCAGAGTGAGGGCTGACTCAACAGTTCCTACAATATGTACTCCTTCCCCTCACCTTGGAGGAAACAGAAAACAAGACTGATTGCAAGTACTGTTCTTTCACATGCAACATTAAATAGGAGTGTGAAAGATAAAAATTAGAAAATAACAATATAGGATATTCTAGGTTGTCACAGAAAACTCAAAATAATTTTTATATATAAAAATAGCACTTAGCACAGTAGAGAAACATCCAAAGGGAAGGCCTTACAGAGACAAATTCTTCAAAGTTGATTTTCCCATCCTTGCTGCTGTCTGTCACCAAAATGATTTTTTCTACAATCTCCCGGACTTTGTAACCAGGCAAGGGCAGACTTGCTTCTTTAAACAGGTCTTGAAGCTCGTAATCACTGACATACCCACTGTTGTCAATATCTGTAGAATGAAAGCACAAGTTGTTATACTCATGCAAACCCATGCATATTCATGCACTAAGCTATGCTAACTGTTAAGAATAAACGAAGCAAAATAAACACAGTTCTAGGACATGAGTGTTTCTTTCTCTGATAGAGATAAGTATGAAGGAATGCTTGTGGATTGGAGGCATAACTATCTAGGACTTGTTGTATGCTTTCTCAGGAACTATCTTCTGATCCCAGAGCACAGATAGAACAAGATAGCAAATTTGCAAATACTGAAGTTCAAGATTTTCTTATTTGTTTTTAAGACTCACAACAAAATTATCTATAAACATTCAATTTAAAGGGACATGAATTAATATATGCTTAGTGTAATATTAAACCATTTGCAATCAGCACAATCAGTAAGCTCAAATCTGATGCATGTTGTGATTACAAGAGCTCTATGAATGATATATTTGCAAGAAATTTAAGAGAACATCACAATGAATCAGAAACAGAAGCAGATGATGTGGCCACTTCTCTGACTTGTCAAGGTGCTCCCACTTTTGGTTTTTTTTTTTCATTTACTAGTTAAAAATATCTCTTCATATTGCATCTAGTATCAGAACTCAGTCAATGATACCAGAGTGGATGAATGCCTCCCATTACAGAAGGGCAAGCAGAGAAACATGCTTTCATCTCCAGCCATAATTAATTACTACACAGTAATTTTTTTTGTAATCCATACTACACTATGTAGCTTCTGTACAGCTTCATAAGGCAGCCACATTTCACTGCAGGCAAAAGGCTAAAAATGCAGGGCAAAAAAAAAATTGTGGTTTTGATACTATCAAAAGTTCACAAAATAATATACAAACTTGATGTCTGCATATGCATTAATTCATCCAGTGGCTTGCAGACATGTAAGACCACACATAATAACAGGGATGGTCTAACCATCAGAGGACATGCTCATGAGCTCACTCAGATTACCAGCTATTTTATTTCTCTAGGTTCATCTTTCACTGAGGGTAAGTTTCCATGATGACAAGCTGAGAGTTAAATAAATGCCTTCTCTCAGTTTACCAATTTAGTTGCAAGTATTTTATCCATAAAGACATTAGAAATGTGAAAAAAATTAAAACCAATCATGCTTAATTTTTATGTTTTACAGAAAGCATAAGGAAAAAATGCTCTTCAGGGAGTAGGAGCAGTACAGACAATTCTTCAAGCTGAAATAGGAAAAGATGCAGGTAGAGGATGGAGATAAAGAAGAAATACAGATGGTGAAAACCAAACATATAGAAAAGCTGTCAGACAGCACCAGTGAGTCTCTAGCTGTGCTAACATCTCTTAGCAGACTGATACATGTATATAGTGCTCTTCTCCTTGGTCTGTCATCCCAGCACCTGCAGGATATAAACCACTTGAGCTATAGATGTCCTGAGGATTGTTTAACAGCAATTCAGGAGTTATCTTCCATGGATGTATCATACTCCCTGTAGAATTTCTACTCTTTGTTTGGTCTCAGCAACATCCTGAATCAATGGGTTCATTGTTCTGCTATTTATTGTAAAGTTAGTATTTTTAATTTTAATTTCTCTAGTGGGCATCATGTGATACCTGTATTGGCATATGCTAAGTAATTCCCTCTTCACTTCTTCATACTACTCATGGTCTTCCAAATCTCTAACACACAGCTTCCCAATAGTTTCTTTACCAAGTAAAGACTCCTAATATTTAAGAGTTCTTGCCTAAAATGATCCTGTCCCCCCCATCATGACTGATTACAATCATGGTTGTTTGATTTCCTGAGCTGCACAGTTACACATCACCCCTCAGTAAATAAGAAATAAAGCAGATATGAACATTCACAACAGCAGTGCAATCTGGGAAAAAAGGGTGAGCTGCTATATAATTTCTTACACTTTCTGTGTGCTCTGATTAATATCTAAACATCCTCTCAAGCATACAAAACTGTACAGTTATTTATTAACACTGGTGTAACAAAGCTGATCTTATTAACAAAAGATCAAAAAATCTTCAAGTTTAGTTCCCTTAAAACATAAAATCGGATTGAATAAATGAAATTATTAGTTCAGCAAATCATGCAAATAAAGCAAAACCCAAGTGTCAGTAACCTAACATGAAAATATAGAACACCTGAAGCTTAATCAAAAGTTTTTCCAAATTAAGGAGTTCAGAAACCTGAATTTTGACTCCTTATTTAAAACATACCTATTTTGCCAAATGCTTCTCGTAGATCTTCAAGCTCTTCACGAGAGATAGTAGTTATGTTGTTCTCCATCTTCAGCCAGCACAAGTGTTGTCCTCAACTGCTAATACCTAATAAAAACAATAAACAGGTAAGATACAAGGCAGGCTATAATTCCAGACACATAGAAGTTACTGATCTATTCAACACAAGGCACCAGACCTGAATGACACGTCCAGACCTGACACACTTAAAATGTTACAAACAACACTTTAAAGTACATCAGATACCTACAGAAATTCTTTTCACTGCAAGAGTAAGTGAAAATTCACAACAGCAGCCCCTGTTTACATACATTTGATGTTTTCATTTGCATAGAATAAACACTGGCCAACAACCTTCCTCCACTGCTTAAGTGGTTTTCTATCATTAAAATCCTCTCGTACTTCAAAAAAAATTTCTGGAAACATTAATTTCTAAGTGAGATGCAGTATCATTGCCAAGCAGTGCCTAGTGCTGGAATCTAGCCCTGCAAAGCACTGAGCACTCCAACATTTACACAACATCAACCTCAGTGGGACACTTCCAAGGACCTGCCCACAATCTGTCAGTGAATACCAGGGAGCCTTTCCATGACTCCAGGAGGTACCAGCAGCTGAACTCTACCACCCTTCTGACACCCTGCTGTCTCCTAACACTGTCAGAGCTGAATGAAGGCTTTTACTGTACAAAGACTGGAGTCTCACTGGGAGCCTTTCTCTACTGACCTCTTAGAAAAGCAGAACAAAACTGAAGGCACCTTCATAGAGGTTGGTAAACTCCTATGAAAGATTTTGCTTCTTATCAAAGCCTTACTACAACAGGATGACTCAGATTTATTGGCAGTAAGTAGAGCTTTGTAAAGAAGCCCCATGCAGTTGTCTCCACACCCAAGTTTATATTTGTATTTGTCATTTTCCACTGCGCAGTGCCACTGGCACACACAAGGCAAGCCCAGGGCAGCACAGCCCTGCCTGCACTAAACCTGGCTGGAGACAGAGGGAGCACAGGCTGCTACAGGAGGGGTTGTGCCTGTCCTAAATGTCCAAGTTTCATCTTTGCATTTACTAAATAAGCCAAAAGTGACAAAAATCCACCTCACACAAATATTTTCATCAAAGTTGTTCTAAACTTGCCCAAGTTTTCCTTCTGGTTTAGTACTTTTGCTTTAGAGCAAGAAAAAATACATTCCTGGAATGACAAAGCTCACAATAAATATATTCTGGTCTGCTAAATGCAGCTGCTTCTTCCCCAAAAATCCTGCATACCAGCAGAACAGGGCTGTTACCCACTGGACAAGACTCTAGAAAAGGAAACCTGACTTCAACAATCAGTTTTAGCATGAATCATGCTGGATGCCCTTAGGAAAGGCTGTACTTTTGCTTCCCCACCTTTTGTGGAAAATTTTTCTCCCCACAATGCTGTATAAACAGAGTTCTTAAACAACAGTGAGTTGTTTTAAATAGATCTTGCCTACTTTACTTGGGTTAGTATTTTCTGTGTCTTCACTGGGACTGCTCCTGTGGGTCACACAGGATATGGCCTTGAGTGTGGGTGGCAAGTTAAGTCTTTTTCCTTCATGTCACTAGATCTTATTTAAGTACTAAAATCCTTCTTACCCGTTTTGCTAAGCTTACTAATAGCATGTACCAGTGCCCATAATCAAAAGAAAAAAAATTAAAATATGTATTCAGAAGAAATAACCCTTCACACAGATATTTCTGGAAGTGCAAGTACCTTCACTGGGAACCTGATGTGACAATTAATGTGGAAAAATTGATGAAAAAAATAAAAGATTTAAATGTAAATTACAAAGGAAATTTAAAACGGCTCTAAATCTAAAAAAAAAAAAAAAAAAACAAAAACCAAACAGAAGAAACTCCTCTGAAATACAGAAATGGCATGACAAATCATAAGTGAAATATTTAGCTATGCAAGTATAAAAGATATCATTTTTGCTGGCACCATTGAAGTTAACTATTTACCATTATCATGACTCAGATCTTATAAATTTCTGCAAAGTTGCATAAAATTAGTTTCACTCCTGCCCTTTTATAATTGATAATTCAGATTTTCCATCATATTCTATTTAATAAAATAGCAATCTTTGATTTCCAAAGATGTTAATTATTTCAGTAACACAGTAGAAACATCTGTTTTTGAATGAAGCAGAAAAAGAAAGCTAATAACTGCTCTAAAGAGACAGCCTTAAATAGCCTATGATATCCTGACAGGGTAAATTATGGCAGAAGTGCTGCAATCATGGTTCAGGCATTCAGGAGAGTCAGAGTTTGAACACTCAGAGACAACACCTTAACTAGTCAGACATTACAGACAATTCCAGTCCACAAACAGGGACCTTCTATCTAAGCTAATAAATACCTTGCACACTCAGACTCATCATCACCCAAGATGAGTCAGGGCACAGGCAATTCTGACAAGATTTAGCCTCAGAGGTATCTGGGTCTTGGAACTGTGACTACCTGTTCAAAGGTATATTCATTTTCAGAGAACATTTCTCTGTACTCTGAGGATGTTCATATGGCACTTAGATTTTCTGTAGTTTCCACCTACAACAAACCATTTCCTGCTGCTCCAGGCCAGGGTAGGTACAAACACTGTTTTAATGCTGATGAAGTACCCTTGATCCTTTTTTTAGTCCTTGAAAATGTGCTTAGTATAAACTTACAGTATTTATGTAGTCCTAGCCCGCTTCCTATGCCTGGAAGGCTTTTCCAATCTAAAGATAATTCACTGGACACTGCTGGAAATCATCCACATCCAACATAAGACAGATACAAACTACTGTTGGTACCACTGTGGTATTTCTTTGTGTGCAGAGGAGTATCTGTGGCTGAGCAACCACAAAGGATGGAGTAGGTCAAAGAGAGCTCCTGCCACATTTCTGACCTGTTATCAAAGCTGTCAGAAAAAACAGAGCAGTTAATTGGCAATCAGGCCCAATACTTGTCTCCATCCATGCAGGCAAGTGGCAATTTCTTTTCCAGTTCTTCATTTCAAATTCTGTTTGCCTCATTTCCACACGCAGCTGCTACTGCAGTGACAATGGAGTTCAGAATGCTGACTCGAGAGCCTATTTTCTTTTGTTGCTGCTCTTTTTGTCTGCATCAGGGACACACCTCCTCCATCCCTGCTGCAAATACTGCCTATTGCTGCATCATTCTTAAAGCTCTTGTCTCTAATTACAGCCAAGAGAGCATCATTTGCATATACAGGTTGTGCTTTTATATCAACAACCAGCTGGTTATTACTATGTACTATCTATAATTACAAAACATGAAAATTCTCCTCTTATTTGACTTTGAATCTGCTACGGATTTTAATGGGAAAAAATACCCCCAAGACACAGTTTAACCTGTAGTATTCCTGTGTTAGTTATCCAGGACTCTAAGTCAATGTGATGAGAACAGGATAGCTTTCAAGCACTATTAGTGTCTTTTAATAAACTAGGAGTTCTGTCCAGTCTCAGTGAGAAAATAATGCATTGTAAGGTATAAGACACACAAAATAAACTTTAAAATAAGAATATGCATCACATATTCCCTTTAGACAGTAAGGAAAGAGGAAATGCTAATTAAAAATTACTGGAAATATCTGCATATAATAAAGATTTGAGCAATGGAAGTAACATACAGAATGTTGGCTTGATATGAACACACACACAGAGGTTTCTGATGTTTTTCAAGAAGCTAAAACTACCCAGGGTTTGTTTGTTCTGTTTATTTTTTGGTTTCCCTACCCCAACTCATCTTAGACTGAAAGAACTTATTTATGCCAAGATTATTCTTGTCCTTCAAGTAAAAAGATGATGAGGGGCCAACTGAATCGATCCTTTAATAACATGAAAGCACAAATTGTTTTAGGGGTTGCACTGGTGGTCTGCAATAAAACAGCAGTGGTGATTAATCTGAATTAAATTAGGAAAAGGTAATTTTTTATCTTATTGTGATAAGTCTCAATCTTTATGACAGAATGAATAATCACTAGAGTTCAGTGGCTTTATAATTTTATTGTTATTGTTGCTTGCCCTGGTATAGGGTATGGAAAGATAACTTATCTTTTCTGTATCACTAGTAAGGCTGCAGGAGACATCATGAGGAAAGAACTGCACTGGTATGCAAAGTGAAAAAAGCCTTCACTGTGGAACAGTCACAGAATCACAGAATGCCAGGTTGGGAGGCACAGCAAGAACCAGCCAGTCCAACCTTTCTTAGCAAAAGCACTCTCTGGACAAGATGGTCTAGCAGCCTCCCCAGCCAAATCTTAGAGGTGTCCAATGTTGGGGAATGCACCTCTACCCTGGGGAGATTATTGCAATGGCTGACTTCCTCTTAGCAAAAAATTGTCTTGTGACCAATTGAGTGTCCCCAGGAGCAACCTGGAGATACTACCCCTCCTCTTTTCCATGTGACTTCTTTTAAAAGGGAGTAACCACCTTTAAATACTGCAACATGGCGATAAGGTCTCTCCTAAACCTTCTTTTCCCAAGGCTGAACAAGATCTTTTCTCAAGGCTGAACGAACCCAGTTCTCTCAGTCTTTCCTTCTATGGCAGCTTCCAACCCTCTGATCATCTTTGTGGCCCTTCTCTGGACCCTCTTCAGCCTGTCCACATCTTTCTTTGCAGCAGAAATCAAAACTGGACTCAGTATCTCAGGTGTGGCCAGCTCTCTAATTGATTCAGAAAGAACTAATCTAGCACACCTGTAGACTGATGAGCACTGGCTTCATAAAGAAAAAAGATAAAAAAAGAGATCCACTCTAAATGCAGCAAAGAGAGCACCAAAAGGTCAAAGTAATTAGCTATATACACACATATTTAGATACAATATATATATACATGCATATATATGTATGTGTGTGTGTATATATATATATAAGGTATTGCAAGCACACGGGTAATTTTTGAAAGAAGAGATGGGTATAATTATGGTATCAGTTACAGTTATTAGCAGAGGAGTATGAAGAGCAAAGTTCTTCCAATATGATACAGTCAGTCTGAAGCTTCACAACCTGGAACATTCAGAAATTATATTTCTCAGCCTAGCTTATAAACATGACTGGATATATTTATGAGGATCAAAAGTATTTAATAACTAGAAGTTAGAGGATAACAATGAAGAAATATATAAACCAATATTCAACATATAAACCAATAATCCATGGAATTTTCCTCAGTCTTTTAGGAATGACATCACACTGTGAACAAGGTACAATTTAAGAGGGAAAAATAGTATTTTTAACTTCACTGACCTTTGCTAAAATAAGGCTACCAAACCAGCCACAGTGATAAATTTTCTGTCTACAAAACATGTATGTCATGAAAGGAGGACTAGATGTACACTGAAATTAATTACTCACTCCATGGGAATTTATTCAACAGTACAGTAACAGAATCAACATTTCCTCTATGCCTTTAAGATAAACCTGGATGACTAAGAAGTAAAACAAGCTGAGATATTTGATTATTAGACTGGTCATGGGCCTGTTCTGAGTTCACTTATTGTGGTGTAAGTACAGAACAATTTCATGAGGCTCAGGTCAGGATTAAGAGCAACTCTCTTATAAGGAGATAAAAGCTACTTCAGTAAGATACCTTTTCATCCAAACAAAATGCCTCCAGCCTCATTTGGCTGCTGGGTGTACAGACTAGCCATGCAAATTTATCAACAGTATCAGTTTCATGCAGTTTCCTTTGCATGCATCATTCAGGAGGATCTCAAACTGCCTGTGCTTTGTGTTGTTGCATTCAGAACTCCAAATAAAATATAGCAACAGAAACCTTACCTATGCCTATACCACTCACAGGCAAGTAATTTTGAAAAAGGGCTGTTGCACACTGAGTTCATGGAAAAAACTTTCATGAAATGTCCTGCCAACCTAACCTCATTACAGTCTAGCTACACCAACATTTTGGGCTGAATTTGACCAAATGGATTATCTCAGATCACATGTGACTCATTCTGCTTTGGTTAATAAGTTATTTTTTAAACATTTCTTCAAGTTTCACCTGCTTCCAGCACAGAGCTGTGAGTATTGTCATCAAGGGCAAATCTGAAATATGACATTCTCTGTGAAACTGAGAGAGAGAGGGACACTGAGGTGACACAAGTCAATAACACCAGCCCTGAAGAGCTGTGCACACAAGTTACTACATTCTTCAGCAAGTAACAGAACAGCAAAGGAGATAATTGTTTATTTCTGTAATACAGTGTGTCCAAGGCTCCCTACCTAATAGCAAACCATTTCCAGGCAAATACATAAACAAAGCTGCTTCCATGCAACAACCAGCTTTTCTTTAGGACTTGAGAACACCAGGAAAATCAGTATTAGAAAAAACAGAAACAAGATTTTTCTTACACATCTCTTGATAAGACACAACACTTTTGTTTTTTAGAACACAAGATCAGACTGTCTACAAAAACAATGCACCCCCTAATCTGAAGCAAAATCATTCTACTTTTGAGATAAGATTTCTGTTTCCCGTGATGAAAATGTCAAGATTCAGTATCTTAACAATCTTAATCTTTTATGTAATTTAAATATATTACCTTTCCAATAAATTATGGAGTACAGAATCAAAGTATACAATACAAAATAATAAACCTGTGCCATAATACAGCAGCAAATTAAGGGACAAAAACAAAGTTTCCCACGGATTTTTTGTAACATGGTTGGATTCAAAAAAATCCAAGCCAAAGTAAAAGTCTGATACAGTGAATCCGCTGAAGTGGCACTTGCTCTCACTTTTATTATGGACAGCCTTTAGCTTGGTGAAAGTTCAATAACAGCATGTAGCTGGTATCCAAATTATGTCAGGAGAAGTACTGACATAGGGAAAATGGAAGTGTAGGAAGAACCTGAATACACTCTTACCATAAATCTTAATTACCTTTTATGCTATCTCAGCGTCTTTCATGGTTTTCATTCACGACAACACAAATATTTAGTCAATAAAAGGAACACAAAAGGGATAAGAACTTAATTTTTAACATAAACATACCAACTATCCACCAATACGACTGTTTCCACTAAAAAGTGTTTTCAGAATTCATTGTGAATAAAAGCAGCTTATGAAATAGAATAAACAGGAATTGAGTTACTGCAGTCTACAGTAGAAAAGGATGGTCCTGTTAGGTTGGTTCCAAGAAGTTTGAGCCTCTCACTTGGAAGGCAAACAGCTTGGAAACACAAGTTTAAATGCCTGGATGACATCAGAAGGTGTGCCACCAACCTAAAGCAGTTCAGCTCTGGAACATCCTATCAAGCCTCACAGCTGGCCTAAAGGAGATTAGTTACTGTGGCATAGAGGACATCCTGCTCAATTGCATTCCAACAGCTTCAACTGTACGGATTTTCAGAATCTCTAATAATCATCTCACAAATCAAGTAATGAAAAACTTTGGAAACAAATAAGTGTCATGCAATTGAAATCTCCTTCCAAGAGATTTCAATTGCATTGAAAGAGAGAGACAGAAGCAGTTCTTGTTTGGTGCTGCCATGGAAATACAAGTGCTAGTGTACACACTCAATGTCTCAGTTTCATAGTTCATAAAGCAGAATGTCATAGACACAATAATATTTTGATTTTGCAATAAGGAAGTACTGCATCCAGCAACAGTATCTACATGTTGTTAATGACACACAGTTGCAACACAAGGACAGGAAACAACGGGCAAAAACAGTGTGAGAAGTGGGACTAGAGAATTCTCTTGGAGGACTCAAGATCACACAGCAGACCTTCCATTTGTTGAGCAAATCCTCTAACAAGTGTCTCCTGAAGCCTATAGGAAAATGGACATTTGTAGAAACCACTAGGTTTGTAGTACATGTGACCTTTGTGGGTGTGGTTCTAACCTTCCTAATGTAATCATTTTACTGTTGCTTTGCTCCTACCTTATTGTCCAGAGTCTAGAATATTTTTTACCTTTTACTGACACAGTTAAAACTAGTCCTTACAAAGGAAATTCACAAGTCCTGGTATAAAACTTGCTGCCCATTTCTGCTGTGTGGCTTACGCTTGAGAGATCCATTTTCATCTCTGTGTTTCTGATATATAACTATATATAGCCTACTTCTATTTGTCATTAAAGTCACCTGTATTTTCAATTAAAAACTTCATTTTTGTTAGTCATTAACAGGTTTTTCTTAGCTCAAGAACACTACTTAAACTGCCCACTATAACCCAAAAAATAATGCTAACAAAAGTGAAGCAACCTCACCACCTCATCTTTTTATCCAAGAATCTGAAGTTGGAGTTTTGAATTACACATTTAAAGGCATCGTTCTGAAAGCAAAACTCCTGCTTTTCCATTTCACACATGGCAATGTATTTAAACAATTCATGACTCCAGAAATACGTTCAAATTAATTAGCAAGGAAGTAACAGAATTAAGTTGGATTGGTACAAGAAACTTCTTTACCTGTGTAAACAGCAAAATGTTTACAATGGTCCAAGACACATTTGACTGAGCCTTGAACAGAAAATTCAATCAATATAATGTATTGGTTCATTTATCTGACAAATTCTTATCTCTTCTCACCATCAATATAATTTAACTTCTCCAATTTGTTACTCTCCAAGTATCAGTTTGTTATACTGAACCTATGTCCCATGCTGACTCATCATTTGGCTTCCCTCACAGAAGTGCTAGACCCTCCTTCCTGGGGAACTTGTTCAAGCTCCTATCAAGCACCTTTCCCACTCCTCCTGTTCCAAAGGCTTCCCTTGCCTCACAAACCTTGTCCCCATATCTTTGTATCTTTGCTCGTGCATCACTTCTGCATGCATCCACAGTGACCAGGAAAATGCCCTCTCTCTGGAGGGCCACAGGTGGCAAGGATCAGGCTTTCCAATTAACACTGGAAGCTTCTACCTCAGATGCTGAGACCAAAAGCAAGGAAAAAATACAGGCTGAACCAAAACTACAGCAGCCAAACAAAGGAATTGTGGCAAAACTAATTCCTACAAAGGTCAAAGCATCACAGCAGTTTCAGCATGCAAATACATGTTAGAAGGAAAGAGCACCAATACATAGAGAAAATTTCATGAGTTTACTCATAAAAACTCTTTGATTACCAGTAACTGCTCTGAAGAACATAATTATTTTTTAAGTCCAAACCTGGTGCCTCTATGACATTCCATCAGAGCAAACTACACTAAAATATAAATGGAAAGGCTACACTACTAAAAGCAAGTTCATTCAGGAACTCCATCCTCAAGTCACTCTTTTGTGCCTAGGCTGACATTACATATCAAGTTTACAACACCAAAAGAGAGAGTTAAAAGACACACCAGCAAATGATACTTAATCTCTTTCTTTCTCTGTCTAGGTTTAGGTACATGCAGCTTTTGTTAGCATGCAACTACCATGACAAATATAAGCTGCATTATTTTTAAAGGACATTTCAGTTGGAAAACATCCTGAAATTCTTATTGAAATAGCTGGATCAATAAAAACCTCATACTCAGAGCTCATGTGTTGACAGAATCCTCATTTGACAGTAGGGCTTTTTGGGTATCCCAGTCCTCTCAAATAAGATTCATAGGTCGAAGTTTATGCTTTAATTATTCTTTTAATAATAAACTTCCTTTATGCTAGTTAATTACTAAACAGAAAAGCTAATGAGAAGCAACAGTCAGGATTACAAAAATAACTTTTCCAAAAAACCCCTACACATTAGACCCTAAGCAACTAAAACCCACATGAAATATGGAATAACACCTGTCTTCAATTTTCAAATACTTCACATTATTATCAGATTAACTTTTTAAGCCCTGCTTCGCAGTAACTGGAAAGACTTGAAGTTTGTTTTAGAATTAAACAGATTCTTGTGTATTTTCTCAACTCCACAAACTGTGCCAAATTACAGCTAAGTTATGAGCTTCGCAGTTTTTGAGACTTTGCTGGATTTTTCATTCTGTCTACTCCAATCAAAGTGTACTCACCTTCGCCTGTTTAATGTGTTACAATGTCACTGATCTTTTGCAAGGCTGTCAGTGTTTGTCCCAAGCCTCTGTTTCTTCCAGCTTCGGTGCCACTCTGGAGGCAAGACATATTGTATTCCCTATTTTTGCTGAGGAATAGGCTTTAGCCTTCTATGGCACTCATAACTTCATAAAAGGATCTTTTTCTTAAGCCAGCTAGAACATTATGAACCATTTTTCTCTTCTCTGAGCATGAAGATAACATTTAGTTACGAGGTAACTGGAAGAGCAGAACTATGAGCAATGAACAAACAGCCTGAGAGGCAGAGAGGAGGGAGGTGTTGAACAGCAAACTGAAACACTGCACAAAACTGCCTTCATCCTGCCCTGTGCCTGCTCCTTGGTAGCTGAAGGAGGAAACCTCAGCTTGCTACAAATAGTAAAACTCCAACAGAGACACGGGCTAACTCTGACTAATGAACTTAGTTTTAAGGTCACCCCAGAAGTTAATCACATGAATATCATTAAGAGTAACAATAGAAATGCATTTATTCTGCCCTTAGCAGTTGAATTTACAGCCACATATTCTCCACACTCTGGCTAATTGCAGGGTAGTACTGAATAGATGTGTGGTGCCACAATATTTCCCAGTTTTCATGAATTGTCAGATGGCAGTATAGCCTTCTGACACCCACTAATGCCTCCTTCAGCTCCACATGGTTCAAAAGATTATTAGATTAGACTGATCAGCTACTATACTGCAAGCAAGCCAGGATTTTCTGTCATGGAAAATTCATAGGTTATTTTTGGGTTTCTTTTTTCATTGGTGCAGCTAGAGGGAAAAGGAGGGTCCTCCACAACACATGGCCAAAGCCACTGGCAGCATTTCAATGTGCAGAACCACAGATGCCCCAGTGCTACCTGTTTGCCAGCTCATGGCTTTAAGGAGCTATGTTTGCCCAAGTGCTGAGGATAAAAGAAGCACATTAATAAACCTGAGTAACTAAAGCTAAATAGAGTATTGTTCCTACCTTCTAAACTAGAAGACTATCTGGGGCACACAGGAAGCTCATTTGCTGGGGCTGTAGTTCTTAATAATTAGGCCAGAATAAAACATCTACAGCTGTCGTTGCCAACTGTCATTTTTAATCATGTTTTGTAGATGAAAAAGAAGAAAATTCCTGAGCACATTATTCTGTAACTAAATTATTCAAAATCTCAGCCTTAGGATTCCTATGATTAGGAGATAACTTTATATTCTTTAATGAAAACTACTTCTGATGCTTTGGTGAAAACTTTGCCATCTTTTCTGCAAATATCAGAAATCAAAATTAAAAACAATAAACCTATCAAAATCTTGAGTTACAACAATTTATCTTTTTTGATAGTTTGAGCTTGCAACAGGAGCAGACATCCCTAAGCATTAAACCATACATTGCAATTATGCAACAAAGTAATGAGTTTGTTTAAAAAAAAGTTTAAACAAAAGATATATCCAGGCATTTCTACTAAAACAATGAAAATCTAACATTTTATTAATCTGTTGGAAAACAATGCATAAAAGCGTTCATGATTTTTGTTAATTAGAGGTTTTGTTTCCTTTTTATAAGTATAATGAAAAAAATCATCTTACCGATCAATGTTAGGTTATAAAAACCTTTACAAAACAAAAAATAATAGTTAAAAAATTATTTGTTGCTTTAAAAATTAATTACCTGAAGTCCCATAAGGTAAAGTCCAATATAATTGTATCTATACAGTTATTTAGTATGTACTTGCTAAAAGGAACAATACCTACAACACAGAAAATACTGTAAGCTCTAAGCTGCATCACCTTTGTAATGAGCCTCTTTGCTGAAACACTGAGTATTCTTAAATATAATTATTTATGTGTATTCACATTTGTTTTGTGTTAGCCATTTTTAGATGTCCCACATTAAGTGACAATTGTTTACTCACAGCCTGCAGTGAGATTCCAAACTGCCAGATTACAGACCAGAGCCTTTCCAAACTGACACTTTCAAGGGAAAATGTTAAATTTCTTACACCACTCTGCAGTCATAACACTTGCTCAGGCTTTGAGAGCAGATTTTCAATATTTGGCAAACGAAATCCAGAGCTAAAAAGTGACTCTTTGATGATAAGATGATCAACTGGGATCAACAGATAAATCAGTTTGTTGTTAAATCAGCTCTTTCACAAGGACAAAACGTCTTTGGAGGAGATCATACAAAATACGCATTTTATTTCACATAATACTTTAACGGATATGGCTTGGATTTTAAATTAGCTACAAATCTACACCAAAGGAATCATCCTACTCCTGCTGACCTTCATAAAACCTCAGTAACTCTGTCACATTGTTTACTGTCACTTTACATGATGGCAATTTATGAAAAATAATTCATATTTCTAAATCTCTAAAATTAATGCTCTCGAACATTAAACACTACCCTATATTTAAATCCCTGTTTTTAAGTATCTAAACATGACCCAGAAATATTCATTGTGCTGTTACTGTCACTCAGCAAGTCAGTACCATGCTTACCCACCCAAGCTTTCCCCTATTGCTGGTCTGTCTCCTGCTGGGTGAGGAGTCCA
Organism: Melospiza georgiana; assembly: GCF_028018845.1. Taxonomy (NCBI): domain Eukaryota; kingdom Metazoa; phylum Chordata; class Aves; order Passeriformes; family Passerellidae; genus Melospiza; species Melospiza georgiana. The sequence goes on from NC_080439.1 coordinate 14,516,666, forward strand.
GTGGGAAGCAGCACAACTCGTGACATTTTAATGAAGCACTTCTTAGGTGGCACACTGACTCAATCACTCATCCAACATATGCTGATTTCCTTGGGGAGAGCTGATATCGAATAATCCCATTGAGTTTAAATGCCTCCATCTTCATTCACTTAGGAAAATGCAGAATGGCAGCTTAAAGAATAAACTATATGGCAGAAGGGTCTGTTCCACAGATTTACCACACAAAAAAAATTCAAGAGGGAAAGCACAAAGAAATTTTGGAATGCAACCAAAATATGTGTTCCATTATTATAGCTAATTTCTACTTTCTCCAAGGCAGTCAGTCTATCAGACAGAAGCTCACTAACAAGCCCAGGGTGCCTGACCCAGTAGCTGTCTTCACACAGCACAAGGGCTGCCATGTCAGGGTACAAGCACCTTATGAAAACAAACACAACAGGAGTGCCAGAAGTGGGGATTTGTTCTGGCATGACAAAAAACAAGTCCTGTGCTGCTGCCAAGCTTCTCTTGGGAGCAGCTTTGGTAGGAGCTGACCAAAACACCTTGCCCATGGTAAAGAGGCCAATCTCAGGTTTGAGTTTCAAGCAAAATGGTCAAAGATTCTGGAAATTTTAAGGAGTACACACATTGGTTTTAATTACTTTTTAAATCTCTGGCAATAGCAGAATAATGGAATCTCTTTTGAGAAATCAAAGATATAGAAGTGTCAATAATTAAGTTGAACAAGATACCAGCTTTTAGAAGAATTTGTCCAATAGGGCTTGCACTAGTGAAGCAGTTACCTCCTATATGCAACATCAAGCAAGTGACAACTAACTCTTCTAAATAAGAGTAAATTTTTGGTATTATTTAAATGATAACTAACTCTCTTTTTTAAAAAAAGAAATTTTTGATAAAAATCTAAATTTATGTGCTTCTAATACTTTGTAATTTGGGATGTGAAGAATATTCTGCCCCATACAATTAAATACACAGCCACAATTAAGTGGCTGATAAGAGTGATGATAAGTAAAATGAAATATATCTTTATATTCAGTTATTTCACATTGAATACATCATATTGCCTGAAAAGGGAGGAGGAAATCCTCGCTAGCTTCAATTAAATATATCTTGATTCTATGAGTCAAGCTTGGAAGGACTAGAGTAAAATAATCAGCCCAATGGAAAATTGTAACTTCATACTACTTTACACTGCCTTACCTTTAGGCTATGAAAGAAAGAATTTCATTTCTCTTTGTTATAAGGTGATAAATTAGTGCAAAGAGAAGCAGTGGGGCATGTACAAACACAATGGGAGGAGATGTGGAGTTAGAAGGAGAGCTTGATAAATCAGCAAGACAAAAACATTCCAAACTATAAAATTCTGGAAAAGAAAAGCTATCAGAACACCTGGTTTGAAAGAAACAAGTGGGTCCTGAATCTTCAACAGAAACAAACTCTTGAAATTGCATTCAAATAAATATAATCTTGCTGAGAAGATATGACACAGTATTTCAGCTTTTCTGCATGTCAGTTTTTATTAAGTCTATTCAAGCACCGATTATTAACAAGATGAAAGGATGAATACACTAATTGAACAAAAGTGGGAAATAGTGGATCCAGCTTTTTTTTTTTCTCTCTAGTGACTATTATTATTAAGGAAACATCTGCCAAGAGAGCCCTGAAAGTGGGTTGGTAATCCTTTTCCCGCCAAAAGCATGCACACATTTTGCTTTATGCATAATTTATTTCTGAGGCTTAGCAGTACCACTGCCTCTGATGAGCTATTGTGATGCAGTACCTTTATTCTCCTTGGACACCTGTATGTAAGAGCAGTAACCAAGTACACACCTCCACATAAAAACCTAGGTGTTCAGCAGGTTACATTTTGAAGTAGCAAAATAACCATGTAAATAATAAGGCCGTGGCTAACACTTAGCATTCTCTGCATTTGATCAGATCAATCAAAGCTGAAATAATGTAATTAGTATATTTTATCACAAATATTATACATCAGACAATAGAGAAACCATCTCTACTGTTTCTGTTTCAAGCCCTTTTTGAAAGATTTAGCAACACCAATGATTAAAAACCTTAATAAAGAGAGCAGTAATGCAGCATGGGTTCTGTCAGTAACCTGAATTCCTGATCCATATTGACCTGACCAATGTCAATTGCTATTTTCATTGTTAATATTGCTTTACAAATCACACCACCATCACCATTTGACTGTTTGCTCCTTGAATGTCAGGCTGAAAATGAACTAAGAAGGCAACACCTTCCACAGAAGCCTTCAAACCCAGGCTGCAGGTTGGACAACTGCAATTGCTCAGCTCAGTATCTTTTGCCAGAACTACATTTACAATTTATTGCTTCCTTATTCTCTGCCACAGTACAGTGGAGCCTTGTTCAGGGAGAGTTGTTTGTTGGGATCAGATTCTGTTACTTGCTGGTAGTCCTGTCCTACATTTATTTAATCTGTTTATGTAGACCTGGTGACTTTTGGAGCTTTTATGGAAACAGTTATCATGGCTGTGAAGTATTTCAGACACCATGAGGAATGCTATAAAAGTATTTTATTTAATTAATTACTGCAATGAAAAGATGGAACATTACACTGAGACTTCACATGAAGTCTTACATGTAAGATTATGCTTATAATTTTCACTTCAGGTATTTCCATACAGCAGGCTGTTAAGCTGATGTCTATTCTACTGACAAAACCCTCACAGAGCAGCAGAAGCTCTAAGTACTGGGAAAATACTCACCAAGGAACAAAGAAGTGATAATTAGTGCTCCACTGCATATAGATTTATTTGCTTTCCAGAAAAAGATGGAAAAAGGACAAAGAATATGAATTCCCCTTCTCCCTCCCCCATTGCACTGATTTTTATAGTAAGCAATACAATGGGGAAAGCGAACATTTAGCAGAACATTTATCAATATTCCCATGCATAAACTCTACTCCAGTTTTTATCAGTACAGAACACAGAATCAGGTGGAAAATTGTAGCTTATAATAAGTCTCAGAAAACAACAACTTCCTCCTATGAAAACTGGAGCAATGGTAGCTGATACAGTTTTTCAGATTTTCATTGAAGAAATATTAGAATAAAAGAATCTACATAATTTCAACAGTTAGAATTTTCAAATGCAGTTTAAATGAAATTTTAAATGCACACTGCACAATTTTCTCCTAGCATGACTAGTACAGAGTTTTAGACTTCACTAAGGGATGTTTAAGCATCACTGTGGCTACATGTTTTTTTAAAAGAGTAAATTCCAGATCTTGTAAATTTTTCTTTAGGAAAATAGATTCCAGGAATTTAAACTCTCATTCAAAAAGTCTTGATGATATACACTGATACTGGTAGTAAGTACATCTCTGAGTTTCCTCCACAGCTACTAGCCTCAAGAATAATACTCTTCTAGAAATACTGGAAAGCAAGAAACAAGTAAGAAAAAAATATAGGCAACTATTTTTAAAAGTAGCAGTTGCATATAAACAAAAAACAGTAATTGCTACTATACCAATAATAAAACTAGGTTCCAAAGGCATGTATATTCTAATATGCCATTCCTCCAAATTTCTAGATACTCTATTTTACATTATCAGTAGTATATTAGTAGGCTTGTTCATAGAAAAACATGAATAAGGGCTTGCAGGACTAGGACATGTCAGGACTATATTTAGAAGCCAAATAGATTTTAGTGTCATATGTTTTCTTTTTCCACTTTTTCCCCTTTTGTACCTGTTAGTTTTTGCTTAGCTGGAAGTACATAATCTGCTTTTAGGTTTCTGGCTCACCTCTTGTCCTTACCACCATTTACTGTTTCCATTTTTACTCTTTCGTTTAATCATCAGACGAACATTCAGGGTGACACATCATTTTAATCTGTGCCACTTCATTCCAGCCCAGTTGACTAAGCAACAGAGGCAGAGATAAAAGGCTTGAGTGCTGAAATCCACATTCTTGCAGTGCAGAGGAGCAGTGCCCTGTGTCCAAAGGTCAGGCACCTGCATGACTGCACAGGGAAATGTGGCTTGGAGCACTCACAGCCTCTTGGTGTTCCTGCAGACGAGGAGCCATAAGCACATCCTGACACTGAGTGAAGCCCCCTAGTCCAGCTCACAGGAGCCCCAGGCACCATCCCAGCTGCATTTCCCTTCAGCACCGCTATCAGCCTGTGAGGTCTCAGCTCCTGAAGGCACCGAGGAACACACACCTGCACTTCCATGCATTCCTTCTGTCTGCCCAAGGAACACACACCTGCACTTCCATGCACTCCTTCTGTCTGCCCAAGGAACACACACCTGCACTTCCATGCACTCCTTCTGTCTGCCCAAGGAACACACACCTGCACTTCCATGCACTCCTTCTGTCTGCCCAAGGAACACACACCTGCACTTCCACTCCTTCTGTCTGCCCAAGGAACACACACCTGCACTTACACTCCCTTCATCAGCCTGCAGGACAGCTGAGACTGAATGCAGTTCAGGGAACAGCTCACAGACATCCCCAGAGCACATGAGCCCCCAGAACAGTAATTATGCCTCAGGATTAAACAACAGGGGGGAAAAAAATACAATTAACATGCTCATGTCCTCTCAGACCTGCTGGTCCAATGCAAAGTCACTCAGTGCCTTACAATAAGTACAATGTCCTGCAGAGGCATGTGGTAAATAAATAATGAAAGCCAAGAAAGAGAGAGGCCTGAGTGTGGAAGAATCATGCAACTATATACAGTGAGAGGACTGCTTAAGTAGGGAGAAGAGCAGAAAAAAAATGAAAGAAAAAAAAAAAGTAACAGCAGCTTTGGTAGAAATCTTGGTAGCGCTATATACACTGAATTTGACACTTAGTTGTACCTATCTGCATGAATTTCTTCCCCTGACCCAAGTTCTGCAAGCTGGGCTCTGCTCATCTCAGATTCCTTTCACCAACATGAATCAGCTGCATTGGAGGAGAAAAGTCTCCAGGCACACTATCTTCATTAGCAATAGCCACTCTCTTCAAATGCCTGGTAACTTGTCTGCTCCTCTCCTTGGGGCCAAGAGACAAAAGTGCAACACAATGACATGAGAAAGAAACAAGGAGATGCTTATCCTGTGCTTAAGAAAAGCAAGACATGAAGGCAGGTGTTTTGGGTGCTGCTTCCCTGGAGGGTCTGTGAAACACATGGGTGTGTGAGTGAGACTCCTTACATCTGCACAGCCCAGTGCAGTTGCTATGGGCACTCTCACGTGGAGTCTTCCAACACCAAGGCAGCTGGGGAAATATGATGGTATGGTGAGAAGTCAGTAGATGGGGCTTTGCAACTGGGAAGTAAAATTCCCAGCTGAAAAATGGGGAGCAGAAGATCTCTCTGCTGTTTTGTTAGAAGTACTTATTACAAAACAAAAGAAAGCCTGAATTACATGCTCAGTAAATGCTCACAGAAACTGCACAAGAAATTTATGTAGCATTCTACCTGTGACAAACGAAAGCATTTCTACAATAACTATACTAATATGATCTTACTGTTAATTCCAGAGATTCCCTTGCAAAAGCACTTTTTAAAATTAGGCATTTTATGTGCCACACCTATGTTTTATCAGCAAAAACAATCACCCTATGATTCAGTATACTTAAGCTTATTTTTTAGGATAACAGTCTTCCTGAACTTCCTAACATACCAACAGTATCCTGTTCTCTCAGGGATGACACAGGAGTTTACATCAAACTGTCAAGCAGTACAGTTTAAACCTTCCTTAGTGTGACTGTCATTTCAGTCTTGGAAATTTACACTCAGAACATTGTTTTCACAATAATAGATAATTTAAATTGGAATAGTCTAGAAAATTTTGTGTTCAAAACAACACTGATAACAAAACCCAGATTTACTTGTTCTTTCTTAAGCATTAAAGTTCTACTTAACACACCACATATATAGCTGCATGGTTCCTGCTTTTTCTCTATGAATGGCTCCAGAACGACTAACATCTTATTAAGGCAGCTGGTAGAAAACATTGCAATATATGCTGAAAAACAAACTAAGACCAAACCCAGTTTCATAAAGTTTCTTAAAGTATTTTAGGTCCTTGCCAAGTTACCAGCCTTTAAAAGCTCAGCAGAATTTCATTGAAATGACAAACATGTATTTTGCAGGACAAAACCAACCATCTCTGAATGAAATATTAGCAATAGGTTCCCGAGAGCATTCATCTGAAATGGTTCAAGTAATTGAAAGACACGTGGGTTGTTTTACATGCAAGCGACACAGCCCTAGCACAGTGGAAACAGGCATCAGAATTATCCTGCAAGAGGATTTTATTTCAACCCAGAAAGAACGCTAAGCGAAGCTCATAAACAAATAGCCGGAGCTCCTAATGACAAAAACAAAGCTCAGGGTGGAGTGTCCTCGCGTACTCTCTCTGCGGTTCGCCCCTGCCCATGCCCCCCAGTTTTATCCTTTATTCCCCCGAACGCGCGGGACTCGCTGCCCGATTGGGGCCGCACGCTCCCGCTCAGCGCCGACCGCGTCCCTTCGGGGATCCCATCAACGCCTTCCGTACTTAGCACACGTAAACGCTTCGCAAAAGAAACATAACGTAAAGCAACATACGCTCAGAAAGTAACAACAATAACAGAACAGAAAGTCTGTCTCTTACACACGCTGCGCACCGCTACCTGTGCGGAGGAGCGCCGAGCCCGCTCACCTGCCGAACGCGCCCTCCCGCCGGCTCCGCTCGCCGCTCGCCCCGGCCCCGCTCGCTCCGGACACGGCAGCACCCGAGAGGCAGCCCCCGGCCCCGCTCTCTGCCCACCTGCCCGCGGCCCGTCCCGCAGCGCCGGCGCCCCGCCAGTCCCGCCGCCACCTGCTGCCGCGGGGCCGGCCCGGGCGGGCGGGGCGGTGCCGGGGGCGGGCCGGGCCGCTCGGGGCCGCTCTCGGCGGGGCTGTCCCACACCTGACTCCCAGGTGCGTCCCGCCTGCGCCGGGACGCGGCGGGCGGAGAGGGAGCTGCACCGGGCGCTCCCTTGGCACCGAGGTTTCCTCCCTACCGCCCCTCCTCGCCCAAGCCACTCTCAACACTGTGGCGCTTCCTTTCGCCCATCCCCTGGAGCCCCCGCCCGTACTCCGCCAGGCGCCCGCTGCGGCCGGGTGGTCCCTCAGTGCTGCTGCCGGACCGGCCGAGGCTCGGCGGGGAGCGCTCGGCCCCTGCTGGGTGTTACCTGTCCGTGCAGCAGAGCCCCGCTGGGGCGGCGAGGTGTCCGCGGGAGCCATCAGGGACCGACCCGGAGCCGCCGCTCCGTGTACAGGGACGAAGCGGTTAAAGCCGCGCAGCGCCGGGGGAGGAGGTTTGGGCCATGCCGGCCGCCGTCCCGCCGTGCCCGCCCCGCTCCGCGCCGCCCGATTCAAAGCGGCGCCATGGCGGAGCAGGGCCTGGGCATGGCCTCCATGATCCCCGCGCTGCGGGAGCTCGCCGGGTAGGACGGGCCCGGCGGCCGCCGTGCAGGGCGTGTGTGTGCGGGGCTGTGCCCCACTGGGGGAGGCGCGCCCGGCGTGTGCGGCGGGGAAGGGGAGAAGGAGGTGTGCGAGGTGTCCTGCGGCGGGGCCAGGCCGTCACCTCGGCCGGTCCCTTCTCCTCCCACCGCCTGCCGGGGCCTGGCCCTCTCCCTCCCGGGGGGCGCTGACAGATCCTGACGGTAGCGGCCTGGGGGCCTCAGAGCCCCGGCCTGAGGCTGAGTGTGCTGTGAGCGCTCACTGAGAGCCTCGTGAGCTGAAATTGCCGGGCTCTGCAGTTTTAATGGCAGCACCAGCCCTGGAGCTTTGCAGTGCAGTAGGCAGCGAGCGGGTATGGAGGTACAATTGTGTACTGAAATTGTGACCCTACGAGCCCTGAGTGCTGAGCGACAGGCCGGTCACTAAAACAAGAAAATTGAAAAAGAACTCCCAACACCTCCCCCCTCACTCCCCCGCAAAACCTCTACACACCACCAAGAAATCAATTTGTATTTATTTTTGAAAACTTCTAGAAGAAAATCAGTGTCTAACATTAAGCTGTTGAGACAGACTTTCAAGTAATTATTTTGTACTTTAAAATTGGTAACATCAAAATATCATTCTTTTTAATTTTAGTGCTAGTCCAGAGGAATACAACACAGTTGTGCAGAAACCAAGACAAATACTGTGCCAGTTCATTGACAGAATTCTTACAGAGGTAGATGTTGGTAAGCATTACATTCCTATAATCTAAAACTGTCTGCTTTATACTTTTAAGTAATTCCTGTCAAAAATAAAAGTTAAGAACCTCTAAAGAAAGCTTTAGTTGAATACAATACCATTTATAACTTAGTTTTTAATAAAGCCAGTGATGAAGTATTTTCCATTGGGATGTGAAGTTCCCTTTGTGAATAAACCATACACACACATCCCCAAGGAAGGAGGGGTGAGTGCTGCAGGGTTGTATGGATACAAATGCTCCCAACAGTGAAAAGCAGGAGTGCCATGGAATGTCACTGTTCAGGAGTAACACAGCTTGCAATTCTTAATATTCACATATGTCTCAGAACTGATATCTTGTCTGAATCTCAGATAGTTTCCTTCTTGTATTAACACTGGATAGGATCCCTGTGGGATCTGGATAAATCTGATATGATTCAAATACCTGTTTCAATGGAGCAGCATCAGATATGTCTGGTGTTTTGTTAAACCTTCTGCTTTAGTAAGCTGAATTTGCCATTTAAAACCTTTCCTGTTCTGGAGGTTTGAAACAATTCTCAACATTGTTTCTCTAGCAAGACTGTAAACCTCGGGAAATGTGAAGTATTTGCTTTTCTTCACTCAACACACAGCTGGATAGAATTTTAACTGAATGCTAATGCATTTGGGATTAATAATATTTAATGAGTAATTTATACTTCATACAGTTTGGAGTCACAAAGAGGGATTATAATATGTACTCAATTACCTTCATAGATTAAAAAATATACTCACAATAAATAATTTGAAAGGTTTAATACCATATCATAGTATTTTTATATATGTTTTAAAAATATTCCTCATAAGGTGTGAACAAAATTTTTGAAGTGGTTTATTGCTATGCTGATTTGAATATTGTCTTATTTTTTTAAAGTTGCCTTGGAACTCATTAAGAAATCAGATTCACAGCCAAGTTCTGTGATGTTGCTTGATTTTATTCAACATATCATGAAATCTTCCCCACTTATGTTTGTAAATGTGGATGGAAATCAGGAGGAAACCAAATGCAGTTGCATTGGTGAGTTTGTTAAAAATGTTATGTTGAAGCTTGGTATTTTGAGGATTTAAATTTGCAGACAGTGGGATCATCCAAAAGAAGAGAAAGGTGAAAAAGGCAGATATGTAAGTTCATCATTATAAATTTATGAGTGAATATGATGATAGACTTTGAATATTGTGAATGGATTAACACTTGTGATAATGGAAGTTTCTCAGGACAGACTTTGACATTATCCATTACCATTGTATAGATACATTATAATATGGTGTGGATGAGATGTGCTGTACCTGTACTCATTGCTTGAGGGTGTTTTTTTAACAGAGGAAAATGTCTGGAAATACCAGTGTAAAATGTGTGTCCTCCATTCCCAACCCCCATATTCTTCACCCTCTTCTCCTCTTTTTTTAATGGGATTTGCTGAGTAAATGTCCCAGTGAAGACTCTGTTTACTGAGCCTACAGTTGTAGCATTTATCTCAAGGAGTTTAAATTTAGTGGTAAGCAATCTGCTCTTAAGGAGGTCCTCAACTGGAGATTTTAATTTTTATCTTAATAATAAAAATTCTCTTTTATTGTCCTAGAATTTAGTAACTGGATCATAACAAGGCTTCTCCGTATTGCTGCAGCTCCAAACTGCAACACATTGCACAAGAACATTTGTGATGTCATCTGCTCTTTACTTTTTCTGTTTAAAATGAAGAGTGGCTCCATTTTTGAAGCACTAACTGAAGACTTGCTACATCTTTTTCAAGACTTAATTATCTTGCATGAAAGAGATGCACAGAAGCATCTCTGGGGAGATGGGCTGGTCTGGCCAGTGACTGTACAGAGATTTTCCAGCAATATGAGTGACAAAGTGGGATATTTAAGACTGGCCCCATTACAGCTGATGGGTATGCCAAATATAGAATATTTGGAAGTTGTATTAATGTCTATTCTGACAAATATTGCTGCAGATATCTTTTTTGTAAGACAGGATATTATTCTCTGGGGGATAGGCTGCTCCCTGTTAGAATATGGCAGTCCAAAAGTTAAAACTTTGGCAATGAAGTTTATAGTGAAGTTAATTCATTTAGGAGGACCTCCAGAACAGCTGGCCAGTGTTTTCTTCTCAGTCTTTTTTGCAATTCTACAATCAACACTTGAAATGGATACTGAGGAATCAGAACTCTTTGGAGAACCACTCTTACTGTTGGTGAGGACATTGCTGCCTTTTGAAGCAGATTCTTACAAAACTATTGAGCCTGTCTACTTGAATATGCTGCTAGAGAAGCTCTGCTCATGGTTTGAAGGGGATGTGTTTAGGTGCCTTCAGTGTGAAAAGCTGAAAACTGCTTTTTGCCACATGCTGCAGTATTTTCTGGAGTTTGTTCCAGCTGGCTATGAATCTGCCTTACAAATAAGAAAGGCCCGTATCAGTACCATATGTAGAATTTTTGTGAATGTGCTTGGAACTCAGGAAGAACAAAAGGTAGGTTTATTTTAAAAACTGAATTTATTGTGTGAATAGGTCATATACAAAATTCTATACCTATGCAAAGAAGAAAATCTAGGAAATGTAATTTTTAGTTGCATGTTTAGGTTGATACTCCTTTTTTCTCAATTGTTTCATGTGTTCGTACAGGTCAGGGTTCTTAAACCTGTTGGATGTAGCTGGACTCCTGTTTTTCACATTATTAAACTGCCCATAAGCTATGCAGGCACAAGTGTCTGTCCATAACCATAATCATAATATGAGATGGAAGTAAGGCCCAGAGTGCACTCATATGAGGGCAGCTTTGCAAGTAATGTGCAGCAGCTTGAGATGCTCTTACTTTCCAACCATTTGCTCTTACTCATGCTTGTTAGGGACAGGTAGAAAAGCTTAAATTAAAATAGAGTCATTGGTTTAGGTTGGCAGGGACCTTTAAAGGCCATCTAGTCCAACTCCCTGCAATAAGCTTCAACTAGAGGAGGGTTCAGAGCCCCACCCAGCCTGACCCTGAGTGTTTCCAGGGATGGGACATCCACCACCTCTCCAGACAGCATGTGTCAGTGTGTCACCACCCTCCTAATAAAAAACTTCTTCCTGACAGTCAACCTAAATAAACCCTGTTTTAGTTAAGAAGCATAACAAGGTTGTTGATAATGAGTTGTTGATATGCTGAGTGCCTCTGTTCCATCCTGCCTGTTTGTTAAACTTTGTGTGTCTGTGTCATGGCTTTGGTAGCAAGGTATTATGGCGGGAACTGGAAACCAGCTGAATAGGCTGCATCCTGTCGGGTAGCACAACAGGAAGCTGCATTGCTCATAAGAGCTTTCATCTTGTAATTAAGTTTTTTTAAAATGAAAGGTTTTAGGAACTTTTTTACCACAATATTTTGCAATTTAATATTTTAAGTCAGAAGCAATAATACCACAACTTAAGGCAGAGCATACATCATGGTACCTCTGTTGTTTGTCCATCCCAGTATCTGGTGAGTCCACTTTATGCAGCATTAAAAACACAAACAGAAGAAATCTTTGAGGAGATCCAGCAGAACCAGCTGGAGAGCTCAGATACTGATGGGTGGAGCAGCAGCAGTGACGAAGTTCCAGAGAAAAGACGGCGACTGAGCCTACCCACAAAACATCCAAAGAAATCTCCTGCACCTTTAATGTATGGCACTTAGTAACTGCTTTTATAGTCATTTGCATATTGAATAATAATGACAACTTCTTGAGGCAGTTTCTTCTTAACAGATTGAAAGAGCTTCTGGGGAAAAAAATCTAAATTATATTTTGAGGGATCAAAATCTACTGGTGATTTTCAAGCCAAACTTTATTAAAGAGGCTGTTTTGAATGGGTCCAATGAAAATGATTTTCATTTTTTCACACTGAAAACAAAGCTGAGAGCATACATAGTGTGACAGGATTGTGTATGGCTGTGGTCTTACACTGGATGTACTTAAAGCAGGTCTAGTTAAGTTGTGCTCAGATGAACAAAACAAGTTCTCTCAGCCTCTGCTTGTGCTGTGCTCCCTGATTATCTTGGACTTGTGCCAGCAGTTGACCTTTTTCTTGTCTTTGGGCACTCAGAATTGGCTTGGGCATGCTGCACTCCAGGTGTGGGCTTGTGATCAGCCTTCACTCTTTGTGTACAGCCCAGGGTGTAGTTGACTTTCTCTAAAACAAGGTCACACTGCTCTAATATTCCACTTTTCCACAAGCCTGCTGGGTCATTTTCTCCAAAGCTGCTCGTTAATTAGCCAGCTCTCAGTCTGTTCTATTGCATCAGGGTTTTTTTGCCAGTTGCAGGACATTTCATACAGACCTTCACAAAGTTCTTGTTGGCCCAACTTTGTAGACAGTTGAAGTTGTGTGAAGAAGCAGCCACTTTTCTCCACAGAGCTGCCTGTCTCCTTGTAGGAGGGAATCAAGTGCACAATTTGCCTGTCATAAATATATGCTGGCTGTTTCCAGTCACCTTCTTGTCCCTTATGCAGGTAGAAATGGGTTCAAGGAAAACTTTTTCCATGATCTTCCTAGGGAGTGAGATTAGGCTGACAGGCCTATAGTTCCTTGGATTCTCTTTTTTTGCCTTTCTCATTGATGGGTGTAACATTTGCCATTTTATGGTTGCCAAGACCTTCCAAGGACTGTAGAGTTACATGTTTATAGCCTTTCAGATAAGTCTGATATGAGTCATACTAAAATTCAGAGTTAGGATCTTTTCCTTCCTAAAAACAAAGCTTCATTTGGTATTTTCCCAATCCTATATAAAATATGGATTAGCTCTGGTTTTGCTATGATTATTTATCTTTTCTGAAATAAAGTGTGTGTTGGAAAATAATTAATATGGTCAAATTACAGACTTAGCCCTGTAAACATGAAACTGAGGAGTGCTCTGTGGAATTCCATCACTAAGAAAGCAGCATCCTTAATATCTGTCCTTGAGGAAGAAGCTCTGCCAGGGGATGTTGTCCAGCCTGTGGAAGGGATCGCTGTGATTCTGCGATTGGCTGCTCTGTGCATCGTTCACTGCTCTCCCCCAGCAGATTCCACCAGGTAAAAGTACCAAGGGGAAAGAAACTGTGGGACCAACAGGTTCTGTAACTCTCGTTACAATTTGTGTAATTTAATGCTTGCCTGTATGTCAGGATCAATATTGGATGGGTCTCTACATTTTGAAGAAGTACATTTCCCATTTCCATACTAAGTTGGCTTACAAGCAGTTAATATTCAATATTGTTTGTTGCATTTGTTGCATTGATGTGATTTCTGTTTTAACAGTAAAGAGTATGGAGTGTCTCATCCATGTAACTCTGATATGTGTAAGAATACTCCAAGCTCCTCAGATTCAATGGTGAATGTACAGTTCAAGTGGATTTCCTCTGATTTTACCACAAGAGTAGTGAAAGTCTGCAGAAACCTGTTAGAGGCTGCTACACAGATTGTTAATCTAGAACAAGTGATTGACAGAATAGTTAAAATCTTCGATGCTTTGCTATATGCTCAAGGTAAGAAACCCTTTAAGATTGTCTTGTATTTTGTAAATTAGGAATTCATCTGACTGTATTAAGTATTTTGGTGAAGGTGCTGATGTTACAAATCTTGTGCTAGTATTCCAGCTCTTTTACAAAAAAGGTTAAGTAACAAAAAAAAATCATCATTTTCTGTTTAGAGACCTTCATTTGCGTTGCTTTATGAACATTGTTTACTTCTCTTTGGCTGTACTTGTATTGATTTTTCTCTGATGAAGAGAGTACATGGGGATAGTGAAAATACATAAAAAAGGAAAAAACTTCAGCAGTTTTCTTTTAAAGGCACACAGAGGCAGCATAATTTGCTGTCATTTTTCCACTCAACAGTTTCAAAGCCTGTGACCAGCTTCAGCAAACATGGCATGTGTGGTACCAAAAATATTGAGTACTTCCAGGTTTTTTAAAAGTAACTGCTAGGATGGAGGACAGACTCAGTTACCAAGACTAAAATGTTATTGTGAGTTCAGCTTACCAGACACCCCGAAGTCCAGCTGAAAATCTTTGCACAAATCCAGAGATTCCAAAGTTATATTAATTCTGCTGCTCATGTGTTACATTCTGTCATCTGTTTAATGAGATTTTTAGGTTCCATGCCTAAAAAGTATGATAACATGGGGGAACAGTGATACTAATCTTTGTTGATAGAAAGAGTAATATTTTGTAACAAATTAAGAACATAAAATGTTTTATAAATGTTTTTTAAATGTTTGTTTTGCTGCTTCTTTCCCCTAGTGAAAATTCCACTGAGTGATCAGATTCTTGATGACTTATGTGGATTGCTGTCTCTGCCCTGGATTTACAGCCATCCTGATGATTCTTCTTTTAAGCCATCTATGTGGGGGTTTGGTCCTCTAGTTTTGAGTCAAAAAACTGCACAGAGTTTCTGTAAGTATGTTAAAGTATATAAAGCCTAATTCCACTTTGGAATGATTATTATTCTAAAGTAAAATTATTTTATTTGCCTTCTTATGATGAGTGATGGTATTAGAAATTTAGGTCAGGTAACTCTTTGCTTTCTTTTTTTTCTCTTTAGCGCCCCAAACTCAGTCACACTGTGTGTTCCTTCTGACTGTCTTCCCAAAAAACATTCATCTGGACTGGAGAAAATCAGTTTATCACTGGGCATTACAAAGTCACCATGAAATAATTCGGGCTACTTGTGTTAAAGGATTCTCTCTCCTGCTTCAACCTGTGCAGTCCTGCAGCGTGATTCCCAGAGCTCTTTTGTATGTATTAATGCAGCTTTTCTGTCTTTGTGCAAGAAGAAAAATGGGCATATAATAAATGGAGCATAAGCACAAAAATAAATGTTCATTTCAAATGAAATTCATTAGATCTTAGTTTCAGAAATCATGAGATATTAACAGGATAGGTGCACATGATGATGTCTGTGTGACAGAATAGTGCTCACTTAGTATGTCAGTATGCAAGTTCCTTTGCTAGCTGAAGACCCTCATTTAAATTAGGAGGGGAAGAGAGATATTTTTGTCAGTAAAATCCATTTTGTGTTTGTCCATATGTCTCTTCAAATCTTTGCAGCTTCTCTGCCCTTTTTATAGATGTCTTGGTGTCTTCTGTCCTTTTGTGTTAGTCTTCAGTTTCTTCTTTAGAGCATGCCAGCCTCACCATGCCCACTGCTGCTGCAAACATTTAACAGAACGTGAGGGTGATCTGAAAAGGACAGAGATGATTTAGTGAGACAGATCCTTAAGCTGTCCTGATAGTACTGCCAGTGTAGTTAGAGAACTCAGACAATGTAGAAAAACAAACTTCTAGGTAAATGACCTATTAAAACAATTTCATTTTTGTTTCCATTTCAGAAATCAAATCAGAGATGAGTCTGAGCTAGTCAAGGAGGCCTGTGCTGCTATAGTTGGGAAGTTATCTTGTTGTCTTTCTGGTCCATTCCATATACAACCTTCTTTAGCAGACTCTGCTGTTAAGGATGTTACTTATGATATTTTGTGTAGCAGCCTTACTGTGACTTCTGCTCATGGAAAAACCTCTTCTGTGCAAGCCTGTGTTTTCAAGCCCTTTTTCATTCTACTTGAGAGCAAAGCACCCAGTTCAGTAAAGCTAGGTATGTGGCTTTACCTTTAGTAACACTTTACACTTCCATCTGAGGTACTAAGTCATTATATCTGTACCTTTCTCCATTCCTTTTATTCTGTGTTGGGTTTTTAATAGTTTTATTGATGATTGAAGTGTTGTGTTTCAATTGATATCAGTGCTGATATTTAATGTTGCCAGTGATGTTCTTTTTAAGCTGCCTTGGCTTAAATTTGGTCTATGGCTATATCTAAAAGTGTAATACATGATAAAATCTGAATTTTAAATCTCTTCTCTGATTTCACAGTATTTATTCTTTAAAAGTTAAGTGTGCTTTATGGTTTGTTTGCCTCACCTTTTTGTGCACTTCAGTGGATTTTGAAAAACTATTAAAAGCATGTTTTTCTTCCCTCCTCCAATCCAGCATTTATAGAAAACATACCTCATCTTTGCAAACACCTGGATTTTAATAATGATGAGTCCAGTGTGAAGACTCTTGTTGGGTCTTTATTAAATCTAATGGAAGATCCAGACAAAGATGTAAGAGTGGCTTTCAGTAACTGCATAAAGAACATACTAGAATCCTTAGACTCTGAAGAAGGATTCATAAAAGAGGTGAATTCATGTTTATTTTTGGGTTTTGTTCCTAACTTACTATGGGTTTTGTTTCACTAGTGTCAAACACTAACATTTACGTGCTTTTGTTCTCCTGTGTGTCAGCTGTTTGTTTCAAGGATGAAAGAAGCCTACACAAATGCCAAAATGTCAAGAAATAATGAGCTTAAAGACACCTTGATTCTCACAACAGGAGATATTGGAAGGTATTTTGATAGTATCTTGAAAATTGCCAAGTTGTGTCAGTTTGTGATACAAAGTGCCCTTTCTTTAAGTGTAAGATTACTTTTTTTGAAGTCACCCTTTTCCCAGGCCATTGCAACTGTACAGAGCTGTTGATTCCTGTGGAACATTTTCTCATTTTCTCATTTTCTTCTGCCCTGTCACAGGAACTACAGCTAAGCCATGCAGACACAAGCATGACTCATTTTGCATGATGGCAATTGCATGTTCTTAAGTCATTTTATTAATGCAACAATTCAGGTTTACTTTTTAATCCTTTTTCTTCTGCTTACTTTGTAAGGGCATCCAAAGGAGAATTGGTGCCATTTGCCCTCCTGCATTTGCTGCACTGTTTGTTGTCCAAGTCGCCTTCAGTGGCCGGAGCAGCGTACACAGAGATCCGGGCCCTGGCAGCAGCCAAGGCCATAAAGCTGCAGGCTTTCTTCAGTCAGTACAAGAAGCCAATCTGTCAGGTAAAAAGAGTGTGGTTTAGAAAGTGCATGCCTTTGGGTTCTTTGTATATATTTTGAAAATGGAATTCAAGGTCAAAATTGCAGTATTTCTCAAGATGAAATTTCATAGGACAAGAAAGAAATTATTTTAAGGAAAAGGCCCTACCAACATTCAGGAAGGAATGGGAAATCTTTGATTTTGTTGTGATCTCCCCTCAATAGTGTTGCTTCTCTGGTTTATTCCCTAGATGCTTCATTCTGAAACAGAGGCTCTTGCATTCTGTAGTACTATTGCTGCAAGACAATGTGGTTTAAAATTGGAATTGAAGTCAGCATTGCACAGGCATAATTCTGTGCCATGATTGATTTAGGGTTTTTGTTCTATCCATTATCTAACGACAACAAGTTCTGTTTAAAAAGAAAATTGTCAAAGCAGACTTTTCTAACTTTGAATATTTTTTAGTAGTGCAATATTGGAATCCAGAGTTGCAAAACTGAATGTAATTAATAAGTGGATTATAATCCTGTTCTGTTGCAAAGTCATAATCATAGATCTATGTGCAATAAATGAGAGGGAAAAATGATGCATGGAAAGACCAGTGAAACTTTTGTGTTTAGTTTTAGGGAGTGAACAAGGGGCAAATAATACTAAATACCTCATTCTTCATGCTTAGTTTCTAGTGGAATCCCTGCACTCCAGCCAGATGGTGGTGTTGAGTGCTCCATGCCAGGGCAATGAGCTGCAGAAAGAAACAGCTGCTCACCAGAGAGAAATGGCTCTGGACATGTTATCTGAGATTGCCAGTGTATTTGATTTTCCAGATCTAAATCGCTTTCTCTCAGTAAGTTGGTCATTCCTTTTGGTATTTTGTGCTTGTGCTTGTGAAGTTCAATTTTAATCCACACTTTCTCTTGGGAATGCTGCAAGTGAGACAGCAAATGCAGAAGAACAGTTTTATCAAGGGGTTAGGAGGGATGAATACAGTGCCAATTCAAGTATGGTGGATAAGGAGCTAAAGTTTAAAATGCTCATTAAGCATATTAATGATTTAGTGCACTTGGAGGCATCCTTTGTAAGGTGTGATTTTGCATGGTGTCAGCTTTCTTATTTCAAAAGATGAAAACTACCTTTTTTACTTCTTTTGGGGTTTTTTATGATTCTTTTGTGGAGAATCTGGATTGACACAAAAAATGCTAGCTCAGTTTTTGTTTACAAGTTTCTTTGTATGGATTATATGAAGCAGCTCCTGAAGTAATTAGTTCTATCTGCATTTTTGTAAGGTATATGCATTTTATGAAAGTTTTTCTCTGTTCATACCTGTGGTGATAATTACGAGCAGACACATGTTGTGGTACTGACCCAAATGGAGCTTAGCCTAACCCTGGGGTTGTGGAGGGTTTGTTTGTTTGGTTCTTACATTAACTGTAGTTCTTCATTTACCAGCGGACCCTGCAAGTTTTGCTTCCTGACCTTGCAGCCAAGGCCAGTCCTGCAGCCTCCACACTTATCAGAACTATAGCAAAGCAATTGAATGTGAACAGAAGAGAGATTTTAATCAATAACTTCAAATACATCTTCTCTCATTTGGTCTGTTCCTGCACTAAGGATGAGCTGGAGCGGGCACTGCACTACCTCAAGGTAAATTAGCATTTGCTCTGCTACACCTGCAGATTAGGAGCAACAGCTGATGCATAGTGAGCTTTCTGCTGTATTTAAATTAAGGTATTGCAAAGCAGAGGTTGGGAAATTGCATATGCAGAAATTTTGTTTTTATTGTTTATAATCACTTCCATTAGCTCTGAGGAATGTTTCTAAGATATTTTATGAATTTAGCAAATTCTAAAAGCTCGGTTTGTCTAACATTGAGCTGTTTGAAAGCTTTGACTTCTATAACAAACCAACCAGCCCACTGGCTCCTGTCTCTCAGTGCTCTAATTACATTGTGATGAAATGAAATGATATCTCTTTGTGTTGAGTGCAGAATGAGACTGAGATAGAGCTGGGCAGCTTGCTGAGGCAGGACTACCAGGGCCTGCATAACGAGTTGCTGCTGCGGATCGGGGAGCACTACCAGCAAGTCTTCAATGGTCTGTCCATACTGGCTTCATTTGCCTCCCAGGATGATCCCTATCAGGGACCTAGGGAAATAACCTCACCAGAACAAATGGTAAGGACATCAAAATATTCATGCTCAGTTTTTTCAGTAATTTCTTTTTGGCCATTGTGAGAGTGTAGACAATTTGCCATTCTCTAAACAGCACTTACTTCAGGGGAAAAGTGGAAGAAAGGCTGAGATTTCCTATGAAGTGTTTTTGTAACAGAGAGATCCATACCAAGTATGCATAAAACCAAATCAAAACAAAAAGTGCCTGAACAAACCAACAACACACATGTAAATCCTAACATCTTACAAAATAGCAAGACCCACAGCCTAATAGGGATGTCTGTCAATAACACTGATATTTCTTAAGTAGCTACGTAGTTGGGATTCTTCTCATATGTATTTCAGAATTTGCATTTCATACCTGCATTTTAATTTCTTAGGCTTTGAAATGTGTTAATTGTTTGAGGTTTTAACTTATTGTAATTATTTGGGGTTTTAACTTTTTTTTTTTCCTCTCCATAGGCTGATTATCTGCAACCTAAATTGCTTGGTATCTTGGCTTTTTTTAACATGCAGTTACTGAGTTCCAGTGTTGGCATTGAGGATAAAAAAATGGTGTGTAAACTTAATTCTGAATATTAAAACAAAAATAAGCAAGCACTGTTATAATATTCCAGATTTACTTGTGTGATCATGCAACTGTCAAGGGAGTCTCAAAGATACTAGGGTCCCAAAATGATTCCTTAAAACTGGTGGTCTCACTGAGGGTAGGACTTCTGTGTAAGCTTAAAAGTTCTTGATTTCTTTAATGTTCAGGTAGATAATGATCAGATAATAATGGCAGATACATATTTCAGTCAGACATGGTGTATGCAAGGATCAATCAACCAGGAATTGTGGGGAGAAATCCAAGTGTATTATTTTTAGTGTGTGAAACAAACACCAGTGGGAGGATGAGGGAATGTGGGAGAAACTGGAATTACTGCATGGGGTTATATAAGGACACCAAAGGGTAAAGTAAAAAGATGGAAATCCAAGAGATTAGTTTTGGTTCCCACAGAACAGCTCCTTTAAGCTTTTCAGTAGAGTGCATTTAGAGAAATTAGAGCTCACAGCTTGAGACAAAGTGAAAATTCTACTGAAGCAGTGCTTCCAACCACAAGACTGGCCTTTTAGCCTCTTCACAGAGTGACTGTAGATGATTTCTACAGGAAGTTTTCAATGCTAGAATGTACATAACCTTTGCTTTGACAGACTGCATTTTCTCTGGTGTTTTTTTGATTTTCAGATATTCATGTTAAAATGTTCTCATTTTAATAGCCCCTTTTCTGCATGCTTTCTGAATTTCCTAATTTGTACAGCACTTTTTTTGCTGCATCTGCTATTGTTTCTATCTTCTGTTTTTGTTCTTGGTGAGTTTCCCCTTGCATGACCTTTTCTCAAGCTCAGGTTTATTCTGTGTTACTGATCTGCCATGCTGGACATTTTACTACCTTGTTTGGTGTAGTGTTACTGTGACTGAAATATCTTCTGCATCTCAGTATTTCTCTTCTGTCTTTCATTGACAACTGAGCCATTACCTGTTCTCTGATGCTTGCCAGTCACTTCTGTGAGCAGTTGTATGTCAACTCTGTTGGGGTTTTCTTGGTTTGATTTTTCTTTTAAATGCAAATTTGTTTATTTCCTCTGTATTTCCTAAGGCTTCTCTTTTCAGCTTGGGATATATAGCTAATCATGTCTTATAATAGACATCTGTTATCATTAACTCCTTGGTGTCTGCAGTTCTTCCATCATGATCTGTCAACAGCCTAGATAATGTAGGGTTTTGTTACAATCTTGTCATTAGAGATTCATCCCTTTTTTTTTCTAAACCCAAGTTCTTTATTAAAACATCAAACTAATTTTGATATCTTAGAGTATGATTTCTTAAGCAAGGCTAGCCTGATTTTAATAGAAAATATAATTCCTACATGTTTTCCTGAGTATCTAATACATTAAAATGATTTTCATCTGTCTAGGCTTTAAACAGCCTGAGGTCTTTAATGACACTCATGGGTCCCAAGCACATCAGTTCTGTCAGAGTGAAGATGATGACCACGCTGAGAACAGCTCTGAGATACAAGGATGACTTCCCAGAACTGTGCTGCAGGTGAGCTGATGGTGTACCCAAACAGTGACATCCCTGCTATTTCTGTCCTTTGATGCACTGTGTTGTTTTGTTCTGGACAGGAATCTAAACCACAGTGCTGAAATAGCTTAAAGTGCTTCTCACGACTCACCTGAAATATTTCCTGCAGAGGAGAATCATTGATTATATTTTTTTGTTGCCTTTTCTTGTTCAGAGCCTGGGATTGCTTTGTTCGAAGTCTGGACCATTCCTACCTTGGCTCCTTGCTCAGCCAGGTGATAGTGGTGCTATTGCCCCTCATACATATCCAACCCAAGGAAACCACAGCAATATTCCACTTCCTCATAGTGGAGAACAGGTACTGCACAAGATATTTCCAGTTAGATGGTTTAAATCCTTGAACAGGAATGGGGATAACCCTAAATTCAAGTCATCCAGCACTGAGACCAGAAAATGTATTTTTTTACTAAATAGTTGCTGTTCTATAAAATTGCCCCTTCTCTAAATTGTGTTGAGGTCTTGAAATGTAACAAGCCTCATCTGAAAAGGGGTTTTTATATTGTCCTTATAAATATATATGATGCTGTGGCCAAGTTACAGTCCATTCAGACACTGAAGCCTGCCAGGTGTTCTTCAGTGTGTTTATTGTGCTGATATGGAAAATTACTTCCCTCTGCAGAATAATGATGATTGCTAACATTTGCTCTAAGCTAAAGAGAAGTGTACAGAATTGGAAATGGGGAGGAAATTAGTTCTTTGTTTTCTTCAATAATTAGATGTATAATTATGAAGTGCACAGATTATTATGTTGAGTAAAGTTTCATACATTCCATTCAAATGGTCAGACCAACTGAAAATAAAATCAAAATACTTTAATTCTCATGCTTAACCTTTTTGAAGATAAGGTTGAGTCATAATTCTTTTTCATCTTACATTTTGTAACATAAAAGGGTTGTTTTAGGAATGTTGCTACTTAATAGCTTGATTACTTTTGATGGGTTTTCATTTTTCTTGCATTGTATCATATCAACAGTTTTCACAATAAAAGGTAGCAATAGGAATAATAAGGCTCTTGTACAAGGCCATAGTAGCAATATTGAAAGAGATTTCTTCATTGCTTTATTTGGATGGGGGTTTTTGGATTCAACTAATGTTTGCTGTATTCTTTGCAATATTTTTTTAATAACTATTAGGGATGCAGTACGAGACTTTCTGCATGAAATATATTTTCTACCTGACCTTCCTGAACTAAAAGAAGTTCAGGTTGTCCTTCAGGAATACAGAAAGGTACAGCTTCTTTTATTTATTTGCTTGGCTTTACTGCATAAAATGAATTCATGGCAACTGAGGAAAACATGTGAAATGTATTGTTATGTGGAAATATATTTATCTGCCTGTGATACAGAAAATTGGTTTTAGGTATCACAAAAAGCATGTTTGAAGCATGTTCTGATTCTGGTTAAGGAATATGTTCAACATTCCTGTTTCTGTAGTGTCTCCTGAACCCAGACTTTTCTTCTCTTTTGTGACAGATTTTAGAATGAGAAGTCAACAGTTTTAGCTTTGGCCATGTTATCTTTACAGGGAGCAAAGTTTGTCTCTTCTTAGGAGTACTCTGTGGTCCATTTCATTTGCTTGTCCTCAGAATGATTAGGAAATAGATGGGAAGTAGCAATTATTTTTGGGAGTGATGCAACAAAAGTAGAAATAATTTAATTCTAGACAGACTTTAAGCAAAGCATTTTCTTATGATTTTATACTTTTATTTACACCATCATTATGTTCACCCAAAAGTAAAATATAGCAGCTTTTTGAGTAAAACATTTTTAGAAATAGGCAAGAAGACAATGGTATATAGATATAGGTGAGAATGTAAGCAAAAAGGCAGTTGTTTCCATGTATTCTTGCTTGTGTTCTCGGAGATGCTGTTCAGCCATATTCCTGTTATACTTTCAGTCATATTCCTGTTATAGTTAACTTGAACTTCTTATATCCTGCTCAGGAATCCTCCAAAAGCACAGACCTGCAGACAGCCCTGCAGCTGTCCATGAGAGCTATTCAGCATGAGAATGTGGATGTTCGGATTCATGCACTAACCAGCCTGAAAGAAACACTGTATAGAAACCAGGTATAGAAAACCTCCTTCAGCAGAACTAAAAATAAATCACATTAGCATCTGGACCAAAAGTCTAGAACTCCTAGTTGTGTTCACTTGAGCTGGGTTATTATCCTTAGTTTATTAAGCTGTTTCTTCATATAATGGGGAAAATGGATTCTTTTTCATGACACCACTTTGTAGGTGGACGTGCAAATCTTTCAAATCGCTGTGATGCTGATTTAGCAAGGCTAGTGTACTATTTTTTTTTTCAACTCTGAGGAAAGATGTATCTAAGAAGTCCATTTCAGCAATTTGTTGTGTGGGCTCATTGTCTATTTAGGGCATGTATGGTTTTTGCATCAGAAGCCTCATGCATAAAAGCAAGTGTGTGTATGTGTGTAATATATGAAAGAATTAAGATGTGCTTGGAACACCTTAGACCTTTTTTTTTCTCTTCCTTCTTTGTCTTCCACCCTCAAAATTTTGAATCCATTGATCATATTCAAAAGCATTTTATAGCTATGTACAAGCTGAAAACATTGCTTTACAGTTCTGTGTGGTTATTAGCCCAAAGGGTGAATGTGACCCATTAGAAAAAGTAATAAATCTGTACCCTTAGTAGTTATAAGATTGTGGGACACTTTTTAGCCAGAAATTAAAAAAAAAAGCCCAGCTAAAAGAACAAACAATCATTGTGTGTACTCCTGGCCAACCAATAATTCTTGCAGCTCAGATCAGCAAAATCCTACTGTGTCTTGCTGAGTTAGAGGTCTAGCAAAATAATTGAGGCAAATCAAACTTAATTAGTTCCACAGCTTGTGAAACTATTTGCTCTGTTATGTTGGCTGTGGTTTCAGTTTTCATTAAGCATAACAACGACAAACATCTTGATTTTTTTCTGTATTTGGACTAAATGTGAAACTAAGGAATAAAAGCTGGGTCAAAGCAAAAAAAGAAAGGACACCCAATTAAAATTATGGACATTGATCAAAGGACTTGAAACCCTGGGCTTTGTAGGACTTGAGAGTGATGAAATGTCCAAGAAATGGCAAATAATAAGAATAGAAATGGATAGAAATGGCAGGAAACCCAGGAGGTATCACAACAGTTGCATGAGAGAAGTTGGGAGGAAGTATTGGAAAACATGAGAAGAGGGATAAGTAAGTGAAAAATATAGATAATGTAGAAAAGAAAAAATGGTACTTGGTAAGACAAATTAAAAAAATGAAGTTAGCAGAGAGGTGTATGATAATGAAATACAATATTTGCCATGACAGCATTAACTGAGGCCCAAATTCCTCACACATTTATTTAGTCCTTCCTAAGGTGAGAAGCAGATGAGTGCAATTGGACTGTAGTTACAAGCTGAACTTGTGGCCAAATGAAATTGGAAGTGAGTTACAGGTTGAAGATTTCTGAGATTATTTACAAATATGGTTGTAGAATGGCTCATCTTTATTATTCATCTTCCCAGGAAAAGCTGATCAAGTATGTCACAGACAGTGAAACTGTGGAGCCAGTCATCTCCCAGCTGGTGACAGTGCTTCTCATTGGCTGCCAGGATGCAAATTCCCAGGCACGACTGCTCTGTGGAGAATGTTTGGGTGAACTGGGAGCTATAGATCCTGGCAGGCTCGATTTTTCAACAAGTGAAACTCAAGGAAAACACTTCACTTTTGTGGTAAGAAGCATTGCAGTAGTGGTTTGTTTAGCATTAGGAGTCTTCCAAAAGTCCTTGGGAGGAGGGAACCTCTTTTCTCTAGGCCCTTTGAAAATCTGGACTTGCTGTCTCACCTAAAACAGTTTAGAGTTACACTTCCAAGTGGTTATTTAGAGATACAGCTATTACTCTGTATTAGTAAAACTGGCATTCTGTTTGTGATTAAGGCTGGAGTGGAAGATCCAAATTTTGCCTATGGATTGTTAATGGAACTGACCAGAGCTTTCCTTGCTTATGCTGACAATGTTCGTGCTCAGGATTCTGCAGCATATGCAATCCAGGTAAGATCTGTGGTTAGATCCTACTTTTATTTCACAGATTATTTTCTGTAACATTGAACTTAGAACTGTGCAATACAATTTTTCATTTTTAAGTATTTGAAACTTCATCCTGTAACAGGTTTAAATTAGAAAGTACACTTAGTATTCTGGGTTAGTCCTCAGATAAGATAGATGAGTTTGTTTTTATGTCACAATATTATAGGAGACATCTGATGTTTTAGAGGTAACTGGCAGTCCATACACAGGGATTAAGGACTAATCCTGAGAGTGGCTTAGAATTAGTTCAGGTTGCATAGGCAGAAATGAAAAGCAGACTGTTTCTTAGGAATTCTCTGTTTCTGCTTACACTTTTAAGAAGCAAGTGAAAAGGAACCTACCCTTATTTTCAGGCTCTAGTCTTTTGTGCTGGTTTTATTTAGCAGATGAAGGTTTTTGCTTTTTCATTCTTGCTGTTTTTGGTGTTTAATATCTTTATGAAAACTTCAGGATAGTTCTTTAGTCCAGGAGAAAATAGGTGGTCCTATGTAGTCAGCAGGTAAGAGTTTTATTAGCATATGCACAAGATTGTGCACTTCCTGCACAAGGAGGAATCAGACTAAATTCTAGTCCTGGTTTATTGGCAGATGTGAAGAATACAAGATAATGTGGTCCAAACACCAACTGGAGAATCTAGGGAATCCATAGTTGAAATCAAAACTTGCCTAGTAACAGAGGATTAACAGTGTTGGATAACAGTTTTGCAGTTATGATTGCTGAATTAAGCATACCATAACTTGTCTCTCATTACTTATCACAGACTCATTCAGGTTGGAAAGATCATGTCATGTACATGGGGTTTTGGGTGTATGCACAGGGTTTTGTACTGTGGTCATGAAAATCCTCAGTGCTAACTTGGTGATGCAAACCATCTTTTTCAGGAGTTACTGTCCATCTATGACTGTAGAGAGACAAACACTGACTGCCCTGGCTCCAGGCTTTGGAGGAGGTTTCCTGAGCATGTGCAGGAGATCTTGGAACCTCACTTAAACACAAGGTATATGACAGCTAAAGGAATGGCTTTTCTTAACACATCTGTTGGGTTTTTTCTCCAGGATAGTGTTAACCATATATGGTTTTGTGACTCTCACTCTTCATGTATGAGTGACTCTCACTCTTTTGTGTATGTGTATACACAAAATTGGAATAAGGTCTTTCTACTAAAAGCTGAATTATTACTTACTTGAATGTAATTCTCTCTAAATCAAACAAGCAAAACTTGGAGCTCATACTTTGCCCATGTTTGCCTGTTTGTCCTGAGAGCAGTGACTTACATGATGTTTTGAAGCTTTTGTTTTTCTTTCCCCTCTACTCAAATCTACTAGCATCCTATTAGTCCTACCTTCTACAGAAGTAGGAGGAGTTCAGTGAGTTTTAATTGGACTTTTTCTTCACATTCATTTTGTTGAAGTAATGATAAACTTCAAATTATGTTGCTGTCTCAACTAGAAATAATCAATGTTTCCCCTTCTATTTCCTCATGAAGACAGTCATGCTCACCTGTGATAAGCTTTACCTTTTTAGAAAACAGATTTTCTCAGCTTTCATGTATGCTCTGGGTTTTTCCTGTCAAGAACTCAGATGTTTATCAAACTTCATTTCTTAAAACTGATTATGAATAGCACTTTAAAATATACTTACAAACAACCTATCAAGTTATGAGAATTTTTATTTCATATTTCATTTTAAGGAGCTCTAGAATAAAAGATGTTGACTACTGAAAGTGGGGGTTTTAATTCTACTTTTGAAGAGTCAGAAGACAGGACTTCATATTGCTCCAGTGAGGGAATTTCATAACTAACAATGTGCTATTGTTTACTGTATTACATGAAAAGTTAGTTTTATTAAATGAATATTTCAAAATTACAGGTACAAGAGTTATCAGAAGGCTGTAAACTGGTCTAAGGTGAAGAAGCCAATTTACTTAAGCAAATTAGGTGATAATTTTGCAGAATGGTCAGCAACTTGGGCAGGTTATCTTATAACAAAGGTAAGAAAAGAAATCTTTCTGTAGACTCTTTGCAAGACAGTTCTTGAACCTCATTTCAGTTTCTGCAGGTCAGGGGTGGATGGGAGAATATGGGTGCTGGCTGCAGGCCTCTTACAGGACTTTGCTGCTTCTACAGCAGGGTACTGCACTCCCCCTTCCCCAGCACTGCTTCCTGCCAAGGCTTCACAGGCAGTAGCAAAGCTAAAAATCATGGAAACTTGTCTTTGACCAGACACTCTTGTGAAACTGAGGGCACTGAAAAATTCTTGTGAGATGTTTCTGAAATATTTCTGGATTTATCTTCTCAGTTTTGGAAAGATTTCCCTGTAGCTCCACAGTCTTAGCATATAAAATGTACTTGTATCTTCTTTTTCTTTTCACTTTCCAATATCTAAGTGACCCACTGAAAATGTCACTTCCAAATCAGCCACTGTAAGAAGTGAATTGAATTGCAATACCTCAGTAACTGCACTGTCCTCTTTCAGACAGAGTAGAATTGAATGTCTTCATAATATCCTACTTTCTGCAGGCTTTTAATTGCGGAAGAGAGGCTGAGTGTGGTGGCAGACTCTCAGCCTTAAGGTTGTTTCTACAGCCAGTGCAAGTTCTCAATGGTGTAAAACCCATGGAGAAGTGGAAATTTAAGCAGTGCTTGCCTGTCTTTGGCTGTCAGCAGTTGCTACATGTAATAGCAGCTGCCATCTGGTATTTGTATTGCAGATTTAAGTCCAATGAACCTTCTGTAGAAGACAGGTATCTTAAAATTATTTAATGGACTGGAATTTGTGTTCATCAACCAAAGGAAACCTATTGATTGTTCATGTATTTGCACTTTTGTAATGATGCTTTTCCTGGATATAATATTTTTTCTATAGGTGCGACATGATCTTGCCAGAAAAGTCTTTGATTGCTGCAGCATTATGATGAAAAATGACTACAAAGTGACAATTTATCTGCTTCCACACATCCTTGTCTATGTTTTGTTGGGATGCAGTCAAGAGGATCAACAAGAGGTGAGATGTGTAAAGATGGTAGTGTTTTTCACAGGAATGGTCAGCAGCTGTTCTTCATGAGAGCTGCTCAGCTCTGTAGGCCTACATGAATAAATTGTTCAGGTGTTAAACTCCTTTTTGTGTATTAATAATAGAAATAATAATATAAATTTTCTGACAGGGTTTTGAATATCCTCATACAAGTTCATGTTGGGACTGCTTTTTGGCAGATTTCCATCAGTTGGGCCTGGGATGAGATATTATGTGTTTGATCATGACTGCAGTAACAGCAGCAGCTGGAGTGGTACAAAGAGGAAGTGTGCAACACAAACAGCCAGTAAACTGAACTTTTATAATTCCAAGAATTCACACTCATAATTTTTTCCTCTCCTCTGCATACAATTATAGTTTCAGTGGATAAACTATTCAGCTGCCACATTCATGGGGAGCAGAATCTGTAGATGTGTTGTAGCAAAGCTGGGGTAGAGGAGAAGTCATCCTGCTTCCCTTTAGTTTGCCTGAGCTGTCAGTGCATGTGCCCAAGTGCTGCCATTTGTACTGGGAGCAGCACAGGTATGTACAGAGAGATGCAAGTCTGCAAGGACTCTTTGTAAGCATGTCCTGGGTGAAATGAAGGGATTAGAAGATACTGAAAAGTATAACTTACATTCCATTAATTTGAAATTTCACAGCTAAAATATTTGTGTTTAAATATTGTGGGTGTGTAGAGGCGTGTGATGATTTTTCCTCTGTGAGCATCTGTTATTTATGTTAACTCATATTTTATGGACTAAAACAAACAGAAACAGATATTTTGTCAGGGCATTTATTTAAACAGAAGCAAAAAAGTTGATCTGTAATCTTGTAACTAGTAGACAACTTTATTCTTACCAAATTTTCAAGTATTGTATTTGTAGAAGAGATGCAGTAGCATTTGTTGTGTCTTGAAACCTCAAGACTTTCTCCCTGTATAGAATCCCTTGGCAACAGCTGCTGCTTAGTTTGCCATTTCTTTGCCATTTCACTTGTGTCTTTTGCCTTTGTGTAGGTTTACATGGAGATCATGGCTGTTCTGACACACGATGACCAGTCCAGCAGGAGGCTCGAGGACAGTGCATCTGACCTGAGCCAGCTGAGCACACAGACAGTGTTCTCCATGCTGGATCATCTCACTCAGTGGGCCAGACATAAGTTTCAAACACTAATTGCTGAGAAAAATGCTGGCAAGTCTAGCAAAGACAGAAGTGATCTAAAAAGTGAGGGATGCTTATTTTATTTAAAACGGCATTAACATTATTTAAAGAAGTATTTTATTTATGTTTGCAGCTTCACATTGTGACCATTTACAAATGCTGTATTAATATAATATGTAATCTCTTTTATGATTTCTTAATGTTATATTGAGATTTCCACCCCTTCTACCCCAAAGGGATTGTTCTGAATGCCTGTTGCAAGAAATACAGATTTAAAATTTGAAAAATGAAATGTTAATTTTTTGATATGTTTAACTGTTTAACTGAATATAATATATTATGTATGTAATATATAATATTCTGTGCTGTCTTGCAAGATGCAGAAAGTTCACCAGAATTGTTTTAAATGAATTCTTATTGACAGAAGAGAAAACAGTGTTCTTTAATTAGTACAATTATCTCACTAAATTGTTAAACGAGTTAATTGAATTTTGATGCATAAGCTAATTCTTATAAATGAAACCTCAGTTGACAAACTTTTTAATACGTCTTTTTTTTCAACAGCATCAAGTGAGGACTATGGAGAATATCAAAATGTGACACGTTTTCTAGACCTCATTCCCCAGGACACACTGGCTGTAGCCTCCTTTCGTTCCAAGGCTTACACCAGGGCTGTGATGCACTTTGAATCATTTATAACAGAGAAGAAACAAAATATTCAGGAACATCTTGGATTTCTTCAGGTTCTGAAGTTCTTTTTGGTTTATGTTTTTTATTTTAAGATTAAAATGTGTATGATAAATAAAGCTTGGTGAAATTCTCCTTTTTGACGGGAAGAAGAAAAGATTTATTTGTGCACTTGTTAAACACAAGTGTTTAGTCATCTGTGTTTCAGCAATATTTAGTATGTTCTCTTGCTTGGCATGCTTCTTATATGAAAAGGAATTAATAGCTTTCTATTGTATAATAAAAGATTGTAAATTCCTGAAAATAATTAAATGTGGGTTTGTTGATAGGATAGTATTTACTGCTTTGAAGTTGGCTATGTGTCTTTTGCCAGAAAATACAGCCAAATATATTAACCAAAAAAAGAAACAAGTACATTGGAAGAAATTCCAAGTGGCTTATTCTAAAGTAGAAAAAGAGCTAATGCTAAAGGTATTGCAAATCATAGAAATTATTTTTAAGAAGTATTTTAACCTGTGGGATGATCCTGTTTGTGGTTCCCTATGGTTTATATTTGTCAGTGACACTTCAAATTTGAAAAAAACCTAGTATGTTGCTTTTTCACCAAAAGTAATCATCTTTATGCTATCATGTAATAATAGGATATTTATTTTACTCTTTATACAGATGGCTTCAGGTAAGTTCATGTGGTAGTCTATCAATAGCATGAGACCATAAATATTACTGTATACTAAGGAGAACTAGGGCTCAGCTTTGGAAAGAGCCTGGCAAAACTGACATCTTCAATAAAAATTGATTGTCAATGAGTCCTACAGAGTAGTGTGTGCCCCATGTTTAAGGAGTTCTGTGATTCTGCAGGTTATTAGTGAAATACCTGAGTGTTTTTAATGGCCACATCCAATTCTGTTTGTGTACAGAAATTGTATGCTGCTATGCACGAGCCAGATGGAGTGGCTGGGGTGAGCGCCATTCGGAAGGCAGAGCCATCCCTCAAAGAACAAATCCTTGAGCATGAAAGTATTGGCTTGTTGAGAGATGCAACAGCCTGCTATGATAGGGCTATCCAACTGGAACCTGATCAGGTAAATAAAAACTTTATTTTTCTTTTTTAATAAATATCATTATTATTTTTAATCTTTCTAGCTCACAGATGACCAAGGAAAAAAAACTTCTTCAGAATATTTAAGTAAAATAGATATCTAAGTGTTTATTGTGCCAGTTGCTAAATAATTATTGCTGTTGGAGGTGGCTTACGAACTGAAACAAATCTCTTACTGGACTTTTTGAATGTTCATTTATTTTACAGTGCAATTAGTTATGCCTTTTTATATTCTAAAAAGCACCCAAATGAGCATATTTCTTCCTTCAGACTGCCATGAATTTAATTAATGTGTATGTAGGGTTTTCATTTGTTGTTTTGGGTTTTTTTTCTCTTTCTAGATCATTCACTATCATGGTGCAGTGAAGTCCATGTTAGGCCTTGGTCAGTTATCTGCTGTAATAACTCAGGTCAATGGAGTGCTTGCAAACAGGTACTGTAAGCATCTAATACACAGTTCATTTGAATAATATGAAGCTCTGGTATAAATCTCTGCATCAGTAGCCATTTCTGCTCATTATAAAATATTTGAAGCTTATTAAACATAATTGAATTAGCAGTGTGAAGCTAGAAAACTTTGAGGGCTTTATCTATAAATAATTTAATTTCAAGAAGTCCAGAAATGTTCGTAGTTCTTGCCTGCACTGTAAGCAGTGTTGATATGTGTTTTAATTTCTTAAATAGGATTTTTGCATTGTTTCCTATGTCACTGATTCCATTGGTATTCTGTAGTCTAATAGGTAGATAGATTAAAAGCTGGTAGTTTTTGATGTACCACAGAAGTTAAATACTTTGGAGGTTGTATTTGTGGGATCATGTTGTAGAGATCTTATTTGTAATCAGTGCATGTCCTTTGGTTTTACTGACTTTCTTTAGAAGCAAGCTTATCTTGCCTCTTTTCAAGTAAGAGAAGTTTTATGTAAAGAACACTTGCTAATGTAATGTAGGATTAACATACTGAGAGGAGACAGCACAAAATTGTATTGCCTTTGTTTTCTTTAATAGGTCTGAATGGATTTCAGAGTTGAACACTTACAGAGTGGAAGCAGCCTGGAAACTATCACAATGGGATTTACTGGAAAATTATTTGGCTTCAGGTAACTTATCATTTCATGAAAGTATTCATACTTCATTGCATTTCTGAACAATTGTATGTTTTAGTTTAATCATTTTGAATCAAGGGGCAGCTACTATCATTTGGTTTGGATTTCACTGGTAGGAGGGTTGGTTCTGACTGTTCTGGATTTTGTAACTGAATTTGATTGTAACCTGTGTAGTCTTTGAGCAGAAGTTTTGAGTGGCATTTTTTGAGTCTATCTGGCTGGGTGGATTGTGGAGTTGAATTATACAGTGTTAATAACATGCAGTTACTGAGTTCTGAGAAAAAGTTATTTTTCCAGTAGCATGTTAAGACAGATTAGCATGTCAGGTTAAGCTGCTTAAAGAAGCAGAGTCTTCTTTTTCTTCCCAAAGATGTGAAGTCCACTACTTGGAGTGTCAGACTGGGACACTTGTTGTTATCAGCCAAGAAGAAAAATGAAGCAGCTTTTTATGAGACGCTCAAGGTTGTTCGAGCAGAGCAGATTGTGCCCCTCTCAGCAGCAAGCTTTGAAAGAGGATCCTATCAGCGAGGATATGAACACATTATCAGGTTTCTCATTTTCATGGCACTATTTTTAAATTCACAAACCATGTAATCAAGTATGCAGCAGCAAGAATTTTGCATTTCTACAGTAAATGGTACATTTTTTGTCACCTTTTTTTTATATTAATCTAACTGAAAACCTTTGATTAATTAGGAATTTATATTTATCCTCCATGAAAAACATTCCAAATAAAACTATGTGGTATAGTCTTGCCAGATCAGCTAGCAAGCAAATGTAAACATCAGGTAATAAAAACCAGCAATTTAATTCCATGCTTGGAGTAGTACAAATAGGCCAGTAACTCCATTAACTTAAGAGCATTGCTTTTGATCTGTATGGAGGCTGAAAAACTCTTTTTTATCAAGAAAGAGCAGTAAGAATTACACCCCATCCCTTTTCTTTTTTATTTAACTTTTAATTTGGCTGCAGTAGACTAAAAAGTGAGTAGCCTTTTTGAAAAAAAGACTTAATGCTTCCTCTGCACTGTAAATGCATCCTTATGGCAAGATATTGGCTGAAGCCAGTTGAAGTGCATGTTTTAGTTACTTCTTAATTCTCTTTTCTGTTGGTAATTTCTGCAGTGTTGTTTGGGAAATGAACTTTGGGAATTGAGAAAGAAGTGTTTCAAAGTAGTTTCCTTTAGCCACTGATCCAGGCTACTTGGGAGCCTTTCAAGGATCAATTTTTCTCTGTCAGATGTACCCACTACATTTGTAGCCACTTCTCTCTGCCAGTGAGAACTGAGACATTTACAGCCACTCAGCTTTCCATCTTTACACGGACGGATATTCACAGTAATGGTGTTTTAAAATAAATGGAATAACTTCACTTTAAGTAAAAGTATATTGCTTTTAAAATGGGATTTGTTGAAAATGTCAGATTTTCTGAAGAATTGTTGCTGAAAGTAATAGATAGAAGTACTCTATCTAAAGATTGACTTCCTCTCTGGGTGATCTACATTGTCTCTCTGTTCAGCAGCTTGACAAAGAAATATTGAGGAAAAAACTAATCAGTTGATAAATCCTGGATTTTGTGTGCTTGCTTTTGCTGCATTTTTGCTTTTCAGAATAAATCCTACTGGGTGACATTATTTACAGGACCAAATTTTAGAAAGATAATTGAAAAAACTTTGTAAGATTTGCATGTATCTCAAACAGCAATCAGTTCTCACCAATTTCCTGCCTTTATTTTGCTAACACAGGTTGCATATGCTGTGTGAGCTGGAACACAGTATTGGGCCAATGTTTCAGCAAGCAGATGGTGACCACAGCAGAGATTCCCTGAACTGGTGTGCTCGGATTGAAATGACCCAAAACTCTTACAGAGCAAAAGAACCCATTTTAGCACTGAGAAGGGCTTTGCTTAGTCTCAGTAAAAGGTGAGGACATGACTGTTTCTTGTCTGTGTTGTATGCTCAGTGATTCTCTGGGTTTCCATATATATGTTAGAAGAGAGAAAATAAAACTCAGATAATTTATTCTAGACAAAAGCAGTCCTCCAGTATTATGTACCTTCAAAATAAGGAGGAGAAGCAGTGTCTAAAGGCAAGAGAAGCAAGAAACAGGGAGAAAGTGTATTTATTTCTAGGCCTAAATGGAAAAAAAGGTGAAACAAATGTATTAAAATAGTTTTAAATTATCATTATGTAGCATATAATTTCTTGAGAAATTCAACTTGTGTTTCAACATATTGATTTTTACTTCAGATTTTAATGTAGCATTCAAAATGGAAATGTTCTATTTTTTGCAAAAATGTCCCTGCAGCCAGGATTACAGTGAGCTTGTTGGCCAGTGTTGGCTCCAGAGTGCCAGAGTTGCAAGAAAAGCTGGGCATCACCAGACTGCCTATAATGCTCTGCTGAATGCTGGGGAATCAACTCTCTCAGAACTTTATGTAGAAAGAGCAAAGTGGCTCTGGTCCAAGGTAAGGAAAACAAAAATGGAATTTCGTTTTCTACCTGGAAGAAAATAATATTTTTAATTTTCTTCAAGAAAAAAAGGCACACAATCAGCATATGTAAAACAAGATATGTCAGTTGGGACTATCAGCTCATTGCAGCTGATCTCCAGGTGCTGGTCAGCCCTGTTCCGTATCCACTGACCTTCCTGGCACCCTTGTATAACACTGGTGGATTACCTGGCAAATTTACATTCTTTTAATAGTACACCTCTTCTTAATTTGCATCCTTTTAACAAATAGCAGCAAGTAGGCAGCAAACATGATAGAAATTATTGTGGTACACCTAAAGGCACAACAATGCTGAGATAACATGGAATACAAGAAGCATTTAAAGTTAGTAATATTCAGTTACCACAGCCAGAATGGCCTAGAAGACATTTGGGGACACAGCTTTGCCTTAAAGCAACTCTTAGAGGGAAGTTTTGCATCTCTCTTATTTAAAGTATATAAAATGTTTTCTGTCTTTCCCGTAGGGTGAAGTTCATGAAGCACTAATTGTTCTCCAGAAAGGAGTTGAGTTGTGCTTCCCTGAAAATAAAGCACCCTGCAGTAGCAAAAATCAGCTCATCCATGGTCGGGCAATGCTGCTGGTGGGCAGATTTATGGAAGAAACTGCTAACTTTGAAAGCAATGCAGTCATGAAAAAGTATAAGGTAATCTGGAATACTGCCGTTAACAAGGCAGGAGCTTTGAATGATAATGTATTCCTTAAGTAAGCTGCTGTTCTGCTCCTCATAGTGTCACCCAAGTATAACATAGATGGAATTAAACAGTGCATCCATTGTAGCAGGGAAGCAATTCTTCTTGTTAGGATTTACCTGTCTTAACTAGGTTTAATGTAACACATGAGTACAGGGAAGACTGCAGTTCATATCATTCTTTTTAAATAAACAAGTTACAGAAGTGTGGCTTTTTTCTCATGCTTGCACAGATTAGAATTCCTCACTAAAATGGACTACTCCAAATACTCAGTTGACTTGGTGATCCATTGCACTATTCTTCAGTGTTATTTCTCTCTCTGGTGGTGACTTGTAAGTGTGATTTAAATGTGCTTCCAGTCTCTGAAGAACTAGGAAAAGGGACACCTGGTATGATCTTCTTAAACAAAACAGCACTGCATACTTCATCTTGTGATACCTGTGAAACACTTTTTGGCATTGATTAATATTGCCTTCTAAAACAGTAGGAGCTGCAGATGTTTATGCTTCCTTAAAAGCAGCATGTCTCCTGTCCAAGTTTTGGTATTTGATACTGCTAAGAGTTACTGCTGTCTTACTAGATAACATACATCTGTAAAAGTAATTTAGGGAAAAATGTAAATGTATCATACTCAAATGAAGGTTGAAATAATGTAAACAAATGAAATTTCAGTGGATTCCATGAAAACACTAACATTCAGTAGTCTCTGCTAAGTATTGGCACAGGAAAGAAGCCAGTGTTATTAGATAAGGGAAGTCCCTCTCACCAATTATTTCTTTTCTAAAACATGTCACACATTTTTTTGTTTTTCTTTCAAACATCATGATTTAGAAGGAAAAGAGAAATGTGAAAAATATGGAATCATAGATTCATTAAGGTCAGGAAGATGATAGAGTCCAACTGTTAACATCACACTGTTTCACTTTTCAAAAAGCTCTGAGAAACCCAGTACTGAATTATTAGGATCAGGAACCTGATTTTAAAGAAAGTATGATCATTCCTAGTTCAGGAATCCCTTATCATGAATTGTCTGTCTTCAAAACCTAGATGTATTTTGAAAATGGACTTCTGGTTTGTAGAGGCAATTATCTTGAGGCAAAATTAGAATTTTGGAGTTACAGGGTTAACAATTAATAACTATTGTGTACATACTCTGCACAACATAACTAATATAAGATTGTTTCTTGAAAAGGTTTACTTTTATTTATTATTTTTAAGTTAGCATCCTCTCAGAAGTAATTGTCTCATTTCGATGTTGCAGGATGTTACAGTTTTCTTACCAGAATGGGAAGATGGACATTTTTATCTTGCAAAATACTATGATAAATTAATGCCGATGGTAACTGACAACAAGATGGAAAAACAAGGAGATCTGATTAGATACATAGTTCATCACTTTGGGAGGTTAGAGGGGAACTTGGCTTGCTTTCTGTAAAAGGATGACAATTATCCTGGGGAAAAAAGCATTTCTGTAGGAATATATTGTCTTTCACCAATTCAGACTGACTCAAATTTTTCTGCATGATTGTAAAACAAAGTACTACATCCTTCCTTTTTGTTTTCATACATAATTAATTTTACTTCTGACCAACCAATTGTGTCTTTTGTCAGAAAGTTAATTATTTAATCTGTGGTTTTGAGTAATAAAAAAAAACCCCTTTGTATATTTTTTGGTTGTTGCAGATGCATTAAAATGCTGACATCAATTTTTAAAATTAGAATGGAATATTAAACAAATGAGAATGTAAAATTTGTATTACTTCTAATATATATCATTCTTTGATTTAAACATTTAATCACAGGTCTCTACAGTATGGAAACCAATTCATTTATCAGTCAATGCCAAGAATGCTGTCTTTATGGCTGGACTTTGGAGCAAAAGCATATGAATGTGATAAAGGTAGAACATTTTTTCCCAGTACATAGTTCCCATGTCATTCTTTTGAATAGATGATTGAAAGAACGGTGAAGTAGATTTACAGTTTTTTGTTTAGATTTACTGCGTGAGGTTATATGGAAACAAGAAAGTACTACTATTCTTGTAAAATACAGGATGTTAATATGCAGGAGAGTATTAATTATTTTAATTAAATATTCCAGAATTTTTCTTAAGTATATAGTGAGACAGCATTGTTCCTTGGGTAACTCAAGGCATTAGATACAGGGAAAATCGTTGCATGCCCCTGGTCACCACTTTTAAGCTGCCTCATGAGTGGTTAGTAATAGTGTTGTATGCACTTGCTACAGTAAAGTGTTAGGCCTTGGAGGTTTTTTTTCAATTTGTTTTGGTTCCAGTCTTTGAAGGAATTTTTCTGAAATTTTCCACCTCATTTTACTGTAACAAAAGGGAAAAAAAATCTTTTAGGCAGCAGCATGATGGCATGAGAAACTAACACCACAGATGCACTTTGGGTGGGAGATTCTGGTACAAATGAAAATTGCAAATACTGCTTGCAGGTGTGGAGTGAAGCAGACAGGTGTGCTCCTTGATCTTGTCCTCATTCTACACACTTAGGTCCACTGTTGGCTGCAGGCACATCAGTTCCTGCACTCTGAAACTCAAGGTGACTGCTCAGGGACAGGGGTGGAGATAGGAGCAGATGTACTAATTTCATCCCATGGAAAGACTTTCTTCATTTCCTCTCCACTAAAGAACATTGGAATCCTTTTAAAAGGCAATTACGTGAAGTGGTTTTAGCCTGTTCTATGCCACTGTATCATTTTAGAGAAGTCATTTTAGGGGTGTGAGGAGATTTAATTTCCTGGTATTCTGCTTAGTTAAATAGCATATGTATTCAGTCACTGTATGCTGTGTTAAAAAGAATTTTACAGTTGGAACTTTTTAGTTGCCTTCAATTTTTTTTTGGCTCATGAAATTGCCAACAAAATATTATTCTCTAGCCTTGATTTAAATGACTTTCCATTTCCAGTGGGGAGAACCAGGAATATGGTATTTTCATTTTTCAGCAGGTCGTTCAGAACGTGTTCAAATGAAAAATGATCTGGCTAAAATAAACAAGGTGATTACAGAGCACACAAATCACCTGGCACCTTACCAGTTCCTGACAGCCTTCTCTCAGCTCATCTCCCGAATCTGCCATTCTCATGATGAAGTCTTTGCAGTTCTGATGGTGATTGTTGCTAAGGTGTTCTTAGCCTATCCACAGCAAGCAATGTGGATGATGACTGCTGTGTCCAAGGTACCTTGATATGTATAGCTACACCTTTATTGAGTTCACAAAACTGTTTTTCTCAGAAATGTAAATATAACCCATTTTACTCTGAGCTGATAAGAAGGATTTGAGAGGCTCATTTGTTATGATACAGTGTTGTAGAAGAGGATATAGTGCCATCACTGCAAATTATTTTATTGCACTCTTAATTCAGATATTACAGTTTAAATGTTCCAAATTGGAATGCTAATATGCATCCAAACTTGTATGGTGAATTAGGAAAGGAAATTTGAATAACAAATAGCTGATGAATTGTGTAGTTATGGGCAACAGATTTTGTTGCATTTACAAATTGTGTTACAGTACTTTCAGTCCTATAATCAAAGAATCAACTTAGTAGATAGCTGTAATTACAAGTAATTACTTAGCAGTAAGGTCATTCCAAAGCAGACTGGGAAGTGGGCTGCATACTGTTTCTTGAGGATGGTGAAATAACATTCAGGATACACTGACATATTCTTCAATATTGGCCTTTATGTTGTATGACTCCCAAGAATGGTTTCAGAAGTAACTCTCACACACCCAACAGTACCACTTCAGCTTTTCAATTGAAACTTTTCAATTTCAATCCTTTTCCAGACATTAAATATGATAAGCAATATGGAAAGAATATTAATTACTGGGGCGGGATTCTTCAAATCTTTGTTTAATAAATTTTAACTTTGCTTTTTTTTCAGTCCTCTTACCCTATGAGAGTCAATAGATGTAAGGAAATTCTAAACAAAGCTATTCACATGAAGGACTCTTTAGCAAAATTTGTTGGAGATGCCACACGCCTTACAGACAAGCTGCTGGAACTGTGCAACAAACCGGTACCCACAGAAACAAACAAATGGCTGCATGTCGGGGGATTAGTCAAGAATGTCATGCAAAAGCTGCTTCTGATTGCTTTCATTAGCCAATTCATAATCATATCATAATTTATTACATTAATAATAATATACCAATAATAATCATTATTAATTCATAATGCTTAGCAGAAAATGCACAAAATTGTAAAACATTTAAAATAGCTCTAATTGAGCACACTATAAAATCTTTCAGTACATAATGGCTTGTTTAACAGTGCATGGACTTCACATTGTTTTGTACTTTCACATATCATTCATGCCCATTAATTTTCAGGGTTTTATTGTAAAAATACGGTGGTTGTACTTTTATGAACAAATCAACTTGATAATGAAGGTAGAACTAAATGAATTCTTTCATTATTCTGTTTTTATATTCAAAGTGAAAAATGTCTGTCATATCAGCCAGATATACTTACTTCTTGATTATTTAATTTGAAATGTAGCTTGCTGTTCTTATTACAATCAGCATTTATTATTCTAGTCCATTTATTAGTTAATATGAAAGAGCAGTATTATTTTAAGTGTTTGTTAACTTTAAAGGTTATTTCTAACTTTGGTCATCTTTTTTTCCAAGGTTGATGGAAACAACTCAACATTAAGCATGAGTATTCATTTCAAAACACTGAAAAGATTAGTAGAAGAGCACACCTTCAGTGAAATTCTCATTCCCTTGCAATCTGTAATGATACCAACTCTTCCCTCAATTCCTGGTACCCATGCTAACCATGACCCTTTCCCTGGCTGCTGGGCCTACATCGCAGGCTTTGATGATGCGGTAAGGCTCTAATTGTCACCTGCTTTTTCACTTCATGTTCAACAAACACAGCTGCAAATGCATCTCTGTTCTCTAGAAATGGGAGGAGGAAGTAGGAAATTCCATAATTACTTCTGTGGAAGCTGAGCTGAGTGGCTTCTGCCACAGCAGCCTGAGGGAACTGTGGCCCCTTGGCATCAGATAAAGATTTGGTCTGAGGTTAATGTGCTGCAGCACCGTGGAAGTGCTAACACAGTTGGTTGCAGTGGTTTATTACAGTTACACACTTTATTTTGGATAATCTGGTACAGATGTTACTTAAGAAGTTCTTTTTTCTTTAGGTGGAAATTCTTGCCTCGCTTCAAAAGCCAAAAAAGATCACCTTGAAAGGTTCAGATGGGAAATCCTACATTATGATGTGCAAACCAAAAGATGATCTGAGAAAAGACTGTCGGCTGATGGAATTCAACTCCCTTATTAATAAGGTTTGATGAATGAGACAATCAGGTGCATTATACTTACTGACCAGAACAGAACAGTGAGCTAACAAAAAATCCAATTGAGCTTTAGCAAAAAAACCAGTAGCAATTGATACTCTATGACTTCTAACAGGCTTGTGAAAACAATAACAAATTACAATATACAGGACAGGTTATTTACAATAAATAAGTATCTGCAGACTTTCTGCTGTCAAGCTCAGCATTTCTTGTTTAGTAATTTCTAATATATTTTATAAAACACAGGTAAATTAATTTTTTCATACTAAAGTGTCGCCATACCTCTTATTTTAGTTCTGTTTTGCTTTTCAGCAATATGCTTAAGGTTAAGGTACCATGTCCTCTGTGCAGTTAAAGCAAATGACAGCACCTCTGAAACACTGAAAGATTTATTTCAAATATTGCTTTTAAGAGATTTAAGCCATGTACAAGTTATACAATTTGACTATTTTATTGCAAAATCCTCTTTTTTTAAATTTACTTTGGTGAACAGATGCACATTTTGCTTTCATTTGACCTACTGGAGACTGTGAAGCTTAGATTTGTACATTCTAGATTGTGTGATTAGAAAGTAGTTATAGATAGAATGTAAATGCTATAGATCCATTTTGATCCTATCTGTGTTCAGTGTTAATCTCATTTTCCTTTTGTGAATAGTGCTTAAGAAAAGATGCAGAGTCCCGTAGGCGAGAGCTCCACATCCGCACCTACGCAGTGATTCCATTAAATGATGAATGTGGCATAATTGAGTGGGTGAATAACACTGCTGGTCTAAGAAATATCCTGATAAAACTTTATAAGGAAAAAGGTAAAGAAATATATTAGAATATAGTAAAAGTTTTTAGATATTTTTAATGGGCTTGTATCTTTTTAAGGAAATAAAGCAAATGGCAGGAGTCAGGCTAAATTCTAGGAAGATGTAGTCACATGTATTTTTATCTATCAGCAATGTATTATTATTCATATGTGTGGTAGGCTTTTGCTCTTAAATGGAAGAGAGCTGGAGCTTGGAATGAACAAGTTCCTTACAAGTACTGATACCACAGGCATCTTAATACTTTCCTACATACAGTGATGTAAATGGTTTCAGCAGCATGGGGATGTGCAGCACTGAATAAAAAATACTTGAACTTTTTCTCTAGATTTGATTTGCTATTTTTCATTTTTGTTACATTTATGTGAGATAATTAATATACAATTGAATCAAGGTTAGGAATACAGCAGCTTTACAGAGAAAATATCAGGTTTCTTTTGAATTTCTTGTTAACAAAGCAGCTTTCTGATCTGTGCAATAGAAGTTTGAGGAAAAACTTCCCTGTACCCCACAACCAACATGGTTTATAGATTATTTTTCATTTGATCATTTATTTCAACTTTACAGAGACATTTATTTTCTTTAAATTACCATATTGTAATAGTACATGTAAGGTTTTGTATTTGGGGATTTCTTCTCCCTAACTGAGGAATTGTGTTGCAGGTATCTATATGACTGGGAAAGAACTGCGGCAGCACATGCTTCCCAAGTCAGCACCTTTGGCTGAAAAGCTGAAAATGTTCAAAGAGGTCCTTCTGCCTCGTCACCCTCCTCTCTTTCATGAATGGTTTCTTAGAACATTTCCTGACCCTACTTCATGGTGAGTGACTGGGTTGGGTCAGCTCAAGAACATTCAGTTTGTGTATTTCCCTAAGAGTTAATGGCAGCCCAGGATGAGGCCAGCAAGGTGAGCAGTGCCTCAGAGCTGCCTGCTGTGTCTCCCAGGTACAACAGCAGGTCAGCCTACTGCCGCTCCGTTGCCGTCATGTCCATGGTGGGCTACATCCTGGGGCTGGGCGACCGCCACGGCGAGAACATCTTGTTTGACTCCTTCACTGGGGAGTGTGTGCACGTGGATTTCAACTGCCTTTTCAACAAGGTGAGAAATGCCACTTGCTGAATGTGCTCTGTGTATTAAATGCATATAAGTTATAAATTTCTGCTGTCTCAAGGTTTTTTTTCAAGTTTTTACTTTAACATATCCATTGTGTTCTTTGTCTCACTTTGTCTTTTATTTATATCCCAAAAAAGCCTGGGATGTGATAGTTCTGTGTGCTGCATTCGATGAAAACCACCTTTTTGATTTAGCCAGTATCTGATAACCTGATGTGGATACAGCCCAAATCACTGTTCATATTTTGTGATTCTCCTCTCTCCACTATCACCCTCCAAACAAAACTGTAATTGCTACATTCAGAATTCTGCTGCCGTGGAGAATTTCTTGAATGGTTCTCTCTCACACAAATTCAGCAGAAAAATTTCAACAGTTCTGTAAAATAAATAGCAGAAATTGTGGCCAGATTGGGATTTGGAGATTTGGTGTTCCAGTTGAAAGATATTTTTGGTGTGGGACATGTGGCCTTTTTAATTCTGATACATGAAGTAGTAATATTGTTAGGTTATTTCTTCTGGTTTCTTTTTAGTAAGTCTAAATTGTCCTATATAATAATTTTTTAAAATGTTTTTAAGCTAACTTGCATATTATAAAAGTTAGCATTTTGCAATGAGACTACAGAGCATAAATATATATTTAAGAACGAAATTTTATACCCTGTATTAGTGTGTTCAAACAGGGAAAAAGAGGTTATTTGTACAATGTTATCTTTTACGTATTGTAAGTTCCCCTTATCTGAGTAGGACTGTGAGCTGAGCAAACATCTCTTGCTAGCTCAGAAATTGCTACTGACAAAGATGGAAAAAGGAAGAAAAAAGCTAAAGCCAATGCAATTGTTACTCTTTAATACTGCTTAAAACACTTAGGGCATCCCTTTTTTCCCCAATGTAAAGGGAGAAACTTTTGAAGTTCCAGAGATCGTTCCTTTCCGCCTCACCCACAACATGGTTAACGGCATGGGCCCCATGGGCACGGAGGGGCTGTTCCGCAGAGCCTGTGAGGTCACCCTGAGGCTGATGCGAGATCAGAGGGAGCCTCTGATGAGGTATGGCCGCTGCTTTTGTGCAAACTCCTCAGAGCTGTCTGTAGTGTAAATGTGTGCAACAGTCACTGCTGGGGAATGTGCCAGTTCCAGCATGGGCCTGTCCTGCAGCTCACTCTTACCATGGCATGGAGCTCAATATAAAGCAGTAGAAATATTCAGCACTAACTACAGGCTCCTGACAGTGTTTGTGTTTTGAAAATTAAATGTATTTTATGTATCATATCCTTTTCTATTTTTTTATTTATTTAGTGTCTTAAAGACTTTTCTCCATGATCCTCTTGTGGAATGGAGTAAGCCTGTTAAAGGGAATACAAAAGCCCAGGTGAATGAAACTGGAGAAGTTGTCAATGAAAAGGTGAGTTTAAAACAAACACAACCTAAAGTATTCAAACATCAAATATCCATTATTGTTACAAATTACATATTTCCTAATTGAAACTTCATATTTTTTTTTCTTCCATTTAAAAATTTCTCTGGTTGTTCTTTGTTATCTCTCTGTTCATAATTTTTATCTATAAAGAGATTCTTTTAAACTGATAAAAAATGTAATTTATCTACTAAAGAACCAAACAAAAAAGACTGTAATTCTCTTGTTGGTATTAGTAAATCAAGGACAACATCAGCAGAAGCAATGGATCTTGTTTCCCCTCATTGCAGAGTCCTCCAGATTTACAGTGATGGTGACATCTGGAGTCCTTTCCATGTGTATTTTTATGCTTTTCCTGAGTGGACGTTTATTATTGAATAAATATGTGCCTTGGTACATATAAATAATTATGTGATTAAAATTAAGATTTCATACGTTTCTTTATTAGCTGCTGCTGAAGACTGTATTATTGATCCAAAGTATAGCTTAATTTTTATTATCTTCCCTCTATGCAAAATTTCTGATTTGTCCCTTTCTATTTTTTTAAGGACTATTTAATGAAAATAAATG
This sequence comes from Melospiza georgiana, assembly GCF_028018845.1. NCBI lineage: Eukaryota > Metazoa > Chordata > Aves > Passeriformes > Passerellidae > Melospiza > Melospiza georgiana. The sequence goes on from NC_080439.1 coordinate 14,561,606, forward strand.
TCTAATAGCAGGCAATACTTAGGGAGCACTGACAAACACAACAGCTAAGATAAGGAAAAACTACATCATTGAAACTGTATGACAACAAAGAACTTGCCTGGTCTATTTTAGCACAGAAAATCTCCTGGTCTTCAAACAGTTACTAACCAGTCTGCATTCTTTTACAAGAATTTTTTTTTACAAGACCACCCACATAATTGTATATGTTAACTGCTTTTTCTGGAGGAGTGCCAATGTTATGCTTGAGCTTTAAAAGCAAATGTGTGAGTGTAATTGGTATGAACTAGCAACTCCAGTGGGCCTTGGAACAGCTCATTTTGAGATGCTCAAATTTTAACCTAAATTTTCCAGACTTAAATTTTAACCAGCATTCCAGGAACAAGGCTAGGAAAATGTTGCATTTATTTGAAATTATTTGTATGCAATAAAGCTTTTTAACAATTCACAAATATAAAGATATAGCTCTTTCAGTCTCCTTTGGTAACTTTAAACTGTAAAAATGTAAGACAAAAGTTATAGCTTGACCAATAATATATTCATTCTGGAGAATTGTTCATAAAAGTGAGTAACCTTTGTTTTCAGTGTAGCTGGTATAGGCATCTGGATTTTGTATTAAATTATAATATGATTTCAAGCACATCCTAAGAAATACTGGTTTTATTTTGAGAAGTGGAAGTTCATGAATAGTACAATTTTTTTTTCCTTCCTTCCAGGCCAAAACCCATGTCCTTGATATAGAGCAACGGCTGCAAGGTGTCATTAAGACTAGGAACAGAATCAAAGGATTACCTTTATCTATTGAAGGGCATGTTCACTACCTCATTCAAGAAGCAAGTGATGACAACCTGCTCTGCCAGATGTACATGGGCTGGGCTCCATATATGTGATATTTGTTCCCTTTGGAATGGTACCATCCACAAGTGCTGAAGCTATAATATTGTTGGGAAGGAATCAGCCAATGGTACCTGGTTACTTCTGTTGATTTTTGGCTGCAAGGAGAAGAACAGGTTTATGGTCTTCCAAAATCTGTGTAAAATGTACAGTGCCCTTGCAAGGATGCTATGAATGCAGATGTGTAAGGTGGAAGGACTTACCTTTTGAACACACACAGAAGGCAGTACATAAGAACTGCTTAAAAATTAGACTATGCAAGGCTCTGACTATATGAAAGATTTTCATTATGTTGACAGATGCACTATAAAGTACTGTATATTTTTGTAAACACGTTTCTCATTTGGTTTAGATTAGAAAATAAAACAATGAAGTTTAATACTGATAGGATGTAAAGTGGTTATTTCAGCTTTTGTACTCATATACAGAAGGGCTTTCTAAAAATTATTAGTATTTCTTTCCAGCAGTAGACTTTTCTTCAACTTTGTTCCATGTTGCCTGGTTATCTCTAGGAAAGCTTCTGGGATCTTAAATCTTAGCATGAATAAACTGGTAAAGTTGTTTCCATGTTCTGAACCTGTTTCCTTAGCCCTTGAGTGCTAAAAAACCTCCTGAAGGACAAGGCACAAAGCTGGGGGATGGAGGGACCCTGTCAGTGTGGCTGTGAGGCCAGGCCAGCCGGCAGGTGGTTGGAGCTCCTGAGAACCTTGCTCTGCCCCTCTTCCTCCCCTGGAACAAGCACAGCTCTAGGGGTGTTTTTCTGACTCCATTTCAGAAAAGGTGTTTTAGCACAGGGGGTAGACTAAAATATGGTTGAAAGGCAAATGCTGTCTTACATAAGTGCTTGCTTTCTAGGCATCCAAATTGTAGGGAAATGAAGGGTGGGGGGAAATAGGGAAAAATTATACCCTTTTAACCTACAGTAGGCTATCATTAGAATTTTTGTACAGTGGTTTTGTTTCTGCTATTCTGAGAGACAAAGAGTGCTGTTAGGTTTTGAACATAGGCTCACACGGTGGTGTGACACTCGCCTGTTTCTTCTCTTCAGCTGAAATCCAGAGGTTTGGGAAAGTAAAATAATAGGTTTGCAACCGCTTCTAGGGCGTTTGTTTCTCTGTCTATCTACTGGATAATCTAGAAGTGTTGCACTGTCCCATAAACGTGACGAGTTTTCCTAGTAAAATTCTTGGAACATACAGTGATCTTTTCCGGTGTTGTGTTTGAGTGCTGACGTTGTTTTTCCCAGTTTTTATCAGTTTATGGGAGCGCAGAGAGCCGCCCGGGGAGCTGTTGCAGCGGGCGTTGCCACCGCGCGGGGAGCAGAGCTGCTGCCCGGGGCGGGGGGACGGGGCCCGGGCTGGGGCAGGGCAGGGCACGGGGGTCCCGCGTGTTCGCCGCCGTCCAGGCCCTGCGTGCCGCCAGCGGCGGTGAGGCAGCCGAGGGGTGGGAGCCGGCCCGGGCCCGCCCCGCTCCCGCCCCGCTCCCGCCCCGCCGCGGCCGGGCCCGCCCCGCTCCGGCGCCGCTCTGTGCCCGCTCGCTGTCGGTGGTGCGGGCGCTCGGCCGCTGTCAGTGCGGCGCGCCGGAAGGAGGGCGGAGCGCGGCCCGCGGTGTTTGGTTCCGGCGGGGCTCTGAGGGCGGCGGGGAGCTGTGGCCATGGGGGTCCCCAAGTTCTACCGGTGGATCTCGGAGCGGTACCCCTGCCTCAGCCAGGTGCTGAAGGAGCATCAGGTGAGCTGGGGGCGGAGCGGCGCTGCCTGACACCGGCCGGCCCCGGGGGGTCCTGCCCCGGCCCCTCGGCGGGATGAGGGAGGGGGGCGAGCGGCCGGGCCTCGTCCCCGGCCGGCCCTGCGGGACCGAGTCCCGGCTCAGGCCGGCTCGCCCACAGCCGGGGCGGCGCAGGGGGGCGGCTGCGGCTCAGCGGGAGCGGCCGAAAGTGGTGGGAGGGCGGTGGGCGATCGCTGGGAAGCGGGCGAGGCGTTCGGTGCCCCCTGACAAGCCCGTCTGTCGGGCCGAGCCCCCGCTGGCGGGCGGCAGTGCCCGGAGCCCGCACTGGGGGCCGGCGGTGCTTTCAGCAGTCCCGGACCCGGAGTGCCCCGTTCCCCCGGGGAATGGCCGGCCCGCGGCGGTCCCGGCCCGTGGCTGCCCCGCCGGGCTCTCCCCTCGCTCTGGGTCCCTTCGGCAGCTCCGCGGTGCTGCCTCAGCACCCGCGGGGAGCCCAAGGTCGGAGTTTGCTCCTTGTTGGGCTCAGAAAAGTTCCAGCTGCTGACGGCCAATGGCGCGGTAATGACGAGGGACAGGTTTTACAGCTCGGCTGCGTTTCCTTGTTGTTGCCTGCGTCGGACAGTTTGTGTTAGCAGCTGAACTGGGGAAGTGTGTTCGAGCCTGGGAAACGAAAGCCGTAAATCGTACTTCCAACAGTTGGACCAAGACGTCATCTTTTCAGAGATAGCACGTTTGGTACCTGTTGGATACAAGCGCTTCTAATTATTATTTTCAGCTGGTGTCACAGATGTGGTTTTGTAGATTGAATAAGGATGGTCTGAGATAGGTGATAATTGAGAGTGTGTTTGAATATTGATACGTTTTCCCTAAACACCTGTGATTTTTAAAGATTAAATAGCTGTTGTGTCAGGGTAACTAAGATGCCCAGCTTAAGTGATTCCCAGCTTGCATGTTTGGCCTTACCTGCTAGTTTTAAAGCAGTTTTCTAAAGCTTAGGTCTTTGCTTGTGATCTGTTGGCCTTCTCTGAAGTGTCTAAAGCTATCTGTGTAGCAGGGCAGCAGCAGTTCATGCTGCCTTTTCTGCTGTTTCCTTAGAAGCCTGGGCTGCTCACACATCTTTAAACTTGTGCTGAGGAACTGTGGCAAGCTGAGGAGGCAGCAGTGTCTGCTCTAACCAGGGGAATGGCAGAAGGGGTGCTACCCTTGGTGCCTCTTGAAAGAGGCAGTTAGAGCTCTTAAGATAAACAGTAAACATGACTTAACCCTTCCAGGTCACTTGAATATACAAATTGACACATATTGGCATATAGATTATATGCTAAGAGTAGGAGAAAAAAAACCAAACCAACAAATTGAAAGGCCTGTCTATGTAAAACAGCATTATTGTTAAATCATAGCTGTGCTTCTTGAAGAAAACATAGGACCTTTTATGTCTGTTGTTTGTTTAGTTTTTGTCTCTTTAAAATGCTGCCTGTGCATTGCCCTGCTCACTTATCTGAAAGCATGGAGAGCAGTTTGGTTACTGAGTTTAACCATTCTAAAGATCATGATGTGCAACAACAGACGAGTTACAGCAGTTGAGTGGGGATCATTCCTGATCCTACCTCGAATTTTTTCTCTTCACCATTTCCTCTTTCTAAGACAGTTACATTTCTCTTGCATCTGGAGGATAAATGCAAGCCCAACCAGGTGACTTTAATGATGTGTCAGCAGCAGTGCTATAGAAAACTGTGACAAGCTGGCAGTGCCTTTTCCTAGGTGTGATGATGGAGGGATTTTGTGAACAGTTTTACTGGGGGATTCGGGAATAGATTTGTTTAATGTCAGTGCTCTTGTGGTGCCTTTTGGTAACACCAAGGTAGTACTGACCCCTTTGTGTCATACATTTACCAGTGTTTGTTCTCTGTATGTTGCTTGTGTACATTTGGGAAGGCTTTCTTTTTCCTTTAAAAGAGAGTGTAACTGCTGTAGATAAGGCTGTTAGAAGAGCAGAGGACTAGATGGAAAAAGAAAATCTGTTTGGAAAGTCTGGGTAAGAAATGTATGTTATTATAGCCCACTCTGCTTTTGGTGCTAATTTCCACTCTCCAGACTCAAAGATGCTCACAAGCATAGCTGAAGAGACAGCGTGCAGTGGTTGGGGTAGGAGCTGCTGAACAGGGGGAGAACTCTAAAGATTCTTACACCAGCTTTGCTTGGAAATATTGTTGGAAATTGCATACTCCATTTTTATTGTTAGTAGTGCAGCTGTGAAAGTTTGAATCGGTTAAATGTGCAGGCTTACAAAAAAGAAGGAAAAATCTTCCTGAAAACAGTGGTTTTGGTTTGCTTTTCCATTTTACAATGTAGAAGATAGTCTGAGCAGAGGGGCAAAAGTCCTGAGGTTCCAGGATAAGAAAGCCAGGATAAAGAAGGAATCTGTTCAGCTGACTTGGCTCACTGAGGAAAATCATAGTAACAGATTGCATTGCAGGCAAACCCAGACACTCTCACTCTGCCTGTTGGTTTGCAGGAGGTTCCACAGAGGTCTTCCCACCTCAGCTCATTTCCAGAGTGCTCTCAGGTGTGCCTTGGGCAGTGCCTGCCTTCACCAGCTGATACTAACTGTGGCATTTGTAGATTCCAGAATTTGACAACTTGTACCTGGACATGAATGGCATTATACATCAGTGTTCACATCCAAATGATGACGATGTCCACTTCAGAATCTCAGAAGATAAGATTTTTGCCAATATTTTTCACTATTTGGAAGTACTGTTTCGCATTATTAAACCAAGGAAGGTTTTCTTCATGGCAGTTGATGGAGTAGCTCCAAGAGCAAAAATGAATCAGCAGCGTGGGAGACGTTTTAGGTAAGAAGATGGGTGCTGACTCTGTCCTGAGAATAGTAAACACCTAAAAGAACCCACTTACTGAAATGTGTGCCATGCAGAGTAAGAGAGATGGTGAGTGGTTGTGCCTTTGACAGTAGTTTTAATTGAATGAGGGTAACTACCTGTAAAATGTTAAAATCAGGATTCCAAAAGGAAAGCTTGCTTGCTATGTAAATTTTTTCTCTGTGTATGTGGCACTTGGTGACAAAGGGAGCTTTTTCTTACGGAATTTTCTGTGAAACAGCTCTGCAGTGGAGCTCTTTCAGATGTTTCCAAATGCTTCAGAACCTGTGAGAGTCTTTGATATTTATGAATGCTAGTTCTAGATATGCCTGTTTGGTAGCTGTAGTGGAACTCATAGAAAAAATCAAGTTTCTAATGAAACTGATTTCCAATTAATACCAGTTACCAAGCTAGCTCAGATACAGAACTACAAATACATTAAGAATTGCACTAATGTTTTGGGAGATTTGGAGGCTTTTTAAAGATTGCTATAAGGAAAAATAGCCAGTGGTCTGACAGTACCAGGATGGTGAGTGAAATGCAGCATCAACAAGCTGCAGGAAAGGAACAAGAGAAAAGCAAGGGAATTTTTTTTGTGATTTGGTTTTTGATGTAATTTTTGCTTTAAGGAATAAAGGAGGTTGAGAGGAAGCAGAGATTAAGAGTTCTAAATAGAAAATTGTAGCCGAATTGAGAGCCAGACAAAAACCAAAGACTTTGGTGGTTACTTTGTTTGTGGTTCAGAAATAAACCAGAAATAGGAAATTCTTGGCCGAGAAAGTCTAGCATGATGTTTAATTTCTCCATTACTGGGCATGGTAAATTGTTCACTCGTGACTCCCTTGGAATTCCACACCTGCTGCTTTGTTTAGCTTTTGTTAACTTTGTCTAACTGTGTTCAACAGCAGTTATTGTTCTGGGATAGCATTTTCAGATGTTTAGATAATAAATATTGCTGTTGTTTCAACATTAATAGCCATTCATTGTGATCAGCCATTGTATGATCACCTTGTTAATCTAAATGCTGACTGCATTTGAATAGTAACAGATTTTCACATTTCTATGAAAAAAGTGCTATTTTTAAGCCACTTAAGTTGTATCAGATATAAGTCCAAACTAATCATGTATTCATTTTTCTCTTTTTTATTTATTAAGCACTCTAAGTATTCAACTATATTTTGTCAAAAAGCTGTACTAGGATATTAACATTTGAAGAAGGTTTGTTCTCTACTCTCTCTCCAATGCTGTTTTGTTTTAGATCAGCAAAAGAGGCAGAGGACAAAATAAAAAAGGCATTGGAAAAGGGAGAAACTCTCCCTACAGAAGCCAGATTTGACTCCAACTGCATTACACCAGGTAAGATCACTTGTTGATTATTTAAATTAAGTGCTTATGGTTTGTCATCTGTATTTTGGTACTATTTTCCTATCTTTAGGCATGTGTTTTTAAAAAATAGAAGGCAGAATCAATAAAGGCTTAAGTAAGTTTGTACAAAAGTTTTTGTAACATTCAGTAGGATTGGAATTTTGTCTCATTCTAAAAATTTTTTAGATTACTATGTAAAAAATGAAATGTCTTAGGAAAGAAACCAGTCATCCCTTCATTTCTGGCAGAAGTTTTATTTGTTGACATTTTTTAAATACTTCTGATATGTCAGTGCAAACTAGTGAAAAATTTTAACTTATGTTTCTGTTTTCAGGAACTGAATTCATGGCCAGATTGAACGAGCATCTTAAATATTTTGTAAATATGAAGATTTCCACAGACAAATCCTGGCAAGGAATAACAGTCTACTTATCAGGCCATGAGGTCATTATATTTTCTTATTATCATATTTTAAATACATTTATTTGTATAGGGTAATGCTTACTGCTGATTTTGTTGGTTTTTTTTTTTTGTTTTGGTGTCCAGACCCCAGGGGAAGGTGAGCATAAAATTATGGAGTTCATCAGATCAGAAAAAGCAAAGCCCCATCATGATCCAAACACAAGACACTGTCTCTATGGCTTAGATGCTGACTTGGTATGTGCAATTAAAATAATACAAATAACAACAGGGATTTGTCAAGTATCTGCATTTTTGATATCTTCCTAAGCTCATGGGATTTTAAAATGGTTTGAAAACAAGCATGTCATTTTGTCTTCCTGCCAACTTTTGAATTTGTAATGAAACCAAACATCAACATTTTTTTATTTAAGATTTAAAAGACATTAAAAAGTAAGATCTTTCTGATATCTCTTTGTAATAGATAATGCTGGGATTAACAAGTCATGAGGCACACTTTGCGCTCTTAAGAGAAGAAGTCAGATTTGGTGGTAAAAAGGCTCAAAGGTGAATTGATTTAACTTTACTCTTACTTTATTTATGATGAAATTAAATCCAAAACATACTGGGTGACTAAAACAGGTGTGTGTGGTGATTTGGGTTTTCTTTTATTGATTGCATAGTAATTTATGAAGTCTAGTAATTTAATGAAACATAATAATTTAATGAAACATAGTAATTTAGTTTATTCTTTGGGTTAGAATAGTCATGAAATTAGAGAAATCAACATGCTGAATTGTGCATTTCAATAGGTTTACATGAAAAAATGTATGCTGTCAGAACAGCTGATTCCTTTAATCCTTTAAACTTTGGTATGTTTTACTTTTTTCTTCATGTAGTAATGGAGCAGCCTGGGCTCTATTGACATTGTTTCCATAACTGTGTTAGGCAGATATTAACTTTCAAAAATGTATATATGTATATTTGTATGTATATATATATATTTATATCTGAGGTTTTTCAGTTATTCCTGAAGTAATACAGGAATAATTTATAACTGTTACTGGGGCTGGGTTCCTTCTTTGAAGGACTTTGAAGCATATATTGGGTACATAAAGGTAGAAAATGGGGGAGACACAAAA